>NC_139979.1:25422492-26797492 GCF_963993115.1 Abramis brama | reverse complement strand
TGTGTGTGTGTGTCTCCGGGTGTTTGTATGCCCCTGCCCCTATCCTTATGTGTGTGTGTGTGTGTGTGTGTGTGTGTGTGTGTTTGCCAGAGGGAGGGAGGAGTAAGAAAATTAAAAAGAAATGGAGAGACCCTAGCTGCCTTCTTTAACCACTAGTTTTAAAGCATCCCACTGCACCCCTCCCCCTATTTTCCTGCTCTAGACGACACACACTTACACAACCGTGCACACACTTACACACTTGCACAGGCTTGCATGCTCCTCGCTTCTCTCTGATCTCAGAGGGTCTACTCTAGACAGACCACATGTATTCTGTAATGGCTCAGACAAAACATTATGGATGAAAATAAATGTAATATTGACATTGGTTTTATTGAAATTGTGTTTATTTTGGAATATGCAGTAGGGTCTGAAAAACCATAATGAAAATCTTGGTTTTCAAATCTAATTTGAATCTCAAAATCAATAGTTTTAGCATTTAATAAATTATAGCATTTGATAAATGAAAAAGACATATTTACAATTTGAAGGTCACTAATAAAATGTAATAAAATTTGTGACATTGCCAATGGGTAGTCTGTGGTACAAAAGGTCAGATTTCCTTGCTTGCATTAAAGCACACAAGATGGTCTTTGGAACATTTATGGCATAAAGTGTTATTGTGATTAAAGCAAACCCAATTGTACATATAGACATACAGACATTCAGAAATTCATGTAAGTGTCTCATTTTAACTTAAATTGGTATGCTGATAAAATCATTTGGAATTTAAAAAATGTGTTAAATATAAAACCCACTAGTGGTCTCACTTTCGGGTTCCACAATTTGTGCAAATTTGCTTTTTGCCTACTTCCATTTTTTTATGTTCTAGATAATTTTTTCCATCTCTTTCCCACAGTCATGCAGTCCTCAGAATCTCCTTCCTCTCAACCGGATTCACTATGCTCCAACAACAGTTTCTTGTTCAGTGATGATGAGACAAATGTTTACCTGGACAGGCATTCGTCTCAGTCCAGTCTCTCTAACAGAAGTGGTTACAGTATGAACGGAGAGCAGGAGCGTCCTGGATCTCAGTGGGCGTGTGATGGATTCAGTGACCCTGAGAGGACACAGGGCAACAGTCACGCTAGGTCAGCGTCTTCGTTCATCTCATCATTTCTCTCCCTGTCCTCCTCGTCTTCATCTGGATTAGGTTGTAGCATCTCTGAGAGTGAGCGAGGGAAGAATGGAGGAACTGAAGGAGACCTGCTGTTTGCTCGTAAGGTGAGAATCTTTCCACCAATTCTCAATAGTTTACACCTGGTATTAACATTAGTCTTGAGTGTTCCAATCAAATGTAGTCAGTTGAGACCCGTTACTTTTTACCACTAGTACTTGTATGCAAAACAAATATGACTCCTGTGACTACTTGTGTTTGAGGGTCTTTGAATTAAAGGTAGGGTATGTAATTTGTTTTATAAACACTTTTTGTTATACTAGTTGAAACTTCACATCCTGATAGCAATCAATAGTAGAAGTGGACTAAATATTAAACATGTACATATATATTCTGTGGAAGTCTCAGGACCAAAAAAATGGTCGTCCAATCATTGCATTCGGACCAAATATGATGTCCTATCTGCTTGTCAACATATGTGACCCATGCTTGGCAAAATGAGTCAGAATGCGAACGGGCTAATTACGAGCTACAGGCAAAACACGTGAAAAATGTCAATAATGTAAACTTTGTGAATATTCATAGCAAATTCTGAACCTGAACCTGAGTCTGAACCATAGACTGTAAAAAAAGATGGACGACGCCCCTTCACTCTCTTCCATTGGTGAAAAGTGAAGCCGCCAAAGTCCTAATATGGCTGATAAGAACCTAAGTCTGCGCAGTAGTAAGCGTGAAGTTGAGCCGCGATGTCAAGGTCCCGCCCGGCGCCCACACTCTCGCGGAAATGGTTAGTACAAAGTTTACTGTGTGAAATAAACAGTTATGGACATCTAGAAATTAAAGTTGAAGCTCCAATCTCCTGAAAATCCCCCAAAAAGTCTCTTGGTGCCTTAGTGACTACTTCATTTAGAGAAGCTGTCAATCACAGCTGTCAATCATGACGTCACATTCCCATTTTTATAACATCAAATAACTAACTAAGATCAAACTTGTTTTAAAAAACGAACACTTGAACTTAAATCAGCATGATTAAAACAACCTTAAATGACAGAAAACATCTTTGGACAAAAAATTATTTGAAGTGTAATTTGATTGTTTAGTTTCCATCGCGCCAACTTCATGGGGAGGGCGGGGTTTATGACCTATACTGGGACCAACCACCTGGGGGCGATCGAGACGTTTTGGCATCACTTTTCAGGACTTGTGTGGCATGCTTGGTCTGAACTAATGAAATGTGATTTTCAAACTCATGCTGATGTAAACAAAACAATCTTACTCGCGCTGACTGACAGATCCGAAGCGTGCGCACAAAGCTCAATCCCGACATGCACAGAAGTCTGCACTTGAAGTCTTTTTTTAATGGAGAATGTGAAAATAACAATAACTAATTTTTGAAAATTTGCTCATTTGCGACTCATTTTGCCAGTACAGATCACATATGTATTTCCTCCCTGCTCGCACAGACATCACACATCAACAGTGCATTGTTGACACAGTCACCGGGCGCTCTAAATAAACAGCAGTCATCTTTTACAGTTCCTCCTGAACAAAAACAACAAGCTTATACTGCATTCACGCTGTGTCATAACTGAAATTACGAGATGGCAACCCATGACGTTCATCCTCAGACTCTTTAATTTATGTGCTTCTATGTCAACACTATCAACGCCGAAATGAATCTGCAGCAGTCAGGTGGTACTAGTAAGAGCTGTGTAAGTTGTTTATGTTCATTATTATTGTAGGTCTTTGAGACATGAGGTAATTTAATGCCATTACTCGTCTCGTGACGCTTTGCAGACTCTGCTGTGTGTGTTCATGTATTTTGAAGGAGGCGTGGCTTTGGAGACGCTCTGAAGTGAGGGTGGGATCTCATGTTTTCAAAGCTAGCTTGCTATTGCTAACCTCTCAAAAATTGCCTACCCTACCTTTAACAGTTTACTATATCAGTGTATTGTTGTGCATCGTGTCGGCACAGTGATTATCACAAAGGTACCTGAATTTTGATTCTGCAAACAATGTTTTGAGCTGAAGACTCACAGTTATGTAGTCAAGTACCTGTATTAAATGAACATAAGATGAGCATGCTTCACACGACATGGTCTACTTTTATTCCTTTCCATTTATTCATTTAGCAGATGCTTATATCTGCTTGGTAAACAGAAGATGTTCTGAGAACAGATGGTTCTTAACTGTAAAGACACACATGGCCAGCAATGTTTAAAACCTTTGTTTTTGCACAGATGTTGATTGCCAGGTGAGTTGGTGGTCCTTCACTATCTTCCAGGACACATCAGGATGCATTAGTGTTTTCACCAGAACCTTTTGACCCCATTTACATCTGAATTTAGTGCTGTCTACTTATGCTGGGATTGTATGAAACGGATATTAATATCAGATGCAAACAGGATCTTAGAGAGTTAGTTTGAATATCACATGATGGTGGCTTTCTCTCCTCCTCAGTGTTTAGAGCTCCAGGGTTTTGTTCGGCCTCTGCTGGAGCTTCTAAACGGACTGAAGAAAGGAAGATTTGACAAAGGTGAAATAAAAGCACACTGTCTCTGTGTCCAGTCTTTAACATGTCTTTATTTGAAGTTATACCACTGTAATGGGCCTGTAATAATCTGTGTAGTTTAGAGTGTATCAGCCTTTTTATGTGTGGTAATTTATTTGCATCTGTTCTCTTGTTTTCTGACTCTTTTTTTTTTTTTTTAATTAAAACGACTCTTTCTGATTTCATAAACACGTTTACTACTTGTGATTGGCAGGTCTGAGCAGTTTTCAGCAGAGTGTTGCAATGGACAGAATTCAGAGGATTGTGGGAGTCCTGCAGAAACCACATATTGGGTGAGAGAGTGTGAACATCAATAAGAACTCTAGCATAAAATTAGATGTTACTTCTATCATGAGAGAATACGCAAACAGGGTTGAATTGCAATATTTTAGAGTTGTTATATATATAATCTCACCTTTTTGTTTGCAAGTATTTATGACATTATTAGAGACTCCATCTTCTGAGCAAAGTCTTGTTATGTATAGACATCAGGACATTCTAAGGACATAGACCAAACTTTTGTAAAAAATCTGCAGAAGCTGCTATAAAAAGCCATACTAACTACAGAACAGTTTTGCTTTCTGCCATTGCTTTTTGGCAAGTGCAAACATATCTTAATATTTCTTAAAAATAAACAACAATGGAAACCAACAGGCAGATATTAATAAGTAATTTAATTTGTAAATATACAATCTGTGGACATTTTTATTATATTTGCAGATTAACTACTACCTTTTTATAAGAAGTTAATACTTTTATTCAGCAATGACTCATGAAGTGAAGTGAAGACTTTTACATTGTTACCAAAAAAAATCTATTTAAAATAAATGCAGTTCTTTTGAACTTCCTAGTCACTGAGGAATCCTGAAAAAAAATTTATCACGGTTTCCACAAAAATATTAAGCAATGTTTTCAACATTAATAATAATACATTCTTGAGCACCAAATCAGAATATTAGAATGATTTCTGAAAGATCATGTGACACTGAAGACTGAAGTATGGCTGCTGAAAATTCAACTTTCATAGGAATAAATTAAATTTTAAAATGTATTAAAATAGAAAACAGTTATTTTAAATTGTTATAATATTGCACATGACTGTTTTTACTGTCGTTTTGATCAAATAAATGCAGACTTCGTGAGCAAAAAATTATGTTTATAGTGGGTTTTCTTAAAAAACAAAACAATTTACAAATTAAATTTTCTGGAAAACCTGCATTTTAACTTTATCAGTTATTTGACTTATATTTTTGCCACTAAAACAACTATATTCATAGGATCTATTCTTTCAAATTTGACAGTTTGTTGATTGAATTTCAACTCAGTAATTTGAGTTCTTTTTAATTAATTTTGGAAAAGCATTTAATTTTCTTTGTATTCACTATTTTAAAGTTAAAGCAACTTTTCTTTAAATTCAGTCTAAAGTGAATGGTGAGACCATTGTGCCTCCTGCTGTGTTGATTGCTCATATCACTGCTATGATGCACTACCATTGCAAACCTCCTAAATGTCACTTAATGATGAGGATGCAAATGCAAGTAACAAATGTAGATTTATTTACACAAATAAACAACAAATCCAGGATAACAGGTAACAAACACATGAAGCAGAGACAGGTGACAATGACAATGATCCGACAGTTAACAAAACAAGAGACAATGCTTATATAGACAGATCTAAATAAATAACAGGTGTGTCAGTGCTGATGAGGTAGTAATCAGTTGATCTGTCCAGGTGATGACAATCAGCACAAACACACACACGAACGGACCCAAACAGTACCCCCCCTCTAAGGAGTGGCTTCCAGACACTCGATACCGAACAGAAACAAGAGTCCAGGTGGGTGGAGGAACGGAGGTGGACCTGGGGGAGGGACAGAGGGCTTGAAAACCAAGGCGGAGCCGGTAGAACAGGAAGCCAAGGCGGAGCCGGTTGAGAAGAAAGCCAAGGCGGAGCTAGCCGAGCAGGAAGCCAGACTGGAACCGGAATCCAAGGGGGCGCTGGAGGCAACAGGAACCTGGGTAGAAGGATAGACAGAGAGACAAGATACACGGAAGGCCTCACGGCCAGGTTAGAGGGTTCAGTATTCGCCATCTTGGATGAGGCAGAGAGTTCAAAGAGCTTGGGATCGGCCATCTTGGGCCAGGCAAAGCGTTCAAAGAGTTTGAGATCGGCCATCTTGGGTAGGAACTCAGGAACGGTCATATTGGCTAAGGCCGAGAGTCGATGGAGCTTGGGAACGGTCATGTTGGCTGACCTATAGGGCACAGGAAACTCAGAGGCGACCATCTCAGCTTTGACAGGACTCTCAGGAAATACAGATACATGCCTTATGGTCAGGACAGGGAATTCAGGGAACTCCGGTTCAGCCAACTTGGTCGGAACAGGAAGCTCAGGGAACTCGGGTTTGGACCTTTCAGCCATGACAGGAACTGCCATCTCGTGAACAGACTCAGACGATTCAGCCATCTCGTGAACAGACTCAGACGATTCAGCCATCTCGTGAACAGACTCGGGCATGGCGACGGCCATCTTGGGAACTGGATCGAGCATGGCGGCAGCCATCTTGGGCACTGGTTCGGGCAAAAGCTCATGCAGGCTTGGCTCTACAGCCTGCATAGCTTGGTGCTCACTACTCCCCCCCCAAAAAAAATTATTAAGGTGAGACCACCTCCTCGATCTCACCTCTAAGGAAGGGAAATCCGCTCCCACACCATCAAAAACCCTACTCATCTCAGTCGACAACACTTGAAACGAAGCACAGCATGGGTGCCGGTTCTCCCATATAGCAGTTCCCCACAATGCCGCTCGACCAGTGAGCAGAGTCAATACAAACGCCACTTTAGAGTTCTCCTTCTCGAACATGCTGGGTTGCCTGGACAGATCCATCCATCCATCTTCTTCCGCTTATCCGGGGCCGGGTCGCGGGGGCAGCAGTCTAAGCAGAGATCCCCAGACTTCCCTCTCCCTAGACACTTCCTCCAGCTCTTCTGGGGGGACACCGAGGCGTTCCCAGGCCAGCCGGGAGACATAGTCTCTCCAGCGTGTCCTAGGTCTTCCCCGGGGTCTCCTCCCAGTGGGATGCGCCCGGAACACCTTCCCGGGAAGGCGTCCAGGAGGCATCCGGAACAGATGCCCGAGCCACCTCAGCTGACCCCTCTCGATGTGGAGGAGCAGCGGCTCTACTCTGAGCTCCTCCCGAGTGACCGAGCTTCTCACCCTATCTCTAAGGGATCGCCCAGCCACCCTGCGGAGAAAGCTCATTTCGGCCGCCTGTATCCGGGATCTTGTCCTTTCGGTCATGACCCAAAGCTCATGACCATAGGTGAGAGTAGGAACGTAGATTGACCGGTAAATCGAGAGCTTCGCCTTGCGGCTCAGCTCTTTCTTCACCATGACAGACCGGTACATCGACCGCATTACTGCAGAAGCTGCACCGATCCGTCTGTCAATCTCCCGTTCCATCCTTCCCTCACTCGTGAACAAAACCCCAAGATACTTAAACTCCTCCACTTGAGGCAGGAACTCTCCACCAACCTGAAGTGGGCAAGCCACCCTTTTCCGACTGAGGACCATGGCCTCGGATTTGGAGGTGCTGATTCTCATCCCAGCCGCTTCACACTCGGCTGCAAACCGTCCCAGTGCATGCTGAAGGTCCTGGCTTGATGAGGCCAACACGACAACATCATCCACAAAGAGCAGAGAAGAAATCGTGTTGTCACCAAACCTGACACCCTCCGGCCCCTGGCTGCGCCTAGAAATTCTGTCCATAAAAATCATGAACAGAACCGGCGACAAAGGGCAGCCCTGCCGGAGTCCAACACGCACCGGGAACAAGTCTGACTTACTGCTGGCAATACGAACCAAGCTCCTGCTTCGGTCGTACAGGGACCGGATAGCCCTTAGCAAAGGGCCCCGGACCCCATACTCCCGGAGCACCCTCCACAGGCCGCCGCGAGGGACACAGTCGAATGCCTTCTCCAAATCCACAAAGCACATGTGGACTGGTTGGGCAAACTCCCATGAACCCTCCAGCACCCTGTAGAGGGTATAGAGCTGGTCCAGTGTTCCACGGCCTGGACGAAAACCACACTGTTCCTCCTGAATCCGAGGTTCTACTATCGGCCGGATTCTCCTCTCCAGTACCCTGGCATAGACTTTCCCAGGGAGGCTGAGAAGTGTGATCCCCCTGTAGTTGGAACACACCCTCCGGTCCCCCTTCTTAAAAAGAGGGACCACCACCCCGGTCTGCCATCCCAGAGGCACTGTCCCCGACTGCCACGCGATGCTGCAGAGGCGTGTCAGCCAAGACAGCCCCACAACATCCAGAGACTTGAGGTACTCAGGGCGGATCTCATCCACCCCCGGTGCCTTGCCACCGAGGAGTTTCTTGACTACCTCGGTGACTTCAGCTTGGGTGATGGACGAGTCCACATCTGGACAGATACATATCACACTGATTAATAAAGTCTTTGCAAACATTGGGCTCACCCGCATATCTCTCCGGGATAAGCAGGTTCGTCTCCGTTCGATCACTCGACTCCGTAGGTGTGAGAGGAACTGGCGGTATGGGTGTCGCGGTAGGACTCTTCAGACCCTGAATCTGTCACGCCAGTTCCTCCATCTGTGTCGCCAGTGCCCGTGCCGCACGCCTCATCTCGGCGTCTCTCTCCCAATGCTGTTCTCTGCGAGAGGCGTCGAGATTGATAAACTTCAAGAGAGCCGCGGTACTTGCTGCATCCATGTTTGGTCGGATCATTCTGTCACGTAATGGTGAGGATGCAAATGCAAGTAACAAATGTAGATTTATTTACACAAATAAACAGAAATCCAGGATAACAGGTAACAAAGACATGAAGCAGAGACAGGTAACGGTGACAATGATCCGACAGTTAACAAAACAAGAGACAATGCTTATATAGACAGATCTAAATAAATAACAGGTGTGCCAGTGCTGATGAGGTAGTAATCAGTTGATCAGTCCAGGTGATGACAATCAGTACAAACACACACACGAACGGACCACGGTTAGCCAACCGTGACACTAAATGCACATAGACAGATTTATCTCCTCTTGCCTCAAACTCTTTCTCATAATCAGATGGGAGAGGGCGAATATCAGAACACAAGGTCACTGGTCTGCTTGTCAAGCTTGATATTTGTGCATGTTGCTCTCATTTTGATTTTCTAACCTAAATAATTGAAAAAGCTTTGAAATTTATTGGTTTAAAAAAGTCACAGAAAAAAAAGAATTTCTGTTTGAAAGTATTAAGTATATTTGTGTATGGGTAATACTGAGGATGTTATTTTTACACATGGAACTCTTTTGAAAACTTTTACTATGCTTTTAGTTTTATAGCTGCCACAAATAACTAATCGTGGAAATTGTTGATTATAGCATTATAGGGTATATAATATATATATAATCTAGAGCAGTGGTTCCCAAACCTGTCCTGAAGGACCCCCAACACTGCACGTTTTCTTTGTCTCCCTAATCAAACACACCTGATTCAACTCATCAGCTCATTATCACATGGGTTAATGAGCTGATGAGTTGAATCAGGTGTGTTTGATTAGGGAGACAAAGAAAACGTGCAGTGTTGGGGGTCCTTCAGGACAGGTTTGGGAACCACTGATCTAGAGGTTAAAAGGAATTGGATTGACGGTTGTGCGAGAGACGTCATCGACCAGTGAAGAAGTAAGTGTTAATCCGTCTTGTGCTGATGTTTTCATCTCTATTATGTACGTTAATAATAACCTGGAAATAGAAAATTTGTAATTTTGGCAGCTTAGTTTTAATAAAAGCTGTTTTTGGACTAGCAGAGTTCTGAAACTTAAAGCATAGTATAATGACTGTTTATATATTAAAATAATTTAATTTCTCAATTCATACCCCTTTAATTGGATATGATCCAATGGAAGACATTGAATTAATGGAAACTGGGAATGGGGTTTCATATTAGTATTATTGTAGTTTTTTGGAAATTGTTCAAGATGAACACTCAAGTAAGCCAGATGTATGTTGTAGGTTAATGATTAAGATGCTCTAAAGTTATATTGTTGTATTACTTGTTCACTTATTGCTCAAAATATTGTTATTGTTCATATTATGGGCAGTCTTGGCCTAATGGTTAGAGAGTCAGACTGGTAACCCAAAGGTTGCGGTTTCGATTCTCAATACCAGCAGGAAATGACTGAGGTGTCCTTGAGCAAGGCACCTAACCCCCAATCACTCCCCAGGCGCCACAGCAAAAGTGGCTGCCCACTGATTTGGGTGAGTGTTCACGGTTTTCAGTGTGTGTGTTCACTACTCACTATGTGTGTGCACTAACTTGGATGAGTTAAACGCAAAGGACAAATTTTGAGTATGGCTTACCATACTTGGCAGTCACTTTCACTTTTTCACTATTATTCATAATGTAAAAAGTTATTGTTAAGTGTATGTTTTACCCTCAAGTTCACACAGACATCCTAAGCACAGTAACCACAGGTTAATGTACTTCATCATTTACTATGAACATGTTTCACTTATGTTTGTCCAAATTCGTTTTACATAATGTAAAACCTAAAAACCTAAAATGTATTTCTTTTCAGATATATTTATGTTATTCTGCTTATTGTCTTGTGTGTGTGTGTGTGCGTGTGCGTGTGTGTGTGTGTGTGTACAGAGAGAAGTACTTGCCTACTTTGCTGCAGATAGAGGGAATGCTAAAGCTTTGGTTCCCTCAAGTGACTGCTCAAGTTTCCGTGACACCTAACCCTGCTGACTTTTCACTTCGAAACATTTCCACCCATGGCAAAAGCAATACTACTCCCCCACACAAGCACAAAGACCAATTACATATTCCAGTCAAGGTTTGTGTGAGGCACACAGCATATTAGTTTGTGTATCCATTTACACTATGTGAATTTGTAGACATTGATGTCCTTTCTTATTTTCTTGGCTCTTGCAGAAGCGAAGATTGAGCTGGTCAGACACAGACTCGCGCTCCTCTTCTCCTCCCGTGGTGTGTAAGCGCACCAAATGTTGTGAAGAGCAACATCAGTGGCCATATGTTGATAAAGAGGAGGGCTCTTCAGGGACCCCTTCCCTTTCCTCACACATGAACCAATCAGACAAGCGAGTTAGTGAAACCCTGGAGCACAAGGTCATCCGATGGTCAGGTTCAAGACTGACATGGGTGCACATTGCTCCCATCTTCTCCCCACCAAAATCTGGTCCCTCTCATAAAGGCGGAATGGCTAATGATAGAGGGAGCGGCAGCATCCTCCTTCCAGTTTCCCCTCTCACCAGCAGGAGCAGTCCAGCCACGCAGGACAGCTTCATCTCTTCCACCACACCTTTTTCAGAGCCAGCTGGATGTCAATGCCAGTCTGTGAGTTTAGGGACAACAAGTCCATTGCAGGAATACACCCAGATACCACAAATCACAATGAAGCCTTCAAACTTAGAAAAGCAAAGCCCTTTGCAAACCTGATGCAGAAAAACCAAGCACAACCAGCCAAAAGTCTTCTCTGTGTCAGAGAAGAATTGAAGTATGGGATGTTGAAGTGGTTGTCTATTACAGTAATTGAAAAAAGTATTTCTAAAGAATCTCGAAGAAGTTTAAACTCAACATATAATACTTTTTTGGTATCGATTGGGTTGAAAAATTAGCTGTTTCTGAACTGGAAATGAGAGTACCCAAATTAAAGGTTAAGTGTGTGAGTTTGGTGCCACTGCCATCATCAAATGGAATTGCAAAAATAATTATTTCAAAGAGGTTTTCAAACACTCCCCCATCAGGAATTGGTCAGCCAAACAGAAAGCCTTGCCCATGGCATTGGTTGAGCCAGTGTTGTGCTGGACAGGATGCTCAAACAGTGTTTGCATGACACAATTATAACTTCCAAAAAATTACACAGTACCTTTAAGGAAATTTTATATCATGCAGATGTTCATTGCCTTCAGGAGTGTGTGTTTAAATCTGAGGGAAAGACATTGCCTTTGCTTTAAACCTAAAATGAGGTCAAATTAAGATGAGAGAGCAATCATTTTAATGGAAGGATAACACAAGGTCAAGCCAGTGGTAGAACTTAATAGAACGTAGATGGCATAGAATAAAAGGGTTCGTTTTTACTATAAGTGTGTTGTTTTCTCAAATTGCTACTGAGAATGTTGGGATTATATTTGTGTTAATTACAATTTGAAAAGTTGCCAGTAATACAACACAGTTGTAGCATGAAAGGCCCATTTTGTAGTTCTGATGAAAAATGTAGCAGGATCATAACTGACTTTTCAATACCTGATATTTTACGAATTTATGAGTGGATTGTAACAGAAGCTGTTACAGTTTCTTTTACTGCATTTTATAAGTGTGTGTGTGTGTGTGTGTGTGTGTGTGTGTGTGTGTGTGTGTGTGTGTGTGTGTGTGTGTGTGTGTGTGCTGGCAGTGGTGGGGTTTTAAATGTAAATCAAACCACTTTATTTATTTGCTGTAGAATCTGTGACAATTGCTCGAACTGGAAAAAGTACCCACAACTAATATACACATAAGTGATGATATCTCAATCTGATATAATGTAGGAAATTATGTAATACCCAGGTTGAAAGAGAAGAGAAAAGAAAATTTCCAGAATCTGCGAGTCTGCTTGAAATATTGTGTACAGTGCACTGAAGGAGGCTAGATGGGAAAACCTCCTGCTCCTCCTCCTGTCAGATGTGAATTTAGGTGCTTGAATGAGGCTGTTCAGTGATATGAGACGTCCATTTAAACAAGGGTCAGAAGTCAGAAAGGATAAAAAAGTGCTAATATGCCAACCTTTATTTATTCCATTGTTGTTTTCAATATTTATTTATGTTTATTTGTGTATGTATTTATCCATATGGCAGCTGAAGTCATTAGAGCTTGATCAATCATGGAGTATTTTTCTCATGGAGTTGCTGCACGGAAAGTAGAGGAAAAAATGAAGGAAATCTGATATTGGAAAACCTGTGCCTTTTCTCTAAAAAGGATATTCATATTCATACTCATATTTGTTGATTGTGTATTTTTATCAAATGGTAGAGAACACAAAATCTCAAAACTTTCTTATGCACACTTTTATTAATGAGAAAACTGCCTTTGGAGACAAAGTATCCATTTACCACTAAAAGCACAGTGAATTACAGTAACCAATAACAAATGGTTAGATGACAAATGTCAGTCAATTGGTTGTCATAGCAACATTCAAAGTGGTGCTGTATTTTACATTTACATTAATAATTTCACTTCAATCAGTTGAATCATTTAACCACCAAATTTCTTGGATCATTATTTTTGGAGCTGATGAATTATAATGTTGAATTGCACTTATGCATCAATTAATGGGACAACAATTGCATCAACTTCACATGCTGCTAAATTACTGATTTTTTTAAAAGAGATTTGAATTGCTTAGTGTCCAGCTGCCCTATAGCTATAGAAATTCTAGCCATGGTAAAAAATTAGAACTGATAACTGCATCACCTTTATTATATGTAATTTACTTTTTATGTAATGATTTTGTAGAAGTTGCACTTGTTTTTATTTTGTCATGTTTTATACTGTACAGGTTATTTAAGACAAAGACCAAGAGCATACAGATTCATAAAGGATGTATATTGGTTGTTAAATCTGTATTTTTAAATAACTGTTATACCATGCACTCTACACACTGGAAATCTTTCTGCTGTCTGTCCTTCTTTCCAGTCACGTTGTCTTTCACCTGTTTTTCCCTTCTTCATCCTTTATTTACTTTTATCTTTTTCTCTGCTTTTTACTGTTATTCATGCTTTTTTCAACAAAGACAAACCTTTTAATAAATAATACATGGAATGTACTATTTGAATGAGTTCTGTTTTATTGGTGTATTTACATCAAAAATCAAGTTTTTAATGTTGTTTTGTCTATGAGGTGTTTTTAATATGCTTTAAGACAAACCATGTGCAAATTCATGCCAACACCATTACTGAGTATTTTCTCCTAAAAACGTCTAGGTTACCACTGTAACCTGTTCCCTGAGAACAGGGAACGAGACACTGCGTCGATGGACGCTTTTGAGGAATGAAGGTCTGTAGAGAAATACATTTTAGTATTAGTTGCACACAAAAAATGAAAGAAGACAGTCTTCTTTCAGCCACTCAGCTCTCACCTGTGGAGTGCGAAGTGAAGACTCACCACACAGTTCTTTATGAACATGAGGTCTACCACCATTACATGCCTGAAAGAGGCACTCACTCTAACCAAGCCAAGGCGGGCCGTCAGAACATCGTGGAAGAGAGGAGAGGGCTAGGATATAATTACGCCCTCAGGGAAGGTGATCCATCAGCAACGCTGTTTGCGTTTGTGCTGGATCACCTCCCTCAGGTTCCTCTTCTTGCGGGAGTCCCGCCTCTTCTGTGACCTACTCCTCCATGGAGGGGGGCGCACGAGAGGCGAAGCTGGCTCTTTAGCCCTGTCTATGGTCCTCAGACTGTGACGGGCCAGGCCCTCCCGCCTGTCTGGGCGTGGACACGGATCTTAGCGGTATACAGGTTTTAAACAGCTGAGCGCGCCTTCGCCTCTGAATTTTCCAACTACCACCTGCACAGAGGTGCCGAAAGTTTTTCAAAGAAAAACGCTCACAATTTGCACTGGCAGCTCCCTCGAGAACTGCCTGTGCGTGCTCTTCCCCAGACAAAAAACGCACAATTCGTGTGCATCACCCAACATCAAATACCTTGGGCACAGGTCTGCACACTTCTGAAAGCACTCAGCCTTCTCAGTGCATTTCACAATTACCTTTTTTTAGCGCTTACAGACAGAACAGTCCCTGAAGACTAAAAGATGAATGTCATGTTTGCAAGGCGCCCTTATATACTTCCGGGTCTCACATTGATGATGTCATGGGCTGTCGCCGGTCAATAGGATTGCCGTGAATTCAATAGTAGTTTCAGACACCTGTCACGCCTGAAGCTTTCCCCAAAGCGTCAATCGACGCAGTGTGAGTTCCCTTTCGAAAGGGAACAGCAGTGAACCAATGACAGTCTCAAAAACGCGGTTTGAAATCGCCGTTGTTCTCCTAGTCACAAAGCTGTTAACCAATCCCGTCAACATGCAGGCAGGCTTTAGCATATCATTAACTATGCTGCAAAGCAGGGGAGTCTCGAGAGAAGCCAGGTTATCCCAGTATATTTTTCTATTGATATGAAAAATCGGGTACATTTAGCAATATAGCAGGTGAATTATGTATATAATGTATATTACAATGTTATTATGAACTATATGCCTTTCTCCAATGAAGTTCTAAGATGTTCAAAGCATTTCTAAGGATTCTGATTTTTAGAAGGCAGACTGAGATGGCGAACGGGAACATGGTGAAACATTAGCAACATGTTATTATCTGTTTGATAACGTAGTCAAGCAAGAGGCTAATCATATTAATAACCGTTAGGCTATGTCTCCAACGTTGCAGAGAGCGATACATAAAACGTATTACCATTTTCTTAAACACCGATTTGTATACAAGTCTGTATAATTCCACTTCTTCTGAAACAGTTTCTGGTTCAATTATACTGGCTGAATTAAACCAGTATTTCCACTTGCCAATGTACACCGTTTACTACAGTAAAGTTGAGCGAGTGGTAGTCTGAGTTCGTGTGATTGAGTAGAGGCGGGGCTCATTTGCATATTCATGTATCAACATTCTAAATGAAACAAGGCTGTAGAGTTACATTCAAGCCATTTTAAGGCATGAAGAATTTTTTTGCACTGGAAAACCCATCTAAATATGTGTCAGACACCTCAGTTTGAACTGTTTTTTTTGTTCTCACCATTTCCCCTGCCTTGTTTGTTGTCATAGTTACAGATTTGATTTTGTCACTCAGTTCAGGTGTGTGTGTGTCTAATCATCCTTGTTTGCCTGTGTATTTTAGTTTCCTTGTTTCTGTTCTTTGTTGTTGGGTCTCGTCAATGTTTGGATGTGCTATACACTACTCTCTTTATGTGGATTTTCCTGTGGATAAATTAAAGACTGCCTAATTAACTTCATGTTCTTGTGTGTTCTAGCAACACAATCCATGACAGAATATCCTACCCAAAAGTGATTAAGACAGCGAGATATTTCTCTATTTCCCGTTAAATAAAAAAAAGTTTTTCACCCTGGACTCTCTCTCATTCCGGTTAATATGCCTTGAACAGACACCTTTCCCGAATGACTGTCTGTTCTCGTTCTTGTACGTTGGCCTGAACATTGCCCAGCTGACAACGGCACCATCTCCACTCCCAACCTAGTGCCCAGCCAGAGACCATCCCGCTGCAAGGAGCAACAGCACAAGCCCACCGCAGACCAAGAGCCCAGCTCCGCCGCAATGTTTGAGCCTGCGTCAAGAGGAGTAATCGAGCTGGACATCACCCTGGAGCCTGAGCTAGCTGCTTCTGACCAGGTGTGCGAGCCGGCTGCCCCATCCTTCGCCATGGGAGCCCTCGTGGAGTACGAGGGTATGGAAGTGAGCCCAGCCCACCATCCCGCCACTGAGAGTGAGAGTCTCCCATCACCCCCTCAGTACCTTCCCAGCCTCCTCTAAGTGGAGTGGCTATACCTTGTGCCTGCTGTGAGCCACCTCCTCCTGGGCGTGGGGAGTCCGTGGCTCCGCCTTCGGCCTCAGAACGCTCCAGTCCACCACGACCCGTCGCCCTGGCTCCTTTATCTGGACTCCTTCCTCCCTCGACTCCAGCAAGGACCATCGGGCATTCGGCCTCGCCGGGCTCCATCGGACCATGACACCACCTTCGCCATGGACCTGTGGGCCATCCGCTGCTCTCCGGCCCTCCACTCCTACAGCTCCAGCTAGTTCCGCCCTTGAAACCTAAATTGACAAATGAGACACCCTATGGTTGACCACTGGGGATTCAACTTTGAAAGTGTTGTGAAACGTGCAAGAAGCAATATGATGTAATTGTGCAGAAATGTCACCACAGGTATATTTTTCCAATGAGCTTAGGTTGACACAAGGCAGTTTTGAAAAAAGAAAGTGACATGTGAAGGCCAATGGTAACCCCTACTCAGAATTTGTCCTCTGCATTTAACCCATCCAAGTGCACACACATTAGGAGTAGTGAGTAGTGAACACACACTGTGATACACACCCATTTCCTGCCGGTACTGGAATTGCACCAGCAACCTTTGGGTTACTAGTCGGACTCGCTAACCATTAGGCCACGACTGCCCCCAGAGCTTTTGAGGTAGAGGTCTATACTGACTGAGGCAGGTAGTTCTCTAATCGAGCATAGTTTCAGTGAGCCAAGTGTGTTCTGCAGGGGGTACAGATTTAGATATTGCACAGGTCTAGAGGAAGAAAGACTTGACAGTTTTAATCTGTTTGGATTGAGTGGGATTTAACCTCATCCCAGCTGGTGCCCATGACTCTGTGGTGGCTATGTTCATGTAGATGTATGTTGGAGAAAATGAGCTGTGTGTTTGTTTTCATGTGCCAATGCCTTCAGGGTGATTTAGTCTGGGAATTAAGCATTGCATTTCTATTCAACCAAACAATACACAGGAGTAGTTTTTATCCCCCAATAGGGGTGAGTTGAATTAATTTAGAACTGATATAAATCTGGTTCTGAACCACCAGATTCAATTTTGGCAAAACTTTTCTTGTAGCCATGGTAACTACAAATGAAACAGATTTTTATTTTTATTTTTTATAATCACCATCATCAGTCTATCTATGTGACAAATGCTCAGGTGTTCAAATGTGTGTACATGCAATGAACACACACACACACACACAAAAGAACAGCCTTTTTAAATAAAACTATAACATTTTTGTTTGTTTTGTAAATGAATTCACATGGTTAATTACATACATGCCTAAACATGGTTAATTGATTACAAATGTTATTTTGTAGACCCACAAAATACCACATGACTGGCCAGATTTTTGGTTTATTTAAATCACCACAACTCCTACACAGAGGCAGTGTGCTAGTACTCCACAAATATCACACACATACACATATACACACTTTCACTATAAATGCATTTACAGAAAATCATGCATGCAAATCTACATATACATAAACTCACTATGGATGTTTCCAAATCTGTAATAAAGCATGCCACGCACACTCTCTTTGATACACACCCACACCCACATACACACAGACACCCCTCCCCTCTTGTATCCAAGCAGTTTTAGGCAGAGATCAACCCATATCCACCCCCACCCCTCAAACCCCCATCCTACTACCACAACATCCTACCCCACCCTCCATCTGCCCCTCTTCTCTTCTATTGGAGGAAAGAAACTAGGGGAAAAAGCAGGGGGAGGGTGTGGAGAATGTATTGCCTCTGTGTCTTGTGTGTGTACTACTATGTAGGACATTAAAGGAGAGAAGGTGACTTCATATTATTTTGGAATGCTTAAATGATGAAATTTTGTGAAATTCTTCAACAAAATAGAACAACTTCCAAATGTACAAACAGGAAATTAATTTATGTACAAAACATAATAATTGATTTTCTTGTTTAATTTTTCAGAAATGTTATACTGAAAATGCACTTTTTAAAAATTGTAATCTATTGTAATATATTATATTTTGCTTGTTTACAAAGCAAAATGTTAAAGTGCATCTTAACAGAGATGAATTTGGGTAAACTGCTGGTATTATTTTATATGTCTGGAGGAGAAAGGGTTGGAGAAAGTAACTCGTCATGCCCAACTCTGTCGTGTCTGTCTCTCTCCCCTGCTGTGTTCATTCAGAGTGCTCCATTAGTACTCACGCGAGCTGACTACACACACACACACACATTCTGCAACACTGCTGTGACACACAAATGCAAATTAAAGCACACGTGCAAACACACACACATGAAAAATCCTCATAAAAGACTGAACAAAATGATATACCATTTATATACATGAATATATGCATGCAAATACATCAGTCACAATTATCATAATTTTTACAATTATAACTACAGAGCTATTTTCTTTTATAAATAGTAGAGAAACATGAGATAGCTGTTGATTGGCTGTATTGTAGTGACACCTCCTTAATATGGCACGTGCTTGGCTGCAGTGATTATACCACTGTTTAGTGGAACAGGCAGAATATGTGTTGGTTTTAGTAAACCAGTATTTGAGTAGCCAAATCACTTGATGCTCTGACTTTGAGCCACATGGATTAGGGTATTGTAGTCATTAGTCTGACTATAACACCAGGCATTCTCTGTTCTTATAGAATTGAGTGATGATTGTGACACCCTATAAGTTCTAAGCTGTTTTGTGTGTGTGTGTGTGTGTGTGTGTGTATGTGTGTGTGTGTGTGTGTGTAAAGATGTACAGTGTATTGTCATTTTTCTTCTTCCAAAGGGGCGAAGGTGGAAAGCGATGCTAAAAAGGAACACTCCTCCAGGCTTGCTGTATTTGGGCCAGCATGTGTATGTGTTTCTGTGTCTATTGTGTATTTTGGACAGCAGTCCCCTATGAGTGTATGAATGTGTCTGTGTGTATGTGGTGTCATTGAGTTAGTTTGACCATAGCACCTAACCTTGGTCCTAACACAACTACAGAGAGACTACTAAATTAAGAAGGCAGACAGATAGTATGTAAATGAAGTATTTTTGCATTACTAGACAGAAGTTCAGCTGTATGCAAGAGGCGTGCCCTGAAACATGCACAAAACATTTAGTACTATGAGCACACCTTCACCTTCTTGAACTGAGTCTGACATATGTACTGTGGTGATTTACAAAACTGTCATACTCCATACTAATAAACTACCAGTCCACATAACTGATGACTGTAAGAATTGAGAAATTACAAAATGCCGGACAGTCTGGTTGAAGAGCGACCAGACCCTGAGAGGACAAAGGACCTCTCTGGAAATTAACATTTGAACTAGCCCTCGTGCACTATCGAGACGAAAGACTCACCCCCGAAACATCCTACTCTACATTTCATTCCCTCTTCCCTCAACCCCTCTCTCTCATGCTCAGATCACCTGAATTCACCCAAGAAAATGTATAGTTTAATGTGAATGATTATCACAGAGTATTATTCATGTTTGGTATCATTTAAAATATCACCGTGCGACTGGTACAAATGTCTCATTTCCAAATAAGTAAAAGGTTTTTAAGAGTTTAGGGATAACTGGCACACAAAGGAAGGTACATATGGTCTCCTACCCCCCCAAAAGGTGTAACTTATATAATATAAGTATATAATGAAATGCAGCAGGGGATTCGGGGCCTTTTTGTAACTCAAGTTGGCCCGTGATGCTAAGAGTAACTCTTACTTAAGAGTAAACTCTTAGCATCATGTATCTTAATGCTGGGTCGGGGCCTTCTGTTTATTCCAGAGCATTTGATGTTTTGTATCGATTATCTTTGAATTGATTACGAAATTGGCATGATACATTTACCTGACATAATAAATTGTTACATTTGATTATTCTAACCGACTTTGGCATTATTTTAATTAAAGAGTTAAAAGGAATAGTCAAACATTCGCTCACATTTAATGATGCACAGATATCATTAAAAACCTTTTCATTTATGGAGTCAGATGAAATAACGAGAGAATACATATTCAAATGTATTACATTTAATCAAAAAATACTTTGCCTCGAGAAAAGACAGTAACACTTCCGCGCTGGTCGGATGCCGGACTTTGGGCCAATCGAGCGCAAGCTTACATGACCAACTAAAATAGAAGATGGAACCTCCCAACAAAGAGCAGTTCTGACAGTAAAATCTATGATCTTAGATTTGCTCTACTGCTGCATTAGGATTCTAGCCCATTTAAAGGGATGGTTCACTCAGAAATTAAACAATTCAATTCAATGTAATGTAAAGTGAACCAATCAATTTTTTTTTACATAAAGTGTTGAAGACCGAATAGGATGCTATTCTGTCATCCATTGTAAATGGATGTTGGCTATGATCTGGGTAAATTAATAATTAATAAATAATAAATAAATAAAAAACAATTAAGCTAATTAAAATAAATAATTAAATTATTAATATGGATACTTTTAACACTTTTTCCCATTTTAGGCTCTTACTAAGAACCTATATGTAAAGATCTGTGTAGGTTATGTAATAAAACTGTAGTCCATGCCAGCATTTCCTGACATAAGCACATAAATAATCATTCCATGCACGTACTGTACATAATTCAACACTTGAATGAATCCATATGCATTCACAAATGCAGCACTATACAAATGCCCTCCCAATGGGGACACAAAAAAATAGACATCATACACACATTGTGCTTTGATATTAGCGGTAGGATGGAGTGTGCAAATGCACTCAGCCTCATTATGTCTTGATCTGTCTTTCCTGACCATCAGTAAGAGCAGAAGAAAGAGCAAGAGAATAAATTACTCAGAAGACTGCATAGTTGTGCACAGTGGCATGCGTAGACCTCTGCTGGGGCAGGGGTGAAATTGAGTTTCGGCTAGGGGACAAGAACAATCCTCCGTTGGCTAGACCATCCCATTTAACAATGCTCGGTCTGACCTTCGTGGGCTTTGAGTCCTTCGAAGGATGCAGCCTCTGAATCAGGACACAGCTAATAAAAACTAAGATTAGATAAACAAAACAAAACATAACATTGTGACACAGGATTACTGGAATGCAGTGGATGGATTACACTCCATGACCTAGATGGTGTTTGGGAGTGATTATGTGAAGATTCCAGACTCTGGCCTGGCGGCCATTTTGGCTGAAGACTCTGGCTCGGTGGCCATTTTGGCTAATGGTTCTGGCGGGGCGGCCATGACGTGACAAGGCTTAGGTTTGGCGGCAATGACATGAACAGGCTCAGGCTTGGGAGTCATGACATGAACAAGCTAAGGTTTGTCAGGCATGATTTGAAGAAACTCAGGCTTGGCAGGCATGACATGAACAGTCTCTGGCTTTGCAGGCATGAAGTGAACAGGTTCAGGCTTGGTAGTCATGACGAAGGTGAGAAAGTTCAAGAAAATTCTCAACATAATCCTTGATGGCCTGATGGCCTTGACGAAGGTGCAGGGGGCAAACGGCTGGGCTCATTTTTAGTTGGGTCTAGCTTTCTGTAGTGCATTTCCACTGAGGCGAGTTGTAGTAGAACTTGTAGAACCCAAGTGCAGCTGACTTGACTTTGACTTTGACTTGACCTTGACTTGACTTGACTTGACTTGACTTTGACTTGACTTGACACAAGACTAGGGAAGCACAAGACATGGCAAGATGACATGGAACGTGACTAAGGCTACATTCAGACTGTCAGTCCAAATCCGATTTTTGTGCATATCTGATTGAAATCTGATCAGATTTAGCAAGTGTGAACAGCAAAAAATAATTTGGAAATCCGTTTCAGTCTGACCGCTCTCATTGGATTTCGCGTGGTTTATGTGTTTTTCTCACGCGTGTTATTGCAAAGTGCCGGATGAGCAGAAGACAATATAATGGAGACATGTTTTAAAACCGGTGGAGACGACAGTGCGGAATAAAGCAGCGCATACCAGCCTCCTAAAGCCCTATTCGGACTGGATTAGTTTTACATGGAGAAGTGGGATAAAGTAATTATTACCCGAGCTTCTTAGTAATTTTATACCCGTCTGAATGTGCTATCTCAGTAATCATTGCGGACTATGTAAGTAAAGATTACAGCGACTTTTATCTTCTGGAAAAAGGTCTGGAAAAATGACCTCAGGTAATACTAATCTTAAATATGTACATAAATATTCCGTCATTTCAGTTTTCAGCATTTTTTCAAGTATGGAGGCGCTTGAAAAAGCATTCAGTTGCGTTCTAGATGGTGAGACAAGTCTGTGTTTTCAGCATTCCGTTCTGATCAAAGAGAACGTCAAAAGTACTTGTCAGAGGCACAAAAACTCGTAAATCAAGTTACCGCTCCCACTTCTGCTAGTTTTACTGAGATTTCTTATCCCGTTCGAATTTTACAGAAGTCTTGTGGTAAAATTACATTACTCCATCTACCCTTGTGAAACTAATCCTGTCCGAATAGGGCTTCTGTTTCTGCCGCTGCCTCATAAGACGCAGTAGTCCAGCGCGGCGGCTGCATAATGTCATGTTATAAATAAGACAACATCTCTATAGCAAACCCCTCTATGTTGCAGTTGTTATTGTTGCTGTTTTTGGCTTAAACCTACTAACGCAATGTGATTATCATAGCAACCAATGCAGATATTCCAGAAAACGAAGAAGGAGCTGCACGGACACACAAATCTGATCGGAACAGTTGCAATTAATACACAGTGTGGACTTCAATAATTTTAGATCAGATTTCAATCGGATACACAAATGATCGGATTTGGACTGACAGTGTGAACAATAACAGACATGAACCAAAAACCTCGCCAATCAGGTGCTAAGCAGAAATAATCACTGCACTGTGATTTTCAAAAATACACTAGCATGGTATATTTTGTGAACCAGTCATAAAATGTAGGCTCATTTTCATGATATTAAAGATAATTATATTTTATAATGTAATATAATTTCAGAGGGCTTGTTAAACAGATCAAATCAAATATTTCATTTTCATAGCATGATAAAATACCGTTATTATATTGGGATGACAAGGTGGATCATTGGGTAGCAGTAGCACTGAGCAAGAAGGTCCAACCGTTGGAGACATGCAGGCAGCACTAGTGAATTGGTGATACTTAATTAGTTTATTTAGTGTAAATTTAAGCAGTTTTTTTGGTACTCAATTTTTATTGTATTAGAGGTTAACAATATAAAAGAGGTATTGTAACAATTCAGATACAACAGCAACACTTACACCACCCTCCCTCCCCCCCTCCCACCCCTACCGCATGAGATACAACATAACTATCAGTGTAGCACAGTCAATGTTATAGAACAGTCAACTTAGTGTCCTTCCAGTAAAATGTCCTGAACTCTGGTAATACCATTGTTCCATGTTTGTATAGTCCAAGTTGTATAGTGGCAGAGGAAAGTTCAAGAAAAAGAATTTTAAATTTAAGCAGTTTGATGGATGATATACAGTCGAGCCCAGAATTAATCATACCCCTGGTAAATATGATCAAAAATGGCTGTAAAAAATAAATCTGCATCGTTTATCCTTTTGATCTTTCATTCAAAAAATTGGCAAAATCCTAACCTTTCATTTAAGTAAAATAATTGAAAGTGGGGGGGAAATCACATTATAAAATAAATGTTTTTCTCCAAAACACGTTGGCCACAATTATTCATACCCTTTTATTAAATACCTTTTTGCAATCTCCTTTTGCAAGATAACAGCTCTGAGTCTTCTCCTATAATGCCTGATGAGTTTGGAGAACACCTGACCAGAGATCAGAGACCATTCCTCCATACAGAATCTCTCCAGATCCTTCAGATTCCCAGATCCATGTTGGTGCTTCTTCTCTTCAGTTCACCCCACTCATTTTCTATAGGGTTCAGGTCAGGGAACTGGGACGGTCATGGCAGAAGCTTCATTTTGTGCTCCCTAACACATTTTTGTGTTGATTTTGATGTTTGTTTTGGACCGTTGTCCTGATGGAAGATCCAACCACGGCCCATTATAAGATTTCTAGCAGAAGGCGTCAGGTTTTGATTTTTTATCTGTCGATATTTGATAGAATCCACAATGCCATGTATCTGAATAAGAAGTCCAGGACCTCCAGCAGAAAAATAGGCCCACAACATTAAAGATCCAATGGTATATTAAATTGTACACATGGGGTACTTTTTATCCTTGTGTGCACCAAACCCATCTAGCGTGTTTGCTGCCAAAAAGCTCTTTTTTTAGTTTCATCTGACCACAGAACCCTGTGTTGTTTGAAGTTCCAGTCATGTCTGACAACTGAATATGCTGGAGTTTGTTCTTGGATGAGCGAGGAGCATTTTTCTTGAAAACCTCCCAAACAACATGTGGTGATGTAGGGGTTGTTTGATTTTTTTTTTTATAGGCTAAGCTAAGCTTTCTCCTGCGCTCAGTGACTGACCTGCTGCCAACACCAAGGAATATAAAGATCTGGGGCGGAGAGGAAGACCCATCTTGCAACCAATGTGGAGCAGCATTCTGTAAACTAAACCACATTCTGGCCGGTTGTCCAAGGGCATTGGCAGAAGGCCGCTACAGATGGAGGCACGACAAGGTCCTCACGGAAATTGCCAAATGGGTGGAACAGCAGCGAGTCAAAGCCAACAACAAGCAGGCCTACCTGCCCCAGTCCACAACCTTTGTGAGGGAAGGAGACAAGGCTCATAAGACCGGCATGGGGGCCAAGAACCCACCCTCTACCTTGCAGCGAGCCTCTGATTGGGAGTTGAGAGTGGACCTGAAGAAGAAACTTGTCTTCCCTCAGGATGTGGCAGTGACATCCCTCCGACCAGACATGGTCCTGCTAGCCAGGAGCACGAAATCCATCATAATTGCTGAACTCACGGTGCCCTGGGAAGAGAGGCTAGCCACGTCACACCAATTGAAAAAAGCCAAGTACCAAGACCTGGTCGACGAAGCCACTTTAAAGGGGTGGCATGCAACCAGCTACCCCATTGAAGTCGGGTGCCGCGGGTTCCCAGCAAAATCGGTGCGCTACTTCCTCCAGAAGATGGGCCTGGAGCCGAAACAGCTGAAGAAAGCCACCAGAGACATAGCTGCAGCAGCCGAGTCCAGCTCAAGATGGCTGTGGCTGAAGAGAGCCCACAGTTGGAATCCTTCTGCAGGTGAAGGCTAGGCAGTCTTCATGGCCCCACTCGAGGTGTTCAGGTTAAGGGGCGAAACACCTGAGACCCTGAGATCCCTGCTGATGATGTGGAAGGGTTCCAACAATGTGGATGCTCCAAGGAATACCATCTTGGAAGAAGATCTGCATCACCATAGTTAGTGTAGTTCCTACAGTGGCAGAAGCAGCTTGTGGCAAAGCATCTTTGATGTTTATTTCACCATTGTGATGGATGATTCAGGGAATTTGGCCTTTGTGTTTCCTCATATATAAACTCCTGTGAAACAAGAAGTCATAGCTGGACAATTTCATATTCCTAGTCACCCTGGTGTGCTAAAAAAGGTAAATATTAATGGGAATATACTTCAGAGATATTTTATTCATAAAAAATTCTAGGGGTATGAATAACTGTGGCCAACGTGTTTTGGAGAAAAACATTTATTTTATAATGTGATTTCCCCCCCATTTTCAATTCTTTTACTTCAATGAAAGGTTAGATTTTTGCCAATTTTTTTAATAAAAGATCAAAAGGATAAACGATGCAGATTAATTTTTTTACAGCCATTTTTGATCATATTTACCAGGGGTATGATTAATTCTGGGCACGACTGTAGGCTACAGCATATCATATTGGTTCAGGTGTGTTTAATTGGGGTTGGAGAGCTATTGGACAAACCCTGGTCTATAGTACTTTTGGAGATGGTTAGGTAAACATTTTAAATACACATTATTAGCAATTGTAATTGTGTCCTTAAAGCAACACTAAAGAACTTTTCCTCTTCGGTCCCCCTACAGGTTGTAAGCGGAATTGTCCATTACCACTGTCGTAAATAATAATCGTAAATAGCCTACAGCACCGGCTTTAGAAATGTCCACAGACAAGGTAGAGTATGTTGCATGACTTTATGAAAGTATGATGTATTGCGACATCAGAAATGAAGAAAAACAAAAATAATAACTATTGTAATGCTTGCTGTAAAGCAAGTCAAATTTGTAGTTTCTTATGATCTCATTCGAACTACAGAAACGCGACCCGATCTGGCAAACTTGCGTAGTGCGGTTATAGCAGATATAGGGCTGCAAAGCGAATCCAGAAGTGCCTTTTACCCTGTTACGACTTGATGAACCACTGATACGATTTTGGAAAAATTGTTTTAAGGTAAAAAAAGTTCTTTAGTGTTGCTTTAAGAAAGTCTGTTTTCACTTTTTAGTAAACAAAAACTAAATTGTCATCAAATAAATGTGTTTCCCTTTTTCCTGTGTTTGGTCATTAAATGGTTAATAACGTTTAATGATATCAGTATATCAGTACATCATTTTAAGCAGGTTATGTTGAACAACAACGAAATGTTCCGCTCCAGGTCGACAGATGTCAGCAGTGTGCCCGGCGTCAATGTCTTTCCGGAGGAAACGTTCACCAGCAACTTCCGTTTCCGTTTCGCCATTGGAAAACGTTCAGCGAACACCGTGGGAGCAGAGAAGTCTAGAAACATTTCAGTTCTTTTTCCTCCCCTTATTTACACAACTATCGGATTAATTTTATTTTAGTGATTTGGTATAGAGGAAGAAAAGACGAGTATTTTAGATAACGAGGAAACTTAGCCAGGTCGCTGTAAAACAGCTGAATAAAGTTAGAGGTAAGTGTTTGTGTTAAGGTTCGTTTCGTTTGCTACCGACACCCTTCTTTAAAACATTACCATGGTAACTAATTTATAACTACCGGCATTTAATTATCGTTGCTACAATTATAGCTGTTACTGTAATATAACGGCGGCAACTTGGTACTTTTTTTGAGTGCTGTCAATAACTGGACAGTATGATATTTTTTGCAATGCATTCGGTACTTTGGTAACATTCTGACAGATTTAACGTTAGGTCTTGAGGCCAGTAACACAACACGATTGAACTGAATCTTGCGCAGCAAAACATTGATAATATTTGTTTCACTTATTCTAATAAGTAATGCATTTTCTTTATTGTATCGTCTTCGTTGTTGTTCTTAGAATTATACAAAAGCAAAAATCGGTAATGCGTGCACAAGTTGGAATCACAGATATTTATAAATTGAGACTAAATCAAACACCAAATACAAAACGTTTTTATACTGTTTTCTGGCCCATTTATTATTGTGGTTTCAGTCATTTATTGAAATGTATTGATTTGTGGACTGAAAACTCTCAAAGGAGGGACTAATAAGCAGATTGTGATTTGAGACCGTAAATAATTGAGAACCATTTATAAATATCCGGTTGTTAAGGAAATGAACTATTAGACTTATCTATTAATGTAAAATATAAGCTGTTAAACTGAAAGTGGTCTGTGACATTAACATTAGTATTACATTTTGTTTGTTTGTCTATTAGATTTTCCTCCAGAATGTCTCTTCCCAAGCGTGAGGTTGATGAGCTGAGGCCATGGGTGGAACGCACAGTAAAGAAGGTCCTTGGTTTTTCTGAACCCACTGTGGTCACAGCAGCGTTGCACTGTGTGGGAAAAGGCCTGGACAAGAGAAAAACCACAGGTAAGATGTTTGCCTTATATGTACTGATATAAGTTATATCTGTACCTGCTATATCATATTACAATGAAATTACAGTTCTACTGTAGGCAGGGCTCCTCCAGACTAACTTTTCCACTGGTTGCACTGGTGCTACCAACTTTCTCAGTTGGTCGCACCAGCACATGATTTGGTCGCACCAAATTGTTTTTTTTACAACATGAAATTAATCAATGCATGCTGATGAATAGTTGTCCTAATCTGCGTACCCTAGTTTTGCACTGATGTAAAAAGACTGACAGTGACACAAGACCTCATGTTGGCAAAAAGTTTTAATCTTTTAAATGAAAACCATTAAAAATAACTATCAAAAAAACACCACATATGTTTTTTAATGTTTGATTGTATTTTATTTAGTACTGTCAATCGATTAAAACAATTAACTAGCCTATTTACGATTAATCACACTTAACATTAAAGTTTTTAATATATTTTTTATATTGTAATAATTTCACATTTAATCTCCAAATTAATGTAGAAACAACATAAAGTATATTTTAAATATTTGATCTATTAGGTAGGAAATATACATAAATTGAATAAAGTTATCAAACACCTCTCAGTGTTCACTGTAATTTTCTTTGATTTGATTTTTTGACATTAATGTATCACAGAAGTGGGTTTATTAGGCTGCTGTCGCTTTAAGATCTGATGCATACAATGCGGATCTGGATCTGACAAGCATCCGGTGTTGTCACAACTCTTTGCGTTCATTTAACACTTTTTAACTAATTTAATACTGTGCTTACGAGGATACTCAACAAAGTGAACATTTTGGCATACTTTTGTGTGTTTTTGTCCGTTCAAGCGTGAAAGAGAACTCAATGCGGCTGCACGCTGTCTGAAGCGGCATTCTGTGTGCATGAGTCCTGTGTGTGTGTGTTGTTTATATCACACAGAGAGGAGATTTACAGACAGCGCACCGCCAGTGCAGATTTAAGTTAGTTAATAAATAAACTGCAAGTGTCTTGCAGAAGAACATTGTAGCCGGAGCTACTTCGGCTACAATTTTAAAATTGAACTTGAACTTAAAATTGAACAATTTTAAAATCTCCTAAAATTGAACTCCGGTCAATTTTAACATTGAGCTCATTTTTTGGTAAATTTGGAGTGCTGTCAGTACAGAGAACAACGACAAAAATCGGTGTTGCCTACACCGTGTTATCCTCTTTTTAAAATTTGCACCCTGTTGACTTCAATGGGGCAAGTTTTAAACCTGCTTTTAGCCTCTTAACATCCTTGATGTGTCATTACAAGTGCACAGCCATGTTAGATGATTCCTTCAGAGTGAACACAGGTGAATCTGACTGCAGTAGATGTGAAAGATATGAATAAAAGTGATGTTAATTCAGCCAGCGCACATACCTGTATTTACATCCTGTTTTCGGTCGAAGTCCACAGTAGTCGATTGTCGCGCGTGAACTCGACAGTCGACTACTGTGGACTTCGACCATAAGTTACGGACTGCAGCAGCTGCTGATACAACGGCGTTCTGTTGCGCATGCGTGAATTTAACAGTAGTACATGACCATGCACTCGCACAAATGCGACCACATACAATTTTAACTCGCACATTCTCAAAAAATGGTCACAGTCTGGAACCCTGGTAGGAGTGAATGCCTGCGGAGATGGAAGAAACAAGTCTGTCACGCAAATTGGAAATGTTTCTTCTGTCCTCGAGACGGGCATACACAGTGTGATTTTTGTTTGTTGTAGGAGCTCACAAGTGATTTTTTTTCTAGTCTGAGAAAGCGCACGTCAATCGTTTATGCTCATATGGTCGCACCTTGTATCGTGTGAGAGGAACTACGAGCTGAACCAAGTACCTTACGAGCTCCTCCCAATAATTTTTAAACAGGTTAAAAAATGTGTGGAGTCTGCCTGAATTTGACCAGTGTACAGGGTCTCCTGGGTTCTCAGATCATACAACCACATCACATAGGCTTCTAACACACACACACACACACACACACACACACACACACACACAGCCATGTTTATGTGATTTGTGAGGACATTCCATAGGCGTAATGGTTTTTATACTGTACAAACTGTACATTCTATCCCCCTACACTGCCCCATCCCTAAACCTACCCATCACAGGAAACATTCTGCATTTTTACATTTATAAAAAAAACACTGCTTAGTATGTTTTTAAAGCCATTTGAAAAATGAGGACCCCCAAAATGTCCTCATAAATCACGTATTTTCCCGAGTGTCCTCATTTGCAGGTGTGTTATCATAAAAATGTCCTCAGTTGTCATGAAAACAAACTCACACACACACACACACACACACACACACACACACACACACACACACACACACATAAAAACACTCTCTAGTTTTTTTTGTTGACCTTGCTGTTCTTTGCTATTCACCTAATCATTTGCACAGCATTCTTTTTTTTTCTTTTTTTTCATCTGAAGCTATAGCAACACCATTGAAAATATTCATGTTTTATTCATTCACCAAAGCTCAAGCGATTGCCAATGGCTTGCAATGTACAGGTACAGCTGTGCCGTATACAAACTGCTTTGACACGATTATCAGGTTAACCTGACTTGTATCATGTGCAAGGGTCAGCAAGCTCCCGAGTGTGTGAACTCTTACTCGCACTGTGTACGCCAGGCTTAAGGTCAGCCTCCTTAAAAAACATGATGTTTTTTGTCACATGACCTGCGCACCGCTTGCGGCTTTCTGAAAAGTTGAGATGTTTTCATCTCGCCGAGGCATAGGCGCGCCTGCAAAAACGAGAGCCACGCACCGCATGCTCGTCGCGCCCACGGCCCACGTCGTTTCTATTATGAACGTGCTTGCCGTGCGCCTACATTTGAAATAACGGATATCATATAAGAGGATTCGGGAATCGATAAGAGGAATCGTAATGCGTGCGTCTTATCGAATACCCGGTTTTTGGAAATTTGTTACCGGTTCTAAAATGGAACCGGTTCTCGATACCCAACCCTAGTCTTTACCTATCCCATCTAATTTTTTAACGTAACACCATGTCTACACCAGACGTGAGCGGCGCAATGCGACAAAAGCAAACAGAACCCATTATAATCAGTGGATGCAGCGCGACACAACAAATTCCTGACATTAAACTGATGCCTTGTTCTATTTCTGAAGTACTTCAAGCGATCACACTACTTCTTACACAAAGAACAAAATGGATTTGTAGCGGTTGCTTTGTCAAGTCCAGTGTAAACGGCATCAATGACATTTATGAAGAATTCACTGGTTTATGTAGAATTACTCATAATTTTAGAGCAAATTTTATTATGTGGCTGATATTCTGTGGCAAGGCAGTGATAATTCCACGAGACTCTTCATTAATGAAGATCAATATCTCTCTTCTTTTAGACCAGCTAAGGCCATTTCTTGATGATTCAGCAAGCAGCTTTGTTGAGCGTCTGTTTGAAGCTCTTGAGGAAAGCAAAAACTCCCGTGGCAATAAAGGAGCTGGAGAGAAGAACCGCAAAAGAGAGCTGAAGGTATAGAGTTTTCTGTGCCTCCAATGTCTGAGCAAGAAGGAACATTTATTAAGGAAATTAAATCTGTTCTGAATCAATTGAAGTCACTGTTTTGTGAAACTGACACTGACTATGTCTTGTCTTTTTCATCTTTTTTATTTTTCCTCTCTTTTTTTAGGAAGTGTTTGGAGATGAGGTGGAAGGAGTGAAGGATGGACACAGTGTGGATACAGGGGTAAAGAAGAAGAGAGTACCTCGCTTTGAGGAGGTGGACGAACCAGCTGTTTTACCTGGACCCCCTACAGAGAGTCCTGGCATGCTTACCAAGATGCAGGTAACACACACCATCAGTAAAAGAAGACACTAGACAGATGTATCTGATCGAGCACACACAGGATCACTTCAATAAAATGTTGACAATTTAATGAAATGAGTAATGGGATGAAGTGTGATCACTACAATATTTAGAACATTTAATGACTTGTAAGTACTTGGGTAAAACAGATATTGCTTAGTGCTTTAAAGTATTAAAGTTCACAGCTTTTTTTTTTATAGAGGACACTACATAATTGCTCATAATTGAATATTTTTTGATGGACTGCCTGTGTCAAGCGTAAATACTATCTGTGATGCTCTATTTTCAGATAAAGCAAATGATGGAAGCAGCCACACGGCAGATTGAGGAGAGAAAGAAACAGCTAAGTATTGTGGCTCCTGTGCCCTCTACACAGGTAATAAACAATACCAAACACCTGTTAACAGTAACGGCCCTGTACTACCTGTGTGTTCAAAAGATCTCTAAGGAATCATAGAAATACCTTGCATTTATTGTTTATTTAATTTATGATTGTTGATAAATTAATCACAGGTAATTTTGTTTTTCACTATATATATATATATATATATATATATATATATATATATATATATATATATGCGCAATAAAATATTTCTTGTTAGAAGTTAAATGTAGGTTTCAAATTTTACCTGTAACACTAATAAATGTGTACAGTAACAAAGCGCTTATAAATCATTTGCAAACTATTAGTTCACAGTTAATTCGTAGTTTATAATCTGTAGTCTTTACTTTAAAGTAGGGTTGCACGATATTGGGAAAAAATGACATTGCGATATTTTATTTTTCTGCGATATATATTGCGATATGAAATGAAATCTAATCTAATTTTTTCTTACAAACAAATATGGGGTAAGCACACTTACATTCTCATTTTAAATTATTTAAACATCAGAGTATTATTTAAATTAGAGTAAATTATTTGTTTGTAACTTTAGGATATGGTTTGAATTGTTAACATTAGTTAATGAATCTAGTAACTAACATGAACTTACCATGAGCAATACTTCTGTATTTATTAATCTTTGTTTATCTTAGTTTATAAAAATACAGCTGTTCATTGTTTGGTAATGTTACTTCACAGTGCATTAACTATGTTAACACATACTGTACAACTTTTGATTTCAATAAGGCTATAGCCTAAATGTTGAAATTAACAATGTTGTAGAAGTGCAGTTTACTAATATTAAATGTTAACTAATGTAGTTAAATAGTTTAATAAATAGAACATTATTGTAAAGTGTTACAGATTTTTTATACACCAATTCAGACGTCTCGTGAGTTCAGTGTTGGACAGGTCAGTTGTTTAAACCATAGGTTTAAACCATTCATTAAATTGAATCGGTTCAAATGAATCATTAGTTCGCGAATCGGACATGTAGTCTACGGCACGCGTTGTATAATTATCTCAGCAGTTTAGGATATTGCACAAGATTAGTCAACACAGAAAACATTTCATCACTGGATAGTTTTTTTTTTTTTCGACACCATCGTGTCAATTGATTTTGATTAATATGCGCGAGGGAGAGAGAGCAAGACAGCGCTCGTGTTGTTTGAAGACGGTGAAGGTGAGCGCGCGCACGCGGCCAGGGCTCTCTCGCTCTTGCTCTTGCTCTGCTCGTTCTTATATGCGCCCTGTTAAACTGACAGGACTTAAAAACACATGCAAATGATAAACTTTCACTCTATGATGGTTAAGATGTGCAATTAATCCGCGAATCACATGCGTCAAGGGCCGGGGAGCAGCTGGCCCGCACTGTTAATGAATAACGGATCAGCCTACATCGCACATCCTGCGATGTGACTATCGTGGATTCGCACATCGCGATATCGATGCTTAAATGACACATCGTGCAGCCCTACTTTAAAGGCACACTATGTAAGTTTTTTTGGATCAAAATATCCAAAAAACACTAGAACAATGTTATATATTTTGTTGATTTGTGTACTTATATTATCCCAAATGTTTCTAAGAATGTTTAAATCCAGAGAAATAAGCAGTTTTAACCAGGACACGGACCATCATACCTGCGTTTCCCTACATTTATTTTGTAGAAACCATTGAAACACCAAAGATGCTTTAATATATTATGTTTTATTAGACAGGTGAGCAACTGTGTATACATTCAACAACAGAAACCTAATCGTTGTTATACAGCTCAACAGTTAATCTTTTTGTTTAAATCTCGTTTTCTTGATTTACCGCAAGTACCATGTTTTACCATACCTAATATCGATCTAGCTCACTGCAGTGTGCAACAAGTGTCTTATATAGTAGCCGCCAAGGGAACACACTGAGTAGCATTATAACAACTTTCAACACACTCAAATGTGATAAAAAATATGATAAAACGGCGCTGCGTTAGCCCAGATACGCATGACTGGAAGAAGCTGAAGCCTCTGCGGTGAAATAAAAGCTCCGCTGCTCTCGAGCCGAGTGTCGTGCTTGTCTCTCATTAGCAATTGCTCCAGCAGCCTCATTTCGCTCCAACGGCTTTCGTAAAGTTAATAAATCTTTAATACATTACCGGTCATCCATGAATTTGATTTCTGCCCGAGTGCCGTCGTATTCTCCACCGGCTGTAGAGGTGAAGACAACAACTCCCATGATTCCACGAAATCAAGGCGGCGTCATCAAGCCTCGCCTTTGTTTTGAATAAACAACCTCTAGTGGTGAAAAATTACATAGTGTGGCTTTAATACATCAAGAGTTTTTCATTCATAGTCACTTTAATTATTAAATTGTTGTTAGAGATGCATCGATTGATCAGCTGGTGACCGGAATTGGCCGATTTTCACGTGATTGGCCACGCGACTGGCCGGTCAGTCTGACATACCGATTTTATGCCGGTCAAATGCACTCAGGCGCCGCATGATTAACCTTTTGAGCGGAAAGGTCTCATATATGGGATTCAGCGCTGTCATATATCACAACTAAGCAGTGTTTTCAACCTCATAATGTTTATTTTAGGTTTCAGATATTTAAATACACATAAGCACGAGTAAAACAATACATTTGGAGTTTGTAAAATACACACTGATGTCTGTGGAAGCAGCAATAACAATCTATTCAAATATAATTTGCCGACATGTTATTCATATCAGACAAACATAGTGGAAGTAACTATAAAGTTTACTCTATTCTTCTCAGTTCACCGGCCACTTTCTTGCATTTATTTCGGGAGAAACTGATGAATTCACGTGCTGTAAATCCGACTGACAGGACAACATTGCGGCGCCCATCTCATGTTATAGGTCAAGATTATTTATAAAGGTTTTTAAACGACCAAACACACCCACTTACACGTATTTGAGAATCGGAATATCAGATAGGCTAGTTGATGACATGGTAAGCAAGTTTGTGAATATTTTGAATAAAAAAGGAAAAGCGAAATAAAAGCGACACATCTGTCATACAGTATTATTGTGGCTGGGGTGTATCGCGTGACGTGTCGCCATGGAAACATTAAAGGGAATGTTCGCCTTGAAAAAACTCACTCTGGGGGTGGGGGTGTCAGTTAGAATATTTTAAACTTACGCGTGAAAGGGTTAAAACCTGTTAACTGTCACTCTATAATATCCTATACTAAACCTAAACTAATCTTGACAAACTATAAACTATATTGGTGACTGATTTTCAAAATAAATTACAGAGGAGCCGTAATTTATCAATTTGCAACAATAATATTTTCATATTCCTAAGGCGTGTTCAGACCTTTATTTTGAAATAGCAATGAAATTTTGTATGTGTTTCTTAGAGGTTGAATTCATATCAGAATCTGCCAAACTTCCCATATTACTTATGAATAGAATGTCTACTTCATAAATTGTATGAAAATTGTGGAAATAATGGTTCAAATCACTCAAACCACATATGGAAATGGAGGCGCCCTTATATGGGCAGTAATGGAGTCTGGTTGTCACCTAGTGAAAAAGTTTGGTACTGCGCCCAAACAAAATCTTACTGAAAGCTAATTTTTTTGAGATATCAACCTAAATTTTGAAACACAACTTGTTCAGATTTTTGGCTTTTTTTTTTTTTTTTTTTTTGCAGTTTTAGAGTCGCCCAGGTTTTAAAAATATATATTTTATATAAAATATGAATAATTAAATTTTTTACATTGTACATTTCCATAAACTCAAACTTCTATAAAAACTTTTTCTGTTTTACTTTCTTAATTTATTTCACTTCTACAAAAATCTGCCAAATGTCTTCTTTAAAACAAGACCAATTGTACATCTATACACCAAAGCATTCTTTAATTGCAACCATTTAAGTTCGAAATGTGCATTTTCATGTCTACTCAAAAAAAGGGGGGTGACAGTTAACAGGTTAAAGAAAAGATCGAAAATAAATAATTGTGTGTGCTGTAAAGTGGTTAGAAAAAAAATTAAATCGGAATCGGCTAAAATCGGTATCGGCAGGTCAAACTCAATGAAAAATCGGAAATCGGAATTGGCCTAGAAAATTGTAATCGGTGCATCTCTAATTATTGTTTAATTAGCTCATATTTCAAGTTAGATAATGGTTTTTATGCATTAACAAATTATTAACCATACAAGTGATGTACAGTATTCTAAACCAGTAGTAAAGGAGCTGGTAATGTTTATTAGGAGTAAATACTCCGCACTTAAGATTAGGTCATGGAAAATACAAAATTGCTATTAAATAAGGACTTTTCTGTGCCGTTATAGTTGTGGTGTGCACTGTTATTCTTTTATGTCTAATATTTAAGCATTTTATGGGTATCAAACGGGTATCGTTTTTGTAATATCGGATTCAACAATCCGATAAATATCGCCATTTTGTTGTCTGTACTTATCATTAGTCTCGTAAAGTCGCATTCATAGTCCCGTTCACTCACCGGGTTGAGGCTCAGGAATACATAGCCACCATATGTAACTTTTTTGATCCACTATTTTATAACGCCCTAGATTAGAGGTCGACCGATAGTGGATTTTACCGATAACAATAACCAGGTTGGACCGCACTGGACAATAACCAATAGTTTTCAAAATGGATACTGAATGAAAACAAACAAAACACTCCAAGTAAACTAGTGCTGTACTTTATTTATTTATTTATTTATTTATTTGTATGTAGCCTATTAATATATTAACAATGTAAAGACCAGAATTTATAAAATATGAATTTACTAATAGTTTGCAAATGATTTAGAAGTACTTAATTACTGTATACTTATAAAGTGTTACTGACTTTTTGTGAAGGGGTATAGATATAATTACTATGTTCCAATGAGTTCCAACTTCTGCTTTAAAATAAGCAATCACCAATTATACATTTTTAATAAATAATAACTATAATATAATACTATAATAATTTTTTCATCCTGCTAATCAATTTATTGAAGACAATTAACACATTAATCAATAATCAAAACAATCAAGTGTAGCCCTAAACTCCAATGTTTATAATAAATGTCATGTTGTTACTGGTACAGAGTAGCAATGTTGTTATCTATTATGTTATTTTTTTGTCCCTAATTGTCTGTCATTCTTTGTCATCTAAGCTTTAAAAATGTATACCAAATTTTGTTCTTTCTCCTATAGCCCAGAATGGTTCAATCTCAGACGGACTCTAGTTCTACACGTTCCAACCTCCCAGCGGGGGGTGCCACCCAGTCCATCGCTCCCTCTCAGGCTGCTAACTTCATGAATGACGCTATAGAGAAAGCCCGCAAGGCAGCTGAGCTGCAGGCCAAGATCCAATCCACACTGGCCATGAAACCAGGGATTCTGGGTGCTTTGGGCAACACAGGGCCACATAACCTGGTAGCCCTGGCCAACCTGCACGCCATGGGCATTGCACCACCGTGAGTGTTGTAAACATGTTGAAATGTCATTTTTGTACATAATAAAGAATATTGGGAACAGGCATCATGTATCCCAGAAACATTTTTATTAAATTGCAATGTGTTTTCATGTTAAGGAGGAATTTATTCGCTTAAAAGTTTTCTCATATTTGCTTATAGTAAAGTGGAGCCTCGTGAGATTACAAAGCCAACTCCCCTCATTTTGGATGAGCTCGGACGAACTGTTGATGCCAGTGGGAAAGAAGTTGAGCTCACACATCGTATGCCCACTCTAAAAGGTACCACACACTGCTACAGAAATATGAATCTCTCACATTTTGTTGTTTTGAAATATATTTTTCCTAATGTTCAGTTTTATTTTTTTCCCTCTGTCTCTAGCAAATATCAGAGCGGTGAAGAGGGAACAGTTTCGGCAGCAGTTAAAGGAAAAACCCAGCGATGACCTGGAATCCACGTCTTACTTCGACTCACGTGTGGCACTTACTCCTGCACAGAGAGCCAAGAAAGGCTTTAGGTTCCATGAACAGGGGCGCTTTGAGAAGATCGCCCAGCGCATTCGCACCAAGGTGGGCAACAGCATCCCTCTTTATTTTTGACTCAAAAAAAAAATCACAGATTAAAAATTTGACTTTGCTCAATAATAGCTGAGAAATAATATTATTTCTGTCCTCAGGCTCAGCTGGAGAAGCTACAGATGGAGATTGCTCAGGCTGCCAAGAAGACAGGCATACAGGCCTCCACTAAACTTGCTCTTATTGCCCCCAAGAAAGAGATGGGAGAGGGGGAGATTCCTCGTATAGAGTGGTGGGACTCCTACATCTTGCCTTCCCACATAGAATTGTAAGAGTCAATAGCTTTCAAATCTGCTACAGACAATTATAAAATATACAAGACAGGTTCAGGAAAAAAAAATTGTGCCATTCCAAAGTCGTATTGACATTGTGAAGAACTAAGGCTGTCTTTTCCATATAATCTGGCAGTCATGCCAATATTGATAATTGATAACATAATTGAGTGAAAGTTCTGTTCTTTTTCTCAGATCTGCTTGTACAAATTTAGATGAGGTGGAATTGCACGGAGTCACCAACCTACTTGAACACCCTATTCAGATGGCCCCTCCAGGTATCCATGCATGCATTAAACATCAAAACCTTCTGCAGACAGAAACTGGTTGAATTTCAAAAGACCCATTGATCCAAATATTTGGGCTAACCTTTTATGTTTCTATTTCTGTCTTTGTCTTTTTGCTTCTCTTTCTCAGTGGATACAGATAAGCCAGTGACTCTGGGTGTGTATTTGACTAAGAAAGAACAAAAGAAGTTGAGGAGACAAACACGTAGAGAAGGCCAGAAAGAGGTGCAGGAAAAGGTCCGATTGGGTCTTATGCCTCCACCGGAACCCAAAGGTACATCACCAGCCAGGTTTAAATGTTTAATATGTCAAACAACCAGCCAAAGGTTTGGGCACACCTACTCATTCTTGATTACTAGTATTTTTCAATTAAAGGTGTAATGCAGTTCGTTGTTATGGGAAGAAGGAGGTGGGAACATTTAAAGACTTTAATGACATCAAATAAATCAACAACAAAACGAAAGTAAAAGACAGCAGCCCCTCACAGACGACTGCTGTCACATAATAAAACATAAAAACCACAACATAAGTCCAGGCCTGTCCTCTCTCGCTCTTCACTGTCGTCGCTCCTCCTTTATGCCTCCGCGATAGATACGAGACCGGTGCGTCTTGCAGGTGTCGCTCATTAATCACGCCACCGGCCTCGCGCCGCTCTCTCACGGCCCTCGGTCTCGTCCTGCTCGCCACAAAAGGCCTTATATAGAAATTAAAAGTGTATTGCGCATAGATTTGCTCAGTCCCACATGTTACACTCTTATAATGTGGGAAATTCACTATAACTTGTTGGTTAGATCAATAAATGAATCCACACTTTCAGAATATCTTGTCAAATCAGTAATTTAAAACAGCGTCAGTGATTCAGCAGTACCACGTCATCTCTCTCTCTATCGGATGCAAAAATGGCTTCACATTTTAGCACATTGCGATTTGAGTGTTTTATTTTCATTTATTTTTAAGTCTTTCCAATTTAAACATTCAAGTGATTTTAAACCATTATGTACTCACGCACTCTTCGGGAGACGGTTTTCTGTGCGCTCTCAGCCAAAGCGCATACACAAAGCGGCCTTGCAAACAACTCGAGTTCTGTCAAATTGAGTTCTTTTTCGTGGCTTCTTGCGCTTAAATGGCCAAATACTTTGTCTTGGGGAGTATCCCCATACACCACGTTGGTTATGTCTTAAGTAAACATAAATCAGTTGAGAATCAGTATATTGGATCAGTACATACCCTATACCCTAATACCCTATTCATCATTAAAATGAAAACATCCCTCCTATCAGAGTCACCTAAGGGAATTCCCCCCATGTTTGTGACTCTATGTTCCCTGCATCTGGCACAGTCCTTGTACTTATTACTAAAACAAATAGTATTAATAGTCATTCATTTTAGTTAAGATATACTATGATAAATTTTAACATTAGGTCATGAATATTGCCTCAAAAGTCATGAATTTATTGGTAAAAATGTGTATGAACCCTGTATATTTTAGCTTCTACAAAGTAGCCACTAGATTACAGCTCTGTACTCTGTTCTTTTCTCTGTGTATGCAATCTTCATGCGTCTATGTTTGTGTGCAGTGCGGATCTCTAATCTGATGAGGGTTTTGGGGACGGAAGCTGTGCAGGACCCCACTAAAGTGGAGGCTCATGTTAGAGCACAAATGGCCAAGAGGCAGAAGTGAGTGGTTTCACAAGCACAAAGGATTGTCATCAAAGCCAATAGTACTGTATTTTCCAGAAAAGAAGCCCCACCTGGTCATAATGACACATTTACAATCATTATAAATTATGTATTTAGTTCCCAACACTCCACAACAAATCCTTTAAATTGAAGTGTATTCAGAACAGGAATAAAAGTATACAACAAACAAATTAAATGTGCTATACAAACAAACTTGAGCATTTCTCTCACCCGGCATGAATCCAAATGTGTGCGCTTTTTGCATTTTGCATTTCTTTACTTTTTGTACTTTTATTACTTTTGTTCTTTCATGTTTGATTTGCATAGAGTGATGTTTTATTGTGTATGTTCAGGGCCCATGAGGAGGCAAATGCAGCACGCAAACTCACGACAGAACAAAGGAAAGAGAAGAAAGTGAAGAAACTTAAGGAGGATTTGAGTCATGGGGTTCACATTGCTGTTTACAGGTACAAAATGACTAATCAGCTAAAATCTTGCATTCAGATTTGATATTTGTCCTGTAACACGCACTGTATAAATCGTAGATTAAACAGTTTGATTTCAGGCACTTGTCAGCTTGCAGGGTTCTGCTTTAGAGGACAAAATCTCCCAGTGTTTCCAACACCAGTGTTCTACAGCCGTGCTGCATCCTGCTAATCACAGCTCCACAAAGCTGCATTCTGAATTGAATGCGAATAGAGAAGCCCACAATTCAGAATAATAGTAGTCATCAAAAAAATTAAATGATGCAACTGTATGAGAATTAGTCAATGGCCAAAAATATTAAACTATCGAAAAACTATTTTGTAATTTAGCTTATTCAAATTAGCCACTAGATTTCAACTGGATATTCCTACTCTTGATATTCTCTTGTCTCAACCAACTTTGTGTGATGTACCCTGGATAGTAGTTAAGGACACTAGTTGGTTAGTTTTACTTTACTGTCCAGTTATTATTATGGTGCTACCTGACTTAGGCCTATTATATCACAGTCCAAATTTGTTCTGTTGCGTCACATTCAATACAGATTTTTTCTGTTTGCTCTCATGATTTCAGCTTTGTTGACTTGTAATTGCATTGTTCTTGCTGCTTGCACACAACAACATACATATAGCATGGCCAGTTTATATCCTGTTATTTACTCAAGTGGTTTATCTGCTTTGCCTGCAGAATCCGAAATCTGTATAACCCAGCCAAGAAGTTTAAGGTGGAGGCCAATGCAAACCAACTGTACCTTACTGGCACTGTAGTACTGCACAGAGACCTCAACATCGTAGTAGTGGAGGGAGGTTGGTGAATGTGATATGAATCTCTATAGATGATTATCTTCACGGATGTTTTTAAATGATTTTTTCAGGATCATTATTTATCTTTAATCGACTTCTTCCTCCCTGTAGGACCCAAGTCACAGAAGAAGTTTAAACGACTGATGTTGAGTAGGATTAAATGGGATGAGCCAAATTCCAAGAGAGATGGTAAGGGGAAATAGGAGTGACTGAAGGCTAAACATTTATGATCAGTCTTTTGAGCTGTGATTTGGAGCTAACCTTTGACCTTTCATGCTTTTGCTTTTTTTTTTTTTTTAGAACCTCAAGATTCAGATGATGAGGGTTCCAGGAAGAATAATAAATGCACCTTGGTTTGGGAGGTAAATGCATACCCGTTTCGTATGTAATTAAATGAACATTTACTGAAAATTATGCATTACTTTCATTACTCACCATTTGTAATAGAAATAATCTATTTTTGCTGTTTCATTCAAGCCAAATCACCTTTATTTAAATAACGCTTCATACAATATAGATTGTTTCTAAGCAGCTTTACAGCAATAAATGGCAAAATAATGATCAATAATGTTATTGACCATTTCATGTTTTTTTACTGCGGTAGACATTGTGATATGAAGTAATTCAAAGTAAATATTATGTTTTTCTTTCCTTTTTCTTATTAATCCTTTGTGTTCTTAAATATATACATTTTATTCCTCAGGGTACAGCCAAGGAACGTAGCTACGGGGAGGTTAAGTTTAAGCAGTGTCCAACGGAAAACATGGCTAGGGAACATTTTAAGAAGCATGGCACCGAACACTACTGGGACTTGGCTCTGAGTCAGAGTGTTCTGGAGACAACTGACGACTGAGATATAGACTGAACTCTGAAGAACAACAAGAAGAACAGAGGAGAGTGGCATGTGGACCTTACACACTTTTTTTTTTTTTTGAGAGAGAGAGAGAGAGGTGGAATTGACTGTGGCAGAGATAAAGATGTATATGTAAATATAGTTTGAGTGTGTAAGAGGATGATTGACTTTTGCGTACCTGCAATATAGGTGTGAAACAATGCAAGGCTTAAGAAATGAGCTAGGATGTTAACCCTTATGTGTACTGCTGCAGAACTTCACAGTGGTGGCAGCTTAAACAAGGGTGGACACTGGTTTTGTATCTCTTGTAACAGTTTTATAGTGTAGGCTGTGCAGTCTGTGATGTGTGATTTCTACCTTGGATCCATCTGGTTTGAGTGCTAAGTAAGCAAGTCTTTTCAGTAAGTAAGCCTCACTCCTGAAATAAGTTCATTGTTACTGTGTAGTTTGCTACTGATTGGACAGACATTTTTGAGAGCAGATACAAGAGTATTGGTTTCACTATAACACAAAAGTGTTGATTTTAGTATGGCTGAAGAATGGAGAAGGATTTTTATTTTGGTTCACGTATTCAAATGTCCAATAGAAAGTGACAGAACACATGGCTGCTTATGTTCATGGCACATTTATTTTTCATACTCTTATCCCCCCCCATTTCATGTCAAGAAATCAAATGCAAAAAGTGCAACCAACCAAATGCTGATCATTAAAGCTTGGGCAAAAAAAGAAAAGAAAGTTGTTTGTTTGTTTGTTTGTTGAGAAAGTTATACTTAATTTTAAGAGATATATATAACGTAATTTCAACTAATTTAAAAGACATTGACTTTATTAAAGAATACTACCATGGCTATTTCTAGTGCCAAAACTTGATCTCCAGTTGCTAGACTAGATAAATGCTTCTGATATGCTCCCAAAGATGCAGTGGTGGTACAACAGTATTTGGACCAGACATTCTTTCTTCACCAAGACTGTGTTCCACTTGGAGATTTAATGGTATGATGCTTATAGCTACCTTAACCCTCCTGTTACCCTCAAATCTACCAAAATTTTTTACTCACTGGGGTAAATTTTACCCCAGCAATTTAAACCCCCAGAATGTGATTTTTATTTGTATTTTTTCAAAGGTTTAAGTCAGGTACTTTGTTTCTTTATGTTTACCACCAACCCCCTAACCCCACCTTATACATCCAGAATACCTATTGCACGACTATGGACAAATTAGCAAATCACTATAAAATGTCAGTGACTTGACATACAATTCATAAAATATTTGGTGTTTTAATTGCTTTATCATATCATACAATTTCTTTTATCAAGGATAGGTTTGTTGTCAATTTGACACTCCATTGATAGTCTCAGGATGCCTCACTGTTGGCACGACACAGGACTCATGGTAGCGTTCCCGATTCCCTAGCTGATTCTTCAGGAGATGTTCCTGCCTGGCACTTGCTGGACACTCTGGAAGGTCCTAAAGCCTTCACTGCAGTCGAACCTCTATTCTTGTAGCTCTTGATGATCTGGTAAATGGTTCTTTAAGGTGCAAAATTCTTTGCAGCTATTTCCTTGCATGTGAGACCATTTTGATGCAAAGATGACGGCTGCACATCTTTGGAGGAAACCATTGCTAACAGAAGAACACAATGATTGGAAGCACTTCTTCCTTTATTTTATAGCAATCATGTGCTGATGATATGATTAGTAAAATGATGTTAGCTGGTCATTTGGTGCCAAGGACAAAAAGAGTGAAATTTGGGGTTTCGTGATAAAGCTTTTTGCAAATAGGTAAAATGTCTCTGATCACTCTGCACAATAATCTAGAAAAATGTGAATCAACAAATTTTCAAATTTGGCCACCGCTGTACCCTGTCATTCAAGTGGGACCATAATAACCTTCCATTTTTGGCTAGACAACATGAGGTTCTCCACTATCATAGTTCTTGAAAAAAGAAAAGATGAAAAGAATGAAAATGAAATGGAATGGAACTATGAAAAGAAATGGAAGGTCCCCATTAAATTAGGAAACGTCTTTAATTTTTTTGGTTTGTTAATTATGTATTTAGAGATGTTAAACACTGAATGGGGTTAAATAGACCCCAAAGATAATAGGAGGGTTAAGATCACTTTTTGTTTTACAAAGCCACAGTTAATTGTATTGTCATTATTATTTTATCATTGTATTATTATTCCCCAACAGACCAAGCATTCCTGTAGAATGGTGTGTACAACAAATTCATAAGGAAAATTTGTAAATAATAAATAAGCTTAGGGCTTTTCTATTTAAAACCAATTATATTTTCCACCAGTAGTGGGCTCTTGCTCAATGAAAGCAAATATGTACATCAGAGTCCACAAAGTTAAGTAGAAGTGAAGTTAGTGAGGGAAGACCATACAATTTTTTAAGTCCAAAACCTGAAATGTGTGTGTCACAAGGAAACATCCAAATATTGTACTGTTGTGGCTAATCCAGGGCCACAACAGTAAAATAATAAGCTTTGTGGAGCTGTGGATTAGCAGGATGCAGCGCGGCTGTAGAACACTGGTGTTGGAAACACTGGGAGATTTTGTTCTCTAAAGCAGAACCCTGCAAGCTGACAATACCCTGAAATCAAACTGTTTAATCTATGATTTATTCAGTGTTTGTTACAGCACAAATATAACATTTGAATGTGAGATTTTAGCCAATTTGTCATGTTTTGTACCTGTAAACAGCAATGTGTGAACCCCATGACTCAAATCCTCCTTAAAAAAACTACTGGTTCAAGAGAGCCTGATTCTAGTAATGCAACTGCAGCCATAGCAGTACACGTTAAGATCAGTCCATTGTAAGATCAGAATTGTTCAAATTATGAGACCGTGTATGTTATCACAACAGAAATGATATTTGTTTTGATAGCTCTTTAGTGGATGGGTGGAATGCAGCTGTTGGTTTGTTCAGATTCATATTCAGCAATAACAACACCAAGTGTTCATCTACATCCAGGCAAGACATCCTGGAATTCTTCATAGCCTGTTCAGAATATGTCAAAAACAAATAATAATTTACTTACGTTGCCACCCCAACAATAGGTAAAAAAAAAAAAAAAAAACGTTGACGTCACAATCGTGTTGCATTGTGGTATATGGAGCTTCCTGAAGTGTACATATGAAGTAGACTTGGGACCAGGGACCAGGCTCGTCATTACTGGTAATGCCACCATGGCTTTCGTTGCAGTGGCAGTTGTAGCCGCTAGTTCTACATTGGTGGAAGCGCAGAAATGTTTATTGATACATGAAACTATCCAAATAACAATCTACCAATTGTCATCCCTTTCTCCCCCAATGAGGAGCTGGCCCCAAAAGAATCATCCATATGGACATGAATAAGACCTGAAGCAGATAGTTGGCTCTGTGTTTCTTAGTATGTGAGAGAGATCTTGACTGCTAAGCAAAGATTTATTAAACCACTCACACTGACCCTTGGTGTGTGTCTTTTGGACCCAGTAATGATCACATAACTATTGGTTTAAAGCACTTCCTGAATTCTTGCACTGACTAGTGAATTTGTGCAGATACCCCAAACATATACTGGTATACACTCATGGACTAGCAATCCAGTGTCCCAGAGACTCTGCCATTCTGGGAATGGTCAAACATGGTGAAGTGTGTTGGGATTTGGTTGGGTTGCAAAGCCAGAAGATGCATCCCTATGTCACTAAAGTCACTATGAAATCAAAATGGACTTTTTTGTTTGTTTGTAGAAATATTGCAGTATTAATTATAAATTGTTTATCAATGCAATTAAACTCATGTGCCCTTATAATCTTTAATAAAAGTAACTTCCTCTCCCTCTTGCAACAACATCTCTTCTCTGATGACGTGTTTACTGGTGCAGGAGTGGGACAACCTGTCACTCACAAGAAATCACGGCAAGAGCAAATGACAATGAGCTATAATCAAGCCAGTGTTGATGCTTTAATGCTAATTGCATTGAGTTCACGTTACAAAGTGATGTTGATGACACTGTTTTAATATCTGTGTTGAATGACTTGGACAGTCCTGGGCTTCATCAACAGGGTGTGACTAAATTGATAGAGTGGTGTGTGAATTATGCTCTTGTCATTAATACGAGTAAAACCAAGGAGGTTATATTTGGGTCTACATCTGATACTCATGTAATGCCTGTTTTTATTCATAATGAAAAAATCAGAGTGGTTAAAACATATATATTTAGGAGTGATGATAGATGATATGTTATCCTGGAAAGATCATATTGATACTCTCTGTAAAAGAACAAAGCAGAGAATTTACTTTCTTCGTCGTCTTAGGTCATTTGGAGTTTGAAAACAGATTCTTCTGCTGTTCTTTAGGTCTGTGATAATGAGTATACTGCAATATTGCAACTCTATTTGGTATAAGAGTTTGTCTGTTATGCTAAAAACAAAGTTGTTTAATCATTAAAAATCTGTTCAAAGATTGTAGGTCAGCCTGAGCCTCTTGAGAAGCATTATGATTCAGCTTATTATAACAATTTGATAAGGCTGGCTAATTATATGGTTTCTAACCCTATTCCTGCATAATGAGTTCAAATTACTACCATCAAAGCGGAGGTACAGAGTTCCAAGATTCAACAAGGTGAGGCTGAAACACTCTTTTGTGCATCAGGCTATCTTAGCGTTGAACAAAACACTTAATCAGAAATCAAGAGTATTGTGAAGGTGTTGTATAAGTGTAATAATGAATGTATAATGTGGGAGGTTTAAGTGTATGTCGATGGATTTGAACTTGAAAAACGGAGTGTACTGACATCTTTCCGTGGTTAAAACAACATTCCTTCTTATGTTTGTTCATGTTTATTTGAGGCTATAAATTAACTAGAAGGAAGAGATGATCGGTTCACGATCAGCTTTAACTGATGCTCTACAGCGATCTGTCACGACAAATTAAAGAGACACAAAACTGTATTTATTGTTTAAATTTCTTTTTAAAAATGATCAAATTTGAAAGGTGAGACTTTGTTTATTGTTTAATATCAAACGTAACCGAAAAATAACCTGATCTGTCCTGTCTGTCAGCGTGTTGTCAGTCTCCTCTCTGCTCCGCGATGTATTTTTCACTGCGAGAACATGGTGCGGCGTGAGAACGGCGTAGCTTGTCGGACATAGCGACAGTAACTAAGGGGGGCGGGTCTTTGCGAACGGTCAATTGCAAGGATTGGTAGCTACTTGACGCCGCGGTTTTTTTTATATATTTTTTTTTATTATTATTATTGATATTTTTTTGATTGGTCAATCGTGACCATCGCTGAGAAAAGTCTTAGGCACAACTAAAGATCGCCCTTTTTTGTCCTTGTTTTTCATAAATTCGTTCTTAAACATGGGTAGTTCCGGATATTTCGGATTGTTAGTGCACTTTCACACTGTAAATTACGTTTTACTTTATAAAGTGATGAACTTTGTTTGAAATACCACAATAATTGAAATTTTTATGAAACATATCACTTTTTAATCAGGCGTCTACAGCGGGCAGCTGGGGCCCTTCCCCTGGGGTCCTCAGTCAACGTGCTGCGGAACGTTTGCGTGCGCAATGATCTGAGGGGCTTGTTTTGGTTGCACGTTTTTATATATTTGAAGGGACGAATACGATTCCGCTGATATTATTGAATCTTTACCATGATGCCGGGGGAGAACCAGTCTAAAGCCGGAGGAATCGCCTCTGAAGCAACTCCTGGCACCTGTCAAAACTGCACTGTTTTAAATCAGGTGAGAAGTTTATTCCTCAAACTAACACACTGTCCAGTAGTTATTTGCTTGCTTAATTGGTTACCCCAGTAATTATGGCCATGCCACGATAATTAATTACGCAATATGATAATTTGATAATTATTTGGTTGTTAAACACATGAAGATTGAGTACATTAGATGAATACGCAATATATGTTGTTTATATTACACCTGTCTTAGTCATTGTTTTAATTTTACAGTCACATCGTATAAATGTGATTTCCAGTTAGTGGCACGCAACTGTTTATATTTTCTTATTAGTTTATTAATTTGGTGTTAAATGCAGGTACCAGTGTCATTCTTTTAGTTTGATGAATTTACTTTTCATGGTTTTGGCTGTTGATTACAAGTAAAGTTAATACTATGTTTACATTTTCAGAACTTAGATGAATATGTGGCTGCTTTGTTAACTCTCAAGCAAAAGATCGTCGACACGGAGTGAGTGCTTTATTTATTACTATTGTTTTTAACTATATTCTATCAATTCAAGAATACCTTACTCATACATTTAGTCCAATACTTGTAAGGAAGCAAAAGAACAGTATTAAAAATTTTAGGTAAGTTTATGTCCGACTTTGGTTCTTCTGCACCACCCCGCTCTGACAACGCTCTGTTGTCATGACACTCAGCGTATTGTTTTCTGCTAATGAAAAATGGGATATTCACAATTTAGTATGCAAATAGATGCAAGAAAGCAAACCAATGACTGAATTACTATGCAAGTATTACAGTGACACCACTACTGTCGGTTACATTTGAACGTTGATCATTCTGTCAGTTGAACAAGTCATTGGCAGAGCCGTTGAAAAAAAAAAGAAGAGAGAATTGCGACACTCTTCTGTGATCTCGCCGCCACGCGGTCACGTGGTTCATGTAGATCTCAATAGTTCCAAACAAACCAAAGCTGTCATCATGTTTAAATGGGTTGCAGTGGGACAGATAGCAGGCAATTTTGGTAAATATCAAAGCATAATGTGCACTGATTACTACGTGGACTAATATATACTGTATGGTAAGACTAAGGGATGTTTTAAAAGAGGTGTGATAATAGTAATATTACTAATACGTGTAATGTGTAGTATATGTAATATTATCTGTAAATTCTCTCATGATATTTGGCACAAAGTGATGAGCCATGACCCATCTTTGCTAGCAAAGACTGAGATGCTCCTTTAACACTCAATCACAATACCCTCACCTCTTTCAAATTCACTTATTGTTGACTGTTTCAAAACAGTTTAACTTGGATATTCTATAAGCTTTTCACTTTTATTTTGCTTCTGTCCCAACTTTTTTAGTGAGTGTAGCAGCGACCAAAATCAAAATGTTTGTATTTACAAAATATATAAAATTGTTCAGTGAAAAAATGTTTTCTTTGTACTTTTGCCAGTTAAATAAAGTTGAAAGAGAATCAACAAATCACAGATTCTTGATTTTATTGCATTTTACAAAATGTCCCAACTTTTATTGATTTGGGTTTGTATAACGATAAACATCAAACAAAAACTGGCAAAATACAAATTATAGACTCATGAGAGGTCAGATAAAGCATAAAATGTAAAAAACACAGTAATTTCATTAACTTGCCAGCGGATGTGTTTGGAAGATACTGAAATGAATGGGGTTCATCGCAGGAACCATTTATTGTTTGTATTCCGAAGTTCACAACTATCATTTGCCCGACGACACATGATTCTTCTGCATTCTCTGATTCCAGTGGAAGTCTATGGGAGTGTCGCAACTCTATTAACGACTCTGGTCAATGGAAGATTCACAAATTTTAAACACAACATTGTGTCACGGTTTGCAGTGTGTGTGTTTACTATTCCTTATACTCCTAATGTTTGTGCACTAACTTGGATGGGTTAAATACAGAGGACAAATTCTGAGTATGGGTTGCCATACTTGGCCTTCACATGTCACTTTCACTTTATTACATATACATTTTACATTAAATAAATAAAATATAGTTGGCATATCTGAGACTTAATGCACATAGCAGAGTTTGAATATAACGTTTGTTAAATGGTTCAAATTTTAGTAATTACAATTGAGGTGCAAAAGTTTAATATTTAGGTTTTGGGCATTCCAACTAGAATGTTTAAAGAAATATATTTACAGGGTTTTTTTTGTTAGTACTGTAACTGTAATAATCAGATTCATGCTTAATGGCAAAGATGAACATGTTACTTGCTGACATTTCAGTTTTAACTGCTTTGTCAAATAAAACTAATATTATTATCTTATAATAACTTTCACATTTTTATTTCAGCCGTCTCTTGAGCGAATACAAAGAGAAGTGTGATGATATCCTTTTCAAAGCTATGTAGACAATAACTTTGTTCTTGCTTTTGTCATGCTGTCTGTTGATTTACTGATCCATTTTATTGTAGATTTTATGTTAGTTGTTGGGTACCTGTATTGTGCAACATCACATGAGCAGGAGGGCTGTTGTATTGAATATCAGCCCGACCACATTAAGCCTCAGGTAATCACAGCCATGCTGATAGTCATTACAACAGCATGGTTGAGAGTGAAATATTATTTTTATACAGTTTAAGAAACAAAGTTAATACTGAATTAGAAACAATGTTTATGTTTTGGATCAATCAAAGCACAAATGGCATTTTTACGTTGTATTATGCAGCATCCTTTCCAAATGGTAGCTGGTTAAAACAAAATAAGTTAACTTATTTGTAAATAAGGATGTAAATGTGATTGCATTTCAATTTTGTAGTAACTTTCAGTGGCACTGAGAATTTTGTTTTCTATACTGTCTATTACACCGCTGGTGTAAAATCAGAATGCAATTTTGCTAACCCGGCACAGAGGTGGTATGTGTGAAATACGCCTTGCCCTCATTTTTACAACAAAATAAAGTAAAAAAAGAAAGAATGTTTGGTTTCATGAATTTTTTTGGAACTCAATCTTTTTTTTTTTATTCTGCTTAACCTCCAATATGGGGTTTCCATTTCCTATTCCATGATTGCTGGTGAGAGAAATGTCCAAATCTGTCATGGTACAAATCACAGATACTCTAAAGTGAAAATATGCTCATTGCCCCAGGCACAGTTGCACTCTACTACCCACTCCGTACCGCTCACATACAGTGGTCTGGAGAACGGTGAACCCAAAACTTTAAAAATTAACATTGTTCTCTGAATCCATCTTTGTTTTCCTTGACAAAAAGTCACAGCTTCAGAAATCACAGAGGTAAGACCTTATTTTCTTTTTCACTACAGTTATATGTGTAACAGATTTATTTTTAGGTGACATTTATGTTTTAAGCAGCTGCTGTTTATCAAAGTGATTTACAGTGCACATTTACCAGGCTGATACTAGAAGAATAGATATACCAGAGAATATGCCATGCATGTGCACTGATTTCTCAAGTGGCATAACCCTAATTATTGCAAAGACATTGTACTTGTCATGTTGAAACTAAAGTAATGCAAAGCCAAGATGCTGCTGTACAAGTACATTTACAAAGTAATTTGTCATGCAGTAGCCTAAAGTTTTAGAAGTTTGATAATGTGCACATAGCAAAAAAATTGTCGATTATGATTGAATTATGTTGACTAAATGTGTATTTGAAGAATGCCTTTGAAACATGGTGATGTGTTTTTCACAGAGAGAGCAGCAAACTGCACAGACAGCTGGATGAGGTGCTTCTGAAGCTTGAGCCCTTAGAGAAGCAAACAGTGGAGTATGAACAGATGAAGACAGAGCTGGAGAAAATTAAGGTTTGTGTTAAAACCCCCGAATGTCTAACCATCACATAATAATTTCAGTAATCGCTACCAATTGCAATGAATTTCCCTGATTCTCATTGCCAATTTCAATACAGATTAAAAACTCCCACTTTTATTAAAAAAGTTGCGTATTAATATAAACTAGGGCTGTCAACATTAATGCGTTAGCGCATGCAATTAATTCTAAATCTAATGCATTAAAATAATTTAACGTAAATAGCGCATATAAATTACTGAAGCACGTGAAATAGGCGTCATTAACATAATTTACGTCACGCAGTTAGATGATCTTAGAAGTTGGGAGTTTATAACACTGAGCATCTACAATACCTCTAACCCTGGTAGATGTAAATTTCTATTTTAACCCTTTGACCTGATTTTGCTTCTTTGTTTGCAATCAGATCATTTTAAGCTGCTAAACTAGAAAATGTTCAGTCCAATCAGTCCAAAACAGTGCTAATGTAAAGAAAACCAGGCTAATTACATCAGAGATGGCTGAGAGAATAGAGACTCGCGTAGTGTTTTCAGTGAATTATTCATTCCAGTGTGTGTTTCACTTTAAAACACAAGCTGTGTCATATTCTGTCATTGTTTCTGAAGACCGCTAGCATCGCGGTGTTGAAATACTGACTGAACGGAACATCAAAACATCCCATCACTCTATGGCCAGATGATATGCAAACTACGTTTCTCGGCTGGATAAAGCAAACCAGCGTCTCGCTAGTAAAGTTTTGATGGATGAGGATTGCAATCAAGGTAAAGACGATTACTGTGACGTACAAGAATCGTACAGTACGCACTCGCGAGTCCGTTATATTGATGCGCAAACACACCGTGTATGTGTGCACTTGACACACTGATCGCACATTGTATTTATGCATTTACATATTTCAGTACATTCACGTTGTTTCCAAACACATTCAGGATAATGTTTTTATCGGTCGGGTTTAGTAAGTCTTAATTGCTGTGTAATGTAAATTCTCTGCTATAATTGCTGTGTTTAGTAATTCTGAATGGAATCATGTACTGTAGTACACCTTAAATATACCTTGAAAAAAGCTTGCAGAAAATTTAAAAATATACAAAATAACATGGGGTTTTGGGGTTATGGAAACAACAGTTACCATGGTGAATACACAATATTAACACAAACTGTTAATGCTCTTAACATGCAAACTGCTCCTGAATTGAATTAACATCATACCTGCATGCAATCCTTCCCAGCTAACACATGACGTACCAGTAATGTGATTTATTGGTACTTTACTTTTATTTCATGACTTACTGTTTGACTACATAACTATGACGTTGCATGCTCGTAGTTTCTTTTGCACTTTAGTGAAGTGATATACAGTACACACCGCCACACTTGCAATTGAAGAGTGCGCGCTTACGAGCACAGTATAACGTCTGACAGGACAGGAAAGTTCGTTTTACTGAGGGTGAGAGACTTTATTTTTCTCAAAATATATATTTTTAAAATAATGATAGAATAATGAGACGTAAATATAGCCTGACAACATCTCATCTGACTGCAGATACTGAATTGGGAGCGTTTTTCTCAGGCACTCTGACAGAAGTGTCAACACACACACATCTTTCAAAAATAAGTCTCCCATCAGAAAAAACTTTTAGAATTAAGTTTTTTTGTTGTTGATGTTGTTTCTTTGACTGCATACCAAGTAGGTCGCGACCCACCAGTTGAGAAACACTGGTTTAATCGACTAGTCTCGCACATCCCTTGCATTTACTCATGTAAGAGATTGAAAAACTGCACTTTTGTATTGAATTAAAGCTCCAATATACTTATGAAGTTTTTTTGTTCTTCGCTTAGGATTAAAAAGAAGTCTGAAAAATAGTTTTGCAGCTTGTATACTATTGGCGAACATTTCAATGCATCCCAAGCTGTTGAAAGCAGCGTTAAATATGTAAATATGTGCTGCGCCCTTTCCTCTAAATAACAAAATAAACACAGTGGTGAGAAAACAGCCGTTAAGAAAACATCTGATCGTAGCAATGTGGATGTTTTTCACAAGATTTGCAGCAGCTTTCCAGTGTTTGTTTCTACTTGCATCTGATATTGATGGGTTGAACAAAAAAACTGAACCGGAAAAGATTTCCACATCAGAACACATCTACTAATCACCACGGTGGTTTGAAGGTTACCAGACAACTTTTTTGGAAAGTTTGGTTTGGCAAGTTGTTTCCTGGAACAAACTCAAAAAGATTTTTTTTTTTCTTGCCTAATATTGTTAAAAAAATTATGTCATGCTAATTTGTTCTTTAATTACTTTTGATTGAAATATGTCAGGGTCTTTAAGTTGACAATCTTTACTACCAATTCAATACAAAGACTGTTCTAACATCTAAGTTAGAATGGTCATTCATCGTGAAGTTAGTTAAGCTAACTTTAACTGGACTTGAAATATGTGCATGCTAATTTCTCTTTTCTTTTTGCCTTTTTATACAACAGGCTGAATTGAAATTGTATCAGCAGAGATGTGAAGATGTCGACAGACTGAGAGCTGAGAGTGTTCAGACACTTTCTCTGTAAGACCACTCTCTACTGTAGTATCACTTGTTGATTAGTTCTGCTTGTCATGATGTCTTCTACTCACTGTATTTATCTTTCTCTATTCCCAGGAAAGAAAAAGCTGAAGAATCCTTAAGACAAGCAGAGGGTACATGCATCACAAATTATTTTAAGGATAAGATTAGAACAGGGCCTATATGTCAAGAGTGCTGATCATATTAATCAAAAAAACAGATTATCAAAATGCACCAATACCACTTTTTCCAAAACGATTCAGATACCGATAATTTCATTTTTGGTACTTTGCCGATACCGATACCTGTATTTTCACTGCATTTGTAATTTTTTAATGCATTGGGTAGAGAAACCAAAAAAATATTAATCATATTATTTTGCTTAATTTGTTTAGTAATATATATTTCCTTCAGTTATTTTCCCGATAAGCATGTTAAAAGGTATTGTATGAGCTTCTGTAACTTTTCACACTAATTCTCTATTCCAATTTTGATACTACAGCAAAAACTACTAGCCTTATAAATGAAATGACGAGCCACTCGTTATACATAAATCACAAAGTTCATGTTTTACTTGCATATACGATTTATTTTGAATCAAAATGATGCTTGTGTGCTGAGTGAACAATCAGCAATCTCGTTTTACTTTCTTTGCCATTTACATATCGGACCGAACTACAAACTTTCCAATGATGTCTGTGAAAAAGGGATGCGCTTGACAAGCTTGCCAGTGTTTTTCAGTCTGGACACAAACACTGTATACATGCTGTGTGGTATCTGTTGTTGGTATCAGAGCATTTTTATAGTACTAGTACATGAGTGCAGTATGGGGCCTGGTGCATCCCTAATCAAAACTGAACCTGTCTTTTCTGTGATTTGTTCACTCACTGAATTCCTGGATCATGTTTGTGTTGCCCATAAACATGTAATTGTGCCATTTTCACAGACACCATGCAAAAGCAAAATCTGGAGAATGAGAAGCTCAAAACAGAAATGAAATCACTGAAGGAGGATCTGCAGGAAACTCAGGTTAGTTTCTTTGAAGTTACCACAGTGATCTATAGATTGGTCAGTCCAAACAAAAGCTGTGCATTTTTTTAAAAAGATTATCATCAATGGTGTTCAAGTGAAATACTGGCTTTTTAAAGTTAATGTATCAGTACCACCTTAGATTGGCTCTAAAATAGCGGACTATAATGTTTGTCTTTTGCATCTTTTTGTATTTCGTTGATTGTCATAGTTTTTTTTTTTTACATTTTCTGACACATTTTTGGGGTTTCTTTATTTCAAGGATTCTCTCAGAAAATATGTCCAGACCACTGAGGAACATGAGAATCTCAAGTTGGAGAATGCCAAGACACTAATTATGTAAGTCCAGCCGGGTCGGTTTTAGACGTATTTGTAATTGTTCACAAATCACAATGACAAATGCTTGTCCTTTAAAAAAAAAAAAAAATGTGTTGTTGATATTTGTTAGTGTTGAATTGGACATTGATCTTCAGAAGAAGTTTTTTTTTTTTTTTTTATGTATGTCTATTTTTTTCTCCTCTCAGGAAAGGAAACCTTGAGAATGAGCTTTTGGTGCTGAAAGGTCTGTGTTAGTGATCTTATACATATTGCATATACATATTAGACTGCATGCATGAATGACATTTTAATTCTGTTTTAGATTTGTTTAACTTATCTGAATATGGACTATCACAGCACATTAAAACATATATTGGATTTTTTTGTAATCTCCTTACCTTATGTTCCAGTAAATGGTTTTGTGCACTATATAGATTGGAGATAAAAGCTAAATTAAAGTCTTACTGTGTTTATTTGTACACAGAATCAAAATTTCAACAGGACAATGAAATTGGTGTTCTAAACAATGAGAAGAGAAGACTTGAAGAAGTGCTGTACACAACACAGGTTCAAATTTTGCTGTAATAATTTATATGCTCTGGTGAAATGTAAAGAAAAAGGTCACCCATAATCATTCATTCTGATTATTAAAAAAAAAAATGTCTTTACTGTTTTCAGCAAAGACTGAATAAACTTGAGAAGGAGTTCAACAAAGGTATGAGTTATGTATAAGTATAGCCAAGTACCTACACCTAGTATATTATTCGTTTTCAGTCATTTAACAAATTTTTTTTTATCTTAGAAAAAAAGAGTACGTCTTCTCAAACAGATGCAGAGCCACTAATTGACAAAGGTATGCATTGTTTAAAACTGTTAAATTCTCCGTTGTTCAATTAAATGCTTAGATATTTAAAAGAAAACATCTGGATAGCATGGCAATTGATAATGTTTCCTTTTCAGGCAAAGTCAGAATGCTGCTGGAAGAGCTCTGGCATTGCGTGGAAACTTCATCCCAAACACAAGAAAAATTGTTTATTGCTGGTAATCATTCTTGCCTTGATTAAGCAAAATTTTACCTTGCTGAAATGTATTCATTATCAAGTCACCAAGCTTAATTGTGATGAAGAGGCAATGCATATTTCTTTTACAGGAGAAGAGGCCGCACCCTTGAAAAGTCAACTTAAAAGAATACCTTCTCAACCATTGCTTAACAGTCCTTTAGGAAGACCGATTTCCCATCCATCTCACGGGAATCCCAGTCCAGAAACTAAGTTGCAATCTTCAAAACGCTCCACACCTAAATCACCTCCAGCGATCAATAGGCCTACATCATCACCTCAAAAACTGAAAAAGCAGAATAATGACCAACAGTTCAGTGCACCAAGTAGAAAGAGGAAAGTAAGTTCAGATGTGCTTGAACATGTGAACACTTGGACCGATGATGCCAATAGACCTTCACTAAAGGAAATGACAGATGGAGATTTCTTACATGGAGATTACTGTATTGATTTGCAGGGCATTAAAGAGTGGTTCAAGCCTTTGCCCACAGCTTTATCACCTGTGCATAGCCCCTCAATAGAGCTGGTGAGTGAACATTTACGTTTCAATTACATTGTAATGCTCAAGTGATTAAATTGCAGTAGGGCTGTAATCAACCAAAGAAAATCTTGGTCGACTGAAGTCCTGAAATTTTCGACTAAAAATGACGTTAGGAAAAAAAACCTGTTAAATTAATTAGCTGCGCACTGTGCGCAGTACTTGGTAGCCTTGTTGTCCGCCTAAATGAATTATAAATAAACATAAAAAACTAGTAGGCTATTTGCAGTATATTAAATCTTTTTTGACCTAATTATTTTGCACTGAAATGAGTCTGACACACGAGTCTGCCAGCTCTCACAGTGTTGCATCACGTGCACCTGCGCAATATCATAGCCTATGATTTCCGAAACTAGCGATATCATCACAAGAACTTTTGAGGAATATGCAACATAATTTAGACAATTGTTTTTGTCATATGTATTATAATAACTGACAGACACTATAATTTCAGGCTGAACATAGGAGCTCAGCTTCGCGGCTGAGACACGAATAGACTATTAACTAGAGCCTGACCGATATGGATTTTTGGGCGCCGATGCCGATACCGATAAAAAAAAGCCAGATACCGATATATCGGCCGATATTATTTATGTGTATATTATAATACAGTAGCAATATTATTTATGTGTATTATAGTACAGTAAGTTTGGACACACTTTCCAATTGGTGTGTACAAACTTTTGATGGGTACTGTATATAGAATACACAGTATAAACAGAATAAATATATAAACGTTTTGCAATGATCACTCAAATGTGGTGATCAAACACTTGTGTGACAAAGATATGTAATGGAGGCAGGGTGAATGATAGAATGAGAATTTGAGCTGTAACCAAACTAGTTTGCATTGCATTTTATTTTATATTTTCTAAATACTGTTGCATAATCTTCACTAACGACTTTGTCTTTTAATTTAGTCACATTATTTAAAACATAACTTGTATCAATAAATATATCAAAAGTGTCACTGACAAAACCTTATCTTCTATTTTTAATCTTAATTTCTCTAATATCTACCAGTGGAGGAAGAACTCAGATCTTTTTAGTAAAGTAAAATTAATAATATCATAATGAAAACGTTTATAATTACATATGTACAGTAGTTTTATACTATTTTAAATAAGTAGTAAGCAAAATGTACTAAACGTGAAACTAGGCTATAGGGCTGGACCCGAATATTCGAATATTTGTTCGGTGGGTTGGTATTCGATTTGAAAATTTGACATTCGTTTTTTTTTTTTCACATCTGAGATCCCCCGCGAAACGGTTCTCATTCGCGCTTGAATAAGGCCGGCGACACACTGACTGCGTGGCATGGCCGTTTTTATTTCGGCTCCCATGTTAACAGGTTGGAGTTTGCACACTGCCTGCGTGAGACGCGTCGGAAAACGCATGCATGCTAGAAATAGAACTGACGCGCAAGTGTTCCAGCAACGGGAGTATTCTCTGGCTAGAGCGCAGAACAGCGGAGTTTGTATGGACGAAGTGCATGTCTGAGCTTGTGTTTTGGGTTAAGCTGTGTTGCTTTGACATTGTGGAAAATAGAATAATAGAAACAAAATGTATTAGCCTTTTTACCCGTTATTATCAATCTAAATTAATCTCGTTTTTTAATTTAACTTAATTTCGTTTTTCTTTATTTAAATTTCGTTTTTCTTTATTTAAATTTCGTTTTTCTTTATTTAAATTTCGTTTAATTTCTTTATTTAAAATTCGTTTTTCTTTATTTAAATTTCGTTTTTCTTTATTTAAATTTCGTTTAATTTCTTTATTTAAATTTCGTTTTTCTTTATTTAAATCTACCCTTTACTGTGTCAGTAATTTTGTTAGTCAGAAAAATATTAGACTACCTTAAAAGTATTGCTTAATTTAACAGACCTGTGTGTGTGTGCGTTTTATATCACTAATGCAGTGTCCATTCTCGGACGCGTTCTCTGCCTGTGAGGTGCGCCGCTTCCCGCTCGCGCTGTTCTGTAGTTTACTAAAAGTGTATTAATTCTGAACGTGTCGCGTCTCGCGTGTCCATCTGGCTACTCTTAATGCAAAATGGCCCTATATAAAGTGTTATAATTACATAAATTATTGGAATATTGCTTGATGTTGTAACGTAGCAGAATGAGCTTTAACACTGTGTCTACACCGGACGCGGCCGTTATTTTTTTTGCCACTTTTGCCCGTTCTTTGTGACAGCTTTTAGGTGCTTTATTGGCAGCGCCATCCTTACATAAATCACTGCACGCTGCATTTTTTTAAATATTAATTTATCGGCCATTATAAATGCCGATACCGATAATTAGGAAAATGCCTAATATCGGCCCGCCGATATATCGGTCGGGCTCTACTATTAACTTAAAGCTTTTACTCTTAAACACAAAAGGCACGTCCACTTTAATAAAAAAATAATATTCATTAAACAAACCAGATCAAGAGCAGAAACAAAATAAAGTGCATAACTGAAAAGTAAAGCATAAGCTCAAAACTAATACAAACAGTGGGCACAGCGCAAATTTGCATTCAACTTTTTTCCCGTTTTCTATTTTAAAAAAATGCTGCCACACTGCCGATGTCTTTGTTGACATGGTAGAAGAGGACTGACTATGAATTAAACGCTCTCACAATTAAATAAATAATATTCAGCAAACCTTCTAGTAGCCTACTTTCTTCAATCTGTCTCTCTTCTCCAGTGGGTTGGGCTAATCCAAAAGAAGTGAAAACAAAGGGGGTGTTCTGAAGACAGACTGTTACCTGTGAAACAGGGGTGGTGCTCTGAAAACACCCCCATTAGCAATTAGTGCTTTCCACCTGATTAAATGAACGTGGCAAAACTAATGAAATGAACGCGGCAAAAATCGAACAATCAGAATTTTGGTCGAGCCAGAACGTATCGACCAATAATCGACTGGGAGATTACAGCCCTAAATTGCAGTGCCATTACTGTGATTTTTAGAGATGTGGATTTGAGTCTTGGTCTTTTAGCGAATATTAATATACTTCTGACTTGAATTTGACTCTACTTCAAATGAACTATTTGTGACTTTGCTTGTAACAAATATTTCCTTCTAAACTTTTCTATTGAGATCAGTTTAGATATGTTGAGAAAGCATCAAATGTGCATTGCGAAGAAAATATATATGAAGTTTCAAACCGACACCTACACAAGATTTAATTTCAGCCTACAGAAATTGTGCTGTAGAAATTCACAATACAAGTCATTTATAATTGACTGAAATACTGACAAAAAAACGTGTGGAGCGTTGCATGTCATCTTAAATATAGTGGTATCCATGGAGATTCAGGCTAAACAATTATGTTTCCTAAGGCAATTAGTTGAATCATTTAATAATGGCTTGTAAAAATGTAACTGTAAAAATTTTCTAAATGGCCAGTAGTGGTGAAGAGAGTAGTGTAACATTTTTCATTTGTTCTTTCAGGTCAGTGTAAATGACGACCAACCAATGTCCGATACTGAACAGGAATATCAACCAGATACTGAAAAACCAGAAGCACTGTCAAGGTTACATAAAGATATTCTTCAAAACAACACACAATTAGAACCTTCAGATGTTGAGGATCAGAAGTCATTGCTAAAAGAAGTGGCCAAATCTTCTGTACTTTTGTCCCCAAACACTCAAGCAAGATCAGCGGTATCTGTTGAAAATGTAGATCTTGAAAACACTTTGTCTTACAGCCAACACATGGAGGTAGAGAATGTGTTTGAAGGAACAAATGGCTGTGAGGCCAACACTCAGAGTCAAACTGCAAAGTCAGGTATAGAAAATGGACACAGTGTGGAAAGTTCTGTAGAAAGTGACACCACACAAACTGTGGTAAAACTTCCGCTGATGAATCCAAATGATGACACAACAAAATTGGAGGATACAAAAAGCACTAATAATCTTAAAAATCTGTTGGAAAACTCAGATCCTCAGCAGGATATAAAATCTGAGCTAGTGCACACCAATTCTATTGAATCTACAGAAAGCAAAACTTCTCAGGTACAGCCCAATGCGACATTGGAAAGCGACAGCGTTTCAACACTTGATGTGAACTATAGTAAGTTAGACGGTATTGACAATAAGGAATCAAATTGTTGTGTACCACTAGAAATGAAGACTGTTGCAGATATATCAACACATGACATTCAGAACAAGGCTGACCAATCTGAAGATAGTACTGAGGATAATGTTTCAACGCCTACAGAAGATCAGAAAAGTTTGAATGCAAGAGTAAATGGAGGTGCATGCCCTTTAAGACCCTCAAAGGCTGAAGAATCATCATCAGAAGATGAAGGATTTTTTGGTTTGAAGATAAAGGTTAGGGGTGTTCACACAAGGTCAGAAGGAAGAATCCCCTCAGAAGAGTTGGATGAAGTTCCTGGGAATACGCAGTCAGAAATTGACAAAACTGTTCAAAAGTTAATGAGTCAAGAAAATAATCCTAAGGATACTGAAGAAAATGATTCGGCAATCCCAGGAAAAACATCAGTGCAAATGAATAATGAATCTCAACAGGCAGAGGAGTTGTCAACTGATACCTGTAGCCCCGGTGTCAAAAATGTAGTCAGTGATGTTTATAACCACAAGGAAACATCAGGAGATTCTGCAGTAGATAGTCTTGAGGATACCAGCACACCATGCCAAGGTACTCTGGATGCAGAATATTCTACCTTTGAAAAAGGTGACAATATTTCCCTTGCTCCAGGTCTCCACACCCAAACTCGTATTACACCAACCTCATGTTTATCTCTTGGAAGGGTTCGAACAGAGATGGGTCCACCCCTACCTCCAGTGGTTATGCCACTTACTGCTACTCCTCCAAGGTTTGTAAAACATAACACTCCTTTAAAGCCTACTTCAGTATCCTCTGGATTACCAACAGATGGACTAAAGTCTCCTAAGACGGTACCTTCCGTGCCTGTTATTGATTCAGCTCTTCCGGATGCCTCAAAAATGTCTCCGTGCTTGACCACTCCATCGCCGTCTTGTGGAGTTCCCTCCTCACCACTTCAGTTTGGATCAGCTACTCCAAAACATGCTGTTCCGGTGCCAGGAAGGCTCCCGTCATCTGCTTTATCCTCCTCCCCTCCCACCGCTTCTCAGGAAAACTCCATGCAGATGCTGGATACTATGTATCCTGACCTCTCTGCACGAGCCCGCACATTAAACATACTCCGTGGGAATGTTAACTTGAACCGAGCTGGCAACGAGAATGGTTCCTCTCCTCCGTCTGTTAACCAGATATCAGGAAATAAAACAATCAGTTCTTCATCTACTGCTTTTACCAAAACAGAGCAGAAACCAAAAAAGACAGGTGTGAACATGCTTTTGCCAAAGAGTGCTAAAAGACTCCGACTTGATAACTGTTCACCTGCTCCTCCTGGTGTTGATTTTCCTGCAGAACAAGTAAAGGATCATCAAACGGTTATTAAAACCATCCAATCTCACCAAGAAATACAAAGCAGTCAGCAGATAATTGAGAAAAAGCCAGACAACAACACAATGGACAAAGATTGTAAAATCTTGGAAGCACTGGCCAAAGTTGGAATGTCCTGTTTTGATGTTTTGCCTGTTGTTAAGAGCCATGTGTTCCTTGGGAGAATATCTCAGGTGCCGATTTTGATTGATGAAGAAAAGGCTGTAATTGCTGAATTCTGTGTAAATCCGGTACGTGTTTATGCTTGGCAAAAGTCAGATGTTTTTTTTAAGGTAATGCAAATGTGTGCATTAATATCCTCAAAGCTGCATTTTTTTCTTATTCTTTAGTTGTCAGCAGAAAAACTCATGTCTGCCATATTGACTAAACTAAAGACTGAGAGGAGCATTCTGAGTTGTGAAAATATACAAGCTCTGTGTAGAGTCTACACCGGGATATGTCGCCAGATAGGGGACTATCAGAAAGCCCATGCCTTTGCATACAACATTCTCAAAGAGGGTGAGTTTACAGCAGCTTTTCCCATTATATCTATGTTATGTTTATTAAACATGTATCGTTTTAGTTGTTTAGCCTTTTTAGTCAGGGGGTCTCAACTCTAGCCCTCGAGGTCCATTTTCATGTAGAGTAAGGAAAATCACTAACTCACCTTCCCATCATTTTTTTTTTTTTGTAATCCTGACGACCTTGATTAGTGTTGGAGCCAGACTTGCTTTCTTTATTATGGTTGGAGTCGAATTATGATAATAATGTGTTTTGTTAACAATAGTTTGGTGTGGTTATGTTATATTTGTTTATATTCAGATTTTCTTGCTTTAATATTGCTTTGGTTTTGCTTTTCTATGAGTGCAACATGGAGGCGTGCGTTACTGAACCCGCCCACCAGCAAACAGGTGACTGCAGCACCTGTTTTATGGGTTCAATCTAACACGGAGCTCAGTTTTGTTTGAAAGTGATTTGTCGTGGCTAGCGAGGGGCAGCCGTATATTTTCTTTGACCGCTCATTTATCCCGTAACAAGCTTTGGATTATTCACTGAAAGCTCCATTACCCTCCCTGCTGTACGGTAGGACAATAAAACCACTGGAAATTCAGGTACAATTATTCACACGACATGCAATAAAAAACTTCAATGGAATGAAACGGACTCGAGGAATTATGTTTGAGCGCGTCAGCGACTGGCTGCAACACTAAGAATATTTCAATTAGCGTTGGAGCAAAACTCTGCAGGAAAATGAACCTTGAGGGCCAGAGCTGAGAATCCCTGCTTTATTGGTATTATATGTTGGTATTAAGTAATATGTAAGTAGACTTTCAGAGACATGGCATGTCTCCTATTTTAAGTTGTTGATTCAATTCTTCACTCACAGATTTTCCTGATGCCTCCAAGCTAATTTTGTTCATGGTCACAACATGGCCAAATGTGCTTTTCCATGAGACCTCCTTGTGCAAAGCCATTCATACAGTGGCCAAGCTTAAATCAGAGGAAGAAATTTTGGATTACCTAACTAAATATCTACACTGGGATAAGGTATGCTTCACTGTCCATGCTTTTGCTTGCAGTCTCTGATGGCTGGTGCAAACAAATACCATGCTTTATTCCATTACCAATAATTATTATTACAAAGCCAATAGATTCTGTAATTTCCTTCCTGACTCTGCTATTTGTCCTCTGGACATCATATGTATAAAGAGTGTGCACACGACAGTTTAATTTTGTACCCTTTTTTTTAATTCAATGCATAAAAACGTACAGTTTAAATAATTTAATTAACTTGCATTTTAACAGTTGTCCATAATATTTCTTAGAGTCCTCCTGATGACATCCAAGAATTGATCAGCAACTCTTTGAAGGCACTTCAAAAAGACAAAGCTTTGACATTCCAGAAGCATGATCGTCATGGTCACGACCTTTGCCCAACTGCTTGGGAATATATATATACCTTGGATCTCTTGTGTACACACATGCAGTGGAAGTGGACGCATGATTATGTTATTGGGTATATTTATTTACCAAGTACAGAATGTTAAATTGTTTAAAATAATATATAATATAATAATAATAATAATAATAATATATAGAATGGATAGATAATATATTCATAATGATTTTTATTTATTTATTGTTAAACAGCAAAGAGCTATGGCCCGTAATGAACACTTGGGTGACACAGTCAAGGCTTCAGCAATCCCCAGTCCGTGATGTTTCTGTAGCAGCTGTTCTGCGATTGATCGGTAAGTTGTTTTATTTGCATGTAGTGATTAATACTGAAAGTATATAGTTAATTTAAAGTAACATTTAAATTAAAGTTTTTTTTAAACTTAAATTATTAGTTTATTTTAATATTATAATATGAAATTAAATTTAAAAATGATTAAATCTGTAAAGTTTATGGCAACACTTTATTTTGATGAATAATTAAGTAACTTTGCAACTACATGTCAACTAACTCTCGGAGTATTAGTAGACTGTTTAATATCTGCTAACTCTTCATTGTGATTGTGCCACAACAGACATTCTACTGACTATAAGTAACTTTGCAACTACATGTCAACTTATTCTAACCCTACCAGTCTACTAATACTTTACTAACACTCTAATGAGAGTTAGTAGACATGTAGTTGTTACTTGTAGTCAACAGAATGTGTTAAAGGGACAGTCGAAATAAAGTGAAATTAGTTGAATTATTAAACAAAATATTTAATATTATTTCATTAATAATATATTTTATTCTACTTTATAGGTCTTTAATGATTAGTATCATTAACTTGTTTTGGGCTTGATGGTGCTTTTTATAACAGCACTACAAGTCAAAATGTCATTAACAATAGCATAAAGTCTCACAAATCATAAAACACAGCCTTTTAAAAGATTTGTATTACCAAGTTTTTTTTTTCCCTTTTGTTTATTATCAGTGTTTTTTTTGTTTTTTTCCCCTGCATTTCTCCAGGACGACTTGGTCAGTTAGGAATGAAGCAGAAGCTATGCAAATCAGTCCAAAACGTTGCAAAAGCTATAAACCTTTTTGGAAAACATGGGATTACAGAAGGTACTACACATCTACTCATGAAGCACAACAGTAATGGCAAATTAAAGATATTTTAGTAAAAAATAAAATGGCTTGCCTTAGTTTTTATGTTTTAAAGTTCTATAACCTTTAGGGTTATAACACCTCAATCCAACCATTTGTTATATGATTGTAGGTGTGCCTGAGGAGGTGCAGTTGTCTGCTGTCTATGCCATTTATGACCTGGCACCCTGCAACCCCAAAGATTCCCTGGAGGCTCTGGCATCATGGCGAAGTGAAACCACACAGTCAGTACCCGCTGCGGTGACCAGCTGCATCACTCAGATTGGTTCCCTTTGTCGTCTGATTAAATCCTGAAACAAATGTTTTTGTGCATTCTTTTTTTTATTTTAAAAACAACCCTCAAGCTGTGACTGTGCTTTGCTCTGGTTTTGCTCTGTGACCCGACAGAATGTTTGCTCATTGGTTACAGAAAAAACACAGAAATTATGCCATTCTTGTACATTTGTGTATATTATGTATGTAGATTAAAGATATTATGTTTATACCATAAAGAACATTTGTATTTAACTTGAAAATGTGTTTTTGACTTTGTTGTTTTGTCAGCATTAATATACAGAAATTGAAAGATTGTATGGTTCTTTTGTTTTATTGTGGCAAATGCTTTTCTGCTTGGAATGTTATATTTTTGATACATTTGCTTTTGTCCTGATCTGATCAGACACTCGAGACTGTGGTTCCTTATGTAATTTTTCCATTTTAGTTCTGATCATTTTCAATGGCAGGTTTTGATTTATATATATAAAAAAAAAGCTAATAGAACTTTTATTTAAATTTCAGTGAGTATGGGGATGCTTTGGTTAACAGACTGAAGGTAAATCTAGTGACGGACAAAGAAACTCATCCATGTGATCTTTCACAGACTTGACTTACAATTTTATCTGCAATATATTGGGAGTAATAAACTATGGTGGTTATCACTCAGATTTAACAATACATTTGAAATGATCTATCTTTCCAAGACATTTCTTTAAAGCCACTATCATATTGGCTACTTTGAATCTCCCCACTGGAAACTCTGAATTCATGGTGGAGGCTGAATCACAATTTTTTCTTTGTTTTCATTATTCTGTCATGCTGTGCAGCTTAAATTTAATTAATACTTGTGAACATAATTACCATTAAATTTTATAACTGTAAAATTAATACTACGTGCCCTAAGCTCTGTGGCAAAATATTATGATAAAATCACATTTAAATACCAAACCAAAGATACAAATCATAGGATTGTAAGTTATTCATTCAACTACAAACCTAGAAAATGCTTGCATCACATTTCCATAAGGTTGGATAAATGGGTGGGGAAATGGAAGGGGGTGTGTTCGTTGCTCTTCCAGAAGAAGTTTAAATTCCCAGAGACATGCGCACTCGACTCGAGATTTCCTGTGCGCCATATTGGAATGCTCTGGATTCAACAGTTCGCTGAGAAACGGCTCACGTAGAGGAACTATCTCGGTTTCTTCAGTCTTTCCCGGGATTTTTAAACTTCTACTCAGCGTCTCACACATTCACGTGAGTCTTGTAGCTCTTGAGGGCGCCTGTCTGCCCTTATGTGAGAGAGTGTTTGGGAGATTTGTAACGGTAAAATTAGATGGATCCTCGAGTGGCTTGGATTCAGCCCGAACAGAAAGGACCTGCCAACGCTTTATGGATGCGCGTATGGGAAACCTCGCAAAGGCGAAACCACTGTCACCCGCTGCGGGTGAACACACCTGCGTTGGTGGCCGGTTTCATGAAGCAGTTAACGCTGGTTCCCACCAACACAGTTTTAAAACCTATTAACAATTTCACCAAACAGCCTTGCAATGATGGTGGTGCCATGAGATCTCCATACGCATGTTCTGGTCCTGCACCTCTTTATGTCACCCCTGTCGAGGTCAACGGTTGTGATTCTTTATCACCTCTATCTTCAGCGGATTCCGAAAGTGACAGTCCGACATCAGATTCATCATCTACTACTGGTGACGGTATGAGCTCAAATCCAGCCAAAATTCACTTTAACTTCACTGAACATATGCACAATGTCAATAATTGTTTACAACAACAACATTATCAGCGGCTACAGACTCAAATAATGATGGACAACCAGCTTAAACACCACGCAGAACGAAAGAGACATGAAAATAAAGCGAGCACATATGGAATGAACCACTTTCTGTCCCACTCTAATGACAGTTATTTAAGTGAGACCCCATGGGCAACCAGAAGATACAGTCTAGGTATTAATGGGTAAGAGTACTTTCATTAATATTGGGTGACACTTTTCACAGTAGTTTTTTTGTTGTTGCTTTTTTAACTTTGCTTAGTGTTAGTAGGTTGATTAGTGATGTCAGGTAGTTGTGCATCGGCCTTTGTGTTGGTGGGAAAAAGGGACTAGGGTACTTTCTTGGTTCTTGCCGTTTAGATATCTATAATAAATGCTGACCCATATCGGTATTTTGTTTGAAATACTATAAACCAGGAGTAAAATGTATTTAAGTAACTAACTAACATTTGGTCCGTGGTGCCAACAAGTCCAAAGCAATGTGACAAACTGATGAGCCTGACAAACAAACAAGCTTAAAGTCCATAAGTTTGGAACTGAATGTGTTTATAAGCATATAACTATTACAAGGAAAACTATGATCAACTAAGGAAAACTTTGCCTCAAAGGTGTAATGTAGGCTATTTGCCACTGATGCAGGTCTGTATTAGTTCATAATTTTTAGACTACTGAAATATTTTTTGATTCTATATTTAGAGGGTCACAGTGAGTATACAGTGAAAGTATAAATGGTTTTTGTCTCATATAACCACAGTTGCATTACTTTTCTTTCACAACCCACAATGGTTTTGGCACTAACTTGAACTAACAATGAACAACTGGATTTTTAGTAACTAACATTAATAAAGATTCATGAATACTGTAACAAATGTATTGCTAATTGTTAGTTTATGTTAGTTAATACATTAACTAATGTTAACAAATGAGACCTTATTGTAAAGCGTTACCGAAATGGTTAATTCAAAAATGAAAACTGTGATTTTATATTTTACATCTGTAGAATGTTCTGGATACTCTTTCCATATTCTTGATATTCTTGATGTGAGCTTTTGGATTCCTAAACGAAATGCTCTTTTGAATCAGCTTTTTTTCCACAATATCAATTTATTCCAGTTCACAAAAACGTACTTGTAAAACTGAACTTGCGACCAACTTTACTTAGGAAAAAAATTGTCCTCGTAATCCTCACAATCTCTCTGTGGTTAAAAGATGTTCAAACTGATGTCATTCAGGAGACGAAGCAAATTTTCTGATTTTGATTATATATTACAAATTTACTTTGTGGATTTACTTTCACCTAACAAAATAGCCTAAATGGAGTTTGAATTGAATTAATGTGGATCCTAATTAGTTCATGATCTGGTTCTCAAGTTTATCTCAGACTAAATGAGTGGGCTATGTTTACCTTACCTACCACATGCAGAAAATCTGTTATTGCTAGAAAACTGCTTAAGACACAAAAGTGACATTTTTTACATGCAATTTTTTGAGCAGCTTTCTCCACACCTTCCCATTACTTTAGTGATCTGGTCTTTTTTTCATGCACATACACACCCTTCAAAAACCTGTAAGAATGTCACTTATTCATTATAGCATTGTTTTCTGGCAGAAACATCTCTGGTCCTGTCCCAATAGCCACACTTGCGGTCTTTGCACTTGACCATTTGTCTACTTGCATGATGTATTTCCTGTATTTTGTCCAGGTGTTCAAGCATGAAGACCACAAGTGTTTGCAGAACATTGATTTCCTGATGTAACACATTTACAACATTATTGTAAAAATGCATGTTTTACAGAGCTTTATTTACACTTTATTACTTTTATTTTAATGTTCAATACTTTAAAATAAACTACATTTGTTTTCAGTAGTCTCTTATAACAGACAACACAATTTAGTAATTGTATAAAATACACAAACCGTGTACCAATAAAGTGGGCAACACTTAATGTTTTGCTACTGAATTAAATGCAATAACTAATTTAACTTTCACTGTAAAGTTTTTCTCGACATTATGCAATTTTAGGGAACAAGAGTTCCTTAAAGAACCTTTATTTTTAAGAGTGTGTGATAATTCATTATCACCATTGATGGTTCCATGAAGAACCTTTAACATCCATTGAACCTTTCCATTTCCACAAAAGGTTCTTTATATTGTTAAAATGTTCTTCACACTAAGAAAATAAAGTTCCTTTTAAGAACTGCTGACTGAAAGGTTCTTTGGGGAACCAAAAATGGTTATTCTATGGCATCGCTGCGAAAACCACCTTTTGGAACCTTTATTTTTAAGAGTGTATACACATCACTTACCCTCAAATACCTCTCTAAAGTGTGGATTTAGCGTGCATTAAGGAACTTTTCTGACCTGAGAAAGTCTTGCGCATTTACTTGCAACCCCGGCATATGCCTATTATGAGCTCAGATGCACACAAGATAAGTAATGTTTTTGTTGTTGTTGTTGTTGTTGTTTTTACACATGGGACAGGCATTTCTGCACTAATGCTGTATATATTAACATGTTCTGAGATTTTACCTGGTGTCTGTTCATACAGCTCGAGTTTCATGTAATTCATATCTTAGTTCTTCAATTGGAAGCGAGTTGTTGTAAGGATTATGATGTTTATCTTCCCCAGCCTTCATGAGGAGATTGTGGATTTTTATCATTTCATGTCCCCACGCCCAGAAGAGGAAGCAATGAGGAGAGATGTTGTCAATCGTATTGAAGCTGTAATCAAAAATCTGTGGCCTACAGCAAAGGTGAGTCCAGCACAGAGAGATAACATGTTGCTCTTTGACATTGGCAGGGGAAAAAAAAGTATCTATACATTTACTTTACCCCATGTGACTCTGACATTCTTGACAAACAATCCATCTTCAAGGCAACTAACAGAGACCGTAAATGGCAAACACAAAGATTCATTAAAGGTCTAAAAAGACTTGAGGTCCTCTTCTGTTCAGATATTTAGGTAACCCCTACTTCAGAAAACAGCAGTCATCAAAGTATGCTAGGAAAGGTGGCCATGTTTCAAAAAAATTGGACTGAATGTAAGAATGTAATAAATCACTTCCTCAACCCATCTAAAATGTGTTGGGGAGTCAGCACTTTTTCAGTGAAGAATTAAACGTCTCGCCAACAGAATGGTTAAGGAGATTACCTCATATATTCCTTCCAATACTCTCAGGTCTAGTACTGAAGACCTACAAGTTCATCTTAAGATCTTAAGAAGGAGAAGTGACATTCAGTCTTTGCTTTTCTTTTGAGTGTCTGTCAAAGATTGCAGTGTAAACTGCACATACTAGTCGATTGCCAGGTCTAAAAAGTTTAAAGTGCCATTTCATCTTTCAGGTTGAAATATTTGGCAGCTTCAGTACAGGACTTTATCTTCCTACCAGGTATTGTATGATTGTTTACATATGTTTGAACTTGCAGTGATAAATGGAATTTTTTTATTGTTATTGTATGATTTTTGTTCTTAATTGCATTATGTAGTGATATTGACCTGGTGGTGTTTGGAAAATGGGAACAAGCACCTCTGCAGCAGCTGGACCAGGCACTCAGACAGAACAACATTGCTGAGCCCTTCTCCATCAAACTACTTGACAAGGCTACGGTTAGTCATTATCAGCCTTGTTGTTCAGTGAGCACCTCAAGGTCATAGTCTTTGCCTCTTTATAAAAGTACCTTTTTTCTTTTAGTAGTAGTAAGGTTGTTGAGTTCAGACTGATCAGGGACCTATTAAATGTATGTTTTGTACTGCATAGTTGTGTCTTTGCAGAGTCTTTGCAGCTTAGTTTCATTTTAACTTTTTGGACTAGGGAGGAATTTTGAGTTCTGAAAGTTAAAGTATCAACGTTTGTTCTCGTAGTAGTATGTGAAGTTCTTGCATTTTTGATTTTCTCATATCAACCATTTAAAAATTTTTTTTTTTTTTCACAAGTTAAACAACAAATTAATGAACATGTAAGCAATGTGGGGGATGATTGTGAATCACAATGGCATTCAAGTGCAGATTCTGTACAGAGCTAAATATTAGTTTCATAATTGCACAGAATTTCTACGCTTGCAAACAGGGCTGCTATTGATGTGAAAGTACAGAGGGACTTTTTTTTGTTGTTGTTGTTGTGTGGTTTGCTGGTGATTGTAAAAAATAACAGTAATAATTCCAATACTCTTTCCAAAAACTAAGAGGAATCAATTTAGTACTCAGTCTTTTTCTGTACAGGTACCAATAATTAAACTGACTGACAGAGAGACAGATGTGAAGGTAGACATCAGCTTTAATGTTGAAACTGGTGTCAAAGCAGCTCGGTTTATCAAGGATCATCTTAAGGTGAGAGCTTGCTTTAATTCATTTAAATGAGCATGTTGAGCCCACATTAAGTGCTTGATTTGGTGCTGCTGTTGAACTGAAAACATGTAGCTGAATCTTGAAACACTGAATCTTGTGTTAAGAACTGATTTTCATTGATATTGAATGATTAATGTATCCATATCGTGGCCATATATGAAAATACAAATATTTCTGAGTGAACACACTATGTGTTGCTATTCTTTTATTTCCTCTCTTTTGAATACAGAAATACTCAGTGTTGCCATACCTGATCTTTGTGCTGAAGCAGTTTCTGCTCCAGAGAGATTTAAACGAGGTGTTTACGGGTGGTATCAGTTCCTACAGCCTCATTTTAATGGCCATCAGCTTCTTGCAGGTGAGGCACCAAGAAGGATATCTTTGTGTTGTGCTTTTATGCATGCTGTTTTCCAGCTGGTGTTACTCTCTTACTAATTGATACCATTTATCCTCATTTTGCATTGAGCCATTTGACCATAATATTATAATGGTATTTATCCCTTGGGAACCTTGATGTTCATGATTGATCAGATATTTAAAACAAATTATTGATTTGGTCATTTAATTGTTACAATAAACAGACATGGTCTTTTGTTTGTTTCAGCTCCATCCCAGAATAGACTGCAGAGCTTCTAATATTAATTTGGGCATCCTGCTCATCGAATTCTTCGAATTGTATGGACGGCATTTTAATTATCTGAAAACAGGCATCCGTGTGAAGGATGGAGGAGCATATCTGGCCAAAGAGGAGATCATTAAGGTCATGGAGAAAACATACAGACCCTCAATGCTCTGTATTGAGGACCCAAACTTACCAGGTATGAGGGCAAACCACCATAGATCAACCAGTTTTATCCCCTTGCAATGAAGGAAACTAGTCAGTCAAATTTATTGACTTCGATTTGTTCTGGATGTCGCAATCAAAAATGCAAGTGGCACAGAGTACAGCTACAGAATGGCCAAAAAAAAAAGCATAGTTTGAAAAGCTGTGTTAATGCAAATTGAATTGAAATTAAACTAACCTTAAGCATTTGAACAAATGATTCTCTGTTTGTTAGGAAATGATGTCGGCCGGAGCTCTTACAGTGCCATGCAGGTGAAGGAGGTGTTTAACTATGCATACCTCATCTTGAGTCACGCTGTATCTCCACTATCCCGCTCCTACCCCAACAGAAATATGGAAAGGTTAGTCCCAGATGAGTCCACAACTATTGCTTTTAAATGAAAATTGCTGCCCCAGCCATTTCTGTGCTGCTTGAATGTTTTAAGCCAATGACATTTTAAAGACTTAAAGAGTTAGTTCACCCAACAAAATGAATATGCCATGATTAACTCACCCTCATGCTGTTTCAATACTTGCATTCAGCTTCGGAACTAAACTGAAGATATTTTGAATGAAACCTGAGATTTTTTCTCCATTGAAAGTCCATTTTACCAAAACTTAGATGCTTGATATTCCATAAAGAGATCTTAAAAGAATTAAATGGTTTAATCCAAGTCTTCTGAAGACGCGTAATATAATGAACCGATTTAATTGAGCCGTTTATTCACATATAAGCATTAAATAGACATATTAGAGCAGTGAGCACATCAAATATGTTACATACAGAAGCTTCCACTTACCATATTTGGTGTGTGCTTTATTTGGGTTGAGAGTGACTGATAAAAATGTAACTATCCCTTTCACTTGTTAGAATGTTAACATGCTGTGAAATTTTACTATCCTCAATGTAAAATCACTTATTTTAATTTTTGTGGCTAGACAGTGGAGTAAGAACTTATGTGTTTTAATTTTTAGCAATTTCATGTAAATATGGATATTGTCCTGCAATGTGACTGTCCTAATCATTATAAATGCAATTATACATTATTAATGTTGTGGATATTGAGCTCATTTAAATATTTGCATGATCTCATTGGAGTTTGCGTGGCAATTTAAAACTGTACATGTATTGCATACATTTAGTTGACATTTGTTTATATTGTTTTACCTATTATTATTATTATTATAATAATATTTATATGGAAGTACCATGTTCATTCATTCAGTCCTGTGATGTCACTCTGCTACATTATGCTTAATGCAAAAATGATTTCCATTGTTATTATGTAGGTTAAAGAACTATTACTATAATATTGTACTATACAGTAACTACCAGTGTTGTTCAATATTTTATTTTCCTTCACAAATTAGTTTTTGGTTCTTTAACATGATGAACCTTTTCTGTGCATTGAAATCTGTCAGCCTTATTTTGTTGGAGAAATAATGTTTACACTTTCAATCTTAAGCACATTGGGACGTATCATTAAAGTGACCCAGGGAGTAATTAGCTACAGGGAGTGGATCATTCAGCAGTGGGGGAACAGACACAATGCCAAGATGATTGACATTAAAAGTAAGTAATTTGAATCACACATAATTTTTTGTGGAAAGTTCTTTTTTTTTATGCTTTGAGAACGAAGGCCAAGTTGATTTTGACAATGTTTCTGGTCATTTTAGTCCAGAATGTTGTAGACTTGGAGAAGACCTCAAGTGAGCAACAGCAGAGAGACTCCTCATCACCACTCAGTGCTGGTTCACCTGTGTCCCTGTCCAGCCTTCAACAGCTTTCTTCATCATCTTCCTCTGTGTCCTCACTGTCTGGGAGTGACATTGTAAGTTCCTGGTGTAGTTTCTTCAAGGGAACTAGATATGAGTTTGCAAGAGAACTCATTAAAGGCACATGTCAGCACACTTCTGCATTAAATCCAATAAGTCAACCCATACAAGAGCATTAAAGAGATAGTTTACCCCTTATGAATTTCTGTCATCAATTACTTGCCCTCAAATTGTTCCAAACATGTATACATTTCTTTCTTTTTACATTTTTCTTTTCTTTCATTTACCATTTACCATTCTTCTGCTGAACACAAAGAAAGATATTTTGAATGTCTATAACCAAACAGTTGATGGACCCCATTGACTTCCATAGTATTTTGAATTTTTTTCCCTCATACTATGGAAGTCAACGAGGCCCATCAACTGTTTGGTTACCTATATTCTTCCATAAATCTTTTTTGTTCAGAAAGAAATTCATTCAGGTTTGGAACAACTTGAGGGTGATTTAAATGATGACAGAAGACAGAATTTTCCTTTTTGGGTCAACTAACCCTTTAAGTTTGCTGTCATTACATTAGCTTTGTAATTTGCTAAATTTACATCTGCCATATGAGGTTGTCTTTTCTTTCTCTCTCTCTCTCTCTTCATCTGTCACTATCTCTTTCTCTCCCAGGATTCTGACACACCGTGCAAAGCTTCAGTTCTTCATGAATTCTTTCCAATGTCCTGCATGACTGATACCAATCAGAAAACACAGAGAAAAGCAAACGCATCTGGAACTTTTCTGCACTCTGGAAGTCAAGTAAGGCCAACATTCCTCTGATTTTTATTTCATTTGCCCAGTCGATGGCTGTGCTCGAAAGCTTAGGCAGCTGACTTGATGCCTCGCTGCCCTATCAGGCAATGACTTTGCAGGCAGCTTTTGCGCACAAAGGTACCTCGCAAAAAATTATTTTGGACAGACTTCTGAGGCAACAAAATAGAGAAAGCTTTGATGAAAATATTTGATTACTAAAATACAAATTTCTCACTAGAAATTACATCAAAAGTGGAAACAGTTGGTCAAAAATGTACATTTACACACAAACTGACCACCAACCACAACTTTCAGACGCCATGTTTATTTTTTCTAAACTGTCATAGAATTAAATGCACAGTAGTGTGGGATATCAAAGGCAGCGAAGGATACATCTATGCTGCCTTGATCTATCAAATCTTTCAAATTAAGGTATCTTAGTAGACAGAATTTGGCATGACTATTGGATTTGGACGTGTCTTGTTGCCTTCCTACCTCCTTATCTTGCCTGTGGAGGCAGCATTTTTCAGCTTTCGGATGCAGCCAATATGTCTCTCAGCCATTCGACTCACATCATCCACCATGTTATTAAAATAACTATTTTTTTTTTTATCTGGGAGTCGTCTACATTTTAAGCTGTGGCAGAACGGGTTATTTATTTGAGCATCTTCCTCCTTTAACAGCCATTCAAAGGAGTCCTTATGTTCTGACAAAATACATTTTTGTTTGTTTTAAGTTGGCCAGTGGAATTCCAGTTGTGGTTGTATTTACCCATGCACTGTTTTGTATTCCCTCTTCCTGTTTCAGTCACACCCATTACCCAGCAAACAGTGTATGGATGGTTTGACTCATATGAATGGAGTACTCCATTTGTCTCCTGTTTACTCCAGCTCAATACCCAGCCAGAGTCACTACACTAATGTAAGGGACACTAATGTAATGTGTGGGTTTTTGCTTGTTTGTAAGGGTTTTAACCTAGTTGTTTTCTTCCCCCCCCTCTTCAAATATCCCATTGACAAAGATGGCACATCAAATTTCCAAGTAGTTCATAAAAAACAAGGCAGTGCTTGATGTAAATTGTGACTACACATTGTGTTATTTTTCATAGACTTGCTACTGGAAGTAAATACTGGTATTAAATTACCAGGACTCAAATTTTGGAACCTGACACAAACAAACTGCTGCTATTTAGTTACATATACATACAGTTATGTAGAGTTTGATGTTGTTTTCAGTCCTTAACAGCATGTTAATGCATTATAAGTTTGCTGTTAAATCTATTTTTAAGTTACATTGAATTTATTGACTGTTTTAGTTTAATTTTTATCAGTCAACATAGGTTGTTTGAGTTGCCTAAAGTATTGATACATGCTTACTGCTGGCTGGTATCATACTTAAAATACTTGTATGTATTTTTTCAGAATGGCCAGAGGTTCAAGGGGCCTCCACACACTAATTGTTTAGAGCGCAACATCGTGCATGTTCCCAGAGGACATCATCCTCAGTATGGCCGTAACAGCTGGCGTCGGCGTCGAAGGGACACTGTTCCCATGAGCCTCAGCAGATAGTGCCAACCACTTGTCTACCACTTCCACTTCTGCCCAAGATAAAGGATGTGGGCCACAGACCTTTGTTTTCCTAGGTCAAAGGTAACACTTCTGTTTAAGATGGGCATCGTCTGAAATTGCACTTTGATTTGTTTTGTCTAGTGCTCTTCCTGTGACTACACATTTAAATGTTCCTGTTTTCATTTGTACATATTCCTTCCTACTTTTTTTTTTTTTTCATATGACAGTGTCTGATACCTTTTTTTTTTTTTTGTTTTTTTGTTTAACTGATACTTTTAGTTCATTTTTCATCTATTGTTATTGCTTTTCAGAATATTTTTGATAACAGAAATCTTGTTGCGGTACCGCTAGGCTGTGATTGCTTTTGTACTGTAAATCTTTACATAGTATACTATCTTTGTGCAATATATTTTTATTTTATTTTAGTTCAATTTTAATTTTCTTAAATTGAATGTAAATTGACATTACACTATGGATCACTTTGTATGTACATATTATTTTATCATGTTCAAATCCATATCACAACCAGTTTTATTGTTGGGATTGTGGATTTGTGCATGTTAAAATCTTGTGTACTACATATTACTTGCTATCTGCTGGCCTTTCAGGCATGCACTTAAGTTTGTAACTTAATATTTGCTCTGTATCAAAATAATCTCCCCTCTCAGACTTGTATACTGCCATCCATGTTACGTGTAATTTATTTAACAAAGTATCCGGTGAATTACTTGAATACCTTAGGTTAACCAATTAGTATTTTCTGTTGATCTCTTGATTAAGGACATACTATTTTTCTACAATTTAAAGGGTTTTTAATCCGTTCCATATTCTCTTGCATTTGACTCCCCCCACCCACCCACCTTCAGATGCATGTAATGATCAAAATGTGATCTTCTTGGACTTTCTATGTATTTTACCACAAGATGGTGACTCTTCATCCACCTAGTATTTTTTTTTTTTAATTTAATTTAATTTAAAAAAAAGATTGCCATGAAGCTCACCATGCTTGTACAAAACATTTCACACAAAAATATTTTTGTTCCATAACACCTTTTGACAATAATTGGCACTTAATACATTCTTGCATGAAACCTGGTTATAGTTTCTAAGGCCTTCCTGATTCAAACAGATTCCATTTTGACCATTTTCAGTATGGTCCCGAAGCCAACTCTTAATTTCACTAGATGTTCTGAGAATGCTGAAGGTTTGATCACCAGAGAGGCTTTATTGTTACAAGTGTCTTGAAAGTGGAGAGTTTTGTGCCAATGCAGTGATTAAAATCACGAAATGAAACACTAAAGGATCTACAAAGAAAGTCCTCTCACCTGAATGCAGGTGATGTTTGAATGTAATATGATGTCTTAAGTTTAAGACTTTTTTTTTTTTGTATGTTTTGTACTCAAGGTATTTTTAAAATAAACATCTTAAACGGCTGCTGTGTTCTTTATGCCCCTTTTCTGATTTTATTTGATTTTTCTTTGTTTCTAGCCTCTTTTACACACCAAGCATGAGCAGAACACGTTTTGTGCCCATATTAACTGGTTACACATTTTTACACTGATGTACAGTAGTCAACATCTGAAGTGGATCAAAACCTTTCATCAAAGTTATACATGAATTTTGAACAATACCCATTCTTGTCTTAGGACCACTTCACATTTGATCCACTTCAAATGTTGACTACTGTAGTACTGCGACATTGCATTGCAATAGTGTGGTTAAACACACTAGTGTGGTTGTTTCTGGATCAGGAAAAAGCCTTTGATTGAGTTGACCATGACTTTTTGTTTTAAACAATATATGCTTTTGGGTTTTGAAAAGTTTTATTTCTTGGATCAAACTCTTGTTTATATGTATATATTTTGTTTTAAAAATTGGTGGTGGTTTAAGTCAACCAATAAGAATATGGAAGGGTATTAGACAAGGATGGTCACTGTCAGGTCAGTTATGCTTTAGCGGGGGAACCACTGTTGTGTCTATTAAGAAAAGGTCTGTCCGTCTTAAGGGTTGGTGATGATACTCATTCTTTTAAACTGATTGCATATGCAGATGACATTACTGTAATTGTAAAAAAAAAAAAAAAGACATTGATATTATTAATTACAGGGTAAAACAGAAGCATTTTGGTGTAATGATAAAACAAAAATGCCTTTACAAGTTATCCCTGAAATTTTTTAATGATTTCAAAGGAGATGGATCTTAGTGGACTCTCTTCTTTTTATGCCTCAGTGTTTAATGCATGGCAGATTTTTATTGATTCTGAGACACCTAGTCAATGGCATCTAGAAGAACCCTTAATTTTCAATTCTCACCTCTCCAGTGTGATATTGGTATCCCAGACTATTTAACACTATTTCTAAGAAAGCACTTTGTGTTTGTGTAAAATTTCTCAATATAAGAGCATTAAAAGAATTTCCAGAGACCAAGTGGACTGATGTTGTTGAGTCAGGCACCTCTCCAAAAGGTAGTTGGAGGTCCTTATAAGAAACCAATTGAAAAAAGAAATGGAGACTTACAATGGGGGATTTCACATTGGATAATAGCAACAAATAGATATAAGGCACATTTGAATCCTTTGCCAGGGGAAACGTGTTCTATTCGTTCTATTTTTCATATTTCTATCAGTAGTTCAAGGTTAAAAGAAATTCTTGGTGTGTCAGGAGAATTGAGTCATACATTTCTCTTTACAAATGGTCTTTTTGTTTTTGGACCAAAATATAGTGCCTCAAACTGAAAGAAAATAGTATTAATTAATTAAAGGCTAAAATGGCAATTTGACTTACAAGGGAGAATAAAACACTTCTTAATGGAGGAATCGATCCTTTACATACTGTATGTTTAAGACTTTGGTAAAAAGTAGGTTAATGTTTAAGTATAAGTTTTATGAATTGGTAAAAAAATCCTTTTTTCTTTTCTTTTTGGGGTACTGAAAGTATTTTATGTCAACCAAGTGAAGAGAGTGGTTATGATATGTTATAAATTGAAACAAATTTTTATATATAGCATATTTATTTAAATGTAGGTCTGTGTCTTTTAAGTAATGTTTCATGTAATGTAATATACATATTTTTTTTTATAACTGTTTGTAAATAAAAGAGGCTTTAAGTCTCTCTCTCTCTCTCTAATTAATTGTACTAATAACAAAAATGGTGTAATTATAAGCTAGCAAAAAAAAAAAAAAAAAAGACAATAATAATACTAATAATAATTAGGCCTATTGTTATTATTTAAAGTATTGTCCTCCCAGAAATCTCTAGAAATTTTTTTAGTTGTACAAGTCATACAAACGGAATGGTCAAGAGAAATCATTCATCCAAAAAAATGCAGGAACCCTGTATGTTGTACAGCATTTCTAGAGGCAAGCTGATGATGTTTTTTTCCACAATGTCTATTCAGTTTATATAAATGATTACTGTATAAGTGATTCTCTCATATGACCCATATTATACAGGAATTCCCATGTCTTTAACTTCTTACATAACACATTGTCTGTGAACCACACAGAGGCGCTCTTGCTCTGTAGTTCGAAGCATTGCTCATTCCATGCACCTGAGATCACTGTGACCACTTTTTAGCATGAAAAAATCTTTCCTTCATCAATGTGGCCTCAAGTCCAGGTGTTGTCCACATACACATTGAAAAGACAAGTGTAAACGTGTTTGTGATCAAAATGTTATGTGTCCTGGTAGAGAGGTAGTCGAGGACACATTGTAAATGGATGTAGTCAGAGTAATGTAAATGCATTATAGCCATAATATCTACATTCACAGGATGATGAAAACCCCACCCACTATCACATAACTGGGTGTTTTTGCGAGACAATTCAAGGGTGCAAAACGCAGTAAGTTTGCTTTCGCACCTGAAAGTCATTCATTGTCTGTAACGGATGCGCCACATTTCTCGCCTAAGATTCCGGACCCATTCATTTCTTTTGACCATTTCTATCACAGCATCTATGGAATTAATTATTATTTGCAACCTCCTTCTCCTCATTTTATGATATTTGAAATGTGTAGCCCCACGACTGAAAATAGTTTTTAAAAGAAACCCCACCACTTCAGGTCGATTTTGCACAAGGGCCATTTTTCCATTAGAAACTTATTTTAAAGGTGCCATATGTAATATTGACAGCTAGCGGTTGAAATAGGTACTGCAGTCCAAATAAAAAATATTGGAGAGAGTTGTTTCCACTGCCCCCTCCTCCTCAGACACAACATACACACGGCTTGCCAGATTGAGGACACAAAACATGCAAGAGCATTTGACAATTGCTCCCGTGACAACTCTCCCGTGGCCTCATGGTATAGTATGGCCCTGTCCCAAATAGCAATGCTTTAGTTCAGTCAAACAAATTACATACAGCACCTTTAAATATTGCATGTGTAGCATGCCCGCCGTCCGACTGGCAGTGCTGCAGTAAGTTAATTCTGTTTGGCAAAACAATGAGACAGACACAGTTGTGCTGTTATCAGTAACGAGTCGCTCTTGTAATCTTTTATTACAATAATTCAAAGATTATTTATATATATATATATATATATTTGTATAATTAAATCACAATAACTTGTGTCACCTTACATGTGACTCACTCAAACAAAACACCAATAAACATGTGTTGCATCACTCTTGTAAGTCTTTCTTCTTATATTCAGGTAGTATTTTTCTCAGATAACTCAATACTTTTTCCCGTAAAACGTACATCACAATGTATTACAATCTCTGTTGTCTGTGCAAATGTGTCCTACTAAATACTGTATAACTGAATAGTTGAGCGAACCATTGGTTACACAATATAACCATTTAAACTGAATTACTATATACCGAACAGCGGATATACTTAATCAAAAGATCATTAAAACATATTATAAAATCCAAATATCAACAGAAGCCTCTATAATATAATATGCAAAGATTATATATGTGTAATATTCAACAATTACATATGTACGTATACATATACTTCAATCTTGAAACCCATGGCGATTGCTCAAAACATCGCTTCAGCTCTACCAGCTGATCATTCATCCCCTCAGATTCTGGTGCAGCAGATAAGTCAGTCAGTGAGTGAGTTGCCACTGGCTCAGGTAAGTATTCTTCCTCTACTCCTAGAATAATCTCTCCATGCCTCGCAGGTCCATTCTCACTATTTCTCCATCTCCAATCTCCTCTTTCGTAAGTGTCAGGTATAGTCCTTCTCTGCTTAGATCTCTGCTGTTCAGAGGAGCACAACCAGTAGTAAGCTCTTGGAGCGTCTCTGTCATCTGAACATGAATCACTTTGAATTTGCTTCTTCAGGCTCTCTTGCTGATTTTAACAATCTTTGTTTCATTCCCTTTGGTCTGCATGACTCATCAGCTCCTGGAGGTGGCGGGTCTACAGGTAGGTTATTAACCCTCTGGGGTCTAGGGTGTTTTTGGGGCCCTTGGGATGTTTTAACATGCCCTTACATTTGTGCTTTTTTCAGTTATTTATAAACATGATAATGGCAAAGGTGTAAATTCACTCTATATAGCACAAACAGGGCTACCATAATATGTAAGCATGGTGTATGTAGATGTTTGTATTTTTAAGAGAATAATGTTTATGCATGGTTATTGAAAAAAATTAAAATGAAAGTTGCTGAAATAAGACCACAAAACTCATACTAAATATGTGTCAATAAGACTTTTGACTAATGGATGTTGTTGCTACGAGTTCTGGCTTCAAAATTATGTGAAAATAGTCTTGCTTTATCGTTCACATAAAACAATACATTGATTTAAATTGGGTAAGACAGGTTTTGCTTGGAAAGCCAATATGCGAGGGGGGCGTGAACGAGGAGTGGTTTACACCTGAGAATACAATGTCCCACCCACTCTGCATAATGAGCCATTCATTCAGGTGTGACACTGACTGAGCCACAATGCAAGGACAAAAGCTATATTTAGAAGAAGACTTATATTGACCATTTAAGATTTTTCTTACATCTATCTTGTAAATATCTTTTGCTATATTATTAAAAAGGTTACAATTACAACAATAATTACAATTTCAACAATATTTCAAGTGTACTCTTTCTTTGTAAAAAAATGATTATAGGCCTACATTTTATTATGTATTCATTAGTTTGAATATAGCCAACATTGGAACAGCTAACATCTTAGTTGATGACTTTATTTTTGACAAAAATAGTATTTATATATATATATATATATATATATATAGGCATATATATATATAGGCCTATATACATACATACATACATATGTACATGTGTGTATATATATATATATATATATATATATATACAGTATATATATAACATATGAGCAGAAATTGCTAAACAAAAGCTTATTTGATGTGGCAGTATATACCCAAATCTAGTCAAATAATAAAAATATAAATATTAATATAAATATTAGGGCATATAAATGTTAATTTGCAGTTTAATACGTTGCTTATACAAATAGCCTACATTTTATTTCAACATATTTCAGTCGATTTTTACTCATCTCAGTATAGCAATACAGTTTGCTAAAACATCATCATTCATTCACACAGAAACGCGAGTGTGCGAGCTGTGGTAAACAGCGCGCATCTCTGCCGTTCATTCATTCACACAGAAACGTGAATCACTTGAGAAGGGAAAAAAACTTACTACAGTATTCCTTAGCTCAGTCGGATCCTTGCTCCTCGAAATACCCGCACTTCTGAGGTACATTTTCCATTATTATTATTCCTCACAGCGCTGCGAGACGGTGTAAACAAGTAGGCTACAATGATCTGATTAAACTTATGTTTTCTCGAGCTGATATGGGGGCGTTCACAGTTTGCGTGGATTGCCTCATCCATTTGCGTTTGAATAGCACGTGCTCTCCGTGGGCGGAGTCACATTACAAGTAATTAGATGAGATGAGAACGACTGACATCTCGCTCTTTTCTTACAGATTACATGAACTGAGAATATTTGTTTTTTATATAAATTACTTCATTTAAAAGAAGAGAATTCAAGCTTCATGCCTGTGTGTCTGTTTGCCTGTTTGACTGAGTATTCTCTGAGTTACACTGACAGAGAGAAGGCAGAACTCGCTTCGTGTTTATTTTTCTTTATTTGGCAAAAAGCACAACACTTTGTTTTTATTGTGAGTATACACAAAAATAATACACATTTAACAGAATCGATTGATGTATGAAACTTGTTTGTAAAATCAAAGTCAAAAGAGTATTTCGGGTCTCAATTCAACTGATAAGGAAAACAGCGAGCATATCACGCCGGCGTGATTGCCGACCTCAGAGGGTTAACCAGGTGAAGCAGGTTCCGATGCAAGGTACGTATAATTGCTGGATTTTGGCCTCCACTGGACTCAGGGTACACTTGAGAGACTGGTCCATCTCCTATTCTTTCTTTGACCATGTCCACTGTTCTCTCCCAGTATGATCTTAGCTTTCCAGGCCTCCTTGTTTACTTAGGTTACGAACCAGAACTCGATCTCCTGGTTGGAGCACAACACCTCGAAGGTTCTAGTCATAGTATTTCTTGTTCCATGCGCTCGCTTGTTTACTGTTGTCCGTGGCTAGTTTATAAGCATCAGCCATCCGTTGTGCCCACTTCTCTGCATAATCTCGAGGTGAGTTTTGGTCATCCTCTGATCTTAGACCAAACAACAAGTCGATGGGCAAGTGAGGGTGACGTCCATACAGGAGGAAGAATGGAGAGAACCCTGTCGCTTCATGCTTAGTGCAATTAAAAGCTAGCACTACCTTCGGGAGGTGGTCTTTCCATCTATCCTTTTCCTTCTCCTCCAGCGCCCTCAAAATTTGTAGCAGAGTGCGATTGAAACATTCCACTGGGTTTGCTTGGGGGTGATAAGGTGTTGTTCTGGAGTTACTGATACCTGTTTACTGCAGCAAAGTCAAGAAGAGATGGTTCTCGAATTCACGCCCTTGGTCGTGATGGAGCCGGCAAGGATAGCCAAATCTTGGGATATAGTCGTTAAATACCCTCTCAGCCGCTGTCCTTCCAGACTTGTCTCTTGTCGGGTACGCCTGGGCAAATCTGGTAAAATGGTCCACCAGCACCAGAATATATAGAGGCCCAATGACACCTTGTGTCCAACACACCTTAGTGCACACTCATCCACTCTACTTTCACGTGGGATGGTAACTGGTTCCCTCTTTTCTCAGTTTTACCTGACTTATTCTACTGAGGCTACTGATCCCCAAGACTGGAGGAGTTCGTATAGTAGCTTAGCGATCCATGAAAAGTCCTGGATGAAGGTGCTGTAGTAACTGAGGAACCCCAACAATTGCCGCAACTCCCCGTCAGTAGTGGGATTTTGGTCTTTCAGGGAGAGGACTGCTTGGGTCGATGCAGACACCATCCTCCGAAACTAGTCTACCCACATATCTGACCTCTCTCTTGAAGAGTTCACATTTTGCTGGCCTCAACTTTACTCCATGATGCTGCAGTACTCTGAGGACTCTCCTTAGCCCCTGAACATGGTCACTGAACGTTTTACCAAAGCAAAGTATGTCGTCGAGATACGGGATACATAATTCATCTCTCAGCGAGTCCAGCATCCCCTCCATACTCCTCTGGAATGCCGCTGGTGCATTAGCCAATTTGAAGGGTATGCGCACCCACTCATATAGCCCCCAAGGGGTTGTGAATGCCGTAAGGTGACGATATCTCTCCACCATGAATCCCTTATGGTAGGCCTTTCCCTGTTCCAGGATAGAAAACCATCGGCACCCACCTGGGAGGGTGTCAATGAGGTCCTGGATCCGGGGAAGTGGATGTCTTCTGGTTTAACAACCTGTAGTCTATGCACAGTCCCAGCGTGCCATCTTTCTTCAGAGCACACACCACTGGGGCTGCATATGGAAACTTCGACTTGACCACCCAACCTTGAGCTAGTAAGTCCTGAACGTATTCCTTCACCTCCTTATATAGGGGTTTTGGGATGGAGGCATAAGCTCGCTAAAAAGGGATGTCCTCCTTCAGGTTAATCGTCATCTGTAAGCTTGGGATGCACCCAATATCATCATCTCCATGAGCAAGCACGTTGGATTCTTCATAAAGCATGTCTTTGACTTATTTCTGCTGTTCTTCTCCGACTTTCATCGACCGGAGGATGCCACAAGCTGTCTGCCCTGCGGACGTCCTCATGTTCTTGGGAATCTGGTTCTTCTCCATGGCTCACTGGTAAGTCACCTCTGTTTACCTTACCTAAGTCTTGCTGCTTCGTTTCGGTAATGCTTGATATTGGCTGAATACTTCCTAGAGGTGTACGTCGTCTGATAGTGACTTCACAAGCAGTAGGGTTTCCCAGGGGAATCCTAACATAGTCCCCTGTCCCCTCTAATTCCATCAGACCTTCTCGAACGTCTAGTTGAGTTAACGATGCACTCTCTTTACTGGACTCGAACAATACTACTGGCTCAGAGCATTCCAAGCCACCTGACCGGGTGGTACGACAACTTCTCTAGGGCCGACTGTGACAATAGCCCCGGGGTTCACATGGGGTTGTTCCTGAATGAAGCTCACTATCGCGTTGGCTTGTTCACCTTTGATGTCCAGGGCCATTTTTAGGAGTTCTGCAAAAGCACATAGGCCCTGCTCAGTGTCCTTCTTTCCTCTTATTATCTCCTCGACCACATTAAACCCCAGCAATGGCTGCTCTAATGGCATCTTTCCCACGAGGAAAGGCACTTGAATAGCCAAACTTGGATCATCATTCCCGGGCAGGTTTACTGTCAATTCTACCCATCCCTCGAATGGCAATGGTTCTCCATTAACAGCTGAGACAATGAAGTTGCCCCCATCAACTATTTCTGACAGTGGTCACAGAGCTCGATCCGTTAAGTATTTACTCTTCCAGTTGCAGTCGATTATACTAACTTGTGCTCCTGTGAACAGTAGAGCGGTTATTGCGAACCCATGAATGTGGCACATAAGGGTGGCTTTCTTTCTAATGAGCTGGGCTACTCGGTCACAGGGACTTTGTCTTTGATTTGGCAAATCAGGTGTCCTACCCATCCGAGCTTCTTTCTCCTTAGGCTGGAGATGTGGTTGCTCAGTCACTGTTCGCCCCTCATCAGTGGCCGCTGGTCGTTTCCTGACCCCTTTTCCCTTCTTAGACAGCCCACCGCATAATGTCCTTCCTCACCACACACAAAGCAATGACTGCAAGAGGTAACATCCTTGCTACTACATTTGGGACACATTTGTCGACGTTGCCTTCACTACAGCTGGGAGTCGATGACTTTGCACTGACCTTCTGTCATTCTCGCCTTTGCAAGTGATTCAGCGGTAAGAGCTTCGATTTGTGCACTCTACCGACGAATTGTCTTAGTTTAGTCGTTTTGTCTACTGCAATCTGCGTCTTTACCTCGGCTGGACTCACACTGGGCGCTGAGGGCATTCGACACTCTCTGCCGTGCAGCTTGTCCCAACCGACGTTGTCTTTCACTCTCGTCACTGGCTATCTGGGTTACTTGGTGCAGGAGTGCCTCATCTGTCACCAGGCAGTTAGTAAGCAGGGGTTTCAATTCTATACATACAGGGTGTCACACATGGGTAACAAAGATTCAATAAATTATTTAGATACAGAAGCCACTTAATGTTGACAAGTGTAAAAGCAGCCAGAGATGTGCAACAAAATGGATTGTCAAAACATTATTTATTATAATAATAATAATTATTATTATTATTATTTATTATTTTATTGCTAAACATCTTAAAGATTCTGCAAGGGGTATGCAGACCTATGAGATCAACTGTAGATATTTAAGTGCATAACTCAATGAATTTGAGTACAATAGGCATGGTGACAACACCAAATTCCCATGTTATCTATGGAAACATAAAGTAAATGAACACAAATTGTTCATGTAAACCCAAGAAAATCATATATTACGTTTAAATGCAAAGTTTACAAAAGCATTTGGCTTAATTAGCCAAATGTACCTGAAATACAGAAAAAGAAACAACTGAAATAGCTGAAATGTATGCCTTCCAAGAACAGTTTTCTCTTTGTATTCTGAATGCTGCTTCCCTTGTCCTCTCTTCCTGAGCAAGCTGAGTTGAGCTGTACCTGAATGGCTTTCTATTCAATGGGGGCATTACATTTTCTAGTCCCATACATGATAAATCTATTCATTCTTTGTCAATCTTTCATTGAAGAGATTATGAGTCACAGTCGGTCTTCTATAAAAATAAAAAAAAGTCATTTGTAAACCTACTGTACGGTGTTGTACTAAGTAGGCTTTGGAGGAGTAATGGAGTAAACCCACTTATAAAACACATTTTATCAGGCGCTAACTCAAATTAAGTAGGTTACGTTACTTGACCATTAATGTAGTTCTTTTCTGGTAGTTTGTTTAAAAGGCTGTCTATATATGCGTCATTTTAATGACATTTATGCATGTAATAATAATTTTGGCTTATTTTACAATGAAAAGATCTGTCACCATTCACTTGCATTAACAACATGACAAATGTAGCAAGCCAAATCAGCTATCAGATTTCTGAAACAAAAGTCATACATTTTACTTTCAGTGAGTAATGACCTCTCTTCTTTCGTATTTAAGGAAATAACAACTAGCCTGAGTAAGCTCTGGGCACACAGTTGACCCATGGGAGTTTTGGAGAGAATATTTGCCTTTTAGCCTACTTTTGTTTACATTCACTCTGTAGCTTGCTTCTAGACAACCCTCATTTTTCACTTCTCAGGATGAGAGCAGAGCCTCATCAAGCCCAATAATGATACATTCACAGTCCATGTAATTTCAAGACTCTGAGATCTACGAGTTTGTCTGCCTGTTTTTATTTTCGAATTTGCTGGCATTGATGGAACACTGTGACTTTTATAGAAAGCATGAGCAGAATGTTAAAATCTAGTAGCTATTCCGTTATTAATCATTAAAGTCATATAAGTTACAGATTCTCTACAACATAACATTAAAATAAGTGCAGCAACACTTCCCCCCAAGTGCACATTGAATAATATGTATAACACTGCATTCACACAGGGCGTCGGGGTCAATGCTTGACGGAGGGTGTCTGAAGCTTGGTGCTGACGTGACCGCCATAGTGACAACAGCCAATCATATTACTTGCATCACAAAGGCCGACTCAGTGATGCTGTTGGCAATTGAACCTGCCGAGCGACTCACTATCTGTCTACGGTAAGGATAATTTTATAATGATTACACTTGTGGTCTAGCTTGTAAAGTCTATGTATGAACTGTATCGGCTTGAGAGGCATGTGGTTTAGTTTAGTTTTTTAAGTCACCCAAATTTTTTGCTTAGTTAGAAGCTGAATTCAGCTTGAAATTTTATTTAAAAATTATGTAATACTACATACAGTTGTGGTCAGAATTAATGGCATCCCTGGTGCATTTTATAAAAAATGGCTGTAACAAATTAATCTGCATTGTTTATCCTTTTGGTCTTTCATAAAAAAAAAGGGGGGGGGGGGGATTGGGGGGGTCACAATATGAAATAAATGTTTTTCTCCAAAACACGTTGTCCACTATTATTGTTTAGGAAAGATTTTGATAAAGGCATCGGGTACATTACTATTTTCAAGAAAAAATGATGTGCTCTATGCACATAAATTGTACAGCTCGATTCTCTTGTGTCATTTCTGTGTGTCAGCAACTAAGAGTCAAGTCAAGTCAAGTCATCTTCATTTATATAGCGCTTTTAACAATGTAGATTGTTCCAAAGCGGCTTTACATTGATAATAGGAAATTAAAGTAACAGAGATTGTTTTGGCTTTACAGCAGCTCAAGAATAAAGTTATTGTGCAGCTAAAGTTAGTTTTGATTGATTCACTTCAGTCGCAACAATCATTAGTTATTAACTTAGGGGCCGCTAACACAACACCGTTTTAACAGAAAACTCTTAAGTTCTTTCTGCGCAAACTTCAAAAAATGTGAACCCGTGAGAATGTTGATTGCGTGCACATGCGTATTACGAGTTCAGTCTATAGGTATGCACGTTTGAATATATGTGCGCAGGAGTGTAGTCCTTCCCTACAAACCCTCAACAAACTACTTGTCTGGCCTTAAAATTTATAATACAGAATTTCTATCACTTCCGCGTAGCCACGCGAACCGGAATTTTCCCGACAACGCTTTATCTGTACAGAGGTAAAGAGAAGGGAAGGAGGCCTTCACAGGGGAGAGACTAGTTGACACTTCAGGACTGTGTTGTTGTCGCGCCCAGGCGCAGGTCCTTCATCAGATCTGGATACGCCCTGGATCCAGCAGACTGCGGTAAACCTCGGGATAAACAGAGAGACTAATATTAGCGTAGACGCCATTCTTCTTATGATGTAATGAGTACATCAGGATTTATGGGAAGTGTTCCCGGTTCCGGCTGACCTAATCTATGCAGCCTAACATTGAATTATAGAAGTCTATAATGTGTTATGTGTATGCTAGGTCAAAGAGATGTGTTTTTAGTCTAGCTTTGAACTGACAGAGTGTGTCTGCTTCCCGGACAATGTTAGGAAGACTGTTCCAAAGTTTTGGTGCTAAATAGGAAAAGGATCTACCGCCAGCAGTCGATTTTGATATTCTGGGTATTATCAACTGGCCGGAATTTTGAGATCGCAATAGACGTAAAGGATTATAATGCGTTAAGAGCTCGCTCAAGTACTGCAGAGCTAAATCATTTAGTGCTTTGTGAGTAATCAGCAATATTTTAAAATGTATACGATGTTTAATAGGGAGCCAATGCAGTGTTGACAGAACGGGGCTAATATGGTCATACTTCCTGGTTCTGGTAAGAACTCTAGATGCTGCGTTTTGGACCAGCTGTAATTTGTTTATTAAGCGTGCAGGGCAACCACCCATAAGAGCATTACAATAATCTAGCCTTGATGTCATGAACGCATGAACTAACTGTTCCGCATTTGTCATTGAGAGAGCATAGACGTAATTTTTATATATTTTTAAGATGGAAAAATTAGGTTTTACTGATACTAGACACGTGACTTTCAAATGAAAGATTGGTATCAAAGAGCACACCCAGGTTCCTAACCGACGACGAAGACTTAACAGAGCAACCATCAAGTGTTAGACAATATTCTAGGTTATTACGTGAGGAAGTTTTTTGTCCAATAATTAGAATCTGTTTTTTCATAATTTAGTAGTAGGAAATTACTAGTCATCCAATTTTTTATATCAGCTATACATTCCGTTAATTGTGTGAATTGGTAAGTTTCGTTAGGGCGTGAAGAAATATCATCAGCATAACAGTATCATCAGCATAGCAGTGAAAACTAATGCCATGCTTCCTAATGATATCTCCCAAGGGTAGCATGTACAGAGTGAACAGCAACGGTCCTAGTATTGAGCCTTGTGGTACGCCATACTGAACTTGTTATCGATAAGACATCTCTTCATTTACTGCTACAAACTGATAATGGTCAGATAAGTATGATTTAAACCATGCTAATGCAATTCCACTAATGCCAACATAATTTTTGAGTCTATTTAAAAGAATGTTGTGGTCAATAGTATCAAATGCAGCACTAAGATCGAGTAACACCAATAGCTGATGATAAGAGCAAGTCATTTGTGACTCTAATGAGACCAGTCTCAGTACTATGGTACGGTCTAAATCCTGACTGAAAATCCTCGCAGATATCATTTCTTTCTAAAAAGCAACATAGTTGTGAGGATACCACCTTTTCTAGTATCTTTGACAGAAAAGGTAGATTCGAGATAGGCCCGTAATTGACTAATTCTGTAAGATCAAGTTGCGTTTTTTAACAAACGGTTTAATCACAGCCAGCTTAAAAGTTTTTGATACGTATCCTAATGACAAAGATGAATTAATGATATTAAGAAGAGGATCTATGACCTATGACCCTACTCTCTTTCAGTAGCTTAGTCGGTATAGGATCTAACATACATGTTGTTGATTTAGATGATTTAACGAGTTTAGAAAATTCTTCCTCTCCTATAGCAATGAATGTATCATATTTTTCCTTTGGGATACTACAATGCACTCCTTGATGCGATACTGTAGTAGACGGTTACATAGTTATAATTTTCTCCCTGATATTATCAATTTGTGAAGTGAAGAAGTTCATAAAGTCATTACTGCTGTGCTGCTTGGAAACGTCTGAGCTTGAAGCTTCATTATTCGTTAGTTTAGTCATTGTTTCAAATAAATACCTAGGGTTTTGTTTATTTTCTTCTAATAGGGTTGAAAAAAAAAGGCAGATCTAGCAGCTTTTAAGGCCTCTCTGTATGCAATCGAGCTCTCCTTCCATGAAATGCAAAATACCTCTAGTTTTGTTTTCTTCCAGTTGCGCTCCATTTTTCTGGCTGCTCTCTTAAGGGCCCGAGTGTGCTCGTTGTACCACGGCGTTGGACTATTTTCTTTAATTTTCTTTAAGCGCAACGGAGCAACTGTGTCTAAAGTGCTGGAAAAGAGAGAGTTAAAAGTTTCTGTTGCAATATTGAGTTATTTTAAGCTATCTGGGATGCTGAGATGATGAAACTGATCAGGAATAGTATTAATAAAGCAATTTTTAGTGGCAGAAGTGATAGGTCTAACATATTGTAACACGTAGTCGGCTTTGCAGCCTTGGCTAAATGAAGTTTACACGAGACTAGATAATGATCTGAGATGTCATCGCTCTGCTGCAGAATTTCAATGGCATCAACATTTATTCTATGCGAAAATATTAGATCTAGAGTATGATTACGACAATGAGTAGGTCCTGACACGTGTTGTCTAACTCCAATACAGTTAAGAATGTCTTTAAATGCCAATCCCAATGCATCTTTTTCGTTATCTACATGTATATTAAAATCACCAACAATTAGGACTTTATCTGCAGCCAGTACTAACTCTGATAGAAAGTCAGCAAATTCTTTGATAAAGTCTGTATGGTGCCCTGGTGGCCTGCATACAGTAGCCAGCACAAATCTCAAACATGATTTACCATTTACACTATATATTGCTATATTAAGCACCAACACTTCAAAAGAATTATATTTGAAACTAGACTTCTTAGTAATTCTAAAAATATTACTATAAATTGATAGAAATACAGGCTGATGGTTGACCTTGCTGGGCATTGCTGCCTGACGCACCTCCACCGGTGCCTTTTGTGCAGGTGTGCTCCTCTGAGCACCTCTCTGGGCATAAAACGGGTCATCAGCTGGGGACCACCAGTCATGGATATTTCGCTCCTTTAACCCCAGTACATCTCCTGGTGGCGGAGCGATGGCAGGGATCACTCCCTGCCACCCCCTGCTGATGTCCTAGGTGTTATTTGTCCCCCACCCCCTATGCTTCCTCCTTAGCTACAGCCAAAAGCTGCCCTTCTCTGCCTACTCTGCCAGTTCTTTAATGGCTTTTCGACACCCTGTTCCTGTACATGCCATTTCGCGGAGCAGGCGAACTGTTGAGGACCCAATGAAGCCCCTGCATCCCACTTCGACGGGACACGTGTTGGCTTTCCAGCCAGCCTCTCTGCAGTCTTCTACCAGGTCTGCATACTTGGCATGCTTCCGCTTGTTGGCAGCCTCCATTCCCTCCTCCCATGGGACAGTGAGCTCTACCAACAAGGTGGTCTTGCATGGCTCTGACCACATGATCAGGTCTGGCCGGAGCAAAGTTTCTACGATCTCCCTGGGGAATTGGAGCTGCCTCCCCAGGTCGACCCTCATGTTCCACTCACTGCCAGATGAGAGGGTGTTGGTGAGGGTGGTGAGGGTAGTTGACTTTTTCTCCGGCCCTTGCAAACAGGATGGGACTTCTCGTTGGCGTGGAAGGTCTACTAAATTACAGCAACACCTCCCCCTTTGCCTTTCAGACGAGGTTCATGTTTATAACAGTAATATTGCGGGTTGGACTCATTTAAAGTAATGTAATCGTTTGGTTTTAGCCAGGTTTCTGTCAAACACAGCACATCTAGATTATAGTCTGTAATCATATCATTAACAATAAATGCTTTTGAAGTACGGGGTCGAATATTCAGCAACCCAAGCTTTATCATTTGCTCATTTGTATTATATCTGTTTTTTATTTGTTGAACATCAATTAAATTTTTAACCTTAGATGGGTTTGGAAATGTTTTGTATTTCCTAATTCGGGGAATAACACAGTCTCTATGATGATATATGTGTGTGTATTTATGTGTGTGAAGTGTGAACATACATTCACATGTATATGGGAACATGTATGTGCAATATATGTACACAATAACACAACACAAGGACGTAACAGTAATGTTAACCTTATTTCTGCATAACTTCATTCTTAATTTAGGGTTAAACTTTGAATTTATGGATTGTATTTACTTTAGTGCCTTTCAAGTAGCCTAGTTGACTTGGTGCACAATTTGTAAAGTTGTTGATGTCTCTTCTAAAGAGACCGTTGATGTCTCTTCTAGGAGACCGTTGTGAGAGTGTTAGAGTTTTTGTCTCAGGAGACAAGTGTGAGAAGCAGGAGACTCAAGCAAAAGTCTCCATTTGATGTTAAAGTAACCTCATTTTTGTCTAAAAGGAACATTTAAGATGTTAAAGAGATCTCTTTTTTTTCTTTTTTTCGTCTGGGATATTTGAAAAATATTAATAACATAAATATTAAGAACCTGAAGTTTCTGAAATAAAGAAGCAGATGAAGTATATGTATTTGATCGGGTTGCAATCCTAACAGAATGTTTCTGAAAGATAGAATGTTTTTGAAGAGTAGTAGGAAACTATATTAAAATATGAGCGATACTGATCAATTAAACTATAGTAAAGAGTAAGAAGTCACTCTGTAGTTACAAGATTCCTAACCCTCCTTATTTTACCAGTAGATTTATGTATTTTTCTGCTCACATAGTCAGCTTGTTCCCTCCAACCAAGCTCTCGTCAACAATTTTTTTTAGAATTTTGTAGTTGACACTTGAATAGACTCAATTGTAATCTTTGACGAATCCTTAGGGTATAATATTTTTTACCAATGAAAATAATATATTTTTTAAATATATTTAAACATAGTTTATTTAAATTAATCCAATTAGCATAAGCGAGTAGACCATCATTTACATACTTAATAACATTTGAGTGTAAGAGAACTAAGGTTGTGTCATCTGCAAACAGTATTGGAGTAAGATAGTTAGCTGTAGCATTTGGTGTTCTGTTTGGATTATATTTTTTTCATTCTTAATATGTGAATAAAAGGCCTGCGTCCATGCCTCAACTTCTTGCCACAGTTGCACATATAGTTACTGAAAGTGCTCTGCTTTTTTGCGTGAAAGAGTCAAATCTGCCTCTGCATTCACTCCTGATGAAGAGCGAGATCAGGAAAAAGAGGAAAAACATAGCTGATTGCTGGTCTTACAAAAATGAATACGAGGAACAAACCTCTTCAATGGAACAAAAGTCAGTATAGTGTAATTTTTTACTTACTGATTTTTTTTTTCTACCGTTTTTTGGTGACTGTGAGAGAGAATGAGAGCGGAGAAAGAAATGGACGAGTGAAGCTGGTAAATGAGACAAAAAACACTGAAATACAGTATAATGTGTAGACTTATGTAAGAAATAATCATTACATAACCTGTCACATTTAAAGAATCCAAAGAAAACCTTTGTTTTCTGCTCTTCTTTTGCTGTCTGCTGGGGAATCACATTATCCTTCATGGGTCATTATTGTTATAGATATTTGCTGCATAATGCATGCTACAACCATGAAATAAAACCTAATTCAAGTGCACTTTAAACTGTTCCAAAGACCTTTTTCAATGTGTAAAAAAGTATGTGTTATGTAATTGCATATCAGAAGAACATATAATACCCACAGCATTTTTCATTGATTAAAGGACAAATCCAGTGAAAAATGAACCTGGGGTTAATTAACACATGGTTACCGAGTCGATCGTTCCCTGCGATGCGTTTTCATGAAAATCGAATGTAAAGAGTTTTATCTTTAAAAACAGATTAGCTCATAACACTAGTATATGGGGCACAGAGTAAGTAAAAGTAAATCGCTAGTTAATACCACTAACAAGGCTCAAAATAGCCTCACACTAACACGGTAGCATAATGAGGGTCCCTACATGCAAACCGAAGCATTGAGAACATTGAGGGACCCTCATTATGCTACCGTGTTAGTGTGAGGCTATTTTGAGCATTGTTAGTGGTATTAACTAGCGATTTACTTTTACTTACTCTGTGCCCCATATACTAGTGTTATGAGCTAATCTGTTTTTAAAGATAAAACTCTTTACATTCGATTTTCATGAAAACGCATCGCAGGGAACGATCGACTCGGTAACCATGTGTTAATTAACCCCAGGTTCATTTTTCACTGGATTTGTCCTTTAAATAAGAAAAATGGAAATATACACACAAAATTTAATGTACACAGGGATATCACATAGCTTTGGGTACTGTTTGCTTAGCAACATGCCAACATCAATCTTAATGGATCAATTTCACAGAGTTTAGAATCTTGCTTTTAAAACAATTTAGTCTTTCTATTTTTGACAAATTTATATTTGATTCCTTTATTTAGCAGACATTTGTATTCATTAATTAAGTAGCTGTTTTTAGCAATTTACAAACAAGGAATACTGCATTAGTGATTCATCCTAAGGTGGCTGTAACTAATAACTCAGAGATACAGACTGCAGCAAAGATGAAATTAAGTAACAGTGAGAGTGAAAGTTTGGGAAAGTAGTTATTTGTCTCTGTGTTGGTGTCAAGTCATCTTCATTTATATAGCGCTTTTGACAATATAGATTGTTATAAAGCAGCTTTACAGTGATAATAGGAAATTAAAGTGATAATAGGAAATTAAAGTAACAGATATTGTTTTGGCTTTACAGCAGCTCTAGAATAAAGTTATTGTCCAGCTATAAAGTTAGTTTTGATTGATTCACTTCCGTTAACTTAGGGGCCGCTTACACGACACCGTTCTAACAGAAAACCCTTAATATGCTCCAGCTGCTCATTTGGACAACAACAGTGCCTGGCTTGCGGCTCGAGAATGTAAACCTTGAAATAGGTTCCAAGGTGCAAGCGTTGAAATGTTTTGAAAAACGTTATCTCCGCGTAAACGCTTTCAGTGTGCACATGCGTATTACATGTTTAGTCTATAGGTAGGTATGCGCATTTGAATACGTGTGCAGGCGTGTAGTCCTTCTTTACAAATTGACCACCAAATTACTTGTCTGGCCTTAAAAGTTCATGGTTTTTTTTGTCGCTTCCGTGTATCCATGTGAACTGGAATCATTTTGACAACGATTTATCTGTACAGAGGTATAGGGAAGGGAAGAAGGCCTTCACATGGGAGAGACTAGATGACACTTCAGGAGGGAACTTGTAAAAGTGGTTGGAGGATGCAGAGCCAGTGGCTGGTCTTGAACTGGATGCGAGTTGCAATGGCAGCCATGTGAAGCAAGACAAAGAGAAGTGTATTATGTCTTGGGCTCATTGAAGACCAAATGTACTGCCATATTTTGGGTCATTTGCAGAGGTTTGTGTATGCAGGAAGACCATCTAAAAAAGCATTGCAGTAGTCTAGGGCCTAGAAAAGGAATTGTACTCCATGAACAGACTTGGATTTTCTATGTAAAATGTCATTTTGAATCTTAAAACATTATGTGGTCAAATCAATATAAAACAAATATTTGTAAAACCAATAAATCATCCATTATGATCTTCCAAACTTCTAAGGTGGTAATGCTATTTATCTCTATAGACTTTCTGTTAAATAGACTTGTCGGAGACACTAGCAACTATTTGTTAACTCTTCACACAATTTTTTGTTACTGTTGTCTTTCAGGCATCTAGTTGTTTATTTTATTATTTTTGTCTTGTTTATTTTATTGTTTGTGTTACTTGAGAGACTGTTTCTGACGTTGAGAAGTGTGAGAACAGTACATGTATTGTATAGAGACAAAAAAGCCTGTTCCGGGCTCTCTTTGTTCGTGTAAAGGAGTAGACAGGTGCAGGGAAACAGTTTTCCTGTCATGCTGTCAGTAAGCTGGCCAGCTAGGGATCTTCTCTCTGGATGCTTATTTTCATTGAAAACTCAGATGCACAAGAGTGTGTGTGGCTGAAAGATGGAAGGAATAACTAAGCAACCCAAGCCAACCTAAGCATCTGCTGCATACATAGATACACAGAGTTCATACATTTGTAAATTTTCCTGTCACTGAACCCTTCCCACAGAGAGTGAGAAAAATGTTATATGTATGTCTAAATGTAAATCACACAGATAATCTGTTTCATGTTTGACAGTATATGTGAATATAAAACAGAGGGATAGACACAGATAAAACTGGCTGTAATGTTTATAAGCCTGCTGGGAGATCTAAGAGTGACAGGTAATTGGAACAGTGCATGATTAATTTTTCTACCATGAGGTTTCTTTCATTCTTGAGTGTCAAATTTTGGAGAAAGTGTTGTTGTCAGAGAAGTGTTCTTAAATTGCTTAATTTGCTGCTGTGAATAACAAATTCCATTAACAAATAGAATACATCAGTATACCACTGCATCAACCACAGACAGGATTTATCACAAATACTAAATACATTTTTATTAATTTCCAATAATAAATACATTTTTATTGTCTCAAAAATATATAATGTAGTAATGTATTCAATAGTTATCTTACATTTCCCATGGTGAGCTACTTCAAAATGTAATAACAAAGCGTTAACTTGAAATCACAGTGTACATTTTTATTCATAAAGATTTAGTCATATGGGTTTTAGATATGTTCAATGCTTTATCCATGCATTCCATGGATTATCAGTTTAACAAATATTTTATTTTATTCTATTATCATTATTAGAATTCGTTATTAATTTTGAGGTCTTTATTTTTCTTTCTGAATAAGGTATCAGTCACATCTCTAATTTAATTTAATAAAATTTAATTATCTTTTGCTAATTATGTTTTTTTAACTAGTATGCATTTTTATATTTTTTCTGCTGCCTGTGATATCACAGCTAATCAGTGTTGTCAATGCATCCTTTTAATAGTAATTTGACACATGCATGTATGACAAACAAGCAAATAAAAAAAATAAAATAAAAAAAACTGTGTGCACATAAGCAAAGTGTTACGGACCACACATAAACAGAGAGCAATGAACCCAAATGCAGGAGAAATATTGACAGAGATTGAGAACAAGCAGGAAAGCAACAGAGAAATTAAGTAATAATGGTCTAACTGGTGAAATAACAAGAATGTCCTTGATGTTGGGCAGTTAGCAATCTAGAGAGCAGGGGTCTTCAACGATTTTCAGGGCAAGGACCCCTTAGGCGATATAGTTATGGAGCAGGGACCCCAGATACAAAATGTGTCAAACAGAACATATTAGGCATAGCCTTAGATATTAATAGAAACCAACCATATTATGATAGTTATATTATGATAAAGGTGTGGTTGATTATGATTTCACTTTTTAAACTTTAGTTAGTGTGTAATGTTGCTGTTTGAGCATAAACAGCATCTGCAAAGTTACAACGCTCAAAGTTCAAAGCAAAGGGAAATATTTTCTTTAACAGAAATCGCTTTTTAAGGACTATAACAAACCGCTGGTAGGGACAACAATGAGCTTCCCTGCCCCCGGGAATGCGATTTATAGATTATCATGATAGAATATGCTAATTATAGTTAACTCCATATCAGCTACATACATTCATCAACTAACCATTGAGAAATGTCCTGTTGCAATCTACATGTTGTCACTTCTTCTTGAGTCTCTCCATCTTTGTCGGACTCCGGTTTGAACATAAAAGGCTAAAAGTTTTTTCAGAAATTTCTTATTATTGCTTTTAACATAACTGTTGCAAATAAATATACATTTTATACAAAAAAGCTTTTAAAATATGCATTATAGGCTATATCTGTGTGTAAGTGTCTCAACTTTAAAACTTGCCGTCTCATCTTTGGACCCTGCATTACCTAACATTTCTTATGAAACTTACTTAAACATAACATGACACAATTTGTAAAATGCAACTGATGTATAGATTAATATCTTACCCTCATGGTCTTTTTCTCTATCTTTTATTTTGAAAAAGTTTTCAGCTCATTGCTTACTCTTCTTTTCTCATTTGTATTCTGACATTAAACATTGTTAAAAAGAAATTGTGTATTGTTTGTCATAAACATATCATCTCTGTATGTTTTGCAAAACAAAAACAAAAAAAGTTTTAAAAGTGTTTCCCCCGGAAACATTTCAGTTTCTGTATTTGGTTGTGTTGGGAGTATTGGGAGCACACGTGTGTTGTAAAACTGACGAAAATGTTTTTTTCCTATTTGCATGTGTTTTCTTCAGTTGCAGCGCGTTGAGCTCTCTTGGCCACCGTACTTATAGGACCCATTTAAGACAGTAGATTAGAATGCACGTTATTGTTGTTGCACATGCATCACACTTTTCATTTGTTAAAATTGAGATTTATGCATCATAACAAGCATATGTTGCGATAAAAATCACAATTCATTAGTTGTTCACAGTTGTTGCTGTTGTTACGATCACCGGCTGGAATGCCCTTGAGAGCCACCACTGGGTACTCCACATCAGACTATTGTCATTCCCTCACAAACTATATTTCCCATAATTCTCTGCACGGGCTTATCAGCACTCATTGTTTTCAGCTGTCTCATTATCCTGTTTAGCTCACCCTATATAAGCCTGGTTCATTCTGGCATGTGTCTAACTGCATTTCTGAGCGCTTTTGTATCCTATTTCTCACGTGTAACTGGTTCTCTTGATTCTCTGCCTTTTCCCTTGGATTTCTCTGTTTGCCTCGGTCCTTAACTCAGTTATTGTTTGGATTGTTTGTTTGTCTATGACCTTTTCCTGGATTTGAATTATGATTGTGGATTAATCTTTTAATAAATACTGCATTTGGATCTTCAACCTTTGTGTCTCAGGGCAGTTCATGACAGTTGTAAATAAGTTTAATGGATTTGCAGTCACATACATTTTTTGTCAGATGGATAATTGAACTTTAACTTAAAGTTTACTAAAACTTCACATTTTAATTTTACTGTGTGATGGACAATTAAGAATAAAGTCACAGAGCATCTGAAATTATCGAGGTTTCTCTAGCAAAGTGCAGATGTAATGTGTAAGCAACGGCTTCACCATAACAAGAAGAGCAATGTACAGTGAGACTTTTTAGATTATTTACAAGTAATCACTTTTACAAATAAAAGTAGGCTAATTGGAATGGAATATCAAAAATATACTTATACGAATATTTTCCTGTTAATCTATTGGTCTGCATTTACATTGCCCGTATCTATTTGGACATGCCATATTTTTATCCCGTGCTAGTTATCACTGTCAGTTGCAATTTCTAGGTAATCAATCAGGTAAGTACTCTACAGGAAGGCTAGAGCAATCTGTGCAGTCCTTGGGGATAAAGATAATACCAGACACTGATGCTGACTGGAAGTGCGGGTGAGTATTTATGCAGTGCTTGATGGAGAGTTAAGGGCTAGTCACAATACACGTTTCTTTCTATTGACATCCATTCATATGCATGCAAATGCAGGAGACCAGAAACGCAAGCTTATGCTTCAAAAGTTCAAGTTTGGTTAACTCTGACCTGCAAAAATTCGTATCACGTGAGGACGTGTGACCAATAGAAGAAAGATAAGTAAAAGTGTGACCTCTTTGCTGAATTAAAAGAACACAAACTTCAAAGCAGCAGGTTTGCAGTGTTGCAGGAAAGATGAGTAGGTCATGTATTTTTACATTTTACATTTTGCATTTATTATTTGTTCTATGTTGAATTAAAAAAAGGTGCCACAGTGCGTGATGTAATATCTCATTCATTGCAGTGTCCAAGGAAATTCCACATGCCTAATGTAGCAATGAGGAGGCTCTTCAAAATAAGAAATTCTTTAATTAACCAGATTAACTCTTTTCCAGTCAGCTTTTAAAAAAAGAAGTTGCCATCTACCGGCAGCATTTTTGACCATTTTCACAAAATTTTCATGGCCCCCAGAATATTTTGTTACATGAATGTCTGAACATGCAAAAATATCAAAAGAAAGAACACCGCCTCTGCTTAAAAACAAAACAAAAACAACAACTGTTTTATTTTAGCTAATGCATTATTTTCTTTTTTATCAATGTGGCTAAGTTTCATAAAAAAACATTTTGAGCAAAAAGCTGAGAAAAATGCGTTTTTGTAGATCGATTCCATCAACACCCCCAAAACTTCATAGTCATATAGCTCGTGCTGGGTCGACATTTCATTCAGTAACATGCCTAATGACATGTTTTGATTTATATGCTGTTTAATGTTGATGATCGTGTTATTTTACATATTACATATCTGCTTACATGCTATTGCTTGTTTCTGCTTCTTCTTTACATGTCTTTTGATCAGGAGATTCTGTAATCTTTCATAAGATGTGTAATACAATGTAATAATGTGTAATACAGTCCCTGCTGGAAAGGGTTCAAATATGCAAAATATGCTGGGAAACTGAAGAATTTGCAGGACCTGAAGGATTTTTCTGAAGAACATTGGGAAGTTTAACTGCTCAGCACAAACAAGGAACTCAAGAACAACCATCACAAAACAAAAAATAGTTGTGGATCATTCAGGCAACGGCACACAGTATTAAGAATCAAGGGTATATATATGAAGAGTTCAGATGCAAAAGCCTCTAAGTGCCATCTGAAATTTTCTTCTAGAATGATCATTTTTATCAAGCTTGTATATTTAAGTTCAGTAATTTCACTTAAATGATAATTAATAGCTAATTTTCATTGCCATTTAAGTGAAATTACTGAACATAAATATACGAGCTTGATAAAAATGATCATTCTAGAAGAAAATTTGTCAGAATGTTAGAATTCATACCACTACTCTACAGGTGTTTGGAAGTTCAAGTCCAAGCATTTTTATATAGGTCTATGTATTACATTATCATATATTCTGCCATATACAACACAGGCTCAAAAGTTTACATACACCTTGCAGAATCTGCAAAATGTTAATTATTTGAACACACTAAGAAGGATCATACAAAATATGTTATTTTTTTTATTTAGTACTGTCTGAAAAATATATTTTACATAAAATATGTAACATATAGTCCACAAGACAAGTGCCATCTGAAATTTTCTTCTAGAATGATCATTTTTATCAAGCTCATATATTTATGTTCAGTAATTTCACTTAAATGGCAATGAAAATTACCTATTAATTATCATTTAAGTGAAATTACTGAACTTAAATATACAAGCTTGATAAAAATTATCATTCTAGAAGAAAATTTCAGATGGCACTTAGAGGCTTTTGCATTTGAACTCTTCATATATTTTTTAAATTCAGCTTTTTTTTTTTTGTCTTGTGGACTATATGTTACATATTTTATGTAAAATATATTTTTCAGGACAGTACTAAATAAAAAAATAACATATTTTGTATGATCCTTCTTAGTGTGTTCAAATAATTAACATTTTGCAGATTCTGCAAGGTGTATGTAAACTTTTGAGCCTGTGTTGTATATGGCAGAATATATGATAATGTAATACATAGACCTATATAAAAATGCTTGGACTTGAACTTCCAAAAACCTGTAGAGTAGTGGTATGGATTCAAACATTCTGACAGTGAAGCATTCACATGACTGGAAAGAATAGGTGTGTTCGACTTCATGTGGCGCTGGGCGGACCAATTGTTGTATGACATCAAAGTACAGTGAGAGTGATTTAAAAGGATACGGAGCCGTCTGCTCTCCAATCGCTCTCGCGTTACTTCAATGTCATACACCGATCGGACTGAGCAGTGCCACATGAAGTCAAACACGCCTAAAGTGAGGCCTCATTTTTCGTTGATCGTGTGATCACAATATACTGTATCTTGGATGGCCTTGAGTAAATAACCTGGTTTCTTTCTTCTGCTGAACAGAAAGGAAGATATTTAGAAGAATATCAGTAACCAGACAGTTTTTGGGTCCCATTGACTTCCATAGTAGGAAAAAAATATACTTATATTCTTCTAAATATCTTCCTTTCTGTTCAGCAGAAGAAAGAAATTCATACAGGTTTGAAACAACATGAGGGTGAGTAAATGATGACAGAATTTTCATTTTAAAGTGAACTTCTCCTTTAAGGAAGAAAGATAATATATGTAGGTAGACAACTAGGTTACAACAGAGCTTCTCTCTCTGAACTGAAATACTTTTATTCTTTCAGTCTGATTTTTTTGTTCTGAAAGCTTGACGTGAGGAAGAGGAAGAAGCTACATGGCCAGATTGTACCAATGATGTGACATAATGGAACAGCTGCAGTGCTGCTAACAGACTCCTGACTGCAACTCCAGTCACCCTCATTAAATACTCTTTCTATTATCGACAGTGTCTCTGGGCCAGTCTGTATAGTTCAACGATTTGTCGGATTCACCCTTACTGTGCTGCTGGTAAACCCCTAAGGTATCTCATTTGCAAATCTATTCTCAACCAAGCAAACGGGCACATACACACACTCCGTTTTTTTCTTTGTCATATCTGTAAGACATTTTGTTTATCCCTTTCTCTCTCCCTCTATTTCTGTTTTTCCAACACACATTCTCCGTTTATGATTACTGAGTTGAGCAACAACAAATAGACTAAAGGGAAGACTTCTGTGTGGTCACTCAATGGTAAATTTCCTAGAAATAATTTGTTTCTTTCATCTTTTTTAAGCCTCATGAGTAGCTCTTTATTTTATATTTTTTTTATCATTTGTCCTTATGTGATGAGGGAGTCTATCAAGTCTTGATTATCGCTGAATATGTTAAAAAAGTGATGAGAGAAGATGATACGTCACTGATTTTTTAAAAATTTTTTAGTCTAATCATTAAACATGAACATGTATAAATTGTGAACACTGCAATTGTAACGCTTGACACAGGGAACAGTAGAGAAAAGGGGTTCCAAGATACAAGTGACAGTACTCCCCATCCGAAAGCCGGCTCCTGACGCCAAAATATAACATCATACCACCCAGTTTGGCATGGTGGAGGAGAAGACCCAGATGGAGGAAGAGACCACTTGAGAGCTGGCGGAGTGGAATGCTCTGACGGAGACGAAGAGATGAAGTCCCACGGTGCAGCCTCAGGCGGTGCAGTCCAAGGCGGAGCCAGGGAAGATGGAAGACCGAGGCAAAGTCAGGCTTTCGGATGGCTTTCGGACTGGAGAGACCAAGGTGGAGCCAGAGAACAGGGTTGTAACAGTATATTTTCACAGTATGATAACCGTCTCAGAAAATAATCGGTCACGGTTTCACAGTATACGGTTAAGCAATCAATTATTATTATTATCATCAGTTAAAATGACTGTTAAATGAATGCAAACTTTTTCTTTTTTTTTTGGTTGAACTAATACTTTATTATTGCAAACTTTTGTTTATTCAAATTCCAATAATCAAAAACATGTCTAATCAATTACATTTCATAACTGATTATTGATTAGATTAACAACTTATTTTTATCAGTAATAATTTATTATGTTAATTATTATATAATTGTTAATTATACTATTATAATTATACTATTAATGTATTTTATTCAGATTCTTTTTTTCTTTTTTATGACTTAATACAAATACATGATACAAAATGCTGGTAATCAAATTAATGCATAAAACTAACAATTTAATTAGTGTTTTAAAATGTTATCAAATGAAAATGTAACAACTTTTATCATTTTATTTTTGCCAAAGTGCTGCACAACAGAGATTTACTATAAACATGGACAAAAAATTATATTCCTTAAATAATGTTTAAACAAGTTAAATTACTGTCACTGTAACAGACCCCCTGCAGTGAAAATCAAGTTTTGTATGTCTGTGTGGTGTTTTTAATATGCTTTAAGACAAACCATGTTCAAATTCACAAGTCAACACCATAAGGAGTAGGCTATTTTCTCCTTACAACTGCAGTGAAAAAAGATGGTCTCAAAAACGTGGTTTGAAATCGTACTCGGTTACTAAAGTAACCTCGGTTCTCTAGAACAGTGGTTCCCAATTCCAGTCCTCGTGACCCACTGCTCTGCACATTTTGTATGTCTCTCTTATCTGACACACTCAGTTCAGTTCATGGAGTCTCTCCTAATGAGCTGATGATCTGGTTCAGGTGTGTTAAATAAGGGAGACATACAAAATGTGCAGAGCAGTGGGTCACGAGGACTGGAATTGGGAACCACTGCTCTAGAAGAGGGAACGAGTACTGCGTAATATCTTACGCTAGGGGAAAATCTCTTTTCTGTGAGATATTGAAGCCAAAAAATTATCCTTAATTTTGTATTAATGTAAAACGCATTGCGGCAGCATGCAGACATAGGCAAGACGGCTCGCGCGCCTATTGGCTGCTCTGCGGCAACTGCAGCAGCCTATCGAGAGAGGCCCTCGTGACGTCAGATCCAATGAGAACTGCGTCACGTCCCGCCGAAACGGGCGTGGCTAGGGCCTATAAATATAGCTCGACAGGCTGAATAATCTGGTTTTTCATCGCCGAAGCGAACCAGAGCATGTTGCAGGCACGGCAAAGATAGCTCGTTTTTCCTGATTTTCCTGGTCGATTTTATGTGTGCAAGCCCTGTGTGGCGGGCTGTGTTTGTGTGTAGGAATGAGCATTGAGCCGTGGGCATTTTTACTACACTCATAACATCATCGGCCGTGGCCGGAATACTAGAAAATACACTCTTTATGGGATTTATCTGGGTCGCCGTAAAAACAGCGTTTGTGTGCAGGCAAACGGGCTGTGGTACCGGCTTGTAAAATACACTGGAACAGTTGCATTTTCTGGAACTGAACAAGCGAGAAGTTTTGGTGGAAGTCCGGCCGCAGTGGGACTTGAACACCGTCGTTTTCCTAGGCAGGCTAGGAAGACTTTGAGGCCTCGGGCTTTATCTCAATCCTAGGCCGGGGCCCACGCGGAAGGGGGCGGCGGCCAGTAGAGCGAGAGCGCGGTCTCGGGCCTGTCGACGCTGCGAAGCGGCGGCGGTGGGCTGCGGCTGCGGCTTGGAGCTTCGAGCAGACGGCTGCTTCGGGCGGCCTGCTGTGGAGCTGGAGCGCTTAGGCAGGAAGTGCCTCATGGCCTGTGACGTTTTCTGCACCTCAGCGAATCTATCCGCGAAATTTTTGACGAAAGATCCGAAAAGGCCGGCAGAAGAGATGGGGGCGTCGAGGAACGCGGTGCGCTCTGACTCCGACATCTCAGAGAGCGTCAACCATAAATGTCTCTCCGCTACGGTGAGAGAGGCCATGATTCGCCCTACGGCCTGTGCAGCAGACTTAGTGGCACGACGAGCTAGGTCCGTGGCGCTCCTTAAGTCCGGCACGCTGATAGCTCCCGGTCCTTCCTCATCCAGTTTACGGAGAAGGTCGGCCTGGAAGATTTGCAGGATGGCCATTGAGTGCATCGCAGAGGCAGCCTGCCCAGCGGCGGTGTAAGTGCGACTGTGCATGGCTGAAGTCGTACGGCAGGCTTTAGACGGCAACGCTGTCTTAGCACGCTGTCCAGCAGAGGGCGGGCAAAGATGGGCCGCTACAGCTTCCTCCACAGGAGGAAGAGAAAGGTATCCTTTGTCTTTCGCACCGTCCACCACGGAGAATGCTGCTGAGACAGAGGTACGCACTCTGGCTGAGAAGGGGGGCGTTCCAAGACTTCGCGACTTCTTCATGAAGCTCAGGAAGAAAGGACGCGGGTCTTGAAGACGGCGAAGTGTGTTCCCCCTTAAGGAAACATCCGTCCAGCCGGTTGTGTGCAGGCTCCTCGGGCATCGACCACTCGAGGCCGAGGCTCGCGACGGCCTGCGCGAGCAGACACATCAGCTCTGATTCAATGCTGGCCCTTTTCCCGGAAGGTTCGCGAACAGAGGGGGCGGGATCCACAGAGCTCGTCCAATCCTCACTGCCCGACACCAGGATAGAGCAGCTGTCATCCTCCACAGATGCGGCTTCCTCGTCGTCATCTATGACGGAAGTGGCGGCAGACGGCGGCCGCTGTCCGTCAGTGAGAGACCAGAGCGAAGCGGGCGGCGAAGCTGGCGGGCGAACCGGTGAGCTTTCGCGGGTTGGAGGAGGTTCCGGAACCCGCTGAGCACGGCGCTTCTTACGGCGCGGCACCGCAGCGGACGGAGGTGCAGTCTCGGTGAAAGCCGCCAGGCGAGTCCTCAGAGTCACCATAGGCAGAAGCTCGCAGTGAGGGCAGCTGCCGTCAGCGAGCGCGAGAGCTGCGTGATCCTCACCCAGGCAGGAAACGCAGATGACATGGCGGTCCCCGTTGCTGAGTGGGGCTCGACACGAGCCACAACTCAACGCGTTTTACATTAATACAAAATTAAGGATAATTTTTTGGCTTCAATATCTCGCGGAAAAGAGATTTTCCCCTAGCGTAAGATATTACGCAGTACGAGAGACCTCTCGTAAGAGAACTCTGGTGTTCTCTACATCTCAAACTATCTCCAATCCCAACAACATGCAGGTAGGCTTACGTACAGTTCACACCGCCGCCGGCGAGAGCGGCAAAATTCGCTCTCGCCGCCCTGCCACCGACGCCGTAGAAAGATTCGGGGACGCTCTGACGTAGATTAGATTAGAATGCGTGATTTTTAAAAAAACTTTATTTAAAGGGGCCGCAAAAACCGTAGCTGCAATTGGTCAAAATCATTATTATTTTGAGCAAATGAATTGCATTCCCGCTGAAAAAACAAGTGTTTTTAGTTCAAAGAAGTTCTAGCGCGAAAATGTTGCCTATAAATAGTGTTGCACGGCTTTTTCTAATCAAACTGACAACACTATGGATGACAAGTCGTACAATAACGGGAAACCCGCAACTTAATTAATTTTTCCTCCATTTTGCTTAGGAACTAATGCGGTCGGAACATAATGGACAAAGAATAAAAAATATGGACAAAGTGTCTGTGACGTCACCCATAGACTTTCTGAAGAACGGTTTTGAAGCCGTTTATGGGGGGTATGGGCGGTGCCATCTTGGAAAATCTTGGGAAATCCTAACCCCGCCCACCTTCTGACGCAGCGCACGTCACTCAGCTCGCTCTGCTACTCCGGTTATCTCTGTGTATATTTTAGGCAACGAAATATGTTATAAAACACCATACTAACTCTTTTTGTTTTCATTTAAAGAAATCTTAAACATTATAGCCACACAAATGTGGTTCAGGCAACGCGTATTGATTATATTCACTGCACATAACGTTTGCCTATTTATAAAAAAACAAAATATAAAACACAAACCTGCCTCTTTTCGTTTTAAATATAATATAAAAATATTAAACATTTTAATATGGTCCAGGCAATATGTGCATTTGTACTAAACAACAGATTTTGCAGTAAACAACTTTACAGATCATCTTCGTTGTATTAAAATTTAAAATGACAAAACTCAACCCAGTCTCTTTTTGTTAAATTTCACTTTTATCAATATTAGCCATTATAAAAGTATAAGTAAAAAGGTACAAGAAGCTATACAAATAAAGCAAACAATTCAGTCAAACATACAAAGTCAGCACAGCGTCAGTCTAACCATACAACGGTAAAGTTAAATAGCTTATAAAGTTATGAAACTTCCCCACAGCCAAAACGATTGCCCAGGGAACAAATTATAGATTCACGAGACCAAAAATCGCCCGTTAGATATAGACAAGATTTCATGTTTAACCACTACAGAGACGCCAGAGTCCGCGGCAAACGCCAGAACGACTAGCCGAGGAAAGGCTGCTCCAGGCGGGGTACGTGAGCGCCGAGCGCCCGGTCATCGCTGGATCTCACAACTGGATAAAATTTTCATAAATCTTTAAATAAACCACAGATTTGAGCTTTAAACAACTACATTCTCGCCTGAAAAACTCTTAAAACTACATTTCATGATACAGAAACAGTAGTATTATATTTCAACTGTGTTAAAAAATGGCGCTTCTTATGTTGTCATTCTCCTTGGCGCAGCCTATGCTCGTTATCAGCTGTCAATCAAGCTGTCAATCAAAGTTAACCACGCCCTTATTTGTCATACATTTTATATCTAAATACGATCTAAACTAACGAGTTAGAAAAAAAAATCACCCCCCTCACAGTTGTCAGGCACTCGGAAGCTATCGAAAAATACAATAAAAGTCCATGGGACCAACCTGTAAAAACATGAATTTATGCTGTGAAAACGGACATTTTAACATGGGGGCTATGGACATTTGGTCCCTTTTGGGACCTCCCTCTAGCGGATTTTCGATGTATTGCAGTTTTTCGCACTTCCGGGTAGGCTTCATTTTTCAGATTAGAATGTTGCCGCTTGGGTCGGAACCAAAGTTTACAGGATTGTGTTCTCTTATATCCTCTCAGGCGGAGGACTTCTACATTCCGATTGGTTGCCGCTGGTTGCCGCCGAACCGCGTCATAGCTTATTACCATAAAGTTGACTTGATTTCAACTCTTCTCGCCGCCCTCGCCGGAGGTCGCCGCCGGCTCTCATTGAAAATGAATGGCTTCCGGCCACTTTGACGCTCTCGCCGCCGGCGGTGTGAACGCACAGTTTACGGTGCGTGTCCACTACAGCGGCAAAACTCCGCTCAGTGCCGCTGGCAACGCTGTAACGTCTCCGCTTTGGGGTGTGTCTGTTGCGAGTGTGTTTAATCTAAGTTTTTTTCAACACACGGACAGTAGGCTATAATATTCAGCAATGCACGCGATTACATTTAGAAATAGACAAGCTTTGTTTTCAAATGCACCAAGCAAAGATCCTTTCAATTTTATAAACTTTTACAAACCCATGCAGCCAATATAATCACAATGAACACATCCAAAATAAAATAACATATATATAACAACTGCAAAGCGTCTAATTTGTAAACAAAATGATTTACGCACTAAATCCAGCATAAACTCCGGCACAATTTGCATATTTTTAAACTCTCAAAACAGACGTCACATCCCGAACCTCACAGCAAGGCTGCCGACCGCGTTTTTCGCTTGATATTTGCATAAAGTCGAGAACAGCCCAACCTTTTGACGCTCTCGGTCGCTCTCAACGCTTTCTCCGGTCCGCTGTCAATCCCAAAATGCACTGCGCGAGCGTGAAGCTCGACTTCCATAGGAATGAATAGAGCTCGGGATCGTTGCGTCACGCCGCAATGCATTGTGGGAATCACGGTACGGAAGTAGATGTACTGTATAGTAGCGTATAGTAGGCAGTAGGTAACGTTGATCATTTGGTCATTAATTTAGGTTATTTTTTGGAAAATGGTTCAGTATTGCTGTATTGTGAACTGCTGTAATCGGTCTCATGATCGACAGGCCAAACGCCTCATAAATCATATTAGTTTTCCCTATATGGCTTGGGTCGCCGCTGGTCGTCAACCGGACGAAAACAGTGGATTATTGCACGTATAATAAATAACTCCTGAAGTGTAACAAACCCACATAGACAAGCTTCGTAGCTCACAGAATCTGACAAGTGTGTGTGTGTGTGTGTGTCACCACTGATGCTTGGTTCACGGTGCGAACGATTGTTTTCTCCGCGTTTACTTTGTAGATCTGCAGAACTTGCACTCATCCATTTGTGAACTGCAAGTGAGCCTCCAGTGACAGGTTCTACTTTTCTAAAAGTGTCTATTTTTAAACAAACAATTCAAAACGAAAGAAAACAGACAGCTCTCTGCTTATGTAAGTTAATCCGTATGCAATTTGCATTTCTCTCTGGCGCGTTCACTTAACTTACAGCGAAGATCGCCAATCAGCATCGTCAACCTCATCTTTGCAGCCAACTGTGACAAAAAAAAACCATTTGTTTATTAAACAATTAAAATGTGTGTGTGTGAATGTTGTTGCCGAGGGCACAGGAAATTGTAAATCCGGCTCTGGATCGGAGGTGTAAGCGCTCACTCCACAGACCAGGTAGGAAAATATCAGGGACACTGAGGCTTGGTATTAGCCTACTCCAGACTTTATTCATAGGGATCGATTCGCCTATAATCTAATTTGTTTTTTAAGTAGCGTCGTTTGGCTTCATTATTAAGTTTGTAAGTATACGGTATAGCCAACTTTTTTTGTCACGGCCCATAACTTTTTCTCTTTCTTTCTCGGTGCCGGTGGAGACCGGTCGGCTACGCTATTACTTTATTCCGAACGCTTCTGCGTTGCCTCTAAAATGGCCGCCGTTACCCACAATGCATCATTCCATAACGTCTACGCCCGAGCTCTATTGAAAACGCTCGCTCCGCTCCGCTCGCACCGTGCCAGTGGACACGCACCGTAAGCATATCATTAACTATACTCTGAAGCAGGGGAGTCTCAAGAGAAGCCAGATTATCCTGGTATATTTTTCTGTTGATATGAAAAATCAGGTAGATTTAGCAATATAGCGGGTGAATTATGTATATGATGCATATACGATGTTAGGATGAACTATAGGCCTATGCCTTTCTCTACTGACCTTCTAAGTTGTTCAAAGCGTTTCTAAGGATGCTGATTTTTAGAAGGCAGCTGTCTGACTTTGAGATGGCGAATGGGAACATAGTTTTTGTAACATTAGCAAAACATTATTAGCTGTTTGATAATGTAGTCAAGCAAAAGTCTAATCATATTAATTACCGTTATGTGTCCGAAGTTGTAAAGCGATACATAAAAAATGCATTATCATTCTGATACACTTGTAGATGAGCCTGTAGCCTATAATTCACTCTTCCACTTCTTCTTCTGAATCAGTTTCTGGTTCAAACATATATGGCTGAATTAAACCAATATTTCCACTTGCCATTGTGCAGCGTTTACTACAGTAAATGTGACCGAGCAGATGGGAGTTTTACTTTCTCAAAAATGTTCCGAGGGCAGAAAGGAAAATAGTTTACAGATTCAACCAATGGAATTGAAGCAGAGGCGGGGTCAAGACTCCAGAAGTTTGAACGTGTGGAGGGAAGAGTCGGAATACTTCAGACAGATGCGTTATTGACTGTTCGTGGGAGAAGAACGCATATTATTGCAACGTAAGTGAATTTACTATATATATATTGTGTTGATCAACATCCTCTAACGTTTACTATAATGAGCGACATTAAAAACTAACAATCATCATCTAAATATCCTGCTTCATCAGTCGACTGGCACAACAAAGCTATGGGGTAACTGGAGTAAAACATGTTTTTCCAATTCTACCTTGCTGTCTGTGAAGTCGATATGCGACAACAGAACTCTTCAAATATCCGTGACATTTTATTGGTCAAAATTATAGCCTATATCTCCCGCCCTTTCGCTGCTCTCATGGCAGTAGTAGCATAGACCTTTTTCACAACTTCCGTATTTATTATCAATTGGTTAGAATCACTGTTTTACGCACCGCTCTCGGGGCAGGAGTAGGCTACTCAACGCTGTAATTTTTAGTGTAGGCTATTACACGCTGCTCTCAAGTCAGGATTAGTCAATATAGGTTCAAATCACTGTTATGTTGAGTGTATTACGAGCTGCTCTCAGGGCAGGAGTACTCAATATAGGTTCAAATCCACTGTTATTTTTAGGTTTATTTTAATTATAAAATAATTATAGTTTTTTTCTCTTTGTCTTGGAAAGAGAATTTCAAATAGAGTAAAAAGAAAAAATAGATATTAATGAATACACAATTAATCTTGCATAAATAGTCGACCAGCTGTGTTGGGTTGGTAATTTAAGAAATGTTATGAGATACGTCTGGCAGAACTTTCATATCACCATGATGAGTAGCATATATCCTCCAAGAACATTAAAGTAATCATAATGGCCATCCTGCCTGCCAAACAACAGTTATAAAATCATCAACAATAAAATCAAATATGTCTGTCTTAATATTAAAATTAAAGGTATAGTGGAGGATTTTCTTTTTCCGGGTGGATCATCAAGACTATTGGTCCTCCTAATTGTCAATCATTCTGGTGAGATAGTTTTCACTTTCTGCGCATGCGCACTTTCAGGTGTATATGTGTGGTGAGCTACGGTTTCAGCCATTCATTGAAGCTCGCCGTTCTCACCGGGTTTTTTCAAAATGTCTGAGGGTCGCAAGAGGAAAAGTGTCTACGAATTGTATGACAAGAAGAGAAAGGCCTCTGAAGAAAGAAACGAGACCAGAGTGTTTTTGGGAGAATATTTCACACGCTGGCGTGCGCTAAAAGCACAGGTTGGGCTTCCCACTGATGCCTCAGTCGCGAAGTTTCTACTCGACAGGTAAAGTTTGGCATGCTATTTGGAGAAATCCATTTAAAATCACTGCTAGTAAAAGTAAATGTAAGCTATGATTAGCGATGCTAGCCCTGGCACAAGTCACGCAGGCTCGTGCATGTTCTCTCGTGCACACGTTTAATAGGCGTTCCCTCTCTGGAGCAGGTAGAGTGTTGCGTATGTGCATTTTTTCAAAAAGTGGAGAGGGCGGTTCTTTTCTAAAATTCGGGAAAATCCTCCACTATACCTTTAAGTATGAAGTATAATAAACAATACACCTTTACCCCTATTCATGATCAGATTTTTTATTATTTGTTGATTTATGTTATATGTTCTTTTTTTTTCTTTAGTCATGTCATATCTCACTCACTTCAGGCAAAATCATTACAATACTTCCCAGCTCATGAGAACTTTATTGCAAACCATTCCAAGAAACTCATTCAGACATTCCCTGACTTCATGCCATGATAGTTGCTTAGGTGATTTCTCAGTTTTAAGCACATCAGTAATCAATAAACACATAATTTAAGGCATACTGGGTAGCTTGTGGCTGAAGTTTATTTTCTACCAGTATGTTTTACCATTGTTATTGACTTTTTTTTCTTCTCTTTTTGTTTAGTACACAGGGTAATCTTTAACTTCCAGCATAAGCAACTGCAGCTGTGAAAGGTTAATAGCATTTCCAAAGACAGCTCCATCTACAAAGATGAGTTATAAAAGTTTAGACAAACCACCTGGTGCTGTGAGGTGAACTATGACCATGGAGACTTGAACATCAAGTCACTATTGATTGGAATAGAAATAACCTGTGATCATTCCTTTATTTAGATGTTCAATAATTCCAAGAGCTACATCTTATACTGCATGTTCATACAGCCAAACCAGCTTTGATCTGAAAAAAATAAAAAATAAATCAAGGAGTAGTTTATGAATACATTGGTGTAGACATATTAATCTGAGTTTTCTCATTCACAATGTCAGTGAAAGTACATGAGTGTGCTGTCATCTTTTTTTATATAACATTTGTAATCCAAAGGGCACAGTCCCTTATCCATTTTTAGTTGAAACTTGTGGAGCAACCTAGTTTGAGTCTATCAATTTTAAAAACTTCCGAAAGTCAAGTCACCTTTATTTATATAGCGCTTTTTACAATTCAGATGGTTTCAAAGCAGCTTTACAGTGATAACAGGAAGATAATGCAACAACGTTTGTTTCGGCTCTACAGCAGATCTAGAAGAAAATAGTGTCATAGTCCCACTTAATAAGTTCAGTGTTAGTTCATTTATGTTGTAAAAAGTTATTTAGTTCATTTATCTATACAGCCGCTCTGGAGTATTAAGTGATGTCATCATCCAGCTCAGCTCAGTTCTCATTCAATGGTGTCAATGAAAGCAGATCAATAATATTGTTAAATATTTAGTGTGGAATTTTAAGTGTCCCCAACTAAACAAGGAACCAAAACTCCATCAGTTGACAGCACGGAGAAAAAAAACCTGGGAGAAACCAGGCTCAGTCGGGGGGCCAGTTTTCCTCTGGCCAGTGAACGAACAGTGCATGATTATGATTCAGGCAGCATTACAGGTCAGAAGTCAGATAGGATCAGAACATTCTAAATATTTATCCAGTTTCATCTGGTTGAAGATCGGAGTCATCACACCGGTATGGAGACGGGTTTGATGAGGCCTTCACAGGGGAGAGTCTAGTTGACACAATCTCTGCTGACAATTCAGGGATGTTTTGTGGTTGTAACGGTGGCAGCCCCAAATCAAATTTGACTTAATAAATTTAAATTGTTCAGGCGCCAGACAAGTAAAACTTGTCAAGTAAAACTTGTCAAGTAAAAAAATAACGTAATGAAGTTCAATTTCCCTGAAGATAACTCAAACCACTGTTACACAAAAAATGAAAATAAATTCCTTCAAATACCCACAATAATATAGAATAGGGCTTAAATGACACATTCAGAGATTGAAGGGTTTGGTTAAAAAAAAAAAATTATATTATATATATATATATATATATATATATATGGAAAACATTTTGCACACACACACAAAAAAAAAATTACACAAAGTTAAATTTTCACAGAGTTTGTATTTTTTAACTCGCATGACAAATGACAAATGACAAAAGATGTAAGGTAAACAGAGAGTAAGTAGATTGCTGTTCAAGTTCAGTTCAAGATTTCACAAACAACAACATCACAAGAGTCCTTGATTCACTAATGTCTTAAAGTTCGTTGTTTTTTTCCAAACTCAGTTTTTAGTGTTCAGTTTTCAACAAAAAGAAAAGAAAAATAAATAATCCAAACGAGTGTTTGTGTATGGGTGTGTGCGTGTGCAATGAGCGTGTATGTGTGTGTGGTGGCTGCGTGAAGCAGTCTGTGTAGCGGCCGCAAATCCCGGGCCGGGGAAAGAGTTTGGAGACTTGGCGTGAGGTTAAAAGATGATGGACATCATCACTAGCCGCGTTTCCACTGTCGGGCCAGGGCCAGGGCCGGGCCGTGCTAGTGCGTGCCAGGGCCAGTCGCGTTTCCACTGTCACTTCCGGGGCTTGATCGGGGCTTACTCGGGGCCAACGGCCAGGATTTCTGGCCCGTCGAATACCTTGGGCCAAAGCGGGCCAGCTCGGGCTAGAGGAGTGGTTACGAACTGAGGCGGAGTTCACCTGAGTCGGGAGACGGCAGCGCCGGATGATTCTGTCAGCATTAAAGACTAGTACCTGGTCGTCATAGCGACGCCGCAGGGAACTGCCGTGACTTAATCTTTTACGCGAGACGCGCGAGACACACCCGCTACCCACACACACAGGACAATGGAGGAAATCGAGTGTATGCTGTTTTTGGATGTTTTTGTTTTTGTTTTTGCTGTTTTTTTATTCAGGATACTCCGTCTGGCGCGTGCAATGATGACGCAGTGAATAGTGACGATTCTCTCTGACCAATCAGTAGTCTGCAGTGTTTTCACATCACATTTTAGTATCGCCTCAGCTCGCCTCAGCTCGCTTATGGCGCTTTTCCATTACCAGTACCAGCTCAACTCGACTCGACTCGACTCGCCTCGGCTCGGCTCAGCTCGCTTTTCGCTCCGTTTTCCATTGCAGATAGTACCTCCACAATAGTACCTGGTCGTCATAGCGGCGCCGCAGGAAACTGCCGTGACTTAATCTTTTACGCGAGACGCGCGAGACACACCCACTACCCACACACACAGCACAATGGAGGAAATCGAGTGTATGCTGTTTTTGGATGTTTTTATTTTTGTTTTTGCTGTTTTTTTATTCAGGATACTCCGTCTGGCGCGTGCAATGATGACGCAGTGAATAGTGACGATTCTCTCTGACCAATCAGCAATCTGTCGTGTTTTCACGTCACATTTTAGTATCGCCTCAGCTCGTCTCAGCCCGCTTAGAACCTCGCCGGAGGTGGTACGAAAAAAAGTACCTGGAAGCAGGTACAGGTACAACTTTTACACAGTGGAAAACCAAACAGAGCCGAGTCGAGACGAGCCGAGTCGAGCCGAGGCGAGCTGGTACTGTGTAGTGGAAAAGCGCCATTAGAACCTCGCCGGAGGTGGTACGAAAAAAAGTACCTGGAAGCCGGTACAGTTACAACTTTTACACAGTGGAAAACCAAACAGAGCCGAGTCGAGTCGAGCCGAGGCGAGCTGGTACTGTGTAGTGGAAAAGCGCCATAAATGTGATGTAAATATGTCCTGTAACAGATAAACAGAAACAAACGCGACTGAAGAAGTAAGTGTGTCCTATACCTCCTCTTTTGTGAAATAGACCTAACGGTAATTTATTTCTGAGTGACTAATGTGCAATTTTGACATAAATTAATTCATTATGATCAGTGTATTACTTTTTATTGTAAACCTGTGGTAAAACATCGATGCTTGGGTTTTAAATATTTAAGTAAACAACAAAAATGCCAGCAAACGGCCGCTTTTATCATGTTTTCAACGCTGTTTCCAGTGATTTCTGATTAGTTTTTTGATAAAACGATACTTGGTTACTCACGTAACCTCGGTTCTCTCTAGAGAGGGAACGAGTATTGCGTAAGCTGTGCTTACGCAGCGGGAAAAGCCTTCTTTTCTCGAGATACTGAAACCAAAAATTATCCTTAATTTCATATATTGTCAACGCAGTGCAGCTGCAGGCAGCTGAGCTAGAGCGGCATACTGCGCGCTCATTGGCTGCCGCGCGGCAACTGCTTAAGCCTACCAGTGAGCCTGGCGTGACGTCACGCCCAATGAGGGCGCGCGCGACCACGCGCGTCACAGCCCGCCAGAATGGGCGGCGTCAGAGCGTATATAAGGAAGGCTCGTAGGCTATATTCTCTGTTTTCTGTCGACTGAAGCGACACGTGCGATAGGCTCAGCACGGTCAGGGAACGCAATACTCGTTCCCTCTCTAGAGAGAACCGAGGTTACGTGAGTAACCAAGTATCGTTCTCTTACGAGAGGTTCTCTCGTATTGCGTAAGCTGTGCTTACGCAGCGGGAACCCTTTGTCCACGCCGTGCGAGCCTAACAATCACATATGACTCATAGAAAAACATAGAGGTGATCAAAACAGGTGGCCAGCGGTGCGGGCCAGCGCATGTTCATAAGCACACATAGGGAAAAAACACAGAACGGCACTGCCGGTTCATGTAACTGATACCCTGAGCGTGCAGCTCAACAGACAAGCTAATCGGTAATACAGCCTGACCCTTGGGCAGGACATGAAATACGACTAGACTGACAGAAGTTTAGCCTGCATAGCGGGAACTTCCAGGTTATAAAACCTAACAAATGTGGAGGGGGACGCCCAGCCCGCCGCCCTACAAATGTCGTAAATGGAAATCCCACTGGACCATGCCCACGATGAGGCCATGCCTCTGGTGGAATGAGCCCGTATGCCTAACGGACATTGCAGGTCTTTTGACGCATAAGCTGCTGCAATCGCGTCTACTATCCATCTGGATAGTGTCTGTTTCGAAGCGGCGCGACCCTTGGTGCGCCCGCCAAACGAAACGAAAAGCTGCTCTGAGAACCTGAAGGCTGCAGAGCGCGTCACATAACACCTTAACGCCCTGACCGGGCAAAGGCGGTTAACCCCTTCCTCACTGCTGGAGGACGGCAGGGCCGATAGGGTAACGACCTGAGTCCTGAAGGGAGTGCCTAACACTTTGGGGACATAGCCGTGCTTCGGTTTGAGAATGGCTAACGAGTCGTTAGGTCCAAACTCGAGGCACGACGCGCTGATGGACAGCGCATGTAAATCTCCCACACGTTTAACTGAAGCCAGAGCTAGCAGAAAAACGGTCTTAAGCGTTAAGTATTTCAACTCCACAGAGTCCAAAGGCTCAAAGGGATGCGCTTTTAAGGACTCCAGGACCAGAGACAGGTCCCAAATAGGAACCGACGGGGGCCGCGGAGGGTTCATTCTCCTGGCCCCGCGTAGAAAGCGGGTAATGAGTTCATTTCTGCCCAGTGCACGGCCGCGCGCCGACTCAGCGAACGCTGCTATGGCCGCGACATAAACCTTGAGCGTGGAGGGGGACCTGCCCGCGTCCAACATCTCTTGGAGAAATTTCAATACCTGTGGAACTCCACAGGTCCGAGCATTAGAACCCATATTCACACACCACTTGTTAAACACTGACCATTTAGACGCATAGAGCCGCCTCGTCGAGGGGGCTCTGGACTGCGTGATCGTGTTAATTACCCCTTCTGGCAGGCCAACGAGTAATCGTTGATTATCCACGCATGCAGAGACCAGTGCTCTGGATGGGGATGCAGAATCGAGCCTCGGGCTTGAGAGAGGAGATCTCTCCTCACCGGAATCGGCCATGGGGCTGTGTCTGCCAGTCTCATTAGCTCGGGGAACCATGGTTGGTTTACCCAGCGCGGGGCTATGAGGAGCACTGCGCAGTTCGCCTCCCTGATCCTCGCTAGCACTTGAGGTATCATCGAGATCGGTGGGAACGCGTACAGCGGAGCGCTGGGCCAGGTCTGGGCCAGCGCGTCCTCCTGTTTCGAGAAAAACCTCTGGCACTGAGCGTTCTCGCTCGTGGCGAAGAGGTCGATCTTCGCTTCGCCGAAACGACGCCAAAGCGTCTGTATCGTCTGGCGGTGTAGAGACCATTCCCCTGGGGGAACGTTGTCCCTGGACAGTCTGTCCGGGCCGTCGTTCAAACGACCGGGTACATGAGCTGCCCTTAGGGAGCGCAACGGGCCTTGAGCCCAGGATAGGAGGCGCTCTGCGAGCGCGCACAGGGTTCTGGATTTGATTCCGCCCTGGCGGTTCACGTACGACACCACTGACATGTTGTCCGAGCGAACTAGCACATGGTGTCCCCGTAGAAGCGGTAGAAAGTGCTTCAGCGCTTTCTCGACCGCCAGCATCTCTAGACAGTTTATGTGAAGGTCTTTCTCCGTATTCGACCACGGGCCGCAAATCGGACTGCCTTCGTGAGTCGCTCCCCAACCCATGTTGGACGCGTCTGTCGAGATCACTTTGCGGTGTGCGATGGTTCCCATCGACACTCCCCGCTGATACCATTCGGCCGCCAGCCAGGGCTGCAGGGCTGTAACACAGCGCTGAGTCACTCTGATTGGAGCACGGCCCGAAATCCATGCTTTGCGGGGCATTTCCGTTTTTAGCCAGCGTTGAAGCGGACGCATTCGGAGTAAACCCAGCTGCAGGACAGCTGCTGCTGATGCCATGTGGCCCAGCAACCTCTGAAAAGTTTTCAATGGAAAAACTTTTCCCTCCTGAAAGGAGGCGGCGAGGTGTCGAACACAGCGCGCGCGCTGTGCGGACAGTCTGGCCGTCATCGCCGCCGAGTCCAGATCTATACCCAGAAAAGTGATAGACTGGCTGGGGGCTAAAGAGCTCTTGTCCCAGTTCACGGAAAGACCCAAGCTTTGCAGGTGACCGAGAAGCGCTTCTCTGTGGGAAACTAGTTCCTCCGCTGAGTGCGCTATAATGAGCCAATCGTCCAGATAGTTCAGGATTCGCATTCCCCTCGATCTCAGGGGTGCGAGAGCCGCATCCATGCACTTCGTAAATGTACGGGGTGCCAGGGATAGGCCGAACGGCAGGACGGTGTACTGATATACCTGGCCGTCGAAGGCGAATCTCAAGAATGGCCTGTGACGGGGTATAATCTGAATCTGAAAGTACGCGTCTTTCAGGTCGAGAGATATGAACCAGTCCCCCGGGCGAATCTGCGCGAGGATTTGACTGGTTGTGAGCATTTTGAACGGCCGTTTCATAAGCGTTTTGTTCAAATATCTCAGATCCAATATAGGTCTGAGTGCTCCGCCCTTCTTGGGTACGAGGAAATAGCGGCTGTATACGCCTGCCTCGGAACCCGGAGGGAGAACCCGTTCTATCGCCCCTTTGTGCAGCAAATTCGCTATTTCTGTGTGAAGCAGATGCGCTGCATCCGCTTTCACTATAGTCTCGGCCCGAGCGATATAGCGCGGAGGGCGGCGAGCGAATTGAAGCGAATAGCCCTTTATCACTGTGTTCAGTACCCACTTCGACACTCCCTGAATAGCTTTCCATGCATTCGCACTCATAGCTAGGGGTCGAATCGCCTCTGAGTCTCGCCCGCCGCACAGCGCGGGACGGGGGATCTGTGGCGGTGTAAGCGTGAGTCGCGCAGTGGCAGTGAGGGGGAACGGGGGTTCGCTGATGGCGGCAGCCGGCTGAACGGCGCTGTGAGAGAGCGTTGTGTGTGACGGCTCGCGGCGCGGAAGCGGGGCGGGCTCGCGCATGTTTATCGGAGAGTGTGCGTGCTGTAAAGCGGGCACAGAGCTCTTTATTATCACACAGCCGGTGGCTGACTCGTACGTGTTTACATGAGAGTGTGCGCGCTGTGTAGCGGGCACAGGGCTCTTTATTAACACACAGCCGGTGGCTGGCTCGTGCGTGTTTACATGAGAGTGTGCGTGCTGTGTAGCGGGCACAGGGCTCTTTATTAACACGCGGCCAGTGGCAGAATGTTCTGGTCCCCAAGCGTGTGAGACAGAGCGAGCACTGTGTAGGTGTGAGCACTGAAGTGTGGGCACGTGACCTACAGTTATCACTCGAGCGGCCGTAGCGCGCTTTATGTGAGTGCACTCTGTGGGGTACACAGGGGGATTTGTGCTTGTGTGTAGTGATGAGCACTGGGAAGTGGGCAAGCTTACTACACTCATAACACTGACGGCGTGAGCCGACTGACCAGATATTACACTCTTTATTCGATTTATCTGGGTCGCCGTAAAAACGGCGTTTGTGTGCAGGCGAGAGAGTTGAAAAACTGGCTCGTTGGCTGCTGTGGGCACTACTGCAGTAGCCTTTGATAAGGGGACTGGCAGAGGGATACATTTTAGCTTTGACGGTGGTCCGGCCGCAGCGGGACTCGACCGTCTTTTCCTCCCGGCGGATGCTAGGAGGACTTTGCAGGCTCGGGCTTCAGCGTTACCTTAGGCCGAGGCCCACGCGGGGGCGGCGGCTTGTGCTGGCTGGTGGAGCGGGACCTAGGGCGGCCGCGCTGGCGCTGCTGGGAGGCTGGGGGTCGAGATGGCCGCTGTGCGGAGCTGCGTGCAGGAGGCTGGTTAGAGCGGCCTGCAGCGGAGCTCGAGCGGCGGGGCAGGAAGAGGTTCATGGCCTGTGACGCTTTCTGTACCTCAGAAAAACGGTCCACGAGGCCACTCACTGCAGGGCCAAAGAGACCAGTAGACGAGAGCGGGGCGTTCAGGAAGACGGACCGCTCTTGTTCCCCCATGTCGGCTAGCGTTAACCAAAGGTGGCGCTCAATGACGGTCAGCGAAGCCATGGATCGTCCGATAGCTTGGGCCGCTGTCTTCGTCGTGCGAAGGGAAAGGTCCGTCGCACTGCGCAGGTCGGTTAAGGCCGATCTGTCCAGTTCTCCCTCGTCGAGCTGGCGGAGGAGGTCCGCTTGGAGAACTTGAAGGACCGCCATCGTGTGCAGGGCTGAGGCGGCTTGCCCAGCGGCGGAGAAGGCGCGGCTGGCGAACGCCGAAGTAGTCCTGCAGGCTTTAGACGGGAGGGCAGTCTTTGAGCGCCATCTCTTGGATGGGGGGCAAAGATGCGCTGCAACCGCCTGTTCGACCGGTGGAATCCAGTCATACCCCTTCTCCGTGGCTCCGTCCACGCGGGAGAGAGTCGATGAGGCTGGAGAACGGAGTCTGGCCGAAACTGGAGCGTTCCACGATTTAGCAAGCTCGTCGTGAAGCTCAGGCAGAAACGGCGCTGGTCTAGACGCTGGGGCCTGGCGACCGGAGGTCAGGAAGCATCCATCGAGCCTGTTAGGCGGGGGTACCTCTGGCGGTGACCACTCGAGGCCCAGGCGCTCGACTGCCATAGTGAGGAGGCGGAGAAGCTCGGCCTCCACCCCGGCGGGAGCCCTGCTGGAAGCTCTGGTGGAGGAGGCGGATCGGGCGGAGCCGGACCACACCTCGCTGTCCGACGCCATCAAAGAGCACGTGTCCAGTCGATCGTTGTCATCCGCTTCATCCGCTGTGTCGACGGCATCGAGGGCGAGAGCCGTCGGGGAGCGGGGGCGGAGAGGGAGAGAGCGAGGCTCGCGGGAGAGGCTCCGGCGAGGCCTTGGCTCGTGTCTCAGGCTCCGGTGGGCGTTGTGAGCGGCGTTTCTTCTTACGCGGCCCAGCAACGGCAGGAGCGGTGTCTGTAAAGAGGGCGAGTCGAGCCCGCAGGGTCGACATCTGCAGCTCTTCGCAGAATTCGCAGCCGCCCGAGGAAAACGCGACGGCTGCATGATCCCGTCCCAGGCAGAGAGCGCAGAGGAGATGGCGGTCTCTGTCGCTGAGCGGCGAGCGGCATGAGCCGCACGTGGTGCGAGGCATTTGCAACAACGCCTCGTGCTCTTTTAGAGTGCTGCGGAGAAAAGGCAAACACACACAAAAAGAGCTTATCAAGAAGGATATGTATCGCCGGATAGCTGAGCTGGCACGGCAGGCTGAAGGCGGCGAAGAGATCGTCCGGCTTCCTCAGGCTGTCCTAAGCTGGCTCGTTAGCTTGATCCAAGAAGGCCACGGCGACGGTTTCCTCTCAGAGATCAGCGATGCGAGTGCTTCGCTGAAAAGACAGAAATCAGAGAATATAGCCTACGAGCCTTCCTTATATACGCTCTGACGCCGCCCATTCTGGCGGGCTGTGACGCGCGAGGTCGCGCGCGCCCTCATTGGGCGTGACGTCACGCCAGGCTCACTGGTAGGCTTAAGCAGTTGCCGCGCGGCAGCCAATGAGCGCGCAGTATGCCGCTCTAGCTCAGCTGCCTGCAGCTGCACTGCGTTGACAATATATGAAATTAAGGATAATTTTTGGTTTCAGTATCTCGAGAAAAGAAGGCTTTTCCCGCTGCGTAAGCACAGCTTACGCAATACGAGAGAACCTCTCGTAAGAGAACTTCCATTTTTTGGTGAAATGATGGGTTAGTGTGACGTTGTTCCAGAGAGGCGTGTTACGGGCGTGTTTTAATCAAGCGCTGTGGAGCTTCTGGCCCGACAGTGGAAACGCAGGCCCGGTGCTATTAGCTCGAGGCTATTAGCCCGGCACGGCCCGTTTAAAGCCCTGGCTCGCACTGGCCCGACAGTGGAAACGCGACTACTAGTACCTGAGGCAGGCGAACGAACCAGGCTGGATTGTGTTGCACCAGGCAGGCGAACGAACCATGCAGTAGAGCTCAATTTCTCCGTCACTTTGGCGATCGCACCCAGTCAGCGCATGCATAGAGATTAGAGTGCGGATCGGGCCGAATTTTTTTGTCCGAGCCCGGCCCGCGTCCGACAGAGCAGTAACCGAACCCGACCCGAGCCCGACAGGCATAAAGATATTTATGTCCGAGCCCGACCCGAGTCCGACAGTTAAAATCCCATTTTTTTTCTCATACTAATGACACATGTACGTTTGTTTGTGTGGAAAACCCGCTTTTACTAAGCAACTGTAGGAAGGCATTCGGAAATGTCAGCAGGATGAGTGCATCAGCGCGCACGGAGCAACAAGCGCACTTAATGCAGGCGCGCATGCACGTGTTTCGTTGCCTTATCGCGCTGATGTGACCGAGCCTGACCCGAACCCAACATAATTTGTAAATATCTGTCCGAACCCGGCCCGGCCCGTCGGGTACCCATCCTCTAATAGAGATTCCAGCAAAGAATAGCAACGACCTTCAGGTAGCATGTGTCCCACTCCGATAACAACCTACACTTTGTTTTGTTTTTACTCGCTCCCCCTCTTCCGTTTCTAGCTCTCTTTTATATTCAATTTCCTCATTGGTTTCCGCCCATTAGAAAAAGTGAAAAGCTGGTATGGATTTCTTCCATATCGCCACATGGTCATGTCTAGGCTCATGTCCACCTTCTGATCTGAATATGGCCCGTGTCCAACTGACTACATAATGCGTTGTGGTCGTGTCTAGTTGCAGGTCCACAACCTGATCTGAATATGTAGTCAGCAGTATCCGGCTGACTACAGTAAACCTTGAGATAAACAAAGAGACTAATATTAGCGTAGATGCCATTCTTCTTATGTAACTAGTACATCAGGTGCTAAAGAAAGTGTTCCCGGTTCCGGCCTAGTTTAATGCAGCCTGACAATCATTTTACTGATTTGAATAATAATGTTCTGTGTGTATGCCAGGTTGAAGAGGTGTTTTTAGTCAATATTTAAACTGACAGAATATGCCTGCTTCTCGAACAATGCTAGGGAGACTGTTCCAAAAGTTTAGGTGCAAAGGAGGAAAACGATCTACCGCCTGCAGTTGATTTTGATATTCTAGGTCAGGGATGGGCAACTTCGGTCCTGGAGGGCCACTGTCCTACAGAGTTTAGCTCCAACCCTGAAAAAATCACCTGCCTGTAATTTTCTAGTAATCCTGAGGACCTTGATTAGCTTGTTCAGGTGTGTTTGATTAAGGTTGAAGCTAAACTCTGTAGGACAGTGGCCCTCCAGGACCAAAGTTGCCCATCCCTGTTCTAGGTATTATCAACTGGCCAGAATTTTGAGATCGCAATAGACGTGAAGGACTATGATGCAGGGCAACCATCCCGTAGAGCATTACAATAATCTAGCCTTGAGGTCATGAACACATGAACTAACTGTTCTGCATTTGGCATTGAGAGCAAATGTTTTTAATTTAGATAGGCCTATATTTTTAAGATGGAACAATGTGGTTTTACATATGCTAGAAACATAGCTTTCAAATGAAAGTGTTACAAGGTGGTTGCAGCATAGATGAAACAGGATCTAAGTGCAGCAGCTTTATTCAAAAACAAACTCAAAACAGGGTCTCAGGAACAGGAACATAAACAGAATAACCAACTAAACGCAACGTAGAACTGACAAAGAACTGAAAGAACACAAGGCTTACATAGACAGCATACAGATAAACTAACAAGACTAATTAATGAGACGCACCTGAACTGAAACTCAAATCATATCCGTAACCCTGGAAACAAACAGGCAGGGGGCGGAGAAAGACAGAACTGAACTAATAACCAAACACAGACAACAACACAAATGAAAACAAACTGACATCGTGACAGAATGCCCCCCTCCCGGAAGGCTTGTCCTCACACCGCAAAGACTTCACTGGGGTGGGCGCCTCCAGGGCGGCGCCGGTAGTTCAGGGGGCCAGGTTAGGGTTAGCAGGGTTTGCAGGTCATGCATTCTGCTTCACACAGATCCCGATTGAGACGAAAACACAGGAATTTTCTTAGCAATGCTAAAACGCACATCAACCGATCACTTGTTTAGCGTTCATGTAAACACTACATTCAGATTCACCAATCGGAATTAATTCAGTTCTATTGAATCAAAAGGTAAACAAAATGAATGGCGACGAGAAAGCAAAAGCCGAATCCCGGATATTTTGGATGATCTCGAAATCCCAGCCGGACATGTCCTGGAAAAAGAGGACGTATGGTCACCCTACTCAACCTTCAGTGGACTCTGGACAGTGAAGGTGGAGCCAAGTACAAGAAGGGTGTTATCCAAGAACGTGCTCAGTGATACTTAAGGACCATCACGGATAAGAAGGGATTGAAGTGAATGGTTTAGTCCATTGCAGAAAAGTCAATCAGAACATAATCCGGGAAGTTGGTGGGATTTGAAATGTCCAAAAAATCTTTGATGTGGTCCTCGAGCGAGTATGTTCCCTGGCGCAGTCGGATCAACTTTACTGCTGCTAGATACATTTTTCTGGTCAATTCTTCTGTTACAAGGTGGTTGCAGCAGAGATGAAACAGGATCTAAGTGCAGTAGCTTTATTCAAAAACAAACTCAAACCTTCACAAAACAGAATCTTGGGAACAGAAACATGAACAGAACAACCAACTAAACAACGTAGAACTAGGGATGTGCAGATCCGATACTCAGTATCGTTATCGGCTCCGATACTGCCATTCTTTGCCGGATCGGGTATCGGTCAGACGAGACAGATCCAAATCCGATATTGTGCTTATACTATTCTGTGTTATTGTTAAGCCTCACAAAGGCACAAAAACATTACAAAGAACCATCAACTTTTCGTGCATTGTATTATAAGTGTTCTAAAGCCATTCCATAGTTTAATGTGACGTAGAGATGAATATTTAAGTCGTTAAACTCAAGTAAGTGCGTCCCTCAGTCTGTCCCTTGGCTGTCGGTCATTCTCCATTTAGCATTCAAACAGCGCGTTGCGTTCGGTTACAGCAGTCAACATGATGAAACTCTCTCCAGGATAATTCAATGTTACTATTGTTATACTTGATCTGTAGATAAAGGTCTATGGTTTCGCATAAAATGACGTTTTCATTATCTTTTCTTATTGAGAAATTATCTTTCTGGAGTTTGTTGGTGTTCATGTAACTTTCTCTCTGGGGTCTTTTAGATCACAACACTGGAGTAGAGAGCGCTATAATTGTTCTTCACGTGCACAGCAACTGAAATTTTTAAACTGTTAAAAAGGGCCGACAGGCCCCTCAACAGAGACCCGTCCCCTTCTTCCCAGAAGTGCACGATGAGCTGACGAAATCGTGGAAGGCGCCACACTCAGCTCGCCACACCACAGACCTGGCCCTGCGAGCCACAAAGTCAACAGCCCAGGCGATTGGACGAAGCATGGCCAGCTTGACGGTACCGTCTTAGGAAGAAAGAGAGAGAGTTTGAGTCCCGCCGAGGCCGGACCACTCTCCAAAAAGCGTCTCACACATTTCCCAGTCCCCTCTTTTCAGGTGGCTGGAAATACCGACGTTGCTCCCCCCAGCTCATGCTGGAGATGTAATTAATGTAGGTTGTGTGCCCCCATTTGAGCCACTTTGTTCTACGGACCTGAAGCATCTCTCGCTCAAAACCGCTCTCTTACTGGCGCTCGCTTCAGTCAAGAGAGTGGGCGATTTACATGCGCTATCAGTAAGCGCATCCTGCCTTGAGTTTGGGCCTAACGACTCCAGAGTCATCCTTAAGCCAAGCCAAGGCATGGTTATGTTCCAAAGGTGCTCTCGACTCGAAAGGTGCTTTCACTAGCAGCTCTTCCCTCACTAGAGGATGAAAGAGACTCGAATTTACTCTGTCCCGTTAGGGTTCTCATAGTTTATCTGGAGCGTTCTGCCTCATTCAGACAGTCGGAACAGCTTTTTGTATGTTTTGGCGGCCGCACCAAGGCGCCTGCTGTCTCAAAGCAGAGATTATCGCATTGGATAGTTGATGCTATCGTGCTGGCTTATGAGTCTAAGGGCCTTCATTACCCCTTAGAGCTCATTCCACGAGAGGTATGGCCTCGTCTTGGGCTTGGTCAAGTGGAATACTTATTGAAGATATCTGTGCGGCGGCCGGCTGGGCCTCATTGTCCACATTTATGAGGTTTTATAACCTTGAAGTTCCCGCTTTGCAAGCGAGGGTTCTTTCAATACAAGATGTGTAAGCACAAACCCCCTGAGCCTTAGGGCCCAATACATATACGGTCCTGGTTAAATTCGAACTACGGTTCTCATATATATATATATATATATATATATATACACTGCTCAAAAAAATTAAAGGAACACTTTGAAAGCACATCAGATCTCAATGGGGAAAAATATCATGCTGGATATCTATACTAATATGAACTGGGTAATGTGTTATGAACAAAAGGATGCCACATCGTTTGATGGAAATGAAAATAATCAACCTACAGAGGATTGAATTCAAAGACACCCCGGAAATCTAAGTGAAAAAATGATGCAGCAGGCTTGTCAATTTTGCTGAAATTTTATTGCAGCAACTCAAAATGGTTCTCAGTAGTTTGTATGGCCCCCACGTGCTTGTATGCATGCCTGACAACGTCGGGACATGCTCCTACTGAGACGACGGATGGTGTCCTGGGGTATTTCCTCCTAGATCTGGACCAGCGCATCACTGAGCTCCTGGACAGTCTGAGGTGCAACCAGGTGATGTCAGATGGACCGAAACACAATGTCCCAGAGGTGTTCTATTGGATGTAGGTCAGGTGAGCGTGGTGGCCCTTCAATGGTATCATTCCTTCATCCTCCAGGAACTGCCTGTATGCTCTCGCCACATGAGGCCGGGCATTGTTGTGCACCAGGAGGAACCCAGGACCCACTGCACCAGCATAGGGTCTGACAATGGATCCAAGGATTTCATCCCAATACCTAATGGCAGTCAGGGTGCCATTGTCTAGCCTGCAGAGGTCTGTGCGTCCCTCCATGGATATGCCTCCCCAGACCCTCACTGACCCACCACCAAACCGGTCATGCTGAACGATGTTACAGGCAGCATAACATTCTCCACGGCTTCTCCAGACCCTTTCCTGTCTGTCACGTGCTCAGGGTGAACCTGCTCTCATTTGTGAAAACCACAGGGCACCACCTGCCAATTCTGGTGTTCAATGGGAAATGCCAATCGAGCTCCCTGGTGCTGGGCAGTGAGCACAGGGCCCACTAGAAGACGTCGGGCCCTCAGGCCACCCTCATGAAGTCTGTTTCTGATTGTTTGGTTAGAGACATTCACACCAGTGGCCTGCTGGAGGTCATTTTGTAGGGTTCTGGCAGTGCTCATCATGTTCCTCCTCGCACAAAGGAGCAGATACCGGTCCTGCTGATGGGTTAAGGACCTTCTACCGCCCTGTCCAGCTCTCCTAGAGTAGCTGTCTGTCTTCCTGGAATCTCCTCCATGCTCTTGAGACTGTGCTGGGAGACACAGTAAACCTTCTGGCAATGGCACGTATTGATGAGCCATCCTGAAGGAGCTGGACTGCCTGCGCAACCTCTGTAGGGTCCAGGTATCGCCTCATGCTACCAGTAGTGACACTGACCCTAGCCAAATGCAAAACTGGTGAAAAACAGTCTGAAAAGATGAGTAGGGAAAAAATGTCAGTGGCCTCCACCTGTAAAACCATTCCTGTTTTGGGGGTTGTCTCACTGTTGCCCATCTAGTGCACCTGCTGTTAATTTCATTAACACTAAAGCAGCTGAAACTGATTACCAACCCCCTCTGTTACTTAACTGACCAGATCAATATCCCAGGAGTTTAACTGACTTGATGCTATTCTCTGATTAAAAAGTGTTCCCTTTATTTTTTTGAGCAGTGTATATATATATATATATATATATATATATATTATAAAGGGTTTGGCCCTCATTAGGCCCATTCCTTGTTTTTCCCTATACAAAGCCCGTCACGGACTGGCTTTTATTGGGTTCATACTTTACTCTTCTATAAGCCTCAGGCATCTTGCCTTGGGCTACTCTATGGAGCGAAGTTTAAGCACGCACAACGTTTTGAAGGGGGTTCCCATAGCGTAAGCTAGCCTTACGCAATACGAGAGACCTCTCGAAAGGGAACGTCTCGGTTACTAACGTAACCTCGGTTCCCTGAGATGAGGGAACGAGGATTGCGTAACCCGCCGTGCTACTGTGCTTTTATCAGGGGATCACTTCAGTCAATTAAACCTGAGTTCCTTGGCAAAGAATGGGTGCTTATATAGCCATAAGCCACGGCCATTCTGGCAGGCTCTGATGCGTTAGGGCGCGAAGCGGCCTGATTGGTTCGTGCGTCTGAGCCGCCTCGCCATAGGTTCGTGCAGTTGCCGCAGCACAGCCAATGACCGCGCTAGTCGCTCAGCTGTGTAGGCTGTGCAGCTGCACTGCATTTTAAAAACATTGGCTTCAATATTCTCGAGAAAAGGAGTTTTCTCATGGCGTAAGCTAGCCTTACGCAATACTCGTTCCCTCATCTCAGGGAACCGAGGTTACGTCAGTTACCGAGACGTTTTTAAGAATTAAGTTGTACGAAATAATTCGGTTAATTTTGTGAATTGGTGAAGAAATATAGAGCTGAGTATCATCAGCATGTGAAAACTTATACACTGTAAAAAATGAATAATGAGTCTTGTAATTTTCATAAAAAAAATTGAGGTGATCATTAAAAATATTATGTATATTTTATTAAGAAAATTGTGGTTCAGTGTTGAGAACTATTCACTAATAAATATTGAGAACATTTCACTAATAACACCAAGAGATGCCTTTTCCTATTTTTTTTAAGGAAACACAATTTTAAGGCTTGAATTGAGGAACTAATAAACCTCATAAAATTAAGGAAAAGGGGCTACCTATTTATTTTAAGAGAACTAGCTCATTTATGCGGTTTTATTTAGAGACACCATTGTTTGTTCCCAGCATGCTTTGCACATGGCTGGAAATGGAGAGTAAATCTTGAAATTAAGTGTTATTTCGTGTGTTTTTGAGTAAAGGGAAACATCTGTTAATGTTTAATGTTCAGGTATGTTTGACATTTGAAAGAGTTACTATTATGTTAAAGTTTTGATTGTTACCATTGTGCAGAAGAGTAGGGCTTATGGTTAGGTTGTGAATAACTGCATTTTTTTAATATTCTGAAGCATGTTGTTTTATACATGTAGCAATAGCTCTGCCAATGATAGTGCAGTAACAAGTTTGATTCTGTGCTGTCCTAGCAGTCTTTTTATAAAACAATATATCTCAAAGTTAAATATAAACAGGTCATATCCATTCACTTGACTTCACACAATTTATGAGAGTAAAAAATACTTAAAATAAAAAAGCACATTTCACTAAAAAAATTGTAATTCATTATGTCATAGACTAAATAAATTAAGGCATTTTACATGATTTATTCGGGTAGATTCCATGAATGAAATCAAGCTTTAACTACTCAAAAATATTATGTGTAATATTGTTACCATAATTTTTTTAAGTAAATAGCAGTAACATTTTTTACAGTGTAGCATGCTTCCTTAAGATATCTCCCAAGGGTAGCATGTACTGGGTGAAAAGCAACGGTCCTGGTACTGAGCCTTGCGGTACTCCATACTGAACTTGTGATCGGTATGACATCTTTTAATTTACTCTGCTACAAACTGATAACGGTCAGATAAGTATGGTTTAAAGCATGCCGATGCAATTCCACTAATGCCAACATAATTTTCAAGTCTATTTAAAAGAATGTTGTGGTCAATGGTATCAAATGCAGCACTAAGATCGAGTAACACTAATAGAGAGATACAACCACATTTGGATGATAAGAGCAAATTATTTGTAACTCTAATGAGAACAGTCTCAGTACTGTGATACAGTCTAAATCCTGAATGAAAATCCTTGTAGATACCATTTCTTTCTAAAAAAGGAATTTGTGAGGATACTGACTTTTCTAGTATTTTTGACAGGAAGGGTGGATTTGAGATCGGCCTGTAATAGACAAATTCTTGTCTCAAGTTGCAGTTTTTTTAATTAGAGGTTTAATAACTGCTAGCATAAAAGTTTTTAGTACATATACTACTGACAAAGATGAATTAATGATTTTAAGAAGAGGATCTATGACCTCTGGAAGCATCTCTTTCAGTAGCTTAGTCAGAATAGGGCCTAACATACATGTTATTGATTAGATGATTTAACGAGTTTAGACAATTCTTCCTCTCCTATAGCAACGAATGAGTAGAATTTTTCCTCGGGACACTACAAAGCACTGTCGGTACTGTAGTAGACGGTTGTATGGTTATAATTTTCTCCCTAATATTATCAATCTTGCAAGGAAAGAAGTTCATGAAGTCATTATTGCTGTGCTGTTTGGAAACGTCAGAAGTTGAAGTTAATTTAGTTAATTTTTGGTTAATTTAGCCACTGTATCCAATAAATTTGTTTGTTTTCTTCTAAGAGAGTTGAAAAATAAGCAGAATGTATGCAGAAATGTTTTTCCACGAAAAGTGAAAAACTTCTAGTTTTGCTTTCTTCCAATTGCACTCAATTTTTTGGGCTACTGTTTTAAGGGCCCGAGTGTGCTCATTGTACCACGGCGTTGGACTATTTTCCTTAATCTTCTTTAAGATAAGGAGCAACTGTGTCTAATGTGCTAGAAAAGAGAGTCAATAGTTTCTGTTGCAACATCAAGTTCTTCTAAGTTATCTGGGATTTTGAGGAGATGAAACTGATCAGGAAGATTATTTATAAAGCAATCTTTAGTTGTAGAAGTAATAGTTCTACCGTATCTTATATGGTATCTATACCATATCTAACAACAAAAAACAAAACAAACAAAATATTTTTTTTTACATTTGATAATAATTGATAATTTGATAAACTAGAAAGTTTACTCTAATCTTATATAATATGGTAGGTACAAAATTAGTTAAATTTCGGTTAATTCCTTAATTTTGAAGATAAATATGTCACACAGCCTAGGCGATTTGTGCATAACTGAGTTTTCGTGTGTGGTTGGTTGGGGGAATATAATATAGGGGAATATAATTTTTAAGCCTTCTGTTAAAATGACTTTTACAGATCGAGCAAACTTTAGGTAATGCATACGCTAGGTAATGATGGATGCTAGGTTTGAAGGAAAACTACCTCTGATTCACAAAATGGGCTGTCAAACCATGAGATAAGGTGCAGTTTGCCTTGTGTCAGTGCTTATATGCTTTAAATTTGTTTGTTTCTATTAGTCAAGTCAAGTCACCTTTATTTATATATCGCTTTTTACAATACTGATTGTTTCAAAGCAGCTTTATGCAGTGATAACAGAAAATTAATGCAACAAAGATTGTTTTGGCTATACAGCAGCTCTAGAAAAAAGTTATTGTCCAATTTAAGTAAGTTAATTTTGATTGAATGACTCAATGATTCATTTCCGTTGTAAAAATCATCTGTTATCTGGAGAAAACAGTGATGTCATCGTCCAGCTCAGTTCAGTTCTGAGCAGGCAGATCAAAAATATTAAGAATAATAAGTGTCCCCAACTAAGCAAGCCAGAGGCGACAGTGGCAATTACAGAATACGTGCACAAGCCTGAATTGATGCAAGACTTAGAGGCCTAATATTCTTAATATTCTGGAATAGCGGCAGCAGAGTTAACCGAAAATCGTCATTGACAGAATTTTTTAGCAGTGACAGAAAAATCTGAAGGCCATCCGTCATTTTGACAGATTACATTGTGGGTGATCTATTATAACTTGTAACTGTAATTCCAACCCCTGTCCATTTGGTGGCAAGTGCGCTCCATTGTGGCAGCAGAGCGTGAGTTCAGTCTCCAGAATAAAATGAAAACTGAAACGAGAAGTATGTCCAAGCCGATGCGTTTGATTACACACAGGCGGACAAGTCCATTTTTATAATAATACAGTTATAATACTTATACTGTACTTACATAATTAAGTTTCTAATCCAGTTCGTTTGGTTTTAAATTGTGGCTGTCATAAAAACTCAATGGATTCATTCATTAAATATACATTAAATGTTAAAGAACAGTAAAAAATAAAATTATGTAATATGGTGCATATTTAGCAAAATAGAGTTAAAAAAAGCAGTCTAGAGTTATTTTTATTGTTGACTTTCAAGTTTATGGTCAACAAATGGCTTTTCTGAGGTATTACATGAGACATTATACAGATTTCAGTAAGTTGTACTGTATCTCAACATATTCTCTGATGTTCATTCATGTTTATTTAATTCTATAACGTAGTCAAGAGGAAGGGATGATCGCGTCCACTCATGATCCGCGACAACTGTTCAAGATGAAAACTTTATTTTTATAATATAAATTAATAGCCTATATGCTTGTCCTGTAAGTACGTGAATAAAAATGAAAATGTGAACGAAAACAGAAGCTATTAAATGTCTTATTATCATTAAAATATGAAAATTAAAATGACGGGTAATAATAGATTATGACGGAATTTTTAAGATCCTGTCCGTCAAAATGAAGGACAGTGCGAAAGTCTAACGCAACCTCTGAGCGACAGTAAATGCGTTAATAATGTTATTAATGTTCTCACTTTGATAATTCAAAAGTAGGCTAATCTGATATGATGACATTGCAGTAATTATTACAGTGAAAGCTTAAGTAAAGTTTTATTATATAAATAATAATAGCTATTTTAATTTAGGGGTTGTTTTTTTCTATATGAAACACAACCCCCCTCCTCCCAACTGGTTCCCCCTTCAAAAATATTAAGTGCATGCCGCACCTGGTTTCTTGTATTATCACATACTGTCAATAACCCCTATAATTGTGCTCATCCTCCATATTTGTAGCTACCATATCTGCATGTTGAGCTGTCAACAGGCTGTTTCCACTATAATGTTCAACACTTATTGACACATACTAGCATTTCAATCAATCAATCAATCAATTTTTATTTATAAAGCGCTTTACAACAACCAAAGTTGATCAAAGCGCTGGACAGAGACAAAAGTAAAGGCGAAAAATAAATGAGTGAAATACAAAACAATACAATAAAATAAAATACAACACATCTATAAAATCATTATGGTAATCAGTTGTCCATCAGGTGTCAAAGGCCGATCTAAAGAGATGGTGCTTCAGCCTGGCCTTGAACAGGGGCAGGTCCATGATGGAGCGTAATTCCAGGGGCAGAGCGTTCCAGAGTTTTTGCCCCGCTACCGCAAAGGCGCGATCACCCCACTTTTTGCACCTGGACCGTGGGACCACCAGCAGATGTTGTTCAGAGGAGCGCAGGGCTCTGCTGGGCTGGTAAGGGGTCAGCATGTTACACAGATAGAGAGGTGCAAGGCCATGGATGGAGCAGAAAACAAACAGTAGGATCTTAAACTGGATTCTGAACTCGACCGGGAGCCAGTGGAGAGAGTACAAGACAGGAGTGATGTGGTCATGTTTACGGGTGTTGGTAAGAAGCCGGGCTGCTGCATTCTGCACAAGCTGTAGACGGTGCAGAGAGGCCTGATTTAACCCGATGTAGAGGGCATTGCAGTAGTCCAAGCGTGAACTAATAAAAGCGTGGATTGTTTTCTCGAGGTCACTACAGCTGAGGAATGGTTTGACTTTGGCCAACCGGCGAAGCTGGAAGAAACTTGACCTGATCACAGAGTCTACCTGTTTATCGAGCTTCAGACTGCTGTCCAAAAACACTCCAAGATTCCTGACTACAAGACTAAGGTGGGTGGTCAGAGGTGCAAGATCGGGAGCTGCCTTTGTTGAACTAGAGGCATCAAATAGGATAAATTCAGTCTTTGATTCATTTAGACAGAGGAAATTTTGTGACAGCCAATGTTTAATATCATGCAGACATGTCTGGATGGACTGTGTGTCTGGGGAGTTCTGGGCAACTGGCAGATAGATTTGTACATCGTCTGCATACAGATGGAAAGAGACATTATGCCGGGATATCACAGAACCAGAGCAGGGCCGAGGATGGAACCCTGTGGCACACCTGAGGAAAATGGGGCTGGAGAGGAAGAGAGATCATTGATCATCACAGAAAAAGTTCTATCTGCTAGATATGACTTGAACCACTGCAGCACGGGTCCTTGAAGGCCCACCTGCTGGGCCAGACGGGTCAGGAGGATAGAATGGTCCACCGTATCAAATGCTGCAGTAAGGTCCAGCATTACCAACAGCACAGGTTTTTTAGCATCCAAGGATAGCAAGATGTCGTTCTGCACTTTTAACAGTGCAGATTCTGTGCTGTGGCGTGCCCTGAAACCGGATTGAAATTTTTAAAAAATATGGTTTTGATCCAAGAATGATTGAAGTTGTATGAAGACGAGCTTTTCGAGAACTTTAGAGAGAAAAGGCAGATGAGACACTGGTCTGAAATTTGAGAGAACAGATGGGTCAAGATTAGGTTTTTTGATTAGTGGCCTGACCACAGCCTGCTTAAAAACAGTTGGGACAGACCCTGAGCTAAGGCTAGCGTTGAAAAAAGAGAGAAGACATGGTCCTACTGTGTCAAAAACCTGTTTAAGCACTCTAGATGGAACAATGTCCAGGGAACAATTGGTAGATCTCAGCATTTGATAATAGTTTATATTTCATGAAACTGAAATTTCCGGTCCTGGCTACGTCAAGCATCTTCTAGTTTATTATTATTATTATTATTATTATTATTTTTGTTTGTTTTATTTTATTTCTTGTTTGTAGTAGCACTGTTCTGGTAACTCTTTAACTGGTCAAGAATGGTGCTAGCAACACTAGAGTTATGGGTTTGATTCTCATGGAACTTAAATACTAAAATATATTACTTGAATGCACAGTACTTTGCTTTTAAGTATTTGTCAGATTAATAAACATTTAATCATTATGGTTAATACAACGACTTAATTTAGAAACCTGGAAAAAGATGTGCTTTTTCCATGTGCTAGTCAGCGTGCACCTTCTCTGTGAGTCATATGGTCACATTAACATATTCCTAGTGATCTTAAAAAAATGGCTAGAGCATATGCTGTAAAATATGGTCTGTTCTTGAACGGAAATCCTGAATATTAAAAATATGTTTTTAATTAGATTATTTTATTTCAGCTATTGATTAAAATTAGTACACATTGATATTGCAGTGTGTTGCAGTGAAACAACAGTATAAAATAAAAATCAACAAAGCTGCAGGAGTTTAAGTATATTATGGCTATTATATTATGGCAGTATAAAAATGGCTGACCCGACTACAAGAGATTATTAGACATGATAGGAGAGTATAATGATTCTCTAATCGTGATAGTGGTATTTTTTGGCTTGGATTTTCCAAATATAGTGTAGATGGGTGCTGTGTTTTGCAAAGTTTAAAGGGTTAGTTCACACAAGAATAAAAATTCTGTCATCATTTACTCACCCTAATGTCATTTCAAATAGGCTTGTGACCGACATCTGACAGACATCATGGTGGAAAGCCACCATCGTGATGCCACGCCCCCCACCCTGTCAGACCAGCCCAGTCTCACGGCAGTTCGTGAAATGGTCACGTAATTTAATCTATTGATTTGTGTACACCAGTGGTCGGGAACCTATGGCTCGCGAGGTCTCTCACCCTTTAAAAACAAACGATCGATAAAAAAAATTAAGACACATCAACAGAGATTTTATTGAAAAAAAGCACGTCTTTAATACCCCCCCCGCCCCCACCCCAACGACGATATCATCGTCCATCACAATGTTTTACTCAACTGCTATTTTAGGGGACATCGCCCAACCCTAATTTCAAACCCGTAAGACTTTCGTTCATCTTCAGAACACAAATGAAGATATTTTTTAATTAAATCTAAGAGTTCCTTTTTGAGGGAACTTGCGCTGCATCAATGATGCTTTGGGAATGCTTTTGCGTGATTGCTTCTAAAGCACTCATGTCAACTAGTCCAATGGGCGAGACGGAACGTCACAGGCGGGTGACGTCACGACCAGGAAAGCATAAAAGCACATCTGGAATGACCGGTGTTAGCTTCTGTGCCTCAGCAAGCGCTCTGTGTCAAAACTGTGTGTCTTATTTATTGTTTTTTTTTCTGATATTGTGCAGTACACAAAGAAAACAAAGAATGGGGAATAAACAGACATTCAAGTCGTGTGTTTCTTTTTAGAGCCTTTTTACTTGATGCTCCGCTATCGCCTTCTGGCCTCTTCAGCGATGCCATAAATACGGTCGTCAAGAGAATCCAGGAGACTAAGAAGCAGGTAGAAGCACATCCTCTGGGGCCGTTGAGCTCCTCATATTAGGCACAGCAAAAGGATAAGCCTCCTAAGCAGAAGGCAGATCTGAGGACCGTTCTTCTCGCGAAGAATGCATCGGCCCAAAAGAAGCCCTGACTCGACCAGTGTCAGACTTCTGAGGGCAGCGCCACTCGGGGCCCTCAGGAGGCCGTTCTGCCAACCATGCCACCCTTGGTGCCTTGGGGCGAAGTGGTTTCCAGCAAGCTTAAGACTCAAGGTCTACAAGACGTTGCACCAAGCTCGCGCCCTCTGAGGAGGGCCAAAGAGCAGTCAAATCGGTTGTTTCTTGCCAGTATGCTTTAGGTCACTGAGGTGGCTGCTTTGAGTACACCAGAGACTAGCCTCTAGAGGCTGGTTCCCTTAGTAGATTATCTGGCATAGTGGAGGCTTCTGCCAAACATATCTGCAGATTGTAGAGAAAGGTTACAGAATTATGTGTGGCTTAACCATACTTCCCTGAGAAGGGAATGAGGCGCTGTGTCGCCCTGCCATACTTCCTTCATCCATGTGATGGACTTGCTTCGGCGAATTGAAGCTAACGCCGGTCATTCTGGATGTGCTTTTATGCTTTCCTGGTCTTGACGTCACCCGCCCATGACGTTCCGTCTCACCATTGGATTAGTTGACACGCGTGCTTCAAACGCATTTACGCGGAGCCGTTCCCAAAGCGTCATCGACGCAGTGTCTTTCTCAGTAACTGTCTTGACGCAGTGTCTTTCTCGTAACCTGAGACAATTTCAGTCCCTCCATTGACAGCTACACAATTACCACTTTGACGCTTCAAAAAGTTCATCTAATCCATATGAATCAAGCGGTTTAGTCCAAATTTTAATTTCATATGGATTAGTTTTATGATACCTTTATGAACTTTTTGGTGTTAATGGGGTTAATAAAGGCCTTCTGAAGCAAAGCAATGTGTTTGTGTAAGAAAAATTCCCATATTTAAAACTTTAAAAACTAAAATAACTTGCATATGGCCTACGCAAGTCAACTTATGCCAAAAGAGTAACCCCTGATGCAATGTAGGAGTAGCGTAAGCTTTGACGCCTCTCGCTGTTCAAACAAATAGGGCTGGGCAACAAATTCAAGCTCCTCTCTTATATTGAAATCCTCTGACATTTCTCTTAAAAAAATCTCATTTTAGACTTCTAATCTTCTAGACCTGTTTTGTTTTGCTCTATCCTCTGCACTTCCGCGTTCGTTGATGCGTCATGCGCCAGGGTCAGGTTCCGCCGCAAATAGATGCGTTCGGCCGTCTGTTGGAAGTTACTTATTTTAGTTTATAAAGTTTTAAATATGGGTATTTTTCTTACACAAACGCATCGCTTCGCTTCAGAAGGCCTTTATTATCCCCCGGAGCCAATGGGATTATGTTTATGGTGGATGGATGCACTTTTTAGGCTTCAAAATCTCATCCTCCATTCACTACCATTATAAAACTTGGAAGAGCCAGGACATTTTTAATATAACTCTGATTGTATTCGTCTGAAAGAAGAAAGTCATATACACCTAGGATGGCTTGAGGGTGAGTAAATCATGGGGTAATTTTAATTTTGGGTGAACTAGCCCTTTAATACGTGTTCCAAAGATGAACGAAAGTCTTTCAGGTTTGAACGACATGAAGGTGAGTAAATGACAGAATTTTCATTTTTGGGTGAACTAACCCTTTAATAGTAGGCGAAGGTTCACTGCGAGACACTGAGGGGCAGTTAGTCACTTATATTCAGAGTCTGGGAAGCTTCCTGTTAGAGCATAGGGCAGCATATTCAGTCATGTTTCACTGGCAATGCAAAAGTATCTCAAAAATCATTATTGCAAAATTCAGTCCTCCATGATTTGCAGACTTGTTTTCTCTCTCTGCGTACCAGGAACATTGAATAAGTCTTACTGTATTCAACAATTTTGTGTTCCTCAAATAAGACATCTATGATTTAAGCAGGTTTGTTTACTAACTCTCTATATTCTGTTTTGGGTAAATTAACCCAATTATATGTTCTGTGTCTGTGTGCTGATATCTATGTGAACTGTGTAAACCCTTTGGTCATTAAGTTCATTCAAACGAATGAGGGTCGACGTGACACCAAATTCTGAGAAGATAAGCAGCCCCCAGCTATGCTGCAATCACAGTGATTAACTGTGTCATTAGTACACATTGGGTTTTCTAAACCCTGACATTCTTATTAACAGTTTTCACCATGCTCCAAGTAACACAAATTACTTTAGAACTTCGGTGCACAAAACAATAGCTGACAAGTTTAACAATTTTGAGATTCAATTTCAATTTCAGAGAACCACATTAAAGTGTATCCGTTTCTAATATGAATATCCATTAAACAGAATTTGTAAACACCCATCCAAAGAATCAATGATAACAGACTCTTCTTTGAAATCCTTTACTAGCGCTGCCTTACCTTCAAGTGGAAAGGCATTTTTTTTAAATCTGTTTTGTAAGTCAGTCAATAAGGCATCTCAGGTCTATAGAGTTGGAAATAAAATGCATGTTCACAATTTAAGCTATTTACATTATATGTGTTTATGTATGGTTCTACAGTCCCAGCTAGAAAGCATTTTAGAAATATCCATGTGGGATCACAGACACACACACACACACACACACACACACAGAGACAGAGACACACACACAGAGACAGAGACACACACACACACACACAGACACACACACACACACACACACAGACACACACACACAGAGACACACACAGACACACACACACAGAGACACACACACACACACACACACACACAGAGACACACACACAGAGACACACACACACACACACACACACACTTTTAAACATTTGCATTGTGATGGCCGACGACGTGGCCACACAGCAAGGCGGTAACTAAACCACACACACAGACATGCATCCTTATATATATATTTCATAATAAAGACAGACACAGATTTGGTTCATTTTACCCACTTTATTTCTAATTTACACTTTTACCATACATGACTAGGTTGGGTGCACACTTTCTAGTTATTAGTGGCTCCGTTATTAGTGGTTATCAGCCTGGCTCCGTCCCTCAAGAAAGCAGAACATGAAGCTACAGCCAATGCTGATGACACTGACTCTGCCGAAAGGTATTTGTTCCAAAAAGGTATTCTTTATCGCCAGTTTGAGTCGACAAACCAGCTTGTCGTGCCACAATGTGTCCGAGAGGTAATACTCCAGTTGAGTCATTCAATTCCCTGGGCTGGCCACCTAGGAAAACACAAGACCTTAGCTCGCATCAAAAGACACTTCTATTGGCCAGGACTAAGAAGGGATGTGACTCGATACTGTAAAAGTTGTCCTGAGTGTCAGAAAGTCTCCATGAGAAGCCCTTCCAGAGCTCCATTACAACCTTTACCTGTTGTGGGTACACCATTTGAGAGACTGGGTATGGATATTGTGGGCCCTGTAGAAAGGAGTCGAGCTGGAAATAGATTTATGCTTGTTATAACGGATTATGCGACTAGATATCCCGAGTTGTTCCCGATGAAGTCCATTAAAGCCAAGTACGTAGCAACATGCTTGATACAACTTTTTTCCAGAGTTGGGTTCCCCTGTCAGATTCTTACTGATCAGGGCACTAACTTTTATGTCCACTCTCTTAAAGCAGGTGTATCAGCTTCTGGGTATCGAGTTTACGTACAACTCCTTATCATCCGCAAACAGATGGCCTCACAGAGCGTTTCAATCAAACACTCAAACAAATGCTTCGCAAGTTCATCAGTGAGTCAGGCAAGGATTGGGACCAGTGGTTGCCCTACCTCCTGTTTGCATATAGAGAAGTTCCCCAGGCCTCGACTGGGTTCTCTCCCTTGAGTTATTATATTGACGTGAGGTGAGAGGCCCTTTGACCCTGCTTCGTGAGCTGTGGGAAGGAACCCAGAGTAGCGGGGACTTGGTAAATGTGATCTCTTATGTTGTGCAGATGAGGGAACGGTTGGAGGCGATGGCGAAACTGGCTCAAACTCACATGGCTGAGGCACAGAGATCCCAGAAGTCATGGTATGATCAGTCTGCATGTGAACGGAGTTTTAACCCTGGCCAGCAAGTGTTGGTGATGTTACCAAGTCAGGAGAGCAAATTATTGGTGAAATGGCAGGGTCCATTTGAGATCCAGCGGAAGCTGGGACGCACCACTTATGAAATTACCACACCAGGCTCGGACCGGCCTAGTAAAGTCTTGCACATTAATTTACTAAAGGAGTGGATTCCTCGTCCTGAGGAGTCACAAGTTTTGATGATTCAACAGGTGATGGAGGAAGAGGAACTGGAGGAGCAATATTTGCCTCAGCCGGTCGCAGAATGTGTTAACCTGGAGCATTTGCCAAAGGGTCGCCAATCCCAGGTGAGAGCGCTTTGTCACCCTGACCTCTTTTCTGAGTACCCTGGAGCCACAACACTGATTGAACATGAGATTGTGTTGAAAGGTGATGCTGTTGTTAAAAGGATGAGTTATCGAATACCTGAGCGATTGCAGGTCTCCTTGAGGGAAGAGATTGATCTGATGCTGACGTTGGGAATCATCGATCCGTCTAAGAGTGAGTGATGCTACCCAGTGGTTTTAGTCCCTAAAAAGGATGGAACCTTACGGTTTTGTATTGATTTTCGATACCTGAACTCTGTCTCTAAGTTCGATTCCTATCCAACACCCCGTATAAGCGACCTCATTGACCGCCTAGGTCAAAGCAAGTATCTGACCACTAGTGATGCTCCGATCAGCATTTTTGGGGCCGATCACCGATTACCGATCACCAAAATCATGATCTGCCGATTGCCGATCACTGCCGATCACAGAATGGCAGGGGAATGGGAATCTTTTATCAGTAGAAATATGCTAGAGTGAGTCAAGAAAATCTTAAAGAACCACCAATGTTTATTTGATTGTAGTTAGAAAACAAGATAACATAAGGCTACTGTGTGCCATCTTTTCCAAATAAGGCAGAGTAACATTTTTCAAAACAAAGAGGAGTCAGGCAGACTACAATGGATGTAGTTGAGGAACTAACTACATCAGATCCAAAAAAATAAAATAATGTATAGCTAGATTAGCTACTGTACGCCAATGCCATCCTTCATAAATAACAAGGCAGAGAAACAAAAGGAGGCCAAGCAGATAGTTACCAACCCACATGAACTTGGGATAGGATGAGGTCACATTTAGGCCCAGGCTACTTGTAAAATGTAGTGTTTTTTAATATAATACAATTAAACAATTGGACTCAAAATGTTTCAAACGAAAACTTGCTTGGCCTCACAAAGGACAAAATTATTCAGGTCTCAATCATAAACTAAAGGCAAGTTTCTCTTGATGACTATGAGCATCTCTGCATTTTTTGATGTCAGACGGTTTCTTTTGTCATCAATAACGTTTGCAGCCGTGCTAAATAGTCGCTCACTATCCACACTTGTGCACGGTGAACAAAGATATGCTCTTGCTGCCTGTGCAAGTGCTGGGAAACGGCCTTTATTCGCCTGCCAATATGCAAGTGGATGTCCACTGTGTGACATTACGGGCTCTGCTAGATATTGGTTGATCTGCGAAACTATTGTGATGTCCTCATCAGTTTGTCCTGCATCCTCCTCCACCAGTTCAGCAAACATTGCCTGTAAAGAGCAAGCTGGTGGGCTTTTGTCCGTTGACTTGCTGGAACCGGGCACCTCCACGCTGCTTGGCAGTTCAGTGCTGCAATGAGCTCCAATGGCTTCCCGAAACAGATCATGCACAGTTGGTTTGAGTGCCTCTGGAAAGTATCTGTCTTTGTACCTGAAATGAAATAGATGTAAAAATTAAAAACTATGTAAAATCAATTAGAGTGACATGCCATGCACACATCCACACATCCATTTGTGTCAATGCTCATTTCGGGTTCATTTTCGACAGACAACCGCTGCTTGTTAACTGATAAGATTATAATATTGAATTGACATTAAGTAAAAAAATTAAATTTACGAGTGTCTGTGACCCGTAAAAAATAAATAAAATAAAATCACGGGTTTAACGTGCAAACAGATCAACAACAGAACCTGTATTTATAAAATGTTCACACACCTGCAGCATTTCTGACAGTGTCAACAGAGAAAAACAGAATAATATAAATAAAAAACATAAAATAGGCCTAAAATAAATATATTGTTTTAACTTAAACAATTAAATTATGACGACAAAAAGAAAACACTGAATCAGTTTTCAGCTGAAAACCGGATTTATTTATTTTTTTGAAATATGTCTGTAGGCTATAGTTGCGCATCGATGCGCCACGTTGAGTTAACAAATATAGGCAAAGCCTATATACTTTTTTTTAACCATGCAGCAAAAAAAAAAGGCTATTAATCTGTCAAAAAACTTTAGGTTAACGGTTAAACGGTCAATATGAGCAATGCATACAGGTTCATCTCAAAACATGAAATAGGCCTAACGTACTCGATAGTATTTCCAACTATGACAAAAAATATTACATAGTTTAAAAATATTTTAGATTACTAAAGCCTAGTAAGCCTACTATATTAATTTAATACTATATTTGATCCCTTCAAATAAGGCATAAGAAAAGCATAATTACGTATTTTAAACAAAGAGGTAGTTTGCCTAAGACTGAAAGACAATGGAAGACTAATGATAAGTGATAAGTTTCTCTTACCTTGGATCTAGGATCGTCGCAATTGCATACAGCTTCTGTGTATCAATGTCAGCAAATCGTCTTCTGACAGCTTCCAGTAGCACTGTTTTTGATGTTTTCACGCCATGGTCGGACTCCGTCTTCTCCAAGAGTCGGGTGAGAGCTCTTATACACGGAATCACATCCGCAGCTGACGCAGTTGAGGAGCTGATTTGTTGTGTCAGCTCTTCAAACGGGGCAAGGATGGAAATCATATTTTCGATTAATTTCCACTGGTGAATTGTAAACGTGCATGGCAATTCGTATTCTGCAGCATATGCTGCAAGCGCCAATTTCTGCTCTAAAAGACTCTGGAGCATGTACAATGTACTGTTCCATCGAGTGGACACATCCTGGCGAAGTTTTTTAATAGGCTGGCCGAGTTGCTTTTGTACATTTTCCAGCCGGCTGTAAGCCAACGGCGAATGTTTAAAGTGCCCAACTATGCGTCTCCCTGAGGCTGTGATATCCGAAATACTTCGCTGGGACAATACCCCCTCATGCACAGCAAGCTGGAGAGTGTGTGCCATACACGGCAGGCCAGGGAAATCTGCGTCTCTCATTGCTTTCTGCATGTTTTTTGCGTTGTCGGTTAGAATTGCGTGGATTTTCTCTTTTGTGATCCCCCATGACTGAAACATGCCGCTAAATGCGTTCACCAAAGCCTCCGCAGAATGTGACCCCGTGAAATCCTGACAGTGTAGCACAATGTTGTGTCTTTTGAAGTTTGAGTCAATAAAGTGCGCTGTTAAGCTTAGCAGGGACATTGGACAGGCGTCTGCACTCCATATATCGCTTGTGAAGCTAATATGTACGCTATCATTCAGAAGCTTGTCAATGTGTGTGTGCACGGATTTGTACAACGCGGGGAGACACACATCAGTTAGATATTTCCTGCCTGGGGGGTCGTATCGTGGATCAAGGCAGGTTAGCAGGCGACGGAACCCTTTATCCTCCACAACGGATAGAGGTTGTTCGTCGAGGCAAATGAATTCCATGATACTGGACGTGATGTCTTTCCATCTCTTACTATCCCGGCTGTATGGTTCACGTCGTTTAAAGGCATCACTCACAGTCGGCTGATTGAGGGATGGGGATGTTTGCGTCGGCACACTCGGCTGGTTTAGTCTCTCATACTCTGCATATTCAGCTGTTGCATGGCGTGTTCGAAGATGCCTAATCATGTTGGTTGTATTAAAATGCCGTTGGTGTGTTCCACCTCGAGGGATTTCAGCACGACATGTATTGCAAATGGCTAATTTTATGTCTTTGTCTGACACTTTGAAAAACCTCCAGACGGGAGAAGTCATTTTGCTGCTGTCTAGCCAGCTCTGCTGTTGTGTTCCCGCGCGCGCCACATGCAGAAAAGTTGCGCGAGTTATTTACGTCACGTGATCGGCTTTTTTGATCGGCGCTTTTGGGGGTTGCCGATTAAGCTATTTTTAGCCAATATCGGCCGATCATGATCGGCGGCCGATCAATCGGAGCATCACTACTGACCACCATTGACCTTGCCAAAGGATATTGACAAATTCCTCTCACTCCTCAATCTAGAGAGTTGACTGCCTTTAGAACCCCATGGGGGCTATTCCATTTTAGGGTCCTCCCTTTTGGCCTGCATGGGGCTCCAGCCACTTTTCAAAGGCTCATGGACCAGATATTACATGGTTTGTCCTTTACGGCCGCCTACTTGGATGACATTATCTATAGTGACACTTGGGAGCAGCACCTACAACATCTACAAGAAGTTCTGCGGCGACTCCAAGCTGGCCTCACCATCAATCCACTCAAATGTGTTGTAGCCCGGACTGAAATTGAATATCTGGGCTATGTCATTGGTAAAGGGGTGGTCAGACCCCAGGTAAAAGGTCCAAGTCATTCAACAGTGTCCTTTACCCCAAACACGGAAAGAATTGAGATCGTTCCTTGGTATGGCAGGTTTTTATAACCGATTCATTCCTAATTTCTCTGGCAGAGCAGCAGCCTTGACGGATATGGTGGGCTCCAGATGCCCTAATCGACTTCAGTGGTCAGAGGAAGCAAAGATGGCTTTTCAAGACATCCAGACTGCCCTGGGTGAGGACCCTGTGTTGCATAATCCTGACTTTAATGAACCGTTTATTGTGCAAACAGATGCTTCGGAACGAGGTATTGGAGCCGTGCTACTGCAAGGGCCAAGTGATGGACGACAACTGGTGGCTTGTATTAGCCGTAAACTCTTCCCGCGAGAGGTCCGGTATTCTACAATCGAGGAGTGCTTGGCTGTGAAATGGGCTCTGGATTCCCTAAAATATTATCTGCTGGGGAGAGTTTATTTTGGAAACTGACCATAAGGCTCTACAGTGGTTGAAGAGGATGAAGGACACAAATAGCAGAATTACTCGGTGGTACTTGGCCATGCAGCCCTTCCGATTCATTATCCAGTATGTTCCAGGGAAAGACAATGCTACGGCTGATTTCCTCTCTCGCTGTGTCAGGGAGGTTCCTGAAGTGGGGGGAGGGGGAGTGTGATGGCCGACGACGTGGCCACACAGCAAGGCGGTAACTAAACCACACACACAGACATGCAGCCTTCTCTTTTGTTTGTTTACATGTTATTTTGGTTGTCCTTTAGTACATTTTATAATTAAATATTTTGTTGCAGATCATCCTATATATATTTCATAATAAAGACAGACACAGATTTGGTTCATTTTACCCACTTTATTTCTAATTTACACTTTTACCATACATGACTAGGTTGGGTGCACACTTTCTAGTTATTAGTGGTATATTGTGTTAACGTTTATTTCTTTTGAGTTTAAGTTGCTTACGTGGGAAGAGCGGAGGTTTGGCGCTGTCTGGGACGCTGCGCTCCGGTGGAGGTCCATTCCAATAAAGGACCGGCTGGCGTCAGTTGCTGCCATTTTTGTTCTGCTGGGCTAATCCATGTTGCCAATTAGCTGGGGGGTGTATGATTGATTGTATGTTTGTTTTGTTTATTATAATTCTATTTATATTTTGTTGATTATAATTATTTGCGTACATTATTTTGTTTATGACCCATTTCTTGTTATTTCTGAAGTTAATTACTTTATTGTAATTGTGTTAAGTGATATTTGTGGTGTTCCCTGTGTATGTCTAATGGACTAGTCCTGTGTGTATATAAGTTCCCCATGTGTGTCATTCGGGAGGCCATGTTTTCTTTGTTTAGTTTGTTTGATTACTGTTTTAAGTTTGATTTTCTTTAGTTTACTATTGTTATGGGCCTAGACCTGACTTTATTTTCAGTCAGTTTTTCAAGTTATTTAATTTGTAACTTTGTTTTTTGCATTTAATAAATAATTTTTGGTTGGAAATCCTGTGTCCTTTGCCCTCGACTGCTTGGTCCCTCACATGCATGATTTGCTAATATTTTGTCCCCAGCAGAGTCAATTTGGAGGGTCTCCATCTGAGCCTTCAATTTATTCAATTTTTAAATGACAGCTTGTCAAAGAAGAAAAAAACCCTGTTATTTACTGTGAATTCTGTATGGTATTCTTTCTCTTGTATAGTACTTGTTGCAAAGCTCACCAGTATCTGACAACCACCTTAATGGATAAACAAAAAAGCTGTGCGAGGGAAGAAAGCTGAATCTAGAAGCTGTCTAGGGAGATGGGGGTGGAGGTGGTAGAGAAGGAGAAGGGCAAGGTACTGTATGGAAAAGACAAGAGTTTAATCTATGCTTTCAACACAAAAGAGTTCAGAGCTGTAGTTTGTTATCCTGGGTAGTTTTATTGTTTTATTTGTGTACAAATTTGTAATTCACAGACCAAAATCCAGTAAACTACTAGTCATTTTAGCAGATTTGCATCTTACAACATCAAGAAAATCAGACTCCCAGATTACCTAAGCAGGCTGTATTACTCCTTGTCTATGCTTTTGTTATCAGACTAGACTATGCTATGCCCTTTTAATCTGCCTTGCTGTATGCAGAAAGCAAATCTCTGCAAATGATCTAGAATGTGATGGCAAGGTCTTTAACACAAGAGTACATATTACACCTCTCTTTGTCTTAATTCACTAACTGCCAGTGGCTCAAGTTCAAGGGACAGATGCTTGTATTAAGGGCATCCATTCGGTCTGTACCCTCCTACCTCCTCTCACTTGAAAATCTACAGTACATTGCCTCCGGAAGCATTACTCTCCCAAACTTTCATATTCAATGTATTTTTTTTTTAAATCCAGCTCCGCCCATTCCTGCTGGGCATTAGTCCGTGTACACCTGCCCTCTGCTTACATTGATTTTTTTCCTGGCCACTCCCGCTAAATTTAGATCCGAAGTCTGACTTCAACGTGTCCACACTTTGATCTGTCATTGTACTAATGAACCACCTGCTTAGCCTGCTCTTAGGGCTGGCTTATTTTGATGCATGTGCTGCTGTGTACATGGCTGCATGCTTTATGATGCAATACTCTCTGTGTTGTAAACAAATACGTACAAATTTTAAAATTAAAGGCTACTGTTAGGCCGCTCGTTCGTGCCTACAAATCATAGAAGTCCTGCACGTTTCCATCTTTAATCAACTCTAATTTAATCCTGCACCACAAGAAATCTAATTGTGTCCCATGGGAATGCAGACCTCCAACTAAAATCTCATTTGTGGTATATTTAGACACATTGCGCCAGTTGTGACATCATATACACCTTTTGTGTGTCAAAAATGAGATTTGAAAGCTCCAGCACAAGGGAAGTTTAGACTATTTTATTGTTCTTTTTAGAGAAACTACTATCCATTTCCTTGTATGTAAAACAGAGGCTTTGACACTCTATCTTAGAACTAATTTTGTGTTCCACAGAAGAAGAAAAAAATAATGCAGGGCTGAAACAACTTGAGGATAGGTCAATTATGAAAAAAAGGGGGTGAACAATAAAACATAGCACATCATCTTGATAGGAAAATCTTTCCACCCCTCCATCCCTGTCTGGCCTTTCTCTCTCTGTCTTTCTCATTCACATTTGCGTTCTACTTCTCTCCTTGCCTCAATCCAGACCCTCCCTCTCCCCATTTTCTCTCTCTCTTTTTCTCCCTCGCACATAAATACTCGCACACACTCACTGCCTCCTTTCACTCTCACTCTGCCAGTCTGCAGTTCAACATGTTGCCTGAGCGATGCTGCGCTCCACAATGGAAGCCATCCTGCCGGTGTACCGGTCGCGCACCACAGCCCGAGCTTCAGTGCTCCATCTGAAGGACCTGTGTGAGGAGGAGCGCGACCCTCACAAACCCCAGCCACTGTCCGAAAGAGAGGAACACCACGCCAGCTCCATGTGGAGGGAGGCCATGCGTAAGCGGACCTACTTGCTGGAGAGGGGCTCCCGGACAGGAGGAGATGTAACAGGAGGAGGAGGAGGTGTGCGTGGCCGGAGACAAAGGTCCCCAGACTGGCTGTATGACTCGTACTATCTCATGAGCCAGCAGCACCCACTTTTTGTTTTTCTGCTCCTCATTGTGATGGGTGCCTGCCTGGCTCTGTTGGCTGTCTTCTTCGCCTCTGGGCTGGTGAGTGTTTGGAGACTGGGGGGAAGGTGACTGGGGAAAAGGCAGAAAAGGATGTTTTTTTTAAACAGTGTTTTTAGGCTGGTTGAGGGAGAAAGCCCTGTTGCTACTGTACTGAGCAAGTGACACAGGATAGGTTATATAATTTATATTTTGCTTATTTCTTTAAGGGTTTTTAAAACAGTTAACAATACTTCTACAAGCCCACACCTGGAAATATTTGTGCCATGTGTATAGGAAAATACATTTCCTATGCCCCAAAACATCACACTTTAGAGGAAGTTCCATCCAATCAGCTCTGTTTGTACGAACTGCAGGAACCATATGTCTCTGTTTACCTTAAGCAGTATGTAATCTCTTTTCAAAGCATCATTTCTGTGATTCATGTAAAAGTCATAAAGAAGCAGCAGGGAGTAATCAATGTTTGGAAGGAAAGGGAACACATTTGGAAAGTCATGGGTCTTGGGTAATTAAGCAGAACAGATTAAGTAGAAACTATTAACCTGTCAACAGTAAAGCTGTTTGCATTTTTGACTAGCTCAGCTGGAGCAAAATTGAAAACCCTGTGAATTCAAACCTAATAATAATAATAATAATAATTCTCTATAATGCAATCAATGATTTGTTAACCATTAGTGTGTAATTTGTATTACATGGTCAAACCATATCCAGAAATCTAATAAATTATGTATGTTTATGCATAGACCACAGTGCCAGATTCTTTTGGTTAAATTAGGTTTTTATTTAGCAGGTAGATGTTTGAGTTTTGTGCTAATACTATCATAATATCAACAATGATTCATTTAAATTGTTTGACATTTCAGAAGATTCCAAATGTGCCACTTGCAGATGAAGCAGAAAGGGATCATGGGACCGAGGAGAACTAGCAGCTTTAGTGTTGTCAGGGTGTCTGAATTAGAGTTTTGTACATATGTTGCTGGCTCACGTGCTGAGACAGTTTACACAGGTTTTCCCAGAAGTTTTGAGGTATTTCCATCACAGTTTGACTGTCTGGCCGAAAAACAGAATTCATGTGGACAGGATACATGAGATGCTGTCCAAAAGTTCTGTTTGCTTTTCCCTCAATTTTAAGGCCAATCATGTTTCAAAATATCTGGAATCTACAGTGAAATATACGTTTCGCCCGATTAAACAGCCCTAATGCATTACGGAGACCAGGGAATGAATAAGTAAGCAACATTTCACAGTATGACATCAACCCCTGTGTAGATACACACTCTCAATGCGTGCGCTACTTTCTCTCTTGTCTTCTGACTGCCTGACCTAAATATCACATCATAGTGGCTGTTGAGCCCGCCTTGGGTTGCCGCAATGCTCTCCGCGACTCCCATGGTTGCACACATCACATTGATTGTGAAAAAAAGCCTTTTTTATAATCGTACTCTGAAACCCTGACGTTTTGCTCCCCCCATGACCTGTTTTCACTCAGCCTCACACATCCGATAAGTGGCCGCAGGGCTAATGTTCCCCGTGCATGCTTTGTGGCATTTAGTAGAAGATCGTGCTTGTGGGTTTTGGCTATTGCAGGCCTGTTCTGTGTCCTCTATGATAAAATAGATAGGATAGTGCCCAATACCTCCAATTTTTATCAGGGTTTCCATTTCTTATGCACTTCTAAAAGCTGGTCTGCATCAATTATGCATGAGTCTTAGGCAGTTTTCCCATGCTGTTAGTGGTTTTGTGTGTTCTGGCTATGAGTACTACAATGCTGCAACAGTAGGGATTATAGAAAAGAGAAGCAAATGTTGTCTGTGAAAAAGCCAGACGAGACACCATCAAAATAACACCATGTCACTATAGCCTGACACCATGACTTTTAACAAAGATAATTTTAGAGTGTCAATATAGTGGTGCCAGCAGAGGTTTAGTGTTGCTCCTAAGTGAGAAAATGATTGCAGAAAATGCTGCTGATAATCAGGCTGTTTCTTGCTGTCTTACTTTGTGGCTTTAATTATAATGCTATGGGGTGAAAAGGCTTTTCACAGACATCCTGGGCTCTTTAAACACTGAAACTCTTAAGAGGCTACTGATTAGAGCTTGAATCCATTTAGATGTCCCTGTTTGGAGTTTCATGTGTATTGCTGTCTCATTTTGAGAATGCTGAGTTACAGTTTGTTGCGCTATAGTCAATAGTGCTGTTCCAAAACCTGAGCTTCTGGAGAAAGCATTGTCTGGCATCTTCATCTACACACAATATTTGTTAAACTTAATTATGCTGCCACCTTGTTTTAGTCAGACAGCAATCCCAGAATCCCAGCTATCCCAGAATCCCAGAATGCATTGCAACAAGCTATTAAAAAAAATTATCTAAGAAGACAAAACGTAATATTCATTTTTAATATTATAAATAATGCATATTGCATTCAATACTGAATAATCCCTAAAAAATATAAAACAATTGTTTAGTCTAATTAAAAATGGATTTGTTTATCAATAGTGTGTGTTATGTACAGATGTATGTACAATGTATTTTTATTTTAAATACAGTAGGAACAGTAATTAAAACAATAATTACTGACTTCTTTCCATACGAAGGGAACTGAAAACATTTATCATTAATTCAATTTCACTTTTTCTTATTTAAAAAAACTGTGTATCAGAAAACATGGTCAGTAATAGTGCCCATGCAAAAGAAATTTACAAAGCAAATAAAAAATACTAAAGCAGCAATTAAATTAATTAAAGCTTTCTATAAAAGGGAGCAATATCTTATGTTTTTGTTCTAACCAGCCAGTCTAAGCAGGTGATCACACTAGTAATCATATGTATTGTATGTAAAATGTGGTCTAGCAACCATCATTTATCTAAGTACTTATCTTAATGGAAATGTCAATGGAGTTGCATTAACAATCTAACACTTTTAATTTCTATATATCTAAAAATGTAAAAAAATTTATTGCTAGGCCAAAGTTACACAAAAAACATCTAGCATTCATTCATACTTTACATTAGCCTTCATGCGTACTTTGGTGAGTGTTCATAGAGTTAAAATATTTTAAAAAAAGCTTTTACCATTAAAAAACACCTCCACTGCACATAGAATGTTCACATGTGTTGATGTGTATGTAAACTCAACTAATGAACACTTACACTGCTAAAAGACAGAACAGTCACTGTAGTGGTCATGGGCTGTCAACTTACCGACCCAAATAAATGCTTTTAGCTGTAGTTCTGTTAAATACTTTGAGAGGATGTTTTTAGACAGACACAGACACAAACCTAATTCTGTGTAGTCCATAAGGTCTGTGCTATTTGGATATCTAAAACAAACTTCAGTGCAGAACTCAAGTCACTGATAGACTTTACATTTTAAATAACAGCTACAGCTTCATGCTACTAAGAGGAACTGGCTTGATTTACTACATAAAAAGCAATAAACAATTTTGTGACAAAATACCTGACTGTACATAAGTCATTATATATCAAAATAATCAGTGATCCATATCTTTTGGTAAAAATCCGTTTGCAAAGCTTGCATTTAATTGCAACTGGTTTACCAAAGAATCCACCAACATACAGTGAAATGAACCTATCAAACAAATAATGCTCTACTGAGACTTTCACATTGTTGAAAATAAACAAAATTTCCTAACATTAGGATCCTTTTGAAGGTAATGTTATTTTTAGTCCAGTGATCCTGTTGTAGTTATTCTGTCCATGTAAAATATGAGTGGGCCGGGCTAAAGAGGCAATGATGAGGCTTTTATCTGTGTCTGTGCAGGCAGTATTGTGCAGATGTATTCATCTCTATTATGCTTTAAAAATCCAGAAGTAGAAAATTTGTAGTTCTACCAGAAAGACTCGGGAGATAAAATGATGTAACGAATCATACATTTATTGACAGCCCAGCAAGCATTATTATAAAGTTCTTTGGCGTAGGCCCCGTCCATAGTTCGTAATCCGAGGGTAGCGGATCTGCATCTCCTGCCTGAAGACGAAGGCAGGGGCGCAGCCGACCCCCCTGGGAGGTATGGACAGGACCATCCTGGTGGTGGTGGGGAGGGTGGATGTTGTTGTCGCATTGGCATCTGCGAACTCAAACATGTGTAAGTACCGATCTTTTATACGGAAAGTATAAAGACGTGATTGGATAGAAATTAAGGTAATAAGTGACGTAGTAATTAAGTCTTCCTGGCAGAACTTAAGCTAAAGCTTTCATTTTTGGCAGATTGGTTTCAATAAAAGTTTTTGGAGTAACAAGGAAGTTTTGAATTCTGAAAGACATGTTCACACTATAACGATAACTATGTTAGCGTCCACACCAATACATGGTATTGTTGTTTATTACTGCGCTGCATGCAGTTATGTCGTATGCCGCTTTGAATGCTCGAGCTCTTTAAAGCAGGATGAATTCTGATTGGCTGTCAATGTTTTTATTCGCTTATCTGGAAACAAATCGTTCTGAAAGTAATTCCAACAATATCGTTCGATTAGCATTAAGCTTTGTATCAGTAGAAACCTGGTAGTATTTTCGAATGACCGTGCTTCCCTCCCTCATGTCCTTCTGAGACGAAATCATAATTTTGCGTCATCGGATACTTTTTTGGCCAGAGGCTAGAGACTACAGCCTGTAGTAGGAGCTAGTTCCACATGTTTTAAACCTGCCCATAGGGGGTGGGATCTTATGATAAAATGGCATCTTTTTAGTTTTGAGTCAACTAGTTGCCTAGTTGTATCATTTCCTCCGATACTGCCCTCTGTAACTGGTAGGCATGGTTTGGGAGTGGCCTTGTAGGGCAGTGAAGCAAGTGCATTCTGGGAGATATTGTCTTTCATTCACATGAGCCAAAAATACATTTTCTGGCTTTTCTTAGTCTAGAAGGCACCAACTTCTAAATTAATTTCACATTTCTACTACATAAATGACCCAATTTAAATATACATTCATCTTTCCAGCGGTGAAATATCGCTTTAATTAAGATTACTGCAAATAATAATAATAAAAGTGTAATATATTAAGACTTTTTTCCCCAAAGAAATTATCTTGAATTAAAAAAATAATAATATTATTACTATTTAGCTCATTGTTTTTTTATACTCCATTGTTTTTCTTTTCTCATGTTAAGCTCAAATCAAACAATATTTAGTGAAATCCATGCTAATAATAATAATAATATTAATAATAAATATAGCTGCAAGCAGCGATACAGGGGCCAAGCCCTGAAGCAGCAGCAACTCTCCCCGGCCCTCCCCTCCCTGTTCAGCGATCAGGTTTGACCCCGGCTCAGCATGTTTTGTGACTTTGCGAGCCACTCCACTTCCGAAGATGCACAACTTTGCAGCGTGTTCCGCTGTGTGTGTGCGCTGCAATCTCCTCTCCGTGTTCGCAGCGTGTTCTGCTGTGTGTGTGCGCTGTGCTCTCCGCACCGTGTTCGCGGCGTGTTCTGCTCAATGTTCTGCTGCAACCTCACTGTGATTTTCTGACAAACTGTTCAAACCATACACTATTGAATAAAGATGAATAAAAAATAATAATATGTGCAGTCATTTCTGTGCGGCTCAATCGGAAGATAATCTGCGCTACTTTTTGTAAGAATTTAACTAAATTTGAATGAGGAGTAGCAAAAAAACTGAATACTGTACTTCTCAAAATGGCCACTACTGTAATGGGCGGAATCTTAAAGTCGGCATGAAATGGAAGTTGAGATTGTCATTTTTTCCTTGTTGTGACGTATATCCGAGTGAAACGGCTTCTGAAATTAGAAAAAAAATGTAGGGCGGGGCTTGATTTCGTCCTTCGGGAATTGATTGGATCGTTGGAGGTTGGGCGTTGCAAACAAAATGGAGGCAGATTTGAATGCCAGTTTACATTCAGTTGTGGAGGATTTCTCTCCACCGGACTCCCCCACCGTTACCCTCCCATGAAGGATTTTTTATTGAGGAGCCCGGCGACGAGCAGCTAAATTTTCAGGCAGGAATCAGCCCATATTTATATGAGCCTCCCGCGAAACGAGACAAACACCGATAGCCGCACCCTCATCGGCTCTGGCCGCACCCTTTCGCCATGGCACGTGACTGAAAGAGAAGAGAGGTCGTTTCGAGGGGGGAGGGAAGGGTAATGTATTTGATTAAAGATTATAAGGGTACATGAATTTTTAAAAAATAATGAAGTGCACAGATAAATCATTTATAATAAACACTACAATATTACATATAAAAAGAAGATTTGTCAAATTTGATTTCATGCCGACTTTAATGGAAAATATTGATTGTGATCACCATGATGAGAGGAATCAGGTGAACTAAGTTTCATTCTAGATCAAAGGGTTCAAAAGTTATAACCATTTCAATGGTGAATTTTTGAACTGGTGGTGTTGGTCTTAGAGACTCCAAAATTGGTCAAATTACTATTCATTACAATCATTACAAGTGTGCCAAATCAAAAAAAAAAGAAAAAAAAGAAAAGAAAAAAAAACAGCTGTTTCAGTAGTACAAGTGAAAATGAACTCAAAATGAAGATTTTCTATATAAATTTGTTTGCATAAATGTTATATTTATGGAGTTCCTTTCTCAAATAGACATCATGTGTGGAACTGAAACAACTTTTCCACCACTTAAGGTGAGTGGAATTCCCCAAGTAAAGTTATGAGCACACTGAGCACAGTGTGTTGAGGTCTCTTCTGAAACTTTAGAGAAGACAAATATGACAAATTTAGTGTCTTTAAGGCGAAGAATATGAGTATAGTGTGCGATGTTGCACAGATCTGTTCTGAAACTTAGGAGGAGATATGAGAACCCCAAAGTATTTAGTTTAGGAGAAAAATCTGAGCACAGTGTGTGATGTTGTTGAGGTCTCTTCTAAAACTTTAAAGGAGACCATTGTGAGAGTGTTAGTTTGTAAGTGTCTCAGGAGACAAGTGTGAGAAGCAGGAGACTCAAGCAAAAGTCTCAGTTTGATGCTAATGCAACCTCATTTATGTCTAGCAGAACCATTTAAGATGTGATTTTTTCCCCCCTCTCTTTCCTCTGGTTAGCTTTAATCTCATTCATCCCCACTATTGTGTCCATAGTTTTGTTGCACAATGATTTAATAGTGAAAATCGTGACCTGTATTTACATGCATGCAAAATGGGTTGTACAAGACAACATTTTTAATGCTAAACAAAGAAAAAAAAAAAAAAAAGGTTATGCAACAACCACAAAGCACTGCTACACTAGTGTTACATTTGACAAAAAGAAAGTATTTATCTCTTATACAAAACACTGCACACTTCTATAATCCCTTTCTAGTGTGTTTGGAAAATGTGCTGCATAAACAATGTTGGGCATTGGGGTGGTATCTAATATCTAATGATATTAGACTACATAGCTTATAATAAAAGATAATGAATTTCAAACTGGAACCAAACATATTTTTCTTCAAAGATCAACAGTCTGTCATAAGTATTTAGTCTGCCACAAAAAAACAACATTAAAATCATGAACTCAAATGTCATTGTGAAAAAAAACAATGACTGTTGTAACAGTGCGTAAATCAGACCTTTCAGGCTATAGCCTAACGCTAATATGCCTTATGCCAAAATTAGAGAATAAGGCCAACCCCCTATGGGTATACCCACCCCCCAAGCACACCCAATAAAAAAAATCCTTGAGCCACCACTGGTCTGTGTAGTTACTGTTTAATCTATGTTTTTTTTCAACGCACAGGCAATACAAGTGATTACAGTTGGAAAGAGGCAAGCTTTGTTTGTGAATTCCCTAAGTAAAGGTCAGAGCACACTGAGCACAGTGTGTTGAGGTGTCTTCTGAAACTTTAGAGAAGACAAATGTGACAAATTTAGTGTCTTTAAGGCTGAAAATATGAGTATAGTGTGCGATGTTGCTCAGATCTCTTCTGAAACTTCTGAAAACATATTAAACTAGCGTTAAACTAACGCTAATATGCCTTATGCCAAAATTATTATTACAACTAAATTGTCGGTCATTAAATAAGAAAACGTAATAATTGTGTGGATAATTTGCTTTGTGTAACCCGACATCAGACATTAGGCCGAAGTATTTTTTTGCACACAGTGCCGCGACCAATCAATCACTCCCACATTCACTGTCCTCGCGGGTGCTGCAATTTGCGCGCGCTTATCAATGCATATCTAAATTCGCGCCTACGGTATCTTTGTAGAACTTCAAAAAAAGAAAAAAATATGTTGCAGCCAATGAGCAGCCGGTGGGGGCTGGCTGCAGGACGACTCAACCTCCACGGACAGTTTTTAATGTTTTATCAGACAATAACTACTCAAGATTTTGCTTTAGTATAATTTTCGGGACAATTAGGGCTGGATTCGCGATTTGGGATAACAGCTTAGATTTCGGGACTGTCCCGAATTTTTCGGGACGTCTGGTCACCCTATTCCGGACAAGTTCCCTTTCAAGTGAACTCACACTGCGTCAATATGACACTTTGGGGAATGCCCCCAGCATAACGCGTCTGAAGCATGAATGAAACTATTCCATTGCGTCATGACGTAACGTGACTGCATACACAGAAGCTACAAAGGGACACCGGCACACAACAGAGTTAGATTTTTGCTCTTCAGCAAGCGCTCTGTGTACAACTGTCTGTCCTATTTGGTGTTGTTTGTTCTGTGGGAATTTGAATTGTTACCATAAGCACAGCTGAAAGCGTATGTCTTCCTGCCCGCGTTAAACTTCGGGAGGTGACACACGGACACATCGGTGTGTGATACTGTTTGGGTGCGAGGCATGCACAATCAGCTCACAATCTGACAGTGTTCATTGAGAAATATCTCGAAGCGTACAGCAAAAGAAAAATATGTGCGCTTTTGGGTGTTTCAGCCCCTCACGCCTATTGACTTTCATCTTGAGGGAAGAAAGCCGATATGTATTATGAATGGCTCGTATCGCGTTGTTGAGGCAACATGTAGATAACGAGACCGGTAAAGGCTACATGTATAAATATTATCTGACTTTGAGGAGTTAGATATTTTTATTCAGCCTATCATTCAGACTGGGTTTGACTTGTCTGGTGTTTAAGGCTGCTTTTAATTCTGATGAATTTAAATGGTGGAATATTATCTGACTTTGAGCTAAATATTTTAATTCAGCCTACCATAAAGACCATATTTCACCTGTCTGTTTATTATGGCTGCATTTAATTCTGATCAATTAAAACGGTGGAATATCTGACTTTGAGCTAAATATTTCAGCCTACCATTCAGACCATGTGTTACTTGTCTGGTTATTATGGCTGCATTTAATTCTGTGGAATTAAAAAAGATTAAATAATCATCTGACTAAGCTGGGAGCAGAGCATGCATGGTTAGTTCTCGAGGAGGCTGCCTGAGCACATTATGAGCCAATCTCCTAGTTTAAGCAGCAGCGAATGAGTGGTTGCCTCTCGAGCCCCCCCTGAGGAAGCCTGGGGGTCGAAGCAACACTCTTGCTGACGCTTTCCAAAGAGAAAACGGATCTGAGGACTGTTGCAGAGCTTGGGATTGAGACTCAACACAAAGGAAAGTGTGTTGGCATATGCCCAGAGAACTACGTTCCTGGGGGTGGTGGGGACTCGGTTACGATGCGGGCACAACTGTTGCCTGCACGGATCGAGCCTATCCACGGTGACCAGGGTAAAGCTGGGCCAGGCCATCACTATAAAACATTTTCAAAAAAAATAGTGTCAGGGCTCATGGCAGCAGCCTCCAACGTGATTCCATCCGGCCTGCTGCACATGAGGGCCCTGCAGTAGTGGTTGAAAACCAAGGGGTTTTCCCTGAGAGGGAACCCTTTCTGCAAAGATCAAGGTTATGCATAGATGCCATCGTTCGCTATCTATGTGGGATATACCTTGGTTCCTGTCCCAAGGTCCCGTGCTGGGAGCGTCATGTTGCCGGAAAGCCGCTTCAACAGACGCCTACCTCACGGTCTGGGGCGCGGCCATGGACGGCACATAAATTGCCTGGAAATGCTGGCGGTTTTCTGAGCTCTGACGGGTTTCCTGCCAGACCTCAATGGTCACCCCATTCTTGTGAGAACAGACATTATGTCAGTGGTGTCCTATCTAAATCATCAGGGGGGTCTGAAACCACTCTCTCTATGAGGCGGTGGAGTCGATATGCGAGAGTTTCGGCCCAGTGGAAGCGGCCACACTGTCCACTGTGGTTTTTCTCTCACACATCCAGCCCCGCTGGGGTTGGATGTGTTGTAGATTTTCCCCTAAACCTAACTATCTGGGGCATCTCCAATCAACACCCAATAAATCTATTTACCTTTATCCGGGGGCGTCTCCAATCGACACCCAACACCTTTAAACTCTAGCTCTTGCGTCTTCAGTCGACAACTGGCCGAGTCTCTTACTCTAACTTATTTGCTTCCCTAACTTACTTGCTATGCAGCAATAATCGACAAACAGACTTCAGCAAATTTCCTTCAAATGCTTTAATCACGGAAGAGTTCCCGAGCAGTTCTCAGGGAATCTCTCCCAAGAAGAAGCAAGGCCGGAGGATCTCAGACAAATACCATTGAGAATCCCACCTGTGAACACGAATACAACAGTTTTTATAGAATAAGAGGTATGGCAAAATGGCATGAAACATTACATAATTTTAGGGATGGGATGATTACCGGTTTCACTATAAACCACGATAAAATGTATTGATGGTTAGTATTATCGTTTAAAATTTAATTATCATTAAAACCGTTTTTGATTATCGCGATTTTAATAACTCACTGTAAATCCTGTCCAGCCAGCAACTGTCTGACACAGGCGCAATGTTGTTGTTTTTTATTCGAGAAGGAATGGCGGAAGGCAGTGACCATGCTCCGGATATTTTTCAGCCTTTTAAGAGGACCAAATCTGAGGAGTGGTCATATTTTAGCTTTTACAAAAGTCCTGAGGGAAACTTAATCGAGGATGGTCACCCTGTCTGCAGAACATGCACAAAAAAAGTCATTGCAATAGGGGGAAACACTGCCGAGTCCTTGTGTGACCATCACCCACTGCTGCATAGCGAACGCAAGGCAAGTTAACTTTTACCTCAATACCAAAACTACGTCTGGGAAATAATTGGGAACAAAATGTTGTTTTGAGTTAAAATATTTTGTCACTCACTTGAAATAAACGTGAAGCTTCCGTGAAGAAAAGTTGTCTTTGGCTCAAAGCCACATGCTGGGAACTTTTCTTCACAATATTTGCCTCTCAAATGTACTTGAGTAAAGTCATGAGTACTCCCCAAAAATGATACTCACAGTTATGGATAGAAATGTAGTGGAGTAAAGAGTACAATATTTGACATTCATTGTGATATTCATTGTACACTTATTACATCGATTTTTTTTACCACATAATTTGTTTATATATTTAATTGAGATTAATGTTTTAAATCTTACCTGTTTATAAATTAATTTTGTACAGCGTACAAAACAATCGTCCAGACAAGATGATCACAACAATATTATCAAACTCTGTAAATAATAAATCAAATCTGATTTAATTTTCAATACAATCAAAAACGGAGACGCAAGACGGCAAGTTGTATTTGAATGAAACGAGAGAGCGCGTTGTCACACATGGATGTGCGCTGTTATAATGCGTTGCTATTGACAACGGCCATTATAAGGAAGGAAATGCCACAGAATAGAATCTTGCTTAAAAAAGTGCATAGAGCTGCTTGTTTTATTTGTTGTTTGCAGAGCCGGACAGTAACTGAGTACATTTACTTGAGTACAGTACTTAAGTACAATTTTGAGGGATCTGTACTTTACTCGAGTATCATTTTTGGGGAGTACTCATGACTTTACTCAAGTACATTTGAGAGGCAAATATTGTACTCTTTACTCCACTACATTTCTATCCATAACTGTGAGTACCCGTTACTTCTTCTAAAAAAAAAATAAAAAAAATAAAGGAAAAAAGAAACATCTCGGAAACCCTCTCAAATGTGATTGGATTGTGCAGGTGCCACTGATTGGGACAGCCTATCAGCAATCACCTTCAGCTTTCCGCCAAAGTCAACTCCATGGTCAGATTTAGATAAGAGACGAAACCATGGACGAAACAATGGATGAAGGTCCATGCAGGTCCATCCCGGGAGCAATATTTTTTTTCCCAGGATGGTAGGGGAAGACTCATGAAGTCATCCCTGATTGGTCTTAACCCCAGTGACGGGTAGGTTTAGGGGCGGGGTTATGGAGGTCATAAGACCCCCAGTGACGGGTAGGTTTAGGGGTGGGGTTGGGGTAGGTCATCAGACCAATTAGGGATGACTTCCCTAATGAATATTCATGAGTCTTCCCCTACCATCCTGGGAAAAAAAATATTGCATCCCGGGAATGTGCCAAGCCGTGGCCCCACCTCGCCAGACTATTTCAATTTTCTGAACAAGTTAATGATAGTTTTCGCTTCAAGTGTTTGCTGTGTTTACCAATGTAAGCACTGTGGCAGTAGTAATGCAATATTTAGAAAATGTACTCTTGTACTCTTGATACTCAAGTACTTTTAAAAACAAGTACTTTAGTACTTTTACTTAAGTAGTAGACATCTGACTGTAGTACTTTTACTTGTACTTGAGTAAAATTTAGCAAGGGGTATCTGTACTTTTACTCAAGTAATGTAGCTGTGTACTCTGTCCGCCTCTGGTTGTTTGTTGATTTTCAAATATAAAACTTGTTGAAATGTTTTCAGTGTGAGCATCAGTTATTTTTGAACACTTTCATCTCGTTTTAACAAAACCGTGATTATATTGATTGTTATTTTTACACACACACACACACACACACACACACACACACACACACACACACACACACACACACACACACTCAAACACTCAAAGTCACAAGTTTTCCCAAAAAAGGGACACATACATTTAGCCAAAGAACATATGATTGTTGTTCCTGCAAAAAAAACAAATGTTAGTTATGATTAAGGTCCCTGAGGGGGCATCGTACCGAGAGGCTGGCCTGTCAGTAGGAGTTGTCGAGACCATACTAATCTCTAGAGCTCCCTCCAAAAGGAAATTGTACGACTAAAATGGAATGTTTCACCATTTGGTGTAGAGAGCATGAGGTGGACCCAGTTAACTGCCCGGTGGCTTCAGTGCTGGAGTTCCTCCTGGATCGCTTCTCTGCTGGTCTTACCCAGTCCACACTCAAGGTGTATGTGGCTGCCATTACGGCTTTCCACACTCCTCTGGGTGATGGCCCTTTGGGAAGACATCAGCTGGTCATACGTTTCCTTCGTGGGGCTTGGAGGATAAGACCTGCGACTTGGACCAGAGTTCCCATATGGGACCTGACAGTGGTTCTCGAAGGGCTGGTTGAGGACCCTTTCAAACCTCCGGAGTCGGCTGAGGTCAAGAACCTTTCCCTCAAGGTAGCTTTTTTTAGCTTAAAAACTACTTCTCTGAGGAGAGTAGGAGATCTTCAGACCCTTTCTATATCTAATGGGTGCCTGGAGTTTGCTTTGTATCCGTTACACTCAGCCCCTAAACCTCGCTCGCATCCGGGTCACGGCACCAATGAAACCCTCCACCCGGGTCCTACTCGCCCTGCTCTGTGCGAACGCGTGAGAGTCAGGCGCTCTAACAAGGAGGCTAAAGACTGCAGCCTCTAGCCTACTGAGACCAGAGGAGTGAGGTTTACTTGCACAGCATCTACTAGTTGGCCTCCGTTACACGTGCGTCTGTTTTTAACGCGTCTTGACGTCGTACAGTGTGACATTAATGACAACTAAGATCTTACAGTGTGACATGGCTTACAGCGATGATCATGTTCGTCTGACAAGCAACTATCGTAAAGGACTATTACAAAGTGTACACCCGGCTTAAAGCTTACGTTGCATGATCTCCCATGTTTCTCACAGCTCATTCTCACTTTGGACTCCTTTCTCTCAGAACATTCACGTGTCTCAGTTGTGCCTACTTTTATTTCTCCTAAGGAATTTTGGGAGAAACATCTGAGACACTGTTGATACTAAAATATGATATATTTGAGAATCAAAATTAATGGCTGGTTTTACTGACTAATGGTTTAGTTCCAGACTAAAATGCATAGTTTGAGCTGTTTTAAAGGTGGGGTAAGCGTTATTTCAAAAGCACTGTTGGATATTGTTGATATTTGAAATCAACCCAAACAAACCCACCCCTCTCTTCATTGCTCCCCCTCCAAAACTCACTCTCCAATCCTAACCGCCCTGCTCCGAGTCAGTCTCGAACCCCGATCACCAGCATGCGAGTCTATTGCACTAACAATGACACTACACCGCATTCTCTAGCAGTCGTCAGTGTGACTCTCATTAGCTGGCCTCCGTTCACAGTTCGTTTTGTTTCGCGTCATGTTTAGGGGCGTGACAATATAATGTCGATGTCTCTACAATAACAGACGCCTCTGCATCTAATGAATGATTCATTCAAGAACATTGTGCAAGTTTACTGCATCAATGGAGCCGCGAACTTCACATACTTTTGAAAATCCAGCATTTAGTTGATCCTGGTAAGTGCTCATTGTCACAGTTGTAAACACAACGTCTTTCTTCTTCCACAAGGGGTTTTGGCATCACAGCATTTGTTTCCAGGCAGACCGATAAAGAACACGACACACAGGTTGCCCGGACATCCTGTAGAATTCAACCAATCAGATCGCGACTTTGAAACTCAGGAAGTGTTTCCAGAAATGTATGCTATATGCATCAGACGTTCAGCCAACGGTCCGTCTGAGGCTGAGACTAATTTAAAAGAGACCACAATGATGTAGTGCTACAACACCAAATTTCTGTACATACAGTACACCAGTGTGGCAATACTGGAAAAAACGTGTAATAAGTATATAGTAAATAAATTAGTATATGTAATAAGTATAAGTAATGATTATTATTTATAACCTACATTTAATATACTTATCATTTATTTTGTGCCACTGCTTATAATTATACATTATATTTGTTGTTACAACCACTGTGTATTGTAAATATTAACAGGGACACTGTATAACCTATAGAGGAAACAAATTAACCAGCAAAGGTCCCTCAGTTTGAAGGTAGAATTTGTGGGGTTTTGAGTTGATAGGCAGCCTCTAGTTTATCTGATAAACTATTGTCTAGTGGCTGTCATGCAGGTGCAGTTGGAAGGCACATTTAAAGGTCTTTTTGTAACACTGCAATCTCTCCACAGGATATCGAGGATCACATCGTCTTTGTAATCACTGTCCCCACTGCGCTGGCTATTTTCCTCACTATCTTTGTTCTGGTCTGCATCGAGTCCGTCTTCAAGAAGCTGCTCCATGTTTTCTCCTTGGTGATCTGGGCCTGCCTGGTTGCCATGGGTTACCTCTTTATGTTTTTTGGAGGAATCATCTGTCCCTGGGATCAGGTAAGACAACTGCGTTATCAGCACCCTAAGGTTGTTTTCATTCATGGGCTTTTTACCTGATATAGCTCAGATGGTGTATTCTTGAGAACCAGTGGGAAAAAGTAACATGAGATTGACTGGAGGGAGAAACAGCACAATTCTTTAGTAAAAAAAGGAAGATGTACTGTATGTGTACTGGTGTATAGGACAGACCCAAGTGAGCAAATGAAATTCTGGTTCAGAGTCACCTTTACTATAGGCAATTCAGCCTTTGTCAAGTCAACTGCTTTCCTGTGATGCATATAAATTATTTTAGGACAGAGTTCCGTTCTAGAATTTTGTGAGAAGTCCAGAGAATTCTAAATCAAAATGAAAGAAATCCAGAAAGATAAACAGAAAAAAAAGTTCTTTAGTTATTTACATTAATTTTGGGGGATAAATTTATACTATTTTAGCAATTCTATTTAATTCCTAATACCAACTCACATGCATATGTGCAGCTTATTTTGTGAAAACCCTGAAACTCTTCTGATCAGTCATATTGACAAGTCAGTGACAAGAAATGCTCAGTCAAAATCTTTTATTTATTTACTTAATTTCTGAATCTATTCTACTGTCATATCAGTTTTGTTTTTACTTTTCAAAGCAATTATAACCGATTTGATTTTTCTTATCTTCTCTGAATTATGACCATGTCAAACATGTCTAAATACATGACAGAATTGAACTGTTAAATTGTTAAATGTGTAAATGTTTTACTTGACACACACATCTTACATACTTTTAATATGAAATGTGAATTCTCCAGCTTTTTCCTCCCTTTTTAATGATGATTAAATAAAGTTTATGTGTGCTACTCCCATGGCAGCTGAGCCACCCGCACGTTTGACCTGCATGTCCAGTGAGGATAATTGTGTTCAACATTAATCAAAATGCTGCAAATGTGTTACTAGACCTGGGAATTCAGACAGTAATCAGAAGTCTACCCTAGCTATTCTGAACTTTCCTATTAAGGATGAACAATTTACTAAGGATTAAGGATGAAATAAACAGTAGCCAGTTTGTCAAGTAAAATAATATAAAAAAGTCATTAAATGGAGAATATAAGCAGCTAATAACTTGCTGTATTAAAATAAGACCCAGTGTTTGTCACTGACATATTGTATCTCTGGAGTGGGCGGCATATGGTGAAAGACAAACAAGGCTGATGTCAGACGTATAGGGAAGGATGACTTCCTGTGTTAGTCAATATCTCTGCTTGGTTCCAGATTAAGGGCTGATAGGGCAATTCTCAATACATAGACCCCATGCTAATTCACTACACAACAATTGCACCACATAAAATATTTCAGGAAAAGTGTGTAATATTCACTAACCACTTGCAATTCAGTTTAACTAGCTACTGAATACACTGACATAGTGCTGTGCCATGAGTATTGACATTTCTTAATACAAATTAGGTTTATTATAGAATCCTGATTAAGCCTTAAGGCCTGTTCACACCAGTGATGCAAATTAAAGTTTTAATAATTGTTGTTCTAATTCTGTGAGAATAAAGTCCACAACAATTATAATGATAATGACACAGATCAATGATACGTCCCCTGTTACCTGGGCCAATCAGAATTAATTTAGCATTAACAAGCTCGAGCATTTAAAGCAGCAGGCATTATAGCAGAGCACACTTACAATAAACAGGACTGTATCACCAGTTGGTGTGGACACTAATATAGTTATCATTATAGTTATCTTAATAGTTATTGGTGTTCTTGGTATTTTACACGTTGTCCTAGCCAGGCATGACAAAGCCACATGCAGTAAAAGGTAACTCTGTGCTGCGTTCACAGAGCAGCACAGAGCAGTAGTGAAATCACAGAGGATTAGTCTGAGCTAGTGGCTTCTAGTTGGTCTTACTCAGCCATGGTGTCCAACTGTATCAGTCTGCAGATGGCTCTCTGTTCTCCCATTGGTAGTTGGCTCATCGCTTTTATGAGGGAGCCCTGTACTTGCTGAAATCTAATTGAACGAAGTATCACTCCTCAAATATATAGTAACCTATCAAATTGATTGTGTAATTTTAGATATTATATAAGAAATCCCTCAAGTTTCACAAGGCAGACTATAGCTATTATCCTGGCTAAGGATAACACATAAAATGTGAATACTGAAAATACTGACAACAGTAAGACAAAGAGTAATAAAACATGATGTGAAAGGCAATTTATTGCATATTTTTAGCTTGTCTTTCCATTAGCTTTTTGTTGGTAAACATAAATTGACCATATTCTCTACCTTCCTTAGTGTGTATTATTAAAGAGATTAAATCAAATTGCTAATGTCAGATGCCAGATTGTGGAATTATTCTGAATGTTCCAATCCAATCTGACTTCTGACCTGTAATGCTGCCTGAATCATAATCATACACTGTTCGCTCATTGACCAGAGGAGAACTGGCCCCCGACTGAGCCTGGGTTCTCATAAGGTTTTTTTTTTTTTCTTCATTCTGTCACCTGATGGAGTTTTGGTTCCTTGCCACTGTCGCCTTTGGCTTTTGGCTTGCTTAGTTGGGGACACTAAATATTCAACAATATTATTGATCTGCCTGCATTGACACCATTATATGAGAACTGAACTGAGCTGGACAATGACATCACTGTTTTCTCCAGTGAACAAAAATGAACCATCGCTGAACTTACTTAAGCTGGACTCTACAACGCTATTTTCTTCTAGATCAGCTGTACAGATGAAACCAACTTTGTTGCATTATTTTCCTGTTATCACTGTAAAGCTGCTTTGAAACAATCTGTATTGTAAAAAGCTCTATATAAATAAGGGTGACTTGACTTGGCTTTAATTATCCAGGGTTGTTTAAGACAAAACACACTATAACTATCCTCACCATGTGTGCATTTTCATGTCTCTGATTTTATCTAGTGTAGAATGTCAGTGTGCTTGATTATGTGTTGACTGAGAAACACTTTTGTTATTATACAAGCTATTTTCAAAATGTAAAGTGAAGTGTCTCATTTTTGTTAACCAGCTCCAAATGGAATTGGAAAAATAGTGATTTTGGTTTTTTTTCCAAAGAGGCTTTCCAAGCACTCCCCCCATCTGCTATTGTTCAGTCCCCCTTCCCTAAACTAATGGAATTGGCTGAGCCAATGTTGCGGTAACTCGTTTGTGGCTACGCACATCTTGGCATATAAAACAAATACATCCAACTATGCGTTTTTGCAGACCTCTGTGTTTAATTCCCTGTACATGAAGATGAGAGTGATGGGGTTACAACTTTTTCATCTCACACAGCTCTGAGGTTACTCAGATGTCAAAGGTGTGTTTAGCGCTTCAGTGGGCAGCTCTCTTAAATACTTAACTTCTTCTCAGCCACATACGGCTGAAATTGCTCTGTTGCCCCCTGAACTCTTCCAACATCAAAAGTTCTGCTCTCTGGGACAGTCTGCAGCAGCACAGTGAACTGTAAAATCTATGAACACAAATTTTCTGCAATCTCTTGGCACAACAGCCAACTGCCCATGCCAGCTGCTGCTGGAATGCTGTATGCACCTCAGGGATAGTAGAAAGCAGTGGAAACCAGACAATGTTTCTGCACATAATGGCTCCTCCCAGGTGTCAGGTCACAGCTGTGCACACATTTTTGATAATTATATGGAGCTTATAACATGACAAAATGATTTGAATTTAAATTTGAGTAAATTTGAATTACTGACAAGTGTAATCTAACTAAATTGAATATTGTGTGGAGTTTTAAATAGTTCTGAATTTGATTTATTTTAATGAATATTGAACATTTGAAATTTAATGAATTGAAATGTTTTTTATGGCTGAATTTTATAGACATGTATTTTCAAACAGCTGTTTTTTTTTGTTCTGAATTCTTAGACTGCAAATATACCGTTTAAAATAAAATATACAGTTTTCTAAAATTCAAAACGTGGAAAATTCAGATCATACAGAAAGTAGGTCACAGGTCATCCACAGGGAAGAGTAGAGGATCTCAGAAAAGTCTGCACCGCAGTAGTTTTCTGCCGCAAATGTGCTGGTGGTTAAAGAGAATCCGTGTATCGTTCAAGGAGACCGAGACGCAGGCATGCCGTTTTGTAGTCATTTTGAATGTACACAAATAAAAAATATAAATTTTACTGTTTCGAATGATGTCATATTATCTGTATGACTATAAATTACAGAGTATTAAGTTATTTTCTGTGCTGTGGAACAAATCCAAGTGATGGCGCCGCATCGTGCGCTCACGCAACATAGTATCAGTTCACTTCTGGCATTGCTAACTTGACATTGCAGCCTGTTCATTATCAAAATAAAACACAGTCAACCAAACATATAAAAAGTTAATTGAATTGGCCTGTTGTACAATATAAAGGCTGTGCCGCACAGTCATCACCTACTTGCTGTTATTCCAAACATTTCCCTTGCTGTGAAGATGCTGATTTAGCCTATACGTGTAAATTGGGACTTGACTGAAGGATGAAGCCTTCTTTATATTAATAGTTAGCATCCAAATGTTACATTGCAAATATGGAAACTTTGGACCGAATGAGAGATACGCAAACTCAACGTCGGTACAGTTTCAGTTTCGATTAAAATAAATTAGTTTAGACTTGGCATTTAAAATAGGCTAAATGTTGTTTGCAATAAAGGGCACAATAGGCTATTTTTATAGGCTAGGCTACTATGTATATATATATTTTTTTATTATACATGGCTACTTATTTTTCATTCTTGTTGTTTTCTGCATTCATTTAAGGATTTGTCATACAGTAAGGGATATGTAAAATACACATAGCCTACATGTTAATAGCGTTTATAATGTTGTATTTTATTTACCGGTCTTTTACACTATTGCTGAATAGGCTACTAATAAAATGCATTTACAACGATGTGACGCGCGCATGTTTCTCTCTCAACATGACCCGGTGTGACTTACACTCAGGTAGGCTGCATGCAACTTATTTTCTGGCAAATACGGTCAGTTAAAAAATGTTGCTGTATTATTACAAAATGCATAGAGTGGAGACCATTTGGACAAAAAAAACAAAAAAACATATTGTGTTCATTACTCCCATCCACATTAATTTTGGGCTTAATCACTGTTATTATTAGGGGGTCCTAGGAAATTTATTTTGGTGTCAAATTCACTTATGGCTAACTCGTGTAAGAGAAATATAGGCTAGGCTATATTATAAGTGTTTATTTCATAAATATGAATGTACCTCGCATCTCCAGAACACTAGCCATTAGTCTACTTCTTTGGCCTATTTTGATTAGCTGGCCAACTCTCAAAATCTGTGGAAAAGCTGCGGAATGCACTGGACATCGCGGAGAGAACGCACAATGACTTAGCTTTGGAAGTTGATTTATTTATTTATTAAAATAACACACACCGTTTTGTTTGACATCAATTGATACTCAATATTAATGAAATAAATAAATGTAATGTCAGAGAATGCACAAAGCACATCCTTTTGTGATATACATTATAATAAATTTTAATAAAAATAAAACACAAGGCCTACATCATAAAACTCAGAATATTATGTATTTTAATATCTCTGATAGTCAATGTTTTCTGAATGATAGTTCATGTGTGAACTTTAGGCCTATTATATACCCAAGTCAATGCATTATTCTTTTTGTATTAGTGTTTAAAATATTTCATTTACTACTAATTATATATCATAATTTCTTTTTTCAACTTACTGGGCGGCGACCATGCAGGCTATGACAGCCGTCATTTACCCTGCCATACCCAGCTGATGTAAAGCGTAGGTGAATGTATATCTACACAGAAGAAAGCCCTGTCTAGGCTCTTCCCCGGTACGGGTTGTGTCGAGGCATTGGTTAGTCTGGTTGTTTGATGAGAAAAAGATGAAATGTATATAAATTTTTACTATGTAGTTGTAATAAACGCGTTAAGAGTCCGTGCAACTGCAGCAGCGGAGGACTATTATTAGAATATTAGAAATCTAATATTCAGGCTGTTTTCTAATTTTTCTACTCTTAATATTAAATCAAAAAAGGACTGAACGAATGATACACGGATTCTCTTGAACTCTTAATTGCCACGTGCGGCAGAAAACGACTGCAGTGCAGCCAAAATGCTCCGTTCGACTTTTCTGAGATCCTTTACTCTTCCCTGTGGATGACCTGTGACCTACTTTCTGTATGATCTGAATTTTCTGTTTTGAATTTTAGAAAACTGAATTTGAAGTTCTGAATTTTGTCTTCATCTTGAAAACTTGAATCTGTATTTTTAATGGATATTTGCAGTCTAAGAATTCAGAAAAAAAAAACCCGAAAAAAACCCCAGCTGTTTGAAAATACATGTCTATAAAATTCAGCCATAAAAACATTTCTATTCGTTAAATTTAAAATGTTCAATATTCGTTGAAAGAAATCAAATTCAGAACTATTTAAAACTCCACACAATATTCAATTTTGTTAGATTACACTTGTCAAAAATTCAAATTTACACAATTCAAATTAAAATAATTTTGTCATATTATAAGCTCCATATAATTACACCTGAAATTGCATTTGAAATGCCAAGTGGAATCATGGATCTATCAGAGCGTTTTCATTTTTCTAAGCTCCCTTCATCTTAAGTCAGATACGGAGAAGACAGGTCACTGAAAGGACTCTTCTCTCGCTCAATTAAAATAACTGACACTAATGTTTGGTAACCATGGTGTTAATGTTGCAGAAGGCATTTCATTTCCCTGAGAAACGAGATGGCAAACCAAAAGGCAGGTAATTAATTAGGTTCTTTTGTAAGGAGGTGACAATGAAAAACAATGAATCGAACAACGATTAAAAGGTTGCTTCTGAATCTACATTCTATTTCATTTAGATTACAAAGGTCATTAAGATGCTTGATGCTCTCTTATCTCTGCTATTTGAAAACAGACCATTGTTGTTAGACTATGATCCCGTCGAGGCTAGGATGCATAGTAATTTCCCTGTGACATTACTTAACCCTCTGAGGTCTGAGCTGTTTTCTGGGCCCTGGAGGTGTTCTGACATGCTCTGACATTTCTGGTTATTTCTGTTACTTGTGACATTTTCATGGCTAAAGTCTAATTACACTGTATTCAGCACAAACTCTGCTACAATAATATATCAGCAGCATGTATGTAAAAGTTTGTAGTTTTGAGATAATGACATTTATGCGTGGTTTTTGAAAATACAAAAAAAAATTCTCACTGAAATAAGGCCATGAAACCCATACTGATTATTTCTTCACAAGACTTTTGAAAATTGTATGACGTAGCCTAGAATATTTGCTGCAAAACTATGTGAAAATCACCCTGACTGCTCATTCAGATAAGACAATATATTGATTTAAAAATTTTACGACGTGTTTTGTGTGAAAAAGCCTTATGCGAGAGCTCATTAATATGTAAGCTTTTCTCACCTGAGAAAGACAAAGAACCTCCCCTAACGGCCCTATTAGGAGCTATCAGGCCCCTATCATTCTGAGCAACCTTGCACAATACTGTAAATGAGGAGATTTAAAAAATAATGGCTTTTAAATTGTTTGGATTTATTTACAACACAACATAATCCAAAGATACACAACAAATGCCAAAAAAGCACTTCAAAGACAGAGACCTTTGTGCCATTCCTAAAAACATTGTACATACCTTTCATTTCCAAGATTTTCACTTTACCATGTTCACGTACTGAGACTCGTGAATGTTGAAGTCCTCAGTGGCATCTGGGACCTGAAAAAAAAAAAAGTGAACATACTGATATCAAGAGAAAGGCCTGCACGATTTTGGAAATAAATATTAGATTTTTCTGGTTAAAATTGCTTTTTAAAATTCCTTTTTAAAATTCACAGAATACACACACACACACACGTTTCCAACGATATATAATATAATGAACACCAGGTTTGTTGTGCCTTGTAGGCATAAGGTATATGCGCAGTGCGGATAAAATAATAATAACAATAAATAACCTATAGCAGCCTATAAATCTTCCAAAAGAAGCTAGAGAAAAATATATTGATTATCATGTTACTTCAAATGTTTCCATCCGTTATGATGATATGAAATGAGATAATAATAAAAACATGAAGCCGTTTGGTGCGTTTTGCTTTCATCCAAAATATGATACATTCAAACGCGATCGCTTGCAAAATATGATACATTCAAACGCGATCGCTTGCAAAATATGATACATTCAAACGCGATCACTCTCAAATATAAAACATTATGGTTACCATAAACATATCTATGTTTGAGCAGATATCCACAAACACAGTAAACACATATGATACATTCAAACGCGATCGCTTGCAAAATATGATACATTCAAACGCGATCGCTTGCAAAATATGATACATTCAAACGCGATCGCTTGCAAAATATGATACATTCAAACGCGATCACTCTCAAATATAAAACATTATGGTTACCATAAACATATCTATGTTTGAGCAGATATCCACAAACACAGTAAACACGGGTCTAAATATTATAATATTCCCCATATATCTAGCAACAGTTCAGCTGCAACGTGACATTTATGCAACAATAACAAACTAGGCTATGTAAGAATTTCTTACCTTATCTTTCTTGTCTTCAAATCGCGTTCTTCTTCTTCTGAGGTAGCCTAAATCCAATGTAAGCTCAGGCACGTCTTTCAAACTCGACGAAAAGTGAAGTGAAGTGTTTTGTTGTTGAGGTAACGAGCGCGTTCGCGTTCCATGTGGAGATTTGCATGTGAATATCTTTTGCGCGAGTAGGCGTGGCCAAATTAACTGTAATGAGCAAGCGTTTGAGAAGCTGGACATCTTGTTGGTTTTATACAAATTACTTAAACAGAGAATATTTGTTTTCGTTTTGAATCCGATCATTTAAAAGTACACACTTAAATGTTTATAAAGGTATATGGCTCATAAATGTGGGACAAGTATTCGCTGAGTTTTGTTTCAGTTTATAGACGTGCTCAAGAAAAAAAAGTTCACCGCGACGGAGAGGCAGAACGCACACCCTGTTTATTTTCTTTATTTTACAAAAGCACAATGTTTTGATTTGATTGTAAGTGGACACATACAAAAGGAGAAATATCACAGATTCTTTTTTTATATTTCTTTTTTCTGTATGACCATAAATGATGGAGTAATTTAAGTTTATAGTGCTACAATGTGGAGAAAATCCGGCAAAACGCGTCGGCGCGTTTGTCGACCTCAGAGGGTTAACAAAGACGTTTAAAGACCCATGAAATGCCTTGATGAGCACAGGTTTCTTTCATGTAATTACGTATTTTCTATCGGAACAGGAAGTTGCAAAGGAATACTTCAAAGGCTTTTTAGAATAGCCTATAGTCTTTGATTAAACAAAAAAATTGGGTAACACTTTACAATAAGGTTCATTAGTTAACATTAGTTAATGTATTAACTAACATGAACTAACAATGAGCAATACATTTATTACAGTATTTATTAATCTTTGTTAATGTTAGTTAATAAAAATATAGCTGTTTATTGTTTGTTCATGTTAGTTCACAGTGCATTATCTAATGTTAACAATTACAACCTTTGATTTTAATAACGTATTAGTAAATGTTGAAATTAATATTAACTAAGATTAATAAATGCTAATGTTAAGTAATGAACCTTATTGTAAAGTGTTTCCAAAATTGGGATATCTGCCATGTGTCAGTGCTTGTTTGGACTTTCAGTTTGCATTTTGATTGGTTCCTGTTTTCCTTTGTTCTTTTCCCGCCACTCCTTCGTTTCTATGGTTATTGTCATTATCAGCTCAGTTGTATCACCTGTTTAGTCAATCATCGTTATCTGTATCACCTGTTTTCTGTTTATCAGTGTCATCTGTGTTTATATTTAAGTTCTGTCTGTTCATTCAGTCATTAGCCGTTTCTCAATATGCGTTCTTGTCTGTACTTGTGTTTGTGGACTTGTGAAACGTCATCAGTCGCTGCCCAAGTGCTGTTCCAATTCAAAGTTCACATCTAGCCAAGTCCAGTTCAAATCCCCGGATGTGTTCTTGATCCGCCCCTTTTACCGAGGATGCATCGAGAGGTGACTTGTGTGGACTTGAGACAGCCAGGTATCCCAGAATGCATCTCACACCAACCAGCAAGCGTCAATAGAGATTAGAAAACCCACGTAATTTAAAAATGCTACTGTTATTGTGTCACGAAATGTAGTTTTAAGAGTTTTTCAGGCGAGAATGTAGTTGTTTAAAGCTCAAATCTTTGGTTTATTTATAAAGATAGCGCCTATTTGAAAATTTGATATATAGATATATTGATCCAGGCGATCACTGGACGCTCTGCGCTCATGTACCCCGCCGAGAACAGCCTTTCCTCGGCTAGTGCTGCTGACGTTTGCTGCTGGCTCGGATGTCTCTAGTCTAGTGGTTTAACATGATATAAATCGTCTTGTGTATATCTAACAGGCGATTATTATTATTATTTTTTTGTCTCATTAATCTATAATTTGTTCCCTGGCAAAACTTGGCTGAGGGCAAAGTGAAGTTTCATAGCTTTATATATTTAGTCTATTTAACTTTAACGTTGTAGCCTAGAGAGCTGACTTATGTTTGACTGAATCGTTTGCTTTATTATTGTATAGCTTCTTATACCTTTTAGGATACTTATACTTTTATAATGGCTATTATTGATCATTAAAACTGACATTTAACAAAAAGGGTTATGTCATTTTATTTTATATATTTAAAATATATAAATTATTTTATTATACATGTTGCCTACATTCTCTTCACTGTATGCACATATACAGTATATCATAAAATAAAATGACACAACCCTGTCTCTTTTTGCTAAATATCAGTTTTAATGATCAATATTATAACGTTTTTTATGTATCATATTTTTAAAATGAAAACAAAAAGAGTCAGGGTTGTGTTTTATATTTCGTGTTGTTATAAATATATGCAGTGAAGATCATCAATTGCATTGCCTGAACCACATTTGTGTGGCCATTAATATGTTTTTTTTTAAATGAAAATGAAAAGGGGCCAGAGTGGTGTTTTATAACATTTTTTTGTTTTATTGTAGCCTAAATATACATAAAGAAATAACCGTAGTAGCCAGAGCGAGCTGAGTGATGCTATCAAGAACGCCACTGTTCCATTTGCAGAAATATCGGACTTGCGTCTACCCGACCTCGGTAGGTCATTCTCCTGAGTCGAACTTGTCAAGTCCGAACTACCAAGCACTCAAGTCCGAAGTTTGCGTACTTGGTATTGAGAAACGGCTATTGTCTGATCTCCGTTACATTTAGTGTGTGTTGCTACCTGTTCTGCTGTCCTGTGTTTAATTACATTAAATCTTCGTTTTTGGAAATATATCCTCGTCGTCTCCGTCTGCCTTCCTGCAACCACCCGTGACAATATCCTCATTGCAAGATGCATTATCAAATATTGTTTCTCTGTTTTTGTAGTAGATTGCTTTAATTTCATTTGGTCAACGTTTAGGAGTAGCCTGCACTACAGTAGCATAAAGATAGAACTAAAGCTATCAGACACGGACTGAAATACACACAATATGTGAAATATGTTCCTGAGGTTATGGGTTTTGAATATGACAAAAATAATCACTAAGACAATTTTACACTAAAGCCCCATTCGGACATTTTAATTGTTTCTTATGTGGACATCTGTAAAATAAATTTGCATGGCACCTCAGTGATAAAACTCATTTTCGGACTGCATTCGGATGATTTATTCACAGTGGAGGAGCGAGTTTTGTGAACCGGGAACACGTTGCTCACATGGTCAGTCGCATGATAGTCTGCTGTAAATAAGATGTCATATGCTTTGAGTAATAAATTCATATTTAATAATAAGAAAATTATATCCTATTTATTATTTGTTTCATGCTTTGGCTACATGAGGCACGTTCAGAAAGACCAGGAAGACTGATAACGATCAAACTCTAATTATTATTTATGAACAAGACACGTACCAAACATTAAGCAGCAAGCAGTAAAGACGTAGAACCGACAAGGAAGAACTTAAATTAGGGAGACTATATACACAGACAAATGACTAAGTGACAAGAGGTGCACACGGTGAGTGATGATGACTGATGAGGATGATGACAGGTAACAAGTGAAACTGATTAACAGGAAAACACATGGTGCACAAACACAGATGGCAAAACAAAGTCCAAGACAGGTGTCACAGTGACAATTTGATTATTTAAATCTCCTGTTTAATAATAGGAAGATAGATGCTGTCACATTCACCGTCTGTCTTCGTCCTGCTCACTACAGTTCCCAGAATCCTCCTTGTCTCCACACCTGAACTCACTCCCTCAATTACCCACCTGTTCATCATTATCATCAGCTGCATCACCTGTCTTGTGTTCATCTGTGTGTGTATTTAAGTTCCTGGTCTTCACTCGTCTTTTGTTGGTTATTGTTTGTGCACCAGCACACTGTTTCTTGTTTGTTTTGAGTTTCTCCCTGTTAAATTAACCTTTTGTTATTTTGGTACTTCGCTTGGCTTGTCTCCTTCCTCACCCGGACCTTACAGAATAACCAAACACATCATGAGCTGGGAGCTCACTGGACAGATCGCGGCTTTGGCTCGGGATAGCCGCGATCTGTTGCATCACGCCAGTCCAGCCGAGCCTGCACTTCACGCCATTCCAGCCGAGCCTGCACTTCACGCCAGTCCAGCCGAGCCTGCACTTCACGCCTTTCACGCCAGTCCAGCTGCGCTTGCACTTCACGCCAGTCCAGTCGAGCCTGTACTTGGCGCCAGTCCAGCCGAGCCCGCACTTCACGCCAGATCTGCCGAAGCAAAGGCAGTTTGCGTCATGCCCGCCGCGCCTGAGATTGAGAGCGTCATACTCGCCGAGCCTGAGCCAGTTGTTGGCCTAGAGCGGCCAGATCCGGTTCCAAGTCCAGTTCCGAGTCCAGCCGAGCCCGCACTTCACGCCAGATCTGCCGAAGCCAAGGCAGTTCGCGTCATGCCCGCCGAGCCTGAGACAGTTGTTGGCCCAGAGAGGCCAGATCCAGTTCCGAGTCCAGTTCCGAGTCCAGCCGAGCCCGCACTCCACGCCAGATCTGCCGAAGCCAAGGCAGTTCGCGTCATGCCCGCCGAGCCTGTGACTGTTGTTGGCCCAGAGAGGCCAGATCCAGTTCCGAGTCCGGTCCCGAGTCCAGCCGAGCCCGCACTTCACGCCAGATCTGCCGAAGCCAAGGCAGTTCGCGTCATGCCCGCCGAGCCTGAGACAGTTGTTGGCCCAGAGAGGCCAGATCCAGTTCCGAGTCCAGTCCCGAGTCCAGCCGAGCCCGCACTCCACGCCAGATCTGCCGATGCCAAGGCAGTTCGCGTCATGCCCGCCGAGCCTGTGACTGTTGTTGGCCCAGAGAGGCCAGATCCAGTTCCGAGTCCAGTCCCGAGTCCAGCCGAGCCCGCACTTCACGCCAGATCTGCCGAAGCCAAGGCAGTTCGCGTCATGCCCGCCGAGCCTGAGACAGTTGTTGGCCCAGAGTGGCCAGATCCAGTCCCGAGTCCAGTCCCGAGTCCAGTCCCGAGTCCAGTCCCGAGTCCAGTCCCGAGTCCAGTCCCGAGTCCAGTCCCGAGTCCAGTCCCGAGTCCAGTCCCGAGTCCAGTCCCGAGTCCAGTCCCGAGTCCAGTCCCGAGTCCAGTCATCGCCTGCCCTGTTGAGCAAGAGTCAGAGCCAGTCTTCGAGCAAGAGCCAGAGCCAGTCTTCCCAAAGGCGTTTTCACCGCTGGTCCCGTCCAGCTCAGAGCCCTCTTTGCCGCTGGTTCCGTCCAGCTCAGAGCCCTCTTCACCGCTGGTCCTGTCCAGCCCAGAGCCGCCTTCGTCACTGGTCCTGTCCAGCCTAGAGCCGCTTTCGCCCCCTGCCTCATCCAGCCCAGTGTCAAAACCTGATAATTTCCCCAAGGAAATTTTGGGGGGGGGGGCTATAAGTCCTCTTCGCCATGGCCGCCCGAAGGGTCCTCACCGCCATGGCCACCCGAGGGGTCCTCACCGCCATGGCCACCCCTGTTATCCCTGTTAAATAAACCTTTTGTTATTTTGGTACTTCGCTTGGCTTGTCTCCTTCCTCATCCGGACCTTACAGATGCGCTATAGTTGAAATGGTTTTGTGTCTTGCATTTTATCTCAAAATGATGTGTCATTTTAAAAATGTGGAAATTAGGAAAATAAGTTAATGCAGCCTTTTATTTACATGAGGTAAACAAAGCTTTTTGGTTTATATGTTTAATGTAATTGTATGTAATATTTTTAAATGGCAAATTACAGAGAAAGGCAACAGATATTATATGGTGCTCTGCAGTGGTCAAAAAAGATTTAAACAGTGAATTTTGAATTGGATTCTTCTTGCAAACTCAGAGATGTGGATTCGGACAGCAATAAAATTACCACACAATCTTGGTGTTTGTCTAAAAAAACAGATGGTAATTCTGGGGGGGATTTTTATGTGGATGGTGAGATAAAAACACTGACATTCTGGATTCGGACAGCAATAAAATCACAGACTAGCCCCTGTAAATGTTGAAAATACCTTACGACCCCATGAGGAACAATTACTGTCCGAATAAGGCTTAACATCATACACTCACTTTATCATTAACACCATGGTGAAGATTTTAATATGTTTTATTATGAGATAATAATAAGATTTTAGATCTGTATCGATTATAATTTTCCCTTTGAAAAAAAAAAAAATCACCTATTAACATTTGTCTCAGCTGATCCTAGGTGGTTCTCTGCCACATACTGGAAAAGGGTAAAATGTCTGTTTTAACTCAAAGGTTGACTGATGGGTGAGTAGGTGGTCTTTCACTGTTCTTTGGGTGCAAGAAGACTAAAGAAGATTATCATTTACACTATAAATGTGATTTGGTCATGTGTTTCTGACTTCCTCTGTGTTTTGAGAGATCTGGTCACAAAATGCTTCAAATCACATTTACAGCTGTATTTGGCACTGAACACTTCGGATGAGCCGAGGCGAATGTTAATACCAAGTGTGATCAGGGTCCAAGAGTTGAACTTTTCACAGTCCTTGATTCACCAACCAACAAAGAGTCTCTAGTGTACCCCAGAGCTGAGCTGAGCTGCTGCTTTAAATGCAGAGAGGCTTTTGCGTCATCTGAGTCGTGCTGGCTGCAGGGAAAAGAAAAGAGTTACAGATTATCCTCCATCACAGTAAGGCTTGATACTCTGCCACAGTCTACACTTATTATTTTAAGAGTCTGTTGTATGTGTTCTCAATAAATTGCACAGGAGAACTTCTCAAATAGCTTCTCAGATAATGTATTATGTGTATCACAGTATATGTATAAAAAGAACAACTATATTGTAGGTTTAGATTATATAAATGGCACATAATATTATATCCAATGTTAAATGTGATCACATGCATTTATTCATTAAATGTAATATCCATTTATTCATTTGTTCCCAGTCTCTGATTGTCTGTTTCACTTTAGTCTGACACTGAGAGGGTCTACTGAGCTAAATTAGGAATAATCCAATCAGAAAAATCTGATTATGTAGTAGGGATGTGTATTATTCTTGAAGACCTAAAACCGATGGTCTCTACCTTGTATCATTAGTACTTTCATACATCACTCAAGCCATTCATTTGCAATTTTTTGAATTAATTGAATCATTTCAGGAACAAACACATTTTCACATTTCATGCTATTTTAATTCAAGGTAGCGGATATGACAAGCCTCCTCCACATGTTCAATACCATGACGGTTTTACAGACAGATCTTATTGAGAGTCTGCCCCAGTCTTAATAAGTAGATTCTACAGACAACAGTCTGGATGGAAAAATCAATATTTACTTAGTTATATGTGGAGCACTAAAATCACGGGCAGAAAGACGAGACCTATCGAAGATATGGTACATAAAAGAGTGCTCTTGCGTTGACCAAAAGGAGTGTCCAGCCTCACTAACACTGACACACTAATCTCATACAAGTATAAAATGTATGGTTTACTCTATCTCTGCTGACAAATAACTACCCTGTTTTGATGTTTAGCCCTTCCCTTAGCTTGAGAGGTGATTTTACTCTGTTTCTGAGCGTTAAAGTGGTAACCAGGAGACCTTCTAAGTAAATGTCAAGATACTGATCACGTGTGCCTGAGCCAGGGTGATATTCTTTCCATCAAACAGGCTCTTGTATGCCTATCCCTTGGGGCTTTATGGCTGTTGACATCTGCTTCATTATTTGGTTGGTTTTGTAGAAAACAAGCCATTTCCTGAACAAGGTTCAGTCATCATAAACGGGTAGATTTGGCAGATGACCAAAGCTACCCTGAAGATTTCAATTAAACCACAGGAACAAATTGCATTTTAGTTTATAACTGTTGTAGGTCAAGAGGGGAGGATGGGGGTTTCCAGGGTAAGTCAAGGACATTAGTATAGTGCCATTATAAAAATCGCATTAAGTCAATGGATAGTCAGTCATCCTGGAAACACAGTTTTCCTTTTTTCTTCTATCTCTATCGTTTGCATTAATAGAGTTGCATGTGGTGGAGGGAGAAGTTTCTCAGCAGGGGGTGTCATAGCGTTGTTAATGTCTTGAGCTTGGCTGAGGCGACTCGTCTAGTCTCTTAATGGCTAATCACGTTATCTCTGTGTGAGTTTCATGAGATGTTTGGTAGAGTAACAGATATCATATGGGGATAATTGTATACCCTAAAAGGAAAAAAAAAAGCACTTGTAAAGAGATAAAAAAGAGAAAAAGGGCCAATATTTGTTGTGGCCAACTATTGGTATTGGTATAGGTATAGTGTACTACACTATTACTGACAATGAAACAAATATAACTATATATATAAGCAAATATATATGGTGGTTGAGGAGATTCCCCCCTTGCATGTAAGTGCTTTGAGTGCTGAGAAAAACACTATATAAATGTAAAAAATTAGGGGCCAAGCCCCGAAGGGGCTATGGCACCTATTGTATCTGTTAGTTTTCTTATTATTATTAGGGGCCAAGCCCCGAAGGGGCTATGGCACCTATTGTATCTGTTAGTTTTCTTATTATTATTAGGGGCCAAGCCCCGAAGGGGCTATGGCACCTATTGTATCTGTTAGTTTTCTTATTATTATTATTATTATTATTCTTCTTCCTCCTCTTGAAGTCTATGGCAGCCCTATGAACCATACATAGGAAAATGATGAAATTTGGCACACTTGTAGTGATGGTAATGAAAAGTAATTGTAGCAATTTTTGAGTCTCTAGGTCCAACTCTATAGCGCCACCAGCAGTTCAAAAATTCAACATTGAAATGGTTATAACTTTTGAACCCTTTGATCTAGAAAAATGAAACTTAGTACACCTGATTCATCTCATCATGCTGATTAGAACCAATATCTTACATTAAGACTCCGCCCATTACAGTAGTGGCCATTTTGAAAAGTACAGTATGCAGTTTTTTTGCTACTCCTCCTTCAAAATTGGTCTAATTTTGTCCAAACATGTACTCAAATGATCTTCGGACTGAGCCGCATAAAAGTACTGTCCCCGATTTTTTTTATTCTTCTCTGATCAAAAGTTATGACGTCGCAAACTTAACGAGGTCGACCCAAAATTGGTTCAGAAGCTATAGCTCGGCCAAACTTTGATCAATCGAAACGAAAATTGGTACACTTCATCGGAAGCATGATCTGAGGTTCCATGCCAAAGTTGGGAACAGCGCCACCTACGGGTCATGAGATATGGAAAATGCATATTTTGGCCAATAACTTATGAACAGTTTGTCAGAAAATTATAAACTTGGTGTCTATCGATTCCTTGGGTCATGACAAATCCGTGGATATCGATTTTGCCATGATGGGATGTACCACGTGTCCGCCATTTTGAATGATGTCATAATTTGCAATATCATTTAAACTATTTGAAATTTCTTCACCAAATTTGGTATGGATCATCATTAGCATGGCCCGAAGGTACCTGAGAAATTTGATCACAGCGCCACCTAGTGTTCCAGAGATATCATTGTTTTTTGAAAAAACGCTTATAACTTTTGCTAACATTGCTTGAAATTTGATTTCTTTATGTCAATATATTCCTTGGCTTATGCCGATTTCAACGATATCTCATATGTTATTTATCAACAATGTGACTGGCCGCCATATTGGAGTGAATGTAAAACAGTTTTTTCGCTACTCCTCCTTCAAAATTGGTCTAATTTTGTCCAAACATGTACTCAAATGATCTTCGGACTGAGCCGCATAAAAGTACTGTCCCCGATTTTTTTGCTATACTGGAAAAAAAAAGTTATGATGTCGCAAACTTAATGAGGTCAACCCATAATTGGTTCAGAGGCTGTAACTTGTGAACAGTTTGTCACAAAATCATAAAATTGGTGTCTATCGATTCCTTGCGTCATGTCGAATCTGAGGATATCTATTTTGCCAGCATTGGATGTACCACATCATAAGCTATATTAGCATTAAGTTAGCTTAGCATGCTAATCTCGTTAACATGATTTTGTGTGCTCATTCACACACTGAAGCCTCTCCTCTGCAGCTTTGTAAAACATGTCCTCTGGGTGGCGCAAGTGGTTCAACCATGCGTCATGAATCCCGAACCATTGTGGTCGTGGGTTCGAGACCAGTGTGGGGCGACTTTGAAATTGTGTATAAAATAATAATTTAAATTCCTTCCGGCTCTGCACTGCTGTTGGTGCTTAAATGCTAGCTGTGCTGCTGTAATTGATGTGCTTACTGTGCTTGATGTACATTAAATTTCTGATGTTTTGCTCTTCTGGCTCCGCATTGCGCTACAGCGGCTGTTGCTTGCTCTGCCTTGCAGGGCTTGGCCCCGTATTGCTGCTTGCAGCTATTTAGGGGCCAAGCCCCGAAGGGGCTATGGCACCTATTGTATCTGTTAGTTCTCTTATTAGGGGCCAAGCCCCGAAGGGGCTATGGCACCTATTGTATCTGTTAGTTTTCTTATTAGGGGCCAAGCCCCGAAGGGGCTATGGCACCTATTGTATCTGTTAGTTTTCTTATTAGGGGCCAAGCCCCGAAGGGGCTATGGCACCTATTGTATCTGTTAGTTTTTCTTATTATTATTAGGGGCCAAGCCCCGAAGGGGCTATGGCACCTATTGTATCTGTTAGTTTTCTTATTATTATTATTAGGGGCCAAGCCCCGAAGGGGCTATGGCACCTATTGTATCTGTTAGTTTTCTTATTATTAGGGGCCAAGCCCCGAAGGGGCTATGGCACCTATTGTATCTGTTAGTTTTCTTATTATTATTAGGGGCCAAGCCCCGAAGGGGCTATGGCACCTATTGTATCTGTTAGTTTTCTTATTATTATTAGGGGCCAAGCCCCGAAGGGGCTATGGCACCTATTGTATCTGTTAGTTTTCTTATTATTATTAGGGGCCAAGCCCCGAAGGGGCTATGGCACCTATTGTATCTGTTAGTTTTCTTATTAGGGGCCAAGCCCCGAAGGGGCTATGGCACCTATTGTATCTGTTAGTTTTCTTATTATTATTATTATTATTATTCTTCTTCCTCCTCTTGAAGTCTATGGCAGCCCTATGAACCATACATAGGAAAATGATGAAATTTGGCACACTTGTAGTGATGGTAATGAAAAGTAATTGTAGCAATTTTTGAGTCTCTAGGTCCAACTCTATAGCGCCACCAGCAGTTCAAAAATTCAACATTGAAATGGTTATAACTTTTGAACCCTTTGATCTAGAAAAATGAAACTTAGTACACCTGATTCATCTCATCATGCTGATTAGAACCAATATCTTACATTAAGACTCCGCCCATTACAGTAGTGGCCATTTTGAAAAGTACAGTATGCAGTTTTTTTGCTACTCCTCCTTCAAAATTGGTCTAATTTTGTCCAAACATGTACTCAAATGATCTTCGGACTGAGCCGCATAAAAGTACTGTCCCCGATTTTTTTTATTCTTCTCTGATCAAAAGTTATGACGTCGCAAACTTAACGAGGTCGACCCAAAATTGGTTCAGAAGCTATAGCTCGGCCAAACTTTGATCAATCGAAACGAAAATTGGTACACTTCATCGGAAGCATGATCTGAGGTTCCATGCCAAAGTTGGGAACAGCGCCACCTACGGGTCATGAGATATGGAAAATGCATATTTTGGCCAATAACTTATGAACAGTTTGTCAGAAAATTATAAACTTGGTGTCTATCGATTCCTTGGGTCATGACAAATCCGTGGATATCGATTTTGCCATAATGGGATGTACCACGTGTCCGCCATTTTGAATGATGTCATAATTTGCAATATCTTTTAAACTATTTGAAATTTCTTCACCAAATTTGGTATGGATCATCATTAGCATGGCCCGAAGGTACATGAGAAGTTTGATCACAGCGCCACCTAGTGTTCCAGAGATATCATTGTTTTTTGAAAAAACACTTATAACTTTTGCCAACATTGCTTGAAATTTGATTTCTTTATGTCAATATATTCCTTGGCTTATGCCGATTTCAACGATATCTCATATGTTATTTTTCAACAATGTGACTGGCCGCCATATTGGAGCGAATGTAAAACAGTTTTTTCGCTACTCCTCCTTCAAAATTGGTCTAATTTTGTCCAAATATGTACTCAAATGATCTTCGGACTGAGCCGCATAAAAGTACTGTCCCCGATTTTTTTGCTCTACTGGAAAAAAAAAGTTATGATGTCGCAAACTTAACGAGGTCGACCCATAATTGGTTCAGAGGCTGTAACTTGTGAACAGTTTGTCACAAAATCATAAAATTGGTCTCTATCGATTCCTTGCGTCATGTCGAATCCGAGGATATCTTTTTTGCCAGCATTGGATGTACCACATCATAAGCTATATTAGCATTAAGTTAGCTTAGCATGCTAATCTCGTTAACATGATTTTGTGTGCTCATTCACACACTGAAGCCTCTCCTCTGCAGCTTTGTAAAACATGTCCTCTGGGTGGCGCAAGTGGTTCAACCATGCGTCATGAATCCCGAACCATTGTGGTCGTGGGTTCGAGACCAGTGTGGGGCGACTTTGAAATTGTGTATAAAATAATAATTTAAATTCCTTCCGGCTCTGCACTGCTGTTGGTGCTTAAATGCTAGCTGTGCTGCTGTAATTGATGTGCTTACTGTGCTTGATGTACATTAAATTTCTGATGTTTTGCTCTTCTGGCTCCGCATTGCGCTACAGCGGCTGTTGCTTGCTCTGCCTTGCAGGGCTTGGCCCCGTATTGCTGCTTGCAGCTATATTTATTATTATTATTCTTCTTCCTCCTCTTGAAGTCTATGGCAGCCCTATGAACCATACATAGGAAAATGATGAAATTTGGCACACTTGTAGTGATGGTAATGAAAAGTAATTGTAGCAATTTTTGAGTCTCTAGGTCCAACTCTATAGCGCCACCAGCAGTTCAAAAATTCAACATTGAAATGGTTATAACTTTTGAACCCTTTGATCTAGAAAAATGAAACTTAGTACACCTGATTCATCTCATCATGCTGATTAGAACCAATATCTTACATTAAGACTCCGCCCATTACAGTAGTGGCCATTTTGAAAAGTACAGTATGCAGTTTTTTTGCTACTCCTCCTTCAAAATTGGTCTAATTTTGTCCAAACATGTACTCAAATGATCTTCGGACTGAGCCGCATAAAAGTACTGTCCCCGATTTTTTTTATTCTTCTCTGATCAAAAGTTATGACGTCGCAAACTTAACGAGGTCGACCCAAAATTGGTTCAGAAGCTATAGCTCGGCCAAACTTTGATCAATCGAAACGAAAATTGGTACACTTCATCGGAAGCATGATCTGAGGTTCCATGCCAAAGTTGGGAACAGCGCCACCTACGGGTCATGAGATATGGAAAATGCATATTTTGGCCAATAACTTATGAACAGTTTGTCAGAAAATTATAAACTTGGTGTCTATCGATTCCTTGGGTCATGACAAATCCGTGGATATCGATTTTGCCATGATGGGATGTACCACGTGTCCGCCATTTTGAATGATGTCATAATTTGCAATATCTTTTAAACTATTTGAAATTTCTTCACCAAATTTGGTATGGATCATCATTAGCATGGCCCGAAGGTACATGAGAAGTTTGATCACAGCGCCACCTAGTGTTCCAGAGATATCATTGTTTTTTGAAAAAACACTTATAACTTTTGCCAACATTGCTTGAAATTTGATTTCTTTATGTCAATATATTCCTTGGCTTATGCCGATTTCAACGATATCTCATATGTTATTTTTCAACAATGTGACTGGCCGCCATATTGGAGCGAATGTAAAACAGTTTTTTCGCTACTCCTCCTTCAAAATTGGTCTAATTTTGTCCAAATATGTACTCAAATGATCTTCGGACTGAGCCGCATAAAAGTACTGTCCCCGATTTTTTTGCTCTACTGGAAAAAAAAAGTTATGATGTCGCAAACTTAATGAGGTCAACCCATAATTGGTTCAGAGGCTGTAACTTGTGAACAGTTTGTCACAAAATCATAAAATTGGTGTCTATCGATTCCTTGCGTCATGTCGAATCTGAGGATATCTATTTTGCCAGCATTGGATGTACCACATCATAAGCTATATTAGCATTAAGTTAGCTTAGCATGCTAATCTCGTTAACATGATTTTGTGTGCTCATTCACACACTGAAGCCTCTCCTCTGCAGCTTTGTAAAACATGTCCTCTGGGTGGCGCAAGTGGTTCAACCATGCGTCATGAATCCCGAACCATTGTGGTCGTGGGTTCGAGACCAGTGTGGGGCGACTTTGAAATTGTGTATAAAATAATAATTTAAATTCCTTCCGGCTCTGCACTGCTGTTGGTGCTTAAATGCTAGCTGTGCTGCTGTAATTGATGTGCTTACTGTGCTTGATGTACATTAAATTTCTGATGTTTTGCTCTTCTGGCTCCGCATTGCGCTACAGCGGCTGTTGCTTGCTCTGCCTTGCAGGGCTTGGCCCCGTATTGCTGCTTGCAGCTATTTAGGGGCCAAGCCCCGAAGGGGCTATGGCACCTATTGTATCTGTTAGTTTTCTTATTAGGGGCCAAGCCCCGAAGGGGCTATGGCACCTATTGTATCTGTTAGTTTTCTTATTAGGGGCCAAGCCCCGAAGGGGCTATGGCACCTATTGTATCTGTTAGTTTTCTTATTATTAGGGGCCAAGCCCCGAAGGGGCTATGGCACCTATTGTATCTGTTAGTTTTCTTATTATTAGGGGCCAAGCCCCGAAGGGGCTATGGCACCTATTGTATCTGTTAGTTTTCTTATTAGGGGCCAAGCCCCGAAGGGGCTATGGCACCTATTGTATCTGTTAGTTTTCTTATTAGGGGCCAAGCCCCGAAGGGGCTATGGCACCTATTGTATCTGTTAGTTTTCTTATTATTATTAGGGGCCAAGCCCCGAAGGGGCTATGGCACCTATTGTATCTGTTAGTTTTCTTATTATTAGGGGCCAAGCCCCGAAGGGGCTATGGCACCTATTGTATCTGTTAGTTTTCTTATTATTATTATTATTATTATTCTTCTTCCTCCTCTTGAAGTCTATGGCAGCCCTATGAACCATACATAGGAAAATGATGAAATTTGGCACACTTGTAGTGATGGTAATGAAAAGTAATTGTAGCAATTTTTGAGTCTCTAGGTCCAACTCTATAGCGCCACCAGCAGTTCAAAAATTCAACATTGAAATGGTTATAACTTTTGAACCCTTTGATCTAGAAAAATGAAACTTAGTACACCTGATTCATCTCATCATGCTGATTAGAACCAATATCTTACATTAAGACTCCGCCCATTACAGTAGTGGCCATTTTGAAAAGTACAGTATGCAGTTTTTTTGCTACTCCTCCTTCAAAATTGGTCTAATTTTGTCCAAACATGTACTCAAATGATCTTCGGACTGAGCCGCATAAAAGTACTGTCCCCGATTTTTTTTATTCTTCTCTGATCAAAAGTTATGACGTCGCAAACTTAACGAGGTCGACCCAAAATTGGTTCAGAAGCTATAGCTCGGCCAAACTTTGATCAATCGAAACGAAAATTGGTACACTTCATCGGAAGCATGATCTGAGGTTCCATGCCAAAGTTGGGAACAGCGCCACCTACGGGTCATGAGATATGGAAAATGCATATTTTGGCCAATAACTTATGAACAGTTTGTCAGAAAATTATAAACTTGGTGTCTATCGATTCCTTGGGTCATGACAAATCCGTGGATATCGATTTTGCCATGATGGGATGTACCACGTGTCCGCCATTTTGAATGATGTCATAATTTGCAATATCTTTTAAACTATTTGAAATTTCTTCACCAAATTTGGTATGGATCATCATTAGCATGGCCCGAAGGTACCTGAGAAATTTGATCACAGCGCCACCTAGTGTTCCAGAGATATCATTGTTTTTTGAAAAAACGCTTATAACTTTTGCTAACATTGCTTGAAATTTGATTTCTTTATGTCAATATATTCCTTGGCTTATGCCGATTTCAACGATATCTCATATGTTATTTATCAACAATGTGACTGGCCGCCATATTGGAGTGAATGTAAAACAGTTTTTTCGCTACTCCTCCTTCAAAATTGGTCTAATTTTGTCCAAACATGTACTCAAATGATCTTCGGACTGAGCCGCATAAAAGTACTGTCCCCGATTTTTTTGCTATACTGGAAAAAAAAAGTTATGATGTCGCAAACTTAATGAGGTCAACCCATAATTGGTTCAGAGGCTGTAACTTGTGAACAGTTTGTCACAAAATCATAAAATTGGTGTCTATCGATTCCTTGCGTCATGTCGAATCTGAGGATATCTATTTTGCCAGCATTGGATGTACCACATCATAAGCTATATTAGCATTAAGTTAGCTTAGCATGCTAATCTCGTTAACATGATTTTGTGTGCTCATTCACACACTGAAGCCTCTCCTCTGCAGCTTTGTAAAACATGTCCTCTGGGTGGCGCAAGTGGTTCAACCATGCGTCATGAATCCCGAACCATTGTGGTCGTGGGTTCGAGACCAGTGTGGGGCGACTTTGAAATTGTGTATAAAATAATAATTTAAATTCCTTCCGGCTCTGCACTGCTGTTGGTGCTTAAATGCTAGCTGTGCTGCTGTAATTGATGTGCTTACTGTGCTTGATGTACATTAAATTTCTGATGTTTTGCTCTTCTGGCTCCGCATTGCGCTACAGCGGCTGTTGCTTGCTCTGCCTTGCAGGGCTTGGCCCCGTATTGCTGCTTGCAGCTATATTTATTATTATTATTCTTCTTCCTCCTCTTGAAGTCTATGGCAGCCCTATGAACCATACATAGGAAAATGATGAAATTTGGCACACTTGTAGTGATGGTAATGAAAAGTAATTGTAGCAATTTTTGAGTCTCTAGGTCCAACTCTATAGCGCCACCAGCAGTTCAAAAATTCAACATTGAAATGGTTATAACTTTTGAACCCTTTGATCTAGAAAAATGAAACTTAGTACACCTGATTCATCTCATCATGCTGATTAGAACCAATATCTTACATTAAGACTCCGCCCATTACAGTAGTGGCCATTTTGAAAAGTACAGTATGCAGTTTTTTTGCTACTCCTCCTTCAAAATTGGTCTAATTTTGTCCAAACATGTACTCAAATGATCTTCGGACTGAGCCGCATAAAAGTACTGTCCCCGATTTTTTTTATTCTTCTCTGATCAAAAGTTATGACGTCGCAAACTTAACGAGGTCGACCCAAAATTGGTTCAGAAGCTATAGCTCGGCCAAACTTTGATCAATCGAAACGAAAATTGGTACACTTCATCGGAAGCATGATCTGAGGTTCCATGCCAAAGTTGGGAACAGCGCCACCTACGGGTCATGAGATATGGAAAATGCATATTTTGGCCAATAACTTATGAACAGTTTGTCAGAAAATTATAAACTTGGTGTCTATCGATTCCTTGGGTCATGACAAATCCGTGGATATCGATTTTGCCATGATGGGATGTACCACGTGTCCGCCATTTTGAATGATGTCATAATTTGCAATATCTTTTAAACTATTTGAAATTTCTTCACCAAATTTGGTATGGATCATCATTAGCATGGCCCGAAGGTACCTGAGAAATTTGATCACAGCGCCACCTAGTGTTCCAGAGATATCATTGTTTTTTGAAAAAACGCTTATAACTTTTGCTAACATTGCTTGAAATTTGATTTCTTTATGTCAATATATTCCTTGGCTTATGCCGATTTCAACGATATCTCATATGTTATTTATCAACAATGTGACTGGCCGCCATATTGGAGTGAATGTAAAACAGTTTTTTCGCTACTCCTCCTTCAAAATTGGTCTAATTTTGTCCAAACATGTACTCAAATGATCTTCGGACTGAGCCGCATAAAAGTACTGTCCCCGATTTTTTTGCTATACTGGAAAAAAAAAGTTATGATGTCGCAAACTTAATGAGGTCAACCCATAATTGGTTCAGAGGCTGTAACTTGTGAACAGTTTGTCACAAAATCATAAAATTGGTGTCTATCGATTCCTTGCGTCATGTCGAATCTGAGGATATCTATTTTGCCAGCATTGGATGTACCACATCATAAGCTATATTAGCATTAAGTTAGCTTAGCATGCTAATCTCGTTAACATGATTTTGTGTGCTCATTCACACACTGAAGCCTCTCCTCTGCAGCTTTGTAAAACATGTCCTCTGGGTGGCGCAAGTGGTTCAACCATGCGTCATGAATCCCGAACCATTGTGGTCGTGGGTTCGAGACCAGTGTGGGGCGACTTTGAAATTGTGTATAAAATAATAATTTAAATTCCTTCCGGCTCTGCACTGCTGTTGGTGCTTAAATGCTAGCTGTGCTGCTGTAATTGATGTGCTTACTGTGCTTGATGTACATTAAATTTCTGATGTTTTGCTCTTCTGGCTCCGCATTGCGCTACAGCGGCTGTTGCTTGCTCTGCCTTGCAGGGCTTGGCCCCGTATTGCTGCTTGCAGCTATATTTAGGGGCCAAGCCCCGAAGGGGCAAGGCACCTATTGTATCTGTTAGTTTTCTTATTAGGGGCCAAGCCCCGAAGGGGCAAGGCACCTATTGTATCTGTTAGTTTTCTTATTATTATTATTCTTCTTCTTCTTCTTCTTCTTCTTCTTCCGCCAATGGAAGTCTATGGCAGCCCTATGAACCGTACATAGGAAAATGATGAAATTTGGCACAGTTGTAGAGATAGCCATGAATAGTAATTGGACCAAATTTGGTGTCTCTAGGACCAACTCTATAGCGCCACCACCAGTTAAAAAATTCAACATTGAAATGGTTATAACTTTTGAACCCTTTGATCTAGAGAAATAAAACTTAGTACACTTGATTCATCTCATCATGGTGATCAAAATCAATAGCTTACATTAAGACTCCGCCCATTACAGTAGTAGCCATTTTGTAAAGTACAGTATTCCGTTTTTTCGCTACTCCTCCTTCAAAATTTGTCCAATTTTGTCCAAAATTTGCTCAAATGATCTTTGGACTGAGCCGCATAGAAATGACTGAACAGATTTTTTTATTCATCTTTGTTCAAAAGTTATGATGTCGCAAACTTAATGAGGTTGACCCAAAATTGGTGTAGAGGCTGTATCTCGGCCAAAGTTTGATCAATCGAAACAAAAATTGGTACACTTGATTGGAAGCATGGTTTGAGGGACCTTGCCAAAGTTGGGAACAGCGCCACCTACAGGTCATGAGATATGGAAAATAGCTATTTTGGTCAATAACTTTTGAACAGTTTGTCAGAAAATCATAAATGTATTATCTATGGATTCCTTGGGTCATGCCGAATCCATGGATACCGATTTTGCCAGGATGGGATGTACCACGTGTCCGCCATTTTGAATTTTGTCATAATTTGCAATAACTTTTAAACTATTTGACATATCTTCACAAAATTTAGTATGGATCATCGACACAATGTCCTGAAGGTACATGAGAAGATTGAGCACAGCGCCACCTAGTGTTCCAGAGATATAAGGTCTTTTGTAAAAACGCTTATAACTTTTGTAAATATTGTTCAAATTTTGATTTCTTTATGTCATTACATTCTTTGGCTTATGCCGATTCCGTCGATATCTAATTTGTCATTTTCCAACAATGTGACTATCCGCCATATTGGAACAAATGAAAAACAGTTTTTTCGCTACTCCTCCTTCAAATCTTGCTCAATTTTGTCCAAAATTTGATCAGATGTTCTTTGGACTGAGCTGCACAGAAATGACTGAACAGATTTTTGATATTCGCTACTGTTCCCGAGATATTCATCTCCGAATTTGACCTAGCCTGTGTATGTTGCCTTATGCCAGTTACCTTAGCATAATAATTGGTTAGCATGCTAACCAGATGCCATTCTTTCTAATGTGGCTCTTAAGCTATCAGGATAACCATAAGCTACATTAGCATTAAGCTAGCTTAGCATGCTAATCTCGTTAACATGTTTTTGTGTGCTTATTCTTACACTGAAGCCTCTCCTCTGCAGCTTTGAAATTTACGTCCTCTGAGTGGCGCAAGTTGTTAAACCATGTGTCATGAATCCCGAACCATTACGGTCGTGGGTTCGATTCCTGTGTGGCACATGTCCAGACTGAAGAGGTACTGTGGCCTTAAGTGGTGGAAAAGTTGTTTTAGTTCCACACATGATGTGTATCTGAGAAAGGATCTCCATAAATATAACATGCAGCAAATTTATATAAAACATCTTCATATTGAGTTCATTTTCACTTGTACTACTAAAACAGCTGTTTTTTTTTTTTTTCAAATTTAGCACACTTGTAGTGATTGTAATGAATAGCAATTGGACCAATTTTAGAGTCTCTAGGACCACCTCTATAGCGCCACCACCAGTTCAAAAATTCAAGGAAGGGCAGGAGAGGGGCAGAGGGGGCAGGAGAGGGGCAGGGGTCAGGAGAGGGGCAGGGATCAGGAGAGGGGCAGGGAGGGGAGGGATGGGGAGAGTTGCTGCTGCTTCAGGGCTTGGCCCCTGTATTGCTGCTTGCAGCTATATTTAGGGGCCAAGCCCCGAAGGGGCAAGGCACCTATTGTATCTGTTAGTTTTCTTATTATTATTATTCTTCTTCTTCTTCTTCTTCTTCTTCTTCCGCCAATGGAAGTCTATGGCAGCCCTATGAACCGTACATAGGAAAATGATGAAATTTGGCACAGTTGTAGAGATAGCCATGAATAGTAATTGGACCAAATTTGGTGTCTCTAGGACCAACTCTATAGCGCCACCACCAGTTCAAAAATTCAACATTGAAATGGTTATAACTTTTGAACCCTTTGATCTAGAGAAATAAAACTTAGTACACTTGATTCATCTCATCATGGTGATCAAAATCAATAGCTTACATTAAGACTCCGCCCATTACAGTAGTAGCCATTTTGTAAAGTACAGTATTCCGTTTTTTCGCTACTCCTCCTTCAAAATTTGTCCAATTTTGTCCAAAATTTGCTCAAATGATCTTTGGACTGAGCCGCATAGAAATGACTGAACAGATTTTTTTTATTCATCTTTGTTCAAAAGTTATGATGTCGCAAACTTAATGAGGTTGACCCAAAATTGGTGTAGAGGCTGTATCTCGGCCAAAGTTTGATCAATCGAAACAAAAATTGATACACTTGATTGGAAGCATTGTTTGAGGGTCCGTGCCAAAGTTGGGAACAGCGCCACCTACGGGTCATGAGATATGGAAAATAGCTATTTTGGTCAATAACTTTTGAACAGTTTGTCAGAAAATCATAAATGTGGTATCTATGGATTCCTTGGGTCATGCCAAATCCATGCATACCGATTTTGCCAGGATGGGATGTACCACGTGTCCGCCATTTTGAATTTTGTCATAATTTGCAATAACTTTTAAACTATTTGACATATCTTCACAAAATTTAGTATGGATCATCGACACAATGTCCTGAAAGTACATGAGAAGATTGAGCACAGCGCCACCTAGTGTTCCAGAGATATAAGGTCTTTTGTAAAAACGCTTATAACTTTTGTAAATATTGTTCAAATTTTGATTTCTTTATGTCATTACATTCTTTGGCTTATGCCGATTCCGTCGATATCTCATTTGTCATTTTCCAACAATGTGACTATCCGCCATATTGGAACAAATGAAAAACAGTTTTTTCGCTACTCCTCCTTCAAATCTTACTCAATTTTGTCCAAAATTTGATCAGATGTTCTTTGGACTGAGCTGCACAGAAATGACTGAACAGATTTTTGATATTCGCTACCGTTCCTGAGATATTCATCTCCGAATTTGACCTAGCCTGTGTATGTTGCCTTATGCCAGTTACCTTAGCATAATAATTGGTTAGCATGCTAACCAGATGCCATTCTTTCTAATGTGGCTCTAGAGCTATCAGGATAACCATAAGCTACATTAGCATTAAGCTAGCTTAGCATGCTAATCTCGTTAACATGTTTTTGTGTGCTTATTCTTACACTGAAGCCTCTCCTCTGCAGCTTTGAAATTTACGTCCTCTGAGTGGCGCAAGTTGTTAAACCATGTGTCATGAATCCCGAACCATTACGGTCGTGGGTTCGATTCCTGTGTGGCACATGTCCAGACTGAAGAGGTACTGTGGCCTTAAGTGGTGGAAAAGTTGTTTTAGTTCCACACATGATGTGTATCTGAGAAAGGATCTCCATAAATATAACATGCAGCAAATTTATATAAAACATCTTCATATTGAGTTCATTTTCACTTGTACTACTAAAACAGCTGTTTTTTTTTTTTTTCAAATTTAGCACACTTGTAGTGATTGTAATGAATAGCAATTGGACCAATTTTAGAGTCTCTAGGACCACCTCTATAGCGCCACCACCAGTTCAAAAATTCAAGGAAGGGCAGGAGAGGGGCAGAGGGGGCAGGAGAGGGGCAGGGGTCAGGAGAGGGGCAGGGATCAGGAGAGGGGCAGGGAGGGGAGTGATGGGGAGAGTTGCTGCTGCTTCAGGGCTTGGCCCCTGTATTGCTGCTTGCAGCTATATTTCTTATTATTATTATTCTTCTTCTTCTTCCGCCAATGGAAGTCTATGGCAGCCCTATGAACCGTAAATAGGAAAATGATGAAATTTGGTACACTTCTAGTGATGCTAATGAATAGTAATTGGACCAATTTTTGAGTCTCTAGGACCAACTCCATAGCGCCACCACCAGTTCAAAAATTCAACATTGAAATGGTTATAACTTTTTAACCCTTTGATCTAGAGAAATGAAACTTAGTACACCTGATTCCTCTCATCTTTCTGATCACAACCAATACATTACATTAAGACTCCGCCCATTACAGTAGTGGCCATTTTGAAAAGTACAGTATTCAGTTTTTTCGCTACTCCTCCTTCAAATTTTCTCCAATTTTGTCCAAAATTTGCTCAAATGATCTTTGGACTGAGCCGCACAGAAATGACTGAACTGATTTTTTTTATTCATCTTTGTTCAAAAGCTATGATGTCACAAACTTGACGAGGTCCACCCAAAATTGGCTAAGAGGCTGTATCTCGGCCAAAGTTTGATCAATCGAAACATAAATTGGTACATTTCATCAGAAGCTTGATATGAGGTTCCATGCCAAAGTTGGGAACAGCGCCACCTACGGGTCATGAGATATGGAAAATAGCTATTTTGGTCAATAACTTTTGAACAGTTTGTCAGAAAATCATAAATGTGGTATCTATGGATTCCTTGGGTCATGCTGAATCCGTGGATACCGATTTTGCCAGGATGGGATGTACCACGTGTCCGCCATTTTGAATTGTGTCATAATTTGCAATAACTTTTAAACTATTTGACATATCTTTACAAAATGTAGTATGGTTCATCGACACAATGTCCTGAAGGTACATGAGAAGATTGAGCACAGCGCCACCTAGTGTTCCAGAGATATAAGGTCTTTTGCAAAAACGCTTATAACTCTTGAAAACATTGTTCAAATTTTGATTTCTTTACATCATTATGTTCCTTGGCTTATGCCGATTCCGACGACATCTCATTTGTCATTTTCCAACAATGTGACTGTCCACCATATTGGAACAAATGAAAAACAGTTTTTTTACTACTCCTCCTTCAAATCTTGCTAAATTTTGTCCAAAATTTGATCATATGTTCTTTGGACTGAGCTGCACAGAAATGACTGAACAGATTTTTGATATTCGCTACCGTTCCCGAGATATTCATCTCCGAATTTGACCTAGCCTGTGTTTGTTGCCTTATGCCAGTTACCTTAGCATAATAATTGGTTAGCATGCTAACCAGATGCCATTCTTTCTAATGTGGCTCTTCAGCTATCAGGATAACCATAAGCTACATTAGCATTAAGCTAGCTTAGCATGCTAATCTCGTTAACATGATTTTGTGTGCTTATTCTTACACTGAAGCCTCTCCTCTGCAGCTTTGTAAAACAAGTCCTCTGGGTGGCGCAATCTGTTCAACCATGCGTCATGAATCCCGAACCATTCCGGTCGTGGGTTCGAGACCAGTGTGGGGCGACTTTGAAATTGTGTATAAAATTGTCATTTGAACTCCTTTATTATCTAGGTAAGAGCTGTACTAATGTTTCTAACACTGGGATTAGAAATAAGTGTTTTTTTTTTCTACATTCTGTGTTCATTCTCATCAGAACTTCTGTTCATTTTGATTTTATCCTATCTGTACCTCTGAACCCATCTGTTCATGTACATTCTATTTCTGCTGTTTTTGCTCTTCTGGCTCCGCATTGCGCTACAGCCCTACTGTGCTACAGTGGCTTGGCCCCTGTATTGCTGCTTGCAGCTATATTTATTATTATTCTTCTTCTTCTTCTTCTTCTTCTTCTTCCGCCAATGGAAGTCTATGGCAGCCCTATGAACCGTACATAGGAAAATGATGAAATTTGGCACAGTTGTAGAGATAGCCATGAATAGTAATTGGACCAAATTTGGTGTCTCTAGGACCAACTCTATAGCGCCACCACCAGTTCAAAAATTCAACATTGAAATGGTTATAACTTTTGAACCCTTTGATCTAGAGAAATAAAACTTAGTACACTTGATTCATCTCATCATGGTGATCAAAATCAATAGCTTACATTAAGACTCCGCCCATTACAGTAGTAGCCATTTTGTAAAGTACAGTATTCCGTTTTTTCGCTACTCCTCCTTCAAAATTTGTCCAATTTTGTCCAAAATTTGCTCAAATGATCTTTGGACTGAGCCGCATAGAAATGACTGAACAGATTTTTTTTATTCATCTTTGTTCAAAAGTTATGATGTCGCAAACTTAATGAGGTTGACCCAAAATTGGTGTAGAGGCTGTATCTCGGCCAAAGTTTGATCAATCGAAACAAAAATTGATACACTTGATTGGAAGCATTGTTTGAGGGTCCGTGCCAAAGTTGGGAACAGCGCCACCTACGGGTCATGAGATATGGAAAATAGCTATTTTGGTCAATAACTTTTGAACAGTTTGTCAGAAAATCATAAATGTGGTATCTATGGATTCCTTGGGTCATGCCAAATCCATGCATACCGATTTTGCCAGGATGGGATGTACCACGTGTCCGCCATTTTGAATTTTGTCATAATTTGCAATAACTTTTAAACTATTTGACATATCTTCACAAAATTTAGTATGGATCATCGACACAATGTCCTGAAAGTACATGAGAAGATTGAGCACAGCGCCACCTAGTGTTCCAGAGATATAAGGTCTTTTGTAAAAACGCTTATAACTTTTGTAAATATTGTTCAAATTTTGATTTCTTTATGTCATTACATTCTTTGGCTTATGCCGATTCCGTCGATATCTCATTTGTCATTTTCCAACAATGTGACTATCCGCCATATTGGAACAAATGAAAAACAGTTTTTTCGCTACTCCTCCTTCAAATCTTACTCAATTTTGTCCAAAATTTGATCAGATGTTCTTTGGACTGAGCTGCACAGAAATGACTGAACAGATTTTTGATATTCGCTACCGTTCCTGAGATATTCATCTCCGAATTTGACCTAGCCTGTGTATGTTGCCTTATGCCAGTTACCTTAGCATAATAATTGGTTAGCATGCTAACCAGATGCCATTCTTTCTAATGTGGCTCTAGAGCTATCAGGATAACCATAAGCTACATTAGCATTAAGCTAGCTTAGCATGCTAATCTCGTTAACATGTTTTTGTGTGCTTATTCTTACACTGAAGCCTCTCCTCTGCAGCTTTGAAATTTACGTCCTCTGAGTGGCGCAAGTTGTTAAACCATGTGTCATGAATCCCGAACCATTACGGTCGTGGGTTCGATTCCTGTGTGGCACATGTCCAGACTGAAGAGGTACTGTGGCCTTAAGTGGTGGAAAAGTTGTTTTAGTTCCACACATGATGTGTATCTGAGAAAGGATCTCCATAAATATAACATGCAGCAAATTTATATAAAACATCTTCATATTGAGTTCATTTTCACTTGTACTACTAAAACAGCTGTTTTTTTTTTTTTTCAAATTTAGCACACTTGTAGTGATTGTAATGAATAGCAATTGGACCAATTTTAGAGTCTCTAGGACCACCTCTATAGCGCCACCACCAGTTCAAAAATTCAAGGAAGGGCAGGAGAGGGGCAGAGGGGGCAGGAGAGGGGCAGGGGTCAGGAGAGGGGCAGGGATCAGGAGAGGGGCAGGGAGGGGAGTGATGGGGAGAGTTGCTGCTGCTTCAGGGCTTGGCCCCTGTATTGCTGCTTGCAGCTATATTAGCAATTGTTATTGTCAGAATAACAATTCTTCTTCTTCCCAATGGAAGTCTATGGCAGCCCTATGAACCGTAAATAGGAAAATGATGAAATTTGGCACACTTGTAGTGATGGCCATGATTAGTAAATGTAGCAATTTTTGAGTCACTAGGACCAACTCTATAGCGCCACCAGCAGTTCAAAAATTCAACATTGAAATGGTTATAACTTTTGAACCCTTTGATCTAGAAAAATGAAACTTAGTACACCTGATTCATCTCATCATGCTGATCAGAACCAATATCTTACATTAAGACTCCGCCCATTACAGTAGTGGCCATTTTGAAAAGTACAGTATGCAGTTTTTTTGCTACTCCTCCTTCAAAATTGGTCTAATTTTGTCCAAACATGTGCTCAAATGATCTTCGGACTGAGCCGCATAAAAGTACTGTCCCCGATTTTTTTTATTCTTCTCTGATCAAAAGTTATGACGTCGCAAAGTTAACAAGGTCGACCTAAAATTGGTTCAGCGGCTGTATCTCGGCCAAACTTTGATCAATCGAAACGAAAATTGGTACACTTCATCGGAAGCATGATCTGAGGTTCCATGCCAAAGTTGGGAACAGCGCCACCTACGGGTCATGAGATATGGAAAATGCATATTTTGGCCAATAACTTGTGAACGGTTTGTCAGAAAATTATAAACTTGGTGTCTATCGATTCCTTGGGTCATGATGAATCCGTGGATATTGATTTTGCCATGATGGGATGTACCACGTGTCCGCCATTTTGAATTTTGTCATAATTTGCAATATCTTTTAAACTATTTGAAATTTCTTCACCAAATTTGGTATGGATCGTCATTAGCATGGCCCGAAGGTACCTGAGAAGTTTGATCACAGCGCCACCTAGTGTTCCAGAGATATCATTGTTTTTTGAAAAAACGCTTATAACTTTTGCTAACATTGCTTGAAATTTGATTTCTTTATGGCAATATATTCCTTGGCTTATGCCGATTTCAACGATATCTCATATGTTATTTTTCAACAATGTTACTGGCCGCCATATTGGAGTGAATGTAAAACAGTTTTTTCGCTACTCCTCCTTCAAAATTGGTCTAATTTTGTCCAAACATGTGCTCAAATGATCTTCGGACTGAGCCGCATAAAAGTACTGTCCCCGATTTTTTTGCTATACTGGAAAAAAAAAAGTTATGATGTCGCAAACTTAATGAGGTCGACCCATAATTGGTTCAGAGGCTGTAACTTGTGAACAGTTTGTCACAAAATCATAAAATTGGTGTCTATCGATTCCTTGCGTCATGTCGAATCCGAGGATATCTATTTTGCCAGGATTGGATGTACCATGTTATAAGCTACATTAGCATTAAGATAGCTTAGCATGCTAATCTGGTTAACTTGCTTTTGTGTGCTCATTCTTACACTGAAGCCTCTCCTCTGAAGGTTGTGATTATACGTCCTCTGAGTGGTGCAATCTGCTAAACCATGAATCTAAAATCCTGAGCCATTCTGGTTGTGGGTTCGAGTCCCATGTGGGATGACTTTAAAGTTGTCATTTAAATTCCTTCCGGCTCTGCACTGCTGTTGGTGCTTAAATGCTCGCTGTGCTTCATTTACATTTATATTTAATTTCTGCTGTTTTTGTTCTTGCGGCTCTGCACTGCTGTTGGTGCTTAAATGCTTGCTGCGCTGCTGTGCTTGATGTACATTTACATGTATATTCAATTTCTGCTCTTTTTGTTCTTCTGGCTCCGCACTGCTGTTGGTGCTTAAATGCTTGCTGTGTTGCTGTAATTGATGTGCTTACAGAACTTGCTGTGCTTGATGTACATTAAATTTCTGATGTTTTGCTCTTTTGGCTCCGCATTGCGCTACAGCGGCTTTTGCTTGCTGTGCCTTGCAGGGCTTGGCCCCGTATTGCTGCTTGCAGCTATATTTAGGGGCCAAGCCCCGAAGGGGCAAGGCACCTATTGTATCTGTTAGTTTTCTTATTATTATTATTCTTCTTCTTCTTCTTCTTCTTCTTCTTCCGCCAATGGAAGTCTATGGCAGCCCTATGAACCGTACATAGGAAAATGATGAAATTTGGCACAGTTGTAGAGATAGCCATGAATAGTAATTGGACCAAATTTGGTGTCTCTAGGACCAACTCTATAGCGCCACCACCAGTTCAAAAATTCAACATTGAAATGGTTATAACTTTTGAACCCTTTGATCTAGAGAAATAAAACTTAGTACACTTGATTCATCTCATCATGGTGATCAAAATCAATAGCTTACATTAAGACTCCGCCCATTACAGTAGTAGCCATTTTGTAAAGTACAGTATTCCGTTTTTTCGCTACTCCTCCTTCAAAATTTGTCCAATTTTGTCCAAAATTTGCTCAAATGATCTTTGGACTGAGCCGCATAGAAATGACTGAACAGATTTTTTTTATTCATCTTTGTTCAAAAGTTATGATGTCGCAAACTTAATGAGGTTGACCCAAAATTGGTGTAGAGGCTGTATCTCGGCCAAAGTTTGATCAATCGAAACAAAAATTGATACACTTGATTGGAAGCATTGTTTGAGGGTCCGTGCCAAAGTTGGGAACAGCGCCACCTACGGGTCATGAGATATGGAAAATAGCTATTTTGGTCAATAACTTTTGAACAGTTTGTCAGAAAATCATAAATGTGGTATCTATGGATTCCTTGGGTCATGCCAAATCCATGCATACCGATTTTGCCAGGATGGGATGTACCACGTGTCCGCCATTTTGAATTTTGTCATAATTTGCAATAACTTTTAAACTATTTGACATATCTTCACAAAATTTAGTATGGATCATCGACACAATGTCCTGAAAGTACATGAGAAGATTGAGCACAGCGCCACCTAGTGTTCCAGAGATATAAGGTCTTTTGTAAAAACGCTTATAACTTTTGTAAATATTGTTCAAATTTTGATTTCTTTATGTCATTACATTCTTTGGCTTATGCCGATTCCGTCGATATCTCATTTGTCATTTTCCAACAATGTGACTATCCGCCATATTGGAACAAATGAAAAACAGTTTTTTCGCTACTCCTCCTTCAAATCTTACTCAATTTTGTCCAAAATTTGATCAGATGTTCTTTGGACTGAGCTGCACAGAAATGACTGAACAGATTTTTGATATTCGCTACCGTTCCCGAGATATTCATCTCCGAATTTGACCTAGCCTGTGTTTGTTGCCTTATGCCAGTTACCTTAGCATAATAATTGGTTAGCATGCTAACCAGATGCCATTCTTTCTAATGTGGCTCTTCAGCTATCAGGATAACCATAAGCTACATTAGCATTAAGCTAGCTTAGCATGCTAATCTCGTTAACATGATTTTGTGTGCTTATTCTTACACTGAAGCCTCTCCTCTGCAGCTTTGTAAAACAAGTCCTCTGGGTGGCGCAATCTGTTCAACCATGCGTCATGAATCCCGAACCATTCCGGTCGTGGGTTCGAGACCAGTGTGGGGCGACTTTGAAATTGTGTATAAAATTGTCATTTGAACTCCTTTATTATCTAGGTAAGAGCTGTACTAATGTTTCTAACACTGGGATTAGAAATAAGTGTTTTTTTTTTCTACATTCTGTGTTCATTCTCATCAGAACTTCTGTTCATTTTGATTTTATCCTATCTGTACCTCTGAACCCATCTGTTCATGTACATTCTATTTCTGCTGTTTTTGCTCTTCTGGCTCCGCATTGCGCTACAGCCCTACTGTGCTACAGTGGCTTGGCCCCTGTATTGCTGCTTGCAGCTATATTAGCAATTGTTATTGTCAGAATAACAATTCTTCTTCTTCCCAGTGGAAGTCTATGGCAGCCCTATGAACCGTACATAGGAAAATGATGAAATTTGGCACACTTGTAGAGATGGCCATGAATAGTAATTGGACCAAATTTGGTGTCTCTAGGACCAACTCTATAGCGCCACCAGCAGTTCAAAAATTCAACATTGAAATGGTTATAACTTTTGAACCCTTTGATCTAGAAAAATGAAACTTAGTACACCTGATTCATCTCATTATGCTGATCAGAACCAATATCTTACATTAAGACTCCACCCATTACAGTAGTGGCCATTTTGAAAAGTACAGTATGCAGTTTTTTTGCTACTCCTCCTTCAAAATTGGTCTAATTTTGTCCAAACATGTGCTCAAATGATCTTCGGACTGAGCCGCATAAAAGTACTGTCCCCGATTTTTTTGCTATACTGGAAAAAAAAAAGTTATGATGTCGCAAACTTAACGAGGTCGACCCAAAATTGGTTCAGAAGCTATAGTTTGGCCAAACTTTGATCAATCGAAACAAAAATTGGTACACTTCATCGGAAGCATGATCTGAGGTTCCATGCCAAAGTTGGGAACAGCGCCACCTACGGGTCATGAGATATGGAAAATGCATATTTTGGCCAATAACTTGTGAACGGTTTGTCAGAAAATTATAAAATTGGTGTCTATCGATTCCTTGGGTCATGACAAATCTGAGGATATCGATTTTGCCATGATGGGATGTACCACGTGTCCGCCATTTTGAATTTTGTCATAATTTGCAATATCTTTTAAACTATTTGAAATTTCTTCACCAAATTTGGTATGGATCGTCATTAGCATGGCCCTAAGGTACATGAGAAGTCTGATCACAGCGCCACCTAGTGTTCCAGAGATATCATTGTTTTTTGAAAAAACGCTTATAACTTTTGCTAACATTGCTTGAAATTTGATTTCTTTATGTCAATATATTCCTTGGCTTATGCCGATTTCAACGATATCTCATATGTTATTTTTCAACAATGTGACTGGCCGCCATATTGGAGCGAATGTAAAACAGTTTTTTCGCTACTCCTCCTTCAAAATTGGTCTAATTTTGTCCAAACATGTACTCAAATGATCTTCGGACTGAGCCGCATAAAAGTACTGTCCCCGATTTTTTTGCTATACTGGAAAAAAAAAAGTTATGATGTCGCAAACTTAATGAGGTCGACCCATAATTGGTTCAGAGGCTGTAACTTGTGAACAGTTTGTCACAAAATCATAAAATTGGTGTCTATCGATTCCTTGCATCATGTCGAATCTGAGGATATCTATTTTGCCAGGATTGGATGTACCACATCATAAGCTACATTAGCATTAAGTTAGCTTAGCATGCTAATCTGGTTAACTTGCTTTTGTGTGCTCATTCTTACACTGAAGCCTCTCCTCTGCAGTCTGTGATTGTACATCCTCTGAGTGGCGCAATGAGCTAAACCAAGTGTCATGAATCCTTAACCAATATGGTTGTGGGTTCGAGTCCTGTGTGGGACAACTTTAAAATTTTGTATAAAGTTGTCATTTCAATTCCTTCTGGCTCTGCACTGCTGTTGGTGCTTAAATGCTCGCTGCACTGCTGTGCTTGGTGTACATTTACATGTATATTCAATTTCTGCTCTTTTTGTTCTTCTGGCTCCGCACTGCTGTTGTTGCTTAAATGCTTGCTGCGCTGCTGTGCTTACAGTACTTGTAGATTGCTGTATTTTGTCTGCTTGCTGTGCCTTGCAGGGCTTGGCCCCGTATTGCTGCTTGCAGCTATATTTAGGGGCCAAGCCCCGAAGGGGCTATGGCACCTATTGTATCTGTTAGTTTTCTTATTATTAGGGGCCAAGCCCCGAAGGGGCTATGGCACCTATTGTATCTGTTAGTTTTCTTATTATTATTAGGGGCCAAGCCCCGAAGGGGCTATGGCACCTATTGTATCTGTTAGTTTTCTTATTATTAGGGGCCAAGCCCCGAAGGGGCTATGGCACCTATTGTATCTGTTAGTTTTCTTATTATTATTATTATTATTATTCTTCTTCCTCCTCTTGAAGTCTATGGCAGCCCTATGAACCATACATAGGAAAATGATGAAATTTGGCACACTTGTAGTGATGGTAATGAAAAGTAATTGTAGCAATTTTTGAGTCTCTAGGTCCAACTCTATAGCGCCACCAGCAGTTCAAAAATTCAACATTGAAATGGTTATAACTTTTGAACCCTTTGATCTAGAAAAATGAAACTTAGTACACCTGATTCATCTCATCATGCTGATTAGAACCAATATCTTACATTAAGACTCCGCCCATTACAGTAGTGGCCATTTTGAAAAGTACAGTATGCAGTTTTTTTGCTACTCCTCCTTCAAAATTGGTCTAATTTTGTCCAAACATGTACTCAAATGATCTTCGGACTGAGCCGCATAAAAGTACTGTCCCCGATTTTTTTTATTCTTCTCTGATCAAAAGTTATGACGTCGCAAACTTAACGAGGTCGACCCAAAATTGGTTCAGAAGCTATAGCTCGGCCAAACTTTGATCAATCGAAACGAAAATTGGTACACTTCATCGGAAGCATGATCTGAGGTTCCATGCCAAAGTTGGGAACAGCGCCACCTACGGGTCATGAGATATGGAAAATGCATATTTTGGCCAATAACTTATGAACAGTTTGTCAGAAAATTATAAACTTGGTGTCTATCGATTCCTTGGGTCATGACAAATCCGTGGATATCGATTTTGCCATGATGGGATGTACCACGTGTCCGCCATTTTGAATGATGTCATAATTTGCAATATCTTTTAAACTATTTGAAATTTCTTCACCAAATTTGGTATGGATCATCATTAGCATGGCCCGAAGGTACCTGAGAAATTTGATCACAGCGCCACCTAGTGTTCCAGAGATATCATTGTTTTTTGAAAAAACGCTTATAACTTTTGCTAACATTGCTTGAAATTTGATTTCTTTATGTCAATATATTCCTTGGCTTATGCCGATTTCAACGATATCTCATATGTTATTTATCAACAATGTGACTGGCCGCCATATTGGAGTGAATGTAAAACAGTTTTTTCGCTACTCCTCCTTCAAAATTGGTCTAATTTTGTCCAAACATGTACTCAAATGATCTTCGGACTGAGCCGCATAAAAGTACTGTCCCCGATTTTTTTGCTATACTGGAAAAAAAAAGTTATGATGTCGCAAACTTAATGAGGTCAACCCATAATTGGTTCAGAGGCTGTAACTTGTGAACAGTTTGTCACAAAATCATAAAATTGGTGTCTATCGATTCCTTGCGTCATGTCGAATCTGAGGATATCTATTTTGCCAGCATTGGATGTACCACATCATAAGCTATATTAGCATTAAGTTAGCTTAGCATGCTAATCTCGTTAACATGATTTTGTGTGCTCATTCACACACTGAAGCCTCTCCTCTGCAGCTTTGTAAAACATGTCCTCTGGGTGGCGCAAGTGGTTCAACCATGCGTCATGAATCCCGAACCATTGTGGTCGTGGGTTCGAGACCAGTGTGGGGCGACTTTGAAATTGTGTATAAAATAATAATTTAAATTCCTTCCGGCTCTGCACTGCTGTTGGTGCTTAAATGCTAGCTGTGCTGCTGTAATTGATGTGCTTACTGTGCTTGATGTACATTAAATTTCTGATGTTTTGCTCTTCTGGCTCCGCATTGCGCTACAGCGGCTGTTGCTTGCTCTGCCTTGCAGGGCTTGGCCCCGTATTGCTGCTTGCAGCTATATTTATTATTATTATTATTCTTCTTCCTCCTCTTGAAGTCTATGGCAGCCCTATGAACCATACATAGGAAAATGATGAAATTTGGCACACTTGTAGTGATGGTAATGAAAAGTAATTGTAGCAATTTTTGAGTCTCTAGGTCCAACTCTATAGCGCCACCAGCAGTTCAAAAATTCAACATTGAAATGGTTATAACTTTTGAACCCTTTGATCTAGAAAAATGAAACTTAGTACACCTGATTCATCTCATCATGCTGATTAGAACCAATATCTTACATTAAGACTCCGCCCATTACAGTAGTGGCCATTTTGAAAAGTACAGTATGCAGTTTTTTTGCTACTCCTCCTTCAAAATTGGTCTAATTTTGTCCAAACATGTACTCAAATGATCTTCGGACTGAGCCGCATAAAAGTACTGTCCCCGATTTTTTTTATTCTTCTCTGATCAAAAGTTATGACGTCGCAAACTTAACGAGGTCGACCCAAAATTGGTTCAGAAGCTATAGCTCGGCCAAACTTTGATCAATCGAAACGAAAATTGGTACACTTCATCGGAAGCATGATCTGAGGTTCCATGCCAAAGTTGGGAACAGCGCCACCTACGGGTCATGAGATATGGAAAATGCATATTTTGGCCAATAACTTATGAACAGTTTGTCAGAAAATTATAAACTTGGTGTCTATCGATTCCTTGGGTCATGACAAATCCGTGGATATCGATTTTGCCATGATGGGATGTACCACGTGTCCGCCATTTTGAATGATGTCATAATTTGCAATATCTTTTAAACTATTTGAAATTTCTTCACCAAATTTGGTATGGATCATCATTAGCATGGCCCGAAGGTACCTGAGAAATTTGATCACAGCGCCACCTAGTGTTCCAGAGATATCATTGTTTTTTGAAAAAACGCTTATAACTTTTGCTAACATTGCTTGAAATTTGATTTCTTTATGTCAATATATTCCTTGGCTTATGCCGATTTCAACGATATCTCATATGTTATTTATCAACAATGTGACTGGCCGCCATATTGGAGTGAATGTAAAACAGTTTTTTCGCTACTCCTCCTTCAAAATTGGTCTAATTTTGTCCAAACATGTACTCAAATGATCTTCGGACTGAGCCGCATAAAAGTACTGTCCCCGATTTTTTTGCTATACTGGAAAAAAAAAGTTATGATGTCGCAAACTTAATGAGGTCAACCCATAATTGGTTCAGAGGCTGTAACTTGTGAACAGTTTGTCACAAAATCATAAAATTGGTGTCTATCGATTCCTTGCGTCATGTCGAATCTGAGGATATCTATTTTGCCAGCATTGGATGTACCACATCATAAGCTATATTAGCATTAAGTTAGCTTAGCATGCTAATCTCGTTAACATGATTTTGTGTGCTCATTCACACACTGAAGCCTCTCCTCTGCAGCTTTGTAAAACATGTCCTCTGGGTGGCGCAAGTGGTTCAACCATGCGTCATGAATCCCGAACCATTGTGGTCGTGGGTTCGAGACCAGTGTGGGGCGACTTTGAAATTGTGTATAAAATAATAATTTAAATTCCTTCCGGCTCTGCACTGCTGTTGGTGCTTAAATGCTAGCTGTGCTGCTGTAATTGATGTGCTTACTGTGCTTGATGTACATTAAATTTCTGATGTTTTGCTCTTCTGGCTCAGCATTGCGCTACAGCGGCTGTTGCTTGCTCTGCCTTGCAGGGCTTGGCCCCGTATTGCTGCTTGCAGCTATATTTATTATTATTATTCTTCTTCCTCCTCTTGAAGTCTATGGCAGCCCTATGAACCATACATAGGAAAATGATGAAATTTGGCACACTTGTAGTGATGGTAATGAAAAGTAATTGTAGCAATTTTTGAGTCTCTAGGTCCAACTCTATAGCGCCACCAGCAGTTCAAAAATTCAACATTGAAATGGTTATAACTTTTGAACCCTTTGATCTAGAAAAATGAAACTTAGTACACCTGATTCATCTCATCATGCTGATTAGAACCAATATCTTACATTAAGACTCCGCCCATTACAGTAGTGGCCATTTTGAAAAGTACAGTATGCAGTTTTTTTGCTACTCCTCCTTCAAAATTGGTCTAATTTTGTCCAAACATGTACTCAAATGATCTTCGGACTGAGCCGCATAAAAGTACTGTCCCCGATTTTTTTTATTCTTCTCTGATCAAAAGTTATGACGTCGCAAACTTAACGAGGTCGACCCAAAATTGGTTCAGAAGCTATAGCTCGGCCAAACTTTGATCAATCGAAACGAAAATTGGTACACTTCATCGGAAGCATGATCTGAGGTTCCATGCCAAAGTTGGGAACAGCGCCACCTACGGGTCATGAGATATGGAAAATGCATATTTTGGCCAATAACTTATGAACAGTTTGTCAGAAAATTATAAACTTGGTGTCTATCGATTCCTTGGGTCATGACAAATCCGTGGATATCGATTTTGCCATGATGGGATGTACCACGTGTCCGCCATTTTGAATGATGTCATAATTTGCAATATCTTTTAAACTATTTGAAATTTCTTCACCAAATTTGGTATGGATCATCATTAGCATGGCCCGAAGGTACCTGAGAAATTTGATCACAGCGCCACCTAGTGTTCCAGAGATATCATTGTTTTTTGAAAAAACGCTTATAACTTTTGCTAACATTGCTTGAAATTTGATTTCTTTATGTCAATATATTCCTTGGCTTATGCCGATTTCAACGATATCTCATATGTTATTTATCAACAATGTGACTGGCCGCCATATTGGAGTGAATGTAAAACAGTTTTTTCGCTACTCCTCCTTCAAAATTGGTCTAATTTTGTCCAAACATGTACTCAAATGATCTTCGGACTGAGCCGCATAAAAGTACTGTCCCCGATTTTTTTGCTATACTCGAAAAAAAAAGTTATGATGTCGCAAACTTAATGAGGTCAACCCATAATTGGTTCAGAGGCTGTAACTTGTGAACAGTTTGTCACAAAATCATAAAATTGGTGTCTATCAATTCCTTGCGTCATGTCGAATCTGAGGATATCTATTTTGCCAGCATTGGATGTACCACATCATAAGCTATATTAGCATTAAGTTAGCTTAGCATGCTAATCTCGTTAACATGATTTTGTGTGCTCATTCACACACTGAAGCCTCTCCTCTGCAGCTTTGTAAAACATGTCCTCTGGGTGGCGCAAGTGGTTCAACCATGCGTCATGAATCCCGAACCATTGTGGTCGTGGGTTCGAGACCAGTGTGGGGCGACTTTGAAATTGTGTATAAAATAATAATTTAAATTCCTTCCGGCTCTGCACTGCTGTTGGTGCTTAAATGCTAGCTGTGCTGCTGTAATTGATGTGCTTACTGTGCTTGATGTACATTAAATTTCTGATGTTTTGCTCTTCTGGCTCCGCATTGCGCTACAGCGGCTGTTGCTTGCTCTGCCTTGCAGGGCTTGGCCCCGTATTGCTGCTTGCAGCTATATTTATTATTATTATTATTATTCTTCCTCCTCTTGAAGTCTATGGCAGCCCTATGAACCATACATAGGAAAATGATGAAATTTGGCACACTTGTAGTGATGGTAATGAAAAGTAATTGTAGCAATTTTTGAGTCTCTAGGTCCAACTCTATAGCGCCACCAGCAGTTCAAAAATTCAACATTGAAATGGTTATAACTTTTGAACCCTTTGATCTAGAAAAATGAAACTTAGTACACCTGATTCATCTCATCATGCTGATTAGAACCAATATCTTACATTAAGACTCCGCCCATTACAGTAGTGGCCATTTTGAAAAGTACAGTATGCAGTTTTTTTGCTACTCCTCCTTCAAAATTGGTCTAATTTTGTCCAAACATGTACTCAAATGATCTTCGGACTGAGCCGCATAAAAGTACTGTCCCCGATTTTTTTTATTCTTCTCTGATCAAAAGTTATGACGTCGCAAACTTAACGAGGTCGACCCAAAATTGGTTCAGAAGCTATAGCTCGGCCAAACTTTGATCAATCGAAACGAAAATTGGTACACTTCATCGGAAGCATGATCTGAGGTTCCATGCCAAAGTTGGGAACAGCGCCACCTACGGGTCATGAGATATGGAAAATGCATATTTTGGCCAATAACTTATGAACAGTTTGTCAGAAAATTATAAACTTGGTGTCTATCGATTCCTTGGGTCATGACAAATCCGTGGATATCGATTTTGCCATGATGGGATGTACCACGTGTCCGCCATTTTGAATGATGTCATAATTTGCAATATCTTTTAAACTATTTGAAATTTCTTCACCAAATTTGGTATGGATCATCATTAGCATGGCCCGAAGGTACATGAGAAGTTTGATCACAGCGCCACCTAGTGTTCCAGAGATATCATTGTTTTTTGAAAAAACACTTATAACTTTTGCCAACATTGCTTGAAATTTGATTTCTTTATGTCAATATATTCCTTGGCTTATGCCGATTTCAACGATATCTCATATGTTATTTTTCAACAATGTGACTGGCCGCCATATTGGAGCGAATGTAAAACAGTTTTTTCGCTACTCCTCCTTCAAAATTGGTCTAATTTTGTCCAAATATGTACTCAAATGATCTTCGGACTGAGCCACATAAAAGTACTGTCCCCGATTTTTTTGCTCTACTGGAAAAAAAAAGTTATGATGTCGCAAACTTAACGAGGTCGACCCATAATTGGTTCAGAGGCTGTAACTTGTGAACAGTTTGTCACAAAATCATAAAATTGGTGTCTATCGATTCCTTGCGTCATGTCGAATCTGAGGATATCTATTTTGCCAGCATTGGATGTACCACATCATAAGCTATATTAGCATTAAGTTAGCTTAGCATGCTAATCTCGTTAACATGATTTTGTGTGCTCATTCACACACTGAAGCCTCTCCTCTGCAGCTTTGTAAAACATGTCCTCTGGGTGGCGCAAGTGGTTCAACCATGCGTCATGAATCCCGAACCATTGTGGTCGTGGGTTCGAGACCAGTGTGGGGCGACTTTGAAATTGTGTATAAAATAATAATTTAAATTCCTTCCGGCTCTGCACTGCTGTTGGTGCTTAAATGCTAGCTGTGCTGCTGTAATTGATGTGCTTACTGTGCTTGATGTACATTAAATTTCTGATGTTTTGCTCTTCTGGCTCCGCATTGCGCTACAGCGGCTGTTGCTTGCTCTGCCTTGCAGGGCTTGGCCCCGTATTGCTGCTTGCAGCTATATTAGCAATTGTTATTGTCAGAATAACAATTCTTCTTCTTCCCAGTGGAAGTCTATGGCAGCCCTATGAACCGTACATAGGAAAATGATGAAATTTGGCACACTTGTAGTGATGGCCATGAATAGTAAATGTAGCAATTTTTGAGTCTCTAGGACCAACTCTATAGCGCCACCAGCAGTTCAAAAATTCAACATTGAAATGGTTATAACTTTTGAACCCTTTGATCTAGAAAAATGAAACTTAGTACACCTGATTCATCTCATTATGCTGATCAGAACCAATATCTTACATTAAGACTCCACCCATTACAGTAGTGGCCATTTTGAAAAGTACAGTATGCAGTTTTTTTGCTACTCCTCCTTCAAAATTGGTCTAATTTTGTCCAAACATGTGCTCAAATGATCTTCGGACTGAGCCGCATAAAAGTACTGTCCCCGATTTTTTTTATTCTTCTCTGATCAAAAGTTATGACGTCACAAAGTTAACAAGGTCGACCTAAAATTGGTTCAGCGGCTGTATCTCGGCCAAACTTTGATCAATCGAAAACGAAAATTGGTACGCTTCATCGGAAGCATGATCTGAGGTTCCATGCCAAAGTTGGGAACAGCGCCACCTACGGGTCATGAGATATGGAAAATGCATATTTTGGCCAATAACTTGTGAACGGTTTGTCAGAAAATTATAAACTTGGTGTATATCGATTCCTTGGGTCATGATGAATCCGTGGATATTGATTTTGCCATGATGGGATGTAGCACGTGTCTGCCATTTTGAATTTTGTCATAATTTGCAATATCTTTTAAACTATTTGAAATTTCTTCACCAAATTTGGTATGGATCGTCATTAGCATGGCCCTAAGGTACCTGAGAAGTTTGATCACAGCGCCACCTAGTGTTCCAGAGATATCATTGTTTTTTGAAAAAACGCTTATAACTTTTGCTAACATTGCTTGAAATTTGATTTCTTTATGTCAATATATTCCTTGGCTTATGCCGATTTCAACGATATCTCATATGTTATTTTTCAACAATGTGACTGGCCGCCATATTGGAGTGAATGTAAAACAGTTTTTTCACTACTCCTCCTTCAAAATTGGTCTAATTTTGTCCAAACTTGTGCTCAAATGATCTTCGGACTGAGCCGCATAAAAGTACTGTTCCCGATTTTTTTGCTATACTGGAAAAAAAAAAGTTATGATGTCGCAAACTTAATGAGGTCGACCCATAATTGGTTCAGAGGCTGTAACTTGTGAACAGTTTGTCACAAAATCATAAAATTGGTGTCTATCGATTCCTTGCGTCATGTCGAATCCGAGGATATCTATTTTGCCAGGATTGGATGTACCATGTTATAAGCTACATTAGCATTAAGATAGCTTAGCATGCTAATCTGGTTAACTTGCTTTTGTGTGCTCATTCTTACACTGAAGCCTCTCCTCTGAAGTTTGTGATTGTACGTCCTCTGAGTGGTGCAATCTGCTAAACCATGAATCTAAAATCTTGAGCCATTCTGGTTGTGGGTTCGAGTCCCATGTGGGATGACTTTAAAGTTGTCATTTAAATTCCTTCCGGCTCTGCACTGCTGTTGGTGCTTAAATGCTCGCTGTGCTTCATTTACATTTATATTTAATTTCTGCTCTTTTTGTTCTTGCGGCTCTGCACTGCTGTTGGTGCTTAAATGCTTGCTGCGCTGCTGTGCTTGATGTACATTTACATGTATATTCAATTTCTGCTCTTTTTGTTCTTCTGGCTCCGCACTGCTGTTGGTGCTTAAATGCTTGCTGTGTTGCTGTAATTGATGTGCTTACAGAACTTGCTGTGCTTGATGTACATTAAATTTCTGATGTTTTGCTCTTCTGGCTCCGCATTGCGCTACAGCGGCTTTTGCTTGCTGTGCCTTGCAGGGCTTGGCCCCGTATTGCTGCTTGCAGCTATTTATTAGGGGCCAAGCCCCGAAGGGGCTATGGCACCTATTGTATCTGTTAGTTTTCTTATTATTATTATTATTATTATTCTTCTTCCTCCTCTTGAAGTCTATGGCAGCCCTATGAACCATACATAGGAAAATGATGAAATTTGGCACACTTGTAGTGATGGTAATGAAAAGTAATTGTAGCAATTTTTGAGTCTCTAGGTCCAACTCTATAGCGCCACCAGCAGTTCAAAAATTCAACATTGAAATGGTTATAACTTTTGAACCCTTTGATCTAGAAAAATGAAACTTAGTACACCTGATTCATCTCATCATGCTGATTAGAACCAATATCTTACATTAAGACTCCGCCCATTACAGTAGTGGCCATTTTGAAAAGTACAGTATGCAGTTTTTTTGCTACTCCTCCTTCAAAATTGGTCTAATTTTGTCCAAACATGTACTCAAATGATCTTCGGACTGAGCCGCATAAAAGTACTGTCCCCGATTTTTTTTATTCTTCTCTGATCAAAAGTTATGACGTCGCAAACTTAACGAGGTCGACCCAAAATTGGTTCAGAAGCTATAGCTCGGCCAAACTTTGATCAATCGAAACGAAAATTGGTACACTTCATCGGAAGCATGATCTGAGGTTCCATGCCAAAGTTGGGAACAGCGCCACCTACGGGTCATGAGATATGGAAAATGCATATTTTGGCCAATAACTTATGAACAGTTTGTCAGAAAATTATAAACTTGGTGTCTATCGATTCCTTGGGTCATGACAAATCCGTGGATATCGATTTTGCCATGATGGGATGTACCACGTGTCCGCCATTTTGAATGATGTCATAATTTGCAATATCTTTTAAACTATTTGAAATTTCTTCACCAAATTTGGTATGGATCATCATTAGCATGGCCCGAAGGTACCTGAGAAATTTGATCACAGCGCCACCTAGTGTTCCAGAGATATCATTGTTTTTTGAAAAAACGCTTATAACTTTTGCTAACATTGCTTGAAATTTGATTTCTTTATGTCAATATATTCCTTGGCTTATGCCGATTTCAACGATATCTCATATGTTATTTATCAACAATGTGACTGGCCGCCATATTGGAGTGAATGTAAAACAGTTTTTTCGCTACTCCTCCTTCAAAATTGGTCTAATTTTGTCCAAACATGTACTCAAATGATCTTCGGACTGAGCCGCATAAAAGTACTGTCCCCGATTTTTTTGCTATACTGGAAAAAAAAAGTTATGATGTCGCAAACTTAATGAGGTCAACCCATAATTGGTTCAGAGGCTGTAACTTGTGAACAGTTTGTCACAAAATCATAAAATTGGTGTCTATCGATTCCTTGCGTCATGTCGAATCTGAGGATATCTATTTTGCCAGCATTGGATGTACCACATCATAAGCTATATTAGCATTAAGTTAGCTTAGCATGCTAATCTCGTTAACATGATTTTGTGTGCTCATTCACACACTGAAGCCTCTCCTCTGCAGCTTTGTAAAACATGTCCTCTGGGTGGCGCAAGTGGTTCAACCATGCGTCATGAATCCCGAACCATTGTGGTCGTGGGTTCGAGACCAGTGTGGGGCGACTTTGAAATTGTGTATAAAATAATAATTTAAATTCCTTCCGGCTCTGCACTGCTGTTGGTGCTTAAATGCTAGCTGTGCTGCTGTAATTGATGTGCTTACTGTGCTTGATGTACATTAAATTTCTGATGTTTTGCTCTTCTGGCTCCGCATTGCGCTACAGCGGCTGTTGCTTGCTCTGCCTTGCAGGGCTTGGCCCCGTATTGCTGCTTGCAGCTATATTTATTATTATTATTCTTCTTCCTCCTCTTGAAGTCTATGGCAGCCCTATGAACCATACATAGGAAAATGATGAAATTTGGCACACTTGTAGTGATGGTAATGAAAAGTAATTGTAGCAATTTTTGAGTCTCTAGGTCCAACTCTATAGCGCCACCAGCAGTTCAAAAATTCAACATTGAAATGGTTATAACTTTTGAACCCTTTGATCTAGAAAAATGAAACTTAGTACACCTGATTCATCTCATCATGCTGATTAGAACCAATATCTTACATTAAGACTCCGCCCATTACAGTAGTGGCCATTTTGAAAAGTACAGTATGCAGTTTTTTTGCTACTCCTCCTTCAAAATTGGTCTAATTTTGTCCAAACATGTACTCAAATGATCTTCGGACTGAGCCGCATAAAAGTACTGTCCCCGATTTTTTTTATTCTTCTCTGATCAAAAGTTATGACGTCGCAAACTTAACGAGGTCGACCCAAAATTGGTTCAGAAGCTATAGCTCGGCCAAACTTTGATCAATCGAAACGAAAATTGGTACACTTCATCGGAAGCATGATCTGAGGTTCCATGCCAAAGTTGGGAACAGCGCCACCTACGGGTCATGAGATATGGAAAATGCATATTTTGGCCAATAACTTATGAACAGTTTGTCAGAAAATTATAAACTTGGTGTCTATCGATTCCTTGGGTCATGACAAATCCGTGGATATCGATTTTGCCATGATGGGATGTACCACGTGTCCGCCATTTTGAATGATGTCATAATTTGCAATATCTTTTAAACTATTTGAAATTTCTTCACCAAATTTGGTATGGATCATCATTAGCATGGCCCGAAGGTACCTGAGAAATTTGATCACAGCGCCACCTAGTGTTCCAGAGATATCATTGTTTTTTGAAAAAACGCTTATAACTTTTGCTAACATTGCTTGAAATTTGATTTCTTTATGTCAATATATTCCTTGGCTTATGCCGATTTCAACGATATCTCATATGTTATTTATCAACAATGTGACTGGCCGCCATATTGGAGTGAATGTAAAACAGTTTTTTCGCTACTCCTCCTTCAAAATTGGTCTAATTTTGTCCAAACATGTACTCAAATGATCTTCGGACTGAGCCGCATAAAAGTACTGTCCCCGATTTTTTTGCTATACTGGAAAAAAAAAGTTATGATGTCGCAAACTTAATGAGGTCAACCCATAATTGGTTCAGAGGCTGTAACTTGTGAACAGTTTGTCACAAAATCATAAAATTGGTGTCTATCGATTCCTTGCGTCATGTCGAATCTGAGGATATCTATTTTGCCAGCATTGGATGTACCACATCATAAGCTATATTAGCATTAAGTTAGCTTAGCATGCTAATCTCGTTAACATGATTTTGTGTGCTCATTCACACACTGAAGCCTCTCCTCTGCAGCTTTGTAAAACATGTCCTCTGGGTGGCGCAAGTGGTTCAACCATGCGTCATGAATCCCGAACCATTGTGGTCGTGGGTTCGAGACCAGTGTGGGGCGACTTTGAAATTGTATATAAAATAATAATTTAAATTCCTTCCGGCTCTGCACTGCTGTTGGTGCTTAAATGCTAGCTGTGCTGCTGTAATTGATGTGCTTACTGTGCTTGATGTACATTAAATTTCTGATGTTTTGCTCTTCTGGCTCCGCATTGCGCTACAGCGGCTGTTGCTTGCTCTGCCTTGCAGGGCTTGGCCCCGTATTGCTGCTTGCAGCTATATTTATTATTATTATTATTATTATAACATCACTCATGAAACGTCACATTTACAATAAGGCATTTGGCAGATGCCTTTATCCAAAGCAACTTACATTGAAGGTATACCTTTTATTGTGTTTCATGCATTCAAATAGTATATATTTTAGTTTGTGCATTACCTGGGAATCAAACCTATAACCTTGTTGTTGCTATCACAATACTCTACTGTTTGAGCTACAGTAATGCAGTCTTGATTTGCGGTGAGATACATTTAAAACACATTCAGAAGTAACTGATGTTAATAATTAGCACACAATTATTGAAGCGTCAATACGGAAATGTCAATTTCACTCTATTCTTTAGGTCATCATAGATTTAGTAATATTTTTATAATGGATTTTCATAGGTTAGGATTGAAAGCCTAGACAAGGGTAGTTTGTTTAAATAATGATCCACCTAATAGGACATAAAAGTGCCTGTAGTTGAAGACAGATTTATGTATGGCAGTCATTCCTTTGAGGTTTCTAAATGAATTGGAATGACCTCTTTAGTTGAGCATTGAAAACTACCCGCAGATTCACTAGGCAGCCCAAAGGTCAAACTGAGGGTAATTCAGATTGACATTAACTCTGGATTGCTGTGCTGCAGTCATTACCTTATTGTGAGCCTGCTTCAATGCACACAGCTGTAGACACACATACTGTCTGACTCTGCAAGCCACACGTGGCAGAAGACTCAGGGTGTGTTCACACTTGGCATGTTTGGTTTGATTAAAATTAACCCTGGTGCGATTTCTCTGTTAGTGCTGTTCAGTTGAATAAATGTGAACGTTGCTATCTGAACAAGCGGACCGAGACCGTTGAAAAGGTATATATAGATTCGCTTCTCGTTTGGATGGAAACACAGCAATTGTTTTGAATGTTCGGTAAGCTCTGTCGCGAAATATAGGCTACATAAAAAAGCAGCCCAGTCAGGTTGTGAACATATCTCTATAGAGGGTTTTCACAACACGTCATCAAAAACAAAGGAGGAAAAGAGCAAAGAAGGCATTTGTGGTTGAGAGAGGCACAGCATCAGCTCATCAACCACATGTGTAAATGAAGCGTTGATTATGGCTAAAATGTTGACGTAAAGTAGTTCACTATGGCTACGTTCACACTGTCAGTCCAAATCCGAATTATTTTAATATTTTTGTATCCGATTGGAATCTGATCTAAAATGATCAACAACACAGGCTTGTTTTGGCAGTGACTTTCAGCATGTTTCCTATAACAACGTCTGACGTTCACATTTTACGTGGCGTGAGAAAGTCACATAAACCACGAGAAATCCGATCAGAGTGTTCAGACTGAAGCGGATTTCCTGAATAGGATTTCAAACCACATATGGATGTAGCTTGAAACGGATTTCATGTGATTTTTTTGCTGTTCACGTTAGCTAATTCTGATCAGATTTCAAATCGTATATGAACAAAAATCAGATTTGGACTGACAGTCTGAACGTAACCTATGTCGGGATAAAAAATAGAAGGAAGAACTGTCGGGTCGTCAGTCCATGACTAAGAAGCTAGCTCGTTCGGATCTTTACCACATATTAACTTTAGTTTGTCAAAATTTCGCGCTCTTTCCTGCTTACTAAGTCCTTCTCTATATGATATAGCAGCTTCCACGTGTTTGGTTTAGATATCATAAATTAGTGTAACAATGTGTTCAGTAGTACTGTACATAAACAGTGCAATCCATGCTGTTGTTTACATCCGAGTATCTCCAATATGGCCACGCATCCAGGTAACTGACCAAACCGTGACGTAGGTGCAAACACTCTATTCCTTTAAGTTCGTTTTTAAAATGCCAATGTGATCGCTAAGCAGACCTGGGGCCCGTTCTTCGTACGTCGCTAACTCAGTTAGCTGGATTTGATTGTTGACGATTTGGCATGATCTTGTATTGTTTGGTTCTTCGAAGCTCATCCTGGACTTGCTGTCATAGCAACAGGTCCGTAAGCTTAAACCTGCTCGGGAGCAGGCTTATTTCATGTAAACAGGATTAGATCCCGGCTTTATAAGCGGAGCTGATACGGGAAGTCCAACGCAGCGCGATAGTGCACTTTCTGAGAGATATATTTTTTTCTCGTGACTCGTGAGATTGTTGTTTACATTATTAATTTGTTGGAAACGCACATTTATTTTCGACTTGTCGGAGTCGGGCTTTAACTACTGCACAAACTGTTTGCATTTCCCTAAGATTATTTGCAAGTGGCTCTTTCCTTTACACTATTGGAGATGCGGAGAACTTGATGGAAAGTGCTGTCTGTCGTGTCATTCGGAGTTTTAGGTTTTTTTGTGGCATTTCCAATCCACTTAAGACCCAATGTTGTAAAGCAGTTTTTTTTTAAAGCAGTTTTTTTTTTTTTTTTGGCTATCATAATTTTTTATGAAGATCATGCAATCATGACCATGCCGATTACAGGATATGTCACTCAGGCTTCACTAACGTGATTGGTACCATAGACTATAGACTGCCATCAAGGCCTCAATGAAGGGGATTATGTGAACAGAAAGGGGGTTCACAATGTAAATGTGCAGCCCAGTTACTATTGTGATTCTAGACACTTGTGCTGCATTATATATTTGACTACGTTGAGTGCATTAATGACCAAAAATGGTCACATATTAAACACTGCCTAAAATATTATATATTATTATTATTTTCCACTTTTACTAACTTAAATCTTTTAACCAGCATCAGTCCTCATCATAACTACCAAATATTTATTTAATTTCAGGATTTTAACCCTTTAAATTCCAGTTTTGGTGGCGATACCATCAATTTGTATAAGAGGAAAAAACACAAAAATGTAATTATTTTCCATACACTAAATGCAAAGAGAAAACTTTAACTTTGGATTATCACAGTCTTGAATATGTCAATGATTAGCGGCAACATTATTTCTGGTGCATTTAAAGATTTTGTGTTATGTCAGATAAAAAAAAAAAAAAACACCATTTGGCGCGTCAATGACCAAAAATGGTCACATATTAAACACTGCCTAAAATATTATATATTATTATTATTTTCAACTTTTACTAACTTAAATATTTTAACCAGCATCAGTTCTCATCATAACTACCAAATATGTATTTAATTTCAGGATTTTAACCTTTTAAATTCCAGTTTTGGTGACTATACCATCAATTTGTAATTCATTTTGCATAATTGACATACTGCAAACATCTGCAGTATTGCAAACCTTTTCCTGAATTCTACTAGGTGACTATAACCTGTGCCTGTCTCCCTACACATCAAAATTTGCTCTAGAAAGAAAGGAAAACTACAAGATCACCATGAACATGAACTTTTATTTTTCTAAATTATATAACATAAAACATATCAAAAACTTCAAAACAAAATTGGCTTATCCTCTCATTTGCAGGAGCTGCAGAATTGCAACGTATGCTCCTTGCAGATATAAATGCTACATTTTGAGCAGGTGGTGGTGATTTTTCTTTTTTTTTTAGGGCACACACACACACACACACACACACACACACACACACACACACACACACAGAGAGAGAGAGAGAGAGAGAGAGAGAGAGAGAGAGAGAGAGAGAGAGAGAATAGACAGAAAGGGTAAAATATGACCTTCATGATATTGTGATTTGTCACTCGCCTAAACACCATGTTTATATTTATGTAGTGACGTCATCTGGTGGAATACACTATAAAATGCAAATATAATGCTTTGACTTCAAAATGAAAGGATGTTTCAATATAAATCATGATTCATGTATTAATGACGGCCCCGGCTTTAAACGGCGTTTTAAGGGGTTTCAATGGGCCATTTTTGGTCATTATGGTGCTGAATGGTGCTATTTGTTCTACACAGTGTGTGTTATACATATTTTGCAAAATTAGATCAAATATTTAAAATTTATCCAAAAAGTCACAATTTTGCCAAATTACATACCATTGGCATTAAAACAGCCAAAATGGTCAAAGAAAATTTAACTGAAAATGACCAAAAATGGTCAAATGCAGCATAAGGGTTAATATTCCAGATTAGTGATATTATATCAAATAAAAAAAAGGCAGTTGACTAAAATCTTCCATATCACAAATGTGAAAGCAAAATGGCCAGGATCTGTGCATGACTTAAGAATTTTCAGAGATTCACATTTATGCACATTATTTGAAAGTGGTAAGGAAAGTTCCACAATTAAATATCAAGCTCACTGTATTACATACACGTATGCTGATCCTAACAGAACTGCATTTTTTCATAGGTGATTATGACCTGCCTGCAGACAGGTGTTTTATGACCCCATTCCCTGACCCAAACCAGTTACAATGCAGCTCCAGAACAAGGGCACACAATGAAATTAACTTTGGCTAACTAAAGGGAAGATTTCAGTGTCTGAAAAGTCTGAGGGGTTGCACACCAGACAGGGCCTGTGACATTGTTGCATGTGCCATATTACACAACATTGCCAAAAAAAAAAAAAAACTTTTCATTAAATGTTTAATAAAAGACAAATATGCTTAGTTCCTTGAGTTTTATTTCAATTGTTCTTTGTAAAGAAAAGCCAGTGGTCAAGTGCCTGCAACAAGAGATATTAGACACATGCCTCATGCAACAAATAAAAAGGAAAAGTTGGCTATACACTGCCCACCTGTAGGCCTATGTCTCCTCTGTCTGTGCAGACTCTTCTGTAGGCCTTTCTGTAGATGTGGAATCCTGCAACTTATATTGCAGCCATAAAGCATACAAGTATAAATAAAGTAAAGTTATTTATGCACTTGCAGGTAGGCTAGTTCCTCCATATGACAGTTATCTGAGAGGGTTTATTCACTGTCCAGTGCAATGGAAACAGATGGACATTACAAAGTCTTATACTTTCTTTCCTTTGGAAAGTTAGAAAATGTCCACTTACTGCACATATTTCAGCCACCACTTTCTTGGGAACAGATACAAGTGTTGGTGTATTATGTAAAAGTGCACAAAAGAGGAAAACACAATGTCATTACAATGAACTACACTCGGGAAACATGTGATCAATAACTCATGGCAAAATATTTTTATATTAACATAAGTTTATCAGTTTTCACTTTCACAAGTCAAAGCAATTCATCATTACTCAAGATTTAACAGTTGAAATGACTATACGGCCTTAATTTAATGCAGCAAAAATTATTTTACAGTGTAGGCTACTAAGATCTTTTCTATTTTTTTCCTCAGCCTTTTTCTTGGTTGCTTTTATAAACAGACAACCATTTATTTAACAGTGCCTTTTATAAAAGAGACTATAATATAACTAAAAATTACCATTATGTAGAATACTTTTATTTGTTCCCATGTTCTAGTGTGGTGACTGACATTACAATGAACAAAGTAATTATGCAATTATGCAATTATTAAAATACAAAAATATAGGCTAATAAGTGATAAAAACATCTAACATGGCCACTTCTAACGGATTTAAATTGTCTGCTACTTTTTGCCAGCCCTCTCTCCTGGCTTTTGCAGACTTTGAGGTGTTCCCTGGCGTTTTGATTAAACATTAAAATTCCGAATAAACTTCGACTATTAGTTCTTGCTCTGCTGAGGAGAAAAACTGAGCGCGCTCTTTGGCCACGCTGAACAGCCAATAGCAGCGTTGCTGATCAATGTTTCTACTATCGATACATATCCCCTTTTCAACCAGCGCATGAACGCGCAATTATCTCAGATAACTCAATCCAGCTATACTAATCATATCCGGCAAGTGTGTTCGAAGAACTGAGTTAGCCAGATCATGATTAGCACGATGATATCATCTTGGATGTGTCATTTGATCTCGGATGTAATAAGCAGCGTACGAAGAACGCTGGACTAAATGTTTTTATTTTTATTTATTTTTTTAGTCCGGACCAAGACCAAGCGAACTGAACAACAAGTGTGAACACCCTCAAATTTGAATATATTTTCAAGAGTAATGTAGATTTCTTCATAAAAATCTATGCTTGACTTCAATCACTGTGATGAGTCTTGACACTAATTAGTGCAGAGCAAATGCTGTGTGAAAAGACTATGCTCATACAAAGGAAACAAAGTAATTTTATATTCTGGCCCAGCAGTTCAGATTTTTACTTGCCCTGCCAACATATTCACTGGCCTATCAGAACACATATGATTGTGTTGTGTGAGGAACTGAACCCAGTCTTTATGTATTATCTAATATCTAATAATTTAACTGGAAAGTTTTCCACAAAATCTAACAATTTTGGGGCACACGAGGGTCTAAACATGATAAATCATGGGTTATGCTTAGCCTCAAATATCTCTCCAAAGGGGATTTAATATGCGTTATGGGCACTGAGCGTTGGTATTTTTCAGACCTGGGACATGTGCACTTACTTCCTGTCGCATGCAAACGCTCTCAGGTGGCCAAGGCAGCAAGTGTGGGTAATGGGACAGGCCCATTGGGCAGGGACTACCTATACAATGGTATGTTGTAACTAAAATTATTGTCACCGGACATTTTTTTGAGCCTGTTTTGTTTTTTATATTGTTGAAAAATGGTTTAGTGTTCTGGAATGGGTCAAGGGATCTAATATCTACAAAACAGTAAAGATTATATAGATATATGTATGATATATGGTATTCATAAATATTTTACATTTCTATAACTTCTTTATTCTCTATTGATGCTGTCAGCACATCCAGTACATACGTTTCAGCATCTACCCAAATGTACAAAATAATTGTTTGTACATTTAAATGTTACTTACAGATACCTAAATAATTAATTAGAACAAATAAATAATTAGAACAGGCTGGCTTAGAACACTGTGAGTGTATGTCTTTGTTTGCTAGCCCTGGTATTCAAGGTGTTTCCCTGCCTATTCCCCAAGACGCTGATAGGCTTATAACAACAAGATAAGATTTTTATTGTCCCTCAATTGATTGAAGGAAACACAAAAAAGTACTTACAGCAACATCTTCACTATTTATATACCATGCACATTTTGTGCATTTCCCACAACAACATTTGAAATTTTTTAACCTGACCAGTATTTAAGATAACACCCTTGGGTCTGTGGTACAAAAGGCAGGTGATCGTACCATATTTGGAAAACCAAATTTAGATTTTTCCATCACTCTGCCATGTGAAAAAAAGTTGTATTTGTGATAACGCAAGGAAACATACAAAATTGTGCAGACTTACTTTTTTACCAGGCTGTCATACAAAGACATTTTAATCACATGCAAAAACAAGAGATAACCAATAAAATATTGATAACTGATTCTTTTCTCATTTTTTGCAAAGTAAAATAAAATCTGTAGCTGTAGTATGTAGTTTTTGGAAAATAATTTTGTCAGATAATACCTTAAGAAGCATATCGTTTTGTTTTTCCTTCAAGAATATAAAATATTTTCCTCATATTTTGACCGTTTGATCAAACTTAGGGGTCTTTAAGAAAGAAAGTCTTGTCTGGGTTTTAAATTTAGAAATGTTGCCCACATTTTAAAAGAGCAGGCATGTTCTTGTTTAGCCCTGCACATCTCTAAATGTTACCTACTAACATGATGGAGAGCTGGGCCTTCTCTCCATGTACAAAACACCATTTTCATTTAATGTTTAAATCAAATGAAACCCTTATCCCGAGCCCACAAAGTCCTCCCTGAAGTGGGAAAAGGGCTTATCTGCTGAGGCCAGCCCAGCACCCCTGCTGAGAGGAGGGTTCGGGGAAGGCTCTCTCTGGTTCCCACTACTAGCAAATGGCTACACCTAACCAGAGCAAAGATTTATTAGTAATTTAAATGTTACACAGGAAACAGACATGCATTGCATGCTTAACCATCTGCCAACACTGAGCAGTCAGTTTATTTCTTAATTGAATTATCTAAGCTACAAATAATATTTTTTTTGCTGAGTATTTCTTCAGTTAAGTTCACAGATTCCCTTTGGTGCAGTGTAGTTTACAACTTTCGTCAGTAAATAACCAGAGTAAAGCAAAGTAAAGTTAGTAGACTCCTTTATCCAAAGCGACCTACATCTAATCCATTTTATCAGTGCAAATGTCCCGTGGGAAATGACCGTGGCATTCGTGCCATGTTTTTTTATCATAGTGAATGGTGAATGTAATGTGCACATTACGGTTAGGGGATTGGAATATAATAGTTTTTGTGATGCATATTGATGCTTGGATGAACGATTCTGAACGATGCATAAAAATAATAATAAATAAAAAAATTATAATAATTAAAAAAACATTCACACTATAAATCCTGAACTGTGTTATTGTAAATTAAGTAGCCATACTCTTAATAAAGATTAATAAAAATCTTTATTCAGAAGTAAAGTATTTGCATATAATGTTCGCACATAGAGAGAGAAGCAGCCAGTGCTAAACAATACTCCTAACTTCTTAAAAGCAGATTTGGGAACATTTCAGTTTTTATGTAGAAAAAGGATATATCATGAAAAAGGGTAGGCAATTTCGGAGAGGCTAGCAATAGCAAGCTAGCTTTGAAAGAATGAAATCCCACCATCCTTTCAAAACTTCAAGCCACATCTCCTTCAAAACACATGAACGCACACAGCAGAGTCTGCAAAACGGCAAAAGACAAGAGACAGCATTAAATTACCTCATGTCTCAAAGCACAAAACATTACAATAATAATGGGCCTCATTCGTTAAACTTTCATAAATATATGAGTAAATTCAGAGTAATTTGCGTGTAAAACGGACCTTCCCGAAAACTCCCCTCCAGATTCACAAATGCTTCGTAAACATCCGATTTGAGTTAAACGTGTGTGATAACACATGACAGTAAATTTAGTCAGAACCCTTTTAGTAAATTACATGTTATTTTATTGTGTAATGCATGTTTTCATTTTAATGTGGGACAATTACAATGCATTATAATGCAGGATTCTGAATTTCTTTTTTATTTTAAAGATGTGGAGCTTCTCATCCAGTCTGCAAAGTTTTGTAAATCACTTTAGGAATCTCTTAAGTGACAGCAGCCTAATTTTCCTGCTGCTGTTTGTTATTAATGTTAATAAAACAACAAGAGACATATAAAATCACAGATAAGATAAATTCACTCACTGCTCTTGACTGAAAAACCTTTGTAACTTAAATACAGATTCATTTATATTTAATTTATGCAGTGAAGACTATACAGCGTTATTTTACATTTCATTTGGTTATTCAATTTCTGTACATGAATACTGTTAGATACCTGAAAATCTTAAATGACTGTTTACTTAATTTGTTTAATCTTTGTTTTGTTGTATTTATTTTTGATATGGCTCATAATTTGTTTATTTGTTCTTATTTTATTACTGACTGTTTACTTCCCTTTAATAATGTCTGAACTTTATGGGCTAGTAGTTTTGCTGTGGTATCAAAATTGGAATTAAAATTTGGTGGCAAAAACATTATGGCCACCTGCCTAATATGCTGTTGGTCCTCAGTGTGCTGCCAAACCAGTGCCGACCCGGGGAAGCATGGATTCTACAAGACCCCTGAAGGTGCCCTTTAGTATCTGGCACCAAGATGTTAGCAGCAGATCCCTCAAGTCCTGTAGGTTGCGAGGTGGAGCCACATATGCAGCAGAGTGCAAATCACTCTATGTTGTGACCAGGGCTGGGGGAAGACAATCTAGTGCTCTGAGCAAAATACGAATATGCCGCCCCCCTACGTTCAAATTTTTAAGAGAAAAAATGCCAAATTATCACATATTGATACCTACTCTTGACTTAAGAGAGATGTAATGAATTAATACAGTTGACTCACCATTTAAAAGAGGACCTTTATTGCTTTGGCTCTTCAATTATCTTGGAGTAATACAATTTGCGACAGATTTGATGCTCAATTGAAATTTCGGCCAATCCATTCAAACGATCTTGTGACATTGTCGATCGCAGATCTTCACAAGTCTGAGATGCGAAAAACTCTCTCCTGATGCCACAGTTACCGGCACAGTTAACAATATGCGCAGGGCAATGCTAAGATTTGGGTACAAATCCCGTTTTCCCGGTAGAAGTACCTAGCATGTTAATGGGTGAATCGCACACAACGCTGGGATAGCTCTTGACAGCGGTTTTTATCTCGAAGCTCAGATCATCTGCATCAGTATTCCCAATTTCCTTTCCAAGATGCAGGCACTTGCCACTGCTCAGAGTATGAAAATCAAATTTTCTGCTCTTAGCAAAGCCATCCATCGATTATTCAATGAACGTGCTCGTCATGGTGTGGCGCCCTCTAGTGTCTGGCGCCCTGGGCAATTGGCAAGTTTGCCCAGTGCTTCCGCCGGCCCTGGTTGTGACACATTCCTCCCATTATCATCATTAACATTTTGTGTCACTTGTGCCACAGTATGCCTTCTGTTGGCTCGGACAAAACTGGATAGCCATCTATGAGCCTTGGGCTACCAATTCCCTGTCGCCAATTTTGTAGTTTGTCTCTCCTCAGACCACTGTTAGTAAATTCTCACCACTGCTAACTGGGAACAACCCACAAGCCTTGTCGTTTCAGAGATACTCTGACTCAGTTGCCTTGCCATAACAATTCGGCCCTTATCAAAGTCATTCAGATCTTTATTCCTGCCCATTTCTCCTGCATCCCACACGTTCATTGGGGGCTGTTTACACGACACCGTTTTCAAATAAAAACTGAATGGCCGGCAAATGGCAATGGCGAGCAAACTTGAAAACAAACTTTTGAAAACAGGGTTTATTGTCGTTATTTTCTCCATGTAAACTACAAAAATGCACATTTGTGAAAACGGTGACTTCATGAACATGCGTATAATGTGTTCAGTCTATAGGTGAGTAGTTTCTTTACAAAGTGACATCGCCATCTAATGGCCTGCCATGCATAATACAGTGTTTTTAGTAGTTTTCGCAGATCCGTGTGAACGGGGATCGTTTTGACAACGTTGTTGTCTGTATGCGAAAAACTTAAAGGAAAAACGTTTGAATTTTTAGTACATCGTTGTCATGTAAACTTACCCTAAGAGAACTGATTGTTTGCTTACCATCTAATCTACCCAGATCTTAAAATGTGACTTGTTAGGAGATGATCAACAATACTCGCTTCACCTGTGACTGGTCATAATGTTTTGGCTCATCAGGTATTTACAGCCTCTCTGTCACAAACACAGGAGGAGACAGACAGGTGTAGCGGCACACAGTGTTTATTAAAAGCAGAGTGGTGGTGGAACAACGGGAACCAGAAGCGGACGATGACAAAAAATACACAGGTGTGATGGTTGGGCGGAGGAAGGTCTGTCATAAAGTCAATTCCAAGGTGGGACCAGGGACGTCTGGGTATCGGCAGAGGTACCAACTTTCCCTCGGGTAGCTTCCTTGGCGTGTTGGTGATGGCACAGACTGATCACCCTCTCACGTATCGGGAGATATGTAGGAGCGAGAGGGTTTGTTGGCTGCCTGGGTGTCCAGAGCCGGAGAGGTGTGTGCTGAGTCCATGACAGACAGGCGGCAGGCGGATGGTACATACAACCTTCCCTCAGGACCTCCCGGCGGAGCAGGTTCGGTGCGGGTGGCTTGGAGAATCTGATCATTAAGGGACCATTGGATTGGGGTGACTACCATGGCTGGAGGGAGAACTGGTTCTGGAGGACAGGTTTCAGGATAATACACACAGGATAAATTGCCTTGCAGTTCTTGGTACCGGGTCGGTGGGTTACGGTGAAATCAAACCGTTTGAAGAAGAGCGCCCAACGGGCTAGTCGTGGATTGAGCCGATTGGCCTCTCGGAGATACTCTAGGTTCCGGTGATCGGTGATGACCTCAAAGCGGTGATGAGCTCCCTCCAGCCAGTGTCTCCATTTCTCCAAGGCGAGCTTGATGGCGAGCAGCTCACGATTTCCGATGTCGTACTTCTGCTCCGCCGGGGAAAGCTTCTTGGAATAGAAGGCGCATGGATGGAGTTGAGGAGGCTCACCCTGCAGCTGGGATAACACTGCTCCAACCCCGGTGGTAGACGCATCGACTTCGACCACAAATGGGAGTTCTGGATTGGGGTGCACCAGGATTGGAGCGGTTGTGAAGGCATCCTTCATGTGTTGGAAGGCCAAGAGGTTCCAGGACAGAAACTTGGGCCGGTTCCTGAGGTGAGAGGTGAGTTGAGGAGACTAATTCTGGTTGAATCTGCGATAGAAGTTGGCGAAGCCTAGGAAGCGATGGAGTTCCTTGACGGTGACAGGTTGGGGCCAGTTGTGGATGCTATACACCTTCCTCTGGTCCATCTGGATACCTTGTTGGTCGATGATGTACCTGAGGAACTTCTTGAGGACCTGCGTCACGTGGTGGCGATGTTCGGCCAGGTTCCGGGAGTAGATTAGGATATTGTCGATGTAGACGATGACGAAGCATTGGAGGTACTCCTGGAACACCTCATTTATGTAGCCTTGGAATACGGAGGGTGAGTTGGACAGGCCATGTGGCATTACCTGGTACTCGTAGTGGCCTGCCGGAGTGATGAACGCCATCTTCCATTCGTCACACTTGCGTATCCGAATGATAGGAAGCCTATAGGAAGTTATAGGCGCTCCGCAGGTCCAGCTTGGAGAAGATGCAAGCCCCAAGGAGCTGTTCCAACATGGCAGGGACCAGAGGAAGAGGATAACTGTATTTAACAGTCTGTGCATTAAGGGCCCGGTAGTCGATACACGGCCACAGACCTCCGTCCTTCTTGGCCACGAAGAAGAAGCTGGATGCGGCAGGGGATGTCGATGGATGGATGAAACTTTGTTTGAGAGCCTCCTGAATGTACTCCTCCATGGCCTTCTGTTCCAGTATGGACACTGGGTAGACTTTACCCTTAGCTGGTGCTGCCCCAGGCAGCAGGTCGATGGCTCAGTCCCATGGCTGATGAGGTGGTAGACGGGTCGCCAACTGTTTGCTGAATATATCCTGGAACGCCCGGTACTCTGGAGGGATTTCAGTTTTACTCTCAGTCTCTGGGCTTTTGACGGAGGTGGAGTTCAACTGGAGACTGGATGAAGATTTCAAAAGATGTCGACAGGTCTGACGTGTTTGATCACAGATGACAGACAGTTCTGGAAGCAGGAATCACTCCATTGTTGAATCTGTCCAGAGTTCCAATTGATGGTGGGTGACGAAAAATGAATAAACCTAGGGAAAACAACAGGGCCTTCGTCCTTTCAGGGCTTGGGCCCTAATAATCCTAAAGAAAACAATAGGGCCTTCGCCCTTTCAGCTTATCACTTCCTGTTGCCACTAGGTGGCGCTATGACTATAACTAAATATTGCCATGTAGAAGTGTTCAGGGCAGGACTTTTATCAAACATGTGAAGTTTGATAAGAGTAAATGGAGCAATTCCAAGAGGGTCCTCACACCATCGTTGCTCTGGCCATAATAATCAATAAGAAAAACAATAGGGCCTCCACCCCTTTGGGGCTTGGGCCCTAATAATCTTAAAGTAGACAATAAGGCCTTTGCCCTTTCAGGGCTTGGGCCCTAATTATACAATTTGAAGAAGCATTAAATATCCTACCTGCTTTAAAAATCCTAGAAGAGAGGTCCATTTCACACAAAGAAAAAATAATAAGATGATGAAAGTGCCTTTAGTCTGTGTAATAAAATATTTATAAAGAAAAATTATTGTTCCTAGGAGGTTTTTCTAACATTCATTAGGACCACTAGTGATGTTTAAAATCAATTTTCTTCTCCATTAACCTTTAAAAACTTTCTGGTAATTAAAATTGAGCAACTTTATCAAATATTGGTGTACTTGATATACAGTCCTTCTCACTATTCAGCAAATACTGCTTGGCAATATACATCAGATGTGATGACGGCGTGATAAGCAAAATAATTACGATGAGTGATGAAGTAAAAAAGTATCTGGGGAATTACCTGACCCGGAATACCGATAAGACCAGAAAAACAAGTACACAAATACATGCTGATCAGTCATGTTAAAAAGTATTGGTAACACTTTACAATAAGATTGTATTTGTAATGCAGTAATTAACATTAACTAACAATGAACATTGTAATGTATATTGTCTGTTTTGGTTTCATTTTCACTGTGTTCTGCTTCTGTTTTGCCTGCCCAAGATTCTAATTAGTTTCTCTGGCTGTTAATTAGTTTCCACACACCTGTTCCCTATGATCCGGTCACTATGACGTACGTCGTGGTGACCGACGAATAGGAATCTCGCTAGAGAGGCCAATCTACTTCGAGTGAAACTAAAACAAGCCAATACACATTGGCGTGCAATCATTTACATCAGCTGTACATCCTCGCAGCACGGGTATAATAAGCAGCTGGTGATGATTGCACTTCAGTTTTTTGCTTCAGAGCCAAGCACTTTGATGCTTCTACACAGAGAGTGTGACTTCAAACGAGCCTTTCTGGATCTCTCCTTCACGGTGCGGGTGTTACAGCACAGCAGCGCGAACAGTCTTTTTTTCTCTTCTCTGTCTTTTTTGTTTTGGGTTTGAGCAAACAAAAAAGCTGTTATAACAGCTGGTAAGGTACGCCATCAGAGCACTCAAAAGCTGTTTTTACAGCTGGTAAGCCTCGATTCTCGATTCTTCCTCGACACAGGCCGTTTCTGCGTTTTGCATTCGAGGGTCGAGCATATCAGTACAAGGTCCTGCCCTTCGGGCTGTCCCTGTCTCCCCGTGTCTTCACAAAAGTTACGGAGGGGGCCTTTGTTCCCATGAGAGAACAGGGCATTTGCATTCTCAACTATCTCGACGACTCTCGAGATTAGTTATGCGAACACAGGGACCTCGTGCTCATGCACCTCAGCCAGCTGGGCCTTCAGGTCAACTGGGAAAAGAGCAAACTCGCCCCCGTGCAGAGGATCTCTTTTCTCGGTATGGAGTTGGATTCGGTTGCACAGACAGCGCGCCTCACAGAGCAACGCTCTCAGTCGGTGCTGAACTGCTTGAACATGTTCAAAGGCAGGATAGCGGCCCCACTGAAGTTCTTTCAGAGGCTCCTGGGGCATATGGCGGCGGCAGCAGTGGTAACTCCGCTTGGGCTGCTCCATATGAGACCGCTTCAGCACTGGCTTCACGGCCGAGTCCCGAGATGGGCGTGGCATCATGGCACTCACCGGGTGACAATCACACCGGCGTGCCGCCAGACCTTCAGCCTGTGGTCAGACCCCTCGTTCATTCGGGCAGGAGTCCCCTTGGAACAGGTGTCCAGGCATGCTGTGGTATTCACAGATGCCTCTGCCACCGGCTGGGGTGCCACGTACAACGGGCATGCAGTGTCAGGGGTGTGGACGGGCCCCCAACTGCATTGGCACATCAACTGCCTCGAGTTGCTAGCAGTAAGTCTCACTCTGAGCCGCTTAAAAAGGCCGCTACAGGGCAGAGACGTGCTGGTCCGTACGGACAACACTGCAACCGTTGCGTACATCAACCGTCAAGGTGGTTTACGCTCCCGTCGCATGTCGCAATTCACTCGCCATCTCCTCCTCTGGAGTCAGAAGCATCTGAGGTCGCTTCGAGCCATGTATGTACCCATGTATGCTATCCTGCCTTTGAACATGTTCAAGCAGTTCAGCACCGACTGAGAGCGTTGCTCTGTGAGGCGCGCTGTCTGTGCGACCGAATCCAACTCCATACCGAGAAAAGAGATCCTCTGCACGGGGGCGAGTTTGCTCTTTTCCCAGTTGACCTGAAGGCCCAGCTGGCTGAGGTGCATGAGCACGAGGTTTGCATAACTAATCTCGAGAGTGTGCTAGTATGAGCCAGTCATCGAGATAGTTGAGAATGCAAATGCCCTGTTCTCTCATGGGAACAAAGGCCCCCTCCGTGACTTCTGTGCTCAACCGTGTGGCCGACGAGCTGTCACGAGCTGTGCTTCCGGCAGAATGGCGACTCCACCCCCAGGCAGATTCAGCTGATCTGGAGAGAGTTCGGGGAGGCTCAGGTAAACCTGTTTGCCTCCCACTGCCAGTTGTTTTACTCCCTGACCAAGGGAACACTCGGCACGGACGCACTGGCCCCGGGGCCTCCGCAAATATGCATTTCCCCCAGTGAGCCTACTTGCACAGACCCTGTGCAATGTCAGGGAGGACGAGGAGCAGGTCCTTCTGGTGGCTCCCTATTGGTTCCCAGAACTCATGCTCCTCTTGACAGTCCCTCCCTGGCCCATTCCTCTGTGGAAGGATATTCTGACTCAGAGACGGGGCACCCTATGGCACCCACGTCCGGACCTCTGGAAACTCCATGTCTGGTCCCTGGACGGGACATGGAGGTTCTAGGTGACTTACCCCCAGAGGTACTTAACACCATTACTTCTGCGCGAGCACCGTCTACGAGACGTGCATACGCCTTGAAGTGGACCCTGTTCATCAAATGGTGTTCCTCTCGCAGAGAGGACCCCTGAAGATGTTCGATAGGGTCAGTGCTTTCCTTCTTGCAGCAAGGGTTGGAGTGAAGGCTGTCTCCCTCCACCCTCAAAGTACATGCTGCCACTATTTCAGCATATCATTACCACATAGATGGCAATACAGTTGGAAAGCACGACCTGGTCGTCAGGTTCCTTAGGGGGGCGAGACGTTTAAATCCTCCTCATCCCCCCTCCATACCCTCTTGGGACCTTTCCCTGGTGCTTCAAGCACTTCAGGATGCTCCCTTTGAGCCTTTGCAGTCAGCAGACTTAAAGGTCCCATGACATGAAATTTTCACTTTCTGAGGTTTTTTAACATTAATATGAGTTCCCCTAGCCTGTATATGGTCCCCAAGTTTCTAGAAATTTTAATCGGTGTAAATCGAGCTTTTGCTATCTTTCTAAGCCTTTTGCTATCTTTCTATCTTTCGTTAGCTAACTGTAAATCATCCGAATAAAGTACCATATCCAGACATAATATTTTAAACTAACCATTCGGAAACGTCCTACTGGAGCCGCTGAGTTGCAACTTCTTCATCCGTTGCTTCTCCATCTGGATCGGATTCTGGGTCAAACTGAAATGCTTGAACGACTGCGTGTCGTCGTGCCATTGCAATATATCCAACGTAAACATGCATGGTACTGTTGCCGCAAGATGGTCAAGACCACACCCACCCTCCACCTTGCGCCGCCTTTCTCCTCCTCATTAGCATTTAAAGCTACAATCACCGAAACGGCCCGTCTGAAGGAAGCTCATTCTGGGACTGGCTTGTAGTGGCTATAATTCTGCACCGAGGCTGCATTTTTGGAAAGAGATTTCAGATACAGTACTAGGGACCACTAAGGCCTATATTAAAACCTACAAAAAGTAGCATGTCATGGGACCTTTAAAGCTTCTCTCCTTGAAGACTTTGCTGCTGATTGCATTGGCCTCGATCAAGAGGGTAGGGGACCTGCAAGCATTTTCGGTCGACGAATCGTGCCTAGAGTTCGGGCCGGGTGACAACCATGTTGTATTGAGACCCCGGCCTGGCTATGTGCCACATCTGCTGCTGCCCGCCGGGGCGACCAGCTTTTCAGGCTTGGCTCCTCAGCAAAAAACTGAAGTGCAATCATCACCAGCTGCTTATTATACCCGTGCTGCGAGGCTGCACAGCTGATGCAAATGATTGCACGCCAATGTGTATTGGCTTGTTTTAGTTTCACTCAAAGTAGATTGGCCTCTCTAGCGAGATTTCTATTCGTCGGTCACCACGACGTACATCTCCATTCCCTCCCTCAGGGAACGAGAGTTACCATATGTAACTGAGACGTTTCTGTACACCTTGATTACATTCCCATGTAATGTTGATTACATTCCTCATTTTGTTACTTTTTCCGGTATCGTCTGAGTTTTACGTGGTGGTTTATTATTCCTAAGTGTTCTCCTATGTGCTCCCTGTGTGGTTGATTTATTATTAAAGACTGTCTATTGTAACTCTATCGCCGTGTGCTCATTCATACAGCCACAATTTGTGACATGTATACTGTTTATCTTTGTTTTTATTTACCAAAAAATAAGCTTTATAAAATCGAAACAAAACACATTTGAACAAAAAGTGGCAAAACAATCTTGAACTAAATACAACATTTTCCACAGTGGTTAGCCATAAACTTTAGTCGATTATTCATGTAATAATGTATATGATTGTAGTCTTGTAATAATGTCTAAACACCAGACTCACCCTCTCTCTCTCTCTCTCTCTCTCTTTCTCTCTCTCTCTCACACACACACAAACAGTCCCTGTATACCAAATGACCTATGATGTTTTTAACAAACAAAGATGCAACTTGCTGCTTAACTACCATAGTATGATGCATTGTTGGAGAAATAGTTGTGAGAAATTGTTGTGACTATTTCCCTAAACTGTAGAAACATGGTCACACCTGTATCGTTTGAACCATGTTGGTTCAACAACATAAGATGTGTCTCACATGTCACACAAAAGTGGTGGAGTAATAACTTCTGCTTACTAATCAATTCAAGATCACAGAAACAGAAAGCCATTCTTTTTTATTATCATGTTTACATGCAGAATGTAACTGGCATATTCCCATAGCCTGCGTTTATGTGGTACATTCAGTCAGTAGCTTTGTCAAATTTGCAATGCTGTTTGTAGCTGGTTTCTGGTTTGGGAGGCAAGGGAGGTAGTAGCCTAGAAATCTAGACGCACCCTAGCTGTAGCAAATTTTATTTTGCAGCCAGTGTCGTCTAGCAACTCTTCGTTGGCTTGCGAGCTGGAAAAAAACAAACTCTATTCAAGTCAAGTCAAGTCACCTTTATTTATATAGCGTTTTTTACAATACAGATTGTATCAAAGCAGCTTCACATTGATAACATGAAAATAATACAACAAAGTTTGTTTCTAGAAGAAAATTGCATCATCGTCCACCCTAAATAAGGCAGATCAATAATAATGTTGAATATTAAATGTCCCCAACTAAGCAAGCCAAAAGCCAAGGTAACAGTGGCAAGTAACCAAAACTCCATCAGGTGACAGAATGGAGAAAAAAACCTTGGGAGAACCCAGGCTCAGTCGGGGGCCAGTTCTCCTCTGGCCAACGAGCGAACAGTGTATGATTATGATCCAGGCAGCGTTACAGGTCAGAAGTCAGATTGGTCGTGTCGATGAGGCCTTCACAGGGCTGATGAGGCTGGCACTTCAGGGATGCGCCATGGTTAGGTCCAGGTGCAGATCCACCATGTGATCTGGATACGGCCGGGGTCCACCTCACTTCAGTAAACAGAGAGACTGGTTGACACTTCAGTACTGCGTTGTCGTCGCGCCCAGGCGCAGGTCCTTCATCGGATCTGGATACGGCCTAGATCCGGCGGAAGAGGAGAGACTAGTTGACACTTCAGGACTGTGTTGTCGTCGCGTCCCGGGCGCAGGTCCTTCATCAGATCTGGATACGGCCTGGATCTGGCGGACTGTGGTAAACCTCGGTATAAACAGAGAGACTAATATTAGCATAGACACCATTCTTATAATGTAACGAGTACATCAGGATTTATGGGAAGTGTTCCCGGTTCCAGCTGGCCTAATCTATGCAGCCTAATATGGAATTATAGAAGTCTATAATGTGTTATGTGTATGCTAGGTCAAAGAGATGTGTTTTTAGTCTAGCTTTGAACTGACAGAGTGTATCTGCTTCCCGGACAATGTTAGGATGACTGTTCCAAAGTATTGGTGCTAAATAGGAGAAGGATCTACTGCCAGCAGTTGATTTTGATATTCTAGGTATTATCAACTGGCCGGAATTTTGAGATCGCAATAGACGTGAAGGACTATAATGCGTTAAGAGCTCGCTCAAGTACTGTGGAGCTAAACCATTTAGTGCTTTGTAAGTAATCAGCAATATTTTAAAATCTATACGATGTTTAATAGGGAGCCAGTGCAGTGTTGACAGAACAGGGCTAATATGGTCATACTTCCTGGTTCTGATAAGAATTCGAGCTGCTGCATTTTGGACCAGCTGTAATTTGTTTATTAAGCGTGCAGGGCAACCACCCATAAGAGCATTACAATAATCTAGCCTTGATGTCATGAACGCATTAACTAATTGTTCTGCATTTGTCAATGAGAGCATATGACGTAATTTAGATATATTTTTAAGATGGAAAAATGCGGTTTTACAGATAGTAGACACGCGACTTTCAAATGAAAGATTGGTATCAAAGAGCACACCCAGGTTCCTAACCAACGATGAAGACTTAACAGAGCAGCCATCAAGTGTTAGACAGTATTCTAGGTTATTACGTGAGGAAGTTTTTTGTCCAATAATTAGAATCTCTGTTTTTTACTAGTCATCCAGTTTTTTATATCAGATATGCATTCCGTTAAATTTGGTGAATTGGTAAGTTTCGTCTGGGCGTGAAGAAATATAGAGCTGAGTATCATCAGCATAACAGTGAAAACTAATGCCATGCTTCCTAATGATATCTCTTAAGGGTAGCATGTACAGAGTGAACAGCAACGGTCCTAGTACCGAGCCTTGTGGTACGCCATACTGAACTTGTGATCGATAAGACATCTCTTCATTTACTGCTACAAACTGATAATGGTCAGATAAGTATGATTTAAACCATGCTGATGCAATTCCACTAATGCCAACATCATTTTCGAGTCTATTTAAAAGAATGTTGTGGTCTATAGTGTCAAATGCAGCACTAAGATCGAGTAACACTAATAGCGAGATACAACCACGATCGGATGATAAGAGCAAATCATTTGTGACTCTAATGAGAGCTGTCTTGTTTTTGTTTCAAAAACATTTGGCATTATTTTACTTCCATAGTCTCAGTACTATGGTATGGTCTAAATCCTGACTGAAAATCCTCGCAGATATCATTTCTTGCTAAAAAGGAACAACAGTGTCTTTGACAGAAAAGGTAGATTTGAGATCGGCCTGTAATTGACTAATTCTGTAGGATCAAGTTGCGTTTTTTTAACAAGCAGTTTAATCATAGCCAGCTTAAAAGTTTTTGGTACATATCCTAGTGACAAAGATGAATTAATGATATTAAGAAGAGGATCTGTGACCTCTGGAAGCATCTCTTTCAATAGCTTAGTCGGTATAGGGTCTAACATACATGTTGTCGATTTAGATGGTATAACGAGTTTAGTAAATTCTTCCTCTCCTATAGCAATGAATGAATAAAATTTCTTCAAGGAGACTACAATGCACTGCCTGATGCGATACTGTTGTAGACGGTTGAATAGTTATAATTTTCTCCCTGATATTATCAATCTTGTTAGCAGAGATGGGACCAAGTCATACATGTGCAAGTCTCAAGTAAGTCTCAAGTCTTAACCTTCAAGTCTCAAGTAAGTCCCAAGTATTTTTTTCTTGGGCAAGTCAAGTCAAGTCAAGTCACAGGCTATGTCAAGTCAAGTCAAGTCAAGTCCTGTAGTAGGTCAAGTCAAGTCCAAGTCAAGTCACCTTATTATTATAATTTTACCTGCAGAATCTGATCTTAATAAAGTGAAAAGACAAGATATAAGTAACTGTCAATAAATTACAATAATTTGGATTTGCATTGTAAATACTCATGTTCAGTAAAATACATCATGGAATCAAACAAAATTGTAACTTCATAAAATTATTTATTTTTCACTTCTGCCAACAGTTTAAAATGTAACAAAGTTTAATGTTGTACGAAAAACGTCTCGGTTACGTATGTAACCCTCGTTCCCTGAGTAGGGAACGGAGACGTTACGTCGGATGACGACGAATGGGGTTTCGCTTAGAAATCCTATCACCTTCGAGTATATAAAACGAGCCAATGGCAAAGAAATGCCATGGGTCTGCGGAATTTGCATAGCGTAACTCCGCCCCACCCTGGGGGTATATAAGGAAGTGCGCTGGCAACATGCAGATATGTCTTCGCTGAGGAGCCGAGACTGAACTCAGGCGTTCCAGCGGTACAGCGGAAGTGGCAGGGAGACGTAACGTCTCCGTTCCCTACTCAGGGAACGAGGGTTACATACGTAACCGAGACGTTCCCTTTCGTTGTCACTCCGAGTTACGTCGGATGACGACGAATGGGGTTCCCAGTGTAATCACGCCACCTCTCGACTGTCTTCCAGTGCCCTGCGTAAGTCTGAGCTCCCTGTCGTGAGACTAGCACGGACGAAGGAGTCCTACTTAACACAGGAATACCAAGGTACACTGGGAAGCATATCCAGTGGAAATATGCAATCATGCCCAGCCCGAAGGGGGGGACTTAAGAATACACATATGACCCGAAGGAACTGCATATGGAGAATCACTGGGGTGTCCAGCCGCAGATGGAATATTTCAACCCCAGGGGTGGCAAGGTGGCTTGCCAAGGGAAAGACACATGCTCAAAGAGGCTTACAGTGGAATACACATGTGGGGGTCACCCAGAGGGGAACCATGCACATGGAGGCACCTAGCCAAACGCGAAAGCTGCCGGTGGCATAACTCTGGCGCTGACGTCGTCAGTGCTGGAGGAGACTCAGGGCTTATTAGGCTCACCTGAGGAGAATATCGCACGTATCCCGTCCGTGGAGAGGAATGGCGAACAAGCGAAGACACCTGAGCAGAATCTCTTACCGGCTAGTTGAAGCGAGTACATGAGAAGAAACTGGCTCCACTCGGAGATTATAGAATCTCGCGAATGTGTTAGGTGTCGCCCAGCCTGCAGCTCTGCAGATGTCTGTTAGCGAGGCGCCATGCGCTAGAGCCCAAGAGGATGCCACACTCCGGGTGGAGTGGGCCGTCACACCAAGGGGGCATGGTCGACCTTGCTGCTGGTATGCCAAAGCAATGGCGTCCACTATCCAGTGAGACAACCTTTGCTTGGAGAGAGCCTTTCCCTTCAGCTTCCCACCATGACAGACAAAGAGCTGGTCTGAGGTCCTGAAACACTGCGTCCTGTCAACGTAAGCACGGAGTGCGCGTACTGGACAGAGCAGTGCCAAGGCTGGGTCTGCCTCCTCCAAAGGCAGCGCTTGCAGATTCACCACCTGGTCTCGAAAGGGAGTGGTGGGAACCTTGGGCACATATCCAGGCCGGGGTCTCAGGATCACGTGAGAGTTAGCCGGCCCGAATTCCAGGCACGCTTCGTCAACCGAAAATGCCTGCAGGTCCCCTACCCTCTTGATGGAGGCCAATGCAACCAGGAGCGCTGTCTTCATTGACAGGAACTTAAGCTCCACTGATTGCAGAGGCTCAAAGGGAGCACTCTGCAGGGCAGTTAAAACCACTGAGAGGTCCCAAGAGGGTACGAGGGGAGGACGAGGAGGATTCAGTCTCCTGGCTCCCCTCAGGAACCTGACGATCAGGTCGTGCTTTCCTAAGGACTTACCATCAACTGCGTCGTGATGTGCGGCAATGGCGGCAACATACACTTTCAGGGTGGAGGGAGACAGCCTACGCTCCAACCCTTCTTGCAGGAAGGAAAGCACGACACTGATAGGGCATTTCGTGGGTTCTAGATTTCTAGAAGAACACCAGTTGACGAAGAGGTTCCACTTCAACGCATAGGCATGTCTCGTGGACGATGCTCTAGCGGAAGTGATGGTAGCCACCACCGCTGGTGGTAGGGTACTCAAACCTGCCTCGTCCCATCCAGGAGCCACACGTGGAGGTTCCAAAGATCGGGACGAGGGTGCCATAAGGTGCCCCGTCCCTGAGAAAGCAGGTCCTTCCTCAGAGGAATTGGCCAGGGAGGTGCTGTCGCGAGGAGTACTAGTTCTGAGAACCAGGTGCGGTTGGGCCAATACGGGGCAACCAAAATGACCTGCTCCTCGTCCTCCCTGATCTTGCGCAAAGTCTGCGCAAGAAGGCTCACTGGGGGAAACGCATACTTGCGGAGGCCCCGCGGCCAACTGTGCGCCAGTGCATCCGTGCCGAGGGTGCCCTCGGTCAGGGAATAATACAGGTCGCAGTGGGACGAGTCGTGGGAGGCAAACAGGTCTACCTGTGCGTCCCCGAACTGCTCCCAAATCAGCTGAACCGTCTGGGGATGGAGTCGCCAATCTCCAGCGAGAGGCCGAAGCCGAGACAGCTCGTCGGCCGCCTGGTTCAGGTCTCCCGGGATATAAATGGCACGAAGCGACCTCAGATGCTTCTGACTCCATATGAGGAGGTGGCGGGCGAGTTGTGACATACGGCGGGAGCGCAGACCACCTTGGCGGTTGATGTACGCTACCGTCGCGGTATTGTCCGATCGGACTAGTACGTGTTGACCCCTGAGCAACGCCTGGAAGCGGTGCAGGGCAAGACGTACAGCCAACAACTCGAGGCAATTGACATGCCAAAGGCGCTGGGGTCCTGTCCAGGAGCCCGCGGCAGCATGTCCATTGCACATGGCGCCCCAGCCCGTGGTGGAGGCATCTGTTGACACAACAACATGCCTGGACACTCGTTCCAAGGGCACTCCGGCCCGAAGAAAACTGAGGTTCGACCACGGGGTGAAGGTCTGACGGCAGGTCGGAGTCACTGGGACTCGGAGCGTGCCGTGATGCCATGCCCACCTCGGGACTCGATCGCGAAGCCAAAGCTGAAGTGGTCTCATATGAAGCAACCCGAGCGGCGTGACTGCAGCTGCGGATGCCATATGCCCCAGGAGCCTCTGAAATAGTTTCAGTGGAACCACACTCTTGCCCTCGAATTGACGAAGGCAAGTCAGCAGTGACTGCGCGCGCTCGCTCGTAAGCTGCGCGCACATGGCGATCGAGTCGATCTCCATACCGAGAAAAGAGATCCTCTGCACGGGGCAGAGTTTGCTCTTCTCCCAGTTGACCCGAAGGCCCAGACGAGCTAGGTGCCGGAGCACAAGGTCCCTGTGTTCGCAAACCTGATCTCGAGAGTGAGCTAGGATCAGCCAGTCGTCGAGATAGTTCAGGATGCGAACCCCGTGTTCTCGTAGGGGAACAAGGGCTGCCTCGACGACCTTCGTAAAGACGCGAGGAGACAGGGCTAGCCCGAAAGGGAGAACCGCGTACTGGTATGCCTGCCCCTCGAAAGCAAACCGTAGAAACGGTCTGTGTCGAGGAAGAATGGAGACATGGAAGTAGGCGTCCTTCAGGTCGATCGCTGCAAACCAATCCTGCGGCCGTATGCACTCGAAAAGCCTGAGAGCCTGATGGTCCTCGCGACCCAGCGGGACAGCCTGGGAAGCTCCAACCAGGCTTCCAGGAACTGTACCAGCGGGGTCATACGGACCACAGACGTACCCTCGGTGGTGCAGCGAGGCGGAATGACCGGCCCAGGTGTGGGTGGCATAGCGGCCCGGTGCAGGGGCACGGTCATTAGCCGCGTCCTGCCAGAGGAGGCCAGGGGAGGACCAGCGTCCCACTGGGGCGTGCTCTGGCAGGGAACTGGCGACAGAGGGGGACGAGAGTGGCGAGGCTCGTGAGCGGCGCGCACTGTCATCCGGACACTCTGTGTGCTCAGAGATGGGGAAGTGAGTTCTTTCTTTAACCACATTAGGGTGCTGCCCGTCGTGGGACGAGCAGCGGGGTGGGGAAAACCAAGGATTCTCCCCCGGCCCTCCACCGGGGGAAGGAGCGGCCCTGCTACCGTCTCCTGGGAAGAACTCAACGCCATCTCTGAGCAGCCCGTCTCAGGAGCGCCGCTTGGCCTGGCGTTTAGCGAGGCACGGGGCGGGAGAGGGCTGTGGCGCCTTCCTACGGCGTCCTCCACGACGCGACCCGGATGGAGGCTGCTGCTGGGGCCGTGCGGGAGGGGCAGGAGCCGTAGAAGGGCGCCCTCGGCGGCGAGCGGACTGAGGCACCTGTGCCGACGGCTGGGTGGAGGCAGCAGCTGGCCGTCGGGGCAGGACGTGTTTGAGAGCCTCAGTCTGCTTCTGGGCGGTCGAGAACTGCTGGGCAAAGTCCTCAACCGCCCCGCCGAAGAGGCCAGCCTGGGATATGGGAGTGTCGAGGAACCGGGTCCGCTCGGCCTCACGCATATCAGCCAGGTTGAGCCACAGATGTCTCTCCTGGACCACGCAAGTGGACATCACCTGACCCAGGAGCGTGCGGTCACCTTCGTCGCTCGGAGAGCAAGGTCGGTGGCGGCACGCAACTCATCAAAGAGTGCTGGGTCAGTCCTCCCCTCGTGCATATCACGCAACATCTGGGCCTGGTAGACCTGGAGTGTCGCCATGGCATGCAGTGAGGAGGCCGCCAGCCCCGCAGCTCTATAGGCCTTCGCCACAAGCGTGGAAGAGAACCTACAGGCTTTGGAGGGGTGCTTTGGGTCGCCACGGGAAGAAGCACTCTGAGGACACAGTTGCATCGCAACAGAGCGTTCAACCCGGGGAACCCCAGTGTACCCTTTGGCGGCCGCCTGATCGAGAGGAGGCAGGGCGGAGGAGGTCGCCGAGCGATCACGAGAAGACAATGGTGCCTTCCAGGACCTCGTGACCTCCTCATGCACATCTGGGAAGAAAGGCATTGGGGACGCGCGCTGACGAGGGTCAGTGGCGGCACCCAAAAACCAATCATCCAGCCGCGAGCGCACTGGACCAGGTGGCGGGGACCACTCAAGCCCAATGGCCGCGGCTGCCCGGGAAAGCATGGCAGTCATCTCGGGATCAGACTCGGGCAATGCTGGCACACCCGAAGGTGGCAGCACAGCCGAATCCTCACTTCCCAAGGACTCTTGCCCACCCTGTGATGCAGCGATCGACATCGAATCTTCCTCTGGAGCGCCAAATGAGACCCGCGGCAAGTCAGAGGACTGTACAGCGGGCTCATTTGAAACGCTCACGGGTTGCACGGCGCTAGAGGACGGTCAGGTCCTCAGGTCACCCTGGCCGCCAGCCGAAGTACTAGCTCTCGCGGAGCCAGTAGATCGGGGTGCGGATGAGGGGACTCTACCATGAAGGTCATTGAGTCTCGACCGCAACCGTGCGATGGGCATGTTCCCGCAATGGGAACATGACTCATCCACAAACGCTGCCTTAGCGTGCTCTAAGCCCAGACACACAAGACAGCGATTGTGCCCATCAGAGTCAGAAATGAATAGACCGCAACCAGAAGTGCACGGGCGAGGCATCTTTAAAAAGACGTGCCGCGTGCAAGCTCTTTTAGAAAGGAGATTTCTCCACAAATGCTGAAGCGACCAGGGAGAGAACACACAAACACTGGCAAATCACTGCACAGATAAGCAGGGAATGTGCACTCGCTGGAACTCGCTGTCACACCAACACTTGGAGAGAGGCTCGTCTCGAAGAGAATGAAGAGATGAACTCAGGATTGGCTGTGGAGTGAAGTACATCAACTTGGCTCCGAAGCGAAAACATATCTGCATGTTGCCAGCGCACTTCCTTATATACCCCCAGGGTGGGGCGGAGTTACGCTATGCAAATTCCGCAGACCCATGGCATTTCTTTGCCATTGGCTCGTTTTATATACTCGAAGGTGATAGGATTTTTAAGCGAAACCCCATTCGTCGTCATCCGACGTAACTCGGAGTGACAACGAAAGGGAACTGTGTTTACAATAAGTGTATTGTGATTGTCAAAACATTTTAGTAACTAAACTGAATTGTATTCGGTTTAGTGATAACATGTTACAATGTTTACATGGTACAATTTCTGGTAAGCTACGCTTTTTTATTATTTCAATTCAATTCAATTCAATTATTGTGATCTGATTTAATATTGACTCATTTGGATAACTATTAGGTAGGCTAGATAGGCATGAATTTTTCTCAAGAAAAAAACAACTCACCTAATGCTGTAAACATACAGAGAGATAATGCGTTTTTTATTATAATAACAACTTTATTTAATGATAAGTAAAAATATAATAAATATAGTACACATATTTAGCAAAATACTTTTTTCTAGCCAACTAACGTGCTATAGCCTATATTATGGTCATCAAATGGCTTTCCTGAGGTAAATGTTATGTGACATAATTGTTCTCCAGCTGTTTTATTGACCCATTTGATTGATTGATTGGTCGATATTATGTATGAGGAATATACATTTCGGTAATTTCAGCTGTACTGTATCTTTCAACATTGTTCATTCGTGTTTATTTACTAGCTAGAGATGATTGGTTCACGTGCCGCGCTAGGGATCTGTCGCGTCACATTTACAAGCGCCAAAACGGTAGGCCTATTTATTGTTTGAATTTCGTAAAAAAAATTATAGAATCTGAGAGCTGAGATTTTTTTATATAATAAGTAACCTGCTCTTGCGTCGCGATTTTTCTGTGCGTGAGAAAATGAATGTGTGGCGTGAGAGCGTGTGAAAAGTCAGTGTCGCGTGTGTCTCACGGTGAATGCGTGAGAGTTGGCCGCGATGTTAATGTTGCATGTCTTGCAAAGCGCTGTTCGTCTTTTGCCATCTTGTGAATAATTCTCGAAGCCGAAAGCGATGACTCTCAGTACCCCTCCGGCTGACATGTTGATGTGATATCTGATCTAAGTGGGCGTGGTGTGCAAGGTACGAGAGGGCGCAACTGATGATAGTGTCGCGATCCAGTCATGACAACGCTATTCTCAGCCTGCGCTCCAGCTGGGTAATCAACTTTATTTTTTAAAATAATTTATATATTTTATATTCAAACTGAAAAAATGATGTGATTAACACTCAAGTCATTCAAGTCATCGTGTCTCAAGTCAAGTCCCGAGTCTTTAACTTCCAAGTCCGAGTCAAGTCTCAAGTATTTTATTTTTTGTCAAGTCAAGTCACAAGTCATAAAAATAGCGACTCGAGTCGACTCGAGTCCAAGTCACAAGTCCCCATGTCTGCTTGTTAGTAAAGAAGTTCATAAAGTCATTACTGCTGTGCTGCTTGGAAACGTCTGTGGTTGAAGATTTATTTTTCGTTAGTTTAGCCACTATTTCAAATAAATACCTAGGGTTTTGTTTATTTTCTTCTAATAGGTTTGAAAAATAAGCAGATCTAGCAGCTTTTAAGGCCTTTCTGTATGCAATCGAGCTCTCTTTCCATGAAATGCGAAATACCTAGTTTTGTTTTCTTCCAGTTGAACTCCATTTTTCTGGCTGCTCTCTTAAGGGCCCGAGTGTGCTCGTTGTACCACGGCGTTGGACTATTTTCTTTAATCTTCTTTAAGCGCAAAGGAGCAACTGTGTCTAAAGTGATGGAAAAGAGAGAGTTACAAGTTTCTGTCACAATATCTAGTTCTTCTAAGCTATCTGGGATGCTGAGATGATGAAACTGATCAGGAAGATCATTAATAAAGCGATCTTTAGTGGCAGAAGTGATAGGTCTAACATATCTTGTAACACGGAGTCGACTTTGCAGCCTTGGCTAAATGAAGTTTACACGAGACTAAATAATTATCTGAGATGTCATCGCTCTGCTGCAGAATTTCAACGGCATCAACATTGATTCCATGTGATAATATTAGATCTAGAGTATGATTACGAGAATGAGTAGGTCCTGACACGTGTTGTCTAACTCCAACTGAGTTTACAATGTCTTTAAATGCCAATCTCAATGCATATTTTTCGTTATCCACATGTATATTACAGTTTTTCTCGATTGCTAAGACACATTTCTTGAAAGCTGCTCTCCTTTTCTCTAAACTGTGAACACAAAACCCAATTTTCAAGCTACATTGACCTGCACAAAACCTCAGACTCTTCTTTCAAAACAAAACTTTCACCTCAAAACAGTTCAATCTGTGCTCAAAACTGAACTATGTTGTCAAATCGTGCCCCGAGTCAATCAAAATTAAAAACACTACTGAACAGTCACTAAACACTACGTAGAAAAATAGAAAACACAATGCTCAGGACATGAAGCTGGAGAAATAAATGTTTGTTCACTGTATGCTAAATGCATGTTGCAAAACAAAAAAAACCTGTGCATTTAGCACTTGTACAAAAAGACAAAACAGAAATCTTGTGAATTTACACGTAGCACTTGTAAAAACAAACAGAAATCTTATGTGTTTGCCACTTGTGTACAGTAAGCCCATGTAAAAATAAAGTACAAAAATATACAAATAAGTGCATTACTCAGCCACAGCATCATGTCTCCGTACTGTGTCAGGCCACAGGACTTCATCCACATCACAGGCCACATTTTGTCTGGCCAGGCAATAGGGGAAAAAAACCCTGGCATGCCGTATCCACGCTTGGCATGCCTCCACACCTATGTCACCACAGGCAAGTCCCATGGCTTGCAGGAGATTTACCCTGGTGTAAGGTTGGCCATGAGGAGAACAATTCCTCAATGGGGTTTAGGAAAGGGGAGTACGGTGGAAGGCAAAGACTGATAAAACCTTGGTTCATATTGAACCACTCTAACCTGGAGGGCTCTGTGAAAACTCACATTGTGCCAAACAACAACATAGATGGGATGCTCATCCTACTGCCCTAACAGAGCATCTTGCATGTGATTGAGGAAAATGAGGAGCTGGTGAGTGTTGTAGGGCCCCAGGTTGGCATGATGGTGGACAACCCCATGATTGCTGATGGCAGCACATAATGTGACATTGCCACCACGCTGCCCAGGAACACCAACAATGGCCCGATGGCCAATCACATTACGGCCTCTCCTTCTCCTTTTGGTGAGATTAAACCCAGCTTCATCCATGTAGATGTATTCATGGGGTCTTTCCATTGCATCCAGTTGAAAAACCCTCTGTAGAAATAGATATAGTTTTGTAAGTGATACGGAAAAAGTGATTTAGGCCACTACAGTAAAGCACTACTTAGAGTAATCAACATTGAATGTGTCTGGATATATGCCAACCTGTAAATACTGGAATCTTTGCTCTTTGACTCTGTCTGAGTTGCGGTCTGTTGCGCTTGAGGACACGATCAACAGTAGAGAGGCTGACACTGTTGATACCCTCAAAATGTACATTGTCCTCAATGATCTTCTGCTGAATTTCACTCAGTTTAACCCTCTGGGGTCTAAGGTGTTTTTGGGGTCCTTGAGATGTTCTGACATGCCCTGACATTTGTGCTTTTTTCAGTTGCTTATAAACATATTAATGGCAAAGGTGTAATTACACTCTATTTAGCACAAACAGGGCTACGATAATATGTGAGCAACATGAATGTACATGTTTGTATTTTTGAGAGAATAATGTTTATGCATGGTTATTGAAAAAAACTAAAAACTAAAGTTTCTGAAATAAGGCCACAAAACACATACTAAATATGTGTCAATAAGACTTTTGACTAATGGATGTTGTCGCCTAGAGTTTTACATAAAACTTTTACATTTTACATTTTACCTGCCTAATCATTCACATAAAACAATACATTGATTTAAATTTTGCAAAACACTTTCTGTTTGGAAAGATAATATGCGAGTGGGGCATCAACGATCCAACACCATCATGCATATAGAGTAGTTGGTAATTGTGCAGTTAATTCTCATACTGTATTTTCAGTTTTGGAATATTTATCCTCTCCCCAAATTTGTCACTAATAAAACACAATAAAAAATATTTAAAGAAAAGGCTTATATTTACCTTTTAATAGTTTGTTTACATCTACCTTGTAAATATATATATTTTTTATTAAAAAGGTTACAATTACAACAACAATTCAAGTGTAATCTTTCTTTGTAAAAACTAAAGTATACATTTTATCATACATATTTCAAAGTTAAGGATTCATTACTTGAATATAGCCTAGGCTACATTGGAATAAACACTATAACATATTATTTGATTACTTTATTTTTGACAAAACATACTATATTTAACATATGAGCAAAAATTGGCAAACAAAAGCTTATGCCACCTTCACACTGGCAGTTGAAATCCGCTCCGATACGGCTACGAAACGACCGGAAGTCGTTCATTTCCTATGGAGATTCGCAGGCCGCATGCGAATGGGTCCGAAGCGGGTCCGAACGAGTGCTGTGCGAAAAAAATCGTGTCCGTTGGTCATCCGGATGCGTTAAAAAAATTTAACGGTTCCTATCCGACAATTCCAGTGGAAGTTAGCGTTGCTATGGTACTGATAAACAAACCTGAATTCTTAACTTTTAATAAAATAAATAATGATTTTATAATGATAAGTTGTCATGTCATTTTTTTTATTTTCATGATTTTCTAACGTTATTAGGGCAGTTAATACAATTAAAAGCCCTATATACCACTATCACATTTAGCCGACCTGACATGTCAACGTCCTGGGGAACTTTCCCCCACGCCGCAGCCTGTCTCTATAACCACCTCAACAGAGAGATCATACAGAATTGTACATTCTGACACTGACAAAATCAACCGTTAATCTCTCCGCCATTTTTGTTCTACTCGCTTCCGAAGCTTTTCAGCGGTGTAGTACAACGTCCGCTGGGGGCGTATTGCGTATTTCGGAGCTGATTTCAACTGCCAGTGTGAAGGCGGCGTTATTTGAGGTGGCAGATATTTTACAGTAAAAATGTATAATCTATCCAAAACTAATCAACGAAATGTTGTCTTTCATATATGTCTGTAACATAGGTCTTTCGTTTTTATTATAAGAAATATAAATGTTAATTTGCAGTTTAATATTGCTTACACGAATACATTTTATTTAAACATATTTCAGTCGATTTTTACTCAGTATAGCAATACAGTTTGCTAAAAGCGAAACATTCATTCACACACAGAAACGCGATTCAAATTTAAACCATATTTTTGCGAGTTGTGGTAAACAGCACATCTCTGCCGTTCATTCATTCACACACAGAAACGCGATTCACTTGAGAATGAAAAAAAAACGTACTACAGTATTCCTCAGCTCAGCGGCATCCGTTGCTCCTCGAAATACCAGCACTTCTGAGGTACATTTTCCATTATTATTATTACGATAGTATTATTCCTCACACCGCTGCGAGACGGTGTAAACAAGTACAATGATCTGAATAAGCTTGATGTGTTTTCTCGAGCTGATATGGGGGCGTTCACAGGTTTGCATGGATTGCCTCAGTCATTTGCGTTTGAATAGCATGCGCTCTCCGTGGGCGGGGTCACATTAAAACTTAATGATCTGAGATGAGAACGACTGACATCTCTCCCTTTTCAGATTGCATAAACTGAGAATATTTGTTTTTTATAAAAATTACTTCATTTAAAAGAAGAGAATTCAAGCTTCATGCCTGTGTGTCTGTATGCCTGTTTGACTGAGTATTCGCTGAGTTATGGTTCATTTTCGGACGCGTTTCAGAATGGACTTAACTGACAGAAAGAAGGCAGAACTCGCTTCGTGTTTATTTTTCTTTATTTGGCAAAAAGCACAACACTTTATTGTGAGTATACACAAAAAAATACACACTTAACAGGATCGATTGATGTATGAAACTCCTATGGAATATCAAAGTCAACAGAGTATTTTTGAGTCTCTTTTACACTGATAAAAAAAAGAGCGAGCTGGTATCGCCGGCGATACCGCCGACCCCAGGGGGTTAATGGCATTGTTCTCACGGACCATATCAACAATTAGGGTCTCTTGGTGTGGGGAGAACATACCTGTCCTCCCACCCCCATGTGGCAGTCTTTCAATTCTACAAAAAGAGAACATGGAGTTCTGGAAAAAAATATACATGGAATACTAGGCCTACAAACAGTTAGACCAACCCTCCATTACAATACTACAGTACATTGGTACAGTGATGTACTGAAACATATTTACTTACAGTATACTGTGGTACAGTATATAGTATGTCATACAGTAATTGCTGTCAACATTTACATACTGTACTATAATGTAAAAAAAAAGGTAATTACCTGTTCTCTTCTCTAAATCTTCGGATTATGGTGGACACAGTGAATCTACTGATGTTTGGTTGTACCCTTTGTCCAGCCTCCCTCATGCTCATACCATGGACAAGAACATGGTCAATCACAGTAGCTCTGATTTCATCAGATATTACTGTTCTTTGTCTTCGCTGACCACCTCGACCACCTCTCACACGAACTCTTCCTCTCAGATTTCTATCCATTGTAGGGCCTCACAAACCAGTGCTCTCTGAACTGGCTTACTGTATATGTTCCCTCACATCATTAGCCACAAGTGTGATCAATTTTGAGTTGTTGTGTTCAAGTGGTGACACCTGTGCTTTAATTGTGTTTGACTTTTGTCACCTGTGCTCACCATTATGCAGCACGGGTGCATCACAATGAAAATGTGTTGCCAAGTTGTGTCTAAACAGGTGAAAAGTGCTTATGGTTTTGCCAAAAGAGTGATTGATTCAATCAGTGGGTTCAGGCAACTGAGCATTTGGTTCAGACAATAGGGTTTAGTGTTTTAGCAATTGAGAAAAACTGTAAAATCACCAACAATTATTAACAAAGTACTTTATCTGCAGTCAATACAAACTCTGATAGAAAAATTCTTTAGCAAATTCTTTGATAAAGTCTTTATGGTGCCCTGGTGGCCTATATACAGTAGCCAGCACAAATGTTAAACGTGATTTATCATTTACACTAGATAGTGTTACATTTAGCAACAACACTTCAAAAGAATTATATTTAAAACAAGACTTCTCAGTAATTCTGAAGATATTACTATAAATTACAGCAACACCTCCCCCTTTGCCTTTCAGACGAGGTTCATGTTTATAACAGTAATCTTGCGGGGTGGACTCATTTAAAGTAATATAATTGTCTGGTTTTAGCCAGGTTTCTGTCAAACACAGCACATCTAGATTATAGTCTGTAATCATATCATTAACAATGAGTGCTTTTGAAGTAAGGGATCGAATATTCAGCAACCCAAGCTTTATCATTTGTTCATCCGTATTATATCTGTTTTTTATTTGTTGAACATCAATTACATTTTTACCCTTGAATGGGTTTAGGAGTTTTTTGTATGTCCTAATTCGGGGAACAGACACAGTCTCTATATGATGATAGCTAGGTGAAAGAGGCTCTATGTGATGGGATTTATCTGACCTGGGTGACGTGAGACCGCTAGCAGATGGTCGGTTTAGCCAGTCTGTCTGATTCCTGACCTGAGGCCCAGATTGTCATGTTTGAGCTCTAAGACTATGTGCCATATTACTAGAGAGAAGAGCAGCACCATCCCAGAAGGGATGAATACCATCTCTTTTCAACAGGTCAGGTCTGCCCCAAAAACTTTTCCATTTGTCTATGAATTCTATATTATTTTGCGGACGTGAATAATAATCTTAGAGAATTTACGATTAGCATTAGCCAGCACTTTTAAATTTGCTTTGATGTCAGGCGCTCTGGCTCCCGGAAAACATGTGACTATGGTGGCTGGTGTCTCTATTTTCACGTTCCGTGTAATAGAATCGCCAATAACTAGGGCACGATCAACAGGATTCTCAGTGGGTGTTTCACTGAGTGGGGAGAATCTGTTTGATGTTGTAATTGGAACGGAAGAGCGGTGTTTTGTCCCGCGACTATAGCGTCTCACCGTCACCCAATTGCCCTGCTGCACGGGCTCTACTTCAGCCAGAAACGAACAGTGTACAGAGTTCACTAAGCTAGTCGCATCCAAAGCAGTATCTAAAGCCCTTGCACTCTTACAATTCACCTTGATTAAAGTTTGGATGCGTGTCTCTAGTTCTGAAACTCCGCCAGCCTGACTATCTCCCTGCATTTATCACATGTAAAACCTGTGCTGGCAGAGAAGGCTATGCTATACATGTTACATGAGGTATAGAGTCAGTGGGGGGCTTAACATAATGACGGCAGAGTTGTGACGTTCCGCATGAATTCCCTGCTCCTTGAAAACAAAGAAGATGGCTGCTGCTGCTGGCGAACAGCGGTCTTTCGAATCGGCTTTGGCCACGACTCTGGAAGACTTTGAGTTAAGCTTTTCTTTGAGAAAAGAACAAAGAACGGCACTGAAGTCATTCTTAAAAAAGGAAGATGTCGGATACGCCAAAAGTTTAATCTATCAACTAGCTCTGCTGGTGGGAAAACACTCTGGTTGGTTGTAGCGCTATCCTATTGCGCGAAGAGGGAATTTAAAAGACAACCGTTTATCCCGCCCTACGGATTGAGCCCTGCCAATGGTGTGTTCCCAGACCCAACATCTTGATGTGGGTCTAGCTTGTCAGGCTACAAGGGAGGCACAGCCTACCCAAAATTTGTATGTGAAAATGGGAGAAGGACAATTTAATGTTAAATAAAACTCCCAGTTATTCATTTAATGTCCCAGAATGTATATTTCTTGTTTGTAATTTCACCACTGTAAGTGTAACCACCGCACACCTCTTCTCCGAATCTGCCGAATCTGCCAGACGAAAGTCTGAGGGCATAGAGATGGGGAGGGGGAGGCAAATCCATAGCCGGAGACTTTTGCCTCCGTTGGTAATAATTTTTTTTTTGAATCACCACAGAGTATTTCACTTTCAGCAATTAGGAGTGTTGAGAAAAGTAACATGGCAGAGGAGGTTAGGCTCCCTTGGTATATCAACCAATCATCTTGATTACTGCATTAGTTTTCAGTAATTCAGCCTGGATGATCCCTTATTCAATCAATGTTGTCCATTATTCTTTCTAATGTTACATCAAGGGAATGTCCTGAGACACTGTCAACATGTCTTCTATTCTTTTCTTTTTAAAGAACGTCAAAATATGTCCTTGCACCACCCTCTTGGCCATATTTGAAGAGCGCAAGGCTTGCACACAGCTAAGGTCAAACAATATTGGAATTTTTAGATTTCATTGGCTAATCAGCATTATTTATAGCTCGTAAATTATATATAGAGAATATTCATATTTCATTTGAGAGAAATAAAGTGGGGAGGTGTTCGCTGTGTGAACATGATAGTTGTTTTAGTTTTAGACTAAATGTGAACATGCATTTACTCATCTCACTTGCACGAAAACATTCAGAATTCCTCAAAATGAATAAAAACAGTAAAATGCAATTTCAGAATTTTACGCAAAATTAATGTAAATATGCATTTCCTTCAGCCTGAGGCTTATTCATTTCACTTTTGGGGCCCTATTTTAACGATCTGAAACGCAAGTATCAAGCGCGAAACGCAAGTAACTTTGTGGGTTGGTCTTGGGCACTGTTGCTATTATACCGGCGGGATAAATGACTCTTGCGCCCGACGCAAATCTAAAATGGGTTGGTCAGAAGTAGCTTCATTATTCATAGATGTGGTTTGGGCATAACGTGAAATAAACCAATCAGAGCGACATCTCACATTCCCTTTAAGAGCAGGCCCGTTTGTTCCATGGCGGATTGCTATTATAACGGCGGATTTGCCATGCGCACACCAGGAGCGGTTCACAGCCGAGGAGACCGACGTTTTCGTCAGGGCCGTAAAAGACAGAGAAGTGACATTGTATGGGGATGGAGAAACCCACCCAAATTAGCTTTGGTTAAACAGGCGTATAAAAATTTGCCTAGATTTATGCCTATTTTTTCACATCTTCATGGACACAACAATGATTTCCCTTGTGTGTTTATATTTTTCCTTGTAATAATGTATGGTTTTCTAAAAATGAGAACTGCTGCGTCTGTGTGTAGATGAGATAAGCAAAGTGCATGTGCACACGCTACATTGATTATGGCCAAGCATGCGTCCTTAAAATAGCATAGGAATAACATGCGCCACTGACTTTAGACTAGGTTTTTCCTGGTCAGTGGCAGAATTGTTTTCTAAACCTGCAAAATAGCACCAGGGAACGTTTGCGCCGGAACACGCCTCCTCTTTGCGCTGAACCGCCCCCGGGAGCGCAAATGCATTTCCTAGTTTACCGACGTGCGTCTGTGGAGGGAAAAGTCTGCTGTGTGCGGGTGCAAAATAGGAATGATACATGCGTCGGTGTACAAAGTCAATTGCGCTGGGTGCAAGATAGGGCCCTTGGTGTGAAAGGGCCTTAACATTTGCCAAAAATAGAACTTGTGTTGATGTTATTAAAAAACAAACAAGCAAGCCCAGCCCAGGTGAGAAAAAGTAATGTAAAACAAGTAATGTAAATGCAATACGCAATAATGTAACACAAGTAATGTGTATGCATTACTAACAAAAGCAAAATGTAATGTAACATAAGTAATTAACACATGTAACAAAAGTAATGTGTAACATTACTTTTCATAAAAAGTAACACAATTAGTTACTTTTTTGTGGAGTAACACAATATTGTAATTCATTACTTTTAAAAGTAACTTTCCCCGACACTGGTGGCAAGTAAACAATACATGTCATGACAAAACTGTTGATGATGGTATGCAGGGCTCTCTTCATCTGTGGATGTACACTTTTCCCAGAAGAATTGGTTTTCCTCAAAAAAATACAATATCACAAAAACCAATGACAGGCAGGGTACACCCTGAAATAGTGAAATAGATCCAGAAATATGAGAAATGGTGGGAAAATAGAAATAGAAATATAAGGCTGCTAATGATCCAAAACCAATTATAAAAATGAGACTATCACAAAGATTACCTTCCTAATCATGGCACTTCTCTTGCTGGTCATGTAGATGATTGGATGAACCACAGCAAAACAATAATCTCCACAGACACATGCCATGAAGAGAGGTCTGCCAGAAATGGTCAGTTAGTACATGAAATTACAAAACCATTGAAGTTCTATGTTGTGCCAGACCATCTAATTGAAGACATTGAACGATTTTAGGCCCGATTTTTGCTCGCCGACAAATGCCCGAAATCATTGGCAAATCGGTGCTCGTTCACGTGAGTGACAATCACACAGTGTGAATTATAAAGACGTGATCTGAGAGAATCGCCGATGAGTCGCAGACGCTCGTGAGATATTTGGCATGCTAAATATCTGGACCTGTCTGCGATTCAAAATCCTGCCATGTGTTCTGACTGAAAATAACATCGGCGATGACCTTGGCCAATGAGAGAACAAGAAACAGGACAGCGGGATGTTCGGGGAGGAGTTATAGTCCAGAATATCAGTATTTTAATAGATATATTTACAATTATATCAAACAGAAACAAAGCACACACATTTGCTTGACCAGCAGCAATAGCAGCACATTGCACAATTATTTATTTACCCCAACTCTCTTTGCAGAACACACAATCCTTGCTCCCCTCGTCTCCCCAACCATTTCCTCCTGCATAATCTTTCTTTTTTTTCTCCTTTTCGCTGCAAATCAGCGCACAGACAATTTGGATCGCAAATCTTGCAGGCTATCTTTTTAAATAACAATTTCAGTCTCAGAGAACTCTCACGCATGCGTGATCTTTCATTATTTCCAAGGGGGAAATCCAGCATCCGGAAAGTCAAGTCAAGTCAAGTCATCTTCATTTATATAGCGCTTTTAACAATGTAGATTGTTCCAAAGCGGCTTTACATTGATAATAGGAAATTAAAGTAACAGATTGTTTTGGCTTTATAGCAGCTCTAGAATAAAGTTATTGTCCAGCTAAAGTTAGTTTTGATGGATTCAATTCCGTCAAACCATCATAACAAACCATCACTTGCTGTTAGCATTCCATTGACTCCCATTCATTTTGGCGTCACTTTGACAGCGAATAACTTTACATCTGAGGCGTTTAAAAACACTGTTTATCTCTAAAGAAACATGACAATGTATAAAAGGCTCCATTACCTTGTATCTTACGTTATGGCCCCGTAGAAGCCGTTTTTGTAAAAATAGGCTAACGATTGTGTCATAACCACTCTCTCGACTCTCTGTCGCACAGTGGAGAAATTATCGTTTAGACAGGAGGAGAAGCTTGCAGGCAATCAGGGGGACGTGGAGGCATAAAGTCCAATAAATTCAAGAATACTTACCAAAAGTTGCTCCTGCTACTAGCTCATGGACAGCTCCTACTCACGCTCTCAGTCTCTGCAAGATTTGGAAGGGAATGATTCAGATTTCTCTTGGCACAACTACTAGAAGACTTACAACTGTCAGACAGGTTGCTCACGTCACATCTACGTCGTCAAGCTCAGTTTGAGGCTGCGCAGTACGCTCAGCCATCAGGAAGAGAGTGCTTCTAATTGACTTCACTTGTCTCCATCAAAGTCTATGGGGTTGCTGTGTCCATTTCTTTTATTGTCTATGATTATTTCCTTATCACTTCTCACGTAGTGAAACGTAGTTTGCGGACCAGACAGAAGTTGTCGGTGATTCTTTCTTTTGTAAAGTCATGCCGTGTGAAACCCCCTGTCGCCGATCCATTGTGCAGTGTGAGCACAGCAGCAATTGAATGTTACCCCAGATGGTCATGCAGTGTGAAAAGAACAGTGACCTGACTACTTTGAAAATCGTGCAGTGTTGTCTTTTACAAAGTTCCTGAAGTATCATGAGAATGGCTGGGAAACCCAGGAGTAAGCAAACAACAGAGAAACCTGACCAGAACAGAGGAACAATTGGCTGTTCAGTGCAAAAAATAGTCCACTTGAAAAATCTGATGAATCCTGTGGGAATGATAATGTCTCTGCCAACATTTTTAGCACAAGAATTTCCCGAGCTGAAATAGAAAAGAAAACATCCCAGTGAGACTTAATGTGTTAAAGTAAATATTCCAATAACCATTACAATGCCCAATACATTTTAAAACTGCACTACAATGAGATTAAATCTACAATGCCATTTTAGTTAGCATGAATTTGTAGATTGAAATCTACAAAATTTGCTGACGACCTTAACTAATTCCAGTGTCATCACATTTCAACAATTTATATTTAAAGAAATTAAAAAGGTTTGTCTTACCTCAATGAAGTTTTGTAAGTCTCATAATAACTTGTAAATGAGAGACTGTGAAAAGCATCAAGCTTTGGCTGTGAGGGATTTGGCTCACAGGTGTGTAGATTAATAATTCAAATTCTTTCAGATGTTTTAAATATGGAGTTGCTATATCATTAAAAAAAACTGTCAAAAATGTTTGTACTACATACAAGTATAATTAAGATCAATCAATCAATCAATGTTTATTTTAGTCCATGTTACAGATGTAAGTTTAAACATTTTTTAAATCATTTTGAAATATATATATATATATATATTTATTTATTTTTTTTTTATTTTTTTTTTTTTCATTGATCATGGTGGAACTGCTTATAATGGATAGCTTCTTAAAACACTTAAAGCCACCTTTATTTATATAAATGTAGGTGACAAAATCTGACACACCATATGGTATATAATTATAATTATATGCATTGTGAAATCAAACTGTGCAAAAAAAATGTTCCTTTATGATTTCAAGTTAAATTCTTGAATAACATTGTCAACCCATACAAAATTACTTCATAACTAAATTTTAGTCACTATCTAAAAATGCTCTCGTTTTGGGATCATCCATTTCAACAACCCCACTTTATTTTTTCTACCAATTTGTGTATGTTGAACTGGCTTGTACTGTGTAGAGACTGTATACAACAGGCATAATTACAGAGCATGAAACTGTGAAACAATTCAAATAGAGTAGTTTGTTTCAAAATTCAGTTTTGTATTGTGCCCCAATAAAATAACTGACAGTGGCAGGTAAACAGTAAAAGTCATGACAGAACTGTTAATGATTATGTGCTGAGCTTTTTTCTTCAGTGGATGCATATTGCATTTTCTGAAGGATCGTTTTTACTCAAAGCTTGAAAAACTGAGATATCACAAAACCAATGACAGACATGGAAATAAACAGGGGTACATGCAAAAGTAGCAAACATACAAGAATTGGAGGCTGCAAGTGGTCCAAAACACACAATAAACACCCAGACTATCACAGAGATTACCTTCCTAATCATGGCACTTCTCTTGTTGGTCATGTAGATGATGGGATGAACCACAGCAAAATAATAATCTCCACAGACACAAGCCATGAAGAGAGGTCTGCTAGAAATGGTTAGTGAATATATGGAATACATTTTGTGAATATATTTTGTTTTTAGAATTTACAGTATTTATATAAAGTGAATTTATATTTTACGTATATGGTTAGTTTACTAGGTTTGCTAGTTTACTACATCTAAACTATTATTTTTTTATTATTATAAATAATCATAAGCCAATAACATTGACAGAAATATAACTCTGTACATGCATGTTTTGCAGAGTAAAAGAGAAATGTGGACAAATGTTTGGAAGAGGGGTGTTGTTTGTTTTATCCTTAACTTTTTGTTTTATCTGTTAACTAATTTATTTATTTATTTTTTATTTTTTTGAACTGTTGGGTGGCATGTGGCTCAGTGGGTTGCACTGTTTCTTCACGGAATGAAGGTCTTGCTTTGTGTCCTGGAGGCTTTTCTGTGTAGAGTTTACTTTTTCTTCCCAAGTTGGCTTGGGTTTCTTCCGAGTACTGTATTTTCCCCCACAATCAAAAGACATGCAGGACAGGTGAATTGTCTGTCGGTATCTAGTAGTTTACTGAGAGTATACTGCAGTGTACGTTACAAACTTAAATGTATTTAACTAGTAAACGTCTCGGTTACGTATGTAACCCTAGTTCCCTGAAGAGGAACTCAGCTTCTGATAGGCTGTAGGCCGGGAGTATGGCAGGGTGACGCAGAGTCTCGTTCCTTCTTCAGGGAACTAGGGTTACATACGTAACCGAGACATTCCCTTTCAAGGGAACTCAAGCTGCGTCAAAACGCTGTGGGAAAGCTAATACGCGAACCGAGGCTCCCTCCTCAAAGAGCACCCGCGGTAGCACAGCATTCTCAGCTGTCAATGCTCACAATGCTCATATTCAGCCCCCTCGAGGGTGGTGCTCCCAAACAAACAACACACAATACATGTGTATCTCCACCCGTGATGTAGATTGGGCAGGGATGAACACACTATTGAACTGTTGTTCGCTCGCCATTATAAAGTTTTTTTATTTTTTTTTATATATAAATCCTGCCTAGCTAATTCTAAGACAGACAAAAAACACTCAGGGATATAGATTTTACATAGAGCGCTTGCTGAAGACACAGAAGCTGACGCTGTTTGGTTCAGGTGTGCTTAATAGTTTCCTGGTCGATGATGCCATTGGACTGATTTCATACGTGCTTCATGACACAGTCACGCAGAGGCGCTCCCACAGCGTTTTGACGCAGCTCAAATTGAAAGAGAACTCATATTTTCCCTGAGCACGTAACTGCTAACTAAAAAATTACTACAAGAATTTAAGTAAACTATCAGTATACCTATAAATCACTTGTAGTATAGTTGCACTACAAACGAAATAAATGCTTGTTTGCTCATACACTAAAATGTGGGCCAATTTGGTCCCAAGTAGTATTGCAACAGTACACTTACAAGTATACTTCTAGTACATTGATATTAGTATACTTACTACATAAAGTTTACTTAAAAATATACTTGAACTATACTTAATGAAATTAACTTGAAGTATACTTATTTTTAGTAAGAGAAGGCAAAAAAAAGAAACCTTTTTGTACCCTAACATTCTGTAGTTTTATTTAGGTCTACCCAGAAATAAATATGTCATTGCTTTCCTTTTGTTTGCTACTTTTCATTGCTTGTCTTGTTGTGCTTAATAAGACACTACACTGTGTGTGTTTTTTTATTTTATTTTATTTTTTTATTCTAACATAAATTAGGATAATGATTCATGATAAATGAACTTATTACAGACACTTTATTTAGATGTGTGTGTGTATATATATATATATATATATATATATATATATATATATCAAAATCTGTATTGTATGTGTTTGTATAGTATACAAGTCAACACAAAATATATTATCATATTCAATGAACACAATTCCAATATAGAAAATTAATTATTTTCAGACAAGTTCAGTAATGACTATGACTATAATTGTAAGACCATAAAGATAGACTAGGCATTCCAGTCTATTTCCATTCCATTTTCATCTCCTCATTTTTATTATTTCTACAATATTTTGTATGTTGAGCTGACCTATGCTTTCCAGATAAAGAACTGGCATAATGACACCTCCCAAGACAATGGAACATATTGCAATAAACATTAAAGTGCAGTAGTACATATCAAAACTTATTGGTAAATTGTCTCCGAATGAAAAGATAAGTGCTGGTGGCAGGTAAGCAGTAAAAGTCAAGACAAAACTATTAATGATGGTACGCAGGGCTCTCTTCTTTTGGGGATGTATATGATTTTTCCCTGAAGGATCAGGTTTTCTCAAAGCTTGTAAAACTGAGACGTCACAAAAACCAATCACAGGTAGGGAAATAAACAGAGGTGTAGATGTAAAAGTGCTTGTAAAAATCCAAGGATTCATGACCATAAGAAATCCAAAACAAATGATCAACAACCAAATGATCATGCCAATTACCTTTCTGATAATAACAGTTCTCCTGCTGTTGATGTAGATGATGGGATGAACCACAGCAAAATAATAATCTCCACAGACACAAGCCATGAAGAGAGGTCTTCCGCACATGGGTAGTGAATATGTGAAATTATTAAAGTATTCAAATTCTGAGTTGTGCAAAAGCATGTAGTTATAGACACCAAAAGGCAAGAAACTTAGGAAAACAAGATCAATGATTGTCAGATTAAACACAAAGAAGTCATTCGTAGAAATGTTTTGTCGATGTCTTTGACAAAGTTTCCAAAGTACAACGGCACTGGCAAGGACACCCAGAAGACCACACAATGTAGAGAGACCTGACCAGAATATGGGAATAATAAGCTGGTCACTGCAAAGTGTAAAATAGTCCCTGGTTCCATTTGAGAAATCTGAAGCACTCTGATGTAAAGAGAACATCCCTATAAATGCACAAAGAAAGAAAGCAGTTGATGAGCCTTGTCCAATTACTTTTGAAGTTAGAGTGATCTGCTGAGGAAGATTAAGTAAAAAATACAGTATTTTTTTTATTATTTATTTATTTATCTTACCTCAGTGATGTTTATAATAACCAAAAGGAAAGAGATGCAATGAGAGGCAACACGTCTCATGAACGAGGTTTGAGAGGTATTACATGTACCCAAATAGCAATGGGTTATATCCCTTGAAGTTTTGAATATGGTGCAAATATGGTGCAAAATAACATCACCAGAAAAACAAACACTGCTTAAACAAAAGTACACAGCAGTGGAGGGGGAAGTTCTATTACATCCATCTAATATTATTATTATTGGTTTTTTGTTGTTGTTGTTTTTTTGTTAGTTTTTTTAATAAAAAAAAGTAATCTATATTCAATGGATTTTGATGTTGGTTATTATTTTATAAATTTTTTATTTTCTTTTATAAATTATTTTTATTAACGGTTTTCTCCTTCCCTGTTTGAAATGGGGTGGGCCATATGGCAAAAATATCATATCACGATTTTTTTTTCAAGAAAACCATTGTTACATGAATAACCTGGGACATATATATGTCATTTTTTTATTTTTATTTTTTGGCGTTTTTTAACGGCAAAATAATGTTTCCGCTAGGGCAAGCTGTCTGCAAATCTGGCCCTAAGTATTTGAAGGTTGAGCAATATAATCATTGGCTACTGATACAGCAGGAGCCAATCAGCTGTGCCATATAGAGAATAATGTGATAGCAAGTAGATTGAGTTAAGGACCTATCAGTCTGCCATGACAGAACTTTGTATTTTTGAGTATGCAGGTGTCACTGGAGGCTTTGTATAAACAAAATTACATAATATAAGCATAGTTAAACCAACACATTGAAACTCTAAACAACATATCAATCATCAGTCTTGACAACTTTTCACCCACACGATTGAGAACAAGAGACTTACAATGTTCCACTGATTCACACTGCACAACACACAGTATTAACACAATATTAGGTTAATATTTTTAACATCAATTTCTCTATAGGCACATACCTAAGTCTTGGCTACAATAAAATTACTTCAAACATTTCCATTTTTAATTGCCCAGGAAAAAGATACAGATCATTGAGCACACATTAACATACTGTAGTGGGTCATGTTTTCACACTAAATGTGTTAAGTTGTCACAAAGGTGTTTCAACCAAATTTAGCTCAAAACAAAAAACACAATTTCAAACCATTATTTTGGCCAACCGATATGGAACTTACTCAATTAGAAATAAAATTACAGCATTAAAATGAAATAAAAGTTACCTGTCCCAAACTGTCAAAACTGAGAGCACAGTTCAACATGTTTTTGCTTAGACGCAACTATTACCTGACATAACCAAAATTATGTGTCATAATGTTTTACTGTCTCTTGTTCTGTTTACTCTGATTCCAGGTGTCTTTCTTCTTGTTCATCATCTTTGTTGTATACACCATGCTTCCCTTCTCCATGAGGGATGCCATCATAGCCAGCGTGATCACCGCGTCCTCTCATACTGTTGTCCTCAGTGTCTGCCTCTCCTCTACAGTCGACCATGTGGAGCCCCTGGTATGGCAGGTCAGTGTTCTCCCGTCTGTCTTGCTATCTGCGTGCCAAGAGCTGTGAGCTTTACCCTGTGCGCCAACTGCTTAAGTTTGCCTTGTCGGTTTGGAATCGGAAACCATTGCCAATTGCTTGTGATTGTGCATGTGTCTGTTGGAACAATTACAAATGCTTATTAAGCCAGAGATGTATTTTGTTGTTTATAAATTGGGTGCTTATTGTAATATTGATAAATTACTTTTGAAAAGCTCTCGGTGTGTTGATAATATGATGGATATTCATTGATATAATTCAGGTATCAGTCTTAATTAAGGTAACCAGATTTCTCAAATGAAAACAGGAACATGGGACAATTTCTAGTTCAGTGGTAAATGTATTACTCAAATATAATGCTATTATCCAATTATTATCCAAGGGTTAAAAAAGAAGGACATTTATTTTATTTTTTTACTTACAGTTACTACATATAAAGAAATGTAAAATAAAATAGAATTGATAATAATGTGCATCATCTAAATAATATGATTTTTTTTTTAGCATGGTTTAATGCAATAAAGAGAAACAGAGACTGTATGTACTTAATCTCTTTATTGTATTACATTTGTGCAATTATGGGGACTTTTTTTTTTTTTACAACATATGTATTATTTTCTTTCCTTTGCTTAGTATTCTCACAGTTTCATAAACAAACATGAGCTTCAGTGTACTTTAGACACAAAGCTAATTATGTCATTTTAAAGCTTTTTTGTGAAACTTAAAATAATTAATTTGAAATGACGCATATGAAATATATATTGCATTAGATATTATTTCACTGTAGGAACACAATAAAAAATGGGGACATTTCTGAGGACAGCTCCATCTGAGGAAGGCCATCCAAAACATTGAGTGTCCCCAGAAGACGGGGACATCTGTTCACCCAAGACTAAATATAACTAGCAGTAAATATTAGATGAGACTGACCTTCCCTTGGTATTATGTTCCTTATTTAGGCATTTTCATATTCTATAAATCAAAGTCATTAGATTTTACCAAAGTCGTTTGCCCTTATTCATTTTCTTTCAATCTCTTCTATTTTCCTTGTCGTGAAACGCATTGCACATGGTCTCTGATTTCATTTTCAATTGGATTGCTTGCTATGAAAATCCAGAAAGCTAACTTGCTTCTATCTTCAAATAAACATGTAAACAAGCAAATGTGACCTTTCCATAAAAGCCAATTTCTGTGAAGGGCGTACAATAATATGTATTTAGAATTTTCTGTAAAAGGTCAAAATTTATATGAGCAGAAACCCTTAATGTAATTATAAAAAAGTCAATGAATTTTCCATTTCCAGTGTCCATTTCTGCATTCAGTGCAAATGTTCCTGTCTTAGACTACACAATAAGAACCCTATCTGACTCTCTCAAATACTGTTTCTACTCCTTATTTCTCACACAGTCTCAATTTCTTTCTCCCCCTTTCATGCTATGTCTTTTGGTCCGGGATAGAGAGACTCTTGAAATCTGTGCATTCTCTAACATCTGGAATGCCCCAGGCACAAGAGTGAGAGACACTTTGGCAAACTGCTGCTTGGCATCTTTGGGGAAGAACAAAACTATATATATATACATATATATTTGGGAGGGAAAGGGCCTCTCAAAAGTTTGTATGAGAAATAATAAACAAAGTGTTTGAGCTGTTTTGTTTTTTGTTTTTTTTGCAACCACTTTTAACCACCATAATTTTGGTTGTGATGTGACTTCTTTTAATAAATGTGATGTTAATATGTACAAATGAACAAACAAAAATATTCAGTTTTTTTGAGCTAACAGTCTTAAGTGGAAGTTGAACGCATTCACTGGACAAGGTTGTTGATCTGTTTCGACCTCACTCTGACCGTCACTGGTCTAAATAAGATGATAACCTTTGTTCCGCCTTCTCTAGAGACCTTATGTAAACAAAGTCATGCCCATGACCCTGGAAGTGGAACATCGCGCGCTTTAAAAGCGGGTTAAACTTTCGGCTCTTTACCTTTACCTTTCTCGCCTGGTACTGGTAGGAACCAAATTAATATAGTTTATTCACCATTTAATTTATCACCCAGGTGGTGCAGGAATATATCATATACTGTACATGTTGGGATAGTTGGATTACGAGTTAAATGCAGGAACACATCTGTCTTACCATTTGTCCTTTGACACAAGGCCCTTTATTGTCTTGCATGGGGGAAGTGTGTTGATTTGCAGATCTTTTGAGGTCACCACGGGATCATATCTTTTTTTTTTTCTTTTTTTTTATCAAATAAATGCAGCCTTGGTGAGCAGAGGAGACTTCTTTTAAAAACATCTTACAGATCCAAAACTTTTGACTGGTAGTGTATATAGGCTAGATATTCAGCTTCAGAATTAATTTTAGCAGAATTAATTTCAAATAGACGTGGAAGTTCATTCACTGAACTGACAGTACATTTCTATCAACTCTTTAAGGAAGGTTATTCTTCTGGTCAAGAAGAATAACTTTCTTATTCTATATAGTACAAAACAGTATGAAAAGCATGCAGCAAAATCAAACGTTAAAGTGATTTGATCTGTGAGAAGCAAAAAAAAAAAAAAAACAGAATAACAAAAATAGAAAAAGAAGAAGAGAGTAGATCAGAGAATGGCAAAATTTACAAACCTTTGAGAGCCAGCAAATAATCACATCACCTTAATAGGGGCATATAAGCTTAAATGCATCTAATGATTGATAAAATGAATACTTGCATTTATTTATTTTTTTGTGCTGAGTAAGGATGGATATGTGTGTGTGTGTGGAGATTCTCTGTGCATTCGTGAGCTGAAGCTTAGTTTCTTCCAGAGATCATGTTGTCCACGGGAAATTTAAACAAGGTTAACTTGAAAGCGAGTTTTGCTTAAAGTCAGGAAGGTGTCTCATCTGTAAGAAAGGAAAAATGAGCATTGATATTCTAGGTTAAGTATCTTTTAAGGACAAATTCACACACACCCATGGAAGCATCAACTTTGCCGGACAAAGTTTTTCTTTGTCTCCTTTACAGCCTAATTTGTTGTTTAAGTTTATGATGGTCTCAGAATTTATACAGTTTCACCCCAAAGTATGGTAAACGTCTTACATACATCATTAATTAAGGCATAACGAGAGGAATATTTTAAGACCAAATACGACAGGATTGGAAGACATAAAGGAGTGGTACAGTCTCATCTGGAAATAAGCATTTAAAATTACCATAACATAACTAAAGTATAACATAGGGACATGCATATACTGTACACACGGGAATATATCATATACTGTACATGTTGGGATAGTTGGATTACGAGTTAAATGCAGGAACACATCTGTCTTACCATTTGTCCTTTGACACAAGGCCCTTTATTGTCTTGCAAGGGGGAAATGTGTTGATTTGCAGATCTTTTGAGGCCACCATGGGATATTTACTTTTTTGTTTTTGTTTTTTTGATCAAATAAATGCAGCCTTGGTGAGCAGACGAGACTTCTTTTAAAAACATTAAAAATCTTTCCGATCTCAATCTTTTGAACAGCAGTGTATATATTTGGCAATACATATTTAAATTCAGTGGAACACTTTTACCCCTAACCACACAAAAAATGAACGTTTAGGGCATATAAACAGTCAAAGTTGTCCATTCAAAAATTACAGTTTCGATTATGAAATCTCTTTAATAATTCATGAGAGCGCTTTGGTGAAGCAGGGTGGACTTCTATTCCAAGCATACTCTCTAATTTCAGCATGATTCATGAAATCTGTGCTCAAAGCTATTTAACATTAGCACACAGGCCACATGGACTACTTTAAGATGTTTTTATTTTATTTTGTGTGTGTGTGTGTGTGTGTGCTTGTCATTTTTGAAGCTTGACAGCCCCACTTTCATTGTTTGAAAGAGTAGTGAGAATATCTTTAAAACTTTTCCTTTTGTGATTCAAGTAACCAAGAAAGATACATAGGTCTGGAACAACATAAAGCCCTAAGTACAATTAGTTTTCTTATGCATATGCTAGCATTTAAACGTGTAGCCTTTCAAAGTATACCCCATTGGACAGCGTGAGAGAATGCATGCATCTTGGTCCAGTGTGTGCACTATAATTCTCTAGAAGTGATGGCCGATAAAATTTTCATTGTATGCTTTTAAACTAAAGTTTAAAGGTTATGAGGGGGAGGGGTTATCTCATAACCCCCTCACTCAAGCGCTTGTCAATGCGGGTGTCTGTTGTCGTTGCAGTCTCCGGTATTTTTTCCATCCATGCAAATGTTTAAAAAATAAGTCAATGATTCATATCAATGCTATCAATGATTCTTATGTCTAACATGACATGTTGTTGAAAAAGAAATTTACTCTAAAAGTGAACTCTTTTCTTGTCGTTTCAAACTATTATAAGAAGCAGCTATTAAGCTAAGTGGGCCCCTGGTTTATGTGTCTGATTGCTAATTGCATATTCAAAATTAAAAGTCTGCTAGACTAATGTTATAATGTTCGAATGGTTCAATTGATGCTCAGGGTGAGTTGATTGATCTGATCTTGGTGTCACTGGCTGAAAAGCATGGTTAAATTTCAAATTTGCAAATAACAACTTATGCACTTTAGTGTGTAATTAGGATGGTAGGGCCCCAGGTTTAAATGGGTGTTGGATGGGAGGACAGCAATACAATCCAAATGATGAATGGGTTGATGCAATTCTAACTGAATGGATACTACAGAATTGACCATTTCATTTAATTGCACATAATTCTTTGAACCTCTCCGTTTTCTCTTCCTTTGACTTACACACAGAAACACAAACTCATACTGCAATAAGGAACAGTGATATGTGGGGACCTTCTCATATTTGCGAGCCAAGTGTATTTTGAATTTTAAATTTCATAATTGAGTTGAACAGTAATCGTAGGTAAAAATGTAACAACTCTTGTAAATGTTACAACAAACGAACAAACCAATATTGCTTCATCAGGTATATTGCAGTGCTGTACAAAAGGGGTCATGAATTGAGAAATACAATTTTCCTTGACCTTTTGACATATAAGAGGTCATTGTACTAAAAACATCCTGTAAGTTTCAGAGCTCAATTTTTTTTTTGTTAGTTTAAGAACAAGCTTTTATTGAAAAGAAGCTGCCAAAATGACTCGTTTCACATATTGTCTCATTATGGTCTTATAGTGCCATGAAAGACCACCTCTGAAGAAGTTCAATGCCTACTTTTACATCGTTGCCTCTTTAGCCCCGCCCAACGATACATGCATGTCATTTAGTAGTAAATATGAGAGAGAAGCAAACACACAATTACTCGAGCAACAAAATGATAGAGATGACCCTATTGAAAAAAAAAGTATACTTAAGCACAATTTATTCATATGTACTTTAGTAAAACTAAATGTATTTGTGGTATGTTATAAATTTGTATACTTAAAGTCTGTTAAATTGGAATTAATTTTGTACTAAATGCATTTTAGTTGTCCAAAAGCAGTGCTGAAGTTCAATAAAAGTTAAATATACTTGTTTGTTCTAAAGTGGAACTATTTAAAGTATGCTTAAGTACATATTTAAATATCTACTCTTGTATTTAATTTCTGAAATGCAGATTTCACTCAGCATAAACTTCAAATGTATTTTGGGGACATTATAATCGCAATTCAGTTGCACTGTAAGATTGTTCAACATACATTAATATTATACTGATAACAAACTGAGGTCATACTATCCTTTACTTAGTGATTTTAAAACACATTGCAATGGCATTCCAAGTAAACTTGAAGTGTGGTAATGACATCATTATTGTGTGCTTCAAATACAATAAAGTAATCTTTATAAATAATGGCACAGCTGAAGAATTTACCTTTTACTGACATTTTACAGACAACCACAGTATACCAGTAACTCACTTATCCGGAGAACATCAGTGAGAAAAAGGGAACAGACATATGTACATTGAATGTAGGAACCACTACTGACTGGAATCGAACCTGTATAGAACACGAAAGTGCGTTAAACTTGAAGCTGTTGAAGAAATAAAGCCAGCAGACTTAACATTAAATAGCCTATCATCTATTTATTTATTTATTTTATTTTATTTTTTACCAACTGCCAGGGTTATTGTGGAGGGGTAGGGATTTGAGTAAGTTATGTTTGTATTTAAGAGGACTATGTTTGTTCTTTTGTTAAGTGTGTTCTATGTTTGTTCTTTTGTTAAAAATATGTTTGCAAAAATAGCCTATCATCTGCAAAATGTTTTGATTCCCTTTTACCTGACATGATCTGTCATTAACGCTGCAGGAAGCAATTGCATAAACTGGCATAACATTAGTTTTATTCTTGTGCACACACTAAAACATAGACAGTTCCGTTCATTGGTTGAAGAATGTGAACGTGCAGAACTGCTTGTGTTTCAGTGCGTGCGGATGGAATAAAACCATTCGTAACGTGGCGATTGTCTCTGCGTGCTTCAACTCTCAATATACTGCACAACAGCTCCTGATGTAAAACGCAATGAAATTATTTGCCGGTTTGACGTTCTTGCATATTACGCTGCTGATTTAAATGTGACGCATGAATTGAAATTATTTTAATACATTTTATGTTGTTACTTTTCATGCAGTTAACATTTCTGAATTTATTTGACATTTTACCTTTTTCTGTAATTGAGGACAGGTCAGGATAATTTTAATTATTTGTTTAATAATTCATAATATTTTTACAGCCCAAACTGCAATGGGCCAATAAAGTACAACAAATGGGAAAAGTGTATTAGTACAGTAGGTGCACTGGAGTGTATTAAGAATAAATAAAACTTCTGATCAAGTCCGTGAATTTCTTTCACCATTTCAAACTGACTATATGTTGTTTTCTTTTTTTTGTCATAATTGCATAATCTTTACTTTTGTAACTACTTTCTACATGTATGTAAAGCTGTTTTGCAACCATGCAAAGTAGTGAAAAGTGCTATAGAAATAAATTAGAATTTCAATGCCGGATTTACAAAGTGTGGTTATATTTTTGAAAAAGGTAAAGGTCATAATTATAAAACTTACTGAAGTATAGTTAAATATTTAACACATTATTTGTATTTGCAAATTGCTCATTGTTACATTTGCACTGTAGGCAAAAGTTTTCTTTGGAAATTCTGCTCTTAAAACATCTGTTCCCTAGTGAAAAAAAAATAAAATAATGTTTTTTAATATTTAATTATATTTATATTTAATTATATATTTTAATATTTAATATTTAATATTTTATAATAAACAAAAATATATAGGCAAATAAAACTATAATCACGCTTTGAGTCAACGTTGTAGTCCGCTCTGGGCTTCTTGTTATTGTCAAGCTAAAGTTATTGTCAAGCTAAAGTTAGTTTTGATTGATTCACTTCCGTCACAACGGTCATTAGTTATTAACTTAGGGGCCGCTAACACGACACCGTTTTTACAGAAAACTCTTAAGTTCTCTCTGTGCAAACTTTAAAAACTCTAACCTGTGAGAACGCTGATGGCGTGCACATGCGTATTACGAGTTCAGTCTATAGGTATGCGTGTTTGAATATATATGCACAGGCGTATAGTGCGCAGGCGTGCAGTCCTTCCCTACAAACCAACCCTCAACATACTACTTGTCTGGCCTTCAAATTTATAATACATAATTTTTATTGTTTCCGTGTATCCACATGAACCGGAATTATCCCGACAACGCTTTATCTATAGAGAGGTAAAGGGAGGGGAGAGACTAGTTGACACTTCAGGACTGCGTTGTCGTCGTGTCCAGGCGCAGGTCCTTCATCAGATCTGGTATACGATGTTTAATAGGGAGCCAATGCAGTGTTGACAGAACCGGGCTAATATGGACATACTTCCTGGCTCTGGTAAGAACTCGAGCTGCTGCGTTTTGGACCAGCTGTAGTTTGTTTATTAAGCGTGCAGGGCAACCACCCAGTAGAGCATTACAATAATCTAGCCTTGATGTCATGAACGCATTAACTAATTGTTCCGCATTTGTCAATGAGAGCATATGATGTAATTTAGATATATTTTTAAGATGGAAAAATGCGGTTTTACAGATACTAGACAAGTGACTTTCAAATGAAAGATTTGTATCAAAGAGCACACCCAGGTTCCTAACCGACGACGAAGACTTGACAGAACAGCCACCAAGTGTTAGACAGTATTCTAGATTATTACGTGAGGAAGTTTTTTTGTCCAATAATTAGAATCTCTGTTTTTTCAGAAGGAAATTACTAGTCATGCAATGTTTTATATCCGCTATGCATTCCGTTCATTTTGTGAATTAGTGTGAGGCTAGTATGAGACATTTCTTAGAAACAAAATAAATAAAAACATCGTACCCAATGCATTATATTCAATACATTGGCTAAATATGTGTAACAAAAAGGCATCTACATTAGACAAGTCAGCAGGGTAATTGCATTTTCTTGATATTATACAACAATATACTACAAATCCATTAACACATTTACTGACATATTGCTTGAGACTTATATTAAATTAAACTTTATTTGGAGTACTTCTTTATTGCACAATGCACATTTCTTAATATGAAGCCTACATTTTTTTAAATATCACTATTAGTAAGGATAGTATGATCTCTGTATAATATCAGCCTTTAAATGCAAGATATTTAAAGCGTACCTAAATTATACTTGGAATAGTTTCACTTTAGCACAATCAAATATACTTAAGTATATCTTTAGTTTGAAGGGAAGAATCCTTCGAAAGGTATGCAGAGACAATCTTTTTCCACCACTAAGAACAGCTAAACATAATGGAAAACTTAGCAGGCATCTAAATCTATTTTTATTCCAAGTAATCCTGTTGTATTACTGTATCTGTAGTCCTCTTTAATATAATTCTAGTCCTAAGATAAATTTTACAGTAGCATTTTGCTGTTGCATTGAGTAAATGTGATTCAAAAGCTCCTGTCTGTCTTAACAGCTTTACACATTAGATAATAAATATAAGCTGTAGATTTATGAGTAAACTATCAATCATTTGCATGTGCCTTTAAATAATTCTGCACTTAGGAGGGTTGTTGTCACAAGGATTTTTGGTTATGTCAGTAATATTAAAATAATCATTTGTCTCTGTTAAAAAGTAGATACGTTTTCATAATTCCTGTAGGCTGAAATGGATCTTCAAATGGATCAGGGCTGATAATTCAGAGGTCATGGGTTACTGAGTTCCTGTATTACTGTTGTGTCTCTCGGTAAAGCACTTCACTGTGAAATGCTCCAGATAAGCTGTTAAATGTATTACGTTGCATTGAACAAGAGTGCTAAATGATTAATAACTTAGATTAGTTGACTGAAAAGCTATTTATCTTTGCTGCCACACATAAACCGGTTACCAGCAATTGTTTGCATCGGTGGCCAAGATTTGAATTAGAAATGTGAGCATTGCATTAGCATAATATAATGACTTGTACATAGTAGTTAGGATGTATGAGTATGTTTAATATGCAGTTACAGTATACAGGTGAGAAAAAATGAGAGCCAGGATGTACTGGTTTTTTTTTTGTTTGTTTTTTTTTTGGGGGGAGAAGAAGAAAAAAACCTGCAAAAAAAAGAAGAAAAAAACCTGCACTGCTTGTCTCCAGTATATACTTAGGATTGGACCACAACAGGCATTTTAATTAGCCTGACTACGTCAGACTTCGTACTTCCGCTCAATTTCATTTCGCTTCTGTACTCAGTCTGAGACAGCGTAATAGCTTTCTGTTTTCCTCCGGCCTGAAAACAGCCGGCCAATCAACGAACAGAGGGTGGGCTGAGAGCCGTGACGACGTAGACACTGATTGTACCGTGGATGCGTAGATTTACTTCACATAATCTGCAAAAGTCGTTCACAGCCATGTTCACTCCGGTATTTCGCTCAATGGTTTTGTTTTCGCATCATACATGTGTTTACAGTGGAAGTTAGATGCGGCTGAGCATGCGCATAACACACGCCATAACCAAACGTTATGTGATTGGCTTACGGGTAACCAATGATTTTAAACTTCAGACAAGCGCCCCACCTAACCCCCCCCACCCCCCCGCAAGAAAGAAAACGCTTTTCAATTATGCCATGCCAGACTCTTTCTACGAAGCAAAGCGAAGTAGCAGAGTTTGGTATTACCAGGCTACATTTTTCACAAGCTAAGTTTTACCACTGAACATCATCTAGACTATCTCTAACTAGCATAAACCAGCCTGGACCTGCATGGAAATTAATCATAATAACCTTTTTGCAGGGTTCCAGGGTACCTATAGGCTAATCACTTACAAAATTATACCCATTACAATATGAGCCTGTCCATTTAATGGATTTAACCAGGGCCTATTATGCCCTTTTACAAAGTCTTGAGTTTGTTTTTGGCGTCTATTGCACATCTCTTCCCAGTCTGTCAGTAATGCTCTGTTTAGTTGCTGTCTCTATGAAGCCTCTCCTTCCAAAAAGTCCATGTGCTCTGATTGGTTGGATGGATCAACCACTTTGAGCATGTTTCGGAAATGTCACGCACCTTTCCACAACAGTGTTAAATACAGGGTGGAAAAAACAGTGTGTCTTGGACATCTTCAAAACACTACTCAACCAGGCTCTCCCCCTTTTTTACGCATTCCTGGGCTGGGAATTATTTAAATGAGGAATATTGTGATGTTTACAACTATTGTTACGACTACGAAGGACATCCCTGAACCTTCTGTCTGCCCTGTCATGACCGCGTAGGTAGTCCATGAACATCCTGTCTGCCTTGACACGACAACAGAGGCTTTCTATAAACTCTCTCCCTGTCCTGTATTGGCCAAAGAAGGTTTCTCTAAACCTTCTGTGATGGCCGTTTCTAAGCTCTCTGTGCTCTCTGTCCCAGTTCTACCTGATCTGCCATGGTGGTATTCTGCTCCGACCTAGTCCCGTCTGCTCTGCTGTGGTGGTCTTCTGCTCTGCAGTGGGGATCTTCAGTCCAGTCTACTCTGCTGAACTGGTCTTCTGCTCTGCAGCGGGGATCTTCAGACCCATCTACTATGCTGTGGTGGTTTTCTGCTCCGCCGTGGGGATTTTCAGACCTGTCTGCTCAGCTGTGTTGGTCTTCTGCTCTGACGTGGGGTGTTCAGACCATTTGCTCGGCTGTGGTGGTCATCTGCTCTGCCGTGGTTGTCTCCAGCTCTGCTGAAATGGTCTTTTGTCCCGTCAGGTCCACCCTGGCCACATTCTCTGCTGGTTCTGACCTGGCCACCTCGCTCTGCAGGCTCCGCCCTGTCTCCCCGATCCGCCTCAGTCCTGCTTACACTTCATGGGCCTGGCCCTCCATCCCTCCCCCTGATCCGTTGTATCTGGTGTTGTATGTATCGTGCACATTTGTTGTAGTTCCCTGTTCTCTCGTGTCTGGATTACCTTGTTCATTACCTGGATTTTTTTCTGATGTCTTAATAGATGTTAACTGCATTTGGATCCAGTGCTCCTCTTTGACTCAACAGCCATGTTACACTATGGCAATGTAAGCATCAGCAGTAATCATCAGCATCAGATGTAAAAGTCTTATACACCAACTAAGAGCTTTTTATTTGTGCACTGTAATCTAATCTTCAGAATCCATATGAAGTTTAATTAACAAAGTTTGGGAGGAACACGTTCAGATAATCCAACAAATCAGCACGAGAGGAATCCTAAATACAGCCTTCTCTCACCTCCACACATTCCACAACAGTTTTCCAGCATCCCTCTGCCACCCCAACTCCTCACTCTCGGCTGGTTCCTATCCCAGGCAGGGATATCGAGGGGAGTACTCCGGGTTCTTTGGGCCAAATTCCGAGCTCGAGCCCTTCTCGCAGACAGCACACCAAATATGCATACTCTTTACTTTACTCTTTACTGGTCTGGAGGTAGAACATTTGTTAATTGTGATAGAGGTTCTTGGGTTCTAATCCGCCCTGGTATCGTATTTTTTTCTCATTAAATCAAAGATGTACATCAGTGATTGTACACCAAGAGCGACACGTTTGTGTGCATTTTGTTTTTTTGATTTCACCAGAACGAATTATGCCTATGCTGTGTGTTTTGTTTTAGCATGTTGTTTTTTAGAAGGTTTATCTTAAATAGCTTTTGCCTCAATAATAGACTGCAAAAAGTCTACATGAATAGTAAAAAATAAAATAAAAAATAAAATCAGAATTTCTATTTCGTTCAAAAGTATTAAGTATAAATTACTTTACAGGCATCATTCCATCCACCCAACCATCCATCCAACGGGTAAAGAAATACATCCTCTTTCTGAGCCCAATGGGTAATATGCTAATGCTGTGATTTAATGCTAATGCGCTCTTCAGAGTGACAAGCTCACACTTGGGAAGTGTACCCATACTCTGACCTGCTTGTAGATGTTATTAAACTTTGCTTCCTTCGAATTCCACTTGTCCAGATTATTTAACACAAGAGCTAAAGCCGTGCTGTCCATAGAGTGCTGCAGTCTGTGCTTCTTCAGATCATTAAATTCCACAAATGGGATCTGTTTCTCTTAGACCACACTGAGATTAAATTGGTAACAAACACAGTGCCTGGCTTATGTTTATTTATTTTTTTCTTCTTCTTCTTCTTTCCCCTCTAATTTTCAAGATATGCCAAAATCTTTATTCAAAAGTCAAGAGATCTACCTATGAACTCAAACATTTCTAATCGGATTCTTCCTTAGATTGCAAAAGAAAACCACTGTAAACCACAGCTTTAATGTGCTGTGAAAAATGAGGTTGTTCAGGATTCAGGAGCTACGCATGTTTTTAAATGTAATACCTAAAAATCTGTATTGTACTGAATGTTTCTGTGTGCATCTAAATCACTTAAACATTATTCACATTCACACTTAAACACTAATCAAATTCACATTTTACAATAGTAGGCCTACTTTTTAATATCATACTGTGAGGAGAACTCCACTGAGCTATGAAAGAGCAAGATATAAGCAATACAATTTCTTCTGGAAAACAATACAGAATAAAACGAGAGCAATTAACAAATATTTGCTTCTTTTGGAGACATGCAGCATGTTTTGAATTCAGACCTTTTGAATTCTCTCTTCCCAGCCTGTTCTCATTGTTAATATGTAGGTATTAATACGTAACATTTTACATGTTCAAAACATATATTTTTGTATTTGGATAGATTCTGAAACGTACACTATGGACATATATACAGTGGCCCAGTAGTGGCAGTGACGATTATCAAATTATGCTAAATCATCATAGCCTACTCCAGGGGTCACCAAACTCGGTCCTGGAGGGCCGCTGTCTAGGACCGAGTTTGGTGACCCCTGGCCTACTCTTTGCTTAAGTGGTTGTGGGGGGTTTCTTTTCTCATCTCTATTAGCCTGCAACATGTTATCATTTGTTAAAACCACACATAATGCGTGTTCTAATTGGATATGTTTGAGCCTTTTTGCTCAGGCACACATAGTCAAAGGCCACTAGAGTTAAGCCATTCGGCGTGGTAGTCCAGGCACACATAGTCACAGGCCAATAGAGTTAAGCCATTCAGCAAAGCAGGCTCAGACACACAGTCAAACAGGCCACTAGACTTACGGCCCAAACTACTAGTTTAGTGGCACGCATACACCGGTATGTAGGCACATATGTAGAACACCACATTGGTAAGTCACTAGGGACACTCCATAAAAAAAAAAAAGGGGGTACACTAGTACACATGTGCGCTTCACGCAGCTTATATGCACCTCATGGCAGCCCACATGTCTAACGGCTAGATCTGCTCAGGGGAATAGTGCGTAGGCAGATCTAGTCCGCTGAGACCAAGCATATCCCATTTCTCATACTCAAAACTAAAGGGCCAGGCACACATAGCTAGCATACTTACTATGGCTCTTCGGAGCAGGAGCAGTACATAGATCTGCTACGGGTAATTCATATACGCTATATTGTACAGCAGGGTTCACCAATCTCGGTCCTGGAGGGCCGCTGTCCCTGCAGAGTTTAGCTCCAACCAGCTCCAACACACCTGTTTGACAGTTTCTAGTATGCCTAGTGAGACCTTGATTAGCTGGTTCAGGTGTGTTTAATTGGGGTTGGAGCTAAACTCTGCAGGACAGCGGCCCTCCAGGACCGAGATTGGTGAACCCTGTTGTACAGCAGCAGCATGTCTGTCTTACTCACAGCAGCGTGTCTGTACGTATTGGCAGTAGCAAGTCCCGTACTTAATATATATAAATATATATATATATATATATATATATATATATATATATATATATATATAGAGAGAGAGAGAGAGAGAGAGAGAGAGAGAGAGAGAGAGAGAGAGAGAGAGAGAGAGAGATCTGTGTTTACATTAATTCCTGCCCAAAGTGATTGTAGGTGATAGCTTTACAATGCACATGGTAGAGCCTCTTGTTTGAATGGCCGTGCAAATCAAACTATTTATAGAATTCATGTTGGGTGGCCAATTGGCCATGATTATTTACCAGCATGGACAAGATAACAGCTGTCACTGATGTTTTGCAGCGCAAAATCTGACCGAACGGATATAAACTGGAAAATGAGGGTAATTTTCATTTATTTTATCTACAGCTTGTTTAATTAGCTCTGTAAGATTATATTTTAATAAAGAGAGAGAGAGAGAGAGAGAGAGAGAAGCCTAAAAGTGATGCTTGTTATGCGCATAAAAGCACATCTGCAACTGTAGTATTTTTTAAAAATATGGTGGATCTGCTCGACCGCCACGACAGTCGATACAAACGGTGAAACGGTTCCAGTGCTGATAACTAGGGGAATATCGCACAGCTGGAAATGGTTCTCTGCCAATCAGATTCGAGAACCAGAACGAACTGTTGTATAAATATTTATATTTATTCATTACTTATTGATGTATGTAGCTCCTCTTTAATAAATTTGGTGCTTCGCCTCAGCGCCCTTAGAGTTAAATGAGGATTTAATGCAGGGTCTAATGATCTAACGAAATCCAAATTTTGATATCCAATATATTGATTTTTATGAACCCTTGATGTTTCTATGGGGCAGTACATTATCATTCTATTGCACAATCAGCCCATTTCACTCTGCCGTTTCTATTAAGGTGCATTAAAGCTAACATACAAGCTTTATACTAGTGGTAATGGAATAACGAAACCCTGAACAATTTTTACTACCTTGAATTTCCCATATGGACCAATAAAGGCGTCTGTTCCGCAATCAGCCCATTTCACTGTGGCACTTTTTTAACCACATGTGTGTTAAAGTTAACATGCAGGATTTATACTAGTGCAGTGTACTAACGAAATCCCAAATTTTAACAGTTTTTACCATACAAATGTTTTTTATGCACACTTGAACTCGCAGCCACGTAAATGATGGTTTAAAGTTAGAATTTGGCCTTCGTAGGCTACTAGAGGTAATAGTATAACACTATTACTTATTTTAAACAGCTTTTGGTGTACCAGGCTTTTTAAATGACACTTTAAATTTGCATAGCTATATAAATTAATTGGCTAATGGTTTAAAAAACATGGGTACTACAGTAAAATATCCAAAATTTGTATTTCGGGGACTTACGGTTATGGAGTGGTACTGGGAAGAAGCAAGTTAACGACCCTCCTATACTGTTTGAGTAATAATCCTTCAAACTCACTTAAAACTTTATCACATCCTTCTGTAATTAATGCACAAAAGACCAACAACGGAAATGGCACCGGAAAAAAAAGAACAGAACTCAAGAAAATGTGAATAATGAAGCGCAAGAGATTTTGATCACGTGGACGAACTAAGAGAGATAGAGGAAGATGACGACAGTAAATCTACGAGAGTAACTGAGTTGAACCCCAGCAATGCAGATGTTTTGCAAGCCATTAAAGAAATGGACAAACGAGCTATGAGTAAAATCGACAGTTATGTCAGCGATCAAAGTGGTGAATATTGGAAATGGACTCTAGCACATCTTTAGTCATAGAGCACCCACATAGTGGGTCCACAACGAAGCATAGGTGACCAGAACACAAGACAAGATACCAGTGCACCATCAAGAACACTAATAATGAAGTTCTTGAACTTTGAAACAAAAATAATTGGTGATGAGAGTGGCCAGGTCCAAGGGGATGATTTCATTCAAGGAACACAGTCTTCGTTTTCATCCAGATGTTTCTGCTCAAGGTTCACAGGAAGCAGAGAGCTTATGATAATTTGAGACAGAGGCCACAAGAGAGAGGAACACAGGATCATCTACCCTGCTCGTCTACTTGTTACACACCAGGAAAAATCAAGGGTTTTTGATAACACCGTCTGCAGTGAAAAACGTCATTGAAGAACTAGACAAAGAATAAAGGTGGGCTCAGTTCAGCTGGACTATTATAGTCTTGAATGTAGGTTGCTTTAAAATAATTCAGATTACATTCCACAAATGTCGTTATCCTCTTTTTGTTGTGAAGACTGAATTAACGGTAACATGTTCGATTGTGACTAATCAAGACTAATTTGTAAAATAATTAAGCAGCTTCAGTTGTTGTTCAGTTGTGTTGTTCTATGGAGATGTGAAAATATGTGTTTACACTTTAATATAATAAGTGAGAATAATTTTACAAACAGGGTTGTGATAATAAATATAGTTAAATGTACCTGATAGTCCCTCACGGGTGTGTGGACCAATCAACGGCATATGTAAGGGGTGGGGGTTTAAATGCAGTAGCATTGATGCTACTGGGTAAAATAGGGATGTTGTTGAGTGTATCTTAACAATAGGTGTTTTGTGCATGATTGTTTTTGTATTTTTTGCTTCTCAGTATTTAAGATTTGTGAGTGTGTAAAAGGAAACTCTTAATAGGAAATGTTAAAGATTATGGGGGAGACAGGGAATGTGAAATTTTTAACCTGGAGTTGTAGAGATCCAGGTAATAGTAAAAAAAAAGCAGGACATGGACAGGATTAAACTATTACAAGCATTAGTCGTTGTTCTTCAGGAAACCCACATGGTTAAAAACTGAGACAATTAGGATTCGTAGGAGATGGCAAGGGCAAGTTTTAGCTACCTTGTCACACTTCTAATACAAGAGGAGTAATGACTTTGATCATAAGTCCAATACAGGTTAAGAAGGTAAATAAAGATCCATTAGGAAGATATATTATGCTACAATGTAAAAAAAAAAAAATGAAAAAATGAAAAAAAAAAAAAAAAATCTGAAAAGATCAATTGAATTAATGTATATGGTCCAAATGGTGACAACCCTAAATTTTTAATGATTTTATTTTTATTTTTTTTAACTTAACTTTTTCTTTGCCGGGATATTATATTATCGCAGGGAATATGAATTGTGTGCTAGATCCTACTAAAGATCGTTCCACAGGGATTGAAAAAACGCATACTAAAGCTAGGAAGTAGATAGAGGAATTGAAAGACCTTAATTTATCAGATGTTTGGAGGGATCTTTACCCAGCAGCAGTATCATATTCATGTTATTCTTGTATTCTCACATATTGATTATTTTCTAATATCTGCACAATTGCTTAACAAAATAACAGATTATATACAGTATATCTAGTCATCTCTGACCATGCAGCTATATCCTTATCATACAAAACTTCAAAATTCATAAAGAATCCCCCTAAATGGCACTTTCAGATAGGATGGCTTCGGGATCCAGAGTTTATAGAATATTAGAACACACAAATTTATCTGTATTTTGAAATGAACAATTCTGAAACATCTGCTGGTATTAGATGGGAAGCATTCAAAGCTCATTGGGCTGTTCAACTTTTTTATCTTATTTGGCCTACTGGAAAAAACTATCTCTCTACATGATGTTGCCTACCTGGCTCACACTAAGGCCCTTGAAACTTGCGGTCACTTGAGCCAATTGGAAATTAATGTTGCAAAGACAAAATAATAAATTATGTGTACATGATAATCAAGCCAAATTTCACTTGAGGGTCAACAAGTTGAAATTGTGGAGAATTTTAAATACCTTGGCTCAATTCTGGACTCATATGTGAGCTTCGTTGAGAATGCAGAGTACCTTTTTTTTTAAATGCTCGCAGCATTTATTTCTTCTTAGACAACTTAGTGGCCTTGGAGTTAGTCAGCATATTTTAGAACTTGTGTACAAATCTATTGTAGAGAGTGTATGAACCTTTCACCTCCCAGCCTGGTATGATCACTTAAACTGTAGATCTAAGAACAAACTCAAAGAACAAACCAGAATTGTGTCAATGGCAAGCAAAATAGTCAGCAGACCACAGAAGCCCTTAGTACAACGTTATGCTGAAAGGGCAAAGAAGAAGGCAAGGATTATTCTTGCAGATAGTTCTGACCCCTCTAGCGATTAATCAAAAAAAAAAAAAAAGTCCAACCCTATAGGTGTAAATATTATTGCCGTATAGTATGTGTCTCCTACCCTTTAGTCCCATTTTGAGCAATACAAAGTTGCAGTGTATTCATGCTTAGCGGGTGCAATCAGGGCAGCAAATGATTTTTTTATTTTATTTTTTTTTTATAACAAGTATTTTTCAGTACTGAAGCCACATTTTCAAAACTCTTCATACAGTTTGAATTACCAAGATGAATCTTGGCCAAACAGTTAATCTCACCTCTAAAACTCACTCAGACCAACAAAACACTTCATACATGTCTATACTATACTGAGAAAACTGCATTTAATAAATGCGACTGAAAACATAATGTCACTGATATGACAACTGAATACAATAAAATACAAAATATTAATGCCACAATCTTAATATTCATAAATTCGTACACATTTACTTCTGTGAATTTGTTCATAAGTTAATAATTTAAGTTTTAGTGCTGTCAATACGTTCATATTGTTTGTTTACATGTCTATGGAAACATAAGTAAATGTACGTGTGGTAGAACCATACTTAACCATACAAAATACATACTTTTACTTTTTACTCATAAAATCACATCGCTCTTCCCTTCAGGAAGTTTTTCGTCCTCTTGATTTTAAGATTTTTTTGAAATTGCATGTGTCTAAGTAAACATCTATGGAGAGGCAGAGAGCGAAGGTGCTTAATGAGCCTCAGGCAGAAATCCATGTGCTTTTCAGGATTAACCACAATCTGGGCATGTGTGCTTATAGATTCCAAAAGAAAAGATTATAAGCCACAGCTTTAGTGTGGTGTGAAAATTGAGGTATGACCTCAGAGTTGTTCATTGATTTTGTAAAAGGTATTAGGAAAGCTTAAAGGAAGTAGCAATCCCTTTTTACTGCTTGTGTTATGGGTCAGATTCAGGAGCTAAATGCAATCCCTAGAAAGCCATACAATCAAGCAAAACTATGGGAAGTGAATGGCAATGAAATAGCATTACTAACAAACCATCCACATTAAATTAAACAGTCCTATATCATACTGTGAGGTCATGAAAATGCAATGACCTTCAGTAGCAGCTGCTTCTAAATTAGTCCTTTAACAGTTTTTCTCAATCGATTTGACACATTTCTTCAAATTAATGTAGTTGCTCTCAAAACAATTTACACAGCATTGCATTTCTAGTAATGCATTTATTAAAAGTAAATGCTGTCATCAAAACTATAACATATTCAGCTATAGACACACAAAAAGTGTCTGTCCACTAAATAGTCTTCCATTTTACCCATCTTTTCACCCTCTCCTTTTCCCAATTCTACTCTTCCTTTTCTTAAACTTTCTCCTCCCCTCATCTCATTCTACCTCTTCCACTCCCCACCACCTTCCACTCTGATAACTCTTTCTTTTCCCATTTTCATGCTTATTCTTATTCTTTTTAAAATTTGTATAACAATATCTGTTACTTTTTAAAATAGTTTTTATAGTTAATGCAATTGTGATAGCTGTGTAAACAATTAGGAAAATGTAATTTCCTGAGATGTGTATTATTAACCATGCAGATACTAGATTGGGGCCAAATGAAATAATTCCATGTGCAAATGAGAATATGTTTTGTTTGGAAAAATGGTACACAAATGTTTGTAATTTTTGTAATCAACAAAAAGAGCTGTAAATGCTTATTTCCTGATATATAAACATTACGGTTGGCTGAGTGAACTGCTGTGAACACATTTGAGAATTTTGTGCGCAATGATTTGAGAACATTATGCATATGATTTGTAATTTGTATGGAATGAATGAAAACTTACAATCTGTTTCGGACAGTTCAAAAGTGTTCAGATCACTGTGTTAATTGTTTTGAGAGCAGTGATCCGATTTTGGAGAAGTGTGTCAAATCGACTGAGAAAAACTGTAATGAGTTTCAATACTCTAAGCATATTCCCACATGCTATCTGAGATAATCTGATTATAGTATTTAACTGATAGACAAGTAGACTCTCTCTCTCTCTCTCTCTCTCTCTCTCTCTCTCTCACTTGGATCATTACCTGTCTCAGTGCTTACATTGCTCATTGCCTTTTTTCCTGATAACGGAAAGAACTTAAAATATCCCGTAATTTCTGGTCATACATATAATAGTAGTTCATCATTTGAAACTGTAAAGGGTAGGGTCTACTTTTATTTATGTGCACTCACAATAACAACAACATTTTGTGCTTTTGTTAAATAAAGAAACAGGGTGCACTTTCTGGTGTCTCAGTCTCCATGAACATCTTTCTGAAACGCGTCACAAAAATGAACCGAAACTCAGCGAATACTTGTCACACAGACATCAGAAACATGTCTATGAAAACAAATATTCCCAGTTTATGTAATCCTTATAAAACCAATGAGAGGTACAATCTTTACCGTCTGAGGTCATTATCTGTATTGTGGTCCTCCGCACAACACAGGCTATTCATACGTTATTCGTCCAACAAGCTTCGTCAGGTTACTGTACTTCTTTTCGAGTTTGGAAGAAGACATGCTTGTGAGGAATGAGACTTGAATTTACCTCAGAAGAAGAATGCTATGTGATGATCCTTGATCCAGCAGAGGATATTATTTCGGACGAATTAGTATTTATTCTTGCCTTAGTTATTGTGTTATTTTTTTACCAAAACCTGTACACATTTTACTATTTGGGCTTTTCTCACACTATCTCGGCAAACTGAATTGTGTGAAATTGAGTAAAATGTTGAAATATAAAATATAGGCTTTCATAGCATCTAATGTCCTATGATGCGTTGTTTTTTGCTCTAAAATATAAACATAATACGATATAAAAGTAATACGAATGTTTACAATGTAATATGATGAATGTTACATTGAGTGCACTCCAAAAGAGTAGATACAAAGTAAAAGAGTAGAGTAAATTACATACAAAGTCAGTGCAAAGATGCGAATAGATGCAAATGATGCAAATTGGGCAACGTGATTGCCACGAAAGCGCGATATTTGCTTCAATTTCAACTCGAGCGGGAAATTCGCATGACGCAAGCCAATCCGTAAAGAGCTTATTGAAACACTGTGGCCCGGCCGGTAGTCCTTCAGGCCTTTCATCCTCTTCAAGTGTCGGCTGGACAAGGGAAGTTGCAGTTACTTTGCCCTGTCAGGGTTCTTGAGATTTCAAGAACTTTGTGGAGAAAATCTGACCAGCTTTTGGTATGCTTTGGGCCCCCTAACAAGGGCTGCCTGGCTACCAAGCAGACTATAAGCAGGTGGATTGTCAAGGCTATCTCAAAGACTTATGAGGTGCGCTGGCTGTCTTCACCTCTGCCACTTAGAGCACATTCCACATAAGGTATGGGATCTTCAAGAGCTTTATTGTCGGGGGCATCCCTTCAAGATATATGTGATGCGGCGGAATGGTCCTCCCCACATACTTAGGTTTTATAGCCTGGACCTTCCGGCCACCCCAGGGTCCCGAGCACTCGTCCTGAGCTGTGCATTTTGTCAGCAAAAGTGGGAATATCGTTCCCCAAAGTGTCATCATCGACACAGCGCGAGTTCCCTAGAAAGGGAACGTCTCAGGTTACCCATGTAACCATTGTTCCCTGAGAGGGTAACGAGACGCTGCGTGACTGCATCCCTTTGCCATACTTCTTGCATGCCTGGAGCGGCTTGCTTCAGTCGATCAGAAGGCTGACCACAGCTGTGATGCCGGCCCGTGTCACGGGATGATGTTGCACCAATCAGAATTGGACTTGCACATGTGCTTCAAACGCAGTCACCCTGAATGCATTCCCCAAAGTGTCATCATTGAGGCAGCATCTTGTTCCCTTCTCAGGGAACCATGGTTACATGGATAACCTGAGACATTTCCCTCCCTTCTGCTGATTGTAAATTTTGGCCTGGTTCCTCAGTTCAATTTGGACATCTAACCTTTATAAACATGCCCTAGAAAAAATAAATAAAACATTACTGGGGTGCATCTTGAGACAGTGGCACTGACATATTTTAAGATATTGCTTTTGCAATATCTTATTGCAAAAGCAATAAGTGCAAGTTGCTTTCAGTTAAAACAGCTCAAACATACATTTTAGTCTGGGACTAGGCTTAAGTATGTAAAACTGGGGGATAATGTTTTTAAACCAGCATGAATTATTATATATATTTTTTTTTTATTAAATAAATGTATGAGATGTGTGATTGTTTGGTTTATGTTCTGTTCTATGGTCTTTTAGTTTGCACTACCATGTTTTCCTGTGTGTCTGTTTCCTTTGTTCCTATGTTCCTGCTCATTATTGGTCGCCATGGTTTTTGATTAATTACACAGCTGTTTACTTTTAGTTAATTAGCTGGTAAATATATTGCCTGGAGTTTACATTCTCCTTTGTCTGGTATTGTCTTTGTTTTACAAAACTGTTATGCTTTCTGACAGTGAAAACCAATTTTTAATGGTGAGTAATGACTTACGAATGTGTTTTTTTTATTATTATTATTTTATCAGCTTTACAGTTTATCATCAATTGGAATAATTGGTTCCATTACACTCAAAACACAGTTTTGTCTCTTTTTATATAAATAGATTAATTCTCCATCCATCAGTCAGAAAGCAGAATCTTTTCTGTATGTAATCCCACTCATGTCAGAATAAGAAGCTTCACCACCTCTCTGAAAGCAATGAATCATCCATGATTTATTCATAGACAGCAGATGAATGTTGTACATCTTTTACAAATAAATTATAACAGTGTTTGTTTACTACAGCTCACTGGCCGTCTCACATGCTTGCAGATAACATCTGGACATCAAAATGTTGTATGATTAAACTCCTTACAAATTCTTTTTACCATTTTAAAAAGAGTGTTTAAAAGAAAAGCCTTGCTGTAGTCAGCCACTGTTAAAATCTTAAATCTGTTTCCAAGAGCTTTGAAATTCACCAATTAAATATCCAATATGATTTTTGCTTAAATGGCTATGGTTTGTCACTGATTGACATAAGCTTGAATAACTTGTCTGAATTTTTAAAGTAATTAAATTTCCTTGATTACGACTTTAAGTTTTTATATAAACAACATCCTGCATGACCAATTAAAAGTCCACATTAATATTCCCCTTAACCATTAGAGTCAAGGGACATAATGCATATAGTTCTGAAATTTCTAAACATACCAGATGTGCTCAGAATAGTACTGGCAGCATCATCTTCCTCATCTTCATAAGTTAAGAATAAAGTTACAAATATTTGTTGATTTAATGCCGCGCATTCATTTGTGTTACTTAATATATTTTACCTTGCTGAACGGTTATGCATGTAACATAGTAATAGATGTTTTTAGGTAATGTTAATGGTTCATAATTCTATTCAAATGAATTTGCCACAGAAAAGAGTTTACCAGAAAAGAGTTAATGTTTGAAAAACAAGTACATATACAGAAATATCTTAAATTTTTTTTAGAACCAGATAAATTATTTTTTTTTTCTTTCTCTTATGTGTGTTTTGGTGTATTTTATCATATCTATCTGAGACCTCATGGGATTCTTATTGAAATAAATTATGTATTTTTGTCTAAAATACTAACAGTACAAACATTTCCCCTTACCTAAACCCACAAAAGACAGTACACTTTCTTTCTTTAAAAAAAACTAAACGAAAAGAACAAAGAAATACCATGCAACAAATAAATAATTCAGAATCACATTCAGATCAATTTTTTTTATTTTTTATTTTTTATTTTTTTGTAATTTAAAAGAATGAAAGTCACAAAATATTGTTTTCATGAGTCCAACTCTGTATGACACATACCACTGTGCTTTATGAGTGTGGCTGACTCTTTACTTTCATTCCATCCATGTCAGTGGCTGATGCCTTTTGAAGTTTTCATGGTCCAAAGTGTGACAGCCAAGATGAGTTTAGGACTCTTTCTATAGTGACCTAAATGAAAGGGATGTCCAAGAGCAATTAAAAAATATTTCATGGAGCTAAGCCTTTGATGCACTGTTCTCATCCGATTGTTGAATAGTGAGATTGAAAAAGATGAAGAAACCGAAGGACTTTACCACTGGGGTGATAATAGAACGAGGAAGTATGAAAGAGAAGTGAGAAAAAAGAGGTGTGAACAGTGAACACTAACAGTAGGAAAAGTTGAGGGCTTAAGCACTTCTCTCTGCTGCTAATACCGACTACAATAACCAAAGTCCCCTCCATGCTGAACATTTGATTAGGTTAGCAAAGCTCTTGTCAAAAATCATTCTACAAGAGCTTTTTGAAACTGGAATGGAAAATGTAAGCAGCTGAAGTGTTGCATGAGAAGTGCTGCAAAGCTGGTGTCAATTAAATATTTCTGGACTGGAAATTGATTCCTTGCACAATCCTGCTTCACTATTCAGTTATTATGAAATAGCATTTTTTTTAAATACAAATTATATCATCAGCGTAACAATTTCAAAAATAATAATTTATATACATTTTAATTACATTAACATTTACAATTACATTTTAATTACATGTATTGTAGACGTCAAAATCTGATGGTCCATGTTATTTGAAAATGTTCCAAAGAGCATTTTGTGCATATCAGTGGAAGCAATGAAATCTGAACTTCAGTAGTAATTCACAGTGATTTCAACTTTGACAAAAATAAAAAAAATAGATAGACAGACTGACAGACAGACAGACAAATAAATACATTTAGAGTTTGTTGTTTTTTGTGGTATCCTATTTACAGAATATCCACTATTGTTAATTTTTATTTATTTTTTATTCCTCTAGATCCTGGCAAATATCATAATTTTCATATGTGGGAACCTGGCAGGAGCATACCATAAACACCTGATGGAACTGGCGCTAAAGCAGACATATCAAGACACTTGCAACTGTATAAAATCACCCATCAAACTGGAGTTTGAGAAGCGTCAGCAGGTTCAGTATCAATCTTGCTTTACTTTCTCTCAGTTCTGAAGTCATGATTTATCAGCTGGCTATGGCTGAAGTTGAAAGACCTGCCAAACAGTCTCAAAAACTGAGATATTCCATATTTTCTTTGGCAAACCACTGAATGCTGATAGTGATTTAACATTGGGGAATTTAGCAGTGAGCTAATACTGATAATACCAGAAATCTTTTGTGTTATGTATTAGTTTGCTGAGAGAATGACAGAACTAGATTAGATTAGTATAAAAAATAATAGTCCCTCAACCTCCTTGACGTATCACTCAAACTTAATGTTTATTTAATCTACATGCACATTTTTGCAAATGTCTTTATATTTTTGAAAGTACATTATGTGTGTATATTGTACATTGCATGGGAGCTTGTAAATGTTTAATTAAAAAAGTTTAATTATGGCTTCTTTTGTAAAGTCTTCTTTTTTTTTTTTTTTTTATTCATATACAGCTATTCATGTATACTTATAAAACTCCAAACAAACTTTTGAAAAAAAAAAAAAATCAGTCCAGACCAACTTTATCTCTAAATTCACTAGAAAATTAGACCATCTAGGTTTCCATCCCCCACGTGACATAAAAAAAAAAAGAATAAAAAAAAAAAAAAAAAAAGAAGACTTTACAAAAGAAGCCATAATTAAAGTATGTCAGAATATGAGTCTGATACTGCTCCATTGGGCTGTGATTATGGGGCGTGCTTCAACCATACCAGGAAATAAATGCCTCTGCACTCAATTGGATAGACCTACAACCAATCAGAGCAACGGATTAAGTGACGTATGTTCTTCATCCGATTGACAAATGACTTGATTGCGGTTCTCTGTTCCTCTTTTAAAATTAATGCGCTGTCGATATCTTCTATAACAGACGCGATGGCAGAATCTACACATCTCAATTCTCCAGTGGCAGCCATCTTTATTGTAAACAAATTCAACCCAAGCGCTCTTTGGTGACGTGGATGATTATCCATCATCGTTTAAAGCCCGCCCTGACAATTTGATTGGTCCGAACAGCTCTGGTTCGAGCATAATTGCTCCACAACGGATCAAGTCCAGACCGAACTTCCCAACCTCAAATGTTGTGGGCGGGGCTAAGTTCGTCTTGCATCCAGGCTAGAGGATTGCACCACCTTCTAATGTCCAACCTGATCTCATGGCTAGACAAATCTTACAAAAACGAATTACGATTGCCATGAGATTGTGTTGTAATGTCACAAACTGCATGTTTTGGTTTTGTTTTCATGAACTTTTCATTTGTTTCTCTTAGTTACCTGTTTTCATTTGTTACAGTTTCCCACCCCTTGTTTGTCTCCCTGGTTTTTGATTAACTCATCATCACCTGTTGTCATTTGAGTTCTATTACCTTGTGCATGTAAGTTCCTCCTATACATTCAGTTAGTGTCTAATATTGATCATGTGAACGTGTAAATGTACGCTCATTTGTTTATGCCATACACGTTGTTACAAAGCCTTTCGCCCTTATGGATTATACATTAAAGGTGCAGTAAGTGATTTCTGAGAAATAATGTTGATATTTCAAAATCACCAAAACAAAGACGCCCCTACCCAAAAGGATTGCACCCCTACCTTTATAGCTCTGCCCTCAAACTCACGAACATGCTATACAACACAGGCACCTCCCCCTAATGAGCACCATACACAGCCCTGATGTCTAGGCTAAAACAAGGCAAAATTTGGGCTGTCAGTGAAAATTTAATAGACGTCTAACCATAGCCCAAGGATAGACTCATTAATTAGATAACAACATGTCAAAGAAATGAAACCAAACACCTTGTAATCACTGTTGACTGATCTCACAAGTCATTTTGGCAAAAAAACAACAACAACATATAACTAAATTCAAGGTTATTTTGGCTAGAAGTGGGTAACTCATAGCGGACGATTATATCGGGTCTATAGTTAACCTAGATGGTGAAATGACGGCTATTGCTTACTGGAATTCTTCTGAATCACTTTACCAAAGAAGCCATATTAAACAACATTTACAAGCTTCCAACAATAAACATACAATGTACTTTCAAATATATGAAGACATTTGCAAAAATGTTCATGTAGATTAAATAAACATTAAGTTTGCATGATACATCATAGGAGGTTCAGAGACTATTATTTTATCAGTTGGTATTTTATCATATCACACCTATTAGGGACACAATGTTTTTAAAATTGATTTGTCACCTAGACTTTCACTACTTTGTCCATATGTTTGACATTATGTTCTCCGTGGGTCCTCTTTGAAATACTGCAAACCTTTGCGGTCTCCTACTCTCAGCCCAGTTGCTACCGAATGGAAACCGGGACGCTTCTGTGATGTTGGTTTTCAGCTCCCAGTTTAAACAGGGCCACAAAGGCAGATGGTGTGACTGAAGCCCACTGCTGTCTCTGTGAAGTTTAAAGGCCGCTGCTGGTGTATTGGCTGTCTTCCATCAGACTATGTGCTCTGCAAGAGGTCAAGCATTGCCTCCCTGGACTTCTCTGGATTAACCTCTTAAGAATATCCTCTCAGGCTGTGGGTGATGAATTGTGCTCTCCACAGCTCAGTGGTCTCAGCTGCAGCGTTTTCTGCTGTTGATGTTATTGCAGTAGATCCTAGATTCATCGTATAGCACATTAATTAGTGGAAAAAGGGATAATGATGCATTTGTCACAGCTCAAATTAATGTATATGGCTTTTATGTAGATGCTAATAAAATGATCAGGTTTTTAAAAAGATTTTTATAAGTTCATTATGGTTGATTAGGGGAAATGTACCAGACCTATTGGGCAATTAACCTTCTTTTGCTTGTAGCACTGAGTCAAGCTATCATAAGCTTTCATAATGACCCTCCAGACTGTCCCTGTTTGATCTAATTAAACTCATTCACACTTTATGCCTAGTGGGGAAATCGAAATTGAATTGAAAAACTTTAATGTGGTAATCTTAGTTTTTTTTCTTTTTTTTTCCAAAAAAGTCCACCATAACCCAATTATATCAGTCCCAGATGAATTTCACATTACCTGCCTTTGACATGAATTTTCACAAAAATGTGCTAAGGTATAATTTGAAGACATCCAGAGAGCTAATATAGCAGATTTTGAGAGAAGCGTTTAGATGAATATGTAAATATTTGCTGCAGGGTTTCCTCTTAATAACAAAATAATCACACAACAAAATTGAGAAAACAGCAAGCATTTTTTAAATAAAGGACAAGAAAAGCATCTGATTGTCATAGCAACGTTTGCAGAGATCTGCAATTCGGCACTCTAGTAGTCACGTCACGTTTATTTATATAGCAATTTTGTCACGGTTTCACAAGGCTCCACCACCACGGCCACTCAAAGATTACAGGCTGTGTCCGAAATCGCCCCCTTATACCCTTAAATAGGGCACTATTTTAAGGGACAGCCATTTGTTGTGGTGTCCGAAACCATAGTGGATATTATTGAGTGCACTCATTCAATCCCACAATGCACCACAATAACGAGTGTACATTCGATGTACACTCAACGGCTAGAGAATATCCATAATGCACTGTTAGAACGGAGATAGTGCCGCAGCTGAATCAAATCAGCCATCCATTTTCCAAACCACGCTGGTCCAGCATATTATAAATAAATTCCTTTTTCATTTGTTACTAAATTGTTAAATTAAGGTTTATATGCTAGTTTCAATGTCAGAGTTCAAGATAAATCTTTTCATTACTACTGGAGCAGCCAGTTTGCTACGTTTCAAATGATTATTATTAAACAGAAAACACAAACTATGCAAAATCAGCAGCCCTTCCGTCGCACTCAGTGTCTGAATTCACTCTTCGTTTTCATCAACTCCAAGTGGACTATATTAGTGGAGTAATGTAGGGAATAGTGAATGTGGGTAGGGGGCGATTTCGAACACAGCAACTGTCTCCAGAATTCTAGCCAGCCACACCTGTTCCTCTTCACTGCACTCATTATCCTCCCTATGTGGAAAAGGATAACCCGTGCTACTTACCTGGGCTGCGTTTCCCAAAAGCATCGTAAGCCTAATTTAGGCTTAGACAAGTCTAACTTATGGTTCAGTTTAACCTTTATCTCCAAGTCTGGTATCTGTTACAACTTTATACAACAGATTGCTTACAATCAAGCAGCTTTTACCATATTAAAAATGAAAATCAGATCAGAATCATGATGAAAACAGTATGATGCCAGCTTTCCAGAATTTTGAAAAGAGCATAGGCCTACTGTAAATCATACATCATGCGTTTTAATCACTTATTTCTTTTCAATCCATTTGTTCAGATGACTGTGAGCAGGTTTTTTTTTTGTAATGCAAGCTTTTATATTAGAGTCAAGTCTCTGCTGCACTTACTGAAGGGACAAGCCAGACAAGAGTGTAGGCTATATGAGATATAATTATCTCTCTTCCCCGGTGTGGTGTTTTTTGCTACAGGAACGTCTGTTGCTGTCTCTGCTTCCTGCTCACATTGCCCGAGTGATGAAAGCTGAAATCATACAGAGACTACAGGGGCCGAAGTTTGGTCAGGTGGAAAACACCAACAACTTTCATAATTTATATGTACAACGTCACACCAATGTCAGGTGCGTCACACCCACACAAAATGAGAATTTCTCACTACAGTCACAATCATGAATCATAATGAACAAATGAACAAATAGCTATATCAAATGAAACAAATGTCTTAAAATGAATTACAGTATGTATGTTTGGCCATAGCCTGGAAACTTATGGGGAGATGTTGTAGTTATTCAAAATTGATGCAGGTTTGAGCTCTTTTAATTGTGCTGAATAATGAGCTAATTAATTGTCATCACTCCTGCTTGTATTGAATGTGACTGAACAACTTTATGTGCTCCACCTGCCATCTTTTCAAATAGTGGACTTAAATTAAAAGGTCAGAGATTTAAAAGAATGCAAAATATTTTGTAAAGCACAAAGCCTGAGAAACACATTCTGAGTTTCCTGTTCTTGCTGTTGTTCATTCTGACATGGTTTGAGGAGAACTTTACCACTAGCTATACTCTTTTGTTCTGTTGCATGGAAAATAAAATAATCCTGAAGTAATTAACTCTTTCCCCTCCGGCGTTTTTTTAAATAGTTGCCAGCCACCGCAAGCATTTTTGATAATTTTCACCTAATTTTCATGGCTCCCAGAATATTTTGTTGTATGAATATCTGAACATGCAATATATCAAAAGAAGGATCAGACTCTCTGCTTTAAAACAAAAACAAAAAAACAAACAAAGAGTTATACAGTTTCAGATGCATATAAATATAAATCTTAATTATGTATGTCCTTTTCCATCCCTGTGTCACACAAATGTATATTCTCTTACAGTATTTTGTATGCTGATATTGTTGGATTTACCCGCTTGGCCACTGATTGCTCACCGGGAGAGCTGGTCCATATGTTGAATGAACTATTTGGCAAATTTGATCAGATTGCCAAGGTAAACTGAATCTGAAAATGAGTCACTTCAGTCTAGTAACTGACATGTACTTTATTGATACAGATGCTTATAGCTTTACCATTTCCTTCTGCTTTGGAAAATAAATTACTTAATACAACTCAAATCAAATGTTGCAGATTGATTACCAAGAGTTGTTCTTATCAAGATGTCTTCTGACTGTTGAAGTCCTTGAATGTTTCTGTGTCTTTCAGGAAAATGAATGTATGCGAATAAAAATTCTAGGGGACTGTTATTACTGTGTATCTGGCCTCCCAGAGTCCTTGCCAAATCATGCCAAAAACTGTGTGAAGATGGGACTTGACATGTGTGAAGCTATTAAGTAAGTGGCTTACAGTGGTTCTCAGCTGGTGTTGTTAATGCAAATGTAATATTTGATCCAGTACTTTACATGGTTGGTAAATCTCACTTCTCCTGTTGGTTATACATTTTCTAAATTTTGACATATTGTTTGGCCTATGTGTAGTTCATGTTTATTTTAATATATTTTACATTTTCTTTTTTACAAACAAACATTTTTGGTACTTGATATCCACAGTCTGGCTTTTGGAGCAAAACCAATTGTGAACCATTGGTCTAAACAAACTGTATATCGAACTCTACATTTCCAAAGGGCTTGTTCATTAGATTAGCTTGAAAATCTGTCCTAATTTCACAATTTTTATATGTTCTGCAAACCTGTTTACACTTTATCTCTGAAAAACAACACCGTGAACACCTATAGCACATTACCACAGGAGTTTGCTATAATCAGAATATATTATTTAAATAAGCATTCTGTTTCTATCTACAAGTAACTTCAATTTGCATAAAATTAAAAGCATTTTATAATACAACAAATAGAGTTTTAAGCAAACTGTGTGCATACTTGCTCTATTACTATGACAGAATTTAGGCAGAGTCAGTCCAACAGCAAAGCTTCTATCCCAGTCCTATAATCCTCGGCGCAGAGGGGCTGATTGGTCTCGGCCCGGTGCTGCTGTGAAGGACATGATACCTGGCTGTCCTGATAATGAGTCAGAGGCCTCAGAGGTCAGACTGTGGAAAATGAATGGTGCTCAGTCTAGACGAGAGAGAGTTGTCCTTCTCTTATCTCTACCTGTTCTGCAGAAGCCTGGAAGAATGAAATGTCTCTATTAGTAGTCGCAGGCAAATTGTTGTGGTGGCAAAATGTGCTGAGAATTCCTGTTAAAGGGACAAACTGATTGCAAGGAAACTTGTTACAATCACAGTGTCAATGTATAATCAAAAGTATATGCTGTATGTTTTGAGTGCTCAAACTAAGTCACAGTGTAGACTCACTAGAGTTTTCATCATCTTAAACCAACTGCTAATAAATGTTTTACAGATCAGCACCATTATAAATGACTAATAAAAAAAATTAAAAAAAAAAATATATATATATATTTTTTTTTTTTTTTTTTTTTTTTTTCACTCTCCTGTCTTTCCAAACCCATATTACTTTTTAGTTGTTCTGTTCACTGCTGAAAACATGGTAACACACAATAAGGTTCATTAGTTAACTTTAGTTAACTACCTTAGTTAACATGAACTAAGAATGAACAATACTTCATCAGCATTTATTAATTTTAGTTAATATAAATTTCAACATTTACTAATACGTTATTAAAATCAAAGGTTGTATTTGTTAACATAGTTAATGCACTGTGAACTAACATAAACAATGAACAGCTGTATTTTTATTAACTAACATTAACAAAGATTAATAAATGCTGTAACAAATGTATTGTTCATTGTTAGTTCAAGTTAGTTAATACATTATAATGTTAACTAATGAACCTTATTGTAAAGTGTTACCGAAAACATTCTTCAATAAATTTACAAAACCATATAGTGACCAGGGTCTGTTAAGTTCAGACTGGCTATAGATCTTGCCCTCATAAATAAACTTATACATCCCATTTAATGTCTTGTGACCAATCACCACACTGCAGGTTTTAAATGTGCTAAAGAAAAATTTGAGTGCTATGGCATAGGAGAAGAATTTCAGTGAATAATAATTTACATTTTAATCTGTCCCTACATGAAGCAATTGTACAGCTTCAGAAGACATTTGCTGCATCCCAATTTGCTTACTATCCATCCTAAATAGTATTCGAAATTAGAATAGTGTGTCCCAAATCGTGGTATGTTTCCAAAGACACCCGGATGGTCTACTTTTTCCGTTTAGAATACGAAGTGCAGATCGTGCACACTATAATGGCTAATATTGCCCACAACCATTGTGTGTTGGACGAAGATTAGATTAAAACTACTGTTACAGGTCCCAGGCAGTCAGGAGGATTGTAAGCAGTTTAAAAACTTAACAGTAAATGAGAGAGAGAGAGACAATAGTTAGTGGTTGCTTAAAGGTCCTCTTTGTTGTCTTTTAATCAACATTGTACTTCAGAGCCATTAAGACACTTTGAATCACAGGATTCATAAATACATTGAAATACATATAACATATAGATACTTAAATCAAATCACAATAAATAAGTAAATAAATAAATCAAGAAACCTTAACCATATGTACAGACATGCTCTAGCCTAATTCACACAACTGGCTGAACTCGTAAGTATACACGAATGAACTTCTTTATGACAAAAGCATATACACTCACCTAAAGGATTATTAGGAACACCTGTTCAATTTCTCATTAATGCAATTACCTAATCAACCAATCACATGGCAGTTGCTTCAATGCATTTATGGGTGTGGTCCTGGTCAAGACAATCTCCTGAACTCCAAACTGAATGTCAGAATGGGAAAGAAAGGTGATTTAAGCAATTTTGAGCGTGGCATGGTTGTTGGTGCCAGACGGGCCGGTCTGAGTATTTCACAATCTGCTCAGTTACTGGGATTTTCACGCACAACCATTTCTAGGGTTTACAAAGAATGGTGTGAAAAGGGAAAAACATCCAGTATGCGGCAGTCCTGTGGGCGAAAATGCCTTGTTGATGCTAGAGGTCAGAGGAGAATGGGCCGACTGATTCAAGCTGATAGAAGAGCAACTTTGACTGAAATAACCACTCGTTACAACCGAGGTATGCAGCAAAGCATTTGTGAAGCCACAACACGCACAACCTTGAGGCGGATGGGCTACAACAGCAGAAGACCCCACCAGGTACCACTCATTTCCACTACAAATAGGAAAAAGAGGCTACAATTTGCACGAGTTCACCAAAATTGGACAGTTGAAGACTGGAAAAATGTTGCCTGGTCTGATGAGTCTCGATTTCTGTTGAGACATTCAGATGGTAGAGTCAGAATTTGGCGTAAACAGAATGAGAACATGGATCCATCATGCCTTGTTACCACTGTGCAGGCTGGTGGTGGTGGTGTAATGGTGTGGTGGGGATGTTTTCTTGGCACACTTTAGGTCCCCTTAGTGCCAATTGGGCATCGTTTAAATGCCACGGCCTACCTGAGCATTGTTTCTGACCATGTCCATCCCTTTATGACCACCATGTACCCATCCTCTGATGGCTACTTCCAGCAGTATAATGCACCATGTCACAAAGCTCGAATCATTTCAAATTGGTTTCTTGAACATGACAATGAGTTCACTGTACTAAAATGGCCCCCACAGTCACCAGATCTCAACCCAATAGAGCATCTTTGGGATGTGGTGGAATGGGAGCTTCATGCCCTGGATGTGCATCCCACAAATCTCCATCAACTGCAAGATGCTATCCTATCAATATGGGCCAACATTTCTAAAGAATGCTTTCAGCACCTAGTTGAATCAATGCCACATAGAATTAATGCAGTTCTGAAGGCGAAAGGGGGTCAAACACAGTATTATATGGTGTTCCTAATAATCCTTTAGGTGAGTGTATGTATATGATATATATATGACATTAAAACATGTAAATAAACGTTTGATATGAAAATTAATGAATTTAATAACTAACCTTAACAGTAAATGAGAGAGAGAGAGACAATAGTTAGTGGTTGCTTAAAGGTCCTCTTTGTTGTCTGAGGATGCACCACAATCGTCACGGCAACTCCACTCTCTCAACTGTCAACCAGAATTCGGAAGATGCAGCTGAGCTGCCCAAGGTAAACTCACTACAATAATAAAACTTATATACAAGTAAACTGAAATAGACATAGGTAATAAAAAAAGAAAGAAAGAAATATATACAAACAATCCAATATCCCTGTGACCCAACTAAATTCAGGGTGGTCACACTACAAACACAAATAAAAGAGGTTAGAAAACTACAAACATGGCGGATGTGTGAGTCCGACGGTTAAGTAAAGAAGGTTTAGATAAAGGGGCTTGAGTGATTAATAATCATTATCTAATCTGAAGAAAATATATTTGTTCAATGTTACCCACATTATATTTCATTTGTAACAGCATTGTGAACTTTTGTAAAGATACGTTTGGTCATAAACTTTTAAATGCATCATTATGCAAATTACAAACACATGAGGAAAGTTCCCCACATGAAAGAACCATGACTGGCAGATCAACATGCTACTACATTTCTCTTCGAAACGGTATGAAATTTAATTAAATTGAATGTGGAGAATTTTAACAAGATGATTGACTGGGCACTGGGCAGTTTAAACAGTGACAGGATGCACATAAAGTGACAGGGCTGTACGTTAAAGACGCAGTTATGAAGAAAGTATTATGTCCCAAAGCTTGCCTACTCTTCTGCTACACTCTCAAAAGTATGTACTTTTTTCTTCACAAAATCATATGTATATGTCAGTGAATTGGGACACAACACTGGAATATAGCATACAATGCATAGGGCCTAATCTTGTTGTGCTTTTAAGGTGCTTTTTTGGAGTTTGACATCCTCAGGTCCTACTCACATATGTTGTATGGAAAAGAGAAGCTAGGGCATTCTGTTAAACATCTCTTTTTGTGCTCCGTGGAAGAAAGGAAGTCATGGGTTAGGAACAGCAGGATGAGTAAATGAGTAATTTTCAAGAGGATCATGCACTTTTGATGCATCTCCAGCAACTTGTGAATCGATGTGACAAAAACAACATTCAAAAGGTCATGCCTTTTAAAAGTGCATAGCCATGTGTCTTGTCTAAATGTGTTTCTAATCATGGGCATAAGGTTAAATCAATGCTCTGATGTGTGATGGGATGTGTTGTCGTTTTTTCTTCTTCCTTTTCTATATAGGAAAGTGCGAGATGCCACAGGCGTGGACATTAACATGCGAGTGGGAGTTCACTCTGGAAACGTTCTCTGTGGTGTGATTGGCCTCCAGAAATGGCAATATGATGTCTGGTCTCACGATGTGACTTTAGCTAATTACATGGAAGCAGGTGGTGTACCTGGGTAAGCCATTGTGGGGGTTTTATGTAAGTGTATGCTTAATTTATGTTGTTATTCATAATTATAATATGCATTTTTAGTTAGTAGAAGATGTGCAATTGTTAAAAATCTGGTGAGAATACAATAGTAATTGCAAGTTCTTGATGAATAGACGAGTCCACATCACCTCAGTGACCCTTGAACACTTGAATGGGTCATATAAGGTTGAAGATGGAGATGGCCAGGAACGTGATCCTTATCTAAAAGAGCATGGAGTTGTAACTTACTTAGTGATCAACCCAAAGGTATGGAAATCTCTAAACAAATGAACAGTCACTTTTGTTTCCTTCAAGTCTAAAGTTCTCTTTCAAAACTTTATTGCCAATGCTGCTTTCCTTTTACAAGCTCTTGTGGCAATACATATTATGTTGCTAAGTTGTCCAAGATACTTAGTCGAGTAGGTTTAGTGAAGTTTGTCTAGAATCTAGTATGTGTTTTTTTGTTGTGTTTTTTTTAGGTAGAGAGAAAGAGTCCTCAACACCATTACAGACCCAGACACACCATTGATGGGGCTAAAATGAGAGCTTCAGTGAGGATGACCCGATACCTGGAGTCCTGGGGTGCAGCCAAGCCTTTTGCCAACCTTCACCACCGGGACAGCATGACCAATGAGAACGGAAAAATCAACACTGCAGTGAGTCTTCCTATGAACACTTTTTTTTTTTTAACACATTCTTCAAAATTTTCAAGGCCTAGATTTTACAGTGGAGACCTAACCTAGTATTTACCAATAATTGTTTATTGTAGAAAAGTAAATGAAAATGTCCTTAAATATTTTTTTAAAATGACCTCTGACAAATTTGAAAGCAGAAGTTTGATTTACCTGCCTAACACATGAAACAAACACTTTTTTTAATATACAAAGCTGGTAAATCGGCCTTTGATGTTAACATCAGTGGCTGTCTGTCTGACGAAACTCTACAGTATTATGCCATATTATCTTTTTATTTTTAAAATTTTGCTGCCAGAAGATTAGACGGACATCCTTTGATGTTAGGAACATAAGATGTTTTACTATTCTAACAATGTACGCGTAACTGGTCCTACTCAACCCAATCTGAGTGGGATTGGAAGGACGCAGCCTCTAGCACACCTCTTGAGGACAGGGGAGAAAGGTTTACACGCACAGCTTACTAGCCTACATCCGTTACACTCACCCCCCCTAAACCTCATTCCCATCTGAATGTAACCAGTCCTACTTGACCTGCTTCGAGTGGGAATCAAACCGTGGTCTCTGGCGTGTGAGGCGGGCGTGCTAACAAGGACTGTAGCCGCTTGCATTAGTGTCTGGCGCACCTCTTGAGGCCAGGGGAGTGAGGTTTACATACAATGCACACGATAATATAGTTAATGTAGTTGACCCAAAAATTTAAATTATGTTATAATTAACCCCCCATCAAATTGTTCCAAACCTGTATAAATTTATTTTCTTCTGCTGAACACAAAAGAAGATTATTTTGAAGAATGTCGGTTTCCAAACAGTTGATGGGCCCCACTGACTTAGTATGAAATAGTATGAAAAAAAGTCCATCAACTGTTAGGTTAACGACATTCTTCAAAATATCTTCTTTTAGAAAGATATTTATACAGGTTTGGAACAACTTGAGGGTGAGTAAATGATGACAGAATCTGACACAATTCTGGCAATTATCTCTTATTTGCATAATTATTAATTAAAGCAAATAAAAACAGCATAATAAAGTGTAGGTGCTGCTTCTAACAACAATGTAAAGCAGTCGCAAGAAGCTTTTGTTCTTGTGTCTCTCTTTTTTTCTTTTTCTTTTTTTTTTCTGAGATGTCCCTACTGCTAAAATTACTCACCACCTACTCCTTCCTTATTAACAGGATGTCCCCATGGGCCAGTACCACTTTCAGAGACGTTCAGAAAGGTGATTTAAGTTCTGTATCTTTATCCAACAATCACATTATGTGAGCATACTAAAAGCAGTTATGCTACAGTAGGTAACATATTTGATCTGTTCTAAAACCTAGTGAGCTGTCATACTGTATACTGTATGTACTGCACATGATGCTGCCTTAGAAACAAGGTATCTTAGGAGGCAGCATAATTTAGATGCCTACCTACTGGAATAACCTTCACTTCACTTCTTTCATAGACATGTTTTGATTTTTGTAATAGACATAGTATCAGAACAAGGAATATGTATAGAATTAATTGAAATGGTAAATATATTTTAAATGTTAATGAATGTAAGACAAAGAGTCATTAATAAGTCAGTGTCCTCTTCAGAACAAAATCTCAGAAGAAGCGTTTTGAGGAGGAACTCAATGAGAGGATGATTCGAACTTTCGATGGCATCACTTCTCAAAAGTAGGTCATCTCATATCTCAGCTGTTTATTTACCCCCCAATGTTTAATGACTCAGTTCTTTGTTGGTTGGTTTTATCTATCCATTTCTCTCTCTTTTTTTAATTCCCATAGACAATGGCTCAAATCAGAAGACATTCAGAGAATATCCTTGTTTTTCCACAATAAAACATTGGAAAAAGAGGTTAGCATTGATACTTCGCAATGTTTACTTGAAGTGTAGTCATCCATAGTTCATCAATAACACATCAACATATCAATAATTAAAACACAAACCTGTTTGCTTTCACCCACAATGACACGGAATGAGATGAATCAGTCAACTAAATAAAAAAAGACACAAGAGTCAAATGCTCTGTGAGAACAGTGTGTCTGTTCCCTGCAGTATAGAGCAACGACCCTGCCGGCCTTCAAATATTACATCACCTGTGCCTGCTTGATATTCTTCTGCATTTTCATCGTGCAGATCCTGGTCCTGCCAAAGTACGTTCATTCATCTCTGCACACGTTTCACAGTGCATGACAACACAAGATTGTAGTGAATTGTAGTGAACTGGAGCTGTCAGGGTGAATTTGTTAAATTTGAGTTTGAGATGTCAGAATGAATTTGTGATTGAGAACACCTGTTTTGTGATTTAAGACACCATGTGCTCTCTGTCTATTTCAGAACTGCAGTATTGGGAATATCATTTGGAATGTCCTTCTTAATTCTGTCTGTGATTCTGCTCATTTGCTTTATTGGGCATTTCTTGGTAAGTGCCAGTGGAGTCTATAGTGTTTATTTTGTTCATAATGTCAACTCTGTTTTAGCAAGAGTTGTCTTGTTGGTTAATTTCACACAAGACAATTACATTAAGTTAGGTACATAAAATTACAATTGCACAAACTTGTTCTTCTTTTTAGAAGAAATACATTTGTCTGCTATTGTTTGGAGCATTCTGTGAAAAAGTACACTTTTAAAAAGAGTACGTATTACAAAAATAATATTTTACTGAATATATTTAAGTGTGAACTGAATATAATGTTTTTGGACACTTAACTGCATGTTGTTTACAATTAAATTGAAGTGTATTATAGTTTAAATTTATATTAAATGCAATTAGTTGAGTCTTTTTTGACCCACTTATGTGCACAGATTTAATAAATAGAAGAACAAATAATCAAATTAGCAATAGCACAAATAAATACACTGGAACAAAGTACAGAAATATAAATCAAATGTAAAATAACACTGCAGTTTTCTTTTTATAAATACAATATTGATTAATTCTTTTTTAAAGTTACAAAAGTTGTTCAGTCAAGATCACTGAGTGATTTTATTTTTCTTTTGTTCTTTGATTAACAGTAATGACACAGGCTGCAGTAGTTATACTAGCCTGTTGTCACTTTAAGACCTAATGCACATATCCAATATACTGTAACACATGTGCATTCTTTTTCAACTGTTTACATTCACTTGAGACATGTGTTTAGAAGGATATTTTGATTTAATTTTGTGTTTATTTGTCCTTTCAAGTGCAAGAAGACGCAAAAGAGAACTCAGTATTCGTGCACCGTAAAAGATGGATGTGCAGAGCACAGAAAATAGCTTGCGACTGCCGAATTGAATTCTGTTTTGCGTCTTCTTGCGCTTGAATGGTTTTAAACCACATTAAAATGCACAAACAGGAATCAATAAGCCTTTTCTGATCTTAAGTATCTGATTTTCAATTCCCATATATATATATATATATATATATATATATATATATATATATATATATATATATATATATATATATATATATATATATATATATATATATATATATATATATCGGTGATGCACGGGTTGATCCAAAATGAGCGGGTGCCTGTGGTCACCCGCGGTTACGAGTCATCCAAAAATATTTTTAATGATATTCGGGTCGGTCGGGTCATTTGAAATAAAGATGCCAATTAAACCTTTGTAATTTATATAGTTCTAGACACAATTTTCTATGAATACAGGCCTACACTTTATTGGCTGAATAACTGGCGCAAAGATGACGCACAAGCTCAGTCTGCAGGTAGAGATGGAGGCAGCAAGAGAAAAGGTGAAGACTGGGGAGTGGAAGCTCCGCAAATACACAAATAGAAAGAGCAAAGTGTGGGAGACATTTGCCGAAATAATGAAAGATGATGACCAAAGTGCTGGCTTTGTCATGTGTACTTCTTGCGATGCTATTTACACATTTGATAACCACAAAACTGGCACGACCAACCAGGCACGGCGGCAGGATTCCAGTTTTGGATGGGCCAGACCAATTGTAGGTGGGCTTCAAATTAAAGACGTTAAATTAAAAATAAATAAATAAAATAAAATAAAAAATGTTATCCAATCACTGCTTAACGTAATAAAAAAATATTGACTAATATAGCCTACTGTTATATTATTTGTGCGTATACATAATATAGATTTTAATAGCTTGATGCTCTTTAAATATTTTGTTGCATTGTTAAAAGTAAATCCGCGATCGCTCTCCATGGTTCTGACCAAAGAAGAGAGCTTTGGAATCTCCATTACGCATCATACCTGGGTTGCATTTTCCGATAACATTGTCTCTTAGCGCGCTACGAAGACTCTTAAGGTATAACTTAACTAAAGGTATACTACCACTAAAGGTATATCATTGCTAGGCGTCTTCAGGGCTATCATCCACTCGCGAGGCAGAGGCGCTGAAAGGCAGAGGCGCTGGCGCCCTCCTAGCAACGGCGCTGTTTTTGGTAAAACATGATTTTGACGACTTCATTACGTTTTGTTTTATAGAAAACTCTTTTTAAAAGATTTTCGTTTTGTATAAATTGTATCTTAATTTTGATAAATGTTTTATCAATCAATTGCCCGTATTTAATAAATAAGAAGCAAATATATAGCAGACAATGTAATAAGGCGCCGGTACGATCACTTGCATTGCATGTGAACTGGAGGGCGCCGAAACTCAGCTTGTGCCTCACAGATTTGAGAAATATAGGCTATATATTACAGAAAGCTTGAAATGTCTACTTTTAAACGAAAATATTCAAACCAAAATAAATAGGTTACTCTCTGATTATGTAGGCTAATCCATATGAAATGTGCATTTCTCTTTGGCGTTCATGGCGAGTCCGCAATCTCCGCATCGTCAACTTCATCTTTGCAGCGACACAGAAAACACCAGTTTATTACTAAACAATTAAATGTCTCCTTTCTAATTTAGACACATTCATAATCATTACTTTAACCGGTTCTTTGTGGCAAGCTTTATGCGTGCGGTCATAACGCTTATTATCCTGTAGGCTATAGCCTATTTAAGTAATTCATTTAATATAAAGGGCCGATTTGTCCACGAATGGCTTAAATGAACAACTACTAGTCGACTAGAAAAAAAATTAGTCGGAAGCAGCCCTTATTCCACATATTTTCGAACCAGCAGGCCATTCTGGGTTGGGCGAGCGACCGTGAGCGGAGCGGAATATTCAGAAATGCGCTCACCGCTCACGAGCTCTGATCGGAACAAACCCGAACCTCACTGTCTGCTGAACTTGCGCAGAAACATCAAAATAGACATAGCCAGCTTTTTAAAATTGTTTTTAAAACTAAACATTTAGACTATTTTAGTACAAATTATGAGCGTATTGACGATTTTTTTATAATTCTTGACAAAATTAGAATATATTAAGTTATATTAAGATGCTACGATGAGCATTTACTACTTTTAAAAAATGCGGGTCAGGAAGCGGGTCGGGTACAATATTTTCTTTTTCGTTTTTGGCGGTCCGAGTTGCGGGCGGGTTAGTTGAAAACGTCGGTCGGTTTGTTTATACATTGACCCGTGCATCACTGATATATATATATATATATATATATATATATATAGATATATATATAATTACAAGTTGCTTTCAAACTTGCATTTTAGTCTGGAACTAGGTTTAAGCCTTGTCTGTGAAACCGGGGGTTTGTCATACAAGTGTGCAAAGTTGGGATTGTAAAATAAATAGCATTGTCAAGTTTGAAAAGGGAAGAGAAAATGCATCCCATATCTTTTCTTTTCTTCAAGTCAAAAAAAAATACAATCCAAATTCCATTAAACACATTTAGGGCCAGATTTACTAAACAGGGCAAATTTGAATCAGAGAGCAATCCCATAAAAGTGCAGATAGGAGTGGAAAGTTCTGCACGTGATCTACTGACGACCCGCAAATTACAGAAAACAGACGCAGCCGGATCATTTCCATAACGACTAATGCAATCTACCAAGAGCAGCGCAAATTAGCATCTGGTTGAGACATGTTTTTTATGGGGCGTTAAATAATGGTGCAAATACCAGCAAATATTAGTAAATCACCTTGCATGATTTATTTGCATTAATCTGGCTTAATCTAAGCCCTGTCTGTGAATCCAGGCCTAAGTGATTTAACACACACTATCCAGGATAACAAATCTGTGACACTTTTTTTGGTCACGACCCACCAATTGAGAACACCTGGTGCAGAACACAAAGAGTTGTCATTGCTATATTCCTTATCTACTGGAGTCCAAGGACATTGCAAAGATGAGCGAGTCTTTAGTTTGACTCAATGAAAGAATCTAGACACAACATATCATGCTTTATATATTAGACGGAGAGATAATCCTGCATTAAAAATCAGCATATACAGAATAAAACAGAGCTTTACAGGTTAGTGCTGAGGTCATGTTCAATGTGTACATTTCGGAAGGTCTTATGCTTGCTTAATACTGTGATAGTTATGTTGACTCCTATAGCTTGAGTGGGTTGCTTGAGCTGTAGCTATATTTCCCAAATGTACAAGAAAAAAAAAAAGGTGCTTGAAATATGTTTATTCTCCACCATGACCTTGCGATAACCGTGCGTCAGTTGAGGATGAGTTATACAGATTTCCTACCACAATAATATGATTCATCCCACCACACGATTTGCTACTGCACTAATGTAATATAATGTACTTAAATAACTTTACATAATAAATTATCCTGAAAAATTAGTTGAGACTTTCTTTCTAATCATCTTTTGAATTCTATGAATTAAAAATCGTACTTATTCTTTCTGCATTATTTTCATTTGTGTTGACCAACACTAGCATTGCAATAAGACGGCCTCTGCATCTTGGCTCTGGATCCTTAGATCCTCCGGAATCATCGCCAACAAGCCCTGGCCACGCATCACCCTCACCATGGCAACCACAGCCCTCATCCTGATCATGGCTGTCTTCAATATGGTATGTCGACCACAATGATACAGGACATTTCATATGAATAATTTTGTGCTTATGGTCATACAAATACAACACTGAGAAGCTTCCTAATTGGATCACACACATTACATTAGGGGCACTGGCCACAGGAGTCTGACATGCGTTATTGCGAAGTTTCTTGGCAGAGAGTTGTGTCCATCTGCGCCCCGACTGCAGAGAGCGGTTTGGCCTCCAGTTTTGGCCATTCCACTTGTGGCATATGTCACCGTTTGTAAACAAACATGAAACAAAATTGTCAGTGTTAATCTTGTATTCATCTGTCATACAGGTCGGGAAAAAAAAAAAATCTTATTTGTCTAATAAACTGTATGATTTGCCCTATGCAATAGGACAGAAAAACCTTTCAAAAAATGAATTGCGTTTTATTAAATCAGAATCAGCTGATTTAATTAATTGTTCATTTATTTTTCATTTACTAATTAGGAGAAAATGAAGTCACAAATCACAATCCAATTGTGAACATTGTAGTTTTATGTATATAAAATATGATATATTTATAGTTAGTCAGAAGAGAACTGGCCCCCCGACTGAGCCTGGTTTCTCCCAAGGTTTTTTTTCTCCAATCTGTCACCTGATGGAGTTTTGGTTCCTTGCCGCTGTCGCCTTTGGCTTTTGGCTTGCTTAGTTGGGGACATTTAACATTTAAAGGGGGGGTGAAACACTCAGTTTCAGTCAATCTCATGTTAATCTTGAGTACCTATAGAGTAGTACTGCATGCTTCATGTCTCCAAAAAGTCTTTAGTTTTATTATATTTATAAAAGAAAGATAGGCTATACCGAGTCTTTCCGGAAAAAAACGAGCGGCTGGAGGCGCGCTGTGTGGGCGGAGCTTACGCGCCGATAGCATACTCGAAAAAAAAACTTTCCGAAACTTGTTGCTGTTATCTTCTACAAGCATTTAATAATAAAAAAAAGCAAAAAAAGCAAAAAAAATAACTTTCCGAAACTTGAAGGAGTATTTTTGGCACAGAAATACTCCATCAAACGTACAACTTAATTTTTGAAACTTTGTCCATGTTTAGCATAGGAATCCAACTCAAGGATCCAACAGTGTAAAAAACTCAGTATGCATGAAATAGCATTTCACCCCCCCCCCCCTTTAATATTCAACAATAATATTGATCTGACTGCATTAAAACCATTATATGAGAACTGAACTGAGCTGGACGATGACATCACTGTTTTCTCCAGAGCGGCTATATATATTAATGAACTAACTTAATAACTTACTATCACTGAACTTACTTAAGTTGTAGTTGTACTGTACTATGATGCTATTTTCTTCTAGAAACAAACTATGTTGCATTATTTTCCTGTTATCTCTGTATAGCTACTTTGAAACAATCTGTATTGTAAAAAGCGCTATATAAATAAAGATGATTTGACGACTTGACTTGTCATTAGAATAAAAAAAAAACATAATTAAGATTCTTCAATATTAAGATTTTACATTCCCCAATGATACAATTGGAATGAACGTCGCTTCGATGTTGCTTTGATGTTGCTTAAATGCAATAACAAGCAATAAAACGCCTTTTTTATTTATTTATTTTTTATGTGCATTTCTTCAAATCAAAAGGCATTCATAATATTTCAATCATTTTTTTTTTTTTTTTTTTTTTTTGCAGTTCTTTGTAGAAGAAAACCTATCTTCCACAGATGCTGTTTATAATACATCAAATGAGACACTTCTTCAGCCTGATGGGCAACCCATATCTTACCTGGACAAGAACACATTCTACCTTCCTGTGAGTTAACTATAGTGTTGTGTGTCCTTGTTAGAATCTTAAATAAAATCAAACAGCTTTTCAAACTCTTCAGATGGACCTCTAAACTATTTACTAAATATTTAGATACATTATTGCTACTTGCTCAATTTACTTAAAATGATCTAATACAGTGCAGTTCTTGACATAATGGCCTAATTTAATTTGTGGATCATGCATGGAGAGTAAATGTGGGAACTAAGTGTTGTTTTATGCGACGAGAAAAGCAAGAATTGTTTCATTTAGAAGAGGTTTTGTTAAGTTTAGCTTTGGTGGTTATGATTGTGGTTAGCCAAGAATGAGTATATTGTGAGAATGAGTTTATTAGGTAGTATGTAATTTTCTTCTACCAGCACAGTCTTGGCCAAAAGTATTGGCAGTGACATACATTTTGTTTAGCAAAGTTTGCTGCTTTACTATTTGTAGATGATATTTTCACGTTTCAATGGTATACTGAAAGTGACAGTGAAAGCCAAGTATGGTAACCCATACTCAGAATTTGTCCTCTGCATTTTACCCATCCAATTTAGTGCACACATTAGGAGCAGTGAACACACACACATACAACTATGGACACACACTCCCAGAAGTGGGCAGCCATTTTTGCCCCCAGTGATTGGGGGTTAGGTGCCTTGCTCAAGGGCACCTCCGTCATTTCCTGCCGGTATTGAGAGTCGAACCCGCAACCTTCGGGTTACCAGTCTGACTCTTTAACCATTAGTCCATGACTGCCCCAAACTGGAAAACAGTGATATGCATTTGCTAAGTTTTAAAAGCTTTTATTGACCCAAAAATCAAAAACAAAAAAACATTTATGCGATATTTAGAGTGTTGACCCTTCTTCTTAACCTCTGCAATACGCTCTGGCATGCTGGACATCAGCTTCTTGGACAAATCTTGACTAATGTCTATCTATTCTTGCCTTATTAGCGCTTGGAGTTGATCACAATTTGTGGGCTCTTGCTTGTCCACTCGTATTTTGAGGATTGGCGGCAGGTTCTCAATGGGATTAAGTTCTGGGTAGTTGCCTTGCCATGGATCTAAAAATTTCAATGTAACAATCTCTGAGCCACTTCATCATCATTCTTGCCTTGTGACAATGAATGGATCATCACCAAATTGCACCTGGATTGATAGGCGAAATATGGATGGTGTCAGGTCTTCAATGTTATCATGACACAGGACTCATGTAGAATTCATGAATTCATTCTCTTCTCCAGACAATTGATTTTCCAGATGTCCCAATAGCTAGAAGGGGGCTTTATCAGAGAAAATAACTTTGCACCAGTCTTCTGCGGTCTAATCCTTGTACTTCTGCAGAATTTCAGTATGTCCTTGAGGTTTTCTTGGAGAGAAGTGGCTTCTTTGCTGCCCTTCTTGACACCATGTCGTTGTCCAAAAGTCTTGGCCTCGCTGTGTGAGCAGATGCTCTCACACCCTCCTGCTGCCAATACTGAGCAAGCTCTACTGGTAGGGACACGATTCCATAGCTGACTCCTCAGGAGGAGATGGTCCTGGCGCTTGCTGGACACTCTGGGACGTCATGAAGCCTTCTTCAGTGCAGTTGAACCTCTCCTTGAAGTTCTTGATGAGTTTGTAATTGGTTCTTTCAGGTGCAATATTCCTTGCAGCAATTTCCTTGCATGTGGGGTCATTTTGATGCACAGATGGTTGCACATCTTTCTTTGGCGATAACCATTGCAAACACAATGATTGGAAGCAGTTCTTCCCTCCTTTTATAACAATCAGTCTGGTTTTATAATCCATCAGAATGATAGATTGATTTCACCTGACTACTTGTTCATACTTTCCCATGTGCTGATGATATGATTGGTGAAATGATGTTAGCTGGTCATTTTGTGTCATGGCCAAAAACAGTGAAATTTGGGGTTTTGTGTTAAAGTTGGAATTACTGTCAACAAATTAATTTCAGCCAAAGAGTTATTTTTTAAGCATATAATTAATGCATAGCTATGCATATGCTCATATCCCGGTTTTTAAAAACCCGGATATGATCCCTGGGGTACCCCTTTTCTAACCTGAATATTTGGTCATGTCCCCATCAAAAGGAACATTGATTTGTGTTCTGCGCATGTTCTATTCGCAAGGAATCTTGGTCTTTTGAGGAGAGATGGCGCATACAAAAACCCACGTGCAGTATACCGGAAGTAAACAAGAAGTAGAGGTAAACATGGCGAGACGCAGCACAGCACCACACTTTTGGAGCGAGGAGGAAAGCGCAAACAAAGGCGATCGCTATCTGCCCCGAACTATTCATTATCCGTGTACTGCTGCTGTTGTTGTTGTTGTCTTTGGATACAGGAAGAAGAATCGGAAATGACGCATATTGCGTCTTAAGGTTGTCCGTACGTCCAGACGCTAACCGTGCGTCGCCGTTTACATTGGGATATTGCCAATTGATTACAAATTCCATGTATACAGGAGTAACTCTCTCTGCTCACGCATGTAAACGGGTTATTCCGAATGTTTCAGAAACCCAAATAGTGACCTTAACCCGACCATAACCCGGATATTGACAGCTTGTAAACGTAGTCACAGTCTCAGACTTATTCAGTTGTGTTCATTCTTAATTTTCATGGACTTTTAGTTTGTTTTCATTAGGCACATTGTGTTCCTTTCCCGCCACTCATCAGTTTCCATGGATACTAATCATCATCACAGCTGTTTGTCATTGAGTTCATCACCATGTGTATATTAGTTCCTCACCTTCACTCAATGTTTGTCCGGACTATACTTATGTTAGCATCAGTGTTAGTTCTAAGCATCTGTGGAATACCTTTTGGAATATCTTAAAGTTGTATAAGGTGCCCAATTTGAGGGAGTTAAGTACTTTCAAAACAACAGTCATTATACTGTTTATCGTGATGTTCCGTATGTTGATTAAATGTAATGACATTATTATTATTTAAAACTATACTTACAGCATTTATGAATTTCCTATTTGCTTCCTCAAATCCAATCCAATGCAAGTTTGGAATATAAATGTATAAACAAACAAATAAATGCTATATATGGTTGAGGAATTCAGAAAAATTGAGCAAAGATATCAATATTTTTTTTATTAAATGTATCACATTTTGGATTTTTATTAAACTCTGTGTTTTGAATCATCATCTTCTGCTTCTTCATGGTCTGCTTGCACCTTGCTGACACAATTCTAATAATTCGTTCTTATATAGAACATTTATACTGCTGCTTCAGTTTTTTTGTTTTTGTTTCATACACTTTTTGAAATAAGTTTTGACTGGTGCTCATTCACACTGCAGTCAAAATCTGGCAGATGTTGGGCAAAAGCAGTTAATCTGAAGAACAGGCCTTAGGCAAAATGATTCAGAGTAGTCCATAAGTGTTTACTATTTAACAAAATGCAAAGCTTTTTGTAGATAGATAGCCAACTGTTTATGTATTTGATTTAAATATAGTTTGTTTAATAAGCACAAGTTTTTTTTTTTTTTTTGTTTTTTTTACAGTAACAACACAGTGTTTATGATTTCTGTGTTTTTCTGCCATTAGTATTTTATCTACAGTTGCATTCTGGGACTGATCTCCTGCTCAGTGTTTCTGAGGATCAACTATGAGCTAAAGATGCTAATCATGCTAACAGCCGTGGTGCTCTACAACGTCATCATACTTCAAACACACGCATCTCTGCTGGACGAGTACAGCAAGTTCCTCTACAAAACCGAAATCCTGGAAAGGTGAGTGCTTGTAAAATACACTTGATGGTCAGAATTATGTAGAGACTTAAAAAATACACAGATATGTGGTTGGGAATGGACATTAATAAAAAGTTAGTCCTTCCTGTGCTAATATAAGAGCTTCCATTGCTCTGGGTAAGCATTGCACTAGATCACAATGGCCATGATCCTCTCATTCAGACAAAAAATCATAACTGAGGTCAGGCATGGAGAGTGTTGGGAGTTGGGTTGCAGTCAGCATTTTAGTTCATCCCACAGGTGTTCAATGGGGTTCAGGTCTATACTTTTTTTTTGTTGTTGTTGTTGTTTTTTTTTACACAAAAAATAGTTTAGGATCTCACATTGTCACCCTGGAACAGAAAACATCTCTCCCCAAACTGTTGCCACACAGTGCAGAGCAGACAGTTATCCAGATGTCATTGTGTGTTCATTATGATTTGTTTTTACTGAATTTCACTGGACCCCATTAAGTCGAAGGGAGTGTCCACATACAGTACTTTTGGCCATGTAATGTAGTGTGTGTTAAATATGTTGCACCATAGTAATTGTATCAACTTCTGTATCAGTCTCTCACATTGTTTCAAAACTTTACATATTATTTAACAGGTTATTCCCCATGAAATTTGGCATATTGAATAACTTATAATTTAATGTAAAGGTATTTCTTATATTTTTCATTAGAAGCCTAAGGGTATTTTAAGGGTTTTTTTTGTTTGTTTTTTTTGTCGCTAGTCAAATCTGATCTGATAAGGTAATCATAGGCAACCATATGTATATATCAAACCACATTTTTAGTGTGAAGCAATTCATACAATTATCTAAAAACTCTTGATGTTTTGGTCCTTTATCTCAAAACTAGCTCAACAAAATGGATTTGCTTCACGCACAACAGTTTCCTGATGATTACTGTTTCCGGATGTTGAAAATAAATCAGTGTGAACCAGCACAGACACTTCCTGTTAATTGACAGCTGTGGTGGACATGGTCTGCTGGCCATCTTGGGCTACAGATGACACGATTTGTTACAAAAAAAAAACAATGATGCTGGCAAGTCTTATATCTCTCTGTCTCTCTTTTTCTTGACAAAACAAGGCCAGGAGTTCTGAAAGACTTGAAAACAATGGGCTCTGTGTCTCTCTTTATATTCTTCGTCACCCTGCTTGTTCTAGCTAGACAGGTGAGTTATTTTTATAAACCAAATAATTTGTGGATTACAACATAATAGTGATGAAATAGTTGGTGAAATAGTGATCATTATGTTAAACATTTATTTGCATATTGTATGTATGTACATGTGCTAAATTTTTAAATACACTTTCCAGGGTTGGGGCACAATTCAGAATTGAAGAACTGGCTTCCTTTCTCACAGTAAATGAAAAAAGAAATTTGAATTAAAGTTGCATAAGGTGCCCAATTTGAGGGATATATGTACTTTCAAAACAACAGTCATTATACTATTTATTGTGATATTCAGTATGTTAAGGAAATGTAATGACATTATTATTTAAAACTACACTTACAGCAGTTATGAATTTCTTTGAATTCCATTTCAATTCTACTTTCCAATTTAGCACGTTTGAATTACAATTCTAAATCCTATTTGCTTCCTCAAATCCAATCCAATGCAAGTTTGGAATATAAACGTATATAAATAAATAAAATGCTATAGATGGTTGACATCAGATTTTTGCCATAGTTTCTAAAGGATTTTAGCCAAGAGAGTAAAGTAAAATTAATTTACCACAGGCAATAATTGTTAAGAACAATGCAAAATTATGTGCAAAAGTTATTTTAAAAGTTATTATTGATTATATTGTATTGATATTATTGTTATCCACAATGAACTTTTTCTGCCAAGTACTACAGGTAAATAGTGTTAGTAAGCTGTTTGCTATGAAAGGTTCGGCCTTGGGTATGTGTTTATCTGTAGCTTTGAATATGGCTTACACAATGTGATTTTAGAATTAAAATAATTTATTTCATGAAATATTATATTCCATTCCATTCTCTTGGTGCTTATACGGAATACGGACAAAATATTATAGTCTTTAAATTTATATATATTTTTTTAAGCAACATTTTAATTTAAATTGATAGTTAATTCTTACTGAAATAACAGTAACAATATATAAAAAGCTGCTTCATGATTCCTTAATTGCAACTGCTAGAGACTGATTATATTTGAAGGAGGGACTAGGGGTCATTCTAGTAAATATTTTATTTCATGCTATTTAATATTTTTTATTAAATGTATCACACTTTACTAAAAATTGTCTTGGTTTAGATTTTAACTTAAATATAACAGTTATGAAGTAAGCGACAGAACTCTGACCTTGATTGCATGGGTGTTTCAGTACATGTAGTTCATTAATATTACTCTGTTTTTAATAATGCAGTGTGACCAAACATATAGTCAGAACTTGACCAGTAAATATTTTTTCTTAGAGTAGCGGTGCGATAGTAGAAACAGAAGATGGACAGATTGATATTCAGGGCCACTCTCCTCAGAGTGTTTGTCCAACCTCTCTCATCCATGTAATTTCAGACAGGCGTGTTGATTTAATTCACTTCTTTATTAGTCTGTTTATTTCCTTCATGTGGCTTATGTTACAAAGCGATCACAGATCCCACTCTGTTTATTAAAGGAACAAGAGTGCAGTTTTCTATACCTACTAGCAATAAATTAAGAACCCTTGGGGTTGAATTGCAATGACAAATAAATGTAACTATAATTAATGTGTAGTTTAATTTATAGTTTTATAATATGTGGTCACTGTGTGAAATCTCCTTATTGATCAGTGTTTTTACACAGTAACATATATATATACTGTGTATATATATATATATATATATATATATATATGTGTATATATATATATATGTGTATATATATGTGTGTGTGTGTGTGTGACCCTGTGTGAGGGTCTACATTTGTTTGCATATTGTATGTATGCACATGTGCTACATTTTTAAATGCACTTTCCAGGGTTGGGGCACAATTCAGAATTGAAGAACTGGCTTCCTTTCTCACAGTAAATGAAAAAAGAAATTTGAATTAAAGTTGCATAAGGTGCCCAATTTGAGGGATTTAAGTACTTTCAAAACAACAGTCATTATATACTGTTTATCGTGATATTCATTATGTATATGTATATATATTTATATATATAGCCAATAAAGACTAGTTACAAAATATAATTCAAAGTAATGAATAATTACAAGAATATATTCTTATATATATTCTTCTTGTTCACAACATATACAATAGTGCCCAAAAGTAATGTCTGGAGGGGATATTTGCACAATATTTGCTTTTAATGATACTTCAGGTTCTATTTTACAATCAGAATATGAGGACACTAAACTTGGTTAAGGTATTAAAATTACAACATTAGATGGCAAGATAGGCAAACTCCAGCATATAATTAAATATGGGTTTTATTGTAAAAAAAAAAAAAAAACCTCAAAGGAAATACTGACTACAATGAATTGGATGATCTGCATAACTTATCACAATTCAGGTTTATAATTTTCCAAAGGTTCTCAATGGCCAGGTCCTCCAGAATAATGGAATTAAGAATTAAGACCCTTTACGGATAGGATCCAGAACGGGAGTTCAAACCTTGCATGCCGGTCATAGATAATGCCAAGAAGTATACTGTATTGATGAGAATGCAATTGACAGTTTAATCTAATTAATGATAAAGAAACCCAGTATAATATTCTGAAAGAGTTTACCATATGACATTTGATTGTGAAGATGTATTGCAAGCATTTGGAGGTTATTGTAGCCAACGAAAGGTATTAAAGGGTTAGTTCACCCTACACATTTATCATTTACTCACCCTCATGTTGTTCCAAACCCGTAAGACTTTCGTTCATCTTTGGAACACAAATGAAGATATTTTTTATGAAATCTGAGAGATTTCTATCCCTGCATTGACAAAATAAATCCATGTGAATCGGGCGGTTTAGTCCAAATTTCCTGAAGAGACACGATCGCTTTATATGATGAAAATATTTCATTCATGCTTTTATTCACATATAAACATTGATCAACTCACACATCAGTTATGATCAACGGGAGCTCAAGCATGCTTGCGTGACGTGCGAGAACCAATGAGGTTCATTCTCGTGTGTTTCGCAGCACGTTTGAGCTTCCACAAGAACCAATGAGGTTCATTCTCGTGTGTTTCGTAGCACGTTTGAGCTTCCGCAAGAACCAATGAGGGTTGTTTTCGCGCGTAAAGCAAGTATGGTTGAGCTTCTGTTTATGTACACTGATTAAGGTTTATACATGAATAAAAGCCTACATTAAATCAGTTCATCATATAAAGTGATCATGTTTCTTCAGAAAAATTCTTCAGAAAACTAAACCGCCAGATTCATATGGATTAGTTTTACTATCTCTTTATGAACTTTTTGAAACGTCAAAGTAGTCGTTGCGTAGCTGTCAATGGAGGGACAAAAATCTCTCAAAAATTTAATTTAAAATATCTTCATTTGTGTTTCAAAGGTGAACGAAAGTCTTACAGATTTGGAACGACATGAGGGTGAGTAAATTATGACAGAATTTTCATTTTTGGGTGAACTAACCCTTTAAATCTAAGGATTCAAATAATTTCCCCACCATGCAATGAATGGCATGAAAACAAAATTGTTTGTTATTTGTTTATCTATAATTGTGATAATTTTATGAACAATTTATCCAGAAGTTGAGGTAAATCCAGTATATTTCATTTTCCTGCAACAGTTTGTTTCTTTCTTTTATTTTTCACTGTCTCCAGGTTTAGACTAAAGTGTCATATTACATGTTCTGTGAAAGTACTGGGATTTAATATTGGTTTGTCATTTGGTGATTTTGTTTTGCTTATCACCATGATTTTTCTCATTATTATGAATTTTTTTTTTTTTTAAGAATTTGATACTTTTATTTAGCAAGGACACATTCAATTGTAAAATACTAATGACAGTAAAGACACTTATACTGTTACAAAGGATTTGTTTCCAATAAATGCTGTTCTTCAAACTTTCTGTTCAAAGAATCAAAGACACTGAATTTTGGTTTCCACACTTTAAGCAGCACAACAAGAGGGTTTCTTCAGCACCAAATCAGCATTTTAGAATGATTTCTTCAGGATAATATGACACTAAAGACTGTGGAGATTTGAAAATGGAGATTTGCCTTCACAGAAAAATAACAATTTGAGATATACTACGATAGAAAACAGGTCCTTTAAAATATTAAAAGGATAGTTCACCCAAAAATGAGAATTCTATCATCATTTACTCACCCTCAAGTTGTTCTAAACATGTTAGAGTTTTTTTCTTCTGTTGAACACAAAACAAGATATTGTGAAGAATGCTGTTAATCAACAGAAGAAATAAACTCATTCAGGTTTGGAACAACTTTGGAGAGTGAATAAATGTTGACAGAATTTTAAATTTTGGTTGAACTTTTCCTTTAATAATATTTTACAATATTACTGTTATTGACTAAATTTTTTATCAAACAAACCGAACCTTGGTGAATATAAAAAAAAAAGAAAAAAAAAAAGCCTCTGGTTACATATGTAAACATGGTTCCCTGAGAAGGGGAACGAGACACTGCATCCCCTAGAGGACACTTTGGGTAATGCCTCAGGCATGACCGGTGTCTGGACCATGTGTGAAAACATGTCAATGAACTTGACATTGGCCGACGACAGCTTATGGCGTACTACTGGTGCAACTGGGATTATAAAAGGGCACCTGTAGAACACGTCATCACCTCTTGTCTGAAGGAGATGTGTGCAGGAATATTTGAAAGCATGGCAAGGAGATGCAGTGTCTCGTTCCCCTTCTCACCCCGGATTTCCACCAACTGTGGATCGGCTCCGCTGCGTGTCGGCTCCGTGCTCCGCCGTCCTTCAATACCCACCAGGTCCGGATTTGTTGCAGAATGGCCATGACTGACAGCTGAAGTCACAAGGACCCACGAGATATCACGCGATATAAATGCTGAATTACTGCGGAGCTCTCCTGCATCCGGAAAAAATAGAAGCTCTGCGTATCTGCTCCAGAGGGCTGCACATTGACTTTAATGGAAACCTATTGACTCTGCCGCCGTTCCGAAGCGGATCCGCAGCCGTTCCGCAGTTGGTGGAAATCCGGGGTCAGGCAATCATGGTTACATACGTAACCTGTGATGTTCCCTTTCGAATGGGAACTCGAACTGCATCCCCTAGAGGACACTTTTGGGAACGAATGCACACGCTGCCATGCTAAAGGGATGAGTGCCTCATCAGCTGACATTAAAGTCAAAGACTCTAAAGGAGTCCCCATCCCTGAGGTACACACCAGCGGCTGTCGTGACTAATTCCTTATGGCCAAAGCCTGAGCTGCATACCCTATCAGAGAAAGTCTCAGGTTGGTGCTGCAGCGTACTTGTAACAGATGTGGATCTAATAAGCACTTAGCAAATGCATCTGACCAGCTTCTGAAGCTAAATGCAATTAATAATTGCATTTGTCAATCGTCAACACTAGTCCATGAAGTTTTGCCCGAAGTGCAAATATGCAACACGAACTGTGACAATTCTACTGACAGGATTAAGTGTCTAGTGCGCATTTCTACTGAGACAGGCCTGTCTATGGAGACCGAGTTTGTAGTGGATACTGGCTCTGTGGTTTCTATTCTGCCAGAGATTCTTGACTCAGGAAACACAGTGTCATAAACGCGAGGTGCAAAAGCTTGATTCTGGTCCCTAAAGAAAATAATCAAGCCAGAGCAGAGCTACCCACCATTACTGATCACAGTGTGTGTATATACATCTCCCTTCATGAGCTGACAGCACTTATTCTGCTCTCAATCTTTCACACACACTGAGACAAATGGGTCCCAAAGACAGAGCTGATGACGTGTTCTACAGGTGCCCTTTTATACTCCCGGTCGCACCAGTAGTACGTCATAGGCTTTTGCCGGCCAATGTCAAGTTCATTGTCGTGCTCAAGACACCGGTCATGCCTGAGGCATTACCCAAAGTGTCCTCCAGGGGTGAGTTTCCATTCGAAAGGGAACCAAACTTTTAAACAAAAAATAACAATTGATGAGGTTGATGGGGTCAGCTCATGTTTCAAAAGCATCAGTGTAAATGTATGTATGTGTTGTGCTTTGAGAATAAGATTTTCTTTTAAAAATAAAGATGCTTTGTGTGGTGTTTGTAACTGTAATAGCGCTGTGACCTCCAGTCTCTTTACCTCTGTGTCCTCTTGTAACAGAATGAATATTACTGTAGGTTGGATTTCCTGTGGAAGAACAAATTCAAGAAGGAATGTGAGGAAATAGAAACCATGGAGAATCTCAATCGCGTTCTGCTGGAGAATGTTCTGCCAGCCCATGTAGCAGAGCACTTCCTGGCCAGGAACTGGAAGAATGAGGTAAGAATGTAGATGGAAAGAACAATTTCTGCAATTTGTATACTGTTTGTATGCATCCAAATTCATAACATGCTGAAAATAGTATGAGATTCTGAACTTCAAAGGTACCACAAAGGTGTACTGCAAAGTTATAATATGTCCTAATACTTTCATACTGGCTTTCATCAAGTAAAAGTACTAACTTGACCAGCGCAAACAAACTTGTGATATGATTTAAAGCACATCTGACTATAACTTGAATTTAGATGCTTGGGAGTGCTTGACAACTGCCAGGAGTTGTTTTCTTCTGTTGAAATGAATGCTTTGAGAGAATATTTATTGAGATTACACTTTTTTAAATAATGTTTTATTTTTGTTTAGTTTGAAAGTCAGTCTTCAGATATTTTATACCTGAGCTTCCTTTTCCTCTGTGAATGACAGGATCTGTATCACCAATCATATGACCTGGTGTGTGTGATGTTTGCTTCTATCCCGGACTTCAAAGAGTTCTACACAGAATCCGACGTAAACAAGGAGGGTCTTGAGTGCCTCAGACTGCTCAACGAGATCATTGCAGACTTTGATGAGGTAACATATCGCTTCATGTATTTTGTAGGAAAAAAAGAGCTGGTTCCTTTTTTACTCTTGAACTTTTTCCCATTGAAGTGTACTTCAAACTTAAAATGTGTGCAAATTCTGCTGGTTTGCTATAGAATAGCATTCGCCCATGAAATTCATCTGATTTTGTCAAAATTGAAATGGTTATTACAATGATGTCCTTTTTCACAAATCAGTTTTGATGGTTTGTTTGATGTTAACTCTGCTATGGTTATGTTATTTTTCCTGTGTAGTTGCTCTCAAAGCCAAAGTTCAGTGGAGTGGAGAAGATAAAGACCATTGGAAGCACATATATGGCAGCCACTGGACTTAATGCCAGCCCAGGACCAGAATATACACAGGTATCAGGAATGTATGGATTCAATCAAGTCTGTCTGTCTGTCAAATTATACAAATGTTTCATGGGAACACGACTTTGTCTACTTTTATTCATCTAATATAATTTTCTTGTAATTCTTGTAAAATATTGACAACTCTACACTATTAATTAAGATATATGAAGTAAGTCATTGGTGTGAGTTCATTGTTTGGTAACACTTTATTTTGATAGTCCACTTTACTATAACTAACTTTGCAATTACATGTTAGCTACCAGTCATTAGAGAATTAGTTGACTGTCTGCTTAATATCTGCTAACACTTTATTTTGACGCTTCCCCAACAGACATTCTACTGACTATAAGTAACTTTGCAAGCGCATGTCATCTTATTCTAAAGTTAAGTTATTTATAGTTAGTAGAATGTCTAAAGTGAACTATCAAAATAAAGTTTAATCCATTGTTTTTGCCGTTCGTATTTGTAGGAGCATGACAGGCAGTACATGCACATTGGTACCATGGTGGAGTTTGCCTTTGCACTGGTGGGGAAGCTTGATGTCATCAATAAACATTCCTTCAATGACTTCAAACTCCGAGTGGGTGAGTGAAAACAAAAGATTACTATTTTTGGGGTCTGAGCATCAATGACTTATGTAGAACATGCAATGGCCATGTCTCTGTTCAAAAATGCTGTAATATGAGTCTTTAAGTGTCTCTTATACAGTATATTATGTAATATATTATGTATTATTTAAAAAGATACAAATAATTCAAATGAACAGCGATTCATTGAGTTTTAAGCAAATGTTTTCAACATCATTAGGATATATAAAAATGAATGTAAAATGTAATGATCTATTAGCTTTTTGGAGATTGCAGATTTATTTGCAAATATATATTACATTTCTATGCATTTACTATTTCTATGCATTTTTTCAGTAGTAAGTCTATTGAACCATTTTCACAGATTAAAATCTGAGACCTAAAATGATTTTTTGTATGCTCTGGTGGACAACATTAGTATTACAGCCTTCATCTATCATTCCCATTCATTTATATAAATTGCTAATCTTTTAGAATGTTCAGTTAGCCCCCTGAGCAAACAAATAGTCATTATGGGTCAATCCCACAAATATATCGGCCTATAACTACAGTAAGACAAATGAAAAATCTTTTGATTATTTTTTGTCAGGGGTATCAGGTGGACACTCAATTTTGTGCAAATCAGACAAACATCCTAGGACAAGTTCAGGCATTTTTTTTTTTTAGGGCAGAAAAATGATTATAATGACAGTTGTCCAAAACATAAATCTAAATCAACAAAAGAATGGATTTAGCAAAGAAAGATTAACGGCCCAGACCTAAATCCTATAGAAAACAGAATAAATAGAAACAGAAAAAAATAACAGATCTGGAACATTTTTGCAAAAAAGTGGAAAAAAAAAGTGGGAAAATATTTCCAAGTCAAGATGTGCCAAGCCGACAGACTCCTATCCAAACAGACTGAGTGCTTCAACTGAATATTAGTTCAGGTGTGCACACTTATGCAGTTAGTTATTCCAAGTTTATATAGGGCATTCCTGTATGCTATCCTCTATTACCAGTTTACCTGCTAATTGTGCAGGTAATAAATTGACTGTTTCAAAAAAGTTTACCTGGGATATAATCTTTTCACTTTTATTTTGCCTCTGTCCCAACTTATTTTGGAGTGTGTTGCAGCCGTCAAAATCAAAATGTTTACGTTTACAAAATACAATTAAGTTGGTCAGTGAAAACACTGGATTTTTTTTTCTTTGTACTTCTGTTAAATAAAGGTTAAAGAGATTTAACTACAGTTCTGCATTATTGCTGCTGCTGCATAGCAAGTATGGATTGCTACTGGTAATAGAGACACGGACATGCTGCTGTGAGCATGTAAGATGCTAGCCTGAATACGTCAGACTTCGTACTTCCGCTCAATTTCATTTCGCTTCTGTACTCAGTCTGAGACAGCGTCAGAGCTTTCCGTTTTCCTCCGGCCTGAAAACAGCCGGCCAATCAACGAACAGAGGGTGGGCTGAGAGCCGTGACGACGTAGACACTGATTGTACCGTGGATGCATAGATTTACTTCACATAATCTGCAAAAGTCGTTCACAGCCATGTTCACTCCGGTATTTTGCTCGATGGTTTTGTTTTCGCATCATACATGTGTTTACAGTGGAAGTTAGATGCGGCTGAGCATGCGCATAACACACGCCATAACCAAACGTTATGTGATTGGCTTACGGGTAACCAATGATTTTAAACTTCAGACAAGCGTCCCCCCTGCGGTGGCATAATTAGACATACATAAATCCCGTAGCAGACCTTGGCAGGTGGAGCTGGGGGAGGTGGAGGGTGTCAGAGGAACTCTTAATAGCACGCTGCAGGACTAGCTTACAGCAAACAATGAACTAGACTGTTTAAATGTTTAGCAAGCAATCTCATTGGCTGCAGGATCAGCAGAGGCCAATCAGCTTGTGCCATGTGTTAATGATGTAATTGCTTGCAGATTGCAGGTAAAGAACAGCCTGCGCCCTCTAGAGTTTCATGACTGAAATAGATGTAATTTGCAGTAACCTGTATATCACCATCCATCTGCAGGTATTAATCATGGGCCTGTGATAGCTGGAGTGATAGGAGCTCAGAAACCGCAGTATGACATCTGGGGCAACACAGTGAATGTCGCAAGCAGAATGGACAGCACAGGAGTGCTGGGAAAAATACAAGTAAGATAAGATGTTTTTTTCCCCACTATATTTGTGAAATTTATAAAAGATACAGAACCATAAATTATTTTTGATTTACAATCTTTAAATTCTATTTGATATTTGTAGATATAAGTAACACTCCATGTAAAACCAGTGGGATTCTAGACAGAAAAATTGCTCATGCTTTGAACAACGTGCAGTGCAATGACTTATTAATGCATTTAATTCCTTTGTGTGCATGTATCTGTTTGCAGGTTACAGAAGAGACAAGTCGTATCTTGCAGACGTTAGGCTACATGTGCACATGCAGAGGAATTATAAATGTGAAAGGGAAAGGAGAGCTCAAAACATACTTTGTCCACACTGAGATGAGCCGGTCGTTATCCCAGGGGAATGTAATGCCATGACTCATACAACACATGCAATGAACTGCAGACATCCACAAAACAGGAATAAAAGAGACATTTGTAAATAATTGTGCCTAGTCTTTAGATGCACGAAATATTGGATGTATTGAAAGTGATACCATTTCTACCGTATCTCATAGGCAGGGTTTGTGCACAGGGTACTGTAAATATGGTAGCAATTATTTTGTAAGAAAATCAAATATAACAAAAAGTGTTTTGATGTTTTAACACCATTTTTTCTTTTTCTTTTGTAAAAACTTCATTAAACTTTATATGTACTTGTCTTTTTTGAGAGCATCTTTATTTTTATGTTTGACAAAGGTTTGATATATTGTAGTGCATATTACAGAATACAGGAATAAGCTAGTACTTAAACTTTTTTTGTGTTGTGTCACTGACATGCTGTGCATGATATGTGTGACATATTTACACCATTGGCATATAGATGTAGCTTTGGACAGTAGCGCCAAATCCCTATAAGAGTTGTGAATGTAATATAGTATTCTATGTTTGTATGTCTGTGTCATGTTTTCATTCATAATGAAAATATTTCCCGTTATGTATTTCATTAACAGAAGGTGCACTGTTTAGTTGCTCTTTGCAACCTCAAACCTTTGTGCGCGTTCCATGTGAATTGGTGCCGGATCACTGCCGTCAAGTCCTGAGAGGTGTTTGTACATTTTCTCTATTGCATTATTGTCCCAAGTGGATAAAATATCAGCTGAAACAGCACTACAGGTAGATTGCTAGGACTTTATATTTACCCCTTTAATGTATTAATTGTTCAGTTGTAGTTGGATAAATGAATGAGGTCTTGTGGCCATGTCTTCGAAAAAGTTTAGAGCCAGTTTAGGACAGAAAATGGATGGATCTTGTTGATCTAAGTAGGGTCACAGGGATCTCAGACCATAAGAACTGAAACACCCTGTACAGATGGGGGAATTGTGGGGGAAATCGGAGCATAAATACCAACACCGAAAGGCCCTCTGGGTCTGTCGGGACTCAAAGCAAGGACCTCTTAACTGTGAGACTACTGTATGCTATAACACCCGACAGTCACAAGATGTTGACTTAAAATGATTTAATGAAATTAAATTTCAATGACAAGATAAAATAAGAGCTGCACAAGACCATTTATTTCGAGAGTTTTTAATCAAATCAAACTTTTAAAACGTCTTTACAAACAGCAAACAATGGAAATGTCTTACATATTTGTATTCCATTTTCCTGGGTCCTGTTCCACAAAGCTTTAGTAACTTGAACCAAGCAGCTGTGATCACAGTGACATCTCTGAAGCACTTCCTGTCTCTGACATTTCAGATTAAAAGAGTTTAGAGAACCACACTTTATTTTTAGAGATGGACAAAATTAGATTTTTTATAATTCAAGAAATGTAGATTTCCTTCTGGTGATTTCATTTGTTCCACTTTAAATGATATTTTTGTACTTTGCCTTTATCTGCTTTAGAGTTGGTGTAACATCTAATAACATTAATTATATGATGCTTTGGGATATATATATATATATATATATATATATATATATATATATATATAGTATATATATATATATATAATAGTTGAAGTCAATCATGCTCTCAAGAGAATAGAATCGCATTGTCTTCATGTGACTGAATGTCATTTTCTTGAGAAATAATTTAGTCAACTTGCAATAATCCAATAACCAATCATGAGTTTATTCAACTTTGTGGTACAGGCCCGTGTTTCAAACATGCTTGATGTTTTCTTTTCTGTGCTACAGTAGGATCCCATTTGACAAAAAAATAATTTCGGTTACTGTGAAGAAACCATATATGGAGAATGGCTGCATCCAAAAAGCATACTCTCCTGAGTAGGTACTTATTTTGAAGTACGTACTTTGTGAGCGCTAAAAAAGTACGCTCTATATAGAATGAATGTAATCCATGCTTATCATTATCATGTGACCTACCAGCATCAGTTGCATCACTTCACTACCATTCATAAATTATCTCCCGTGACCTCATCATGGGATAATAAAGTGTCCATCGTATGCACAATTCAGGTTCTCGTCTGAAGTAGTACTTTTTGTCTACTCTTTTATGAGTACTGTGAATTTGGACATATTTTGTCATATACTGTTTCACCTATATAGTAGGGAAGTATGTGATTTTGGACGCAGCCTCTTTACCGGAGATGAAAAAATACACATGACTGTTTACTGTAGGACAAGCATGAATACGCTTCAGCTGAGCTGTTAAGCAGCAGGCTTACATTTGGCCTTTAATCCACAGGTTCATGCATTTAAAGACGAGAGACACAGCAGATGGTCTTGAGAGGCACTCAGAAAACTCATGTGTGACTTGACAATATTTATGATGGATTCACAGGTTTGGATGTCAAGGCTCCTGTTGCGGTTCTTAGAATCGTATGTGTGGTGTAATTGAGAGCTGTACATGTTTTATTCAGATGCTCAGGGTAAACATTGGTAAAAATACAGAAAAAGATCAGAAAGCCGTCAGGGCACATTTGTATATAATCATTTTAAAAGATGATTATTTGACATCACACAGCAGGGCCACTCCTCTCAGGATCCAGTATTCTGGAGGCTGACTGGTTCTCAGGTCAACAGCTGCGATATAGTTCAAGTCTGTTCGAACAGGTTTCTTATATATTGGACTTGAGTATAAGCGAACATCTTTGACACCTGAGGAAAGATAACGATTCGGTTCATATATAAAATGAATGCAGCGTTTTGCACGCTTTTACAACAAACACATCTATGGAAGATTGTCTCTACCATGGAATAAAAAGTAAAGTAATTGCTACTTTTTGCTCTCACAATTCTGACTTTTTTTCTTGCAATTGAGTTTATATCTCAAATCAGATTTTTTATGCTCAGAATTGCAAGTTAATGTCACAATTCGGACATTACAACTCACAACTGCGAGGAAAGAAAAGTTTATATCTCTAGCACAGTGTTTCCCACCCTGTTCCTAGAGACACGCCAACACTACACATTTTCAAACTCTTCCTAATGAAACACAGGCAAGGGAGATATCTAAAATGTCTACTGTCGATGTGCCTCCAGGAACAGGGTTGGGAAACACTGCTCTAGCATGCTAAAAATAATGCTCTAGCATTCACTAGCATTCTACCATTTCAGCCAAATATAGATATAGTTGGAAGCGGCTGGTTATAGGTGGTAATCTAGGATTATTCTTCAACCGGATTATTCTTCAACCAGATTAATCATATATTTGATGTTACAGACTTTGAATTTGGGTCAACAAAAGTGTGTCACACAACATCCCACTTTTATTTTTCATCTCTTTCTTGTAATTTATTTTGATTTATTCTGATTGAACATCGGAAGGTTATCCATCAGTTTTAAATGGCATTTTGTTGTTCTACTCCTATATTTGAAATTTTTCCCTTCCAGTTGTACCAAATGTTTGCTGTTTGTCTTTGCATTTTAAAGTATTGAGTTATTCTTAACGCATTATTAAAGTATTTTATTTATATATAAAACTCACCATTGTTCTCTGCATACATCCTGACCACAGGCATCATCTCGAACAGTACTTTGGGTTTGGAATCAATGAGCTTGCAGTTCCTGCGGTCCCAGCCGGCCCCTTCCAGGTAGAGGCCGTAGACATACACCCCCTCTGAAGGAGGCTGCGTGATGTCATCCTTCATCCATTTAGTAACTTCATTACACAGAACCATACGGTCCAACGCCCACCCCTTGTTAGCACGAGTGATCTCCTGTTGAGTTAGTGACATGATTAATAAGTAGATCTGCTATATATAATTATAATTTAATATAATATAACTAAAAAAAAAAAAAAAACCGGCATGTCTCAACAGGTAAATGTTGGCTACTTTCAATAAGAGGTCCAACATATTAAGAATAGTTTTAGCTGTGTTGCTATGTGTCATGAGAGTTAGACAAGCAACTGAGGAGACTAACACTCTGTCTAGAGCGAATGCGAGCGTCTCGCTTAAAATAAACCCATTCAATGTTTGCACTGGGCACTTCTTTTGACATGTACCACCCAGCATACCCGGTTAAATAAGTCACCATTGAATTATTTATACTATATATAATATATGTATATATAGTAATTCAATATAATTCACACAACGTATATAGTTATTCAACTAAAACCAAGTTAAACATGCCTCCCTGGCCTTCAATTAAAGCGACAGATCCATATTGTGATAAAAAAAAAATTACAGCTTGCATGAAACATGATTCATTTGAATTAATATCAGGCACCCATCCTGTTTTCTGTTCTCAGTTGTGTTTCTGTATATATATATATATATATATATATATATATATATATATATATATATATACAGTGAGGAAAATAAGTATTTGAACACCCTGCTATTTTGCAAGTTCTCCCACTTGGAAATCATGGAGGGGTCTGAAATTGTCATCGTAGGTGCATGTCCACTGTGAGAGACATAATCTAAAAAAAAAAAATCCAGAAATCACAATATATGATTTTAACTATTTATTTGTATGATACAGCTGCAAATAAGTATTTGAACACCTGTCTATCAGCTAGAATTCTGACCCTCAAAGACCTGTTAGTCTGCCTTTAAAATGTCCACCTCCACTCCATTTATTATCCTAAATTAGATGCACCTGTTTGAGGTCGTTAGCTGCATAAAGACACCTGTCCACCCCATACAATCAGTAAGAATCCAACTACTAACATGGCCAAGACCAAAGAGCTGTCCAAAGACACTAGAGACAAAATTGTACACCTCCACAAGGCTGGAAAGGGCTACGGGGAAATTGCCAAGCAGCTTGGTGAAAAAAGGTCCACTGTTGGAGCAATCATTAGAAAATGGAAGAAGCTAAACATGACTGTCAATCTCCCTCGGACTGGGGCTCCATGCAAGATCTCACCTCGTGGGGTCTCAATGATCCTAAGAAAGGTGAGAAATCAGCCCAGAACTACACGGGAGGAGCTGGTCAATGACCTGAAAAGAGCTGGGACCACCGTTTCCAAGGTTACTGTTGGTAATACACTAAGACGTCATGGTTTGAAATCATGCATGGCACGGAAGGTTCCCCTGCTTAAACCAGCACATGTCAAGGCCCGTCTTAAGTTTGCCAATGACCATTTGGATGATCCAGAGGAGTCATGGGAGAAAGTCATGTGGTCAGATGAGACCAAAATAGAACTTTTTGGTCATAATTCCACTAAACGTGTTTGGAGGAAGAAGAATGATGAGTACCATCCCAAGAACACCATCCCTACTGTAAAGCATGGGGGTGGTAGCATCATGCTTTGGGGGTGTTTTTCTGCACATGGGACAGGGCGACTGCACTGTATTAAGGAGAGGATGACCGGGGCCATGTATTGCGAGATTTTGGGGAACAACCTTCTTCCCTCAGTTAGAGCATTGAAGATGGGTCGAGGCTGGGTCTTCCAACATGACAATGACCCAAAGCACACAGCCAGGATAACCAAGGAGTGGCTCTGTAATAAGCATATCAAGGTTTTGGCGTGGCCTAGCCAGTCTCCAGACCTAAACCCATTAGAGAATCTTTGGAGGGAGCTCAAACTCCGTGTTTCTCAGTGACAGCCCAGAAACCTGACTGATCTAGAGAAGATCTGTGTGGAGGAGTGGGCCAAAATCCCTCCTGCAGTGTGTGCAAACCTGGTGAAAAACTACAGGAAACGTTTGACCTCTGTAATTGCAAACAAAGGCTACTGTACCAAATATTAACATTGATTTTCTCAGGTGTTCAAATACTTATTTGCAGCTGTATCATACAAATAAATAGTTAAAAAATCACATATTGTGATTTCTGGTTTTTGTTTTTTAGATTATGTCTCTCACAGTGGACATGCACCTACGATGACAATTTCAGACCCCTCCATGATTTCCAAGTGGGAGAACTTGCAAAATAGCAGGGTGTTCAAATACTTATTTTCCTCACTGTATATATATATAAAACAAAATCACGAATTTTTTGTTTTTCCTGCAATGCAGCGTCTGGGTTCTTTCCCTAAGTTTATTCTCAGAGCTGCAGGTGTTGGCACAGAAACACGGCTGAGAACAGAAAACAGGATGGGTGCCCGATATTAATTAAAAGAATCCTGTTTCATGCAAGCTGTTTACCCCCAAGGCATTAGCTAGAATGCACCCCACTGAGCAGTTCCCTCACAGCCCAAAACACCTCTAAACTCACCATTATTGATTCTTCTAGGGATAACATGCATTTAGAGACTAATCGGCCACTCAAACAAGCATGTTAAGGGAACGTTTAACCCAGATGTCTGACATAACATATTATTTGGTGTAAAACATCAATAAAATTCAAACAGGATGCATCGATATTCCGTTTAATCCAGTAAAGCCTGGCATACAAAATAATAGTCAGTTTTTTTTGTTTTTTTTTAACGGAACAGTTTATTCAGTTTGGATAGGTGTTTTTTGTTTAGTAATATATTTGATACATCAGGCTTTATTGCCTCATATGACATAGTGAGCACCTCACTTGAGAAAAAAAATATATTCAGAGGCCCAAACTGAGCAAAAAAAATCAATTTTGGGGGGGTCATATTGTGTAATATTATATACACAATATTATATATTGTGTATATAATACACAATAATTGTGTATTATATACAAAACATATAATACACTGCAATACAATGATGATTAAGAGATGTATGTACAAATAAACGTTCCTCAAAATCATGATGTATCATATTTGAAAGACAATTTTACCATGTTTTTTTTTCTAAAACATGATTTGTGGATAATCAAATAAACCCAAGTTGCTTCCAGTAAATGTTTATCTTGAAATATTACTAACACAGTATAAAAATTATTCTTACATTTACTTGATAAAAATCACTGTTTGTATACCCTTTTTTAGAATTAACTAAAAGGTTTTTTAATTGCTTAAAATTTATAACGTATCAGAGGGTAGCAGGCATGTAGTAGACAGTGTAAAACAGGTTGTTTAGCAAAATGTTGTTTATAATTTGAAGGCCTTACACATTTGGATATCAAATATACATAAAAAGATAGGCTTTATAGGGTTAACATCTACCTCCTAAAAGACTAAATTAAAACTTGTTGTTGAGGAAAAACAATCAGATCAACAGATCAGGAGGGAAATGAGTACAAGTGTACGTTTAGCAGAAGTGTTCATGTGATAGTTACCCACCTGTCTCATAGCTGTCAGGAAGCCCTGTGGGTTGAAGAAGCCTGTCATCCAAAAGCAGTTGGGTCGTCCCTCAAAAATCCAAGAGTGGAACTGCCGGTTACGCTCCAGCAACTCTGTGAACCAAAACCCCAATGTGGTAGAAGCCCAGGAGGCCTGCATACAGACAGACAGACACACACACACACACACACACAGGCAGAAGGTCAGCTGAGCAGAACCACAGTTAACACGCACAAAGACAGAGTGACACTTAGCAAATCCAGATCTTACAGAGATGCTTGAGGCTCATGGTTGAACTCCAGCCGACACACACAGATACACACAGGATAGGGTTTTCACCCTGCTCTGGTTACCTTAGCACTAACGACTAAAAACCACCATAAAGTAAAAGTGCTCTTTATGTGAAGATTTTAATAGTCAATATCTTTGTATCAAGACAGATTTGACATGACAACAACAGTGGGAAAGATTTATATTGAATAACAACTTAAATTTCTGTTCAGCACAGAATGCTGTTGTATAGCTTCAGAAGACTTGGAATAAAGTCTATATAGTCAAATGGACTACTTTTATGGTTCTTTTATTGTGATGTTTTTTTGTCCTTTTCGCAGTTTTGTTTGGAAACCATATGCATTGTCCTCAAAATTTCCCTTTTTGTGTCCCAAGGAAACCATTTCATACGTTTAGCTTGAGACAAAAAGACCATACTTTGGATAGGCCTACACAGTGTAAAAGTACAAAACAGGGCATATACACGCACAAACAGGCATTATAAATTCACATATAAACACACATGTTCAGATACAGGGTAAGTTACAGCCTGATTGTTATTCAGCAGGCGTTTTCAATTAGCTCATGATTAGTTCAGCTTGAGTAGCATTTGAAAAGCAGAGTTAAATGAAGCTGTTTTGCTGCAGGTGAGCTGATGAGGTGTTTAAGAAACTTGAGCCCTGCACCTCTGGGTTTGATTTTTCACATTCAAGATGACGCACTGCTCCTTAGATCCAATAACTATCTCATCACAGCTCATAAGAGATTAACAATACAGTTCACAGGACAATCATTACAATATATAATTTAATTAACTAAAGGGAAAATATATTGGAACAGATAAGTACAGATACTGTAATTCAAAATGTATTACATAAAACTAGCTCCAAAATCGTATGTTATGAACTATGCAAAAGAGTGTAGTTAAATAGTCCAATTGGTATATACACCATGACTGAACATTAATGAAATTAATCGGGACATTCATATCTACACTAGCTACTTTGGGTCGTAAATAATTTGTTTAAAACCTCTTCCCAACAGGGTTTGTGTTTTTGGTGTGTACACTGTATGTCCTACACATTTCACATAAAAGGCAGGCAATGGCCTCTGACCTTTTTCCAGCGTGCGGGTATTCGGGCGTCATACATGCAGTCCAGAGCGTCTCGCAGGTTCTCGCTCATAATGATGGTTCCATCGATGGCCAACTTCAGGTCACTCAGCGTGTTCCTGACCAGAACAATCACTCTCTGCATGCGGTCAATCTCCTGCCGCAGGAAAATGTTCATGGGCTGAAGGGGACCCATGCTCATCAATCTCTCTCTGACCTGGATAAATGATGCAATTTGAATTTATGATTGTGTCATTTGTTAGTTTGCGCTCTCTGTATTATTTTTTATTGTTAATCAGGTAAAGGTGACAATGACAAATATTAGCCTTGACACAGTTTGCATGGGCGCAACTCCTCCATTTGTGTCCTTTATGCACTAGGCTTTGGAGGATGCAACAGACTACTGAAATCTGACATACTTTACTGCTTCACCACCATTATCTCAACACCCAAATCGGCTCTTTTAAATGCCAAAAGTGCTTTTTTATACCGCACATCTGGATAATAAATCCAGTTGTAAAACTGCTGGCATGAACAACAAAAAATTTACACAAACATTATTTTCAATGAATTGCAGTTTACTGCCAGCTTTTTGTGTGGTGATAGCTCAATATAAAGTGCATCATGACATAATTGGCAGCACATTTCACATCTGGATAAACAGGGCGGTAGGTGCAGAAGGCACAATGTTTTATTTACAAGAAAGTCGCTCTTTTTGCTATTGTTATTAATAATAGAGTTTTGAAATTGCCAGAAAGCAGGGCATGGGTTTTAAATATTTTAGGAAAGCTCATGATTGAGACAAATCTGCTTCTCTGCAGTCCGCTGTGAGAGATAATGAAAACAAAAAGCCTGAGTGCACCCCTAAGGCACGTTTTTTTTGCTGCTGCCTTCTTAATTGGCGAATAATCAGAGGGGAGTTGCAGCTAATTACTGCCTGTATGTTTCATAAGCAACTGAAGTTGGGTTTTAGAACATTTGTAAGTTCCAAAAAAAAATAAAAAATGCATTAGCATCTGTGACCTCACCACCATTCGTCAACCCTGAGAATGTCCCCACAGGACTCGAGCTCCAGACAGCAAAGGCCATTTGCTACCATTGGGCTCTGAGTTCACTCTATCAACCATACAAAATTTTGCTGCATCATTGTTGCCCAGTCTGAAGCTTTACCTCAAATGGTACAAAATCTGGAGGCAGTTTCTCCAGCATGTCATCTGCTAGTCGACCCACAATCGCCTCCCTGGTCTCACCGCTTCCGCTGGAGCTGTCCTTTGGTTGGATACTCAGAATAGTGTCTAGCACGTCCTTGGCGAGTTTGCTTTGGTAGGTGATGTCTGCATTTGGGTGGAGGCCAAACACCTCAGGGGTGTCATATGTGGGGAGACCCTTTAGGAGACCAAAAATAAAATAAAAAAAATAAGGAAAGAAAGATAAAAAGATAAAAAAAGTTAATCCCAGACAGTTAAAGGAAGTTCTGGGTTCAGTATGAGTAATGATGTTGCTTACAGAACCATATTGTATACCAAAGAGTATTATTTTCATGTGTCCCTCAGTTAAAGAAAGGCACATTGGTATAAACATTAATGCAATTTTCATGACCATGTAAAGCTGGTAAACTTTTTTGATTCACAAAAGGATACAAGAAAAGGAATAGGACTCTAAATTTAAACCGGTGAAACAAAGTGCTTTAAAAATGTAATAAGCTCCACATTTCTCCTTTTAAATCCTCAAAGTTGACCATTTACTTCTTGCAAGTCAAATAATTTCTGTGGTCAGCAACATCATGCCACAAATGTGTTTGTGCTTGACTTATTACAGTCAAAACGTTCCTTTAAAATAGTTGTTTACTGAATCATGCCTTTGTGGATAATCTCCAGATAGTATGATGCATTTATATATTTATCATTAATAAATCAAACTAGTTTCAATCTCATTTATTTTAAATAACTGAATCTGGCTTGTTCCACAACTAGCCATTTCTAAACCATGTTCATACTTTTAAACAGATTTTTTTCTTCTTCTTTTTTTCAGAATTAACATGTTTTTGCTGATTCTAAGCCATTATAATAATTTCAATTTAAAGATATGATTATTTGAATAAAATCAAATAGATGCAATTACTTAAAAAACTATGCTAATTTTTTTATTGTATAAAGGTCCATGTTTGGATTCTAAATTCAAATATTCTAAAAATAAAGTGATCAGTGTCTTGCGATCAATTTTCACATGAAATAAACAAGCATTAAGAGAGCTCACTCTCATTAGCTAGGAAAGCTAAAGCGTATTGCATCAGTTTTGATAAATGAATGAATGTTTTCCCACATCTCTTCCTTTTTGATGAGCAATCATCATTAAAGATGTTTATTAGTGGATCCACACATGCATACAGCGTTGTGTACCAGCAATACAAGTCATTTCGCATTACACACTCATTCATCGTAATTCATCAAAAGCTTCCTGTAAACAACATGTGCTTAGAGATTTTATACTGAACAGCTGAACTAATGCTGTTTTTAAAAATTTCCTTTATTCTTTTTTAAATCAAAATGTCTCACGTTTCTTCAGGAGCTTTTGTGTGTGGTTTCATTAATAAGCTCATTGCGTGTTACTGAACAAAGCTGTTGCGTGTACGCTTTGAGTGCACAGACCAGCTCTTAGAACCATGTCTGAGAGAATCATCCTGCTGTGAGTTGGGGCTAAAAACATCCATCACAATCAGCTCAGAGAATGAAGATCAGCCGTACTCTGCTTGCAGCTGTACTATTTCTCTCACGAGGACACCACTGCTTTACATGACTCACTGGCTTTAATGTACAACAGGAATAAGGCCAGTGAGAGGCTGGTCATGTCCCTCTTGGCACTGGAATGGCTATTAGGAAGTGGTGTATGTGTCTTTGATTGAGCTGCACTATTTTCATGCCTGATGAATCAGCTTTATTCTCTGTGTTTGTTACATTACAGTTGACGAAAGATTGGCCTTTTTTTTGTTCTCATTGTTTTTATTTTGTAAGTATATTTATTGACTTTTCTTTTGGTCTTCAGATAGTTTACTTTCTGTCAGCATGCACAAACTGTGCCAGATGCGACTTGAATATTAATTACTGTTATGTTCGCACAAACTCATCTGCTGAAAGGGGGGTGATGGTAGGTCTTTATAGTGTTACCATTTACAGCACATTTGCCAGAGACTTCTGAGAGAGAAGAAAATAAGAACTTACACTAAAGCTGAAATGAACAACAAAAAAATGCACTTGAAATTTACATTAACAGCTTATAATTGTAAAGGAACTTTGCATTATGCAATTCTGTTGCATAATTTATCTCTTGAGGAGGTTCAGTGAATTTGTTTCTGCTTGGATCAATTTATTACATAACTTGGTATACTTTTAGTATTTTAATGTTGTTGTTTTTTAAAGTAAGTATTGGTACTCAGTATTGGTAGAATCTATTGTAAATGTCAATTGGAGTCACTCTACTGTGAATCTTGATCAGGTAACAGCCCACAGTGTTGTAATAAACCACCATTGTCTACTCTACACAGACAATTGTCAACACAGTCTCACCTCCATCTAAAGTGACAAAACCTGTAGAACAAATAGTAGCTATACTGATTCCAAAGAGACTGACTGAGCAGTTTCATTGGAACCTTCTATCTCACCTGAACATATTGGAGATACTGATCCACATTATTGCATCTGGGAATGCAGTAGCCTTTGTAGAAGTAGAAATCAGGGCTGAACATGTTCTCATTGAACCACACCTTCGCAAATGTGTTCAAGAGGCGCTTGTCATAGTCATCAGTCACCCTCCCGCCATACTGGATCTCGCCGATCATGTAGCGCACAGTGTTCCAGGACACACCCTGTAAAAATACTCATTCAAATTAAAATGCCAGGTGCTGAGTCTATTTGGCAACTTTTTGCATAAACCCTTGACAAAGATGACAGTGTAAATCATATACATACACTTTATGTAAAAGGACCTTCTCGCAGATGTGGAAAATGTTATGTTCATGCCATACTTTAATAATAAATACATTTGACAAGAATCCATATAATTCAAAATGACTCCAAAGTATAGGTCACTTTAAGTTTATGTGGGATAATTAAAGGTGTTTAATTACAGAACAGATTAGCCGAAATAAACTTGTATTTGGCTGATTTAATTGTGCTAATTATTATGATCTAGTAACACAGCTGCTCCATAATGCAACTCTCACCTTCTTGATGTCCATATCATCGAGGTGATTCTGGACAAACTGTATGGTTGCATTGAAATCTGCCTGGTTGAACTCATATGGGATGTTCCAACCCAAAGGTCCATATTTTCGCCTCTCTTGGACAGTGGAATGGAGGAATGCCACCCCATACAACATGGGCCTCCATTGGACCATGTTACTCACATCTAGAAGATCCTGACTGATTCCTGGAAGATATTATTAGGCATTACCAATTTTTAAGACTTTCATTATTAATAACACAAAGCTAGTTGTTGTTTTTTGAGGATATTGGAATAATGAGGCTTCTCTTTAAATAATCATATAAATGTTTCAAATCCATTAGTAGCCTCAGGTGATGGCACAGTCTTTCATCTCAAATAGGCAGGATATAAAAAACAGCCTGCAGTTGACATGGAGTGAAGTCCATAAAGAAAGCTGACAGGCGAATAAAGACTAAATATCCAGAGAGGTCAGGCTCACCTCCGTAAGTCCTTTTAAGTCCGGCTTTCAGTCCCTGTGGAGGCTCATTGGTGAATTTGATTGACATCTGCAGGAGAGTGATAGGAAAGTGTCTGTGGACCTCAGTGGTCATCCACAGTCTGAAGGTGTCATGAATGCTGTCTGTCTCTGTGATTGTATCCATGAGTTCATCCATAAAATCCAGACCCAAATGACAGTTCTGAAGTAAAGCCCAGCCTCCCTAATAGGGGAAAAAAATATAAGATTTGGTTTTAGAGAAAGCATTCAGGTTTATAGACTTTATTGAGCACAAATACTGAGAGATAAGAAGGCCATCAAGTGGAATTGCACAAAAAAATCTCTTCTTTCAAACATGCGTCCCAAACTCTCCCCTGTCTTCCATTAGTTGAATAGACAATTAATGTGGTCCCAAAATCATGGTTGGCTGAGCTAATGTACTGTATTGTGCTGTCAAAATACTCAAACAAACAGAACCGAGCCATTGTGTTGACACTTTTGGGGGAATCAACCCATGAACGGCTAGCTTATTGTTATCTCTGCATATTAAGATGGGATAGAAGCAAGTATTGTAACATTAAACATACATTAGCCATAGAGTGCTGCAGAAGTTTGCGTGCATGAACTTCCTGCCCTTGACCCATTGAGACGTAACGAGTCTCAATTCTTTGTCGTTTTCCCAGGGCGATGATTGAGTCTGTTGGGTCTGAACCCATGGATAAGAAGCAGATGAGAGGAGTGCGTGGGTCAGACTCCTCCCAGGTCTTCTCCAGATCCAGAATCACTCCCTCAGCATATCTCTCCCCCATTGAGTGCATGATGTACTTCCGTGCCTTTCGATTACACATGGGAAAACAAGTAATTAGCCTGATGCGATTGAAAATCAAGTACAATTTTTTATAGCGCTTTATACAATACAGATTGTTTCAAAGCAGCTTCATGGGAATAAACAGGTAAATAATAGCGTTGCGAATTGTATCAATTATGAAATGACTATAAAACAGCTGTAAGGCAGCTCTGCCGAAGACAATATTACCCAGCTCAAATTCAGTTAAAATTTTGTTTATATCTGATAGTGTCAGTGCAGTCAAATTGATATTTCTAAATAGTAATTGTCTTTGTTTAAAGCCCCAACTGAGCAAGCCGAAAGTTGGCAAGGACAGTGGCACAAAACTAACACTCCATCAGCTGACTGTAATAGAGAAAAAAAAAACCTGGGGGAAACCAGGCTCAGTCAGGGGACCAATTCTCGCCTTGCCAAAGTGATGGATTTCCAGAAGGTCAAGAAATATTACACACATACATAAGCCTGATAGCAAATAGGCATGCTGTAATCAGAATTCTTCTGTTCAGTATTATTTTGCTGATAACAGTAATGAGATTGTGATGAGCTAAGAATGCATTTTGTGCATTATAATAATGAGACTGAGATAGTAATGAGTGCATTAATTGTCATAAAATTGTCAAAAATAGACTACGATTTTTGTATGCAAAAATAATTTGTTTCGGTTTTGTGATGAAAAAATGCAATGTGAGGATTTTCACTAAATAAATTGAAAATCAATAATTGTATGGCTTCACTGGCTTCAAAATGGGCTTATTTATACCTGAGCAATTGTTCTATCTGGACACCAGGATCGAATAAGGAGCAGCCGTCTGAAACAGTCCAGAGCCTGGTCGTATGCATTTGGGATTGGTTCTTCCTCTGGTGCCTCTCGATCAAACCAGCTCTTCCACTGCTTCTCATGACGCCCAATCTGTTCATACAAATGTACACGAAAGTGAGTGAATCTGGTACTTATTTGGACAGTTGACAAGAAATAATTTTGGAAAGTTGTCATGTTCTACGGGGTGCTACACTACATCTAAAACTATTTTAAACAGCACTTTGATCATTTTTAGTCATATTTAAAATGATAAAAAAGCCAAATAATAGCTTTATACATATTTTATGAATTTATGTTATTTAATGACCCATATATTATATTTAAAATTTCTCAAATTTCGCAAAATATGTTGTTTTATGTTCCACAGAAGAAAGAAAGTCATACAGGTTTGAAACAACATGAGCATGAGTAATGATTACAAATTTTTCAATTTTGCGTGAACTAAACCTTATATTATATATAATAAATATATATTATATAGCATCTAAAATGAAGTGGTTGGGAATTAAATTATTTGTCAAATAAATAACATGTAAATGTTTTGTCTAATCAAAACTGATTTAAAGACAAAGACTAAACACGATGATACGGAAAGCATGGATTTCTGGTGTGTTATGACATTGTATTATGAAATCTTGTGTGTGGATTAGCAGTATTTCTGTAGTTGCGGTGTTCTAGAAATGGTTAATTAAACAAAAGGCTTTTAATCTGATTTCCTTCAGCCACAAGTAATTGATTTAGAGTTTGCCAAAGTGAGCTCATTTCACACTGCATTGAGCATGAAGTTCCCCCGGGCAGTCATGGCCTGCCAATCAGCCGTCAGTGTGAGGGGTTGTGAATGTATTTGTGTGTGTGTAGACCAGATGAATCAAATATTGACATGTTTACTGCAGAGTGAGCTGCGAATTAATGAGGAAGGGGAACTCAAAGCGACAGATACTGTGTGTGCGTGCGTGCGTGTGTATATGTGTTCCATGTGTGGATGTGTCTGATCCTTTAAGTGTATAGGGTATCTGGCCACACACCTGATCTAGAATGTCAGAGAACTGCCACAGTTTGCTCAGCTCGACCAGGTTGAGCCATGTTATGTCCAGGATCCACTTTGCAGCTTTGGGTGGACAGGCTTTCAGGTCCAGCGAAGCACCTCCTGGGTGACATCAAGAAAACAGATCACATGAAGAGTTGCCATGTTATTATTATGAAAACAGAATCACCGAATTTTGCACCAGAGTGTAGGAGATTTGAGAATTTCTTAGTTATATTTTTTGCTTCTTATCAGCTTTTTTTTTGCTCGTTTTTTTCGTTTTTTTTTTAGCAATGAAAATAAACACTAAATGCTCTGTTAATTTTGATCTTTCATTTTCGTGTAATACATCAATCGATCCTGTTCAGTTTCTATTTTTTTTTTTCTGTATACTCACAATAAAAATAAAGTGTTTTGCTTTTTGACAAATAAAGAAAAATTAACATGATGCGATTTCTGCCTTCTCTCTGTCAGTAAACTCCCATTTGAAACGCGTTCGAAAATGATCTATAACTCCGCGAAAATTCAGTCAAACAGGCAAACAGACCCACGGGCATAAAGCTTGAGATCGCATCTTTTAAATGAAGTCATTTATATAAAAAACAAATATTCTCAGCTTCTGTAATCTGTATAAAAAGAGAGCGACTCCTGTCGAGCTCATTCACAGTAATGTGACCACTCCCCGGAGAGCGCGTGCTATTCAAACGCAAATTCTGAGAACTATTTCAGAGCTGTGAAACGCCCACATCAGCTGTAAACAAAGCGCGTCGCGACTCCTCACGAGTGAGACATTATAGCCTACCTTATGGAGAAAAGATTCCTCAGAACAGTGCTGATGAGGAGCAATATCTCCTGAAATGAGGAGCAGATTCCGCTGAGGAGTGAGGTAGGCTGTTTTCTTTTCTCACGTGTGGAATAACGTTATGGAATAACGTTAGTGTAGGCCTATGTAAACCGCAAAAAGATGAATCGCATTTCTATAATATGACTCGCCTTTCTGTGAGATGAATGAAGGGGACATATTTGTAAAGACTGTTTAGCCTAAATATGAATCGCGCGTCTGTGTGTGAAAGAATAAACTGCTTTGCTATAGCCTACTGAGATGAGTAAAAATCGACTGGAATATGTTGAAATAAAATGTATTTGTATAAGCAACGTATTAAACTGCAAAACAAAATACTATTTTTGTCAAAAATAAATTCATAGACTAAGATGTTAGATGTTCCAATGTTGGCTATATTCAAACTAATGAATACATATGATAAAATGTAGGCCTATAATCTTTTTTTTTTTTTTTTTTTTACAAAGAAAGAGTACACTTGAAATATTGTTGAAATTGTAATTATTGTTGTAATTGTAACATTTTTAATAAAATAGCAAAACATATTTACAAGAGAGATGTAAGCGAAATCTTAAATGGTCAATATAAGTCTTCTTCTAAATACATCTTTTGTCCTTGCATTGTGGCTCAGTCAGTTTCACACCTGAGTGAATGGCTCATTATGCAGAGTGGGTGGGACATTCATAATCTAAGGTGTAAACTACTCCTCCCCCTCGCATATTGGCTTTCCAAGCAAAACCTGTTTTACACCATTTAAATCAATGTATTTTTTTTGTGAACGATAAAGCAAGACTATTTTTACATCATTTTGAAGCTAGAACTCAAAGGGACAACATCCATTAGTCAAAAGTCTTGTGGACACATATTAAATATGTGTTTTGTGGTCTTAATTCAGCAACTTTCATTTTAATTTTTTCCAATAACCACGCATAAACATTATTCTCTTAAAAATACAAACATCTACATACACGTTGCTCGCATATTATGGTAGCCCTGTTTGTGCTATATAGAGTGAATTTATACCTTTGCCATTAACATGTTTATAAATAACTGAAAAAAGCACAAATGTCAAGGCATGTCAGAACATCTCAAGGACCCCAAAAACAGCTTGGTCCCCAGAGGGTTAAATGAACAAAATTATATACAGATAATATGTAATTTAAAATGACTACATGTGAGCTATACCTAGGCTATATATATGATCAAAACTAACTTTCACTTGCACACTGATATAGCAAGATATTTTCTTCTTGCTGTGTAAATTTATGTACATCATATTCTTCAATTTCTTAATCTTTGGCAGAAAAGAAAAAATAATTTAGCTGATTCTCTTGCGAGAAGTCAATCGCAGTTTTTCTGTTGGTAGCAAAAAAAAAAAAGCTACAGATGTTAAAGCAAGAAGTGTTCTCTAGTCCAGGGTTCACCAATCTCGGTCCTGGAGGGCCGCTGTCCCTGCAGAGTTTAGCTCCAACCAGCTCCAACACACCTGTTTGAAAGTTTCTAGTATGCCTAGTGAGACCTTGATTAGCTGGTTCAGGTGTGTTTAATTGGGGTTGGAGCTAAACTCTGCAGGACAGCGGCCCTCCAGGACCGAGATTGGTGAACCCTGCTCTAGTCTATTGTTGTTATACTGGCCATTTACTGAGTTTTGGGTTAACTTGTTTTGAATATCTTTAACAGAAATATTGACTTTATACACTTTTGTAATTAATAAAATACATTGTTTTCTTGCACTCATCTTGTCTGAGCAAAGATGGAATGTTTTGTTCTTGGAATACTATCTAGTAAAGGTACAGAGGAACCTCTCCTGTTTTGCAAATGTAATAACTTGAGAAATCTCAATCTTCAGCAAAGAGGGAGAAAGGGGCTCTCACAAGAGTGCATTAAAGAGCAGAATGGTATTAACTGGCTTGACGTCCACTGCCAGCACAGGGAATCAAATTGACCTTCTGGGTAATGGGCCACTTCTCTGACCGCAAGGCTACCTGATTTCTCAGTGATTCAATTTCAGATCTGATGCTTTTACGAAGCAAAAGCACATGAACCAACATGGTAATCACATAGAAGTTCATCAATCTACAGACTCACCAAGGACTCCTCATGAACAGCATGTACAAATTGCAAAGAGCCATTAAATATGATTTATCCTTGTTACCCAGAGGAAAAAAAGAAAAATCACAAAAGCTTCTAATGGCAAATCCACAGTCTGTTGTCTTCATAGTCTCTTTTTTGAGCATTTGGTTTTATATATCATTCATAAATTGACCTTGCTTGTTGCTGTATGTATGGATTTGTTCTTATTTGATAATATTCATCCATGTGTTAATGAGTGTGTAAATAAAAGAGTTATTTAAAGAAATGATGGGTTCAGTACAAGTTAAGTTACTGTGTATATCTATAGCATCAGTCTCATTTTAATGTGTAATGTTTAAGTCTTAAGGCTATTCTTTTGAAACACGGTGTATGTCATACTGTATTGAACCTGGAACATTCCTTTAAAAAAAAATATGGCTATATTAATGAACAATATGTCTCAATTAAAGCAAGTATGCAGCACAATGTACTGTGTCTTACAATGTACTGAACCTTACATAATATGTACTGGCAGTCAACCTCACAGCTTGTCACAAGGCACCACTGTGCTTCATTCATAGCACACTAATAGCTGTAGAAGTGTGGCTCTGATGGGTTCCTGCTGCTCAGTCCTGCCTAAACCCACTGCTCCAAAAGACTGTCTTAAAACCTGTCTGTACCCTATTAATAAAGGATATATAATAAAAAGGATGAGAAAAATTGTCTGAACTTGTTACATAAGATACACAGTAAAATTCAGCAGAAAGTCACAAATACTCATACATACATAACCATTGTTCAGGTATGTTAATAGACTAAATTGATTGTTCTCTCATTTGAGAACCTAGAAAATAAAGAAACTAAGGAGGAGGCGAAAGATTTTGAATGTAGAAAAACAGGAAAAAAAGAGACTGAGGGAGACTGACTTGTGGAGGACGGGTTGGTTTCTGACCTTTAATAAGGGTCAGGAACTCCTCATGTTTGACCCTGTTGCTCTGCATGTCGATCTTGAGAGTGAGCAGAAGGGTGAACAGGAACTTGTGTTCTTCATACAAACCCCGAGCTGCGTACTTGTGCACCTCAAAGGTCATGTACTCGATGATTTTGGCGATCCGCTTGCTTGTAATTGGACTCTTTGAGGACCTACTCTCCAAGAGGAAGAAACAAGTTTGCAACTTATGTAAAACCTTACTCAATGCACTCTCACATCTGGACAATATGATCAACAGACATTGTTTTATAACACCAATATCCAGTAAATTTACATTTTAACATCACCCAATCAATATTTCATGGTGGAGCCACGTGTAGCCACAATATGGGCTTGAGGTATGGGCCCCAAATAGCCTTGTACACAGGCTCTATGTCGGCCCTATCTGAATTAGCTCATTTGAATCTCATTTACAGTCTGACCAGAGTTAATTCAGATCTGCCATGGAACCCATGGACAAAACCATTTGGGGCCCATACCCCCACATTTAAGCCTACATTGGCCTCATCATGAAATGTTGGCTTGGTGATGAAGACCAAAAATGCATGCCATTTTGTCTTTGAAAAACAAATTTAAAAAAGGAATAAGGTATGAATTGATAAATGAGTTTTACTTTGCCAAAGCCAAGTCGAACAAGCCCAGAAACTGGCGCAGGGAGGTCTGATACATCACGTTCACCATGCTCATCTCCGTCATCAGAAAGTACAAGATGCTTCCTCTTGTGGCAACTACACTCAGAAAAGAAGATGACACAAGGGTCAGTATTTACATCTGGTATTAACAGCAGTCTCAGATGCAACTAGACAGTGGACATCGAGGGAAAAGTGTCAGATTTTGTGACTACATAATAATAATAATAATAATAATAATATTAATAATTTGTTACATTTATACATAACTTTTCTCTGCACTCAAAGCACTTTTACAAATGGCAGGGGGAATCTCCTCAACCACCACCAATGTGCAGCATCCACCTGGATGATGTGAGGGCAACCAGTGAGCGCCATCACACACCAGCTTACTGGTGGAGAGGAGACAGAGTGATGAAGCCAATCGGTGTATATGGGGATGATTAGGAGGCCATGATGGACAGAAGCCAATGGGCAAATTTAATTTTGGGATTTTTAATGACCACAGAAATTCAGGACCTCGGTTTAATGTCTCATCCGAAAGATGGTGCTTTTTAAGGTGACCATCAGAACAGAATGTTTTTCCAAACTGTGCCTGCAGGTGAATACATTTCTGAAGGTATTTCTGAAGGTATCCACATTCTGAGTGAATCAATCGGGTGAACCTATGATTCAGTGGCCCATTCATAAAGAAAGCATTTCTGATTCCTGAATGAATCAGCTGTTTGAACAAATCAAATGCATGAATGACTCAATGACTAATTTAGACATTTACCGCCACACCACCTACTGGCAGTTTTTATTTCATAAATAATAATAATAATAATAATAATAATAATAATAATTGTATACTTTGGGGATAGTTTAGCAAAATAAATAAATAAAATAAAATAAAATAAGAATTATTACATTTACTCACTCATGTAAATGAATTAATTCATTTTTGTTGAATTAAATAATTTTTTTAAATCTAATTAATTACATCAAATTTGGCTGATTTCCCCCCAAATTTCCCCCAAAAGATAATTTAAAGTTATCATTGTGTTAAATGAGAAAAGCATCAAATAGAAATGACAAAAAGTAGGTTTAGAAATGTTTTTTTATCACTTGACAGCCTTAATATTAATACCAGGTGTCAACTCGATTTTTACAGATTGTGGCTATTCTGATAATTTACTGTTTACATTAAACTCTACACACTACACACATACTAGAGGAAAAGATTAATCAAATTTCTTTACGCATATTTGAAAAAAGCCTTAAAGCCTTTTCACCCAAAATTGACAATTCAAAAATGTTGAATTGACTTGCGTATGCCGGAAGCCAGTGATTATAGCTTATAAAGTTTTAAATATGGATATTTTTCTTATAAAAATGCATCGCTTCACTTCAGAAGGCCTCTATTAACCCCCTAGAGCCGTATGGATTACTTTTATGATGGATGGATGCGCTTTTTCGGGCTTCAAAATCTCAGGCTCTATCACTCCCATTATAAAGCTTGGAAGAGCCAGGATATATATATATATATATATTTATTTAACTCTGATTGTGTTTGCCTGAAAAAAGAAACTCATCTACACCTAGGATGGCTTGAGGGTGAGTAAATTATGGGATAATTGTTGGGTGAACTATCCCTTTAAAGGAAAGATAAGCTCTAAGTGCCTACCGGGTCTGTATTCCTCGCGGGCCGCATTGATCTGGATCTCAGTCTCAGCAGCGATCTGGAGTTTCTGTGTGACCTCCTCTGCCGTGCGTTTGGTGTTTCCCAGCACTGTGATGAGGCTCTCGTCATCCACCAGGGAGCCCTGTGTGCTGGTCAGCCTAAAAAGTAGATTATCCTCCAGTTCCTTCATTTTACGTTTATTGGCCGTCACATCCTCCAGCAGGTCGGTCCGCTCCTTTTCCAGTTCCTAAAAAATCAAAAAACATCACATAGTCATTTCTCACCACACACAAACAGCTTTAAGTAAAGTCACCTTTATATATTCAGTGCTTTATACAATACAGGTTGTTTAAAAGCAGTTTCACAGTAATAAACAGGAAAACAACTATGTAAAGTCATCAATTATAAAAATGATTTTTTCAGCTATAAGCAGCTCTACAGAAGACAAGTATCATTATTCAGCTCAAGTCAGTTCAACGTTGATTCAATTCAGTTCAAACATGTTCTTTACAATATGATTACATTTTTCACAGACATTAGTGTGATTAACGCTTTAACTGCCTGTTTTCTTTGTCACCTACAGTGTACGCTTAATTACATATGCACATTAAAAAGTCATCCAATTAATGACATGCAAAACAATAGGTTTACATAGTAAACAAAAAACAAAAACAACCCAGCCGGTGAAAAACAGTCAGGGCAGACAAAAGCCAACAAAATGGGACCTGGTGCAGGAACGCGTCTACATCTACGTAACCAAAACAAACAAGCAAAAGACAGGGAGATCAAGTAGGGAAGGAAATAAGGAGGGTAACGAAGGAAAGCAAGTGGGGCAATTGAACTAATAACAAGGTAACAAGGGGGCAGGGCCAAGATGAGAGACAGACAAGAAGAGCACAATGCACACAGACACAAAGGACATAGCAAGACTGAAGTGTGCATGGCAAAAAAAAAAAAAGATGTATCATGTGCTCAAAAAGAAAACAATATGCAAGACTGACAGAATGCACAGAGCATGGATGTCAGAACCCCAACACTGAAACTGAACCAAGACTAGACCGAAGTGTCAGGATCCAGACACCATGCCCCGAACACACCAAACATAACAGACACAAGCCCACACAAACAAAACCAAAGCTGTGTGCTCACACATAACAAGACTAATAGGGGTGTCAAGATCCCGTCAGCATAGATCCATGGAAAAACTAGAACAGAGGTGACAGAACCCTGACACACATTGTAGAAATATACTGTAATAAGAATTTATTGTTTTAGGTTACACTTTATTTTAAGGTGTCCTTTTTACAGGGTAATTACACAATTAAGTACTGAGTAATATCAATTAACCACATGCATTTATAAGGTTTGGGTTTAGTTTGGGGTTGGTTGAATGTACTAATTGACTGGTATTACCATAGTAAGTACATGTAACATGTTGTTACATGTTGTAACAAATACGTTGTGGAATAAAATGTTACTGTTTTATTATTGTAAAACATTAAAATGTGATTATGCAATAGTGATATATTTCTATCCTAAATTATTCTTTTACACATATTTTAAATGATCACTTAAGTGTTAATCGTTTACATTGTTTCATCATATCAATGAAAACATATTCATATAAATAAGATTTATTAATTTATATGATTTATTGAAAGATGATATCTAGATTTAATATCCAACAATACTATTGATCTGCCTTCACTACACCATTATATGAGAACTGAACTGAGCTGGACGATGACGTCACGGTCTTCTCCAGAGCGGCTATAAATATAAATAAACTAAATTAATAACTTTTTACAACAAAAATGAACCATCACTGAACTTACTTAAACTGGACTTTGGAACATCAAATGGTCTGTCAACAGCCATTTCCTGTTTCTACTCTTTCTACTAAAAATAGTTCTCTGTCAGAAGTACTTGAGTGGAAATGTTCTTTAGAAAATATGCAGTGCATGACAAGTCATTGACTTATATTTTTCAATGCAGTGAAGTACGCCTTCGATGTAAAAACGTTGAAATAACATACCAGTGAACGTCAATCAGGCTGCTGAGCCATGAGGCCTGAGCAAACTGCATGATTTTACAGCTTCACATTAATATGATAGTATATTATGCTGCCCATTTTGCTCAGTTAGCTTTCAAAATTGTATAGTACCAGTCTTTTTTCCTCTGCTGTCCAAATGTCCCTTTTCGATATTAATAGTCTAAAACGTGGTTCCCCATCAGACAGAGACAACTAACTAGCCTGAAGCTATTATAATTCAGATTGGCGCTGGGCTGGGTGGCATGTGGATCTGTACTCTTATTATATTGAGTGTAAAAAGGCAACACACATGTCAGGCCATTATTCTTGATTGACAAATCTATGTCCAGCAGTGAATATGTTCTGAGTGGCACTTTAATTTTCGCTACCTGGAAATCTGCAGGCTCCATCAAAGCCCATCTGACTGTGCTAGTCTGAAATGTGCCAAGACTACAGCGATTCTCCATAACAATGTGCAGCATTGCAAGATTCTGGTGCTTTGATATTCAGGTGTTTCTTCAACTTGACATAAAGGTGCTATGTACATTTCTTCTATATCAAACACCATAAAAATCTCACAACACCAGCAATGTTCGCGACAATAAGACTTGTTTTGAATTATGTTCATCTTTCATTTAATTTTGAGAATAAAATTTGTTAGGTTTAGCCTTACACAAGAAAAAACGAACAAACAATACTAGCCTATGTTAAATGTATTTGTATTGTTTAAAAGCAGCTTTACAGAAAATCATAATGCTAAAATTTATAAAATATCTTCATGTTTTTAGATTAGAGCTGGGCGATAATATAGGTTCCTACAGTATTAAGTATACAGTATATTGCTTTTCACGAGCGTACTCTATGTATGCAGATAAATTTGGATATAAAATATATCCAACTTTATAGAGAGAGCTATGGAATAAGACAGTTTACATTTTTGCAATGATATATACAATCATGCAGCCAAGATTTGCTATATAGTATATATTGCTTTATGTGCGTATACTGTATGTATACTGCCATTAGGTTAGCTGACGACCCTGCAGCTGACCTAATGGCACCGGAAGAGTTGTGTCAAGCTGAAAAGCCATGCAGATAGAACATCTCATCTGTGTTATAAATTAAACATCCTGGTGAACCTGTGACTTCTTTGAAAGGACAGGTGACAGGTGGAAAACTAGGAAAGACCAGGTGACAGCAGGAAAGACTGCATGGGGAATGGGTGGTTAGTCACCCTACCTTTTAGAAACCTGGAAGCCCCAGGAAGCATTTTATTTAGAAGAAAACCCGAAGGCCCTCCGAGAGTTGGGGTGCAAGATGGGCCAGCCAGGACGGGATCACAGGTAACCACAGAAACGGATAACAACAACGAGAAAATCCTCCAGAAGTTTACGTGTGGATTGGAGAAGGTGACATCACACAAGGGGTTACACATTCATCAAGGAAAGATGAAGTGTACAAGGCAGACAGACCAGCATACTCGCACTGCACAAGCAGGTCATACAAGAGGGACCCAAAGCTGAGTTAATAACCACAGTGCAGCAGGACCCAATGGTGCAGGGATGTCTGAGGAAGTCGAAGGAAGCACCATGATGGAAATGGTACCCAACGTAGACGAGGTCACCACCCCACCAGAGACATGCTCAACAAAGCCAATGACGAACCACCCAGGGAGGCAAAGCAAGATCAGTTGGCCGAAGGCCAGGGCTGGACTGGGGCAAAAAATCGGCCCTGTCATTTTGGCCCAACTGGCCCACTACATATAATCATAAACACCACCCACATTTACGCATCCTTGAATATGTATAACAACTCCTACTCCTTAAAACCACTAAAGCCGTGTAATGAGTGAGCAGATATGAGTGAGAGTTTACACATTAAATACTTACATTTTATTTATTTATTTATTAATTAATACAATTAAACTGTATACTCCACAGTGATGAATCCTAAAACAAGCTACAAGGTGCATTGCCAATAACAATACCATATGAAATGGACAAATTTATTTAAAGTTGTTAAATAAATAAACAAATAAAGTTTTGTGGATGTCTCAATTTCATTTTAGTATATTGTCCATAAACACCTACACAAAAGCTGCCTCACAAACATTTTTGTCAGATCCTAAAAATACACTATTCACCCTACAGCCTATAATGAACTAAACAAGAATACTGCCAGCTGACTCACTGTTATTGTTGATGAATGGTGGTTAACAAAATACTGTTCTCAATTTCAATAAGACAATGTATCAGAGACATAAAAAAAGAAAGAAAAAAACTTTTAGTTTTTAAGTTTTAACTTTATTGTCATTGCATGGTATACAACGAAATTTGACATCTCTCATATAAAAACACAAACTGTATTCATCCATATTAATATACCAACATACATAAAAAAACAATAAAAACATTAAAAATAGCTTAAAGTGTTTTAAAGTGTCTTGTGCATGTTTCATGAACAATATTGCATACACGTCCCTTCAAAATTGTTGAGGCAGCTGTGGGAGGATAGAGGCACGGGAGAGGGAATTCAATTCAATAATGGCTGTTGGGTAAAAACTGTTTCTGTATCTGGAAGTGCGAGTCTTTAGTGCTCTGTAGCGTCTTCCAGATGGCAGCAGTGTGAACAAATCATGAAAGGGATGAGTGTTGTCCTTAATGATAGTAGATGCTCTGCTGCAGCAGCGATGCCTGTAAATCTCCTCAAGGGTGGGCAGTGGAAGTCCAATGATCTTTTGTGAGGTTTTAATGACCCTCTGCAGTGCAGCTCGTTCAGCCATTGAACAGTTTCCATACCAGACTGTAATGCAGTATGTTAATATGCTTTCTACCGTGCAATGGTAGAAGGACTTCAGCAGTCTGGCAGAAAGATGGGCCTTTCTCAAAGTTCTGAGGAAGTAAAGTCTCTGTTGGGCTTTTTTAACCAGGGCAACAGTGTTAACCTTCCACTTAAGGTCCTCACTGACATGGAGGCCCAGGAATTTAAAGCTGTGAACTCTCTCCACCTCCTCACCCCGTATTTCCAGTGGCAGAAGCTCCTCCCTGTGTCGCCTGAAGTCTATTATTAGCTCCTTTGTCTTTTTGATGTTAAGAGACAAGTTGTTATTTGCACACCACTCAAGTAATCTACATACCTCATCTCTGTAGTCAGCCTCACTGCCATTTGAGATGAGCCCCACCACTGTTGTATCGTCGGCAAATTTTATGATTGTGTTAGTAGGGTGAACTGGTGTACAGTCATGTGTATAGACGGAGTAAAGGAGGGGGCTCAGCACACATCCTTGCGGTGCTCCAGTGCTAAGGGTCAGGGTTGAGGAAATGTGCATGCCCAGTCTCACAGTCTGTGAGCGTTCTCTGAGAAAGTCTATAATCCACAGACACAGTTGGTTGCTGAGGCCCAGGTCCAGCATCTTTGTGAATAATATGCTAGGGACGATGGTATTAAAAGCAGAACTAAAATCAACAAAGAGTATCCTTGCATATGTTTCCTTCTGCTCCAGGTGTTTCAGTGCAGTATAAAGAGTAGAATTTATTGCATCCTCTACAGATCTATTTGATCTGTATGCATATTGATGGGGATCCATTTTGGGAGGTAGCACAGATTTAATGTGTCCCAGAATGAGAATTTTAGCTCAGCAGGGAGGACATAAAAGAACTAACTTAAAGATCTGCTAATTGTCTTAGCCAGTTGTGCACAATGTGCAAACTAGCTGTTCTGATGGTGACACTAAGACATTATAGCTTATAGCCAGTACACCCGCACTCACAAATGTATAAAGCCAAAACTGATGTAGTCATAGAGCAAAGCATGCATATATTTTATTGCAGTGTTATCACCATAATTTCACAGATAGTTTGTCCAACACTTGTGTTTTTGGCTCAGTTTTATCAAGAGGTAATGGGTTCCTAGACTCATGTTTTGAAAGCAGTTCTACTTACCGCAGACTCTAGACTTCCTCACTCATCTCTCTTCCTCTCCCTATCCTCCTCACCACCATCACCACTATCATCATCAGCCATGGGAGCTGATGAAGGTTCTGCTGCTGCAGAAAACATATCTGTCTGCCTGAAGGGCCTGTTTATTTTTTCACGCAATTTCTCTGTGCCTCTGTTTCTTCTCCATCTCTCTGACTATTCTGCGCACACAGAGCCCAAAGGGGGAGTTGTTAAAAGATATGATTGGGCCAGCCCAGTGTCAATTAAGAAAAGAACCAATAGGCCGCTGATCTACGTATTTCATGGGCCGGTCTATCAGAAAAATAAAATCCTACACTGACTTTATTTTTTGACAAATGCATTACGCCGACACAAAGACCCCAGTGCTGTCAATTAAGCAAAACAAAACAAAAATAATAGGCTGGCGATGTGTAAGTTTTATGGGCTGTTCAGACAAAAAAGAAAGAAAAAAAAAGTAATGATCGGGCAGAGTGGCAGGAACTTGATGCTGAACTAAGCCAGCTGTTGGAGCTTTCATTGCTTGGAAGAATTCAGAGCAAGCTCCGCATCTTTGGTGAAATCATCTCTGAGGAATGCAGGAAGAAATTTGGAGAGGTCAGGTAGAAGGAGCCCACAGTTCAAAGGAAGGGAAGGAGGGAGAGGGAGATTGAACAACTAACCAGGCTACAGCTCCACCAGAGCTGGAGGAAAGCCAGACCTCATGAGAAGGCTGGCCTAAAGGAGCTGTGGGATGACCTCAGTCAAAGACTCTCCAATCGGAGTAGAGCTGAGAGAATCAGAGGAGGAAAAAGGAGGAGAGAGAAGAAGAGGGCTAGCTTTTTCAGAGATCCATTCAAGCACGCCCAAAGATGGCTGAACGAGAAGACAAGCGGCAAGCTAGACATTTCCAAGGAGGAGCTCGAACAGTACATCAAGAATCAAGAACCAGTAGAGTGACAACAGACAAGCCATGACACTCGGGTCTCCAGGATATGTACCATGCCCAGCCCCTCCCACCTTGCCGTTTGATACCACCCCTCCTAAGTTGCGAGAGGTGGAGGAGGTCCATAAAAAAGCAAGATCAGAGTCAGCTCCTGGGCCACATGGTCTTTCATTCAAGCTGTACAAGAACTCTCCTCAGGTGGTAAAGGATGATGAAAACAGCTTGGAGAAAGCAGCAGATACCAGCAGTCTGGCAGCAAGGCATTGGTGTGTTACTATCCAATACTATCAGCCAGTTCAGGAGCATTACCCTGCTGAATGTAGAGGGTAAAGTGGCCATTAAAAGTCTGCGAGTTGCCCATGTCCAAAGTCAACAGGTTGGACAGCCTAGCCAACAATTACATATGGAAGTGGTTGGGCCTACTCCGTTGCTTCTCAGATGCTAGCCTTTTTGGACAGAACATGCTCAAGCTCCCTATGAAGTCCATCTCACTAGGGTACAAGCAAGAGAAAGCATGCCTCGTTCTGGAGATGAAGGACTCCTGGGACCCCCTGGTAAGGAACGCCAAAGTCTCCATCCACACAGGCCGAAAGTGGAAGGTGTAGGACGAGGTAAACCATGTCATCTCCAGCCTGCAGCATAGAGAGGTCATGGGGTTGGTCCAGACTGGGAGGACTGGCTTAGACTGGGGAATATCACCACAGTTCTAGTCGGAGTCCAGAACAGTCAGCGGAAGTCCATGTTGGTGGAGGAAGAAAAATTGGATATACTTAGGGTGTACTCACACTAGGCACGGTTGCCTTGTACCGTGCCCTGGCGCAATTGTCCCCCCTCCCCACTTCCCCGCTGGTCTGCACTCACATTGTACTTAACATTCCAGGCCAGAGCATGCTTGCGTCATTTACGATGCAACTTTTTGAAGAAAACAGGAAGAAAATTGTTTTCACTAATAGACTACTATATTAGATAGACTATATAATAGATTATGCCACACCGCTATGTATAGTACATGCGTACTATGCCTGAGCCCAACTGAACCACGCTCTCACCCACCTCTTCCATGCAGGCCAGGGAGGGTTAAACGAATCGTGCTCGAGCACAGTACTGAGCGGTCACACTAGTCAGACGAACCAGACTTTGGGGGTCAAACGTGCTCAGGCGCAGTTCAGATTGTATGACTACATCCTTAAACTAGTAATACATTTGACTTCTATAATAAAAACAATTTCTGAAGTTTTTAAAAAATATATATATTTTACTTGAAAAATTACAAAAATATAGATTAAGAATGAATCAATGTTTTGCACGGAATGGTTTTTGCAGTGATGAAGAAGAAACGACAGAGATTTGTGAGATAAAGCCCTTGAGTCTCTATGTTGAACGTTAATGGTCTTTCAGAGTACAGAGATTCACAATTCACGCTCTTTGTCCAGTGACCCTAAAAATGACAGAAGTGCTCTCTCCCTCTTGCTTGCTCTTTCATAGAAACAACTCTGGGATGCTAATGTTTAGTTGTTGTTGTTGTTTTTTTCCTCTAAGGACTGTAGGGACCTTCATGAGGAACACGAGGCTGAATAAATCGCGTCTTTGAATGCACCACCAGAAGGTTTGAATAGCCTTTCCTAATACATAACTTAAAACTTAACATTGCAAGCTTATCTAAAATTACAGTACAATTAACATACAAATGTTAGGAAAAAAAACAAACAGTAAATTTATCTTACAAAAAACAGTGATTTACAATGATGACTTAAACAGGAAGCAGAAGCCATTGCCCTCTGGTCACTTTGACTGAACAAATGCTCAAGTGGTGAGTAGTAGTTTGGCAAAGGGCCACTTACATGCCTTTCAGCAAGGACTAATGGGTGAACGTTACATCCCTAATTAATATTCATAAGCCAAGCTATAAAAGTATAATAGTGCCCCCAACACACATTTCAGATCATTCCCACTCCTGTTTTTTTGCACATTTGAGTTCAAAGGGCCCATACCTGTTTCTCGGTAAGAATAACTCTGCCCAGTAGCTGATCTTCCAGGCCCCTCATAGTAACGGTGAAGTCGATAATGGATGTCCGTGCGCTGATCTCAGGAGTGTATACTGGATTGGGCAGTTTGGTGGTCACATATAGACGGAAACCCTTCATTACATCCACTTCTTTATCACCTACTTTCACCTGATGGCATGAATGAGTCACAGATCAGAATTAAAACTCCAGGTGAAGAGCTGCTCTGATAAAAAAATAAAAAAAATAAAATTACATATATATATATATATATATATATATATATATATATATATATATATAATAAAATACAAAAAAATAAAAATAAAAATAAAAAATAAATAAAAATAAACCATCAGGAGAGTAAAAACACACTATCTCAACCCTCCAGGATCGAGTCTGGACACCCCTACAGTAGAGGATGACAGAGCCCCAAAACTAAAGATGCTTCTAAAGAATAACAAACATTTGAACATCAGAAGATCCTTAGAGAGAAGTTAGAGACAGCTAATAATAGCTGTGTTAATGACCTTCCTAACATAAAATGTGTTGGTGAAGTTATTTAAAATAATATGCCAATTATCTCAACGGGGAGTAACTAATTTTATTTCAGTGCCAATTAGTGGAAATAGACTGTCAAACCACTGCATAATCACATCACAACCGTGCAATGATAAAGCGACGTCTCCCATTCGGCCTCTGCTATAAAAAAAAAAGAAAAAAAAAGAAGTGTGATCAGGTGTTTGCACCTTTGTATTTATAGAGCTGATTAGTTAAACTTGTCAGAGCTCTCACTGCTGCTTGCTATTTCCACTTCTTTTTTGAACGTGTGAAGCAGCTGCTGTGTGTGATGAAGCAACGTCACATTTTTCAAACGACTGGATTTTTGATAATGAGATCAAGGAAAGATGCCGAAAGATCATGACTGTCACTCACAATCGTGTCCCACATTAACACTAAACAGCTTGAGCAGCTGATGTCATCACCTCGACCTGAAACAGCACAGAGATAGCACTATATCTTTTTTAGGTTCTTAATTATGAACTATTCTTTCAGAGTACTTGCCATGTCCTGCTTTGTCTATGATTTTGTACGCTTTAGATTTCTTTCCGAAAAAGTATAATAAAGGACAGGATGTTAAATACAATTCCAATTTGTTTTCTCTATATTTAGTTATGTAAAATTGAGGAGCAGGGGTTCTGTACAAATGTAGAGAATTTTCTCATTACGCAAACCAATCTCGCTCATTTCCTAGCAAAAATGTAATGAAAAATATGGCAACATGTCTTTATTTTAAATCACTGGAACAGCTGAGGACAATGATGTTCCCTTTAATGACAATTTCCCCATTTACTCCCAAGCATACACTATATTTGTTTATATATGAGAACTTTTGATAGTAAAATACAGGAGAAAATACATACAAATAAGCATTATGTTTTTGGCACTATCTATGAATAGGGTACAAAATTAAACCTGAAACACTTTAAAATAAGTCAGTGAAAAAGGTGCATAACCTTCAGAAAATGTTGATTGTGAGCCTCGAAACTCCTCTTTTGCTTATTGAGCTCATCTAACAATACCTTATATGTGGACCCAGTCTTGATGAAGTTCTTCTCCAGGACATTGTCCAGAGCAGGATCCAATTCCTCCCCAACATCCTCTATCAGTAGGGGACGCCCTAGAGACAAACTGTCCTCTAGGTGGTTTCTGAAGTACTTGTGATTCAGTGAGGTGATCTGTGAAAACAGCAGGACCTCTTTACTGACCCAGCTCAAGTTCTGTTACTAGGGAAAACTATTACCAGAGGAGGAGGTGATTTGTCATGAGGTGATACCATTGAAAAATGTGTCTGACCTCTTAAAAAGAACTCATGCATCAATGCAAGCTGTGCATATTCAATTAGATTTCAACATGATTCACAAGAATATGAATGCTGAACTTTTAAATCAGCAGATGTTTAATGTATCAAGCTATTGTACATTTACTTGTAATAGCAACACTAAAAAAGTATTAAAAACAGCAGCTTCTTAGTAATTTCAGTAATAAGCTACTTGTTCCATTGACTAACTGGATGTCTGTGTAGCATTTTATGTATTGTTTTTATCAATACAGTATATGCTACTGTTTGAAAAATGTATTTAAATGTAATAAAGTTTTTATTAGTAACTGTAATACCTAACTACTTTTTTTTGACATGTCTGCAACAAATTAAATAATGAACACTGATGAACCCCACTGTGCAAAATCATATTGTTATTCATGTACAAGTCATTCATTCTGAGTGGTCACCTGAAGCTCATTCTTGGATTCTTTGTTCTTGATCCAGATCTTTCCCTGGGTCTGGGGGTCAACCAGCAGGGGAAATCTTGCAGCTTTTGTAACAATAATCCCATTTTGGATGGACAGGTCATCATTAGGCAGCCCCTGTAAGTTCCATTCACTTACTGTGGGAGCATCAATCAACATCTCAGTGAGATTCAGATTGATCCTAAAAGGTATTCGGCGGGACTTCATTTCTCTCTGCCAATCAGTGAGAAGAAGGTTGCGGAACTCCTGGTTAAAAGGCCCAGAGTAGGACAGGAAGGCTGTAGCCAGCAGCACATCACCTGAGCATGGAACATGTAAACTTTAATAATAATAATAATAATAATAACAAATGTCATAAGTTTTTGACATTTTCTGAAGTAAATATGAGTGGTATTTCAGTTACAAAAATCTTGCACTTAGAATTCTACAGGTTATCGGTGGTTGCCAGGTCACTGCTATATGGCTTTAGTGCATTGCAATGCAATTGTTAGGGCCATCTGGGTAGTTACTAGGGTGTTGCTATGGTTGTTAATTACTGGCCCAAGTCAAAGTAGTCAACCTCTCTATAATACTCGGAAACCTTTTATATAGCTTGGGTTCCTTCATCAATGTAAGTCAAATGTTTGACTACACCTGTTTTATCATTTTCTATAGGCAAAAATTGTCCCAACAGTAGTAATTGTAATAACACACTAGCATGAGGACACTTTAGGAAGTTCTAGGTGGTTGCTACGGCAATGCTAGGTGGCTGCTTACCACCCCAAGTCAAGTCAAGTCAAGTCACCTTCATTTATATAGCGCTTTTAACAATATAGATTTTTTCAAAGCAGCTTTACAGTGATTACAGGAAATTAAAGTAACAAAGATTGTTTTGACTTTACAGCAGCTCTAGATTAAAGTTATTGTCCAGCTAAAGTTAGTTTTGATTGATTCACTTCCATTGCAAAGATCATTAGTTAATAACTTAGGGGCTGCTAACACGACACCGTTCTAACAGAAAGTCAAAAGAGCCCAACTCCAAGTCACTATTATATTCTAGTTCCTTGATATGGCTCAGGTCACTGTAGGTGTATGAAATATTTTTGTCTGTTCTATCATCCTAGGTGGAAATTGTATGTTCATTCGGTTAAAAAATAGCAAGAAGGGTTTTCCGGTTCCGGGTCGAACATGGCGACATCGTAGCGAAGCAGCTCCCCGTTAAAAGTTCAGAATATGCCCCGTAAACCTAAAGCCTGAGGGTAACATAGATGATTTAAAGAAGACAATATCGGGGGGCGTGGGATATGTCAAGAAGAAAAAACAGAAGGAAGGCTGGTAACGCTAAACAACGCGGGAGCGAGGACGGCGAGCAAGTAGAGTTAGCAGTGAAGCTAGCGGAGTTGGAGCCGGAGTTAGCGGCGGAGCTAACATCCGAAACAACGCAAGTACAAGAAAAAATGTCGGATTTGGAGGCAGTCCTGTGGGAGATAAGGGAGTTTAGACGTGAGACAGCAGAAGGTCTTAACGGCATCAGAGAAGATCTTAGAACGACGAATGACAGGATTGATGAAGCTGAAAGGCGAATTGGGGACACGGAGGAGCGAGTCCTGAGCATTGAGGAAGCCGCATGTGAACTCAAACTCCACAGAAAGTTTGAGGAGAAACAAATTGATCAAGAAGGAAGGGCCAGAAGAGAAAACATTTGTTTACATGGGATTAAAGAGGGGGCCGAAAAGGATGCAGAATCAGTGGGGGCTTTTGTGGAAGCTTTACTCAGAGAAAAGCTTGAGCTGTCACCAGGGTACCAGCTCAGTCTGGAGCGAGCCCACCGATCGCTGGGATCCCGCCCATCGGATGATGCACCGCCAAGATCCATAATAGCTAAATTTTCAAGCTACAAATGTAAAGAGGACATTATTAAGAAGGCATGGGAGAAAAAAGGGTTCCTCTTCGAAGGGAAACGTGTGTATGTAGATCATGATTACGCACCTGAAGTGATGAAGAAGAGAAAGGAATACGCCGAAGCAAAGAGAGTACTGAGAGAGAACAAAATCAGATTCCAGACACCGTTTCCCGCGAAGTTTCGTGTTTTCTATGAGGGAGACACATGCCTTTACAACTCAGCAGCAGAGGCAACTAGTGACATGGTGGAAAGAGGATTTCGGGTGCGTATTGTTAAACCAGCTGTAGATCCACTGGAGAAGATTCAACGCCGGATGTGGCGCTCATGCCGGGGAGCAGGCAGACAGGATGGAGACTTCGACTTTGGGATATAAGGAGAAATTACAAGCCTTTAGAAGATCTACGGAGATGGTACAGGAGTAAGCCCACCAAACTACAGTAACCGGCAGTATACTGTATAGGGGACTAAGACAGTTTCTCTGCATACCAGCGTCGAATAAGGATGGCTCTAAGTGAGCAATGTTTTTTTGGGTTTTTTTTTCTCTCTCTCTCTGCGTTTTCAGCGGAAGATAAGAGCGGACAAAGGACAAATTTTCTTAGTTAAGTTGTAATCGGGGAATTTGTTTTGCAGAGTTGACTGATGGAAAGGACCAAAAATGGTCTTGAGGGCCCCCTGACCTGTAGGGGCTATCCCTCAGAGCTCGGAGTGAGCTCAGGAAAGGTTGAAGACTGTAAAACCTCAGGTTTGGAAATTGTTTTGTTTTGTTCTCGTGTTAAATATTGTTCACAAAGTTTGTTTTTTGTAGCACAGGGGGTAGAGACGTTGATGTTTAAACAACAATGTTTTGGTAAATGACAACACGAAATAGTAAATTGAAAGTAGCCTCATATAATGTTAACGGTTTGGGTAGCCCAGTCAAAAGGGACAAGGTAATTAGTAAAATGAAGAAAGAAGAAGTTGGGATACTTTTTTTACAGGAGACCCATTTAACGGATAAAGAGCATGAAAAGTTGAAGAGAAGGGGTTATAATCAGGAGTTTTCGTCATCTTATAAGTCAGGCCGGAGAAGAGGGGTGTCAATATTGATATCAAGTAGAATTAGTTTTGAAATGTTGAAGATAATTAAAGATAAAGAGGGCAGATATGTTTTGGTGATAAGCAGATTAGAAGGGGAATTAGTATCCTTAATGAACGTATATGCCCCTCCAGGATCAGATTGGGAATTTTTTAAACAAGTTTTTGATTTGTTGACAACAGAGGGAGAGGGGATGCTAATTGGAGGAGGGGATCTTAATCAGAGACTTAATGCACAGCTAGACTCATCAGGGAAAGCACAGCAGAAAAATGCTATAGGCAAAAAAATTAAGAAGATAATATCATATCTGGGAATTTTGGATATTTGGAGGGAACTAAACCCAACTAAGAGACCTTTAATTATGAACCAAATCAAGTTATTAGACAGAGTTTTAATGTTAATTGGAATATGACGTCTATGAAGTATTTGGGTATTAATTTACCAAAAGAGCTTGGAAAATTGAAATCCTCCAACTACGACCAAATAATTTCAAAGATTAAATTTGATTTATTGATTTATAGATTTATTGGATTTGGGAAGATGGAACTTAATACCGTACTTGAGTTTGGTATCAAGAGTGGAAGTGATTAGGATGAACGTTTTACCCCGGCTGCTATACCTATTTCAAAACCTTCCAATTGAGGTGTCAGGAAAAGAATTTAAAGACTTGGACAAAACTATATCTAGATATATATGGCAGGGTGGTAAGCCAAGAATAAAATATAGAACATTACAATTACCTAAGGGGAGCGGGGGTCTAGCGTTACCTTGTCTAAAAAGTTACTTTCAGGCTGCGCAGCTGAGGGTCTTGATTAATTTGTGTGATTCAGAATATTTTGCAAAATGTAAAGACATTGAGGGAAGACTAATAGAGGGACTCCCGGTACAAGCTTTATTATGCGATGAAACACTGTCCATGGTTGGGGGTATCTGTTAAAATTTGGTCTGAAATTGTGAAGAAATATCATTTAACGGGTCACTGTAGGTTTTTGAGGTGGATCGCACATGATATTGATTTTACACCCAGTAAATTGGATGGCAGGTTTAAATTGTGGAATAATGGCCCAAAAATGTATTGGGAGGTTATTAAAAATCAAACTGTAATGAGTTTCCTGGAAATGAAGGAGATTTATGGTCTCCAGAAGCAAGATTTTCATAGGTATTTACAGCTACGCCATTATTTGGGAGAAGAAATTAAAAAAGTTAAACTAAGTTCAACATGGCCAGGTCTCATAAAAATAATGATGGAAGCATATAGATCACAGATAGAACGGAAAGTTATTTCCAAGCTATACAGAATCCTGGAAGACATGAAGGCAGACAATACAAACATAGAGGGAGGCAAACATAGTGGTGTCAGGTGAGAACTGGGGGGAAATAAATAAATATCAGATGAAAACTACAAGTTCCTCATTTTGGAGGGAATACGGATGGAAAAATACACTAAGGTTTTTTGCAACCCCTGCACAGAGAAAACATGGAGATACCAAATGTTGGAGATCTTGTGGTGAAACTAAAGCAAATCACTTCCATATCTTTTGGGGATGCTCTCTTATAACTAAATATTGGACACAATTAAAAGTGATAATTGAAGAGGTGATAGAAATGAAAATACCAACCAGCTTTGAAATTATGTATCTTGGGATAGTTGAGACTCTTAATTTAAAAAGAAGGGACGATTATAAATTGCTTCGAATTATGTTGTTGGCTAGTAGGAAAGCAATAACCAGAAGATGGCGAAGTGATTTGGTGCCTAAAGTGGAAGAATGGTTTGATGTAATGCTAAGCATTTATAATATGGAAAAACTAACTGCGTACATTAGATTGGAAGTTGATAAATTTAACAATATCTGGAAAGGATGGCTTAAATATATTAGGCAGCATAGAATGGACTTTGTTTAGGGACCTGTGGTAAGAGCTGAATGTTTATGTATACCTTTTCAGTGTACCATGCAGAACGATGAGGAAAGTACTTTTATTATACAGGGATTGTCGGTAAGAGTAACACAAACCATACCCCGGTTCAAAGCTACAATGTTTTAATTTATTTATTTATTTTATTTTTTTATTATTATTTTTTTTTTCATTTTTTTTTTTCTCATGTTCAAAAACAAATGTATTATCAACAGGGGCTTTCAAGGAAATCTTCTCCTAACTGTCCTAAAGTATCGGTTGTGTTTGCCTTGTAATTCTGAAAGTTTTCATATTGTGAGAAAGACAATAAAATATAAATTACAAAAAAAAAAAAAAAATAGCAAGAAGTTCCATGATTTGAGGCAACTTTTTTTCATTCATAGCACAAATGGTAAATATCGAGTTATACTGTACACAAAGTTTATTAATTAAGTTTGTTTTGTTTAAATACATAATCTTAAATTTGAGCTACAGTAATAGTGATGTTTGTCTTAACAAACATAAACTCCCCTGATACAATGTCTTGGCTTTGCAGTTTCAATTCAAAACAATTATTTTAATATATGAACATTCATTCTTAAAGTTTCTGTAAAATTTCATTTTTGGTAAATAGACATATCTGGGACTGAAAGCTGATCACTTACAAAGAAGTCAACCCAATGATGTTAGGCTAAAAACCCTAAGAGGCTAAAAGGAAGGGCTGAAAATTCTGGAAAAACCCACCAACTAGTCTTTTGGTCTGAGCAGCAAACTCTTTACTAAGCTGTGTCCAGCGCTCCTTCTCTCCTCCCAGCCCACTGATCAGGCTAGAGGCAGTTTGCATCTTGTGTCGACAGCGTTCTGCATCCTCTAGTAAAGTCTGAGAGAGAAAGAGGGTGAAAAAAACAAAACAAAAAAAGATTAATTCTGTCACTGTGCAGGCGTGTGCTTCTTCACATTTATTGACTCTTATCAAGAGTGAGAGTGTCATTTCAATTGAGTGTCATTTAATGTGATTAACAAAATTCATGTTGCCTTATTTAATAGACAGATGGGGTTTCTCAGGGCACGTATTTAAGTGATATTAGATAGTGTCAGTTAGTACAGAGATTGTATGCTTGGTATTACTAAAAAACACACAAAAACAAACAAAAAAACCCCCACTTAAACCACTAAAAACCTTGAAAACCTTAAATCACTTTTAATTTGCATAAAATTATATCAAAATGTTATTGCATCTATTATTTATTATCTATTCTATTCTCTATTCTATTATCAAAATGTTATTATATCTCTAGTGTTACTTTCCATTTGATACTCTAAATTGAATTTGTGAGAATTAACACACTAGCTTATCTATCTATCTATCTATCTATCTATCTATCTATCTATCTATCTATCTATCTATCTATCTATCTATCTATCTATCTATCAGTTTGCAGTTTAACGTTTTGCCTTTTATTCGATATGACCATTACAGGTAGGGATGGGAATTGATAAGAATTTAACGATTCCGATTCCGTTATCGATATTGCTTATCGATCCGATTCCTTATCGATTCTTATTGGGTGAGGGAATAAGTACAAATTTGTTTGTATTAACTTGCTTTAATATCTGATCAGAAGACACAGCACAGAGTATACACAAATTATGTGTAGCAACGTCAGAACAAACCTTAAAGTAGGTGAGCTACTTCTCAAAGTAAAGTCCAGGGACCTATAGCCTAGGGCAGTGTTTCTCAACCAGTATGCCACAGCACACTAGTGTGTGCCTTGAAAGATTATCAAGAAGAGTGCCTTAGGATTAGGAAATTGATAATTTTCACATTCATTGGTCCGGACAAAAAAAAAAAAAAACTGCCATTTATGTGCCATAAAAACTAAAAACACAGACTGAAAACAGTTAAGGAAGAGCTTGTGCCTTTTGGAATATTAACAGTGCTCATTTGGATTAGGCTATTGAGTTACTAAACCAATCTTTGTCAAATAATACACGTGTTTTCTTCACATTTTTAACGTTTTTGTTTCCATTTGTTTAACCCTTTAGGCGCCAGAGGTTTTTTCCTAAAACGTTCGATTTTGACATCTTAATTTCAAAAGGCTATATCTTAAAAGTGATAAAAGATAGAGACTTTCTGTAAATTAGAGAAATATTAAGGATGACCCAAAGTTTATGTAGGGATTACATTTTCCCATCTAATTTGCATATTATGACGTCATATAGTGGTGGCCATCTTGGATTATAGAATTTTCATGAAAAGTCACATGTTTAAATGATAAAATGCAGCACTTCTTTCCCCCAAAAATGTCCCTCACCTTCTGTATGCTATATTGCACAATACTGAAAGCTCAGGTAAATAGTAAGTAGTGAACAAACTGTGTAAATCATTACTAATAAATGGTAGAAACAAACTGAATGCATGTAGCGGTTGGCCTTTTGCTGTAGAGATTTTCCATTTACTACATACAGTTGGCACTCTGATTCCATGTATATGGGGCACATATTATTCATATGACACACAAACACAAATAGACAAGACCTGTTTAGTTCAAAAGCTCACTCGCCACGGCAAGCCACAGATCATGAGTGAGATGACGAGACAAGACGAGAGACAATGTTAGTATTTTCTTTTTCTTTTTGTGGTTTTTGTTGTTTTTTTTGGTTGTTTTTTTTGGTTGTTGTTTTTTTAGCTGACAAAGACGCACACATCACAAGGACATGAACACACAAAAAAGAACACATATTGTACACTACTAAATGGTCAGGGAAATAGATAGTAAATCAACAGTGTAAATCATTACTAATAAATGGCAGGAAAAAAAAAAGAATTTATGTTGCAGGGCTTTTGCTGTAGAGATAATGACTCCCTATCCATCCAGGTGACATTTCTTGTAGTGTTTCATGGTGTGGTCTTGCGATAGACTATGCATAATATAGCCCCTCTGCCCCGTGTCACACCGCCTCTGCTCCTGATACGAGCAGCGCGGGCGCGGCCAGATCTGCCTCGCGCGCGCGCCGAGTGTGCACAGCTCGGACTACTGTCATTGTCATTGCGACTCCCCACCCTGCCTCCACATTGCCCCCTAACTGTCCTATGAATACTTCGACCTCGTCTAACATACCCAGTGGCATTAGACAAAGCCTCCACCACAATAAGAGCCACTGTTGCCGCGATTGCGGAGACGCACACGGTCACCATGGCTAGCGCGGTAAAAATCTCCCGCCTCGTTCCCCACAACACTAACACGCCTGCTAACTTCGCGATGAACACTCCGACCCCGGGAAACATTGTTCCCACCACTGACATTGGGCAAAGGAGCATATATATTGGGCAAAGGATTCACCGTTTGTGCTTGGTGTAGGGCTATACTTTCACTTTCAGAATCACCGTCATTTTCTGAAGGCAGATAACGTTATTCCCCTTCAGAATTAGGGTCCGCGAATAGAAGACCCAACACTTCATTGCGGGTAAGCTTTATTGATGCCATTAGATAATAATAATAATAATAATAATCTAATGCAAATACTCGCTGACGTTGACAATATTGCTCTGATAAAATGGCTCACTCGCACACTAGCTCCGCTTTTGTTCACACTGATTCAATGCGCTCTAGCTCGAAGATTTTGTATAGAAGCATGACGTTTTTTTGAGTCGGGGATGAAGTATGACATGTCTGCCAACTAGTGGAGGGGAGGTTGAACGAAATTTGACACCCTATTTGACAAAATCGGCCGTTTTATTCAGTGCCGCATCTTGTCGAGTAAACTCGACCGTGGCGCCTAGAGGGTTAATTTCAAGATCTGATGTGACTTATCCATTGTTGTTTTTACAGCTACAAAGCTGGGAGCACTAAATGATATTCAGGCACATTATACACTCTTTTAACATTAAATAAAGCACAAAAATAGTACCTGATATTATCATTGCCACACTTTGAGATTGTTGTTCCAGCCCGACGTCGCAGTAAAATAGGATCCGTTTCAAATAGAATTGTCGCGTGTCGCGGCTGGTTAAACTTTGATTAACATGGAAAATGATACTTTTTATCGCGTGTCACGCCGTCGCGTCGCATGTAGTTAGGACGCGGTCAGAGCGCTTCTGCCTTGATGCCATGTTTGCTCATAGTGTTTGCTACATTCTGAACCAAAACAACGCAGCACGTGTGTGACGTCGTGTCACATTTGAACGAGCGGAACCGATAAGCGGAATCGTTAAGCAGGCATGCTAACGGTTCCAAGGAATCGATTCACTGGGCACCGGTTCTGAAGAAGACCGGTTCTCGGTTCCCATCCCTAATTACAGGTAAAAGGAAGTTATTGGTAGACAAAGTGGAAATGGGATACAAGACTGTCCAGACTCAAACCTGCATCAAAAGATAACATCTAGGTAACTAATGTAACTCCTGTTGCCTGAAGGTGACTGACGAATTGGGATCTCGCCTGCGAGCCCAATCACCTTTCGAGTGTAAATGGCACCGCAAGCGAGACACTGAGCAAGTCCGCCCACTTACTAGCTACTTGTAGCCAATACACGGGAAGAAACAGACTTTTCTTTTGTAAAACCTTACAAACATGTTAGGTGTCACCCAGCCCACAGCTTTACACATGTCTGCTAGCAAGGCACCGTACACCAATGCCCAGGGAGAGACAACACTCCAACACCCCAAGGGGGCACAGCTGGTTTTGATTTGAGCTTGATACGCCAAGACTATGGCATCCACAATCCAGTGGGCCAACCTCTACTTGGGGACAATCTTTCACTTCTGCTGACCTCTATAACAGACAAACAGCTGGTATGAGGTCCTGAAGCTCTGCATGCGGTCCACGTACAAGTGCAAATTGCAAACAGGACAGAGCAGATCTAGGGCTGGGTCTGCCTCCTCCAGAGGCAGCGTTTGCAGGTTCACCATCTGATCCCGGAAGGGGCTGATCCCGAATTTCTAGGCATGATTCGTCAACCAAAAATGCCTGCAGGTGAACTGAATCGCATAGCTGAGTCTGATAGTCCAAATGAGCCAGCGAGATGGGCTGGGAAGTGCTAGTCAGACTTCCAGATACCGAACAAACAGGGTCAGAGGGACTACCGACCTACCCGCAGTGGGGCAGCATGGGCACAGGGCCTGAACTGGAAGGCACATCATCCCGGAGTGGGGACAGAGTGTGCAGTGCAGCACCTACCTGACTCCATGTTTTGGCAGGTGTCTCGTGAGAAGGCATCGCATCCTCAAACCACACACCACTGCCTGCTGGTGATAGAAGAGGGGAATGAGAGTGGTAAGGCAAGGGCTGTGCCGGTAAACTTGACAACCGCACCACCGCGGTTGTAAAGCGCCACCGCGGTGGCTGAGGAGTACCGGCGGTGGTTTGCAAAAAAAAAAAGTTTGTATGTGAATGCTGTTTTACATTAATATTATGACACACAAAGCTTTGTTTACAAAATAAATAATAGGTTATCAATTAAATGTTATATTGCAGGCGCAGCCATGGAAAAGTTTGATGACGAATGAGAGAGTTGTGCGTGAGTCCATAAATTTAAACTTTGTCGGCTTTGAATTCTGGTTTGCGATCTTCACCCGATAATCAGCGAATTTAAAAATATTCCATTAGTTATTCCATATAGAAAGTTGAATTGTCTACTTTTAAACAAAACAATTAAAAACGAAAATAAACCGACTAGCATATGTTTATGTATTCCGTATAGTGTGCAATTCTCTCTATAGGCGCGTTCACTGCGAAGATGACGAGTGAGCATCGTCAACTTCATCTTTGCAGCCCAACACTGACACAAAAAAACCCACTTTATTAATAAACAATTCAAATGTCTCCTTGCTATATTTGACACGTTCATAATCATTACTTTTGCCGGTTTGTGACAGCTGTTGTGTGCGTTATTGGCAGCGTCACCCACATGAACGCGTCAACCGCATCAGCACCAGAACATGGAGATTTTATTTTAGAGAATGATCGCACAACAGACATTAGAACATAATCGAATATTCAAAAATCGTGACTCATCCCTGCATGGAATCTCTTTTTTCTTTTCCCATACCTTCACTCGCGTCTCACCCATTTCCAAAGGGGATTATAAACGTTTCTTCCTTTGTTCGCTTTTAGGTCGATTATTTTCGTATTCTTTACTGTGGTAAAGTAGAAAAAACGCTGTAGGACAGATATAGCCTACATTTTTTACATGTACGTCAAATTCTTTTTAACACAGTTTGTGCTTGTTATTAGACATATTGGTATAGGCGCGTCAAGTTCATTTGTAAAGCGCGTTTCACACGCGCGGGTGATTTTAGTTTGGCTTTCTCTGGCAGCGCGCAAACATAGCTTAAATGTCTTGCCCATGTGGAAGATAAAATTCGCTCTTCATACCTTTTACAAGTAGAAAACATGAAGATATCAGAAAAGAGATTGATGGTCTCTTTCCTGCTCGTGTCCCACATCCCTCTCAAAGCGCAGAGCGGTAGGCTGTATCACGCGTCTTTGTGTGGAAATATTAAACAAAAGTTTTTTTTTTCTTAAATAGATTAAGATTTTTCTTAAATAGAATAGATTTATTATATTATGTAAGTTACCAGTATTTACTGATATTTATTGCAATGCTTTAGAGGCTTTATTGTGTTGTTTCTTTGTTTTTATTTATTTATTTCAAAACAACCCCCCAAACACCGCAACACCGCCGGTATTTGGGTCCATTACCACCGCGGTGGTAAAAAACTGCCACCGTCACAGCCCTATAAGGCATAGTGTCGAAAACTGTCATTGACACCCACTTGGGACCCGGAGATAGAGAAAACTGCTCTTTTACTAATAATTTGGGTACCACAACATAAATTTTAACCCAACAAAAGATTCTCCACCCCGGTAAACCTTGGCAGCCCCACCATGAGAGTGGAGGAGGCGCCGGAGCAGTTTCAGCAGAAAAAGGTGCCTTCCACGACTTTGTGACCTCCTCATGCACCTCCGGGAAGAAAGGCACAGGAGAGGGACGCTGCTGTTTAGCACGCGCTGCCCCGAGATACAATCATCCAGCCTTGAGCTTTTGGGACACGGTGGAGGTTTTCCACTCGAGCCCGATGCTCAGCGGCCCGGAAAATCAAGGCCGTCAGCTCTGGGTTAGACTCGAACAACACTACTCTCCCTAGATGTTGACTGATCCAGCGCAGCTGAATCTTCATTCCTGGAGAAGTCTAGCCCAGTGGTTCTCAACCTTTTTTACTCCCACCTCTCTCAATCAAAACTGCAATATAAAAAAACAAACAAAAAAAAAAACACAGGGTGTGCACAGGGAAATGGTCGCTGCACAACGTGCAAGACTTATTTAAAGCCTGCAGTGTGCACAATGTTCTTTTAATTTTAACTGCAATGAATGCAGAAGGAAAAGCTCTTTTCAAAGTGACGCACTGTCACACCAACACTCTCTGGAGAGCTTCCAGGTTTGTAGAATACTGCAAAGGTTGATTGAAGAGCTGCATCAAACTAAACACTCGGCTCGAAGCTAAAGCTAAAATGAGCGAGTGCTGCAAGTTTCCTTATATACCCGCTTCGCGGGGAGTGGTTTGCGATGCAAATCTCGTTCTCAATGTCCATTGGCTTGTTCTGTTTACACTAAGGTGATTGGGCTCTCAGACAAGATCCCAATTCATCAGTCACCGGACGTAAAGTTGAACTTGACTGACTGATAACTATGGGTCTTACATGACAAGAGCACATGCCCTTCTTCATTTTAATTCCTAGGATACAGATGGTCACTTCTTTATATGTGGAAATGAGTAAATTAAGAAAACTAATTAAAGTGTTTAAAGTCAATTCGTAAGTTTATTCAATCATTGGTTTAAGTAAAGATCTGTTCTCTAAGGTATGATCAGGCCTATCGTAAAATCAACCCCAAAGGATCAGTCAGTCGCAAGCTGTTAATCACACAATTATCAACTAAATTATGAAATGTTCGGAAGGCTTGTTATACATTGTGAATTGGAACATTGATGTTTGCTTCAAACCATTTATAAAGTTAGTATTCATTTTGTAGAGGCACACAGAGTACACGCCTGAATGATTAATCTGCAAGATGGCTTTAGGTTTGTTTACAAAATTGCTCATTACATCCAAATTTTATGCAAAAATGCTAATGAGTGATTTGGTATTTACTTCAGGCACTAAATGACAGCTGATTCACAATTTTTCACAGAATAATTAGAAGGATAATTGGAAAAATCTGGATTGTGGTTCATTTTATTTGGGCTACAGCTGGAAAAAAAAGAAATATTCAACAAATATTTTGTCAGTGATTTATTAGGGATTTAATTTTTTGGGGATTTTATTTTGATGATCAAACCCAATCAAAACCCCTATTTTTAGATTATTTGTCATGATGCTGAAGTAGCTTTAGGTGTGTTCACGCCATGCCTTAATTACCGTAATCACAAGATCTAAACTGGGAAATTTCTGAGAGCTCCAACTTGTAATAATAATAATAATAATAATAATAATTCATTACATTTATATAGCGCTTTTTCTCTGCACTCAAAGTGATTTGCATAGAAGGGGGAATCTCCTCAACCACCACCAGTGTGCAGCATCCACCTGAATGATGTGACGGCAGCCATATTGCGCCAGAACACTGACCACACACACCAGCTTATTGGTGGAGAGGAGACAGAGTGATCACCAATCAGTATATATGGGGATGATTAGGAGGCAAATTTGGTCAGGATGCCAGGGTTACACGCCTACTCTTTTGAATGATTTTTAATGACCACAGAGAGTCAGGACCTCGGTTTAACGTCTCATCCAAAGGACCACGTGGCCACTGTACCACCTGACTGCTTCATATTTGCCTTGATATTGTTGCCATAAAAACGCATAATTCAGAGTCTAAGGATGTGAATAGCTCCAATAATAACGTCACATGTTGTCATCTCTCAATTACGATAATAACAACATGCCATGAACGCAGCATTTGACCCTAAGCCAGAGGTGTCCAATCCTGCTCCTGGAGAGTGAACGTCCTGCAGAGTTTAGTGCCAACCTGCCTTAACACACCGGTCTGGAAGTTTCTTGTAATCCCGAAGACCTTGATACGTTTATTCTGGTGTGTGCGGCCAATCTCTGCAAGACACCACTGCCCTAATCTATCTAACACAGTGATTACCTGTTTCTCCATCATGGCCTTCTCATATTCAGCCTGAACTACATCCAGCTCTGCTTGCTTAGCATCCAGTTCTGCCTGGGCTGTCTGGAGGTCCACATTAGCTATGGTCAGCCTGTTCTCCTGCACTGCCAGATTAGCCTATGGAGAAAGAGAGAGTCGTAAATGATACAGCTCCTGGAAACCACAGGTTAATAGGAAACAAGAAATAATTTTCCACTGAACAAAACCCTTTTTTTTCTCAGTTGCACACAGCATTTGCGTTTGAAATTTTTGGAGTCCTAAGTCTTTTAGTGTTTTTTCCCTCTTTCGTTTCACATTTAATAGCCTCAAGATGTTGCTCTTGCATCCAAATCAGTTTACGAATCCAAAATGCATCTACACATTAAAATACATTCATTTCTGTATTGTATAAAGTAAGGATTGAACTTTGAACCTGTTTTTCTTTTATAAATTTCAGTATGCATCAAGAAAAACCTTTAAAACATGATGATCATTGAATTAGGGATTCTGTGTACCTGTGCATCTGAAAAGTTTGGCATTAAGTTGATTTTTAAAAGTTACTTGATATTACTAGTCTGAAGAAGTTAAGTATTTGAGGAGTGGGGGGTTGCTCCTGAATATAATAAGTATATAATTCAGTCTGTTTTCTTAGAAAAAAAGAAAGAAATACATGCACATATCTGCAAAATGTGGTCAAGTTGTACTAGGATACTATACAGTATACTATTGAAGCTAACAAACATGAAACTAACAGCAACTAAAATCTACAAGTGTGCATCTGAGGCTTCAAGCAACCAATTGAAATTAAACTATTATATCAAAAGATGATACAATAATAAATTATGACCAAAAGCATGTAAAGAATAATCAAATAATAATAGCAATTCATAAACTAAACCATAGTTTTGACAGTTTAAATGATGGCCTGTTAGTAAAGAAACCCTGATAACTTGACAGGGTTGCATCATGTGAAAAAATATCAAGTGATCTCACCTTCAAAGGAAGCACTTCTTTATTGATAGAAAAGAAGGCAGCCATTGCTTTGGTCCAAGAGCAAAGACCTGCAACATTGCCACACACCCTCTTGGCTGATTCTATGTTAAAGTCCACCATGTCAAAGTACGGAGAGAGGAGTTCCACCACCTCCTCATTGATGGTGTCTTTGGGGAATTGCTGGAGTACAAAACAAAAGCTGGAGTAAAACAATACTGGTGTACAGATAATGTCACATATTTGAAACTCTTGAAAATGACAATATTATTTTATATTTGTTGCTCAGGCTCCTGTAAAGTTATGAGAAGATAGAGATCATGCATGGAACCTTCTCTTAAAAGCAAACAGACAGCCTTTAAAATATGTTCTAAGCCATATCAGTATAATGTATGCATATAATATAATATATTGAACTGATTAGCTGTCAGAGCTGGACTTGTTTGTGCCAGTATTTTAACTTGTTTGTGCCAGAGATTTACCCAAGGGATTTTCTGTCGACTAAAAACCTAATTAGTCGATCCATCTGTTGGCTTTTGAAATTAGGTTTAATGCCAAAAATCATACTGGTAGAACTCCTACAGTGGTTACAACTACAGTGGTCCTGTTTTGTAGCTATATATATATATATATATATATATATATATATATATATATATATATATATATATATATATATATTTCACACTGCATATGTTTGCCGCCCACACATGCATATCAACAACGTAGTGTTCAGAAACTTGGCCCATTCTATTACAGTGGATTAATAAAAACAGAAATAGGTTTGATTAGTCACTAGAAGACATGATTACTGTTTCAATGGCACAGATTGCTTTGTTGTCACAATATTATTTTAAGCTTTTTAATGGGCTGATATGGAAGAAATAAGCCGTTAATACTATATTACATAGAATTCATAGCAGAGAAAAGGTTTGTTTAATTGTGTGGGTGACAGAGAATGGGAAATAGTAATTAAAAATAAAATACCCCTGTTTTTTAGTACAAGAAACTTCGACTATATATTATATCACCTAAGGAGAAAAAAATATCTAGTATTAAGACTTATATACCTGTAGACTGCCCAGGAAGTTCCCAGCTGTCATGAGTTTTAGTGACTCTTGCCATGAGGGCATGGTGCAGTTTTTCTCAGGATCAATTTTCACCATGTTCACTCTCCTCTGGAAGAGTAACAACACACAGTCCATAATACGCATGATGAGGTGGGGCGGTCTGCCCAGTGTTCGCACCGTAGCAATGTCTGATGGCTTTATGGTCTGTTTACAGATAAACAGGGAGAGAAATACAGAAAGAGACCGACAGAAAGTGAATTAGACATCTTGTTAACATTCTGACACATGAACTAGTATGCAGCAGCTCTGTGCATAACTTATTAATTCGAGTGGCAGCTGTTATGGCTCATGGTTGACAAAGTTTAGTGCACAACAGCTTAATGAGCAATACTTGATGGATGTATCTTTATGAATAAGTAGAAAGATCATTTGAACCAGTGGGAAGGAGGGTGATGGAGCAGCCGAGCAGGAAGGTGTATGTTATAGGGTCGATAGCTGAGGATGGGTTATACAGTAAATGGTAATATAAAGGGTTAAGGAGAGTGTCAGTGGGTGAGGAAGCACATAGAAAGGGAAGTGGTAAAGAGATGTGAGATCAAACACTGAAAGGGAGAAATAAGGATGGGAGAACACAGATGACAGATGTGAAAGGACAGAAGTGAAAGATTTAAAGGAGAAACAGCTGAGAGTTGTTTAAAGGATCATGACAGATCATAAAACAGATATTTTAATATGATGCATGTTTTAGCTTGAATATGGGGGGGGGGGGGGGGGGTAATTTGGCATATTTACAACTGATAATGGACAAAATGACAGGATGGCTCAAGTCAATGATAAATAGTCAGAATGGACAGAAAGCTAAACAATGCATTTATTGTCCCTGCTTCAAGTGCAAATCCGAGGTGTCTCATTTTTTCAAAGTATTTAGAGCTCATAAAAAGTGATCAATTATATAGTCAAACACATAGGTTCTAGAAAATCTATTTGAACATTTTCCACAGTGTTCTTAAATAGAAACCAATATAGCAATATAACAGGAACAATTTTCATTCCTTTTTATGAGTAAATTACAGTTTTTTTAAAAATGTATTTGATAAAACATACACTGCCATTCAAATGTTAGGGGTCAGTAAGAATTTTTATTGAAACACGATGCTCTTGTCACGGTTCTGTTATGTTTGGACTTTTAGTTTGTTTATCTTCAGTTACATGTCTCCTTTGTTCTAGTTTCCCGCCACTCTTTAGTCACTATGGTCACATTATGATTTTTCATACTGTTCAGCTGTGCGTGATTAATTATCCTTGTTTGGATGTATAAGTTGCAGTCTTTTCAGTGTTCATTTGTCCGGTTACGTCGTTTATGCATGGCGATTGTGTTTGTTTGCTTACCTTGTTTTGGATTAGCTTCTGAGTGGATTATTAAAGTGTGTGATTCCTGTCCCAAGAATGATACAAGGTTACATTATGGACAGATACATGGGAAGGATGCAGTGGGCAGGTGGTGGAGGGAAGAGGTGGGGTGTGTGTTTGGGTGGTTGTATGATTGAGTGGGTGTGTGGGGTTAGTTAGAGGCGGCTGCTGTCAGACCCCTGCTTGCTACGAGACCACCTACAGCAACCCTGCCATCACACAGTCTATTTTTAAACCCTCATAGACAGCATGTAATTACACAGAAGCTGCAGGCACCGAGATGCCCCACGAACATCACACTCCTCCCATTCTCTCCTCTTCTATGCTACCGTGTAATCGCTCCATATTGTTCCTGACCTGCAATGCTGCCTCAGCCTCTTCCAGAGCAGGCCTGGCTGCCTCCAACTTCTCTTTAGCGATGGCCTTGTCTGCAGAGATGCTGTCAACTATGGCCTGTGCTTTATCTTTGACCTTTTGAACTTCGACTTTGACCTTTTCAGCAGCCTGAGCCTTCACGGTCACCTCCTTCAACACCTGAAACAAAAATTTGAAAACGCTCATATTGTAAAATCTGTAGCATTTCATGCTATAATTCGGAGTCTGGGGTTATTAATTTATCATCTTAATGTTTCAGAGCTCAGTATTGATCTTTAGTTAGCCTGTGACTGGGAGGCGAGTCTTTCACTTAATGGATACTTTCAAACTTTATGCAGCATGACAGATTTCATTTAGAATACAATGTATTTTTAGTACTTTTACAGGGAAATTGATCTTGGATTACATTACCATACATAAAGTTAAAGTTCCGAATGAAACAGAAGCAAAACATCTTTGTTACATGCTGTACACTACCAGTCCAAAGTTTTGGATCGGTAAGATGTTTAATGTTTTTAAAAGAAGTCTCTTCTGCTCACCAAGGCTATGATTAAAAATACCATAAATAAATAATGTGAAATATATGTCAAACTGAAATGTATTCCTGTGATCAAAGCTGAATATTCAGCATTACTCCAGTCTTCAGTGTCACATGATCATCAATGTCACATATTATCAATGTTGAAAACATTTATCTACATTTTTATTTCAGGTTTATTTGATGAATAGAAAATTCAAAAGAACATAATTTATCTGAAATAGAAAGCTTTTGTAACATTAAACAGTCAGTAAGATTTTTATTTTGTTTTATTTTTGGGTAAATAAATAAAACAAATCAATACTTTTATTCATCAAGGACGAATATTAATCAAAAGTTACAGTAAATCAAACATTATTAATCAAAAGTTAACAGTAAAGACATTTATGTTACAAAAGATTCTATTTCAAATGAATGCTGTTCTTTTGAACTTTCTATTCATCAAAGAATCCTGAAAAAAAAACATTGATAATAATAATGAATGTTTTTTGAGCATCAAATCCGCATATTAGAATGATTTCTGAAGGATCATGTGACACTGAAGACTGGAGTAATGATTCTAAAAATTCAGCTTTGATCACAGGAATAAATTACATTTTAAATAAAATAGAAAACAGTTATATTAAATTGTCATAATATTTAACAATATAATTTTTTTTTGTATTTTTAATAAAATAAATGCAGCCTTTGTGAGCAGAAGAGACTTCTTTTAAAAACATTAAAAATCTTACTGATCCAAAACTTTTGACTGGTAGTGTATATCTGAGTGCAACACACTATTAAAAAAGAAAAACATGTAGGATGGGGACTTGATTCTATGCATTGGTTGTTGATTGGATTTCAATATGAAGGCATTGCACTCAAAAGTGGAGACAGATGATTGAGAGCTTACAGGTGCATGGTTTAAGCACACTAAATGACTGGAGAAGTCCAACATACGTCACCAGAAAGAAGTCTGTTGTTTTCACCAGAAGGTCCAGCTATGATATTTTGGTTAAAACTTATCAAAACATTTTTAAAAAATGAAATGATGTATTTTCATTTCATGCTGACTAAAGTTAACATAGACTCACAAAGACATGCACATCAGTCACAACAGCATCAATCAATGCAACACAGAACATCACAATACATATCTCCCCATTCACACATATGGACTATGAATTCAATGTAAATAATCATAACATATTGCACAGCCCCTTGGACCCATATTTTTTTTCTAGGCAGAAATGAGTGCATCAACAAGTTTAATCTTCTCCTGGGGACACTTCAATTTTCTAACAGGAGATGGTTAACTAAAACTTACAATGGAGAGTTATCTTCTGAGCCTGTCTAATGAGAAGTTAATTGTATCAACAGGAGATATGTAATTAACACTGATCATTTTTTAATGGCAGTTTTTACAAGGTGTGAAATCTGTGATTGTATCAGTTACTGCAATTATCTGTGATGAATATCTGATTAAACTCTGTAAGACTGACAGAAATTCTCAAATAACTAGTGCCATTGATCGATTAAAAATCAAATTGCATCAGCATCTTGTGCCATGAGAGCCATTGTTTTAAAGAGTTACCCCCCGTAGGGGTGTTCACACTAACAGCAATCTACACAGCATCATGGCAAATTTGAATTTAACATACCCCCTACACTAAACCCTACCCTAAACCTAACTGATAGTGTGAGCAAAAGTAAACGTGAGATGAAAACACATTTGCTGAAGCAACCATGCCATTTTCTTCTTCTTTTTACGACTGTCCTGCATGAATTTTATCCCGAGCCGGCAGCAATCACGTGGGGCTTCCGCGCTAACACAGAGACCATCATGTTGCATGCATGCAGGCAAAGCTTCAGATAGAAAAATGACATAAATGTGTGTGCAAATGATTTGTTGAAAAAAGCAGAGAACAGTAGCCATTCCTTTCAACATAAAAACTTAAAATAGGTTGGAGACCTAAAAATAAATGGAGATTCATTTTCCTAATTAAAAAAAAAAAAATTTATTTCTTAAAACATGATATTGTGAGTTATTACTGATAATATATAGATTATCGCAGTATCGCCATATCGTGATATTATCGGTATCGTGAACAATGTATCGCGTATCGTATCGTATTGTGAAGTACCCAGTGATTCCCAGCCCTATTAGGCATTATGAATGTTTTCTCTGTAGAATGTAATTTTTTTTTTTTTTTTGTATACAAGAAAACTAATTTACTGTCAAAAATAAATAAGATATTATTTTTTTTACCAGCAATATATCTCATTTTTAATAAAATTTACAAAAGCTATGGCCAGTTCCACAACCCACTGAGCATCGATCAGTGTAGGAACACCAACAAACAACCAACAGTACAAAAACTTGGTGCCTCTGAGTGTGAAAATCACTGTCAGCATGAAAAGTTTAAAAAGTTTGAGAAAACAAAAACAAAACTAGAGCAGGCATGGGAAACTTTGATCCTGCAGAGGTTCATTCCATCCCAAATCAAACAGATCTACCTGTAATTTTCAAACAATCCTGAAGTTTGGTTAGATTTTTTTTAGGTGTATTTGATTAGGTATGGAGCTAAACTGTGCAGGACAGTGGCCCTCCAGGACCAGAGTTCCCCATCCCTGATCTAACCTGGTAGGAATTGTACTCTTAAGGTGAGCATGCAGTCAATCTTCACAATAGATTGGTTGTAAATAACTATAGGCCTGTAGCCTGTTATTTCTTTTAGGGACTCGTTTTGCCCACAGGACACAAACATGTCGATATCTGAGTAATAACAACAGTCTGTCAGAACTGTGGTACTCTTGTCCCTGTACAACAAACCAAGAACTGAAATATCGCCTGCAAATTAAATTTTTTGGATGATGACTCAAGCTATCAATCATGTATAGAGTGAAGTGAACAGGGAGCTGGCACACCCCCGAGGGGCCTCTGTACAAACTGACCTGGGCTTTGAGAGAGTTTTGTTGACCTTTACCATCTAACTATGTTTAGAAATGATAAATACCGTTTTGAAATAGAATGAATTGGAAATTCTATTTAGGGAGATAATTATCTGGGTCTGGGAGGCAATAATCAACAAATACACACATTCTACATGCTTATTTACCATATCAGCCTTCTCATTGGCTATCTGAAGCTCTTTCTCCTTCACCTCCAGCTCTTTGCTGAGAGCAGCAACAGACTCAGAGGCCTCCTTGAGTTTCTGGAGGCCGGTGTTCATCCTAATAAAACAATACACTTGGATTTAAAGTCTGTTATACATGGTTGCAGACTCCACATCACTATTTACAGAAAGTCAGAAGGGAATTCCCTATGAATGAATTGCACCTGCTAATAATGCTGTTTATTTGCACGCACTGTTTGAGTTATTTTAGCTCACGGTTCACTAAATTAATTATGTAAATCAGGAAACAATACAAATGCACTCGCAAAATCTTTCAGTAGGTTGTGGAGGGTGCAGCAGATTAGTGCAACATGGCATACTTTGCGGGCATTTTACTGTATCTCTCCATAGCATCCAATCTATCATCTGCTTTCCATGGTCAATGATACTGCAGTAATTATGCAAGGCAAATAATGCTGTGTTTTGAATAAGGAAGAATTTATAGTTTAATTTACATAGAAAGGTGCCATGTTTGGACATAAAGGATTAACAATGACTTTATTCAAATACACAAAGTGCAGCACTATTTCAACACCAGGTTTAGCACCTGGTTAAAATAAGATGCAAGTTTAAAAAAAAAACTGAAACACAGTGCATAAAAATCCTTTAGTGAATTATCCCCTTATTGTCAGAACATGATAAAATATATTTATAGCTTTTCTATAGATCACTACATATAATTTTCTATATACTGTATTTGTTTTCCTTATTAATTTATGCTTGTTTTCTAGTTTTGCTGATACTGACCTTTCGGCGAGAGTCTGAACCTCTGAGTGCTTCTCTTTGTAGATGGTCTTGTAGTCGTGGATAAAGGACAGGTAGGATTTGGGTGTGACATGTGTTGAACGTCGGTACCGCTGAAAATAATCTGCACACTTTTCTGCCACCCCATCCTGAAAAGAGCCCATGCACTGAACCACTTCCCCCTTTACCTCAGGAGTGCAGTCTATGTCATACCTGGACAGGAAGTGTTCTGACACTGAGGGAAAAATAAACAAAAAGTTATTTGATTTATTTATTTGCACAATACACATATAAGCTGTTTACCTAGCTATAGACAGTTACAATCATTTTGCAACATCTGATTGCTGTGATGCTTTTCTTGATTGTCTTTCAATACATTTAAATTATTGCTACGATAAGAGCTGTTCTCCAAAATATGATTGGTTTAAATTGTTTGTGTAACAGTGTGTGCTATTCCTAAATTACTTGTTTTGTGTCTGCATTCAAAGTAGACACACACATTTACTTGGACAATAAATCAAGGTGGTTATTTTCAGATTATAAGCATTATAAAACCTTAGTTTCAAGGTTGATTTTTTACAGGTAATCTTGTCTGGGGGGTTAACTTCAGCGGCTAGACATTGTTAAAAGCTGCTGGGTCTCCGGTGTCAGTCATTCTAAAGAAATCATGTATTCTAAGTAACATGGAAACCACAAAAAGGGCATTATTTTGTAGTAAATCCGATTTTTAAAAGCTCCTATTGAGTGAAACTTTTTTTTTTTTTCTTGCTGTAAGAAGTTCTAATATAGAATAGTTTAATATCAAACAGTTCAATTGTTCAATATCAGTCACTTTGAATTTACAGTGATAGGTTAAAAAGTTAAAAAGTCTCTGGAACTGAGTACACATGAAGCAAAGGGGTCAAACTGGGCCAAAACTATTTGGAACAGTGGGGAAAATATTGGTATAGTTCACCAATCCAATCCATCTATGTACTGTATGCTCCATTCTAGTTGTTGTGTGATTCAGCACAAAATGTCCTGCATTCCTTCACAGACATGAGATATTTTTGATTAGAGCATCAGAATCAGCACCAGATTTTAGGGTTCACCCTGGGTATATTGGACCTCTTTGGGTCTGACATTTCAAATTACTGACCTGCGATCAGAGCATCTTTGGGCCAGCGGCTAAACCAGTCCATGGTGCATCCTGAAATAAGAGCAGGAAACTTCAAAGCTCGATTACGGAACCTCTCCCCAACTGGAGAGAAGCACAGAACCACATGAAGATTCTGTCTCACTCTGCTCATAAAATAATCATGTAGGTTTTCATTCGTGGGCGGTCGCCGTGGAAACTCTCGCTTCATGACTGGAATGAGGTCACTGATAATCTCGTCAATCTCATCTCGAGCAAACAGATTGGACACCTGTGGCAGAGAGAATATTTCACACCTCATTAGATTAAACCTAGCATTGGTTTCACAGGGAATTTACGCCAAATGTACAATCATGTCATAATGACACACCTGAGGGGACAAAATTACTTCTTCAAGGAAGGGAAGACGTTTAAATGTGTTAGTCATTATCTGAATCACTTAAGGGATAGTTCACCCAAAAATAAAAATTTCAGTTATAGTTTATTCTAGTAGCATTCCAAACTCCAAAGTCCTGTGACTTTATTTCTTGGACCACAAAAGGAGACATTCTAAAGACTGCACTTTTTTACAATAAAAGCTTGTTGCTTATTTTCTGGTTTGATGTCAATGATGATAGTAAGTTGATCACTGTAAGTCAAGTGTTTTATTTGTATGCCATCCGAGGGGAGGGCTCCGACCTTGGAATATGGCCCAAACCCAGATAACTCCCCCCATCCTTGACTGAAATGGGAACAAGCCAAGAGTGAGGTGTTGGGGTTACGGAGGAATGCTTCAAAACTCTCACTGGACAAAGGTGAGGGACAGCTATATACAGTGAGGAAAATAAGTATTTGAACACCCTGCTATTTTGCAAGTTCTCCCACTTGGAAATCATGGAGGGGTCTGAAATTGTCATCATAGGTGCATGTCCACTGTGAGAGACATAATCTAAAAAAAAAAAAATCCAGAAATCACAATATATGTTTTTTTAACTGTTTATTTGTATGATACAGCTGCAAATAAGTATTTGAACACCTGTCTATCAGCTAGAATTCTGACCCTCAAAGACCTGTTAGTCTGCCTTTAAAATGTCCACCTCCACTCCATTTATTATCCTAAATTAGATGCACCTGTTTGAGGTCGTTAGCTGCATAAAGACACCTGTCCACCCCATACAATCAGTAAGAATCCAACTACTAACATGGCCAAGACCAAAGAGCTGTCCAAAGACACTAGAGACAAAATTGTACACCTCCACAAGGATGGAAAGGGCTACGGGGAAATTGCCAAGCAGCTTGGTGAAAAAAGGTCCACTGTTGGAGCAATCATTAGAAAATGGAAGAAGCTAAACATGACTGTCAATCTCCCTCGGACTGGGGCTCCATGCAAGATCTCACCTCGTGGGGTCTCAATGATCCTAAGAAAGGTGAGAAATCAGCCCAGAACTACACGGGAGGAGCTGGTCAATGACCTGAAAAGAGCTGGGACCACCGTTTCCAAGGTTACTGTTGGTAATACACCAAGACGTCATGGTTTGAAATCATGCATGGCACGGAAGGTTCCCCTGCTTAAACCAGCACATGTCAAGGCCCGTCTTAAGTTTGCCAATGACCAGAGGAGTCATGATCCAGAGGATGATCCAGAGGATGATCCAGAGGAGTCATGGGAGAAAGTCATGTGGTCAGATGAGACCAAAATAGAACTTTTTGGTCATAATTCCACTAAACGTGTTTGGAGGAAGAAGAATGATGAGTACCATCCCAAGAACACCATCCCTACTGTGAAGCATGGGGGTGGTAGCATCATGCTTTGGGGGTGTTTTTCTGCACATGGGACAGGGCGACTGCACTGTATTAAGGAGAGGATGACCTGGGGCCATGTATTGCGAGATTTTGGGGAACAACCTCCTTCCCTCAGTTAGAGCATTGAAGATGGGTCGAGGCTGGGTCTTCCAACATGACAATGACCCGAAGCACACAGCCAGGATAACCAAGGAGTGGCTCTGTAAGAAGTATATCAAGGTTCTGGCGTGGCCTAGCCAGTCTCCAGACCTAAACCCAATAGAGAATCTTTGGAGGGAGCTCAAACTCCGTGTTTCTCAGCGACAGCCCAGAAACCTGACTGATCTAGAGAAGATCTGTGTGGAGGAGTGGGCCAAAATCCCTCCTGCAGTGTGTGCAAACCTGGTGAAAAACTACAGGAAACGTTTGACCTCTGTAATTGCAAACAAAGGCTACTGTACCAAATATTAACATTGATTTTCTCAGGTGTTCAAATACTTATTTGCAGCTGTATCATACAAATAAATAGTTAAAAAATCATACATTGTGATTTCTGGATTTTTTTTTTTAGATTATGTCTCTCACAGTGGACATGCACCTACGATGACAATTTCAGACCCCTCCATGATTTCTAAGTGGGAGAACTTGCAAAATAGCAGGGTGTTCAAATACTTATTTTCCTCACTGTATACAGGCTTCTCTTACGCAGATTGGTTGGATTACATGTGCATGCTCCTCCCGAACTTTGTCAAATAAGCTTCATTAGAATAACAATAACTAATCATAGACTTACAGTGTGGTTAAAAACCTAATACCACTATAGATAAATTAGCAAAACAGAAAAGTTTAATCATTATAATTTGAGTGAAAAGTTGAACTGACAATTGATTTCATGAAAATGTCCTCCTTTTACTTAATTAGCAGCATCACTTGAACTATTCTAGGATGACTGAGAATGTTCCATGGAGCATTTTGTATTGTTTTTTTGTTTTGTTTTGTTTTTTACAAGTTAATGTATTACAAATGTACTTTTTGGATTGTTGACCAAGGAATAATTAAGTATTTTCTTTCTTTTTTTTTCTTTTCTTTCTCATTTTAGACCATGCTTCTTTGTTTTACATTTACAGAAACACCACAACATATTTATTTTCAGGCTTAAATTACATTTTGAATCCCAGATTTTCAATGTGGTCTGATCCTCCTCCACTATATAAGACAATGCTATTTTATTAGAACAGTCTACAACAGTCTGTCAGAAGGACTACACCTGGATTAGTGCATGACTGGAACCAGGCAATATTTCACTTAAGTTTGGCCACACAGTCCTCTTGCTGCATGACAGAGTACCACACTCTTGGTCTCATGAATACCATGAGATAAAAATTTTGGAGTCTGTCTAGTCATGTCTCTTGAAAACTTATCTTGCTTTTTCCGCTCTCTTTTCAGAATCTTGGATAATAACTTGCACTAAACTCCATTTGTTATTTCATCTGTCTTCCACATTGACATCATAGTCTCGCCTCATTAGTTTTCAAACTAAACCCTGAAATCCTCAGTATAACTAAGGGCTTGTGTGTTTCATTAATATTCTTGAGCAGAGCTCTCGAGTGCTCTTCTCCTCTGCAGTCAATTCTCTTTATGTACTTAACAGCATGATTAATGAAATAACAAGCTTCACCAAATCTGGCTGACCAAAAACCTTACTTTATGACAGCTTTAACCCTGCGGCTGAATTATAGCCAATTATTCTCAAACCCCTTTATTTATTCAGGGATAGTGAGAAAGACACATTGGAGCATAGTGTTAATTCAATACATTTAGTCATTTCTTAAGCTCTTTATTCTTCCTAGTGCTTATTCTCTTACTGTCTTCCATGTGGCTACCTACTCTTCTCTCTCTTTCTTACAGGTACAACTGGAATCTTTTCCCACAGATCTCTGCAGATTTCCACAGAATTTCTTTCAGTACATTACACACATTTCTTACCCCTTGCGTTTTTGTATATTAAATATTATGCAAATTGAATTATGCTTTTAGCTACCATATACACATTAAACACATCTTAACCATGTTTTAATCCATTCCGAATAGTTATTACACACATATCCCACCCAAAACAGCACAGACAACACACTGTTCATGACAACCTCAAATTGACCCTCTGACATCATTACTGTCTTCCTTAATACTTTTTGCGCATAACAAAGTAAACTTGAGAACATATGTGCCCAGTTTCACAAGGCTTAAGACTAGTCCCAGACTAAAATGGATGTTTGACCTGTCTTAACTGAGAGCAACTTGCATTGACATATCTTAAAATATGTCAGTGCCATTGTTTTGTTTCAAGATGCACGCCAATGTTTGTGTCTAAGGCACGTTCATATAAAAGCTACTTAAATATCCTAATTTAACTATGACCTACTCCTGACTTAATCTAAGTCTTGTCTGTGAAACCGGGCACATATGTTCTCAAGTTTACTTTGTTTTTTATTTATTTATTTAACCTTTATTTATCCAGGTAAACTGTTTGAGAACCACTTCTCATTTACAAACCCTCATCAGAATCAGCACCATCATCTCATTTGTAATGCGCAAAAAAGTATCACTGTTAAAGGTTTCTGTTTTTACGTGATTTTTTGTTGTTGTTTTTCATTCATGGTTTTTGATTAATTGAATCCAATTAGGGTCAAATTGATCCGGAACGTAATGATCGTACCCAGAATTTTAACTAATTATACAAGGGGGAAAGGATTAAAGAGAAATAATAGAAATCAGGCTTAGAAAATTATTGTAAAACTAAGTTATTAACTAATTGTTTTGGCACAAGAAACCTCAACATGATCAAGTAAGTAGATTTAAAATAAAATACTAAAAAGTTTATGGCTTTAGTCCTAATCAACTTTTAAGGGACAGTTCACCCAAGAATGAAAATTCTGCCATCATTTACTCACCCTCATGTCGTTTCAAATCTTCCAAACACAAATTAGATTTTTTCAAGACATCTGAGAGGGTTCTGTCCTACACTGAAAGTCCAGGTAACCAAAGCTTAAAAGATCCAAAAGGTTATAAAAATGTATCTAATGAACCCAGTGGATTAATCCAAGTCATATGAAGAGATATGATCGCTTTATATGATGAAGAGATTTAATTTAGGCTTTTATCTACATCTAAACAATGATCTCCACATGTACATATACTGTAGCGCATCAAATGTGGTAAAAATGGAAGCTCAAACTTGTATCTTATGTGTTTGGAACAACATGGTGGTGAGTAAATGATGACAGGAATATTCTTGGAAAAGTTTACTGAAGTGTCCTGTCTCTTTCAATAATGTAATCTAAATAAACAGTTTGTCTATCCAACTCATCCCCCTGTCTTCAGCTCTGCAGAAGCACAGTGCTTTCCCCTGAGGTGCGATCATGTTAACGCAACACTTCCCCAGTGCTACTCTGTTGGTTTCAGGGTGATGCATGGATTCCACAACAAGTGAGTTCAGCCACTGCTCTTTGGCAGGTGTCACATTGCAGGATGCATAGCTGCTATTTTTTCCCCTTTTGACAAACCCATCTGTCTCTCTAATATGAAGCAATGCATCTCGTGCCTTACAGATCCCATTTATTTGTGTGTCATTACCACACAGAATGAGCTCTGTTATTTGTCAAGAGGACAGGGCAACATGCTCCCTTTGTTTATTTTCATTACAGCACCTCAGGAAATCTGACTTATTTGCAGTGACATAAAGGTTGAGTTATAAGGGGCATACATTGTAACCTTGGGAACACATGTAGTTTGGCCTTTTTTACCATGTGTTCTAAAAACATCATGGAACGGCTCAGAAATGGATGCTGTGGGGCTTGTGGGGAAGGGTGTTTCTATAAGCATGATGTCAGAACAGTTATCTGACCTCTCCTGATGAAAGGACGTTGTTCATGTACTCCAGGAAGGATTCCTCCTTGATCTCATTGTCAGTGAAAATAAAGCTGATGCCTTTGCCCTGTTGTCCAGCAGTTCTGTACAGGCCCTTCAGGTCCTCCATCAGGTTGGGGGTGTTGTAGGAACTACAGAAAACACAAGTTTAAGCAAATCAGCAGTCTTTATTCTTCTGGGTATCCCAAACCGAAGTTCGCAAACCCCAGGGAGTTTGTGAGTTGATAAAAATCTAAAATAGAAAACATAGTAAAAATGTCGTATTTGTTTGCCTGCAAATCAACATCAAAGAACCACGAATCAGTGAATCATAGTCATATATCCTATAATATTGCTATAAAGCTTAGCTCATCCTCAATTTTAGATTGCACTTTTCTTCTTGGCATTCTTTCTGGCCTATAACTGTTAATTTTTCTGAACACATGAAACAAATCAAAATGCTACTGTTTATGAATAAATACAATTATTAGTACAATTTGTATATTACACTTGCCTGGAAATCCAGACCTAAATCTAAAAGATTAATGGTCTGGTGTCGACTAATGAAAATCGGCCAGCTCGAGGGGCGGCACCAAGCATGCATTTGAAAATCCCACTGCACGCAATTGGATAACACTACAACCAATCACAACAAGTTATCGCTTAGCTTCCAGCGGAGCTAACTGGTAGATTAGACTCTTACCGTATCCGGTCGGCAAAACAGCAAAAACGCCCCTTCTTGCAAAGGAACGATTCGAGCGCCGTCTTCTGTTCCTCTTTTAGAGAAAAAGTCTAAATCTTTCATTGTAGCGGCCAAAGCCGTTTCAAACAAATGGTGTTCATCCATAGCCATCTTGCAATGTTTACTAATGACTTCGACGTTGCAGCACTGTCGTCATCGCGCCTCTGGCCCGCCTATATCAGATAACCCGATGTGATTGGTGCAGCTCAGATCGAGGGGCATATTTAATGAGCATCATTACTCGACACCAGAGTAACTCGCTGAGCAAATTCAACTTGTGCCCTCGCGAGAACTCTGGATTACCAGGGTAATATTACACAGCATATGCTGTCAGTGTCCTTTGGAAATGCCCTTTTAATTTTTTTTTTTTAAGTGTTTTCTGTATAGCGAGGAAATAAACAAAACTGATATGTTGCCATTTCGCAACACTTTACCAAAGAGAGTTATGGAATTGGGTGTGAAAAGACTGCCTGGATAGAGAATTGCGAGCAGCTTGTGTTTTGAAGGCAATAAGGTAAAATCCGTCTGTTTTCTCTGGAGACTCTCACACATAGTTTGAGATCAACACCAGATTCATTCATATTCTTATCAAATATAAGCTGGAATGAAAATCTCCAAATACGAGTCAAACTGCCAAAGGCTTGCTGCTGTCATCAGACAGCAAACAAAGAAGAGCACTGTGGAATTACAGGTGGCTACATGCAAAACCTTCTATTCCTCAGAAAACGATTCCCTCCAAATCCCCAGAGTCAAAAATAAGCCAATATATAAAAAGAAAAGCTTGACAAATGGCTCCCTGTCTTTCTCCAGACTTTAACGATTAGCAGGTATTTCCAGTTTCAATTTTAGCACTGAATTATAAATTGCATTGGAAGACAAGGGTCTGAATTGAAAATGTCCAGTCTCATTGTCTGAATCAGACTGAACAGTTGATTGGATATGGGATCTTTCCTCTTTATAGTCTGCAACAGCAGAGCTAAATTGAAAAGGGGAGGCCAGAACACTCTTATACACAGATACCATCTACTGGAGTATGACTAAACTGTATTACACAAGAAAATGTGCTTCATGACTTTTGACATTTACATAAAGGAAAACAAAAGCACTGCTATAACAGTGACACATGTTTATTACAGTGCTATACATGTGTTATTAACTTAAGTTATTATTTATAATTAAGTTATTACTGTGTAATTTAAAAAGTTCCATTGTTAAGACTGTCTAGTGAAGATAGCCTTTGTAAAGACCATCTGTGATGATGATGTAGAAATTAAAGTTGAATGCAAATTTTGCATTATCTAGTACTCAAACAATAGGACACAGATTCAATTTCATCTGTCTCCCTGAAGGGGAAAAGTGAATTCGAATAAAGAGGCTATGAATGATTGAGTTTGCGAAGGTGACTCACCGAGTGAGTGTAATCTGAAAAGTCTTGTAGCCAGCGATAAAAGACGCTAGTCTTGTCAGACTTTGTTTTCCAGAACCCCCTACACCGACCAGGAGGGCATTTCCCCGAGGGGTCCTGATGATCCGAGAAATCTGGGAAAAGAGAGTGGAAGAGAGCCACCTCATTACCATGCAAAACGTTTATACACACACTCTGGCTCCTGTAATCAGCAGAGAAAGTGAACTGGAATAATCAAAATTTCTTGAGAGCACTACATTTCTCTTTCTCTTTCATGATAGAAGGATGCTAATAGCCTATAACAAGGTTATTCTTTTCAACAAACACAGATGAATTGTTGAAATCATTTTTGAGCCCTGAAAATGTTTTCATGATAACAAGGGCAGGATTACCAAACTGGCCATTGGTAACATGCTGTCAATACAGAGATACAAGAAACATTAGTGTAGTATGATATTCTATGCACCTTAACCAGATGAATCATGGCATCCCTGAAGAAAACCATATCCATGCCTGCTCCTCTGATGCTCTCATTGTAATGACTCAAAAACATGTTCAGCCTCTCCATTAGACTATCAAAAGATTTGATTGGCTCGTATACTTTTGGCATGTCGAAATCAGTTTCCTCTGGCTCCTCACCTGTTCAGATATAAAAAAAACCCCCACATAAATCCTCAAAGATTTCATGATGAGAAACTGCCAATCAACTCTCTATTGCACAATACGTGGGCAGGTCCTTTATGTTCAAAGTAACTTTAAGGATGGTCAGTTAATTTGGTGACCATCTTGGTTACGGCTTGGTTAAGGGCTGTTTTTTTTATTTGTTTTGTTTTTTATTGATGTCATCATACAACACATTTCAAACAGACTTCTAACATGACAAGAAGATTTAGCTAATTACATTTTTATACATTTTTATTTGTTTCTGATCATTACCTGTGGCCTCAGGTGCATCTCTGAGAAAGTCCACAAAGTAAGAATCCACCCCAAGATCCACAACCACTCGTTCATCTTCCCCAAGCTCTTCTTCCACCAGCTTGGCCAGTGTATAGTCAAACCAGGTCACATCCTCTGGGGCAGTAAACCGGTCAGCAATAACACGTTTGCATTCATGCTTCCACAGCCGTAGTAATACCTGGGCCAATATTTCATACACAATTTTGAGTAATGTGTAGGGTATTATTTAAAGCTGGAACCAAAACACTGGAACCAAAATGCTTTTCTTGACATTTGTTTCCATTTGATAGTTCTTGAATGTCTGTAGTCTTACTGTATTCATACTAAAGTACTCTGACAGTGTTTCTGCTACTGACTTTTTAAAAGAACAATGGCTCATTCACTAATAATTGCATGGGCTATTTAGTATTAAATGTATGTAAACATGGTTAATATGGTAATAAGTATAATCATGGATTTCTGAAATTTCATTTACTTTTTCTCAGTGTCTAAATAAGAACAGAAATGTAGTTTTACTCACATCAGGCAAGTTGATGACCTCTGCATTCACGCTGAGCATTCCCTGCCAGATACGGGAGAGGTCACGCAGGTTAAAAATGTAGTGAAAGTTGGCGGGAGTGGGCAGCATTTTAACCTTTGTCATTTGCCATAGTCTTCGGGTCAGTGGAACCAGCCTGACCACTGCGTTGCGTACTTCCTCTGAAAATCCCCGACGGGAACAGTAATGGCCTGTGCCTATCACCCCTGCAGCAGGAAACAATATATATAGCAAATGAAAGTGAATGAGAAAGGGTTGATCTATAGCAGACAGAAAACTCACAAAGGTGAAGGACAGAATGAGCAAATGTGACCTTCCTGAATAATAGAATACTGAGTTGAATAAGAATCACAGTTGTCACAAATGTCAATATTACACACATATATTGAGGTGTGTAGGCTAACCTGAATGTGAGCATGATATATCATATCAATAGAAAAACGATCTGTCAACGAAAAGATCCAGACCTTCAGCCGAGCAGGGAAACGCCCATAGTCAGAATCAATATGCATATACAGAATCAGTTCTGCTTAAGCAACGCTGTTGACAACCTTGACCAAATTAAATGAGATGTGATAAATAATTTCTCTGAGGCAAGAAGCACGGTCCAGATACTTCCTTTGTGTTTCTGCCTTTCATAATATTTCATAATGCATGTCTAAATGCATAATTTGACTGATTCTTTTAACATATTTCCATGCCATTTGTTGTTTGACTCCTTCTCATTGGATTATTACAATATTTGCAAAAGGAATATTGGGAAATGTGAAATCGATATTAGCCTATAGCCTAATATAGATATTAGGCTATTAGCCTAGCCGATATTATATTGGCAAACAAAAGGTGCAAAAAAGGTCCAATGTCTATTGTCAATAGTGTAGCAATGCATGAAGCACAGCTCACACAGAAGTCACTTTCAAACCAGGCAGCTTTCTGTTGGTCAACGAGGTGAATTCGTGTGACCAATTTGAACCCATTGCGAAATCTGTGTGGGGAAATATTTAACCCCTTATGCAAAAATCCTGCTCTTGTGAATTTCTATTGAAATGATGTGACTGCACCTTAAAGCGAAATATATAAAAGACTGTCTTAAAACAAATGTTCATTCATGTCCTACAGCCCCATAACTAGAGTAATGCAAGAACTTAAGGAAGGAGAAAATATTCACTTAATTTGGATTTGGATTTGTACTGTTTTACAAATGGTAGACGACAATACTAACCAAAGATCTTGTCTATGGAGGCATTGGAAGGAAGAGTACAGTTGAAAATAGAAAACTGCCTCTTCAGCCTCTGGGGGACGTCATTTCGTCCCCCTCCAGGGTGGATCATAGCTGCCAAGAACTGGACATCCACAATGTTTGTGAACTCTCCTGGTTTCTCCAGGTTAAAGAAGCCATTTTGCTCCATCAGCTGGCGAACTATTTCATTGGTGACCTTTGAAGAGATGAAATGGATTCTGTGAATATATTTATTTGTTCAGACTTTGCAAACAGAGAGTCCACTGTAGTAGAGAGTAGATGTTTTAGCACCCAGTTCACCAAATGAATTGCGCAAATAAAGCATATTGATTTATGATCACAGTTTATTAGATCTTAATTTGATGAATGACTGTTGACATGTCTAAGAGAAAATGCATGTAACTGTATCCTTTAAACAAAATAATGTTTACCACCTACTTTGGCACGACATACATTTTACAAGGCAAATAATTATGCATTTTGGGAACAATAACCTTAATTCCCACATAAAGGAGGATGTTTGTACCAAAAAGAAAGACGCATTACTTAATTTTAAAAAAGTGGATTGTGGGTGGTAAGTGAAAAGGATGCAGGTATTTGCCCTGAATTTCTTAGGTCTGAAACTTCACCTCATAAAACGAAATGTACAAACATATTAGTGGCTCTTAAGTTATCATTATATGCAATATCTTACCTGGTCACCCCACTCATTGATCACAGGCATGTTGATGTCGTCAATAAAGATGGACATTTTCTTCCCTGCTGGAGGGCCGTAAGTGGTTCCCATTCGTTTATCTACATAACTCTCCACAGAGCGCTAAAAGGTCACAAGACACCGAAACAACCATATATATGCTGATTACTCACAAACACATCCAGCAACTCATAAATTAAGAAGCTCAGATGAGATTTGGATCAATAACACAACAGTCAATAATGAAGCAGGGAATGTGATGAAACAGCAACCAGGCTGAAAAAAACTTTAACACCTGAGCCTGGGGATTGCAAGGCACATTGATGCATTCAGTCCCTCATGGGTTTCTTGGTCTAACATTTGCCCAAACACTTTAAGAAACGTGTAAATACAATACAATGGTGTGTGTGTATATGAATGTATTTCAAACCAACATTCAAATGTTTGGGGTCGGGTACGATTTTTTAATGTTTTTGAAAGAAATATTTCACCACTGAATGTAATGTAGTAAAAAAATCAAAAATGTAGTGTCACAGGGTAAGCCTGTGACTATGCACGGACTGAACACGCACACACACACGCACATTTCATACATACATCGGCGTCATGTTAACACGGTCTGTTTGCCGGCACTGACAATCATGTATACACGGACTTGTGTAAAATTTGATGTTATTGTATGTTTAAAGGTGTGTTGTGGTGTATTATGTCCTGTATGTTAGTATTACCTGGTTTACGTGAGTTATATGGGGAATCAGTGGCTGTAACATCAGTGTATATAACATGATAGGATTGTTGTCTGATGTACAGAAATAAAACACCTCACCATTATTATTTGGTTTATATGATTTATTAAGTACAGTGTTAAGAGTCATACAAATATACTTACCACATTTGACGAATCATTTGCCAAACCTGTTCAGTTAAAAATCCGGTTTATTTATACTTGGTGTTCGCGCCATCTTGGTAGCGCGTCCGTGTGTGTGACGTCACCGGGGGTTCCATCCGTCATAGCTGTACAAAAGAAATGTTTTATGCGTTATTTGTTTTATTTATTTGTGTGTACATAATGTGTGTGTTATGTGTGTATCTGAAGATATGAGTTGTTGTATGTATTATTGTTATTATTATATGTATATGTGATTTATGTGAAACATAATTACCTTTTCAAATGGTATGTCCCGGACCATGGGAGGAGTTAGGCCTATAAAAAGGCTCCAGAAATTTAGTATGGGTTGGGAAGTGCTGTTTGTGTCGTGCGGCTGCACGTACAGGTCAGAGTTTGTCTTGTTAATATAATTTATTTTGATTATGTGTCTGGTGCAGTTTGTATTTAAGTTTTTTTTTGTTTTTGTGTTTTGTTTCCCAAATATTGAGTGACTCGTCGTGTGGCAAATAAAATGTATCCTTGAACCTGACCAACGGCTTCCTCTGTCACTTTGGGCCTCCATCCGCTGCTATCTTAACAGTTGGTGTCAGAAGTGAAGGAAACAAATAGCGGTAAAAGTGACAGTGAATCAAAATGCCACCGAAGACCAGGGGTCAGGTGACTACAGATGTGGAAACGGAAGAAGATCAAGGTGCAGTGGGTGGTGTTCCAGAGGAAAGTTTCCAACCTGCTGAGGTTCCAACCACCACAGGTGATGCAGCTGTGACAGCCCTGGCAGGGATGTTTCAAGCCTTCCTGCAGTACCAGAAGGAGAGGGACGAGAGGCAAGAGAGGGAGTCAGCTCGACGGGAGCAGCAATATAAGGTCCTTAATCATCAGGTCACGCAGATGCAGATGGATGTGGAGCGTACCAGGCATAGAGCTACCTATTCGGATCAGCCAGTTACACGAGTGCTGGATCATGTGCCTCCGTTGCCAAAGCTACAAGACAGTGATGATGTTGAACATTTTCTGACTACGTTCGAGAGACTGGCAGAGGTGTACAGGTGGCCAAGGGAGGACTGGGCTGTTCATCTGATTCCTTTGCTCACTGGAAAAGCGAGAAGTGCTTTTGTCGCCATGGCGCCTGCCTTTACCTCTGACTATGGTAGAGTTAAAGAGGTAATTCTCAAGAAGTATGAGATTAGTCCAGAGACTTATAGACTGAGATTTCGTTCATTAAACACAGCCTTTGATGAGTCCCCGACGGAGTTGTACATCCGCTTAAAGGACTTGTTCTCAAAGTGGGTCCAGCTGGAGGTGAGCAGCAAGACAGAAGTGATGGAGACCTTGGTTTTGGAGCAGTATATGAAGGTGCTGTATCCAGAGGTGAGGACTTGGGTGAAGGAGAGAAACCCCAGCACTGGAGGAGAAGCAGCCGACCTGGTAGAATCCTATATAGCAGCGCGGAAAGGATCTTCTGGGACCTTTCGGTATTCTGGTATCTTTCCGGCAGCAAGAGGTAAGTCTGTGGGGTCAGGGGGTAGTTCGTTCTCTCAAAGTCAAGCCCAAATTTTGAAAACCACTCACCTGAAGCCCACACTATCGGTAGCTACACGCCAGACTTTGTCTAAAGACGATATAGTATGTTACAATTGTGCAGAGGTAGGGCATACTAGTCCACATTGCCCTTTGAGAAAACCTAAATCTGCCAGATTGTGTTATGTGCCCCAATCCAGCCCTAAGGTAGTAGTTAACCTAGATAAGGAACCCATCATTTCAGTGTTGTTGAATGGTAAGCCACTAACAGCGTTGGTAGACACAGGTTGTGTACGTACTCTAGTACAGTCACAGTATATAGCCAGAGAGTCATGGACTGAGGAGACGGTAACGGTTTGTTGTGTACATGGAGACAAGTCAGAATTGCCTACCGCTGAGGTGTATTTGGAGGTTAACAATCAGCCATTTTTGATGAACGTAGGTGTTGCTACAAATCTGCCATATCCAGTGTTGCTAGGGACTGATATGCCCATATTAGCAGACTTGGTGCAGGAGACAGCTTGGTGTGGAGTAGTTACTCGAGCGCAGGCTCAAAAGTTTACCCAGGTGTCCCAACCCCAAGATTCTGTAGATAGCACCCTTCAGGAGATGCCATTTTTTATAGAGGAAAGTTTAGGTGAAGAAGGGTTGTCCGAGGAAGATAGATTGGACAGACGCAGAAAAAGGGTTGCAGACTTGATGGATAGCGCAGAACAGGCAGAGTATGAGTGGGAAGAACCTGAGATTGGGGAGTCAGATTTGGTTATACCCAGTGAACTAGGGCAGCTTCAGAAAGAGGATGTCACCTTGTCTGCATGCTTTGAGAAAGTTAGCAAAGATGAGACTGTGAGTTCATTTTATGGTGAGAGGTTCCTGGTGAAACAGGGTCTTCTTTACAGACAAAGTGAAGAAGGCACACAGTTAGTGGTACCCAAAGCACAGCGCAGGAAGGTGTTAGAACTCAGCCATTCTATTCCCTGGGCAGGTCATATGGGCTTCATGAAAACGTTAATGAGAATTTCTAAACGATTTTATTGGCCCGGTATGTATAGCGAAGTGAAGGAATATTGCAAGACTTGTCCTGAGTGTCAGTTGACAGTTGGCAGAACACCTGCAAAGGCACCTCTTATTCCGATACCTGCAGTTGATACACCTTTTGAGAGGATAGGGGTTGACATTGTTGGACCTGTGGAGAGAAGTCAAAAAGGGAACCGGTTTATTCTGGTAATTTGTGATTATGCAACCAGATACCCAGAGGCCTACCCCTTGAGAGAGGTCACTTCAAAGCAGATTGCATCTGCACTTTTAAACTTCTTCTCGCATGTAGGCATCCCTAAAGAGGTGTTAACTGACCAAGGTCCCAATTTCATGAGTCGCACTCTGCAGCAGGTCTATCAGTTACTGGGCATTAAGAGAGTTCGAACTACTCCATATCACCCCCAGACTGATGGTCTGGTAGAAAGATTTAATCAGACCTTAAAAGGCATGTTGAAGAAGTTTGTGTCTGAAACCGGAAAAGACTGGGACAAGTGGCTGCCTTACCTGTTGTTTGCTTACCGTGAAGTTCCCCAAGCATCCACTGGGTTTTCTCCTTTCGAATTACTTTTTGCTCACCAGGTCCGAGGTCCATTGGATGTCTTGAGAGACAGTTGGGAAGCTAGTGGCAAGCTACCCAAGCAAAACACCCTTTCTTACATCCTCAAAATGAGAGAGCAGTTACATCTGGCATCTACCCGAGCACGAGAGAACTTGCAACAGGCACAAGTGAAGCAGAAGGCATGGTACGACCAGAAGGCCAGGTCCCGAACCTTTCAATCAGGAGAGCAAGTTTTATTGCTGCTACCGACATCAGAGAACTTAACATGTAGTAAAACAGAAATATAGTGAACTATTATTACAATTTAGATAGCTGTTTTCTATTTTAATATATTTCACCAGCCATTACTCCAGTCTTTAGTGCCACATGATCCTTCAGAAATCATTCTAATATCTTGATTAGGTGCCATTTCTAATTATTATCACAGTTTAAAATTGTTGGACTATAATTAATATTTTTGATACTTTTTCTGGATTAATTGATTAAGTAAAAAATAAATAAAAAACAGCATTTATTTGAAACAGAATTTGTTTAGTAACAATATAAACGGTTTAAAGTCACTTCTGATCCATTTAATGCATCCTTGCATTGACTATTAATTTTCTACCATTTTCTTTTGTACACAGTAATGTGCTATAAAACTTTTAAGAGTATCATGCATAGAACAGACTGCACACGCAGATCTAAAGGTGAAAGAATGATGCATATGACACAGAGTGCCTTTTAGAAGAGATTTTGTGTGTGTGTGTGTGTGTGTGTGTGCAATACTATTTGACATAAAAACCAGCAATGTAAAATATTGTTTTGTGTTACACCATTATTTATATAAAAAAAATAAAAAAAACAATTACTAAAAAGCTACACTGCTATCCAACTTTTTCCTGAGTAGCTTAAAAAAATATGATATTGTTACAGTTCTATTATGTTTGGATGTGTTCCTTTGTTCTAGTTTCCCCTCACTCATCTGTTTCTATGGACACTAAATCAATCATCACAGCGGTTCATCACTTAGCTCATCACCATTGTATATTTAAGTAGTTCCTCCTTGTGCACTCCTCAGTTGTCCGGTATTGTTTGTGCGTAGCACACTGTCTCGCAATATTTGCCTACCTATTCTGAGTTTTTTAATAAATCCTGTTTTATTTTCTAATCATCTTCGTCTTCTTTGGATCACCGTATGGATAATATGAATGAATAGAACTGAGCTACTGTCTTGTAGTCTATGTTTAGTTAATGTTTAAAAATGTTTAGTTGTTTAGTTAGTTCCCCTCTAAAAGATTATGCATTACAACACAGTAATAAAGTATGTGCAGACTTCATAGAAAGTGTAACCAAAATACAGTTCATCAAAGATACCACAATATTAGACATGTTTTGGGTGAAAAAACACTGTCTTCATGTACCTGAAACATAAGAGGTGTGGTGGCAGAGGAGAAATTGAGACTCTTGGCAGTGTGGGATTCTGGGTCATATTTGGACATGTAGCCTTTGATGATGACGGTTTTGGCAGTTCCCTGTTCTCCTATCAAAAGCACAGCCTGAAACACATGAAGAAAACATGAGTAGACTCCAGAGAGGGCGACCATCTGTCCTTGTGCAAGGCTAATCATAGTGCTGGCAGCACAGGAAAAGTCTTGATGACAAACAAACTAGCTGTCCATTTAAACAAGCCTCACTCAGACAAATCAATAATGCAGCACTGCATGGTGTCATTGTCGAGAACCTACACTAGAAAATACAATCTACAATATATTTAGTGTTTTTTATAAGATCCAGAGGGTGTTATAATACGATGTACAATTGCATTCCAATTCACGAAGACACAGATAACACAATTCCACGAAAATGGTGTTTGTTCTTGTCTCAGAGCCAGTGCTCGATGGGTGTTCGGTCAGGTTTATGTGGAACCCTTGTGTTTGCACTGTCTAGGGAATTGAATAATTCCATAATAACTACTGTAAACTAACAAACATAGCATTTTGCAGTCTTTTTTTACTGCCAGTTTCGAGAACATATGATATACATTTATGTACTGCATATATACAGTAAATGACAATATTAATAATGTAACAGGCAGATAAATGTACAGCCTGATCATTAAATCGAAATGTGTTATTTTTTTATACTGTATATATTTTTTTAATTAAAAGTCAAATAAGAGTGAAAAGGCTCTCACCTTGCCCTGCTTTGCAATGGTCTGGATGAGGAAGTCAGTGCGAACATTGTCTACGTTGGGCACCAATATGGAGCCATACTCTGGTGTAGAGTCAGGTGGGTAAATATACTCTTCCACTCTGGTGTTCCAGTGAACCCAATGGCCTACAAAACACACAATTTACATTGTCAGTACTGTGAATAGAGCATCTTGCAAGAACCTATATTAAAACTCCATAATGAACTGCCAATGTGTTCCATAATTAAATAGGGTTATTAACCCTGGTTCTGACTCACAAGTGGAGTTTTTGCCATGAAAATGTAATGGCTGGGAAACTTGTTGCTAATTAGGCATCTAATTGAAATGTACACTATTTTGCGACAAATTTTCTAAGGAAACTTAGAAACCAGAGAATTTTGGGTCTAAGCTATTTTGTTTCAAGCTTTAGCTGTGAGAAGAAGTCAACCTGGAATATACTTATTGTGGTCCATCAATTAATGCCCAACAAAACGAAAGAATAAAAACAATTTTGAGTGTCAGATTTGTCTGGAGGCAGACTACAGACTTCAGATTCACTATTCTCCATAAACATGCAAATTCTCCTCTCAATAGGAAAAATGTCATAGAAATTATGTAGACTGCTGCTTGAATTGTACTGACATCAAGAGTAATTTCCCAGCATGCTCTTGTTCAGAAGAAAAACCTTCAGTCAGTCTTACTAAAACAGCTTTTCTTGTCATTTACCAATCAGAAAAGTTGGCAAGTTGAAAACATTTACACAATTATTATAAATCGAAGATTTGTATGTAAACAGAACCAGACAAAGACAGATACAAATGAAGCAAATATAACACAGAATGAGGCGTGTGACTGTGTTAGATACCATCATTAGTGACGTAAAAGTCGAACATAGTGTCCTCGCTGTGGGGAGGGATGTTGGGAAGGTTCAGGCAGATGTTGTCATGGTGACGGAGCCATTGCTCCATCTTCATTCGATCATCCAGTTCCAATAGGGCTCCCACACTCCACATGAGAGCGAAGACATACAGACGTTCCATGTGCTCACGAGACAGCTCCCCTCCCTGCTCCTGATGGGTTACATCATCAAAGACACCATCAAAGGTCTGTCAGAGCTTAAAGGCCTGATAAAATTATTATTTTTGCACTCATGAAACCTTTATAATACTAATGAAATATTAATAATACTAATAATCTAATCCTTTATTGTGAACCCATATGACCACTGAATATCTTTTGATAACTTTTGTTTAAGAATAATATGCATGATACTTTTCGGGAAATGTTCATTTGCTGTAAAATTTTCCATATGTACTAGATTGGATGCATTCATAATTAAACAAAGTTGATATAAAATTTAGTCTGTAAGTCTGACAGTGGCAGAAAATAAACGGCAAAATCTGGGTTAATGAGGACGACAGCTGTTATTTAAATATATTTTGAGAGAAACAATTGTGTATTATTAAAGGGATGGTTAAAATATTAAATAAGAATTTGATGTTACATGCAAATTTACCTTATGACACTAAATTTACCATTTATGAAAACAAAGCTTCACGGTCAGAATTATCAGCACATTAATATACACTACCATTCAAAAGTTTAGGGTCAGTAAGATTTTTAGTGGATTTGAAAAAAGTCTCTTATGCTCACCAATGCATTTATTTGATCAAAAATACAGTAAAAACAGTAATATCATTACAATTTACGCCTCAAGTAACATTTCTTATTATTATCAGTATTGAAATAAGTTGTTACAGAGTTACAGTTGGTTTGAAACGGTGATCTTTTTTCAGAATTATTGGATAATTAGGTAACAGCATTTATTTAAAATAGAAATCTTTTTAAGAATCTTTTAAATCTTTTTTACTGTCACTTTTGATCAATTTAATGTGTCCTTGTGGTATAAAAGTACTAATTTCTTAACACTAAATACTACTAACACTAAATAATTGAAGTTGGACTAATATAAGTGGATTTCAGAGAGGGAAAATCTCTACAGGAAGGGAAAAGACACGACTGCACCAGTGATAAGAATATACAAATACATTCAAGGCCAGTCAGTTAGACATGAATGTTTCTTTTCAGCTACAGCCTGAGGTGTTAATATTCTTTAACATCCAGTTCACAACAATATTATTTGACACTGTGTTATGGTCATTCACACAAATGTTTCAATTGCATAATCATTTGCAGGTTGCATTGTTGGTGCTCTATACACACTGTCTATGAAAGAATTACATCAAACCCAAAGTGCTTTTGAAGGTTATAGGTCCTTTTTTATAGAGCCAGTGGGTATAATGCATATTTGGCTCATGTATCATTAATTCTCATAGAATGATAGTGTGGTGACAATAGGACTGTATAATGTGTATCTCAAAACTAAATGCTTTACAAATGACAATGCGAGTGTTAATGTGTGACATTTACTGGGGACAGTTCATCCTAATCATATTCATGACTTTCAGATAAGGAGAAAATCTGCGTGGGTTGAATGTCAAAAAGACATTCAAACCGAAACTTAAGTCCTGAAACTGGTCAGGACTTCAGTATATTTATATTCATTCGAGATTGATTTAAGCTTAATCTGCTTATATAATAATGAGCTTACATATTTTATTTTCTTCAGCTGATCAACAAGCATTCAATATTTCAGTTTAATGATGGCTGCTGTGAAGATTAGTCAAATCTCACTACATTAAATGTAGCGAAATTGTATTATTTTGCTATAACCATTGCTATATTTTCTTGATTTCTTTATCAAACCACCCTATTACTAGTACACAGTTTCAGGTGTCAGACATTTTATAGTGCTGTCAGAAACCATTGCTAATTCCTACAATGCTTCATAATAAGATTTGTAAACATCCATAATGCACCGATGAATCTCATCAAATGAAATCTTGTACGTGGAGACAATCTTTATACTACATCACCACTGCCCTCTTCGGTGCACAAAAGCGCTCACTCATTTTTGTACATTGCTCTCTCAGGTAGAGGACTGCATGACTTCCACTATATAGGAATAGTTTATGAGGGGATAGGGGAAAATGTTGTATATGCATAATGGACTGTATGTGCACTAATGTATAAAGCAGGGGTGTTCAATTAAAGTTCCAAGAGACCTACTCTCTGTATTTCCTTAATACTACAATATTTTTTTGGAATAGTTATACATTTCCTTGTGGACAGCAGTAGTAGGGGTCTGCTGATTCTGCAGCCAATGAGATTGCCTGCTCAACATTTAAATAGTATTGCAGCTCACCACTGTATCTTCGGTACTGTTGTTACAATAACCACATCAACTGAAGCGTACTTCATGCTTGTTATGTCTTTAGTGCGAGAGAGAAGCAACATGCAAACTGGCTTAAGAAGTGCCTAAATAAAAGGACCTAAATAAAATAATTTAGATATAGTGCTAGACATAAATGACCCTGAACGTTTGTGGTGTGCACATATCTGCTGTTTTTACGGCTGCTCACTTAAACTGTAGAAAGGTTAAAATGGTGCAACCACTGTCTCACGGGACAGAAATGGACAGTAGTCTACTAATTGGTGACCCCTGGTATACAGTGCACGTACTAACAACTGCGCTACTCTGTTTTTTTAATGACAGCTGAAGTTTAAAACCCTTATTTTTGGATTGACATGTTAGTAAGCAGTCTTTCACTGTTGCAAAATCTGTAATGAGGACTACAACTGTTGACAACCTTGGGCTGAATGAGTCCTTGCAGCATGTTTATGCACTGCATGATGATGAAGGCCTCCAGCATGTCCATCTTATACTGCAAAGATTGAACGCTGAACCGATAGAGCTCAGGGAAGGAGGACGAAAAGAGATCCCTCAGGACCACCCCTTCCTGAGGGGAGCGATTCTTCAGCCAGCCCTGAAAGCACACACACAAACACACAAGTGAAAAACCCGTAAGGAAGGACATACACATAATGGGAGATATCTGCACAGTGAAATTAAACGAACTATCCTTTAGAGCTCAACAATAGTTTGTCCATCTTCTCTGTCTTTCTCTGGCTCTCCTTCATTTACTCTTCATGCATTGAACAGTTGAACACTTTGAAGTCTGTTATAAAGACAGAGAGAAATGCCTGGGGGATTTTAGACTTCATTAATTCAGAGTGAGTAAAAGGAAAAACTAGCAGAGCCACTGGTTTCTACATTTGAGGTTCTGTGGGTGCCTTTTTTTCCACTTTTATTATGCAAATGTGGAGGGAAGTATTGTAGATTCTAGTTGTTCTCAAATTTCTTCAAACTTGGCTAATATACCAAATTTATTACCCAAAAAATTATGTTTCTCATAATTTATAAATAATCATGTTGTTCCAACCCATAAGACTTTAATTCAACTTCAAAAGACAAATGGAGACAGAATTCAGTGCCTTCATTCCCCCCAAATTTTAAAGGGATAGTTCACCCAAAAATTTCAATTCTGTCATTAATTACTCCCCCTCATGTCATTCCAAACACATAAGCCTTTCTTTCATCTTCAGAACACAAATGAAGATGTTTTCGATGAAATCTGAGAGATTTATGTCCCTCCATTGACAGCTACGCAACTATCACTTTGATGCTTAAAAAAAGAGGGTTGTAAAACTAATTCACATGAATTGAGTGAGAGAGACACGATCGCTTTATATGATGAACAGATTGAATTTAGGCTTTTAATCACATATAAACCTTCACCAACTCACACATCAGTTGAGGTAAACGGAAGCTCAGGTTTGAGCTTCCACAAGAACCAATGAGGTCCAGCCTCGTGTGTTATGCAGCACGTTTGAGGTTCATTCTCGTGTGTTATGGGGCACGTTTGAGCTTCCGCAAGAACCAATGAGTTTTTTTTTCTTGAGCATCAATCAGGTTCGGTTGAGCTTCTGTTTATGTTCGCTGATCAATGTTTAAATGTGAAAAAAAGCCTAAATTAAATCTGTTTCTTATCATATAAAGTGATCAAGTCTCTTCAGAAAATTTGGACTAAACCACCCGATTTATATGGATTCGTTTTATAATCACTTTATGAACTTTTTGAAGCGTCAAAGTGGTAGTTGCGTAGCTCTCAATGGATAGAAAAGAAAGCTCTCAGATTTCATCAAAAAGATCTTCATTTGTGTTCTGAAGATAAGCGAAAGTTTTATGGGTTTGAAACGACATGAGTCTGATTAATTTACATTTTTAGGTGAACTAACCCATTAACGCTTCAAAAAGTTCATAAAGACATTATACCAGTAATTCATTGGAATCAAGCAGTTTAATCCAAGTCTTCTGAATAGGCATGATAATTGTATATGATAAAAAGTGTTCACATATAAACATTAATCACCATACATACATAGAGCATGTTAAACATAAGCACATTTGAGCTTCCACAGCAACCAGTAAGGTTTGTTCTCGTGTGTCAAGTTAATATGGTTAGACCATATTTGATGTGCTCTATGCATGTGCGTCAATTACATGTGAATAAAAACATGAATTAAATCTTTAAAGTTTTCTAGCTTTGGAACGAGATGAGGTTGAGCAAATGATGAAAGAATTAGCATTTTTGCATGAAATAACCCTTCAAGTTAAACACAGAGACTTCTCAGAAAAGAAAGAAAAAAATAGACAGCTTAACAGAATAGTTCACTATTTTAATTCTGCCCTCAATTGCAAACCCTCATTTTGTTTTAAATCCACATGATTCCAATTTTTTGAAATCCAAGGAATATACTGGTATCTCTTTTGGTGTAGCTCTGAAGTCTCATTCACCATTATACACATTCAAACTTGAGCTTCAAGGTTTTCCTTGTTGTGTCTTTTGTCATATTTTGATATTACATGTATGGATACTAGAGAAAGCATTAATGAGATTTAAGAGCTATGGCAGTTTTTCAGAGAATTACCTAAATTTTGGTCTGTTCCTCATACAAAGCTACGATAGCTTTCAGAAGACCATAGTACACTCATGAATACTGCTTTTATGATACATGTTTTGTCCTTTTTAGAGCTTGAAAGCCACTTAGTCTTGAAAAAGAGCATAATATTTCCTTTTTTGTTCCATGAAAGGAAGAATATTTGAACAATGGAGTGAGTAAATGACATAATTTTCCTTTTTGGGTGAACTATTTCTGTAGATTTTATGGAAGCAAGCATCCGGTAACACTTTATTGCACGTGTCATTGTTACATGAAGTTACTATAGTAATAAATATAAATGATGTATTAGTACATGCAGCTAACCCTAAACCGAACCAAACCCTAATCCTAATCCTACTAGTACATGTAGATACTTAATATTAATTAGTACTTAAATGCATTATTACAGTGTAACAAAGAAAACAAAATTAAGTGTAACCAAGCATCCTCTGACAGTAATCTTTTTAATTACTTAAATTGGTAACACTTTATTTTGATAGTCCACTTTAGACATTCTAACTTTAAGTAACTTTGTGACTACATGTCAACTACCAGTCATTAGAGTATTAGTAGACTGTCTGCTTAATATCTGCAAAACTATTTTGATGGTCCCCCAGAAGAAACTCTACTGCTGAATATGAGAAACTTGGCAAGTACATGTCAACTTATTCTACTAACCCAGACCTAACAGTTTACTAATACTCTAATGAGGGTTAGATGACATTACAAATGAATGAGAGTTAGTTGACATTGAGTAATTGCAAAGTTACTTTTAGTTAGTAGAATGTCTATGGTGGACTATCGAAATAAAGTGTAACCCTTAAATTATCTAAATATAGAATACTTAATAATAGCATCATTCAATACTAATTTGTTATCACCCACCTCCAAAATAGGGCTCCAATTAAGGACAGAAGAGCTCATAAACACCATCCCATTACGGGACACTGTGGCCGGGGAGGCGTTATCGATGTTGTGTGGCTCAAACACAATCTTGCAATTGGGGGCCATGGGGATGCGGTCACCATTGGCCAATGTCAGTGTACGGTTATCATCCAGGACTGAATTTAGGTTTTCAATCCATATAGCATCAACCGGCCCATCAAGAACAATCCATATGTGTTCCCCTAAACACAAACCATGAAGTACAAATGAGAAATGAAATAAGATACAGATACAATTGCATAATGTTGTGGCTTCCATCAATCATTATGATCAATGACTGACATTTGACATCTTATGGCTGATTGCTTGGCCCATTAGTGTCAAAAGCCCTGTTTGATGGTTGCACTTGTTCATTTATTTAAAAAACCGAGTCGATAGGTTTCAACATGTTTCCATTTAAATGAAACATTCTCTTTCATGTGTTATAGATCTCAGTGCCTTTTTGTAAAGGGAGGGAATAGTACACTCTTGCCTGTTTGAGAGGCTTTTCAACCACTTTGGAAACCATCAGCTTTCTTACACAACTGACCGGACAAAAAAAGCCCTGAGGGGCTCTGCTGATATATATTAAAACATGTGCTCCCTCAAAAGTAGATGTGTTTTTTAAACATTTTAGACCAGACATGCTAAGTATGTTTAACAGTTTTAATGTTCAGTGCTGTATACTTTAAAGTTACTTTGATATGTGCAATAATCTCAGGAAATACAGTATTAGGAGCTAAAAAAAAACTTGATAATTCATTTTGCAGTGTCCTTGTTACATGTTACATGTATTTATTATAATAATAACAGTAAATTATTAATTACATTTAATTACATACTACTAACTCTAAACCAAACCCTAATCCGAACCATAACCCTATAGTACATGTTTTATTTAATATTACTCAGTACTTAATTATAATTACACTGTAAAAGGGACACCTTAAAATAAAGTGTAACCAAAAGCTTCTGCTGCTTATGCATATTCCATACAATTTTTTAACAGGTGATCTACCTTTCTTTGCTCTGAGTGTTTTCCTCCAAAGAGTGGAAAAGATTCCATCAGTCCAGTCGTTGGTTGCCACATCGAGTCGACCAAACATTTGAGGTGCAGTAATAGCTTTAGGGTTCATACGCATCTCTCTGTGAGGTTGGCCACAATCTAAACATGCATTTACAGTAAGTTGCATATAAATTACAAATGTTTACTATTTACATCACCAATGAAATGATCCCTGTAACATAATGGCCTAGTTTTTGTGGCTGGTGTCTAATTCTCACCAGTCATGGCCTTCATAAGGGTATGGATGCAGGTTGTTTTTCCTGCTCCGCTGGGTCCTAGTGCCATCATCCCATGACGAACTCTTTGAGTCTCATATAGCTGAATGATCTTTAACCTCCACGGTGGGTGATTGATAAGACCAGCCTCAGTTACCTAGAAGAATAACAAAGATTTTGATTTTGATTTTAATTCCCAGTGCTCAACCTAACAAACGTTCAGATTCATATATGATCATTTTTTTCCAACCTGTTTGTCTATGGCTGATTCCAGATTAGGGTATCCAGCTTTATCCAACTGAATTCCAGGGAAAAGATCTTCAATCAAACTGAGGAACAATGGCTCATCCTCATCAATCTTAAGGGGCAGAGACAAGTGCCATTTCATTGTTATGACAGATGCATTTAGAAAGGAATTCTGACATTGAACCACAAACTGATATAAGAGAGAATATATAATCAAATAAGTGTCATGTTTATACTGTATATTCATGAGGTGTCATGAGGGGTGAATGTCAGTCACATGAGAAAACTATGTCTGTATGTGCGCTGGTATTCTTACCAGTTTGGATAGATTCATGTCTCGCAGAACTCTCATGACAATAGTAGACTCTGTGTCATTGGGATTGGCCCGTTTTGCGGCACCAAGAGTGCGCAGGACGGACAGAATATTGCGCAGACCAAAGTCATAATGGACCTAGAAAAAAAATTTACTTAAAAAGTAAGTTATAAAGTTATAAAGGTTGTCTTTTTCATCCCTGATTTAGGTCAAGTTAAGTCACCTTTATTTTTATAGCACTTTATACAATACAGATGGTTTCAAAGCAGCTTTACAGGGATAAACAGAAAAATAATGATTCAACAATGCTGTTATGATCCTGACCTGTTTTCCACTGTCCTGTGTTGGACACCCATCTTTTGTTCCTCTTGTTTCTGTGTTCATGCCTGTGTTCAGTACCTGTTCCCTATCAGTCAGTCACGTTCGACGTTAATCGTCAGTGGACTGACGAATTAGGATCTCGCCTGAGAGACCAATCACCTTCAAGTGGTAAAAGAACGAGCCAATGCACGTTGGCTAGTGAGATTTGCATCGCAAACTGCACCCCCGCTTCTGGGTATAAGGGCTTGATTGCAATACTCACATCAAGCTTATTGAAATTTTACAGATGTTTAAATGTTGATGTTTTATTGAATGTTTCATTTGAAGTTACCATTATGGAGCTCAGTAGCAGCAGCATCTCTACTAATTGCGGATCTGTAAGGTTAATTGCCATGATACTGAGAAATGTCTAGTAGTTTTGCAGATTCAAAACTATTTTAACTATTTTATTTTCTGTACTGTAGCCTACCTGTGTGCGTTTGTATGGAAGAGAAAATGCGAGAAAGAGAGTATACTTTCCATAGATAATGAAACGTAATTTTGTGGGGAAAACAAATGGTCTTTTTTATCTTATTGTTTGTTATATTTATTTGCTTGGTCAGTGTCTTTGTGGGTTTTGGTTCATTTGCTGTTGTAAGATTTAAGTACCTTTGAAATAACTAAAATCATTTGGCGAAGTTACATGGAACTATAATGCGTCCAAGACCTGCCTGGAACTACCATAGCTATGTGTTACTGTAAAAATAATTGCACACTTTAGAACATTCTTCAACCAATCAGAATCAAGCATTCAACAGCACCATAGTATAATACATACCGGTAATATTTAGTTCCTCAGCAACACTTTACTGTTTTTTCTAGTCTTTTCTTTAAATCTAGTTTACAATGAGCAGGGAAGAACTGACTGGAAAATCGGAATATGTGATTATTAAGTATATACTATATACTGTAATACATTGTTACTAATGATAGTCACCTGTTTAGAGAGCTGCTCCTCACACAGTTTGTACAGAGTGAAGAATTTCCTGGCCAGCTCGATATTGTCAATGAAGCCACAGCTTGCCAGTTTCACTCTGATAATGATCTGTCTGTCAGGAACCATCATCGCCACTGAGCGGAAGTTAATTTTCAGATTCTCTGGAAGTTCCTGTCTCCCTGCGTATCCAGGATTCTGTACGAAAAAAAAAAAAGAGAAAATAACAACCCACCGTACAGTATATTGTTTATATGGCGATTAGCCTGAAAGTGTAACCTTTCATTTCATTTGGTCTTTAAATCACAGTGTAGTCAGATTTCCACATAGTCTTTGAGATTTATCTATAAAAAACTATATTCGTAATATGTTCCATGTGTTTCATATAGTATGAAAAAAAAATAAGCAAACTTTATTAAGAGTAAATGGTGCCCCTAACTGTCCTAAACAATTTTAATAAAACATTGTAACTTGGCACATTAATATATAATTCAGCTGATGGACAGTCACAGGTGTATGTATTAGCTACAGTGAAAGGTAAAGATAAAAGGAAGAGATAAAATGTATTGTAGTTCTTAGTTCGTAAGTGTTAAATAAACTTTCAAATCTCTGTGAGGTGTGTGATATTTCGAAGAAGACATAAATGCACCAGCTCACCATCGTGAGGAAGATGCCAAACTCAGGGTTCATTTCTACATTATCTCCATCAGTAAAGATAAAGTTCTTCCGCCGTTCTTTCTTGCAGGTGAGCACAATGGCGATTTGTTGAGCCGCCACTGAGAGCACCGGCAGGTCAATACGGTTAAACTCATCAAAACATCCCCAGGAGCCAGACTGAGCAAGACCTAAAGACAGAAAAAAAAAGAAGAAAAAAAAATCATCCCCAAGTATGCATAAAGCAAAACACGAACACTCTGATGAAATGACAACGCATTGGTTTCTCATGTTAATTTCACACATCATATCATACAAATATTGTTTGTGTATGGGTAATGAATTATGGATTATTGCTTACAGACTTCACATGTATTATCATTATGGTTATATTACAAGTAGGGATGCACCGATCCACATTTTTTCACTTCCGATCCGATCCCGATACCTGAATTTGGATATCGGCCGATACCGATACTATTCCGATACCAGAGCTGTGTTTCTTGCTTTAATATTGTTTATTTTATTTGATGCTGAAATAAACTTCTCTCAACAGGCAAGTATGATATGTACGTATGTATGCATGTATGTCCCAAAAGGCAACTTGAGGTAAGTATAAGGTCAGAAAAGGAAGTAAAAAAAACAGGAAATCCTGTTAACAGGAAAAATCCCATTCTGAAAACAAATATGCAACTGTAACTTACAGGTTTCAAATTGATTGTCATGTCAATATTTATTACATTCCCAAAATGTCAAATACTTGAGTCTTGAAATATAAGAATGGTAACTCGTCTCGATGAATGCTCGATCAACATCAGCATCTTGCAAACAGACAAGCGGATTTCACCTCAAACGCGCGTCAATTTCGCTCTGGACGCGCAAATGGATTCAAAATATTCAAGCGTCCAACTAGACGCGGTAGACGCGAACTTGACGCGCTATTCGCGTTTGGTGTGAACGCACAGTAACGTGGTGCTTTTTTAAATGTTTGAGTGCGTTCGTTACATTGCATTTTGCTGTCTTGCTCTGCGGTGTTTCCAGTCTGAAGTATTTTTCCACACAGAGGACGTTGTTGGCTAGTTGCAAACTGCGAAATGGATTTCCTGAGCGGGGGCGTGTCTCATAACTCTGTGTCTCATTGAGCCGCGCATCTGTTTAGGAAATCCATTCCGCAGTTTGCAGCCAGCTAGCAGACTCGCCGGCGGGAATCACTTTTGGAGTCATTTCAGCAGACAACGTTAAAGCGCAGACATGACTCATGGATATCGGATATCTCCGCAGGTTGGATCGGGAAAATCCGATACGTGAATTACGCTGGTATCGGTCCCGATACCGATACTGGATCGGATCGGCCCCATCCCTAATTACAAGGATATGCTTTCATTTAATATGCAGCAATAAAGTAATATTTGTTTTTATAATGTGGATTGAGCACACATGTGTGTGGCACCTTTGAATATTCTGCCCAAGCCTCTGAAGTCCATCTGGTCAGAGCAGTTGAATACCACCACATATTTGCCCAGGCAGCGGCCCATGTCCTTGGTGGTTTCCGTCTTTCCTGTTCCTGCTGGCCCAGCTGGGGCTCCACCCATGCTCATTCCCAGAGCTTGAGCTAAAGTAATGTAGCATCTAGGAAACATATTGAAAATGATCATCTTCACACAAAGATGATTTAAGTCAAGAAAAAGTAACATCTGCACTGCAAAGGAACTATTTCTTAATCAGTATTTTCGTGTGTTGTCCAGTAAAAAAAAATATCTGAAAATTTATAACACAGGATGCATCTCTAATTAACTATCTACTGTTTTTTTTTACTGGCATTTTATTTTTATTTTATCATTAAGCGTACATACAAATTATTTAATTAATTATTTAAATCAAAACAAATGCTAATGTATCCAAGTATGTTTAGACATCTTTATGGAAAAGCAAGACAAAATAGGAAAATGCAGTGTATACGGAAAGTAATAAACATGCAATAAATGTAATATGTACATTTAGCTTATATGGCTATTTTAGGACCATTAATATATAAGGGCCAAATTCTCATTATCATAATGTAATATATATATATATATATATATATATATATATATATATATATATATATATATATATATATATACATACATTCTAATATAAACTAATATATTATTTCAGCTGTAAAGTTGTTATACATAGCAGTTTTTGTTGATAATACCATACATATTCCATACATATTTTTTAGTAATGATAATCTAAAATCAATCAACATTTTAAATAATTACAATTATAAAACAGCCAGACACATTACAATAATTAAAATATGGGGAACATATGCTTAATTACCATGAAAGCAAATAAAAAGAGTCATACAAAAAAACACAATGGTCGTAATCTTCATTTTCCTTATGCACAATATAATTTCTTATGTTCATCATTTTGTTGGGCTTTTGTATTATTTTGTTCTGAGCAGAATTTATAATTGTATGGTCTATGAGAAATCACATCTGATTTGTAATTATACATAAACTGCGGTGAAAATAGAGGTAAACGAGCTTGTTATTGCTAAATGCACCTGTCAGTGAGAGGAGTGATGACCAGCCTGTCAGTGCAGCCTAGAAACTCATTCTGATAAATGAAAGCCACATCAGTGATGCTGATCATCATCTTATCCGTGTCCTCGTTGAAGTAAAAGCGGCATTGTTTCAGCCATTCAAAGTCTGTGGGGCTTTTGATGTGCAAACGACACTGTGTGAGAAGAACAGAAAATATCAGTTTTTGCTGGGTGGTTATCTTTTGGAGTTGTCTCAAATGGATGTACACTGAGGGTTGTGACATACTCAGTAATTTGGCATTCAGTCATGAGATATCAAAACATCCAACCTTGCCAGTTGACATAACCCCAAAAGTGACTGCAATGTTAATTTGGCAGTCTGCATTAGCTAAATTGCCTATTCTAGAGCTTTAAAAGTTGAAGATAATAAAGTTCTAAAATACGGAACTCAAATGAGCAACTATAAACAATGCTGAGACTTTATTAGAATAATAATGAACATATAGCATGTAAACCGTAAATAAACTGGATGAGTATATTCGGGCACTCACCAAATCATCAAAGATGTCCCTCTGGTGTACGTGAATGGTGATTAGGGTTTCATACTTTGTCCGTTCAACAGCCCCAAGGTCTTTTGTGGTCATGTCAATTAAATTGTTGAGGAGCTCAAGAAAAAAATGGTTGGTTTTAGCCATGATCTTACGGTCATATCTGGCATTGCTCAAAGCATCCTCAGAATCTTTCGTCCAGATCATCTGTATTCCTAGTAAACCAACCTAAACCACAGAAACCAGTAGTCTGGTTAATATACTATACCATTTTTTAAAATTTACTTATCACTGTCAATATGTTGAATACCTGTGCAGGAAAGGAGTCCAAAAATTCAATCAACTCAAAACCAGAGTCTTGAATGGCAAGTGCAGCCTGACGGATGACAAGGTGCAAAGACCTCTGGGATTCTTTCAGTAGTGCATTAAGCCAGACCTCCACATTGCCCTCTGCTATGACAGGCCTTTCCAGCTCAACTGTCTCACCCTCTCGTGATGATATCGCCAAAACCTTATCATACATCTAAAAGCAAATCCAGTGTTGGTTATTTTTTTCAAGCAAATGTATACTTTCCTAACATTCCTCAAAAAGCCTGATGGATTATATTTGATACTCACATTTGAACATGATGTTTCTCAAAAAAATATGTATGGATAATCAACTAAGCCTAAGTTGCTCAAAGAAGTGTTTATCTAACTTAATAAAAGTTATTCTTATTTACTTTATAAAAATGTGTATAGATTTCACAGCAAAAAAGAGATGTGTACCACAACATTGTCACAATTGTTTTGTTAGTTTTTCACATGTTTTCCTTTGTTCAGATTTCCCACCACTCTTTAGTTGTCATGGTTACTGATTATGACTAGTCATTCCGTTCAGCTGTTCGTCATTAATCACCATTGTTTGCACTACTATTTAAGTTGCTGTGTTTTCAGTTCTCATTTGTCTGGTCACGTTAATGCTTAGGTTGTGTCTGCCTTGTTGACTTGTGTGGATTATTAAAGACTTTCTGAACCTCATCTTCTTCAGCGTGTGCTCTCTAAACCCAGCGTGACAGACATGAAGAGGGACGTTTTTAGAATAAGAAAGCAGGCTTTCTAGGTTAAAATAGTGATCACCTTTTCATGGAAGCGGACACATTTGATGTTGTCAAAGATGTTGAGCAGGTGAGCCTGGATGGTGTGCGAGTCAGATGCTTGGCCCAAAATCTCCAGCAGTGCAGGATCCGAAACAAAGAAGAAACGTGGAAACAGCAATCGCTTTTTCTCCAGGTACCTGTAAAGCAGAAGACAAGCTTAAAATTAGCAGCACTATAAATTAGATCAACTTTAACCTGACTAAAATAAGCAACTTAAAAATATAAAAAAAGAGTCAAAAATTCTGGCAAACTTGTCTATCACAGATTTTTTTAATTTTTTTTACTCAACCTAGTTGTGTCACCTGTGACAACAGAACTGCAATGTTCCCAGGTGCATCTTGCTATAGAAACTGGTTATAAAACTGCTGAATCCTGATATAAGGACTAGACTGAAAAACAGATGTGTTATGTACCCTGTGAGAGATTTTTGACACATCTCTAACTGTTCCAGCAAGTGAGGCAGCAGCTGACCCATAGTCTCATCTCCCACACACGACTGGACTACATTGGGCATCTCATGAGCTCGAGTCATGATTTTCACCCACGATTTATCGATGTTGGAGAAGCGCTTTGCCTCCTAAAAGAGAAGGTTTCACATTAAATATTTAACTCCAGGGAAACAAGAAACATTTGTAGTATCTGGAATTTGACAAAACAAAACATCTGTGAAATCTGTCTTATTAAACAAAACAAACAAAAGACTGGTTATAAAATGGAGATTCAAAAAAAAAAAAAAAATCTTATTATCATAAAGCAAAAATTATATAATTAGTTCAATGTTGTGATATATTATTTCAATCGTAAAGAACAATTATAAAGTACAATTTTAAGTATGTAATTATTCGAATTTTTGGTAACACTTTACAATAAGGTCTCATTTAACATTAGTTAATGCATTAGTTAACATTAACTAACTATGAACAGTATATTTTTACAGCATCTATTAACCTTCATTGAGGTTGGTTAAATATCTAATCGTTCACTGTTTGTTCATGTTAGTTCACCGTGCATTAACTAATGTTAACAGATATAACATTTTTATTTTATTTTTTATATATATATTTATTGAACATTTTCCACTTTTACAAAACACAACACAGATTCCAACCACAATAATAATAATAATAAAAAAAGCACATTTAACCTTGGCCACCTAAAGCGTAAAAGAATAAATAAAAATAAAGGTACATTACAATTTCAAAAACATTATGTTCTCACTCAAGGCATTTGAGTGTGAAAACCTTTCTGCAAAATAGTTGACAAATCAGTCCCTAAATTATTGATATAGGGTTTCCAGACACTATAAAACTGGTCTGGCTGATCATTAACTAAACAAGTTAAGTATTCCAGCGGAATAAGTTCCATCAAAATCTTGTGCCAACCCGATATAGTTGGAGTCTTGTCATTTATCCACCTCAGTAATATGTTTTTCCTAGCAGCAAAAGTAAGAAGATTATACAACCTTTTTTCTTTTGAGAAAATCAAAGCTTTATCAGGCAGACCAAGGATCAAAAATAAAGGATCCAATGCCAACTCCTTATTAAAGATATTACTCATTTCCGAAATTATCTTGGCCCAATATATTTGTAACTGATTACATGACCAAAGACAGTGAGTGAGTGTACCAATTTGTGTTTTGCACTTAAGGCAAAGAGGTGAGAGGGAATTGTTGAATGCATGTCTACGGTTTGGTGAAATATGCATCCTGTGTACAATTTTGAACTGAATAGCTTTAGCACGATTACATACCGAGATAGATTTAGCATATTTCCAAATATTACCCCATTCTTCTTCACTTATAGAGACAAAAAGTTCCCTCTCCCAAACAAGTCTAGTATTTAGAATTACATTTCCCTCAGAAGTCGCCTTAAGAGTCTTGTATAACTGACTCACCGACTTTTCCCCAGGTGTCTGAAATAACACTTTTTCTATAGGAGAAGGACTTCTGGTATGACACAATGAGGTATCTTTCAAGATATAATTTCTAATCTGTAGAAAACGGAAAAAGTCCTGCTTTAATAATTGATACCGTTGACTCAACTCCTCAAAAGACATCAAACCTTCTTCATCAAACAGGTCTAAAAGCCGATTAATACCTTGGTTCGCCCAAAATTTAAACCTCCCATCAAATCTACCTGGAGGAAAGTCCAGATTGTTCACAATTGGGGTGAGTGCAGAGGTTAACTTAGTTCTTCCCTCATAACGACAAACAGCTCTCCATGCCCTAAGTGAATTTACCGTTAAAGGGTTATTACAATTCTCAAATACAACTTTAAAGGGTCATGAAACCCTAAACCAAAATTTCTGAGATTTTAACAGAGGTATGTGTGTTGAACACCATTGAAGACAATGTTAGCATCTGTTAGATTTAATAGTAGGGGGAAAATGGTTAAATTTTAGTTTTTATACGCTATTTTCGTCTTCCGGGTTTAAAATCTTCATTGTGTCCACGTCACAGGCTGTGACGTGGCAGAGCACTATAGTACTTTGATGACTCATCGGTGTCTCATAATTATTAATGAGACTGAGTTTTTTATCCAATGAGAAGACACTTTCTCTTAATTATTCATGACACCATGTGGAACTTTCCAATGACAGACATGTCAAACTTTGATATCGCGTAGTAGATGAGAGAGGCAATGATGGGACGCGCGTTTGTTTTCGTGGTGCAAAAGTTCCAGTGCATCTTTCCCCGCGATGCTGCCCGGGATGGACTCTGACTGCGGGCGGCTGGTTGGCCATCAACCACGGACACTTCTAAACTATGTGTGTGTAGCAACCATTCAACAGGAGAATGGTGGACTTCGGCCTTGTACACCAATGCAGGTTTCGTCTTGCGAGTGATGCGGTCCCGAGGACTTTTCTATCGCTACAGAGGTGTGTGTGTGTGTGTGTGTGTGTGTGTGTGTGTGTGTGTGTGTGTGTGTGTGTGTGTGTGTGTGTCTAAAATGTAACCCTGACCGTTTTACTTGCCTTCTGTTAAATCACTCGTTATTAAAATTTAGATATTTCGATAATACCTCAATTGTATGGAACGTATACTTAATTTGTGCAAATTTCTATGTCACTGTACATCTTTATTATGTGGGTTTAGGGGGCGCGTAGATCTAGGCTATGTAGGCTACTGAACGTTTTTTTTTTTAAGAGATTTTTTTTTTTTTTTTTTAAATATATGCATTTATAGTGTGTATATAAACAAATATATATTTTATAATGACATAATTATACATATACATGTGCATTTATATGTTTTAAATACAATTATAAGGTGTTAAAAATCTAGCATTTCCTCACGTTTAACCACTGATTTTTAGTGACAGTCGATGACAGTTTCCCCCCCTCCCCTCTCCCCTGCCGTGCCATACCACACCCTCTCCCCTGCCTTCTTCTCACAGCCACCACGCCCAATTAAGTTGCATTTTTCAAAAAGATTGTGAGCTAGACTTCAGCTGAAAGAGGGGGGTGTCGTGACCCTTTACATTTTTTGAGAAACAACAAATCCGCAAGGGGAAGGTTAGATAAAGATTGTTCAAGATCTAACCACGTAGAAGAGTTTTCAAGCGCAACCCAATCAGACATATATCTTAGATGAGCAGACCACTGATAAAGCTTAATATTGGGCAAGTCCAGGCCACCCATCGACCCTGGTAGTTATAGCGCAGAGAATTTCAGCCTTGGTTTGCGCTTGCTCCAGATAAAGGAACTGAGCCAGCCGTTCACATCTTTAAAAACCTTTTTAGAGAACAGGATAGGGATCATTTGAATAGGGTATAGGAGCTTAGGGAGGATAGTCATTTTTATAAGAGCCATTCTACCCAACCAGGAGATAGGTAACGTATCCCATCGATTTAAGTCTTCTCTTATTTTACTAAACAAAGGGGGAAAGTTGTCTTTGTATAAATTTTTGAAGACAGGGCTTACAAAGATACCCAAGTATATAAAACCACCAGGGGACCACTTAAATGGAAATGAACTAACCTTTGGCATTGTTTTCATGGTACCAACAGGCATAGCCTCAGACTTATTTAAATTAATTTGATATCCTGAGAAAGTACTGAAATTATTAATAACATCAAGAAGAGATGGTACTGAAGATGCAGGATTTGAAATGAAAATGAGCACATCATCTGCATAGATATAACATTTTAATGTTGACCATATTTTAATAATGTATTAGTAAATGTAGAAATGAACATAACCTAAGATTAATAAATCCTGTATATGTATTGTTTATCATTCATGTGAACTACTGTAGTTAACTGTTAACAAATTAGACTTTATTGTAAAGTGTTACCATTTTTTTTGTATATTGTAAGATTCATCTAAAAAGTGTTTTGAACATTGAACATTTGAACATTGAACAACATCATATATAATAGTATTAATAAATGTTCAAGACAACTTCTAAAGTTAAATTATCAAGCATCAAACTAAACTATATTAAACATAAAAAAAACATATTTACTATATATTGAGTACTTAGTAAATGTAACTTAAAATACATTGAGCTCATGTGGGTTCAAAATCATAATGTGTTATGAGCATGTCCTGTTCCCCCACTCTTTTCCCCATCGTTTCTTCACTTTCAATAAAATAGCCAAAAAAGTGTCAATGTGTGGGAGTGAGACTGAAGATTACCTTTGGCAGCTGTTTGGCTATGTCTCCACCAACAAAAACAGCCTCAAGGTAAATCCAGAGGTTTTGTACAGTCATCCAGTTCTCAATGATATCTGTTGTATTGGAGAGGTTCTGAACCCACTTCTGGATCTGGGCTTTGAACGGTGTGTTGTATCTACAGAGATATAAGAGACAAAGTCAGGAGCATTAGAGGATAGGCTAAATAACTGTCCCAAATCATTCCATTTGATTTTCCTATGCCAATGTACTTCATAAACTTACAACATATATACATCTAAAATGTAATACCACAATTCAACATTCAATTCGGTCAATTTGCCAAATTCATGAGTGAAACTTTTTTTTATCAATTCATTATTAAATCGTAAATTTTCACAGAAATAAGTAAATAACACTTGAATAATATAATATAAATAAACTGTAACGGACAGTAGAATTTTCCAGAGAAATTAATTGTTGATCTAATGGCTCACCTGTTGCTCATAAGGGAACCAAGCACCATCAGGCTGTCCTCCATGTTAGTAATGATCTCAGATGTACTGTCTCCTCTCAGAAGGAGCTCGCCTCTGGTTTTAAAGTGGGCAAAGGTAAAGGTCTTGTTGTCCCATTCCGCAATTACTTGCTTGAGTTTCTGCTCGATGTCACGCTCCTTCACAGCACTGATACAGATATCCTGCTCAAAAGTGTTGTTACAATTATAATGGATTCTTTACAAATTTTTTAAAAAGTGGAGAACCAAAACTACAATCTAATCTCTATTTATGTCTATGGAATTAAAAACTAATTCTGACCTCTATTTCTTCTTTGTACTTCAGCAGTGGGGCTTCCATGATGTTGCGAAGCTTGAAGTTATCAGTTTCGACCTCAAAGGTGTGACTTGTAACCTCAGTAATTCTCTTCCAGTGGCGTGTCATCATTGCTTTGTTAGTCATTAGATCCAGCAAGGGGCAGCACTCACTAAATTCGTCAATAGTTTTTTTCAGGTCAAGAAATGCCTGCCACTCTTTAAGGGCCCGCGGAAGCTTACGGCACCTACAAAACAAAACAAGAAAATTTAAAGGTGTGAAATTTAAAGTTCATTGTGTCTGATTTCACATTTAAAGATATTTATTATTAGCTTCGTATATTTTTGTCCTCTATTACTGTAAAATAACATTGAGTGACTGCATATAGTAAAGTAAATCTTGGTGACTGCAAATTACTCTGTTGTAAACTATAAAGATGTCCATACTTATTATATTTAACTCAAGTATACTTTAAATTGCATCAGACAGAAAACTCTCCATTCATCCTATTATTGTGAAACGATTATTGCATTACACTGGTACTTGCTCCAACACAACTGGGCTTTAATTTCAGTTCTTGACAGGCATGGAGAATGAATCTCTTCTCTGAGAAGCTTCTGCAATTACCAGAACAGACCAGCACAATTGAAATCCCCTGGTGCCTTCATGCTTTTCAATGTAACTTATTACATGACTGCCAGAGAGAGGGTCTTCAGAAATTTAGTTTGACTTCTGTAGCCTTCTCACCTCGTCTGAAACTCAAGAAGTTCATTGTTGATTCTGTCAATGTGAATGTCGGCCCATGAGATGTCATAGTAACCATTGACTGTGTCAATGACACTGTTGTAGAGTCCATAGAGCTTTTGGAGAAGTGTCAACTGTTTCCTGATCTCAAGCAGCTGAGGATGCTGGGTTACAGATAGGCCAAAGAGCTCCTCCCCACCTGTGTATGTGATGTACTTGCGAAAGAGGTTGTCAAAGCGATTCTGTGAAACGGCAGATCATTTTAAAATAAATAATCAAACCAAGGATTCATTTATATGTTTACATAAATTACATAACATATATATATGTAGCCAACATCAAGTATATGTACTATGTAAGAACAAAGAGAATATGGAGTGGTACAGTGGACATAAAACTAGCTCAGTTAGTTGGAAAGCAGTAATTTAAAAAAATCCAAAAAGTTATACTGTCACGGACATGGTCATGTTTAGTTTCTGAGTTCTAGGGCGAATTCCAAACGGCGTTTTTGCACCCTTGAAGGGCACTTCGGGAAGGGGACACCATTTGTAGGGGTGTTCCAAACGAAAGTGAACAACTGAATCCCTTTACGAAGGGCCTTTCCACAAGTCCTTTGGCGAAAGGAACATGCAATGGTCACTTCAAGGAAGTAATTTAATCGTGTATGTTCATGTGACTCAGGGTGACGAATCTTCACGATTCATTTTAAATTTAGATATTGCGGAAGAGTTGGAGTTAACGTATAAACAGAATAAATTCAGGTTGTTTTGTTTTGATAAATGGACACATTTTCGTCATGCATTTCATATTTAGTTTATAAAGTTTCATAAGTAGAAAATGTGTTTAATGCTTTGTTAAGACCAGATCGTTACATGGTCTTTCATTGCTGCCTCCGCCAAGTGAGTTCCGAACGGCTTCATTATTGCACACAAGTGCCCTGCTCCCTCCAAAGTCCCCAATTCAAGGGCTCTGCCCTTTGGAGTGAGAATAGCACAGGGATGCTTACTTCTGATTGGAATTTGCCCCTAGTCATTCAGTTGTTGTCATGGTTTCCAATTAGTTTACACCCCTGTTTCCTGTTCCTATGATCAGTGTTGGGAACGTTACTTTAAAAAAGTAATTAGTTATAGTTACTCACTACTTGTTCCAAAAAGTAACTGAGTTAGTAACTGAATTACTATAAAATAAAAGTAACTCGTTACCAGGGAAAGTAACTATTTGCGTTACTGTTAAAAAAAAAGTTACTATATGTCAAAGAATTTGGATTTTTTTAGCAGTTTTCACAAGTCAGTTGAAATGAGTAGAACAGACAGGTGTTTGTACATAACTTTCGATATTTATTGCATGTCGACAGACAGCAAGAGGTTTATCCTGCACTTCAAGCATTATCTTTGTAAGAAAAGTAAACAGTTACACCATATAAAGTGCATTTAACTCTAGCAAATTAAATCAACCGCTCTCAACTTTTTATTAAAAGTTTTATTAATAAAGTAAAGGCATAGAACCAGTTTATTTGTAGTGCACTGACAATAGTTTTATATAATTAGTTAATTAATTAAATTAATACAAATTTACACAAATGTAAACACTTTGCGCCTTTTCGATCGCGCCCGCGCCTCTCTCTCTCTCTCTCTCTCTCTGTGGCGCGTGTGCTGGCATGTGTGTAAAAACACTGGCTCTGATTGGCTACCATGAAACACATGACTGCCTTAGCCAATCATAATCGCTTAACTCGTTATTAACCCACCTCCTCACTAGCTGTGCGAGCCAGGGGTGCGTTCAGATTACACAGTTTATTCAATCAATGCATAGTAACGCAACGACTTTAAAGTCCAGTAATGTTAACGGCGTTGTAACGACGGGAAAAGTAATTAGTTAGATTACCCCGTTACTGAAAAAATAACGTTGTTACCTATTTTAGTGTTTATTCCAAACACTGCCTATGATTAACATCCTCAGTGTATTTAAGCCTTCAGTTCTCTCCTCTGTTCATTGTCTTGGGTTAATGTAAGTTGGCATGTGTATGCTATCTCTTTTTGTGTTAATTAAAAGAATAAGGGCCCTATTTTAACTATCTGAAACACAAGTATCAAACGCGAAACGCAAGTAGCTTTGTGGGCGGATCTTGGACGCTAAAATGGGCTGGTCTTAAGTAGCTACATTACTCATAGGTGTGGTTTGGGCGTAACGTGAAATAAACCAATCAGAGCGTCATCTTACATTCCCTTTAAAAGCAAGTGCGCTTGTTCCATGGTGGATTGCTATTATAACGGTGGATTTGCCAGGCGCACGCCAGGAGTGGTTCACAGCTAAGGAGAATGACGTTCTCGTCAGGGCCGTAAAAGACAGAGAAGTGGCATTGGATGGGAGAAACCCTCCCAAATTAGATTTGGTTAAACAGGCGTATAATAATTTGGGTAAATGTGTAAGATAGATTTATGCCTATTTTTTCACATCTTCATGGACACCACAATGGTTTCCCCTGTGTGGAATATTTTTCCTTGTAATTATGTATGGTTTGCGAATAACGCACATTTTTTTCTGAAACTGCAAAATAGCACCAGGGAACGTTTGCGCTGGAACACGCCGCCTCTTTTCGCTGAACCGCCCCCGGGAGCGCAAGTTCATTCCATAATTTACCGACATGCGTCTGTGGAGGGAAAAGTCCGCTGTGCGTCGGGTGCAAAATAGGAATGATACATGCGTTGGTGTACAAAGTCAATTGCATTGGGTGCAAGATAGGGCCCTAATTCTCATTCATTCTGTGTCACACAACTCTCTTCTATATTTACTACAGGCTAACCCATGACAGATACTTTGTACCAAATCATTTAAAGGGGAGAACAAAAATGAACAAATAGTATTCAGTGTAATGTAGTTATATTATGATAGTATGTCAAGGAAATTTATGTTATGTTTATGCAAACAGGATTTACAGGATACTGTACCTGAAACATAATAAGCCTATCACTGGCATCCTGGGGAGCCAATCCAACCACCATGGGACCATCCTAAAGATTTGACAAGCACAAAACCAGAGAAACGTATGCACATATTGTTAATTTAAGACAAAAAACACATTGTTTTTCCTGTGCATTGGAAACATCCCGGGTTACTTGACTGTAACCCTGTCCCCTGAAATAGCGGGAACGAGATGCTATGCTTCCGCTTGATTCAGTGCTCTGGGAACAATTTTTGTTTTGACCAGTTGTGAAATATGTGTGCAACACGTCTGTCGTTAGCATTTTGCGATGGCAAGGCGCACCTAGAGAGTGGGACCCAAGGCGAGAAGCCGGGGTCTGAGCCACTTAGAGAGGATAAGTAGCCTGCGACGCGTAACCCTTATCTGCCTTCGGGGATTGGCCCTTGGCTGAAATGGCTTTGAGCCACAACTGAAATGGTCTCATGTGCAAAAGGCCCATAGGGATCACCGTGGACGCAGATGCCATGAGACTAAATATTTGCTGATACTAACGAACAATACAATCTTGGCCTAGCCTGACTTTGCTCAGGGTATTCTGAATGTGCCCACATCATGATCGAATCCCATACGTCCCCTAAATATGTCGTTCTCTGGGTAGGAGAGAGAACGCTATTGTTGACGTTGAGTCTCAACCCCAGAGAAACTAGATGAGCTAGTTATCTCTGTTTCGTAACGCCAGCTCTTGTGACTGTGTTAATATCAGCCAATTGTCCATGTAATTCAAAATACAGATTCACTGGAGTCGCAAAGGAGACAGTGCTGCATCCATGCACTTTGTGTATGTGTGGCGTGATAAAGCTAGGCTGAATGGAAGAACCCAATATTGATAAGCTTCACCCATAGTATTTTTATGTGAAAATATGCGTCTTTGAGATTGATTGTGATGAACCATTCGAAATGTTGAATTTGCGACAGGATCATCTTGATAGTATCTTGATCTTGAGCATTCTGACAGAACGGTTCAAGCCTCGAAGATCTAAAATCGGACGCAACACCCCATCTTTCTTAGGAAACAGGAAGTATCTGCTGTAGTAGCCTGACTCTCTCTCTGGGAGGGGAACATGTTCTATTGCCCCTTTGACCAGAGGAGATTGCAGCTCTTGTGACAGTAAGTGTGCCTGCTCTGATTTCACTGTAGTGGGGACCACACCATTGATTCGCGGAGAATGGCAAACAAATTGGTTCCTGTAACCTTTTTCTACTTTCGTTAGGACCCACATAGAGATACCAGGCAGTGGGTTCCAAGTTCTCTGAAATGGGTACCAATTTTGATACTTCCCATTGGGGTGATGTTGGGTCCTGGGAAACAACAGGGAGCAACGGAACACCCAATATTTGCTGGAAACCACTGCCCCTCGAAACACCAGAGGCGGCGGGGATGGTACAGAGGTTTCGTGGGGGTGGCAGGAAGGGGTGGGCTGACTTATTTTTACTTGCCCCGTCCTGAGGGCGGCCACCCCCACAGAGCTGGGCGCAAGACCATCAGGATTTCATCTTTTTGGAGATGATAGTCCTGAGGTCAGGCCGTTTTGGAGGCTGCTGAGGGCGGCGAGGCGGTCCCCAGTCTTGACGAGGGGCAGCTTGACTCACCACACCCTGTTTTTGTGTCTCACATTTTACAGAAGGACCGGGACGAGGCTGGGTGGCCGGCAGCCCCTCTCCCTGAGTGCGGCGAGAAAGGAATTGCACGAGGAAGCCCTCGTGTTTCTTCACCTCCCGAAACCTGCTGACGACTGTATTAACCGAGTCACCAGACAGGCCAGAAGGTGAGATGGGGGCATCAAGCAGGACCACTCGGTCCATGTCCTTGATGCTCTGAAGTTCAGCCACAGGTGCCTATCCGTGCTGACCAAAGCACCCACTGAACGACCGATAGTGCGGGCAGTTTGCTTGGTCGCACGGAGGGACAAATCTGTGGCTCGAACAAGCTCCGAGAATGTAGCACCAGCCTGACCTGCCACTTGAAACACTTCCCCACTAGCGTTGAGGTGGTTCTACATGGCTTAGTGGGGAGAGTTGGTTTATTTAATGATGATGCCGAACCAGGTGAGAGAGAGCTCGCAAGCGTATATAGCTCTTCGACCTGTGGCATCATCATATGTTCCCGTGCCTTCGCACCCACAATAGACACAAGAAGTATATGCTTTCACCCATGAACGAGATAACTCGTCATGGAGGACCTAAAAGAAGGGGAGAGACCACTGTTGGGGTCAGAAATCTGTCTTCCAGTTTAGAGTGTTTTGGGGTCTCTTGTTCTCGCGAACAACCACCTTGAGTAATTCCTCACAAGCTTTATCATCACGCTCGGAGGTAGGCAACTCATAATCTATACCGGATTCAAGAGATTCATTATCCTCTGCACAAGCCAAAGGGCCAGGGTGCGTTTCGGGATAGAGCAAAAGGACATCTAGGTCTGGAGAGAGTGCGAGCGATAGGGACGGACCCGTCTCTCGCCCCTCAGATCCATTCACGAGGCCCATGATGGCATAGCGGTGCTGGCCCTTGGAAGTAAGCAAGACGAGCGTGTTGCATCTTAACCGTGAATAAATCACAATGCTTGCACTCGCCCTCCTGCAACGCAAGGGCAGCGTGCTCATCCCCCAAACAAACAAAGCAATACTGGTGTGTGTCACATTCAGACACCATTTACTTTACACACCGCTCATTTTTCTTTTCTTTTCCTTTTTCACTTGTTTAAAAGAGTGAGAGGAGAAAAAGAGAATTTTCAGAGAATTCTGCGCATTGCCTAGTGAAAACTAACTCCTAACAAAGAGACAGATAGAAATTGAGTTACACACTTCAGACAGTATGGTCTGAAGACAAAAACACCTGTAGATGCACCTGTGGCACATCTAATTATAGCCTCTGATGAGTGTGCATTCCAATCACTGTCTGAGGCTATAAAAGTTCTAAGTCAATTTCTTTGATGTGTTGTACACATATTTCACAGCTGGTCACAAAAAAAGTGTTTGCCAGAGCGCCGAATCAAGCACAGCATTGAGAGTCACTTTTGAAAGGGAACATCAGTTGCTTCAAAGAATCACTCAGATTTTTGTGTGGCTTGATATCTGGCATTATATGTTTCAGAATTCCCACAGCAATATAAATGCATGAAAACAATTGTGTTTGGGCTTGAAACCATAATTTCCTGAGGGATCGTCTCAAAGCAAGAGTGTAAAGATGGAAAGATTTTACCTGCCCCTCAGGACTCACCCTATCATAGTCATGGTAGAAGTACTGGCAGTCTTCCACAAAGGTCTCAACGTTTTTGATGAGTTCTCCTCTGAAGTTTGGTTGAAGGGACACCAGCTCGTTCTGCACCTCTGTGCTACGGGAAAGCAGTTTCTCCCAGGTGTACCGAAGTGTGTCCACTTTCTCCGCTTCCTCTTTTGCAATCAATAAGCCATACTTATGTAGCATGGCGTACGATTCCTGCAGGCCAAAACCCGGGAAAGAGACATTTCAGTCCTAACATAGGATAATACATAACTGTTTTATGTTCTATACTTGATTACTTTCTTAATGCTTCAGCAAAAATACATATTAAAATGAAGAAAATGTAAACAATAAATTTAAATAATAATAAAAATAATAATAATCTGTCATTATTTACCCCCTATGATTTAATTATTTATATATTTGTATGTATGCATGTATGTATGTATGAATGTACTGTATGTGGAACATAGTGGATTTCTTCACAGCTCCAAAAAGGAGAAGTGAAAAAAAAAAAAAAAAAACTGTTCAACTTCAATATACACGTTATACATACAGTATATTCGAGGTCTTCTTTAATCAAGTTGTAGGGAATTATTATTAGGAGTTGTGCCAGCTGTGGTCACCATGAATTAATAGTTACATGAAAAAGAGCTGCGTAAAGATTATTAAAAATTTTATCATGTGTTATTTTTCTGTTTATTTGTATGTACCTCAATTGGACCAACTTGAAAGTCTATGGAGATCTGGTGTTCTCTGATCTCTTTGAGCGTTGCCATGGCGATACGAATATCATCCAAGTCTTTAATCTGCCTGTTGAGTTTCTTGCTCGCCTCATCTATAAAAGTGAAGATCTGTTCCATCTCCATATGATACTTCCTGTTGCAATGGTGACCAAAATCCACCATCCAGCTCTTTGTCTCAGCAGTAAGGGCCAACTTCAGATCCACTGTAGGTAAATTCAGCAACACACAAGGAATAAAGGGGCCTTTTGTAGCTTGATAATAATAATAACAATAATAAAGTCAATTTTTTTCCTCCAAAAGCTGTAACTATGCTAGCAAGCACTGCTACTTATGTATCATAAAGGCTTGAAATAATAATAATAATAAATTAATCTAAATTAAATAAAAAAGTTATATGAATACATAATAACCTACAAACAAGTGCAGCAATAATACACATGTTCCCTGTATTGAAGCAATCAGTAGCTGTGCCATTTTAATAAACATGCTTCTTGGCTGTCTGCTAAGCTCTCTATCACTGTTAGAACACTTAGTTTCTGTTGATTCAAAGTCTGTTTACCTGTATATAGTGCCAGAGCTCCTACTGAGATATACTCAGGTTCTGCATTAATCTCTAGCTCCAGATCTCTGTAGTACAAGATCTGAGACTCAAATTCAGAAAGAAGAGGGTTCCCCTGAATGAATTTCTGGATGGTTTCATCTCTATCTTTCTTCCAGATGTGGTGATAGAGGCTAAAGCGATCCAAAGCGTTTATTATTTCCTGTGTAACAGTACATGACAAGTATCACGCATTACAAATCAAACAATATCACATTGTCACATTATAAACACAACCGAATGAAGCAAACATATCCAGCAAAGGCTATATAGACTTGTTCTCATGGGACGATCATATTTCTGACTTGTAAATAATAAGTATGTTTTTATATGCCTTAAAGGAAAGTGGCAAATTCTAAATAAGCATCTGTAGCGTGCTGTGAATTGCCAAAGAAAATCATTTTAAATTATTCCAGTTTGTAAAAAAAAAAAAAAAAAAAAATGTGTTTACAGTAATACACTTACAATAGAAATCTATGGGTCAAGGCATTTGAGAGTGTTTAGAAAGCAGATATGGACAGCTCTATTTTGGTAAAAGTGCTAATATTGATTCTCCACTACAAAACTATGCTGAAGTTCTGTTCTAGCTTCTGGTTATGCCTTAATTGACACAATAATTCCTGCAGATGAAGTTTATTTTATTCAATCTAGAATTTTTCATTCAGTGGGATTCATTGTATTTGCCTAGTTTTCAAATAAATAAATTGGATTTGAATCATTTTAGTCTGTGGGCAAATCTCTGGTAAATTGATTGATAATAGTCAGGGACATTGTCATGAAATAGAAAAAAAAACGAAAAGAAAAAAAACGGTAACACTTTATTTTGATGGTCCCTTTTGAACGTGCTGTTGACTATAAGTAACTTTGCAACTATATGTCAACTAACTTTCATTGGAGTATAAGTAGACTGTCTGCTTAATATCTGCAAACACTTTATTCTGATGGTCCTCCAACAGACACTCTACTGACTATAAGTAATTTTGCAACTACATGTCAACTTAATCTAACCCTAACCCTACCAGTCTACTAATACTCTACTAATACTCTAATGAGAGTTAGTAGACATGTAGGTGCAGCGTTACTTATAGTCAACAGAACGTGTTAAAGGGACCATCAAAATAAAGTGAAACCAAAAAAAACATTAGAACAACAAAAGTTCAGACCTTCTTGGAGGAGTTGATGGATGTACTAAGCACAGAGACCAGCTTGACAATCTCTTTGTTCTCAGAGATGCTTTTGTGGTAGTTCTTGGTTTGGATGGGAATGGCCTGGTTTGCAGATGCCGATATATCTGAGGTACTGCCTTCAGGAGGAAAACAATACACAAAAAGAGTGATTAAATTTAATAAACAAGAGCAGAGAGGAGCTGTAAGAGAAGAATACCTCTGAAAAACAGTAATATAATATTTTCGCCTCAAATCAGTTCTATGAAGGACTCTTTATCTCTGATCTATTTTAAGGGATGAAAGATTTTCAGGCAGAGTCGCTTCATTACAGTAGTCAGAGATATGTTGTTGTGGCACTGCTGTAGTCAATTTTGTGTCAGTTTCCCTTTTCTGAGAGTGAGTGAGCGATAGAGAGAGAATAAAGAATGTGGATAAGATTACTGTGACACAAAGAACATGTCACCACTTCATAAAATCACATCCACTGTCTTTGCATTCATTATATTTATCTCCCTTTCATTTATCAAATGGTTGGAGATCAGCTTATCCATCCAGAGCTTTTATTTTCAGTCATCATAAAGACAATTTTTCAACTGACCAAGGACCTGTTAGTTCTTGATTTGCTCTGCTGAGCTGTGTAATTACAGAGGGTGAGGAAAAGTCGTACCGGCGAAGCTGCGATAGGTTGATTCACCGTCTTCTGATTCACTCTCTTCTTTGTTCTGTTTCAGAGCGGCCATGCGTCGCTCACTCATTTTCCTCTGTGACAACAAAAATACTCAAGTCTGACATTTTGCATGCATTACACACAAATAAGAAATGCATAGATTTGGTATTTCAACTTTTAAGATCACACCAGTTCAAGAAAACGAAATAATTACAAAGTATGAGAGTAAAAGGAGAATAAAATACTAGGTAAGTTACATAATAGGCTACTTAATGTCAACATAAAATAGTATTTGAAACCCATTTTACTTATATAATGTAACATTTTCAAGTGTCTTTAACAAAAATGAATGCAAGGTTGAACTTTTTATCAAGGGTTGAAAAATAAGAGGCCTTGGTGAAACAAAGCTAAAAACAAAGTTTCAGGGTTCTGCATTTTAATGAAAGACTACGAAGAGCAAGAGTAACATTTATATGTTACAATATAACAAATACACAAATGAAATAAACAATGCTTAATGTTTTTCAGGTACAGAATGTACAGAAATTGAATAATCAAATGTAAAATAACTGCATATTCTTTACTGTATAACTTAAATATAATTAATCTAAATTTTAAATATTAATAAAAACTATTTTTTTAAAGCTACATAAGTGATTTTATCTTTGTGTTTTGTTGTTTGATTAACATTAATGACAGACAGCAGCAGGCATATTAGGCAATATAATGATACACATTCTCTCTCAATTGTCCGTTCAAGCACAAAAAGACGTGGAAGAGAACAGAATTCGGTGTTCGCCTGTTGTCTGTGCTGCTCTGTGTGTGTGCACAGAAAACAGCGCACAATTTCTGAATTGAGTTCTCTTTCGTATCTTCTTGCACAATTCTTCTTGCACAGTGGTTTAAAATCGCTTGAATGTTTAAACTGACAGGACCTAAAACACGTGCAAATGATGTAAATTTTATAACTTTCGCTCTATGATGGTTAAACTTTGCTATTAATCTGAGAATCAGATTGTTTCGAACCATGGGGCCTGATCTGTATGGGTCAACTATGATCCCTTTACTTGACATTGCGAATGCACGAATTGTGATACCGATTCTAAAATGATATATCGTGCAGCCCGACTCAGTATGAATAAACACAGCCTATTTTAAATGTGTATATTTCTTAAAAGTTAACTTAGTCAAAAGTTCATTTTAATAATTATTATTTATTTTTTTACAAAAAAAGCTTCAGCAGACACAAGTGTCTGATTACTAAAGTGCACAAAAAAAAGAAGACGGCTTGATTTCCTATGACAGGCGCTTCAAACAGTGAGATGATCGCATTCAGTAAGTGAGAGATGCATTAATGGATCAAAAACAAGTGTTTGTTTTTGTATGGAAGAAAATGAATGACAAATAAAATAAAACCTTGGAAATTCTCTCTTTGCTCCACTGTCCAACTCCTTTACTGACGCTGACCACAAAGTCCACAGCTCTGTTCAAGGCTTGCTGAACCTCTTCTAGCCCTGGAACCATGATGATGTTGGGGATGGTTAAACACACTCCAGCCTTAAAGATGGGCTGCGACCCACTTCCCTTCTGCCGACTGGGAGAATCTGCTTCTGCTGCATGGGAAGTGAAATTTATTTACAATGAGTTAGAGTTGGCCAACCAAATGATTATAGGAAGCTTCGTGCTTGGAAAAAAATAATAAATGTGAGGTCACATATTCAGTTGCTTGGCAAAATTTGTCTTTTCAATAAGAATCCACAAATTCTCCACACAGACTTCACTCAATTTCAAGCTGATAATTTTTTGCACTGACCAACAGAAAGCTGCTTGGTTTAAAAGTGACTTCTGCATGAGCTGCACTACCCTAATAGACAATAGACCTTTTTTGCCTGTGAAATTAATTTACTAAATTATTATCAGAAAAACAACCAACCCATAAATTGCATCAAGGATATGGCGTGGATACGCTTGCGTAGGGTCTCCAGTGTGTTACGGGTGAGGCGCAGTAATGCATCCACATTCCGATGGTTAAAATGAGAAAGCAGCTCCTTTGCCTCCTCCTCCATCACCTTCATCAGATCCCTCTTTTTCTTCTTTCTCATCAGTGGGGAAGAGGGGCCAACGCTAGGGGCCGTGGTGCTACGTGATAAGAGACGACCCTCGGATTTACATTCCTCCTCTCCTTTGAATAAATAGAACAGAACATGGTGTATTCAATATTACACAGTACTTCAAACGTGCCGCCGTTAATCTCTGATGACGTATTAGAGCGTGAATTATTGCGGTTTGGCAAGATTGTGAGTCCATTTAAAGTGATTACATGGGGTGTAAGCACCCAGTATTGAAGCATGTTAATTATTTTAGGAGACAAGTTTACATGTTTTTAGATTCACCAGATCGTACACTTAACGTCTCTTTTCATATAAAACATGAAGAAGGATCATATATGATTTATGCAACTACTCAGGCTGCTTCTATACATACGGGTCAGGAGGAGATTTCAGGCCTCACGGAGGTGAGACACTCAGAGATTAATATGGATGTAGCGGCGAATACTTCAGAGATGCCAGTGGTAGAGGCAGGGCTCTACAGTGCGCCCATTTCACTCGCACATGCGAGTAAATATTTCGGCGTGCGAACGGGAAAAAATATTTGGGCGCACTCGTGCGAGTGACACAGCATTTTTCTATAGAAACAGCTGCAAATACATCATCATGAGGAGGGGCAGAGTAGGACACTATATTACCGGGAGATCAGTTATTTAGGCCTAAATCTTCAGTAGCTAGTCTGTAGCCTCATAAAAAAAACTACAGTGCCCACACACGAACTATTTTAGGGCCCTATAATTTCCGCGATCACGGAATCGCGGAGTTGGCAAATTAACGCGGAATCTAGTGTCAACGCGGAATTTTACATCTGTTTTTGTGTGGGAGAAAAACGTATGTCTGAGCTCTGAGGAAAATCGCATATTACTGAAAGAACGAGCAGAGAGAGAGGCCCGGTCGCGCGCGCGTCTTCAAACTGTCTTGCTCTCTCTCACTCCCTCGCGCTTATTAATCTAAATCAATTGAGAATTGACACAATGGTAAAAGATCGGAAGAACGAGGTTTCACGTGGAGCATTCGGATATTTTTTTTCCTGAATTAGGCTACCGCTGTGTGTGAATTATGCAAAAAAAAAAAAAAAAAAACTTTTTTACCTTTCCTTCTTCTCTGAAAAGCGTTCCGCCCATTCATCTGACATAAAAAACACTTTCAATAAACTAAACAAATCCTATCCAATGATGAAATGTTTTCTGTGTTGACAAATCTTGTGCGATGTCCTAAAACTGCCGGGATAATCACACAACGTCTGCTAATGATACGTCCGATTCGCGAACTAATGACTCCTTTAAACTGATTCACTTTAATGAATGGTTAAAACAACTGATCTGTCCAACACTGAATCGGTTCGGTGTATAACAAAATCGGTAACACTTTACAATAAGGTTCCATTTATTAAACTCTAGTTAACTAGATCAGTTAACATTAACTATTACTAAACTGCACTTCTACAGCATTTATTAATCTTTATTAATGTTAATTTCACCATTTAGTAGCCTACATTATTTAAATGAAAAGTTGTATTTGTTAACATTAGTTAGCTTAATGCACTATGTGAAGTAACATTAAAAATACAGGGTTAGGGTTGACTAAGATTAACAAAGATTAATAAATACAGTAACAAATGTATTGCTCGTGGTTCATGTTAGTTAGCCTAATACATTCATTCACTAATGTAAACAAACCAAACCACATTTAACATCTCTTAAAATGAGAATTTTGTTTGTTACCTCAATAAATTTAGGGTCATTCCTATTTTATTTGTGTACATTTTAATCATTAACATTAAAAACACTCTTTTTACGACTAAAATTACAGTAAAGGGTAAAAAAAACCTGAATTCCCAAAAATTAAAACGGAAAAAACGGAATTTGCAAAAATTAAAACGGAAAAAACGGAATTTGGGAAAAAATAAAACGGAATTTGGGAAAAAATAAAACGGATTTTATAGGGCCCTACTAATTCAGGTCAGCACAGAGGGGCCCACCCTGGAACTGTTTGATCCTACAAAATGTGCTGAAAATTGGCTGTCTGCTGGAAAGAGGTCAAAAGGCGACCAGGCTACAAAGCTTGGCCAAGTGACTCAGACATGATCTTCATTTCAGATAAAATGTGAAACATACATAGGGCCTACATACAATGATAAATGAAATCTACATGACGATAAAGTAGAATTAAATGAAAATCTTTTGTTTGAAAGTTTTGGTCTGATGTTCTTAACCTTACAATGAGCATTGTAAATGTAATTGTTGAATAATTCTAATAATAAAACTATAATGATAAACTTATACAACAAAAATGACTGTGCCCCCAAATATTTGTCTGTGCTCCTAAATTTTTTTATTTAGGCGCACCAGTGCTCCTTGTTCAAAAAGTAAGTGTAGAGCCCTGGGTAGAGGTAACAAGTTTGAATACTGATAACACTGGTAAAGGTAAAACATTTTTAGTGGCTGAACAGGGCAAGTCAAGTCACCTTTATTTATATAGCGCTTTTTTACAAAACAGATTGTTTCAAAGCAGCTTTACAGAGATAACAGGAAAATAATGGAACAAAGTTTGTTTCCAGAAGAAAATAGCATCACAGTCCATCTTAAGTAAGTTCAGTGATGTTTCATTTTTGTAGTAAAAAAGTTATTAATTTAGTTCATTTAATATATATATATATATATATATATATATATATATATATATATATAGCCACTCTGGAGAAAACCATGATGTTGAATATTAAAATAAATTAAATGTCCCCAACTAAGCAAGCCAAAAGCCAATTGCAACAAAGGCGAAAAAAGCCGAAAAAGGTGACTGTGACAATGAATGTGATAAGACTGTGGTGCCAAGTACTAGTGCTGATCAGTATGGGTGTGATGCAGAGAAGAGTCGAACAGAATCGCTGAAGGCAGCAGAGGATGCATTGTCAGATGAGTCCGCTTCTATGCAGGATATTGATATGGGTTTGAAGAGAACTCTCAATATCCTCAGAAGGATCTCTCTTTGTATACTTTAGAGGAAATTGATCAGTTTCTAGACATTACTTTTGGAAAGCAGGTTGATGGACTTTTTTTTTCTAATGTAGAGATTTTGTAAAGTCATTTACATTTCTTCATAAGACTGTGGGGGTTGAACTCTTGAGTAAAATTAAGCGTTTCCGTCTAAATAAGCATTTACCTCCAGTTAAAAAGTATAGAAACAAATTGAGAAAAGGCACTTTTGATCATTTTAAACAGTGGTGGGAAATAGGGAAAACAAATATTAAATAGTTTTGTTTGCAACACACTGATAATTCCACTAAAAAAAATAATAGAAACCATTCAGTCAATTGAGAAGGACATATCAAATATGGAGGTGGATATAATTAATAGATATGATCCTAATTTGCGAAGAAGTTCACTTTTAAAATGAAAATTCTGTCATCATATAATCACCCTCATGTTTTTTCAAACCTGTATGAATTTCTTTCTTCTGCTGAACAGAAAGGAAGATATTTAGAAGAATGTCAGTAACCAGACAGTTTTTGGGTCCCATTGACTTCCATAGTATATATTTTTCCTACTATGGAAGTCAGGATAACACTGGATTCAATCAGCCACTTAGTATCTTCCAGTACAAGGCTTGGTGGATATCAAGTCTAGGATAATGACTTTTCAGCTACAAACAGCCCAAAGACTATTGTACAACAAAAACTCTGCCTGGATGGACACTGCAACAGCTCTTTTAAGGATGGCAAGTGGAATGGGTTTTGATAAATATTTGTTTTGAATGCAGCTGCAAGACTGAAATGGTGGACCCTCCCTCTTTTTATAGACCTGCGCTGGAGGCCTGGAAGGTTTTTGTTGTATCAAGACCATCTAATACACCTGCTGGTTTTTGGTTATTAGAGGAGCCACTGTTTTTGAACTCCTTTTTACCTTCAAGACTGTTGTCCTCTGAAAATAAGCACGGCTGTTAGCAGCTGGGTGTAATAAGCTGGGACATATCATGAGAAGTAATGTGAAAGACTTGAGCCAAAAAAGTGGTGTGAAATAGATTTTTACAACAGTGAATTGCAAAAATATTCAAGGACTTGAGAGCAGATTATGAAGTATTTTTGAAGAACCCAGCTGTTGTAAATTAATGTGTAGAGGGGCATGGTTATATCTTTCCCTCAATCATTGCAAGCGGGGCTGTGGAAGACTGGGAGGAAGATGAAAGTTGTTTACTGTCTCTTAGCACCCCAGTTCTGGAAAGTTTTGAATGTGTTTCCAACATGCAAGTTTCTTCAACAAGATGGAGAAATTTTTTTGGATTCAACTTTTCTCCTAAAGGCTGCTGGCGTGCAAGGCTGCACCCTGTACAAACGTCCGATTGACAAGGGGACAGCAGAGTTTCCGCTAGAAAAAAATGGTGCCGGTCAAAGTGACCGGCAGAGGTTTCGTTTTCCGGACATTTTGATGATATGCCGGTCAAGGCAGGCTATATAACTTAAAAAATGACATAATCAGGCCGAATGCAACATGTTTATTAGCCTAACTTTCAAATAGACGGAAAAAAACATTTTCTACTATGGTTTTGTACGTTTCTTCATTCGGATCTATTTGCGATCCATTCCATTCTAAACAAACAACGCAGTTTACATGCTTCGTCCTTGTTTCATTATTCATTAAGATAATAATTAATAAATGCGCGCATAATTATCAGTGAACTTGATAAATGTTGCAGATATGTTTTGCTATGCATGCAAACAAATGCCTTTCAACTTATGTGTGCAAAATTCAGAATAAAATGAATGTGCAGCAATTTGTACAAATAGAGAGTCTAGGTCTACTATACGTGTTGTAGCCATTAAATAAGCTCACTTATTTTAATATTTGTTAAAATATTATAATGTTATTTTTTAATTTATGTTGATTATGGAAAGTGAACCGCACGAGTAAGATAGGATGCGCAATATCGAGAGACATGGAGCGGGTCAGACATGATTTTGACCACTTAATTAAGTTTTGTTTTGTAGAAAGACTTTTTTGAAGTGAATTTCGTTTTGTATAAATTGTATCTTAATTTTAATCATTTTTTTTATCAACCAATTGCCTGGATTTAATAAATAAGAAGCAGAAATATAGCAGACGATAGGCCTAATCATGCAGGAGCCCGCGCAGTCACTTGCATTGCTCGTGAACTGGAGCGCATCTCATCCTAACTTAACGAAACTCAGCATATGCCTCACAGACATGAAATATATCTTAAGAAAGCTTGAAATGTCTTTTTAACAATTTAAAATGAAAATAAATAGGCTACTATCTGATTATGTAATCCATGATGTGCATTTCTCTCTAGGCGCGTTCACTAGGAGATGGCGATCGTCAACTTCATCTATACAGCTGTTGTTGCTGTTAATAAACTAAAAATAATAGGCCTATAATTTTATTAAACAATAAATTAAATGAATTTGTAACTGTATTAAAAAAGCAACAAAAAAAATCCTGTTTAAGTTTTTTTTTTTTTTTTTTACCTATGCTAATTACGCATTAAATTCAGGTAGCTACTGAGTGCTGAAGCGCTGAAACGGAGATGAAGGGGAGCCCGTTTTTATTTTATTTTTTGGCTTATTTTAACTGGCCCATCCAGTTTTCTGGAGGCCCACCTACAATCAAAATCCTGGCGCCGCTAGTGCTTCGCAGCGGTCTGATATCAAGAAATAACAGACCGCATTACACATTGGAATTCAACCAAGCCATGTAATAATGTTTAATAACTTTCAAACGGTAGAGCCTGTTCCTTTATAACATAGCCAAAGGTCGGTGAATTTTTGCTTTATACATTTTAGGCTTATTCTCAAATTCAGATTGTGTTAGGGGGGCGGGATTATTAGTCAATTTTAATCGGACAATTTGACCGGAGAGATTTACCGGACAACGGAAACCCTGGCGGACAGGTGACCTCTAGTGGAGGATTGTACTTGGGGCTATAGCTACAAACAGATATGTGGTACACCTCAATCCTTTGTTCTGAGATTGATTAAATAAAAAATAAAAAATGTGTGCAGTGTTCATGATTGGGTAATCTTTTTGATATATTAAGTAATTGGTTCTTGTCTCTGGGTGATGAATTTACTTTTCAGTTGGAATCTCTGCCAAAGTTTATAGAATTATGGGGAATATATGAAATATTATGCACACTGTAAGAAAATGCATTGGTTTTGATGTTTTAAAAATATTTTGTAATAATAAAGGTGAAAAATTAGAACAGATTTAGGCTTCGCGAAGTTACAAAGCAGAACAAATGCAAAAGCCTCATCTGTATACTGTTTACATGTACGTCTCATACGTCTCGTTTACATCCCTCATAAATTTAGTGGCTATCTGTCGAGTCATAGAATGTGATTATCGGCCAATACTGATAAACAGCTGATCGATCAGAGCATCCCCACATACCTTAATTCCTCAAATTGAGTATTTTTTGTTAAATTGATTGAAATAGATTAATTTAATATATTAATAACATTCTGGGTTTTTTTTATACGGTCAGGGGGGGAAAACATGCAATTTCTAGAGCATATACCGCATGGATGATCAACAGCAGGCCTTACCATCACTGTCCATCTGTTCCACTTTACTCTCTGTCCTGCTTTCATCACGATTTCTCTCTTCTTCCTCTTTCTGCTCAAACTCCAGTAACATATTAATCAGCTCATTGGCTGCCTCCTCCACCAGTGAGCTTTTGGTATGCAGCATTTGGGCTCCTTTGATGCAAAGCTCCTAAAATGAGAAATTGAATGAGCATGATCAGATTGATTATTTCTTCAGTCAGAAAATATCTCAGGTTACACATGTAACCATGGTTCCCTGAGAGAGGAACGAGACGCCGTGTCAGATGACGCAATGGGGATGCATCCCGCAGGACCCAGTGTCTGAGGCATGTATACCAACTAGCAAATCATGGTGGACACAGTGATGACGTCACAGGGTGCTCCCCAGCGTAAAAAAGGAAACCTGAAAACACATCATCAGCTTCAAATGTCTGAAGGAAGCACAGAAACGCGATGCAGTGTCTCGTTCCTCCTTTTCAAGGGAACTCAACGCCACATCAGATGACTCAATGGGGATGTCAATACCAACTATGCCATGCAGACCAGTGCCTTCCTGGAGACCTAAAATATTAGAACATTAGGCACTGAAACTTAAAATGTCAGCCAGCAAATGGAAACACCCTGCACAACGTTGCAATGGGAAGGAGCGTAACCTCACTTAATATCTGAGTGCAGCTCACCCCTATGACAGAGCCGCCTCAGGAGATAATCCCTTCCCCGATCCAGGTCCTTAAGCAGGTCTGACTGGTAAGCTTGTAATATCGACATAGTATGCAAAGCTCCGCCAGTCTGACCAGCCTCTGATTACGCTTTGCCCAACAACCTCGATGTCATCTGACAGAGGGCAAAACGGGAGCCTTCAATGATGAGGATGTCCCCAGGAAGAAATAACTTGCTAAATTCCTCTCCACCTGCGGCATCCTGCCATAACCCCGTTAGCTCAGCCCCTCTACATTAGAATAATATGAAGCAAAATGGACCATGCGAGCAGAGAATGGATGTTCCCACGAACCTGACACCTCAGTGTGCAGGTCTGGAAGAAATGGAAGGCTCACTGGAGCAGTGCACTTATGACTGCTTGCGATCTTGTGCTTCGAGCTGGACCATTCCAATCTCAGTCTGACCGTAGCGTGAGTCATAGGGCGTTTTCACACCCGCACCAAGGTCCGAACCAAAGTTCATGTTTTGATACATTGTATACATTCGGTTAGTTTTGGTTTGGTTTCACATTGCAATTATGCGAGCGCACTAAAAAACTTTACATGACGTACTTGCGTCCTGTCGTCATCATCTATATGGGCTGCATCTTGACATTGATTGGTTTGAACGGACGTGCGTCTGACGTCAGCGTGTTGTCAATTCGGCGGGTAACTTTGACAAGAATGAATGAACAGACGCATATCGTTGCCACTATACTTTTATTATTATGGCATTACTCCCTGCAGCACCAACTATACTCGAGGCTAGTTCAAATTCGCCAAATGAACGTCCTCGTTGTGCGAACATTTTATCGTCGCCGGCAGGACGCAGGAAAAATGTGTGTGTGTGTGTGTGTGTGTGTGTGTGTGTGTGTGTGTGTGTGTGTGCGCGCGCGCGTGTGTGAATCAGTTGGAAGAAACGCTGTGGGCAGGACTGACAGATCTGCACATAAATATTCTTCTTCAGTTGTTTAGGCTACGCGGGAACCACCGGAACTTCCTGTAAATGGTCCGAAAGTCCGAACCATACAGAAAATGCTTTCACACTAGAAACGAACCAAACCTTTGTTCAGTTTGAACCGGACCGAGACTACCTCTTTTCGTTGGACCAAATTTCGTCTGTTTGGTCCGGACCGTGGTCCGGGGGAGGTTTCACACCTGTAATTTTGATTTGGACCAAACTGAAAAGTCAAAAAATCCGGACAAAACAAGGTAGGTGTGAAAGGGCCCATAAGCTCCACTAGCTCATCGTATTCGGCATGCTGTTGCATGGAGCAGGAAACAGATTTTCTTCATGTCTGTCTCTAGTGACTCCACACTTTCTGAATCGTCAGAATCATGAGCGAGCTATGAACCCCTGTATTCCACGGAAGAAACCGCCGATTGGGCTTCCGTTTCAGGCATGAGGACAGCATAGCTAGGGGGAGAAGTGAGGGGAACTTGCTCACACTCCTCAAGTAGTTGCGGCTGAGATCCCTCATGATCATTCATGAAGAGCGCCAGCCGAGAGCGGAGCTTTCTCAGAGAGAAATAATCACAATGCATACATGCATGCTTGACTCCTAGACAGATGACACACGTATTGTGACCATCACCAGGCATTATGAAACGCGGGCATGGAGGGATACAACGGAAACTGTTCGCTTGCCATGTTTTCTTCTCTTTCACACACTGCAATCTTAACAGCACACAGACAAGCGGCTTCCTGAAGACATTGAAACTGATGACATGTTTTCAGGTGATCTTCTCATACGCTGGGGAGAACCCTGCGACATCATCACTGCATCCGCCATGATTGTCTAGTTGGTACACATGACTCAGACACTGGGTCCTGTGGGACGCGTCTCCATTTTTTGGAACGTTGCTGGTCTAGTCACGACATAAATTACGTTTAACAAAGATGTAATTGCAAATAGTAGTAAGATACCAAAAAAGCCAAGCAGGGTTGTCAAAAGTACTGGTACTTTGGTACCATTTCAATACTAAAATGTAATGATAAATTGTAAAAAGGCTTTGTAGATTATCAGGAGTACAGACTCAATTCAGATTCATGAGCAGGTTTCCCTAAAAGTTTGCTGTCCATTCTAACTACATAAAGAAATTGTACCCTTATGATAACAGCCCTGATGTTACTAAAGGATCATTGACAGTGAATAAAGACGTCATATTGAAATTGGTATTGAGAGCCCAACACACTCTCATGGGAATTTGCAGCTATATTTTGGTGAATTAATAATTTGTATTAATTTGTACAATCTCTTACAATCTGCTTACACCCCAGTGACAGTTATATTTAGTGGTGGACCATATGAATCACATCGTACTTCATTCAAAATTCATTCAAAATCACGATCTCATATAATTGTTACATTTTCTGACGAGATCAGTTTGTGAGACCTCTATATTTTCAAAGATCTGCTTATTTACATCAGAAAGTGGAAATCATTTAGCCTCACTATCCTTTGAAAATAACCGCACGTTGCTATGAATACATTTGCTTTATGTGTATGTATGTGTGTGTACCTTGGTGGTCTGAACAAACTCCTCGCAGGTGCATGGCTCATCTTCAGGCAGCACACACAGCGTAGCTGTGCTCATTTCCTGTAGAACAGCATCAATTCTAAACTCAACCAGGTCATTCACTCTGTGCAGCAGAAGTTCAAGGTTGTCTGTGAACCAGAAGAAAGAACCCTTTCAATTCAGATATATAATCATACAGGCCACAATTACAAGCAAGCATTTTATGTACACTACAAGGACATCCCTTTGTTCACACTGATGCTTGTGTCTAAATGGGAGAAAACCCTGGCAGACATGTTCCCACATAAAATAGAAAGCCTTCCAAGAAGAGTGGAGGCTGTTATAGTGGCACTTGGAACAGTTCAAAAAAAGTATATATGGGGGTGTTTGGGTATCCACATACTTGTGGTCATTTACTGTAGTGAATGCTACTGATGTGGGGATGGAAATCAGCTAACTAACTCTGTAAAGTGGTTAGAGTCACTAGACTTACCGAGTGCAGCAGTGATTCGATTAAGGTATTTCTCTATGTTTAGGGAGGTCCAATTGAGGGAGGTCAGACCGGGCAGGATGGCCTCATCTACTTTAGCGACGTGTGGCATGAGCAGTTGTTCAAAGGCTGGCTGGATCTTAGACCTCACCCTGGAGTTCTCTGTCATCATCAACTGAGGCAGGCAACATACAAGGCAAAAACACACAAAAAAGAAAATGACCTTGTTAGTGATGCTATGCATGTCAGAGCACAGTTCCATACCACTGACCTGATGGGCTTACTTGAATGGTTTGGGAAAAAAAACATCAGGATGAAAGAAACTGAATTGCTATATAGCACAGAATGTGAACGGTGATATAAGCAGTATTAAATAAACATTATATAAACAACATCATTCAACATATAAACATTGATCAATGCAAATATATAAAGTACAAAAAAAGGTCAACAGAAGCTCAAATGTGCTTGCTTTGACATGCGAGAGCCAATGAGGTTTGTCTTTGTGTGTCAATCAAGTAGGTTTTAGCATCAAGCAAATACAGTTGAGCTTCTTTTTACCATTTTGATGTTCTCTATGCAGGGTTATTATAGTTAACTAAAACTAAAACCATTAAAAATTTATGATTTTTAAGTTCTGTTCCCCTTGTTCCAATGTTTCCCATTTCCAGTGGTTTACAGTAGCTCCTGTTTGCCTTAGTTTCATTAGTTCCCTTTTGAGGGAACATTGAAGCCGCATCATGGTGTTGACGCAATGGGAATGCCTTCAGAGCATGCAAGTGTCACATGTAGTACTCACCAAGACATTGGCCTAGGACAAAGTCGGGTGACACAATGCAGTGTGTAATCAATTCTATAAATAACTGTTCCTGGCGGGGTTATTGCCCCATCTCCGCTAAAAACAAATGTTCTTTTGTCTCGGTTGCCTTATGTCAGCATGCTGTTTCAGGGCACCAAGATTGTTCCCTCCCTCACTTTTAACAAAAATGTAAAATTTGTTTCCCTTGCAGACGAGTTAAGAGCATGGAAACTTCTGCCCAATATCTCTAAGTGGGTACTTCAAACAATAGAAAATGGTCACAGGATCCAGTTAAAGTATCGTCCTCTGCGTTTCAACGGTGTGCTTATAACAGTGAAGGCAGTTTATTGCGCTTCTGGCCAAAGGGGCCATGGAGCGTGTTTCCCTACCAGAAAGGCAGTAAGGGTTGGCATCCGGGTGCTAAATGGCATCGACGATTGGCTCATTGTCGCCAGATCACGAGAGTTGGCAGTTTGACACTGAGATGTTGTTCCCGGTCATATCAAGAATTTAGGTTTGAGATGAAATCTAAAGAAGAGCAATCTGTCACCATGCCAGAAAACATAATTTCTCAGGGAGGCTTGGGTTTGACCAAGATGCGGGAGCAATTGTCCCAAGCTTGGGTGATTTCTATTCACATCATGGTAGGCAGTTTGAGGTTAGGCAATGAGCTTTCCGTCCATCAATGCCAGGTTCTGATGGGTCTTATGGCTGCAGCTGCCAACGTAATTCCGTTAGGCTTGCTGCACATGAGACCCTTCCAGTGGTGGCTCAAAAGCAGTGGGTTTCAACCCTCATTAAAACCTGTTTATGGTAAGGGGCACATGCAGAACTCTTTGTGGCCCTTCTATCTGGATGCCGGATCCCCGGTTTCTCACCTTGTGTCCCTCTCTCGAAGCGTGTTACAGTTGCAATATCATTACGACGGACCTCTCTTATGTGCAGTCACGGAAGACCGTCCAGCTCAGGGTCTTTGAAAGGGCTGTGTTCTTAGCAATAAAACACTTTCCTGTGTTGGTGCAGATGGACAACACATTGGTACAGTAGTCTCCTACATAAATCACAAGTGCGGGTTCCGTTCGTGCCCCCTGTTCAGGCTGGTACAGCAGATCCCACTCTAGGAGGATGGCAAACTGCTCTCACTGAGGGCAGTTTACATCCAGGAACACCTCAATTAGGGAGCAGATGTCCTGTCGAGGAACAGGCTGAGGCCAGGGATTGGCAAATCCACCCTCAAATAGTGGAGTCCATATGGCAGAAGTTCGGCCAGGCAGAAGTGGACTTGTTTGCCTCCGAGGAGTCAACTAACTGTCCACTGTGGTTTTCTCTCCATCCTCCAGCTCCTCTGGGGCGGGATGCCATGGTACAGACGTGGCCAAGGCTGTGTCTGTACGTCTTTCCTCCAATTGCTCTTCTCCCGGGAGTCCTGGAAAGCGTCAATCAGGAAGGGCTTCGCTTAAAATTAGTATCACCGTTTTGGCCGGCCCGAGTATGGATTTTGCAGACATTGTGTCTCTCCTGGAAGGCTCTCCAAGGTTCTGCTGCTTCCAAACAGACAATATCTCACTGGGTTTCAAATACGTCTTCGCTTCTAGGAGTCAAGGCTCATTCTAACCGAAGTGTTTCTGCTTCAAAGGTGCTAGCAGTAGGTGCATCTTTGAGGGATGTTTGTGCTGTGGCAGGCTCGTCCTCTCCACACACACATTCATCAGGTTTAATAGTGTGGATGTGGACTCAGCCCCAGGGTTTCCAGTCCTTTTGGGGTGAGTCCTTCCTATAATAGCCTACAGTGCTTGTGCAACTTTCCACAACCTGTGTGCTGGCATCCTCTCAGTATGGCGATGCGAGTATTGTCGTTCCCATTGCATCAACACTATGACACTATGACAATGTTTATGTATGTTTATATGTATGTAACCTGGTTCCCAGAGAATGGGAACGAGGCGCCGCATCGTGGTAACATAATTCGAGTACGCCTGCACGGCTTCTTCAGACAAGTGAATCTGGTGATGTTTTCGCGCCAGTGTTATTTATAGAATTGATTGTGCACTGTGTTGTGTCACCTGACTTGGCCAATGTTTTGGTGTGTGACAACACGTGACTCAGACACCGGCATGTGTGAAGGTGTTCCCATTACGTCAACACCATGATGCGCCGTCTCATTCACTTTCTCAGGGAACCAGGTTACATACATAACCCTGAGACGTTACCCTTGTTAGTTACCATAGTTACCCTCTCAGTCTAACCTGTTCCTTGTTAGCCTCTTGTTTGCCTGTGTATATATACCTCTGTGTTTCAGTCTTTGTTTGTCAGTCATTGTCTTTACACCACTTTGTAAAGGTGTTGTGTCTCCTTAGAAGGGGGTGGAATTACAGCCTCTCTTCTTGTATAATATAATGAATTGAAAATCATAGTTTTCTTAAAAACAGTTTATTGTCTTAAAACCAGTCTATTCTGGATTTAATGTTACAGGCAATGTCTGTGTTTGGTATCTGAGAGGTGACTGAGATCATTTTAGGAATGCAGTAACAGTGCATTTAGCTTGGTTTCCAGAGAATAAATATGTACTTGTTTTTTTAATTAATTAGTTTGCTCAAACAACCAGTTTACAATAAGTTACATTTTATCGAAAGAAAATTGTCAGTTTGAACTTTATTCTTATTCATTTTATTCAGCTGCCCTGAAAAGACAATTCAGGCATGTAAAGACAACTGTGTCTAAGGTCATGAAGGCCAATAACACTACATTTATACACTTAAGACATATGCATACTTAGCATGTGTAGTTCTTTTTAGGATTTATAGCACCACTAGTCACTAAATGTTAAAATATGAATCATGTGTAGAAGCTTGTAACAGTTCTCTGTGTGGATGTAGTTTTAATGTTCTATTCCAGTGAAGTCCTGAAAAAAAAAAAAAAAACAGCCTTGTAGGCAAAAAAAGATATCGGCTATGTTTTATCTAATTGTGCTTGCAGGGGTTGTTTATTATTATTATTAGAGGCATGTAACCATGCCAAAGGAATAGTCTCCAAGATAATTCAACAGCGGCCCAAATGAGAAGAGTCCTTCCAGAAGTTATGACACACCTGTGACCCTTCCCAAAGTTTCTTAAAGGAATAGTTCACTTTAAAATGAAAATTCTGTCATCATATACTCACCCTCATGTTGTTTCAAACCTGTATGAATTTCTTTCTTCTGCTGAACACAAAGGAAGATATTTAGAAGAATATCAGTAACCAGGCAGTTTCTGGGTCCCATTGACTTCCATAGTAGGAAAAAAATATACAGTACTATGGAAGTCAATGGGACCCAGAAACTGTGTTCAGCAGAAGAAAGAAATTCATACAGGTTTGAAACAACATGAGGGTGAGTATATGATGACAGAATTTTCATTTTAAAGTGAACTATTCCTTTAAGTATATAGAACAGAGTCTATATACTGTATACTGTATGATGCTGATGTTGATGTCTTTAAATAACCTAATTGGTATAAAGAACAGAATACCATGTTCGGATGTTGCTTATCTGGGCAGCTTTTCCCAAAAGCATCGTTAGCCAACTATGTTTGCAAATTCCGTCGTTATCAGCATAGTTCAACGAGTCTGTGTTTCCCAAAACCATCGTTCCAATGAACATTCGCAAACAGCATCGCAAAGTTGTGTGGTTGGAACGACAGCTCTCGACCTGTGGTTAGAAGCATAGTTTCTAGTTTGCATGACATGTGGACTTAATACATCCTTATCTTGAGCAAAATAAGCAAGCTGACATTCAGTACAATCTGTGTCTTTTATTTAGAATACATACAAATGTAGATTTAAAGCACCGCTTTTGAAGAGTGCGCATGTGCGAATATACTCTACTACGTAAGAACAAGCATATGATTGAATCTGGAAATAAAGCAAAATAACTGAGAAAAATGAGAAATAGTCCTCAGATGTCCTAGCATTAATTCGATCTCAAACAGATTCATTAAAAGAAGTTATTACTCCACCACATGCATGACATCATAACCCAACATGGTTGAACAGCCACTTTGCGACAGTATGGTCAGTTTTCAGCCAGGACTTTTACGGGGGTTTCCCAAATCACGGAAGTGACCTCGACGTCCAGGTTAGCGTTAGCATAAGCCATCAGGCAAGTGTTATTTAAATAAACTCCTGATGTACTTACAAACTTTCCAATGCCTCGTTTTATGAGTACAGAACCTATACTTGTACTACTGTAGAAGTTTGGTACCATTCCGGGCATTATTAGTGGGGTAATTTACGAGATACAACCTCGGATCCATTAGCGCCTGCACTAAGCCATTCGGCTGATATCTCTAAACAAGCTCTAACTTTAATAATATTCGACCAAGGGAAAAAAAGCTTCTGGGGGGGTGTTTGGCTCGAGGTCATGGTGCAAAGGACCCTAGGTTGAAATGACTCCAAACCACCCCTTTAAGCCAAATGACTAAGCCCATGCACTGACTCAGTACAATGACAAATACAGATCTTAAACCAAACCAATATAGTGATGTCCTTTTATTTATTGATCAATGTGAAGATCAATGTGAAGAATTATGTGTGGTATAAATCCTAGCCATCACATTGTTTTGATTATTTTGTTTTTTTTGTGTTTGTGGAATAAAGACTAGTGATTAGTTCCTCACCTCTCCTTGTCCCAGTATAATGTAACACTAGTTGCCAAAGTTGCCAACATTTCTCATTTTCATTTAGTTTAACTTGAAGTACTAAAATGACCAAAACTAATACTGAAATAAAAATTAATAAATTAAAATTGACATATTAAAGACAAAAAAAAAAAACCCTGAAACAAATTAAATTAAAGTAAATAAATAAATAATAAATAATATACAAACTATAATAGTATCTTAATGATACAAGAATAACACTGGCTCTGTCTATGTGCATTGATCAACGTTTATTTGTGAATAAGTCTAAATTAAACACACTGTGTCTCTTCAGAATAGTTGGATTAAATCGCTTCATTCGTATGGATTACCTTTACAATATCTTTCTGAATTTAATTTTTTTTTTTTTTTTTTCAATGAATAGACAAAATTAAGACGATATTAAAAATATCGTCATTGTGTTCCAAAACTGAAGGAAGTCTTATGTGTTTGGAGTGATATGAGGGTGAGTAAACGATGATAGAATTTTCATTTTTGTACCTATCCCTTTAAGCATGAGGAATAGTGCACTGTAGTTGTGTATGCTGTGGCTTAACTGGTACTTTAGCAATTAATCGTGTACAACATTAATAGATGTGGTAGTGGATGCTATTATTTTATATAATGGGATGCTATGTTTTCTGTAGGGAATTCATCCTGAAATAATCTTGACTGATTTCTTCACTAATTCATAGCAACAAAAGTACAAACGAGTGGACGTAGTGCATTGTGTTGTACAACAAGGATACATATACAACATAGATACCTGAAGTTTATTGTAGTTCTTTTTGAAAACATCCTTTTTCCGCTGCAAGATGGCTGCAAAGGGTGGAATCTCAAGTCCCATTCCTAGCATGCAGTCTGTCTCTCGAATCTGGGTCAGGATCTGGGGGTCAAAGTTCACATGCAGCTCCCCAGTTTCTGGACTCTTGACCAGTAAAGAGGCTTGCAGCCCCAATTTAACTGCCTCAGTCTATAGAAAGATACATAAATATGATTGGTCGTTATGTTATAACATAAAGATAAAACTTTAATTAATTTTATTAGTGTACTTATTAAAAGCTGATCAGAATTGATTTCTTGAAATATAAAAAATAAAAAGAAGATATAATCTAAATATATGAACATTTACAGGATAAGAAAAATATTTTTTCAAAGGCATCAATAAGTGAAAGTGGCACATGAGCAAAGCGCCAAAAAAGCTAAATCAAGTAGGCTAGTCAACAGTACCATACTTTGAATTGACAAGACAACTGACCTGTGCCATCCAGCTCTGATGATAAAGCACCTCAAACTCCAGCAAGACCTTGGCCACCCGATTGTAATTTCGAATGATGGGCTTGGCATCTGGGGTGCTGAGTATCCCAGGCAGCTGCTGGAAAAGATCCATGGGCTCCTGGATGCGGCTGTACAGCTGCCGAGCCCACATGATCTTCCCCGCGATCGGAGGGAGGTCTGGAGCAATGGGGGGTTCTGTCTTCTGTTTGGTGTAAATTCGAGAGATCATCTCAATGTCCCTGCCAAAGTTTTGCAGAATCTTCTGGTATTTCTCACTGATGCCCAAGTCTGGGATGCCAAGCCTGGTGAATATGAAAAAATTAGTCAGCAATTTTTGTTGTTGTTGAAATAAATAAATTACTTCATTGAGCAAAGATATATTAATGTATCAAAATTGACATGAAAGACTTTTGACATTGTCTCCGAAAAATTCTATTCCAAATAAATGCTGTTCGTTTTAACTTTTAATTCATCAAAGAAACCTAATAAAAAATCATGTCATCATGTTTTCCACAAAACATATTAAGCAACCATTTTCAACTGTGATAATAATAAGAACTGTTTCTTAAGCACCAACTCAGCAAATTAGAATGTGCGAAGGATCATGGGACTCCTTTGCAATCAGAGGGATAAGTTGCATTTTAAAATGTATTCAATAGAAAACAGTTATTTAAAATTGCAATACAATTTAACAATATTACTGTCATTTTGATTAAATAAGTGCAGCAACAGAAATAAAAATAAAATAAAAATCTTACCCACCCCAAACTTTTAAATGATTTATATATATAAAAAAGATATTACCTTTCAAATTTCTTAAGCACATATAAAGCCCGCTCAGTATTTTGAATTTTGTCAAAGGTGTTGTCCATGAAAGTTTTCAGTTGGGTCTAGAAAGAAATATTTAAGAGCATAAGGAATTGTTTTAAACAAATTCAAATTAATAAAAATTACAAAACTAAAAACATACTTACATGTAGTTCACTAGTTTGTTTACAAAATTCATCATAGTCCTGATCAAAGTCAGTCCTTCTTTGGTCCAGGAAACGGTACTGTTTTTTCTTCATGGTCAACACAATGGCCTGGACATACATAATTAGTAATAAAAAAGAAACAAACCGCTGTCAGCTGATTTATACATGTTCTCCTATACACTTCGTCAAAAAAAAAAAAAAACCTTGGCCAAGGCAAAAATGGCAAAAAATAATTACATAAATAGTGGTCTTTTAATGGTCTTAACCATTTATTCACAAATCACTGTTCGGGAAATTAGTAAGAATTGCACAAATACTGTAGATGAAGTAACTTAGCCTTTAAGAAATAGCCTTCTCCAACTTCCCCAAAGCAGACAGCTTTTTACAAAAGGAAGAAGATTCAGTGTTGTCCCACTCAATGTTGATGGCTTTAAACAGTTCATGAGTTCATGACCAAATATTCACTATATTGTTCAAATCTGAACTCTGACCAGGCTAAAACCATGAGCCTGATGGATTTGTTCTCAAGCCACTTCTTGGTGGCTTCTTGGAACATTGTCTTGTTGAAAAATAACATCTGTTCATTCCTCTTTAGAAAACAACTTTTCATTTGAGGGAAGCAAGCCATTCTGCAATATTCTCCTGTTCTCCAAAGCATTAAATGACTTTTCACAGCATCTAAAAAGGCTCTCTAAACACTGACACCTCCTCCTCCCTGCTTCACTGTGATAAAGATGCATTTGTTATTATATATTTCTCAGCAGATTTGTGAAGACATTTCTCTGGAGCATCACCATGCAACTCTTGTTTCATTGTAATTCATCACTCCACACACAACTTCCCATATTTTGCCAAAACTTCATTCTGTCTTTGATGTTTTTGAGTCAGCAATGGCTTTTTAAGTAGTGCATTTGCTTAAAATTTGTTCATTTCCAGACCAATAATTTGTGGTTAAGACTATTAAAAGCTTAGTGTTTTGCCATTTTGGGCTTGGCCCTTTTTTTCTTCTTTGCCCATAAAATGTATTATTTATACAATTATCAAAATATGGAACAGGAATTGTTCACCTAAAACAAAAATATGTTATTCTGTCATCCTTTCTTAACCCATATGTCATTAATTAATTTATTAATTTATTTATTTATTTTATTTTTTTGAATGCTAACACTGCTTTTTTTCATAAAACAAACCCAGTATCCAGTGGCTATCAAGCTCTTAGAGGACTAAAAAGAACTATAAAAGTAGTCCATTCAGAGTGTGTGCTAAATTCCAAGTCTTCTTAAGCCATGTGATAGTGTGAGACACATGAAAGCCATAGGCATTATTGATGTCACATGTAGCACAACTGTATATACTGTATGACATATTTAGAGGGCACAATTTTCAATAAAGACTTCTAGACTACTTTTATGGTGCCGTTATGGAAATTTATAGTCCGTGGAATATGCTTTCCTTGCCAAGGAAAGAGCAGCATGAGTCTTCCTGAAAATGTCTTCTGTGTTCCATAAAATAATTAAAGTTGTATGGGCTTAGAATAATATGAGAATAAGTAGGACTAAATGGTGACAGAATATTCATTTTTGAGTGAAGGATTCCTGTAATGGCTCTTGATAAAACAACCATGAGCAGATCTTTACCAAAAACATTCCCAGTTGGAAAGATAAATATTCAGTCGTTTGCTACAACAACATTCAGCTGTGTATACAAGAACACCTTAAACGCCCAGAGGAGCAGTTTGTTGTAAAATATTAATTGACTCCTACAGACTGTCAACTTTCACAAAGAACAGGAGTTAGCAATAGATCTCTATCAGCTTTTGTTCAATTATTCAGTTCTCCTCCAGGAGCATGGAGCCCTCTGGGTCTGAACTTTGTTTCCATGGACACAAAAAAATGAGAGTGAATAAATAAACTTGTGACTGGAATAAAGAGATGCAATGAATGTTAATGGACTCACAGTACGACAATACTAGGTTAAAGCTACAGGTAACATTTGCCCTTTCATGCAAATCCAAGACCAGCCTGCCAGCCAAAATCACAGAATTCATCATTATAAAAAAATAACCACAATACTGATGTCAGATCATTGTGAAAGGGCAGTTTCTACTTTTAAGTTCAAGTTATGGCTTTAGTTCCCAACCCATACTGGTTAACACTTCATAATGAGACATGCACTACATTAAAAATAAGTTATTCCTTTACAGTTACCTCCCATTTTGTCTGCATATCTGCAGTCTGTCCACAAGAGGCAGCAGAGAGAACAAATACCACTTATGTTAACAATGCTAATTACAGTAAAAGAAAATGCTTATATATTGAATTAAACTTGATCACAATTGATGATTTAAAAAAAAAAAAAAAAATCTATGAGAAGCAGTTATTTATCCTTATGTGTATAATTTCCCCATACTGGAAATCTGAATTAAGTTCATACTAAACTATTATGGAATTACATAGATGTAATCATTGGAAAACTACAGCAATGGCAAATTGCAAATTATTCAAAAGTGTCTCACTTTAACGATATTCACCCTAGGAGACTTACACATCACCATTATGAACAGCACATTACAATCATCTTAATAAAGTCTAATTATACCCCCTATTGTGTATAATATAGTTCTTGGGAATATCTTACAGTGGTTGCACAGAATGAGGTGTTTGACTACCTTTAATTAAATCTCAGGTTATACAGTGCGTTTAGTTCACTGACAAATGCCTCATCCAAATTCAACATTTATATGCCATTAAAGAAGACAACCTATCCTTAATTCAGTAATTACACTAATTTCTGGGTATGTTCTTTTGTCTCCGTTGCAAACCTAAAAATAGAAAATAGAAAATACTATGTCATAGTCATGATACCTGAAATCTGGTTGCCATGGTTTCCAGTCCCTCAATTTTGGAGTCCTGCAGGGCATTGTAGGTGGTAATGGTGTTAAACATGTTTAGGATTTTGTTCATCCGTCGCTGAAACGTGTCAAACTTGCCAAAGATGTACATCTCGCTAAAGTCAAACTGGCGCTCTGATGGATTCTCCTCTAGCTTCTGCTTGGTTTTTTGGAAATACTTCTGGTATTCCTGAAATATTGAACACAAATATTTGTGTTTATATTTTATTCATGTAGACACCTTTTTTCTAAAACAACAATCAATAAATTCAATATATCAATATTTTCAACTACTTTTCCATTACCCATTCCAAAAGAAAATGAATCACTACTTTTGAGTAACTTATTTTTGTTCCCTTTCAAAAGCTACTCTCAATGCTGCGCTGAGTTAGCGCTATGGGAAAACAAGTCGCAAACAATCAGGAGATGCGTGCCTCAGTGTTCACGGCCCATCTCTGATTATGATAAGCATGAGCTCTGCTTTGAGTGTTTGAGCATGGCGAGTGTGAGCACTGTGATTTGTTCTCTGTTAAAGTGCTTCACGCTCATCTCGCATATCGCGAGCTGGTTTGGCTGAGGTATTAAATGGCAAAATAGCCATCCGAGCACTCCTCCCGTGATGACAAAGCACATGAGGAGTTGCTTGAGGTGGTCACTCGTGCAGTGGCCAGATTACAGCTAGACTGGCCACAAGAGAAAGAGCAAGCACTCTAAGTTAGAGAAGATTTCTGTCCTGTGGCCAGAGTAACAAGTTTACTCTCATGAAGGTCCTTGAAGAAGGGGAGAGACTGTCGCTGAGGCCCCTCCCCTTCTTCAAGGACCTTCATGAGAGTAAACTCGTTCATGGGGGAAACCTTATTCTTCACGTGTCTTTGAGCATGTGGTTATACGATGATGTCCCAGTTGGAAGAAATGCTTATGGGCTATCTCTCCTGGGAGCTCATCGTCACTTAAAAAGTCAGCACTCCTCACCAAGCTGTTCAGAACAGCATTCACGCTGGTAGGGAAGGCGTTTCAGTCAGTGGGTCATGCTGGTGTTGCTCTGCACAACATGGCAGGCGTACCAGGCTGACCTGCTGAAAAAGAGAGAAAAGCCTCCCAGGACAGGGCACGTAAAGAAATGTTAAGTAGCTCCTTCCCGACACCCTCCCGACACCGTTATTCCATCCCCGCCATCTTCGTTTTTCGGTGCAGCGTGCAACTGAAATGTTTAATATTCAGTTGTTTCCTGCCATTCCCCAGGACATATTTAGGATATTTAACATTCCCCCTTCAAGACGTTGCATCACATTGTGTCACAAGACGTTCCGTCACAAGACATTGCGTCACCAGATGCTGCATCAAAATTAGTGCCCCTTTCGGAGAAGTTGGCAGTGTGGAACCTACTGCCAAACATATGTCCTTGGGCTTTGAGAACCGTAGCCAAAAGCTACAGAATACAGTTTGCGCACCCTCCACCTCATTTCAACGCTGTGGTCTCCACTACCGTGAAACCGGAACAAGCGCACTTGCTGATACAATAACTGCAAACTCTGCTGGACAAAGGGGGATATAACATGTTCCCCTCCCAGACAGACAGTCAAGTTATTACAGCCACTTTTTCCTGGTTTCCAAAAAAGATGGGGGATTGCATCAAATTCTAGACCTTCGCGGTCTGAACCGTTCTCTCGGAACATTCAAAATGTTTAAAGTTAAAAAAATAATTGTGTCTCAAACTTAACACAAACATTGGTTTGTCACAATCGACCTCAAGGACGCATATTTTAATATAGAAATTCTGCCACAACACAGGAAGTTCCTGAGGTTTGCTTTTGGGAATCAATAACGGGTTCTTCCATTCGGCCTAGCCTTGTCACCCCACACATAAACACAACATGCATGGATTCAGCTCTGGCTCTGTTGCGACTCCAGGGCATCCACATTTTAAATAACAGACAACTGGCTGATTTTGGCCCAGTCTCAAGAGCTTACACTTCGACATCGGATGTCGTCCTTGCTCATCTTGTATCTCTGGGGTTGGGACTCAACTTCAATGTCATGACCTTGTAAAGCCAATACAACTCTGTAACTTTATTTGCAGAGTTACTAGAAATGGGCATTAGATAGACATAATACCGATGATTTCAACTTCTAGATTTTAATCTTAATAAACTAACAAATCAACAAGGGTCTTGCCTCTTATTCATGGCTCCTTGTTGGCCGACCAGCATTTGGTCCTCAGAGATAATATCCCTCCTCCCCCGGCTCACCCTCTGCGATTCCAAACAGGAGAGACCTTTTTTCTCAGCACAGGGGACAATATTTCATTCCCAGCCCGAGCTTTGGAACCTTCAAATTTGGCACCTGAGGGGGACCAACTGAGGGATGTTGGGCTTCCAGCTGATGTCGTACAGACTATTCTAAATACTAGGGCTCCCTGCATAAGAAGGATCTATGCCGTTAAATGGGGTGTCTTTGAAAGATGGTATACTGCATGCCGTGCAGACCCAGTGCACTGCCAGATTGTTTCAGTGCTGGAGTTTCTGCAGGAAAAATGATCAGCATGCCCCGCTACTCTCAAGGTATTTGTGGCCACCATATCGGCTTGCCATGCCCGGATTGATGGGGCTCCGTTTGGGAAGCACCCGCTGATCACCCACCTTATCCGTGGAGTGAAGTGGCTGAGGCCTCCTGTTAGAGCAAAGATCTTTGCCATAGTCCTTGAGGGGCTAGTTGAGACACCATTTTGAACCACTAAAGTTAGCGCCTTACAAGATTCTGACTCTGAAGATGGTTTTGGGGCGGGGATGGCCGCCACAAAGTAAACAATGTCATACTTGGTGTGGGAAGCTATTGCTCTAGCCTATGAGGCAGGCGGTCAAGTTTTGCCACTAGGAGTTAGGGCTCATTCCACCAGGGGGGTTCCATCCTCCAGGGGTTTGGCAAGAGGTGCCCCCATGTGATGCGGCAGGCTGGTTCAGATTAATCACATTTTATGTTTGGATGTTCATGTTACTCCAGGCTCACACGCCCTCGAGTCGACATCCCAAGCTCATGTCTGAGGCTTTTCTCGTGTTTGTGTGTTACACAACCTTGAGGGGTCCAGACACTTTCAGTGTCGGCGGTGTTGGTATTCTCGTTCCCATAGCACCCACACAAGCACCCCCTGCTGGCCTCACTAACACTTCTTCCAGCAGCAACCTAGTCCAGGCGCGACGCAAGTGTTTTTTTTGCTAGTTTCAGCCCGACACAGTTATCATTTTCACGTCCTGCGCCACATTGTTTAAATAGCAAATGCATTTGCACCCATTTGTGTGCCCATGGGCGTGCTGGTCTGAAAACGAGGTGTGTTCAGCCGCACTGTTGGCGCGTTGCTATTTTGAGGCAACTGTAATAGACTGCGACATTGACCAATAAAAACCTGGTCTAAAGTCAATGGCGTAGTATTTTTTTCATTATTTAAAGGGCACATTAGACTTAATGTTACAAAGATGTGGTGGAATCTGGCTTGTCCCGAAGATGGTCTGCTTGCACGCTTTAACCTTGCGCATGAGCTGATCCGTTACCTCGTTAGAGAATCGTTCAGTCTTTCCGCTTGCAAATTCCGCCATGTAAATAGCAATCTGCCATGGCACGAGCGCAACTGGCTTTTAAAGGGAAAGGGAGATGAGATTCTGATTGGCTTATTGCACGTTACGCTCAAAACGCGCCCATTACTTACTAAGAGAATAGGGACAACCATTTTAGACCATGCCCCGGGCACACCGACCATTTTTCCTGTCGTTAAACTAGCAAAAGTGGATTCGGACACGCCCTAAGTGCACTTGTGTGGTGCTTTTCAATTGTTAAAATAGGGCCCCATGTGTTGTGTTCAAAGGCAGTGTTCAGCAGATGAACAAAAAAGCAAATGAAGCAAGCCACTTTAATGTGAAGCTTGCATTTGTTAAATTACTTTTTTAGTAGAAAAAATTTAAAGGTCCCGTATTATGCCCCTTTTCACAAGATGTAAAATAAGTCTCTGATGTCCCCAGAGTGTGTATGTGAAGTTTCAGCTCAAAATACCCAACAGATCATTTTTTACAGCATGTTTAAATTGTCATTTTTTGGGGCTCAGAAAAACGTTTTAGTGTGTGCCCTTTAAATGCAAATAAGCTGCTGCTGGACGACCCAGGGGGCGGAGCTTCATGAGCTCGCGCTCAGTCTCTCAGGACAATTTCATCTCACGGAATGATGATAATATCAGAAACTCTCAGTAATGGTGTTCATTTCGAGTCGGACAATAATGCCTACAGAGTCAGAGTGCTGTATAGAGATGGAACAGGTATAGTTTAGTAGTTTAATTACGGTTATTATAACGTATTTGTCATCTGCTTGTATGTATCCATTATTTATTAATAGCCTACAAGTCTGCTGTTTCGGACCAGGTCCGAATGATGATCAAACATATACTGATGAGTTTAATAAAGTTTATTGTACATCACACAAAAGATGAAGCGTCAGTTTTACTTCAGAAAATCACCGTAAGAGCTGAGTAAACACAGTAAGTTATAAGAAGTGCGCAAGTACATAAACGAATTTCGGTAGAGTTGAGGGAGCATTCCTGTGGGCGGAGGTTAGTCAAAAAACTGTTCTACTGATGTCATTAAAGAAGGAAGTAGAGGGATGTAGTCCAAACGGGCCGTTCGATGTGGGCGACTTCTGTTAAATAAAATATCTCGCTTGGCATTGAACTTTGAGCTTTATAATTTTACAGATATTATTTATACTCTAACAACAACATTACACATTCAATTACATTGAAACATGGGATCACGAAGAACGGGACCTTTAAATAAAGTTTATTAAGATGTTTAAATCTAGAAGTTGAAGTCTCTAGGTATAATGTCTATCATGTCCATTTCTGGTAACTTTGCAAACAAAGTCACAGAGTTTATTGGCTTTACAAGGTCATGACATTGAAGTTGAAAGCTAAAATATCTATACATAACATCACACTATCATATTAGCACATATAGGCCTGGTTTCACAAACATGGCTTAGATTAAGCCAGGATTAAACCTTAGTTCATTTAGGACATTTAAGTAGATTTTATAAACGTGCCTTGGAACAAAAACATAACTGGTGTGCATCTTGAGACAAAACAATGGCAGTGACATATTAAGATATGTCAGTGCAAGTTGCTTTCAGTTAAAACAGCTCACACATAAATGTTAGTCTGGTACTAGGCTTAAGCCTTATCTTTGCAACCAGAAGATAATGTTTAAGTCTTCTGGCTATGTGTTCTTGTGCTTATCTTTCCCTACAATGGATGAACATCAGAGCTTTAAAGCTTAGCAAAATCTGTCTCTTGGTAAAATGGGATAGACAGATGTAGAAGAAGAAAGCTGTGGATGAAGGTTAAGTGTTGTGTTCAAAGGCAGGCTTATTTAGCAGATGAGCTCCTAGTGCCACTGGAGCTGTTTTGTTTAGTTTTTTTTTTTTTTTTTTTTCTTTGTCATCTTTTTACTTACATTAAAGGCCAAGGAAAATGTGACACATTTTGCTTTTTAAAAATGCTGTAGTATCTGGACCTTGATCAGTTTATATAAGCACATCATCCAGCTAAATGTCACATTGTACCTGATTCAAGCGAATGGCAGCTTTGAGTTTCTCAGATACCACTTCCTGCGGCTGATCCCATATGGTTACTGAGCCATTATTTGTGATATAGGCCTTACAGGCGGTGATCATTTGATTTGTAACCTAAGGAGAAAGATAATATTTCCAGTTTAAAGTATTATGTCTTTGAAATTAAATTAACTTGGATGTCAGCTCACTCTTACCTTGACAAAAAGGGAGGTGATCTTCTCTGAGGTGTTGTAGTAACGAGAGATGCTATGGATCATACGGATCGCATTTATGAGCCCAGGAATAGCTTCTACCATGGACACCTACATAAAGATGCACCAAGAACACAGCTAATATCACAGGGTGTAATAAATTCTTCATTATAAACTCTTTATAAACTAGTTACTGTATAACAGTATTCTGTACACTGTACAGTATACTGAAGAAGCAGTCGAACAACAGGAGAGAACATCAGTCTGTGAGTGTTTAGGTTTCCCAGTAGATTTTCTTTGTTGCTAGAAAACTTTGTTTTATTTAACTGTGTTTTACTCTGGTAAAAGGCACGCCCACGTGGCATTTGTTTGTGTCCTGACTTTTGAGTTCAGCTTAGCTAAATAGTAGGGCGTGGCCAAAGCCAGTTAAAGAATTTATTCAACCCATCTGCTAGTACTTGTTAGAAGAAGCAGTTGAACAACAGGAGAGAACATCAGTCTGTGAGTATTTAGTTTTCCCAGTAGATTTTATTGCGGTTCTTTGTTGCTAGGAAACTTTGTTTTATTTACTGTGTTTTACTCTGGTAAAACGCACGCCCACGTGGCATTTATTTGTGTGTCGTGACTTTTTGGCTAAATAGTAGGGCGTGGCCAAAGCCAGTTAAAGAATTTATTCAACCCATCTGCTAGTACTTGTTAGAAGAAGCAGTCGAACAACAGGAGAGAACATCAGTCTGTGAGTGTTTAGTTTTCCCAGTAGATTTTAGCACGGTTCTTTGTTGCTAGGAAACAATTGTTTTATTTACTGTGTTTTACTCTGGTAAAACGCGTGCCCATGTGGCATTTGTTTGTGTGTCCTGACTTTTGAGTTTTGCTTGGTTAAATAGTAGGCTGTGGCCTGCTGTATTCAATAACGAGGTATTAGGCGTGTATAAAATTGGTTAGTGCACCGCGGGGCAGCGGTCGCGGCAGCCCTCATGTGAAGCCCTCATCGTCCACCGTGCAAGGACACCGACAAGGCACTTTAATATTAATTTCTTGTTGTTTATTTAATTCTCTTGTTGTTTCCTTTCTCTTCTACACAACTCTTCATCTTATCTTTCTGTTTGTGAGCTCTCTTACACTGTGTTTTCAAATCCCTATTATTACTAACATACGTAAATCAAATTTCACAAGTCGGAGGCAGTGCAATCCTAACAACCTGTTTACCTTCCCGGTGTCTTCTAGTACTATATTCTCTTTTTCTATTGGTCTCTGGAATTGCCAGTCCGTGTGAAACAAAGCTGATTTCATTACATCAATTTCTAGTCATTCAGGTCTCATCTCAAACGATTGGAAATTTGATCCTTTACCACCTCTGTGTGACAACAGCTCATTTGAATCACATTCAATTACCATCACTAGCCCTATTAAAATCCATTTTGTAGTTGTATATCGTCCCCCAGGTCAGCTTGGCGGTTTCTTGGAGGAGCTTGATGTGCTACACTCATCCTTCCCTGAGGATGGTACTCCTCTCATAGTTCTTGGAGACTTCAACATCCACCTAGAAAAACCTCAGGCTGCTGATTTCCACACTCTGCTTGCCTCATTCGACCTCAAACGAGTATCTGCTGCGGCTACTCACAAATCAGGTAACCACAGGTTACCTTTCGGCGAAACCTACGCTCACTCTCACCCTCTCGCCTATCCTCTTTGGTCTCATCCACACTTCCTCCACCTGATCAGCTCTCAACACTAGACACTAACAGTGCAACTGATACTCTTTTCTCCACTTTAACATCCTGCTTGGACAACTTCTGCCCCCTTTCCTCCAAGCCAGCCCGTGCCACACCCTCTGCCCCCTGGTTATCTGATGTTCTCCGTGAACATCGTTCTAAACTCAGGGTCAATCCCTCCTCTCTTCCTTCTCTGCTAATATCTCTACTGCTAAAATGACTTACTATCATAACAAAATTAACAATTCTTCTGACTCTCACATGCTTTTCAAAACCTTCTCCTCTCTTCTCAACCCTCCTCCTCCTCCTCCTCCTCCCCTAACAGCTGACGATTTTGCCACATTCTTCATAAATAAAACAACCACCATCAGCAGCCAATTTACCAATCCACAAACTGATACACACATTTTACCAGCTAACACACACATTCTACTCTCCTTCTCTCTACTTTCAGAGGCAAAAGTCTCCCAACTCCTCCCTTCCAATCGCCCTACCACCTGTCCGCTTGATTCTATTCCCACTAACCTACTAAGCCATTTCATCCTCAGTTGTACCCACACTCACGCACATAATAAACACCTCTCTTCACACTGGCTCCTTTCCCACAGCATTAAAGCAGGCTCTGGTAACCCCACTGCTTAAGAAACCCACCCTAAATCCAGCACATCTGGCAAATTACAGACCGGTATCTCCTCTTCCATTTGTCGCGAAAACACTTGAACGAGTTGTTTTCAACCAGATCTCTTCCTTACTTACACAGAACAACCTCTTGGACAACAATCAGTCTGGTTTCAAAAGCGGACACTCAACTGAGACTGCCCTGCTCCCAGTAATTGAAGCTCTGAGACTGGCAAGAGCAGCTTCCAAATCCTCAGTTCTCATCCTGCTGGATCTGTCTGCTGCCTTTGACACAGTTAACCACCAGATCCTCCTGTCAATCCTAAAGACAAAGGGCATCTCGGGAACCACACTCCAATGGTTCAAGTCTTACCTCTCAGGTAGGTCCTTTAGGGCAGTGGTTCTCAAACTTTTTAGAGTGGCGTACCTCCTGAGGCTTTTCACATCCTTCTGCGTACCCCCTCTCTGCAGTCGCACCTTTTTCAGTAAGGGACAATATTTGCCCCCTTAAATAAATTTTTAAATCGACCTTTACAAATATCTTTATAAAAGAAATAATGCTTTAAATAAAATAAAAAGTTAAATTGAGGAATATGCAGTGATGGTAAAACGAACTGATGCTTTGAAATATTAAATTAAAACCGCCAGTAGGTGGCGGAAAGTCACTGTCTTTATGAGTGAGTCATCAAGTCATTCATTCATTCAGTAACAAAGCAAGTGGCTGTAATTATGAATGAATCATTGACTCTCACGATTTGTTCAAAGCCGCAGATTCGTTCACAAACACTGCTGTGGCTTTGTTGGAGCTATTATTTTGTTGCAAAAAATACTGACAATACTGTTTTTTGATCATCACTTAATATTAATACCTTTTGTTTGTTGAGCTGTTGTATAAAATCACTGTCACATTTTCAGTCGTGTGGAAATTATAATGTATAATTATAATGTATAATATGTGATCAACATTAAACACAGGAACTCACGCAGGGTATGTATCTGTATCGAAGAGAGTTTGAATATTAAATCGATCTCAATACACAGTCTAGTGTCTATATTTGTTCTTCGTGCTAGTAAGTACTAAATCCCCACTTTTACAAAGGTAGGCTACATTGTCGAGAACGGCAGTATAGCGCGATTTGCCAAGGCAGCATAATCTGCACAAAACCTACAGTATCATATGCACGCTGCTTGTGTGAATGCAGTCAGTTTTGACCGCAAAAGATGAGGTAATTTGATCGGGTGTCATGTATTTAACGCATTTTACCTGATAGAAATACATGCTCAGTTTTAATGTTATTTTTAAGGTGGGGTAGAATTAAATGAATGGCAAAACTTTGTATTTTGTTTGCGTACCCCCTTCTGTCACCTCACATACCCCAGTTTGAGAACCACTGCTTTAGGGTGTCGTGGAGGGGTGTGGTGTCTAAGACCCAACATCTAGCTACTGGAGTGCCTCAGGGCTCAGTGCTTGGACCACTTCTCTTCTCCATCTACATGACATCACTAGGATCTGTGATTCATAAACATGTTTTTTCCTATCACTGCTACGCTGATGACACACAACTCTACCTCTCATTCCAGCCTGACGATCCGACGGTAGCTGATCATATCTCAGCCTGCCTGACAAACATTTCTGGCTGGAGGAAGGAACACCACCTTCAACTAAACCTTGCAAAGACAGAGTTACTTGTGGTCCCGGCCAACCCAACACTTCATCACAACTTCACCATTCAGCTAGGCTCGCCATCCATAATTCCATTAAGGTCCTCCAGGAACCTTGGAGTTGTAATTGATGATCAATTGAACTTCACAGACCACATTGCTAGAACTGCCTGGTCATTTAGATTTGCCTTGTACAACATTAGGAGGATCAGGCCCTTCCTATCAGAGCATGCTACAGAACTCCTTGTCCAAGCGCTTGTTCTATCCTGACTGGACTATTGTAATGCTCTCCTGGCTGGTCTTCCAGCTTTCACTGTCAAACCTCTGCAACTGATCCAGAATGCTGCAGCCAGAGTGGTCTTTAATGAGCCGAAGAGAGCACGTCACTCCTCTCCACACAAAATTGCACTGGTTGCCAGTTGCCGCTCGCATCAAATTCAAGTCACTAATGTTTGCCTACAGAACAACCACTGGCTCTGCTCCCTTTTACTTAAACTCATTACTTCAGACTCATGTGCCATCCAGAAACTTGCGCTCTGCAAGCGAACGACCTCTTGTGGTGTCATCTCAAAGAGGCACGAAATCTCTTTCTCTGACCTTTACCGTGACTGTTCCCTGCTTGTGGAATGATCTGCCTAACTCAACCAGAGCTGCTGAGTCCACAGCCACTTTCAAGAAACGGCTGAAGACGCATCTTTTTCGACAGCACTTGATCCAGTAATACTAACACTTTCTATTCTATTCTATTATTTAAAAAAAAAAATATTTAATTTAATAGACTAAACTGAGAAGGGTCATAGCACTTGCATATTGTTGTCCTACTGTTTGTTTTAACTGCTTCTATTGTTCTCATTTGTAAGTCACTTTGGATAAAAGCATCTGCTAAATGAATAAATGTAAATAACACGCATAAATACAACCTTAGTTGGCCCATTTTTTTTAACCGTGTTATTTATTTAAAGTGCATTTTTATATTGGTCTAATCGAAAAGCATGGTTTCATGTTTAAACCTGTTTTGTTCAGTTTGCCTAAAATAAAACACTCCTCATAAAAAAAGAATAAATAAAACAAACACATTTTTTTAATAGTTGATCATTTTTGCTTGTTGATGTGCAGGATGTACTGCTAGCTTTACTGACTGCAGAAGTAATTTTGGGTTTAATTAATTTTTCTGGTGGATTTTTTGTTGTTGTTGTTAGTAAGGTATTTTGAAATTGTCTTCAGTTTTCATGTTTAGAAAGCATGTTTACAAATTTAGTAACCGTAGCAGAAAAAGCCTTACAGGGTTGCTGTTGTACAGCGGGTCACAAAACTTCTCAAGGCTGTACAGGTACTTCACATTGTCTTTGGCCTCATTTGCTGCATCAGTGATCCTGATGTCTAGTTCTCGCCAAACCTGGAGAGACAAAGAATTAAGGGGTGAAAATTAGACCCCAAAAAAAGTTAGGTAAAAAGGTAAACTTCAACTGATAATATAAACCATCAACTAACCTTAATGAGTTTGGACTTGGCTATAATGAGAACCCCCAGCACAGCTTTGACCTCGGGGCTCTTCAACTGGTCCAGCAGGTAGTTAAAACGGGACATGCGTTTCTTCCAGTGGTCAAGCTCTGCACGGGGGCCCAGGTCATCTGCCTCTTTCCTTAGCTGGTCACTCTCTGCAAGGACCTTCAAAGCACAAGACAGTGTGATTGAAAAGTGAATACAACATATTAAAGACATCACAAAGGAGTTAACACTTTGAAGAAGATCTAACTTTCATAATTTCAAGAAAACCAATGCATATAATAAATGCTAATCAACAAACTAAAATGCATTTAAAACCTTTTCGATCTGTTTGATCCAGGTTTTCATGCAGGCTTCAATCTTCTCCAGAGCCTCTGTGCTATTGGCCACAGCTGTGTAATCTGAAGGACCTTTCAACGTCTTCAAGTCAAATGTTTCACATTCTTGGAGGTTTACCTGGAATATTAAACAGTTTTCACAGATGTTACTTTGGGCTGGAGATGTTTCAGGACATTAGATGTTAAATGAATGTTTGAATGATTTCTGATGACACTGGAGACTAGAGTAATGGCTGCTGAATATTCAGCTCTGCCATCATGGCATCATTTGCCATTTTTTGCCAAAAAATGTTTTTATCATTCATTAGTTGGATAAAATCGTTCTAAAAGTGATTCCAATGATATCAGTCCTCTATGCCATTCTTGTTATAGTTGTGGTGTGAACTCTGCTGTATCTTTATCGTTATCTTTATTATTATCGTCCTTGGTGTGAACGGGCCTTTAACCTTATCACTACCCCCAGACCTAACATTACCCAAATTCTATCCCTAAAATCAGAGGGAAATGATAGGTGAATAACACTAACGTGGAAGCCTTAGCATAAACTTGACAAACTGTAATTAGTTGTGATTAGAATGTTGTTCCAGGATCAACAAAGATGATGATCCAGGAACATGTTGTTGGTGAAATCACGTTCACCAAGATGAAAGATTGCAGTAACTAAATAAAGTCACAGTAGTCTTATGTGTGCACAAATCCTGTTGAAAGAACCCAAAACATTATTTTAAAATTATCTACCCCTCTCTCCACCACATTCCAAGATCTTATAAATCCGGAAAAAGTGTCTTGATGGCTGAAAGCTTAAAAGAGTTTAAAAAATGGCTTCACATTTCCAATATGTCATCTGCCTGACCAAATCCACCATCCAATTCATTTCTGAGAGTCCATGGATCAATATAAAACTAGAATGGAGTGTGTACAATCCGTGAGTGTAAAAGTGTGCCTCTCTCTTTGTCCTTTTGTATTTGTGAGACCTTTTCCTGGAGGCTCTCCTGTGCCCCAGCTAACACAGAGACAAAGCTGTCCAGGGAACTAATGAAGTCTTGTTTGACAGCCTGAGCCTGCGGGCTTGCTAGCTCTCCCCAGCCGTGGTTCATCTTCCTCAAAGTGGGGATGAAGATCTCTGACAGCAGCTGCTCCACGCTCTTCAGCAGACCAACACCCGTGGTGTCCAACATGTTGAAGTTCACATCCTATAACAGCAAACAGAGGCAAAAGGATGAACACATACACAAGAGACTTGTGTTGTGGTTGTTTTGATGACATATAAGGCTCTAACTGAAGCAAAACATTACACACAGCAAATGGTAATAAAAAAGAGGTTTTATTAACCTTAATAAAATGTTGTCAATGTCAGAAGTTCAGTTAAATATTACATAATTCATTTTATATGAGGTTTGTCATGCAAGCCAAACTTCAAGGCATGTTTACAACATGATTTTGTAATTTCAGCTGTATGACAATAAATTGGTAATTGTTGAATACAGTCGGGATTATATTAAAATCTCCATGTGGTTCCGATATTTGATGTTTTTAAAACAAACTAGCTACTTTTCATGCTAGTTTAATGTATGTTAGATGATAGTCTATCATTAATATTTCTGGTTAAAAAAACAACAACTTTTGTGCCTCTAATGCTTTAAAAAAAGGAATGTACTAAATAATACTAATGTCTTAAGCAAGAACTATGTGTAGAGAGAGAAAAAAAGACCATGCTATTGACATGGTTAACAGATGGTGAGATTTTTCTTGGAAAACCTTTGGGGCTGCTTTTCAGACATTTTCTCTTGTTTCTCTTTACCCTGTGGATATTCTCTGATGTGATAGGCTTGGAGGTGTTTGCCCGGGTGAAAAATACACAACTGCCAGTGAGGGCCACATCTGTGCCTTCAGTCACGAAGACCTTCGCTTTCTTACCGCGACTCACTGAGGAGGATACAGCTACCAAACAAAGACACAAAGACAAGTCGATCATTGCTGAAATCTTTTTGCATGTCTGGTTTGGGTGCAGTGTTATAGAGTCTAATGAGAATCATCATTGAGAATATTGACAATAACAAACAAACAATTAAACAACATTACTGGATTTTCTTCTTCTTTTTTTTTTTTTTCATTCAGTGGTTCATTGGAAAAATGTGCCTGTGGCGACATTTCTGCAAAACATTAAATTACATTGCTTCTAGCATATTTTGCAACACTTTTAATGTGAAATATCCAGTGAGCAGCCTTAAGAACTTGAGTTTAGTTTTATCAATGAGCCAATAGGTTGATTTATTTTTAATATTACTTTTTTGAATTTGGGGTGAATTATGACACAGACATTATTGTGAGATTCGCAGGCTTTACTAACCTGTATCGACAGGCTCTATGTCTTGGTAGTATAAAATGAGGTGAGAAAGGCCATCAACAGCAAAGAACTGCTCCATCCGTTCAATCTGAAAGATCAGACATAATATTGTTAAAATAAAACTTGAGTAATCACTATACTAACAAATGCTAGCAATCTGTGACTTCCTGACTATAAAATGTTAAAACATGCTCTTAAAAACCTTGAAGTATGTATGTGGAATATTGTTAACCTGTGTGCCTTCCAGTATCGCATCTTCAACTTCAGCCTTCTCCAGACCCACACAAGAGGACACAATGCTGAGAACATAGTCATGTCTGCTGTCCAGTTGTGCTCTCTTGGCCTCACGCTCTTCCTTCAGCTTTTGCTGTGTGATAAGAAGATGCACCCAATTTAGGGTAGGTGAGGAGTCTTATAGTCACCATTTGACCATTTATGAAATTCTGTTATATATGGTTTATTAATCTCCAATAGATAGTAGGACACTGTAGTACTGTAGGAGTACTTTTGATTTATTCCAGAAATCTTGAAAAATTAAACCTCAAACTAGGTAAAACATTTACTGTATCACATATCCTGGAATAAAGATCCATGGCCTTGACCAAGTTTTATGTGTGATAGTAATGACCTTTTTTCTCTTTTTAGAGAAAAAAAAAAGTTTGATAAACCTGAACTTGAACCTGAACTAAACAAATTAACGAGAAATAAAATCTTTGAAAAATTGGGGTGAAACTGTGATCTTCAATCTGACTGGAAAAGATGTGCTCCTCTGTGACTTTTTTATTATTATGATTATTTCCATGACACCAAATGTAAACTGAAAAATCTATGGAAATGTTTTAAAGGATAGTAATGACAGCAGAATTGGGGACAGTGATACTAAAATTAATGGAAAACATTTTTTTTTAGAGATATTGGAAAGTATCCTGATTTTGACACTGATTTTGGAGCTGAAAAGTCTAAATGGAGTAAATAAATATTTAAAATTTAGAAACGTAAAATTTCCAGCAACACTTTATTTTACAGTGTCCTTTTTACACATTACATGTAGTTACCAAAGTAATAGCTATAATTTATGCATAATTACAAGTCACCTGCATTTAGTTCTTTTAAAGATTGTTTCAAAGCAGCTTTACAGTGATAATAGGAAATTAAAGTAAAAGAGATTGTTTGGCTTTACAGCAGCTCTAGAATAAAGTTGTCCAAGATTAAAGATAAAATTGTCCAGCTAAAGTTAGTTTTGATTGATTTACTTCCGTTGCAAAGATCATCATCGTGCTAACACGACACCATTGTAACAGAAAACCCTTAACGCGCTCCGGCCCGCTCATTTGCACAACAACAGTGCCTGGTGGCTCGAGAACGCAAACCTTGAAATAGGTTGCAAGCCTTGAATAATTTTGAAAAAAAGTTTATCTCTGCACAAACTTCAAAAACGCAAACCTGTGAAAACGCTGACGGCGTGCACATGCGTATTACGTGTTTAGTCTATAGGTATGCGCGTTAGAATATATATGTGTGCAGGCGTGTAGTCTTTCTTTACAAATTTACATCAACAAATTACTTGTCTGGCCTTAAAAATACTAATACAGAATTATTTATCGCTTCCACGTTGCCATGTGAACTGAAATTATTTTGACAACGTTTTATCTGTACAGAGGTAAAGGGAAGGGAAGGAGGCCTTCACAGGGGAGAGACTATGACACTTCAGGACTGCGTTGTCGTCGTGTCCAGATGCAGGTCCTTCATCAGATCTGGATACGGCCTGGATCTGGCAGACTGCGGTAAACCTCGGTATAAACAGAGAGACTAATATTAGCGTAGACGACATCCTTCGTATGATGTAACGAGAACATCAGGATTTATGGGAAGTGTTCCCTGTTCCGGCTGACCTAATCTATGCAGCCTGACATTGAATTATAGAAGTTTATAATGTGTTATGTGTTTGCTAGGTCAAAGAGATGTGTTTTTAGTCTAGATTTGAACTGACAGAGTGTGTCTGCTTCCCGGAAAATGAGACTTTTCCAAAGTTTTGGTGCTCAATAGGAAAAGGATCTACCGCCAGCAGTCGATTTTGATTTTCTAGGTATTATCAACTGGCTGGAATTTTGAGATCGCAATAGACGTGAAGTACTATAATGCGTTAAGAGCTCGCTCAAGTACTGCGGAGCTAAACCATTTAGTGCTTTGTAAGTAATCAGCAATATTTTAAAATGTATACGATGTTTAATAGGGAGCCAATGCAATGTTGACAATGGTCATACTTCCTGGTTCTGGTAAGAACTTGAGCTGCTGCGTTTTGGACCAGCTGTAGTTTGTTTATTAAGCGTGCAGGGCAACCACCCAGTAGAGCATTACAATAATCTAGCCTTGATGTCATGAACGCATGAACTAATTGTTCCGCATTTGTAATTGTGAGAATATGATGTAATTTAGATATATTTTTAAGATTGAATAATGCGGTTTTACAGATACTAGACACGTGACTTTCAAATGAAAGATTGGTATCAAAGAGCACACCCAGGTTCCTAACCGACGACGAAGACTTAACAGAGCAGCCATCAAGTGTTAGACTGTATTCTAGGTTATTACGTGAGGAAGATTTTTGTCCAATAATTAGAATCTCAGTTTTTTTCAGAATTAAGTAGTAGAAAATTACTAGTCATCCAGTTTTTTCTATCAGCTATGCATTCCGTTAATTTTGTGAATTGGTAAGTTTCATCAGGGCGTAAAGAAATATAGAGCGGAGTATCATCAGCATAACAGTGAAAACTAATGCCATGCTTCCTAATGATATCTCCCAAGGGTAGCATGTACAGAGTGAACAGCAACGGTCCTAGTACTGAGCCTTGTGGTACGCCATACTGAACTTGTGATCGATAAGACATCTCTTTCTTTACTGCTACAAACTGATTTAGGTCAGATAAGTATGATTTAAACCATGCTAATGCAATTCCACTAATGCCAACATAATTTTCGAGTCTATTTAAAAGAATGTTGTGGTCAATAGTATCAAATGCACTAACAACTAAGATCGAGTAACACTAATAGCAAAATACAACCACAATCGGATGATAAGAGCAAATCATTTGTGACTCTAATGAGAGCTGTCTCTATAGTACTATGGTACTATGGTCTCTACTATGGTACTATGGTACGGTTTAAATCCTGACTGGAAATCCTCGCAGATATAATTTCTTTCTAAAAAAGGAACATAGTTGTGAGGATACTGCCTTTTCTAGTATCTTTGACAGAAAAAAAGTATATTCGAGATCGGCCTGTAATTGACTAATTCTGTAAGATCAAGTTGCGTTTTTTTAACAAGCGGTTTAATCATAGCCAGCTTAAACGTTTTTGGTACGTATCTTAATGACAAAGATGAATTAATGATATTAAAAAGAGGATCTATGACCTCTGGAAGCATCTCTTTCAGTAGCTTAGTCGGTATAGGGTCTAACATACATGTTGTCGATTTAGATGATTTAACGAGTTTAGAAAATTCTTCCTCTACTATAGCAATAAATTAATCAAGTAGAGTGTTTTAAATAACCTTCTGTGATCTGATTTGGCTTCGGATAAAAAAATCAGACAGAAAATCTATTATTTTATAGTATTCTGCACAATGATAAAGTCTATATCGATTAATTAGCATTACATTATAAATATAATCTATTATTATGAAAATACCTGACATGGCTCGAAGAACACAGATAAATCATATATCGTTGCAATCATGTTTGCTGTCTTCAAAACATCTTTATCTGCATGTTACAACGATCTCTGTTTATGTCAGGGAGTTCTTGGAATGTCACATGACATGGCTCTTCTTCATGTGTTCCATATTTTGACAAAATGTGCATAAGGCGCCCTCAGGCTGCCAGTGTGTATTGAAAACACAGTACATCAGAGTATCCAGCGCTCATAATGATTACATCGGCACATTTGGGTATAAATTCAATAAATATTATTCCTCTCTATAGAAATCTGACATAAACCTATGAGAATCTATCAATATTTCTCCAAATCTGCACATTTTTGAGCTAAAAGCCCTGAGGGACGTTGTTTTGTGAAGCGCTTTCATGACGACCGCACAGGAGTTTTTTTTCTGAATGGAAGCGGCTGACGCTCATAATTCATATTAAAGGTATCGACTCATTTTTTTATTACATAACTCCTGACACAAATTAATACATAACTGTCACTATAAGTTTCTCAGAATAAAATAGTGGTCAAATACTGAAACTTGAATCTTATCTTTTTAATGATGTATAGTTTGTCAAGGTAATAACATTAAATAGTAACTTTTAACTATTTAAACAAATAACGATTCGTGTGTCGGCGCTCTGGTGAAGCTTAACAGGTTGCTTAACGCGTTTAACAAATTCTTCCTCTCTAAAAAAAACCCCTCTAGTTTTGTTACAGTTACATGCAACCAAATCCTAACCCTAGTAAGTACATGTAGATGTAGTTTTTGTAGTAGATTAATATTACTCAGTTCTTAAATGAATAATTACACTGTAAAAAGGACACCTTAAAATAAAGTGCAACAAAATGTTCTTAATAAAAGGAAACCAATAAAAAGGACAGAATAGCTTTTGTAAAAAAAAAAAAAAAAAAAAATATATATATATATATATATATATATATATATATATATATATATATATATATATATACATACTATAATGAAGCTCTTTTTGTTAATACATTCTACAGGACAGCAAAGAACTGAAGAACCACAAATATTGAATTCAGTAATATACATTTGGACATATATTATGCACAGAAAAAATATGTAGGCTACTAAAGTCAGATGTTGAGTGTGCTGAACCATTTTTAAATCAATGCAGTTTCTTTACACAGTTTCTTGACACAGTTTCTTGTTTTAAATCTGAGCACAAACTAATGTTACAAACTGTAACATGATATACATTTACATACAGTGATATACTTTTGATATCCAGTTTGGTGCATTATTGAAGAAACAGAAGAAAATACCAATAAATTATTTATATAAATAAATAAATACAACCTCAGGAAAAGTAAGCAAATGAAGCATCAGAACATTGGAGTCTGGATACATACTTTAAAAGCAGTGATCTGGCTGTTTGAGATTATCGACGACAGCACCTCTGGTTTACATCTTCCAGACTTCTGTTCATGTTTGTTATCCATGAGATTTTACATGTAAAGATTGTCAGACTATCATGTAGCTTTATCATCATTCAAGCAGACAATCAGTCCAAACCCAATGGATATCGTTACATGTGTATATCCAAGTGTAGAAATTTTGAGAGGCAAGTCTCCAAGTAAGAAAATCGTCATCCAGACTGGACTGCCTTAATCATCTGTTTAAGTGACCTTCACAGTATAGTCCCCACTTTTCTCATGACAGTAAAAGCTGAAATGTTTAGGGTCTTTTGTACAGAATAAAAGAAAGACAACTGAACAAAGCCATAAATGTGCAGAGCAGACTGGGCCCCTCGTCGAAGCTGTGAGAGACAGTAAAAGTCTCTTGGCTGGGGTGCTAGGTAACACTGTAAAAAACAAAAATGAGCCAATAAACTAAACAACATTTTGTGGGCCGGATACAAATGCTCAAGAAACATGTTTGTATTTTGGTCTTTCTAAGGATTTGAAAGAAACTTTATTCCAAGGGTCATTTTCTTAAATAATCGTTTACTGTTCTGATATAATGTAAATGTCAAATGTCTAATTTCTTTCATATATATATATATATATATATATATATATATATATGTATATATATATATATATATGTATATATATATACATATATATATATATATATATACATATATATATATATATATATATATACATATATACATATATACATATACATATATATATATATATATATATATATATATATATATGTATATGTATATGTATATATATATATATATATGTATATATATATATGTATATATATATATATATGTATATATATATATATATATATATATATATATATATATATATAATGTTCAACCACTAATTATTGGGAAAAAATATCAATATTTTCTTTTCAGCCCTTGATCATCTTAGGTTTTCTATTGGTGTCACAAAGTTGTTCCTTTTACAACATAAGAGACTGCAGGTGAGATAGGCGCCTGGGAGACAGATAAATAACAATCTGGAAGACAGATACCAGCATTCAGCCCATTTAATCTCCATGACATTGTACTGTCCACATGCTTTTCTCATCTACCACAACTCTTCTGCTGTAGGGGTGACTGGTAGGAGCTTAGCTTATAGCACTGCATTTTTCATGCATTTTATCCTGGTGGTGAGCTTGCTTTGAACAAGCCCAAAACACTACACCTTTTAGATGTTTCACTTATTGGACATGGACACAATCAGCATTTCAGGTCTAGGAACAATAGATAAATGCATAAATTAAGCATTGGCAACTGTTGCTTATTATGAGATATGTCAATGTGATATGACCATGATCACATGCAATCACATGCAAATTAATGCAAATTATTAACAGCATGCCTTCATCAGCATTTTCATAAGTGAAAACACATCACTTTTTGTCTTATCAGTTTTTGCAGTCTTTGCATTTCATGTCACTGGAGATCTTGCAGTGTTACAGCATTTGTGTTGGTATAATGACAGTACGATGGTGATGGGGGCCCATATACATTAAGTGAAAAAATGTGTAAAAAAATGGAATAAATAACAAATAAAATAAATAATAAAAGTTATAATTTATAGAATTTAACTTTATTTCTGCTTTTTAAAGACTGGTCAGAAATCATAAGATTAATCACAATTATTTTATTCTATTGACAGTCGTTTTACCGCTCACTTTTGTGTCAGTAGAAACTAAATATTTTCCTTATAATAGCTGAACAAACTACCAGGATTAGTTTCAATTTGACAAAACCAAACCAACCAAATCAGGCTTTGTTGGTGCCATATGACATTGATCATCAACTTTCTCTCTCAACTCAGTCTTTAATCCTGCCTTCATGGAGCATGTGCACATGAAAGTGTGACATCAGTAGCGAACAGCCAATCACATGCCTTGAAACAGTGAACATAGGAATTGTGATTCACTTCTCACTAGAGAATCAGCGAGATTCATTTCTCTCTTCCGCTGAAGATTAAGAGACGACAATGACGTCAAAGCTATAATGTAATTGTTTTATTTGGCATACACAAACGATAATGTAATTCCAAACCCAACAAATTCTGTGACTGTCCGTCTTCGAAACACTATTATATTTGTACTATTCACTTTTGAATACCATCCATTGTAAGTGGCATTAGGAATGGCTTGAGAGTGATTATGACTGACTGGTCATCTGACTGGTTACCAAAAAGACTAATTTTGAACCCTGAATGAGGTGAACCATGAAATCACCAATGTGCCCTGATCAAAACAATTAACCCCTTAAAGGGGCTATATGTAGAATTCAGAAACCCTTGTCATTAGGTAAACTGCAACCAGCAACTTTTGCTTGTGGTCGCATACGTAACGTACAACAGACAACATGATTCAGTGCTCCAATATATTCACGGCAAAGTTATTTTTTGTCCTGCACTCAGAAGTAAACAGAAGCTGGAAATACCTTTGCAGCTATAAACTGTTCACGAACATTCAGACAGCATCCACGCTGCTGAGAGCGACGTTTAGAAAGAATATGTGAAAACTGTGCTGTGTGCTTTCCTCCCAATAACAAAATATACACACAACAAAAATGACCCTAGTGAAAAAAAAAAAGTATACTTTATTGTATTTGAAATATATTCCCCTTTTCAATAGTACATTGCAAATATACTAACAAAAATTGTACTATCTTAAATATTAAAAGTATATTAGCATCATGCTTTTACCTATTTTCACAATACAACTTTAAAATAATTGTACTTTAGTATATTTTCTAAAAATATATTTTTTAAAATTCATTTTATTTTTTAAAAGTGTATTTATTTGCACTTTATTAAAAATATATTTTAGGTATATTTTAACTGTGTGCTGGAAATGATCATTGTAACAAATGCATTGAAAGTATACTTTCAAAATACATTATAGTATACAATAGTGTTTTGTACAAAATATAGCTAAGTTTTATTTGTATAATAATGTACATTTGTTATTGAAGACAAAGTATGCAATTTGTAGTATTTGGTCTTTAACTTGCAATTACAATGCAATTACCTAGCAGCCTATGAAGGAGTGAGACAGCTCTCAGATTTAATCAAAAATATATTAAGTTGTGTTCTGAAGATGAACGAAAGTCTTACGGGGCTGGAACAACATGAGGGTGAGAATTTTCATTTTTGAGTGAACTAACCCTTTAAGAAAGCATTTGATCTTAGCAATGTGGATATGTTTGCACCAGCTCTGCAATTCTCTGGCATCATGTCAACAGATGAGGTAATAAAAATTACAATGTAATGTTTGATTATAAAGTATATTTGAGACTACAGATGATGTAGATCTGGCCATGTGAGACTATAGTTTGAATTATTCCCCTTTCTTTGCATGACACGTTAAGATTAGCCTACAGAACTACTCTTTCGGCATTATCCTGAACATTGTATAAAAAAATATACACACAACAAAAATGCTTTGAGCACTTTGAGTGCTGAGAAAAGCACTATATAAATGTAACAAATTATTCTTATAAGCATTCATTTCATGTGTCGTTGAACGGAAGTGAGGCTCTCGGGAGCATACGTAAATGTCACATGCTTTCGATTTCCCGCTATAACCCCACTGGACCTCTAGGTTGAAAAATCGTCAATGCAAGTGAATGTGAGAAAATAATTATTTTCTGGTCCCGTTTGAATTTTGCCATGAATGTGAACATATGTTGTCTGTGAATTTTTAATATAATTTTTCGTGTGAAGAATGCTACAATTTAGCGGGTAGAAGTTTGATACAGTTAGACTTTGTGTGAGAGCACTTTGTGGACTACAACTCTTCGCTGCTTTCGACGCGTTTGATATACGAAAGAACAGCCCATTTGGTTTGAATGGTGACATTTGGGTACAAAACACACAGGCATCTCGATCTGTCTCCATAGATTATCGCAGCATTAGCACCGTGATTTGACAAGTGGAGGGAAAATGTGTTATGGGGTGACGTCACATAGGCGACATGTAGTCTTTCTCGTTATGTCTTTTCCACAACTGCTAGCCAAAGAATCATACAATATACTGTCAAACTCGTAACATGAAAAATTATATAAAAAATTCACAGACAACATATGTTCACATTCATGGCACAATTCAAACGGGACCAGAAAATAATTATTTTCTCACATTCACTTGCATTGACGATTTTTCAACCTAGAGGTCCAGTGGGGTTTTACGGATGGGCGGGACTTACCAGCTCTATAGACAATAAAAGTCTACAGTTTACAGGCTTTTATAGGCAATCTTTAGGATGTCGGGGAAGGTAGTTTTTTACGTTTTGTTACAAGATATTCACACATTGGCAACAAAAAGTGATCAATGCAAGATATTTCTTACATGTAGCCCCTTTAACCTTGTTGCTACAATCAAATCAAAATCAAATCAAAGTTTATTTATAGAGCACCTTTTTAAAACAGCAGGTGTTCACCAAAGTGCTGTACATACAATATAAAATAAACAGTAAAACTAAAAAGAATAAAATAAAATAAATAAAAACACAATAAAAAAGCAGTAAATACAATAATGGATTATAACACAGACTTACAAAGAACTCCTAACAGGTAACTCTCATACTGTGTTTTATGCAGTACTATACAAATATGTTTTTAAATGTAATTTAAAAACAGCAAGTGAAGGTGCCTGCCTAATGTACAAAGGTAAATTATTCCAGAGTTTCGGGGCCGCCACTGCAAAGGCACGGTCACCTCTGCTCTTTAATCTTGCATTGGGGGAGACTAAAAGCAGTTGCCCAGCAGACCTAAGTGCTCTGGATGGAACATATGGCTGTAATAGATCTGAGAGGTATTTAGGAGCAGTGTTATTTAATGATTTAAAAACCAAAAGTAAAATCTTAAAATCAATTCTAAAACGAACTGGCAACCAGTGAAGGGAAGCTAATATAGGTGTAATGTGGTCGTGTTTGCGTGTCCTTGTTAGTAGACGTGCAGCCGCATTTTGTACCCTCTGCAAACGTGTTAGAGATGCCTCACCAATGCCTACATAGAGACCATTACAATAGTCCAGGCGGGATGATATAAAAGCGTGGATGACCTTCTCAAAATCAGTAAAAGATACAAATGACTTGACTTTAGATAATTGCCTTAACTGATAAAAACACGATTTAACTACCAAATTAATCTGTTTATCTAGTTTAAAGTCACCGTCCATTAAAACACCTAGGTTTTTTACAACGGGCTTCACATATGACTTTAAGTCGCCAAGATCTACATCAGGGGTATTGATGGTACCACCAGGTCGGAACAAAATTATTTCAGTTTTATCTTCATTGAACTTTAAGAAATTGGAGGCCATCCAGGCTTTAATATCCTCAAGACATCTCAACAAAGGTGCTATAGAGTTTGCATTGTTTCGTTTCAAAGGCAGATAGAGTTGCGAGTCATCTGCATAACAGTGAAACGAGATGCCATGTTTCCTAAATATGGACCCTAAAGGTAATATTATATAAAGAAAATAAAATCGGTCCAAGAATGGAACCCTGAGGGACTCCACATACAAGAGATGCAGTAGAAGACACAAATTCCCCAAGACGTACCGAGAAAGTTCTTTCACCCAGATAAGATCTAAACCATTGTAATGCGGCACCCTTTACAGTACACCAACACAATGCTCAAGACGAGAGATCAGTATATTGTGATCTAAGGTGTCAAAAGCGGCAGTAAGATCTAACAGCATAAGAACAGCATAGTTACCTGTGTCAGTGGCCAATAATAAATCATTATAAACTTTTAACAGGGCCGTTTCTGTGCTGTAAAGTGATTTAAAACCAGATTGATAAATTTCTTGCAAACCATGCAAGTCTAGAAAGGACAGTAATTGTTTAAAAACAACTTTTTCCAATATTTTAGAAAGAAACGGGAGTTTCGAAATGGGCCTAAAATTAGCAAGAACCGATGAATCCAGGTTTGTTTTTTTCATCAGTGGTTCCACTATTGCGTGTTTAAAATGTAGGGGTACAACTCCATGAATGAGACTACTATTTACAATCAATAATATTGTAGGGCCAAGAGATCTATTTCTCTAAAGTGTGCTGTTGCTTTGGACAAAACTGTGAGATAAATGACTTCTTTCATACTTAACCAGTCACCTTTGACTTAACACTGCCAAAAAAAAAAACATATTTAACTAAGTCTTAAATGTCTGACACAGGTAACAGACTCTGAAGTCCAGTGAAGCCATCTGGATGACAGATGAAAAGGATGAAGATTTATAGTCCAGCAAACAGAGGCCAACAAGCCTGGGCAAGAAGATGCATACATAGCACTTGACCGCAAATGTGAACGGGTCAGCTAGCGTGGGAATGACAGACCAGTGCTTCCTCAACCATGACTGCCAAAACAACTGTAAATAAATGATAAGGCCTGAACGCCAGCCGTCACCTAGCAACGCAACACACAAGACAAATAAAAAGATCACCTTAGCAGAGAAAGATTTTCCAGATGAGCAAAGAGCATCAATCTGCAAACGAGTGTGATAGTTCATGCCAAAACATGCTACTCATGTTCTGAGATCTTGTGAATTTTGAATGTAAAGTTAAATTTTGGGATCATGAAGTGCCACAATGGAAGAAAAGTTAAAACAATTATTCAAACTATACCTAAAAACCCTAACTGCACTAGAGGATCCTCTATACTGTACATGTATTGCTTTGCAGCTGATTTTCAATTGAATTGTATTGCTGCTTTTTCAACAGCCAAAAATAAAACTGACTAAATATGAAATTAACTTTTTCATTCAATACTTAAAAATAAATAAATAAATAAACTAATTATAAAAAAAATAAACAAATGAATGAATAAACTCATTTCGAATTTGGCACAGAATTGAACTAAAACCTGTCAGATAAATAAAGATACATTTTTCCCATTATGAAAGACAAGAAAACCATGACGTCCTTTCAAAATAAGGAATTCTCAGCTCTTTTCAGAAGGTTAATGCTCAGTGTAATTTGTTTCTACTTGGTTTGTTATCATCGATTTAAAAATTTCATAAACTGGAAAGAGAAAATTGTTAAAAGTCACACGTCTTTTAACTATAGATGCTGTTCTGTTGTGACATTTGAAAGTCACTGCAAACCTGAGAAGCAAAGGTTCATCTTACCTTGTTTTGCAAGTCGGGTGTATGAGGCAGCATTGTTGCAGTCAAGTGCTGAAATAATTTCCAGTTTAACACTGCGTGAGAGCTGTGTGGTATGTTAAAGGACTAAAATATTGTTTTACCCTTCATTTGCTCTTTATCTAGTCCTTTGGTATTGGGTGATCACCCGTCCTCTGTTTGTTTAACAATGGAGGTCTTGGACCTTCTCAGATGTCAGCTATGAGGCTAAATAGACCATTGTTGTTAAGTCTACAGTTACAGACAGAACTTCAGCCCTCGGAAGGATGAGAGGCAATATTTACACCTCCACACAATACAATACACAATACACTTTATTTATCAGTGAGACAATGACAATACAAGCTATTCATTTGTATTGTGAAGGGGCATCTGCATAAGGGAATGCCCCAGTAACACATGAACATTCACATCTTGTTGAACTGACCCACAGGCTCATGAATGTGAATACACTGTATTATAATCAGATAGAAGCTAGGTTAGGACTTTATTATGTAAAAGCTACAGGAAATAAGTAAGATTTATATTTAATTGACCGTTTTAAAAACATGAACTTCAGGTTACTATCCTATATATCCAAGCATTGCTTCATATCAATGAAGATCAAAAAAAAAAAAACATTTTCTATAGAAAAACATTAATAATTTGTGAATTATTTTATTGTTTATTATAGTGAATCTGCTGATAAAAATCTGTAGGCATATATAAATAAATGTGAAAATGTGAAACAAATGTTTCACAGGCAGATTATTATTATTATTTTTTTGCCATATCCAACTGAAGTTGATGTTCAATTACACTGATGTCCATTATATTTCTGACTACTTCAAGCGCTCATGCTACTTCTGACACGAAAAACAAATATGCTGCGTTCCGAAATTGCGTACTGTCTGCGCAGGTACTACATTTGAATTTGAATTTACATCGCAACTGCTAAAAACCCCGTTTAAAATAATATGAATGAAGTTGTCAGGGTTCGTACAGGAAGCAGACAAGAAGGTAAGTTTTAAAGGCACAATATGTAACTTTTTTGCTTTAAAAATAGCAAAAATCACTATATCTATGTTATATTTTTTTTTTTTGTTGTGTACTTACATTATCCCGACTGTTTCCAACAACTTTCAAACCAGAAGAAATTTTAATTTAATTCGCACGTTTCTTTATTTCCGTTTTGTTGCAGTCAATGGCGTCATATCCGTGTTGTCCCTGGTTTCCGCTCGTGCTGCCATGGCAACCAGAGCTATGAACCAGAGCCCTCTGATAAGTAACCAAGGCGACAGACGCGGACAACTGTGTAGTTCGCAATGTCTATCTGCACGCTGTTGTTGTTTCGTTCAAACATTATGGACCATGGCAAGCAGACTTTGGATAAAAAAGGAGAACTAAAACGAGAATCAATATCAGCGCGGTGTTTTCGAGATGCCGAGAGCTCCCATAGACAGTATATAAACGAGAGCTCCACGTCCGAGACTTCGACCGCTCCTACATGTACTTTATTAAACAGGTGAGCACATTTACATAAAACTAATCAATGTTATATAGTTCAACAATGATAAAATGTTAGAATATGATCTATGTTATTCTAATGTTGATCTAGCTTACTGCTAGTCTCATACAGACAAACTAACACATACATTTAACTTAAACACATTCAAATGCAGTTTAGTGTGCTAGTGTGTTAATGTTAGACCAAGTGAAACAGCGCTGCGTTAACTTACCTCACAAGTTTAATTTGTCTAATAAACTGACCTGTGAGTTGTAATTCTGCACTTGCGTGTAATTCGGTAGAATGAAATGTCCATATTCCTTTTATATCCGCGGGACTCGCGTCGCTTGTGGAGCTGATAGCTCTCTTAGCAATCCCGAACTGCTTCATATCACAGTCATGATAAAAACATTGATGTATTCAGTCATCCATAAACATTATTAGATCGGTCGGCTTGACGTTGACAACAAGATCCATAATTCTTAGCAAATGCTGCATCATCAAACTACGCCTTTGTTATTGTAAATAGGTTAGCGACCCCTAGTGGAGAAAAAAATCCCATACTGTACGTTTAAGTGCTTTATTGCAGAACGGAACGGATTCAGTGGAGAATGGTGAGTATGCAGATAACAGATAACCTATGGTAACTTAACTCAATGATAATAATGTCTCTATTGCAGGTGATGAAGGCAGATGGCAGATGAACCAGGCTGAAGAAGATCGGGAAAGCAGGTAAGTATCCGGAGGACGAGAGGTGAGTCTGTGTGTCAATGTAGAGATGTGTATCGACGAGACCAGACAAAGAGTGAGTGACTGAGTGCTGAATATAAAGGTGAGCTGGTGATGGGATCCAGGTGGCGGTGATAACTACTTAGAGGAGAGTGAGTGCAGGTGTGCGCCAAGGAGGATTCTGGGGAGTGTAAGTGCAGAGACAGATGAGGAAGACAGACGGTGGATGTGACAGAAGTTCGGACATAAGGTGCGTTCACGCATGTCATAATTACCGAAACGATTCTGAACAGTAAAAAATCTTCACATGTTTGTAGAACTTGTAATTACAACTTGTAATTACAACTCATAATTTTCTGAGAGCTACGACTTGTACTATGGGGCCGCTGTACCATCTGACCACTGCAGATTTAAGGTGTGTTCGACTTGAAGTGGCGCTGTGCAGACCGATCAGTGTATGACATCAAAGTACCACGAGAGATTCAAAAGCATCCGGAGATTTATTTACAGTAATTACGACATGGCACAAACGCAGCAATACTACATCAGTCATGCTGTTACTGTCATGTGTCCTATCAGCATCAGTTGCGTCGATTCACTTCCCGTGGTCCCACTTCCCATAAATGATCCCACTTCCCATAAATTCTCTCCCGTGGCCTCATGGGTTAGTAAAGTATCCATTGAATGCGCACCAGAATCTCAGCGGAAGTAGGTTATCTGGGGACATTCTGCCTACTATTTTCGAATACTATGTATTCGGACATAATACTCTTTGGCGTACTGTTTTTAGCATAGGCTACCATACAGTAGGAAAGTATTCGACTTCAGATGTAGTGATGGATTTGCAACGGTCGCTTTGTTCACGGTCCAGTGAAGACAGCCTCACGCTGTTGCAGAGCAGGTTGATAACTATCGTGTCCGGTGTAGACAAGCAGCAATCTTCCAGTTTCTCTTTTGAAATTCATCTACTGGCCGCCTAGAGACAGGCTCCAAAAGAGAGTCAATCCCATATACCCCCCATATTAAAATGGCATAAACAGCATAAACAGAAAGTGGTTTTGGTCTATAGCTAATTTTGCACTTCATGACAACTGTGAGGCAGGGGCGTTTCTAGGTTTTAAAAACATCAGGGGCTGAGCCCGAAACATCAGGGGCTGGGGTGGGTAATAAGATAACATGATTCGATATAGAGAATAATGTATATTTTAGGCCTATATGCAGGGGGCAGACTGGTAAAAAAATTCAGTCCTGGCACTGTTTCCACACCAGCCCATATTACCACACAGACACACACATTCAAATGTGAGGTAGTTAGGGGGGTTCGGGTGCATGCTCCCCCGAGAAAATTTTGATTTCTCAGACCTACATATGTGCATTTTAAGGTGTTTGAAGGCCAACATTTTTTGATAACAATAGGTTTAAAAGCATGTCGTGGGCAGTAGCATAAATTATTTGTCAAGCAGATAACAGATTCTTAAACATGAGAATAAGGATAAATGTTGAAATAAATGATCCACACTAGAAAATGGAAATGCAAAATGTTTCTGCTAATTGTTGACAATACACAATCACATATTCCAAACAGGAATGGCCTTAAATGAGAAATCTTTCAAGGATTATTTTGCATAGATGTAAACTTTTTAGCATTAAAGATGGGTTTCAGCAACTTGTTTCTTTCTTGAGTTAATCAATGTTTTTGGCACTATTAAATCAGTTCAATTAAATTTCAATTGTTCACTCATAAAGTCACTTGTCACCACCTACTGGCTTAATGATGCAAGTTGCGCAAACACAAGCGGAGTGATACAAACTGTGAAAAGGCTGATGCTGGTGAAATATTCGAACACATTCGAGGACCTTATATATATAGGCTACATATCAGAGTTAAATAGGAATACATTGTAATAATGTTAATCAAGCAGACTAAATCACACGACTGCGCAGCAATATTTAAAGGGACTGTGTGTAGGAATTTCTCCCATCTAGTGGTGAAACTGTATTTTGCATTCAAACGAATAATGCTCTCCAGCGCCTCACTTTTTCAAATGCGCGTTGCATCTACGGTAGCCGTTATGTACCAAAAAGCTATGACAGGATGTCTTATAATAGCACTTTGAGTTTTTCTTCGGGTGAACAGGTTTGTTATTTAAAACAAACTGAAACTTGAAACAACGAAAAAAAGAATGCTACAGTATGAATTACTGACTGTGAAAAACATTAACTATGGTAATTAGTAGTAATGCCTTCTTTACTCGTTATATTTTTTGAAGTACGTGCATTGTTAGATATCATCATCATCAGAGCCTTCTCTAACGTTACTGTACTCAAGAGCTGCTATTCATCAAAGAGCCTGTTTAACTTTTAACTATAAATGTTCTACTGTCTATATAATAAAGTACACAACCAAGCAATGAAAAAAAAAAGCTTGTAATTAAGACCGTAACATTGACTTACCTGTCGAGAAGAAAGCAGGCAACTTCAGCGTCTCTTTTGAAAGCTTTCTCCTGCATTAGCTATCCCGACATTAACCCTTGTTTTTGTAATCTCCGGTCACGTTTCCTTTTACGGTCTATTTTGGACTTTTTCGACGACCGTGCAGTGCAGCCTTTTAAACTTGCCGGGGCAGTGACAAGCGCCTCTCTCTGCTCTGCTCCTCCGCTTCTGCTGGCTTCAGTCACGTGACGCTGGCTCTAAACGAAAACGCGTTGTGGAAACGCGTTGGCCTAGTACTTTTTGTCCCTCTCTGCTATTATAGTTTTTCAAGATGGCGGAACTACATGGAAGCCTCCGTGGACCTACCCGTCCCATGTATATAAAGATAATAAATTCTTCGTTTACGAGGATAAGTCAGATCATTGGCAGAGGTATTTGTACACCATTGAGGGCATATTTATTAATAAAAATATTGATTTTAGATAATAAAATACCTAAAAAGCTACACATAGTCCCTTTAAGCTCATTATACAAAGGAAATAATACAGATCTAGACAAATTGGGTTGCTTATAGTTAAAAGAATGTCATGAACGATCATTTAGGCTAGATGTAGGTCTATTTTTCACATTTTTGGTCACAAAATATTTAGTCAGTTTTGATGACTTTGCAATATTTATAAAATGTGAGAATATTAATAATGAAAAATGAGTAGGGCTACGCCAAAATGTGTAACATTTATGTAGCCTACAAAGGAATACAAAAGCCCCGACATAGTTTTGACGCAGCTTTAATCTCCCTTTTGGTTATTTCAATACTTAATTGACGACAGAACACGACGTTATAGTGCACTTTCACGGGTATAAGGTTGGAAAAACACGGGTTACAGGTTGCCTGGAACGCGGCATAATTTCTATACTTCACATTAAAGATGTGACTGGGCCAGCCCAGTGTCAATCAAGAAAAGAACCAATGGGCCGCTGATCTACATGTTTAATGAAAAATGTAAAAAAAAAACTAAAGCTGACTTTTTTCTTTTTTTTTACCAATGCATTACAATGCCATTAACCCAGCGCCGGCAATTAAGCAAAACAAAACAAAACGAATGGGCCCCCGATGTACGAGTTTTATGGGCCGTTAAGACAAAGACAAAAAAAAATAGCCTATTAGATGTATCGGCCCAAAAAGCACGTCGGCCCACCGGGAATCTCCTAGCCTACATGCGTGGACGTCACACTTTAAATCCTACCTGTTGCCTTTGACCATCCACTTATTTAGCTGCTGGCGCATCAACTGATCTCCTTTTTTACTTTCTTTTTCTATTTTTAGTCCCGACAGCTTTTTTGCTTTATCCATCTTTTTCGACTTTCGTACCTGCTCGCTCAGCGCCCGCGATATTATCCCCCCCCTCTCTATGTCAAAATTCTATGATGGAATCTTATGAATATCCTACTCTAGCCTGTTAGTCCTCTAAAAAGTTATTTAACATTGAGGACATGCAGAAATTATTTAGAAACGCACAACAGCAGCTACGTATAGATTTTTTTTTTATTTACCATCGCTTTGGCGCCCCCCTGGTGCTGCGCCCCTATGCGCCGCATATAGCGCATGCCCACTTTTTGCGCCACTGGATTTTTTTTTATTACTCATCCGTTTAAATGGCAAATAAGGCAAATAAATTGCCCTACACCATTTGTGTAATGAATATGAATGATGCTTCAGATCATGCGGCTTGTTGAGGAGATGTGTTCCATTACTTTTTGGTGTGGTCAGACTTAAGGGCAAAGCATGTACAGTATCTGAAGGAAAGACCCAAGCCATATCTAGAGACCAGAATTTCCTTTCCATATCTTTCAGTCACTTCGACATTGTGGCGATTGACTGACACTGGGAGTCGCACTTGGAAGACCCCAAAACGCCCTCCAGTGTCAGTCAATCGACACCACTGCTACGTCTACATTAATCCGGATACATTTTAAAACAGCGTTTTCGTTTCAAAACGCTCTCTGTCCACAATAGGATTTTCCAAAAGTTTCTCGTCCACACTGAAACGTCAGAAAACGCTAAATTCACCTTACTGCGCATGAAACCCTCATATAAGCTCACTGAGATGATACAGACAGAACAAGACATACGAAAGTTATCACGCAATTTTTCTAGCGGGATCAATATATTATATTATTTATATTATATTATATTATATTATTTATGCCGCAGGACAGCAAATGCGAGTACATTTTCTGTCATCTTTGCAGGACTGTTGTATGAAGAGTGTGCAAAGTAAAAAATTTTTGCAACTGTGTGAAAGTGAATAGTGCATAACATATACGTCACATGACTAAACATGCGTCATTGTTTTCAAATACCTTTATTTTTATAGTCTACAATGCGAAAACAGCGTTTTGAAATCTATCCACTTTGCGCAGAGTGTTTTCATTAAGTTTCGTTTTTTTTATAAAAACTCAGTGTGGACAGAAGGCCAAAACGGATAGAAAAATTGTAAAACTAAAACGTATTAGTGTGGGCAAGGCCCACGTCTCATTCCCTCCATCAGGGAACGGAGGTTACAACAGTAGCTGAGACGATTGTTAATGAAAAATGTTGGCTTAATGCTGACACTTCAGGTACTGTCATCCTCTAGACCAGCGGTCCCCAACCTTTTTTGCGCCACGGACCGGTTTAATATCAGACAATATTTTCACGGACCGGCCTTTAAGGTGTGGCGGATAAATACAACAAAATAAAATTATACGACCGGCATAAAAACTGGGGTATTTTTTAAATATAATAATAAACGTGAATCCAATGTGTAGGCCTACTCGCAACATTATTAGCAGCGTCCTCGTAACATCGCGCCTAAAGACAACTGAGAAAGCCTGAACACAAACAAAATGCCCCCAAAAGAAAAAAATCTCCATGTTTTCGGTGCTGATGCGTTCATGTAACATGTAAGGGTGGCGCTGCCAATAAAGCACCTAAAAGCTGTCACAACGAACCGGCAAAATTAATGGTTATGAATATGTAAAATATAGCAGGAGACATTTTAATTGTTTACTAATAAACCAGTTTTTGTCATGTTAGTGTCGGCTGGAAAGATGAAGTTGACGATGCTGACTCGCGATCTTCGCATGTAGTGAACGCGCCAGAGAGAAATGCACAATTCATACGGATTACATAAGCAGAGAGCAGTCTGTTTTCTTTCGTTTTGAATTGTTCTGTTTAAAAGTACACATTTCAAGCTTTCTATATATGTCTCAGGTCTGTGAGGCAAGTAGGCTACCTTATACGCTGATTTTCGGTTAATTTATGAGACCAGCTCACGCGCCGGCGCCTCCGTGTCGTGATTATCTATTTTTTAATATATTTACTTCTTATTTATTAAAACCAGACAATTGGATGATGAAACATTGATTAAAATTAAGATACAATTAATACAAAATTAAATTAAATTTAAAGACAGGCTTTGTGCTTTCTGTTTGAGGTCTCAGTGAAAGTTTTAAAGCAGTCTTTCAGTGCCGCTTTCAGAGCACTCACGTCCGTAACGGAGAACTGTCCCGTCTGTAACATTGTTTTTTTGGGGTTTTTTTGTGAAATAAATTTCTAAATAAATGCGACTTATAGACCAGTGCGACTTAGGCTATATATGTTTTTTCTTCTTCATGGCGCATTTTTTGACTGATGCGACTTATACTCCGGAGCGTCTTATCGTCCGGAAAATACGGTAAGTTATTTATTATTTCTGTGCGGCCCGGTACCAAATGTCCCACGGACCGGTACCAGTCCACGGCCCGGGGGTTGGGGACCCCTGCTCTCTTCAAAAGACTTTTGTGAACACTAAGTCGGTTATTATTAATTGCTTTCTGAACCCAGTCCCTGCCGTTCCACATACAACGACCAACTCATTCATTCATGATCACAGAAGACCGTGTGCCCACATGGGGAGCCTGAACGTTTGATACCCGGAAAATGGTTGCGAAGGTTTGCATTTAAAAGCAGTTAGGTCATCAATATTTCACCGTGGCTATGACTGATTTTTTTAACAGGATCTTCCTATTACTAGGGGCTTGTGTAAGAAGAGCCTCCTGCTGAATTATGCAGAGGATCTGCAAACTGGCTCTCCAAGTGGAGAACATACATATGAACCCATACACACACTTTCACTCCCACACAGGCAGGTTTCAGTCCACTTATTATCCATAAGTACTGAGCCAGGCTCTAGGTCTCATTAACGGCATTAGAAACAAGTGCAAAACCCAACAATGCTTCCCATAAGCACAAACAAGAGCAGAGGTGCAGAACATTTACATCAAAATCGATCTTTCTAAGGTACCTCTAACTGCACAACTGTAAGAAATCAAAGGTGATTTGTCATTGAGGAGAACTCGCTCTCTAAATCCAAAGCCTCTATACCAGCAATCCCATTATGCATTTGGGCTGATGCTTGGGCATTCATTTTTGGAATCTTAAATACAAATTGCTGACTGAGCAGTTCTTTCAGGCCACCATGGAATGTTATAATGGTGTTCCTAATCACATTAGAAAAGATCAAAGATGATTGAGTAAGCTTGCTATGTCATTTTGATCACTAACTGTAACTGTCTGCTTCTCATTCTTTCTGTCACTCAGGCTACAGTAAACATTGGGTTCACTCCACTCTAGTTTCATGGAGGAGGAGATAGGTCTTCATTAACATAGTATATTAATTTATATTTTAAATAATAACCCAATGGCACAAACTATTTGCAATGAGAGTGTGTTGGCTCTTCCGGTATCTTGTCTTATAGGCTCTTGCCTAATTCCAGTGAAAACATATCTTAATGTTACATCATACAACATTCCAGATAATTCCAGGCTTCCAGCTTTGCTGCAGTAGTGTGTATCCAAATACATTTTGGCAATATACTAGTGTATGGATATGAATTCTTCCAAAACCAGATTATTTTAGCTACAGTATATGCTGTCCACATTGATTTAGCAGCTCTGTACTTTGTCAAATGCCCCTCTCCAGCAATTTCAGTTGAAACGTCTGAGAAATAAAGTGTAATACCTGTTGATTTGACATAAATGAGAACACAAATATATGAATTGACCTTTTTTCCACACCAAGAAATGTAAACCATCATGGTGTACATCTTAAATTGTAATGTATTGATTATTGCTCAATATAGCCTATTACTGAGCGAACATTATACTGCATGTAGGCCTACATTACACAAAGTATTGCACGTTTGCACATACATACATAATTATGTGTTTTACTGTCTGAAGCTTTACCTATATTTTCCACCAGACCAAAAATTGCAATAGTCTATTTAATTCTAAATCTTGCTGCGGAGTTTTGCTGCCATCTAGTGATTTGTAAAACATTTGCAACAAAAAATAAATGAAATAGTTTGGAATCTGAAAGGTTCAGATCAAAATGCGCCGTTTTTTGTTTGTATTTGCCCCTTTCTCATTAAAACGTTATTAATCAGCATTTTTAACACATAAGCATAGGTTAAATCCAGACGTAGGCTAAATTTAAGAGAGCCATAACAAGTGTGCATATTGTTTAGCCTTTAAAAAATAAAACTAAATAAAATAAAAAGATATTCTGGCATGATTAAAGACAAGAAATAACCCATACATACGCTAATTCTTTCTGAGTTTTATTGTTTTAATGTTTTATTATTGAGATTAAATACAAACACACACACATAGTAGCCTGCACACATAAAATAGCCTAATAACCTTTGTGTAGTGTTCTGCGAAAAGTGGCAAAGATGTTAACTGAAATCAAGCAGACCTGCATCTCCTTCATGTTGTCCACTGGAGCAGAGGGCTGATGAGTTCCTCTGGATCTGATGTTTGACTTCACTGTCCGGTAACTCAAAGCCATGATCTACTGACCTTTTAAGGGCTTTATAGGTTTGTAAATCTCATCCTAAAACTGAACTATGTTTTTCCACGCTGTCTTCTCGGCGTCCAGAAGGATTTTAGTGTTGACCATGCTGTGAACGAGCCGCCCAGAAAGCACTTTACTTTCTCCAATCTCCACTATAAATTGTTGTTGGCAGTTGCCATAGAGATGCCGACGTCAGGGGTAACATTTAGGGGTCATATAAAAGTGCCCCGGCCCAGTGAGTCCAGAGAACAAAGGTCTTAGGCTACTTCACTTTCATTGATTTCGCAAATCGCTTTTTTTCTATGTATGCGGCTTTAAACTTTAAATGTTTAATGTTTAAAGCCCACGATATATTTTCGCAATGTTATGCTCAGGGGCCAGTTGCATTTCACAGTTGACTGCGTCTTAAAACTTGTCTGAGCAAACTAGCAATTATTTAGGGCTAACTTAATCAGTCTACCAGTGTACCTTTTATGTAACTGACTTAAAAAAAAGTTATGACCAGTCTTGAAGAAAAATAAAATAGATGACTGTAAGACGCAGTTTGTGCAACTGGCTACAGGAATGTTGGGCACAAATTATCTAAATGAAGCACATTTCTAGAGACATTTTCATCATCAGATTTTGAGTTAAAAAAAAATCATTAAAAAAAATCCGGTGCCATCCATCTGAAAGTTGTGCGGTCGCTCTTGTGAATCGTCTGTCTCGAGTTCGTGTAATTCTGCAGTTTTTCATAACACAAGAGGGCGCTATTGTACCAATGTAATTCCTCAACTGTTTCACAAGAGGGCGCAATTGTTTAAGTTCTCACACCTTTCCATGCATCTTACATTAGTGAACAGATGGGTGAATGCTGAAACAGTGTTGCAGTGCTGTTTAATATTTCGTTGCGCAAGTGAATAAATATACAGGTTTTTAATAAGTTAGTTTTATTCCTTGTGAATCACACATCAATTATACACACACCTTGTGGGTTCCAGAAATAGATGGTGTTAATATTCAATGCTTAAAAATGGCACATAGCTTACAGAAAATTTAAATCTGTTATTATTTTGACACTATTGAACTTAGACAAACATAGCCTATCAGAGAATAAATAGGCTAAATTTTTGTGTATGCTTTGTCTCAAAACTTGCAATTCAGTAAATTGCAGTGAGATAGGACACGTATGTCTGCAAGATGTCTGTTAAAGATCACTTCATCTGGAAAGCATCTGCTGTTTACTAACATCTGAAAGATGTCTTTAAGATGTCAGTTTTACATATTCTAAATCATAAACATCTTAAAGGCATTTTCAAAATGTCTATTTGACATCTGACAGGAAATGTCCCATAGACGTATTGCAGATGAGCAAACACTCTAAAAAATATGTCTTCCAGATGTAACACGTACATCAAATAGATGTCTCTGTGATGTACGTGTGCATTATCAGTAACATTGTATTATAATATAGGCTACTTGATCAATGTGGTGTTGGTGTAATCATCAGACATTTTGTTATGATATGACAAGAAAACATAAAGAGGGCTCCATGGGAACCTCATGACAAGTCAAGCACAAGTTTAAAAATACATGTTGACCTTTTTATGAAAATAATGATAGGCATATGACAAAAAAAAAAAAATCTATATGTAAAAACATAGCATATTAGCCTAAATTTTAAAACTTTATTTTGAAAATAAGTTCAATCACATGCAGCCTATATTCCAGCTCCAAGAAAAGCATTTTACTTGATATTTTTATTAAATCAAACCTGTACTAAATAAAGAGAGGTGTACACGTTATTTTTATTGTATTTTTTGTATGGAATGAATAGAACCAGCATCCCAAAAATGACTTGGCAATTTGTGTGTGTGTGTGTGTGTGTGTGTGTGTGTGTGTTTGGGGGGGGGGGGGGGGGGGGGGGGGGGAATAGGGGATTCCAGGAGACCCCTTTCCTGAAGAAGACCTCCCCTCTCCCTCCCTTCATCCTCCTCTCTCCTAACTGAAACTCAGGAGCGCCGCCGATCGGTACCGACACCTCTCCAGCGAGCTAAAGCCAAGATGGAGGGTCCGTGCTCAGCGAGCACAGGAACGAATCCCCGCACGCCACTCTTTGCTTTCCAATGAAGAGGATTTATTCCCGACCAGTCACTTGGAAACCCGACTCTGATCCGTTTGTTTGCGGAGTTTTGTTGAGGGAGAATCATTGATCCGAGGATGAGTTCAGGGGAGGGAGAGGACACATCTAAGGAGGCGGCCGACATAGCGGCGTTTTTTAAATCCGGTAAGTGAAGAAGAGAGGGGCGCGCGCCTCGGTGTTTTCGTGATGATGATGACCCGCTTATCCAAATCCCGGTTCACGCCAACGATGCGTGACCGAACAGATCGTACCATAGATTAGAATATTTGTTGATGATGGTTAGCCTACTGTGAATCCGCAGACGTGATTTTATTGCCAGATGGAGTTGGCAGGTTAAGATATATGAGTGCTTTTATTTACCATTTATTTGGGATATGACGTTACATTTCAGTGCGCGCGAGCCTATTCATAAAACAAGCCAGTTAACAGTTTTTTTTTTTATTGTTTTTTTTCTTAAAAACTGTTGTCATACGTCACTGTTTATAAGCGTGATGTTTGAGTTCAGAGTGAGGTGACGTCATAAAGCTTGGCTGAATGCATTTGTTACGGTGCTGCGATGTCATGCGTCTCAATGATGCCATACGTCACCAGCCCACTGCATTCATCACGTTAATACTCGATTACCCTACATTTCATTAACTGCACGTTTCACCATGATGGTGTGAATTTTGAGCTCATTTATGATCCACTTTGGTAATCCTGGTCTGGTTGTTGCAGTCAGCTGTTGGTGTGATTTGTGTCAGCTGTCTCTGCAGTACCAGGTGCATCAGAGGAGGGACTCTGTAAGGGGCCATGGACACCCTGAGTGACAGCAGGAGTCTTACAATATCACAATCTCTCTTTTTTTCTCTTCAGCATGGCATCCAATTGTTCAACTTTATTGTGAGTGCAGGTGCTACAATGGAATAATGAATAGGGAATAATGTATATTCCCAGTGTTCGTTGAAGGTAGAGGAAATTAATTTAAGTATGAAAGTCCTAGGGCTCTCAAGAAAAAAAAAGAGCATGCATTAATATTAAAAGTATTTCCAATATATTGTACATTTTGTCTGACACAGCCTGGCTGCTGTTTAAATAAAGTATGTGTTATATACTTCCTATTAAATAGTTTGTAAGACCTGTGATGTATAGTAATTTATGGTCATGGTCATGGTTTGCTTTGTCACATGACATCATACAATGAGTTTGAATAATATTATTTGGGTCTCATTTGAATTTTTTAACACTAAATAGTTATTTTTGTTTGCAATTTCATTATTCAAAGGTGGGAATAGTAGTTTTTGAAAAACAGTTTTGGCCAATGTTGATATTTGAAATCACCAAAACAAACACGACCCCTACCCTAGGGATGGGAATTGATAAGAATTTAACGATTCCGATTCCATTATCGATATTGCTTATCGATCCGATTCCTTATCGATTCTCTTATCGATTCTTATTGGGTGAGGGAATAAGTACAAATTTGTTTGTATTAACTTGCTTTAATATCTGATCAGAAGACACAGCACAGAGTATACACAAATTATGTGTAGCAACCTCAGAACAAACCTTAAAGTAGGTGAGCTACTTCTCAAAGTAAAGTCCAGGGACCTATAGCCTAGGGCAGTGTTTCTCAACCAGTATGCCACAGCACACTAGTGTGTGCCTTGAAAGATTATCAAGAAGAGTGCCTTAGGATTAGGAAATTGATAATTTTCACATTCATTGGTCCGGACAAAAAAAAAAAAAAACTGCCATTTATGTGCCATAAAAACTAAAAACACAGACTGAAAACAGTTAAGGAAGAGCTTGTGCCTTTTGGAATATTAACAGTGCTCATTTGGATTAGGCTATTGAGTTACTAAACCAATCTTTGTCAAATAATACACGTGTTTTCTTCACATTTTTAACGTTTTTGTTTCCATTTGTTTAATTTCAAGATCTGATGTGACTTATCCATTGTTGTTTTTACAGCTACAAAGCTGGGAGCACTAAATGATATTCAGGCACATTATACACTCTTTTAACATTAAATAAAGCACAAAAATAGTACCTGATATTATCATTGCCACACTTTGAGATTGTTGTTCCAGCCCGACGTCGCAGTAAAATAGGATCCGTTTCAAATAGAATTGTTGCGTGTCGCGGCTGGTTAAACTTTGATTAACATGGAAAATGATACTTTTTATCGCGTGTCGCGCCGTCGCGTCGCATGTAGTTAGGACGCGGTCAGAGCGCTTCTGCCTTGATGCCATGTTTGCTCATAGTGTTTGCTACATTCTGAACCAAAACAACGCAGCACGTGTGTGACGTCATGTCACATTTGAACGAGCGGAACCGATAAGCGGAATCGTTAAGCAGGCATGCTAACGGTTCCAAGGAATCGATTCACTGGGCACCGGTTCTGAAGAAGAACCGGTTCTCGGTTCCCATCCCTACCCTACCCCACCCCACCCCAAAATGATCTCGCCCCTAATTTGATAGCTCCACCCCACACTTATGTACACGACTGTAACCCAGGCAACGACTATGGCGGAATCTGCTGTATCTGCTTGCTGAGGGTATGATGTCATTAATAAGTGAAAGCATGTGTTACTATGGTAATCCATGTCGAATGTTTTTTGGTATGCGTGTTTTAATGACGACGCTCAACACCTATCCCAAAAAAAAACAAAGTTATCATGATCAACTCGACAGCACGAACACGACAGTCATAGTAACGAATACAGTGAGGAAAATAAGTATTTGAACACCCTGCTATTTTGCAAGTTCTCCCACTTGGAAATCATGGAGGGGTCTGAAATTGTCATTGTAGGTGCATGTCCACTGTGAGAGACATAATCTATATAAAAAAATCCAGAAATCACAATATATGATTTTTTAACTATTTATTTGTATGATACAGCTGCAAATAAGTATTTGAACACCTGTCTATCAGCTAGAATTCTGACCCTCAAAGACCTGTTAGTCTGCCTTTAAAATGTCCACCTCCACTCCATTTATTATCCTAAATTAGATGCACCTGTTTGAGGTCGTTAGCTGCATAAAGACACCTGTCCACCCCATACAATCAGTAAGAATCCAACTACTAACATGGCCAAGACCAAAGAGCTGTCCAAAGACACTAGAGACAAAATTGTACACCTCCACAAGGCTGGAAAGGGCTACGGGGAAATTGCCAAGCAGCTTGGTGAAAAAAGGTCCACTGTTGGAGCAATCATTAGAAAATGGAAGAAGCTAAACATGACTGTCAATCTCCCTCGGACTGGGGCTCCATGCAAGATCTCACCTCGTGGGGTCTCAATGATCCTAAGAAAGGTGAGAAATCAGCCCAGAACTACACGGGAGGAGCTGGTCAATGACCTGAAAAGAGCTGGGACCACCGTTTCCAAGGTTACTGTTGGTAATACACTAAGACGTCATGGTTTGAAATCATGCATGGCACGGATGGTTCCACTGCTTAAACCAGCACATGTCAAGGCCCGTCTTAAGTTTGCCAATGACCATTTGGATGATCCAGAGGAGTCATGGGAGAAAGTCATGTGGTCAGATGAGACCAAAATAGAACTTTGTTGGTCATAATTCCACTAAACGTGTTTGGAGGAAGAAGAATGATGAGTACCATCCCAAGAACACCATCCCTACTGTGAAGCATGGGGGTGGTAGCATCATGCTTTGGGGGTGTTTTTCTGCACATGGGACAGGGCGACTGCACTGTATTATAAGGAGAGGATGACCGGGGCCATGTATTGCGAGATTTTGGGGAACAACCTCCTTCCCTCAGTTAGAGCATTGAAGATGGGTCGAGGCTGGGTCTTCCAACATGACAATGACCCGAAGTACACAGCCAGGATAACCAAGGAGTGGCTCTGTAAGAAGCATATCAAGGTTCTGGCATGGCCTAGCCAGTCTCCAGACCTAAACCCAATAGAGAATCTTTGAAGGGAGCTCAAACTCCGTGTTTCTCAGCGACAGCCCAGAAACCTGACTGATCTAGAGAAGATCTGTGTGGAGGAGTGGGCCAAAATCCCTCCTGCAGTGTGTGCAAACCTGGTGAAAAACTACAGGAAACGTTTGACCTCTGTAATTGCAAACAAAGGCTACTGTACCAAATATTAACATTGATTTTCTCAGGTGTTCAAATACTTATTTGCAGCTGTATCATACAAATAAATAGTTAAAAAATCATACATTGTGATTTCTGGATTTTTTTTTTAGATTATGTCTCTCACAGTGGACATGCACCTACGATGACAATTTCAGACCCCTCCATGATTTCTAAGTGGGAGAACTTGCAAAATAGCAGGGTGTTCAAATACTTATTTTCCTCACTGTATATTACAACTATAACAATATTTGGGGGTTATATAAATCACTAAATGAGGAACCAAAGGAAACAAACATATATTAGGAGTATAATATCTTACTTTTCAGACACAATTTGGGAGCCGAAACAGACAGTGGAAGAGGTTTAGACGCTCCAGGCTTATATGGTGTGGAAATGAATGTGTCTTTTTCATAGCTGAAGCGAACGACAATAAGATCGCAAATGAAAAAACAAGCAAAGATGACACACAAGCATATTAAAGCAATGGCCAGCATATATTTGTTCTGTGAAACAAAGCTAAACAATGTTACTCACCTATCGAGAAGTAATAAAGCAACCTCGACGTCCGATATTAGGCCTTTCCGCTCCTTGAGGAAAGGATATTGACAATCGTAAGCCTTCTTTTTAATTTTAAGTTCCGCAGACATTTTCCTCTTTTGTTTTTATCTGCCATCTATTTCTGTAGTCGTTCGGCTAATGTCTGTTCTGTGTGCACTGAGCGCTCTCTTCTCCCCATCATTAGTAGACACGCCCCTCACTGCTGATTGGTTACAAGTGTGTTTTGGTACTCGGGTCCGACACAGTTTTCAAAAGTGTTTAAATATCACATAACCATGTAGTAATGCCTATTCATTTGAATTAAATACTTTACAAATGAAAGATTAGACTATTTTCTCGTTTAGGTTATGGAACTTGATGGAAGCAAGGCAGTCAGACATCAGTGCAAAAACAATAGATTCACATTATATAATACTTAGGACAAGTAGTAATACATTATAAATTCTGATAAATATGTCTCGGTGTGGAGCTTAAGTCACATATTACAAAAGACCCTCACGACGAGTCAGTGATTGTATGTATAGACTGGGTGTTCATTTTTTACCAATATAGAATACCTCCAAAAGCCGTTATCTATGCCAATTAATAAATGAGTTTGCTTGGATGACGTTCAAACCAATATACAGTACTGTATAGCAATCAAATGTGGGTGGTTGCCTTTTTTGTGGCAGTTTGCTGAGTTTAACACATCATTGACCCCTAATAAGTGTTTGGTATTATCACTTCATGGTTCATGTAATTAATCAAAACTGCTGCTGTTAAGTTACTTAAACAGTATGTTAATTGCTTCAAGATTCGCACATCCCATAAAGCAGAGGAAAGTCTTGTATCCGGGTGTCTGTTTTATAGCACTGCAGCATCCTAGGGCAATGTTTCAGAACCAAGTCCTCTCTCTCTCTCTGACTCCTCCGGTCGGTCTGTTAATTGCCTCACGCTCAACACTCAAGTTTTGGCACCGACAAGCTTTCTCTCTGGCTGTCTTTGCGTTAAACACATTTTGTGTTTCCAGAACATTGGATGTCTCATCAGTGCCCTACTTTAGTCACTGAGCATTGAATGCAGTCTCTCTGGGGCAAGACGCCCACTTAAAGAGCTTTTGTTCGGTTTTAAGAACTGTAGCAGATCTTGCGCACCAACTTTGGCCTGCATTCTGAACTACCTTTTGATGCTGAGCAAAGAAAATGGCTCAGTGTTTGCTAGAACCAGCACGGAATAGTGATGGTGGTCTGTTCAGGCGGTTAGAGGCATCTTTATTTGGAGTGTGTGGCAGATGTGTTTCAGAATATTGGGGGATTGACTTACCCTGTGTTGCAGCGTACAACAAGACACAAACAGAATGAGTGCAATCCAGTGCGAATATAAAATTCAATACATCAGTACTGATTATTTTAATGGCTTTGCAATAACAAAATATGCTAACACATTAAAATGGCACTAAACACTTTAAAACACTTTTTATGACAGTAATAACATGAATTGGAACATTCAGTTTTATACATTATGTAACAAGAGGTCTCTGCTACATATCTCTTCACCAAGGTCTGATGCCTGACAACATGTTCTCACAGGAAAATGTAACTATTTTACAAGGTGTCCATTTTGAATGCGCATGAATTTGTATGATGGGAACTGTACAAAAATGTATAATCCTTACAAAACAAGTAAGCATAAAGGTCCACCCTTAACCCCACCCCTAAACACAACCATCACTGGGGCCTTAACATTTGTTTGAAAATGTACAAATGACATTTTACAAATTCATATGTATCAACCACCAAATTGCCTAAACATAAAATAGTTGCAAATTGCCATGAGATTGTGTTGGACACCTTTGAAGACCCCTGATCCAGATTATGGATCAGTATTACTGTATTATTATTACTCTGTATTATTATATTGTCAGTAATAAAAATAAATCAGTAATATCATAACTGTATTATAAATAACTATGTGATTTATTACAATTTTCTCCCATTAGTGTTTGTTTCTTATAAGTTTTTGCATCCTCAACATTAATTCAGATCTTTTTCTATAGTCAGTTTTCTTTTTTTAGATAACTACTAGAGTTTTAGAAAATGTTAAACTGAGACAGTTCATGTGTAATATCTTCCTTTTTACAACTACTTATGGCACAAAATAAACATGAATGAACATCAGAAGGTATGTTGAAAAAAAAAAACAGTGCAACTTACTGAAATATGTAGCTAATATCACATCAGCTAAATCACACTTTAGTTTGGGGAACACATATTCACTATTAACTACAACTTAATAAACTCCTAATTTACTGCTTATTAATAGTTAGTAAGGTAGGCCTATAGTTTAGGTATTGTGTATGATTAAGGTATTTAGAATATGGTCATGTAGAATAAGGCATTAATATCTGATTGATAAGTACTAATAAACAGCCAATATGCTAGTAATATGCATACTAATAAGCAAGTAGTTAATAGGGAGAATTGGTCCCCAAACTCAGTGCATCTTTTTCCATCTGTATTTCTAACAATTTATGACATTTTAGAATCCATTAAGATCTATAGATTAATGCACTATTCCACACCCTATTAACTCTTTCCTTACCTTGACGGAATTTTCCTACTTTCCGTGTTTTTTCACTGTTATACGGTAGGGGGCACTATTGCTCATCTTCTGAAAGAGTACAGAATCTCCTGATCAAAACACACGCGAAGAAGAAGCAGAGACAAGCGATAGAATAAGCATATGCATATGTAAAATAACACAATCATCAACATTAAACAGCATATAAATAAAAACTGCCTAATGTTACTGAATGAAATGTCGACCCAGGACGAGCTATAGGATTGTGAAGCTTTGGCAGTGTTTATAAACTCAATCTACTCCATCTTCTCAATCTACTCCAATCATTATTCTAAATCCGATCCGGACGTAGTCTGACAAAAACACGATTTTCTCAGCTTTTTGCTCAAAATGTTGTAGAATTAAACAGATTTTTTGTTGTTTAAAAGCATAGGGTCTGTTTTTATACAGTGGGGAGAACAAGTATTTGATACACTGCCGATTTTGCAGGTTTTATAAAGCATGTAGAGGTCTGTAATTTTTATCATAGGTACACTTCAACTGTGAGAGACGGAATCTAAAACAAAAATCCAGAAAATCACATTGTATGATTTTTAAATAATTAATTTGCATTTTATTGCATGACATAAGTATTTGATCACCTACCAACCAGTAAGAATTCCGGCTCTCACAGACCTGTTAGTTTTTCTTTAAGAAGCCCTCCTGTTCTCCACTCATTACCTGTATTAACTGCACCAGTTTGAACTCGTTACCTGTATAAAAGACACCTGTCCACACACTCAATCAAACAGACTCCAACCTCTCCACAATGGCCAAGACCAGAGAGCTGTGCAAGGACATCAGGGATAAAATTGTAGACCTGCACAAGGCTGGGATGGGCTACAGGACAATAGGCAAGCAGCTTGGTGAGAAGGAAACAACTGTTGGCGCAATTATTAGAAACTGGAAGAAGTTCAAGATGATGGTCAATCTCCCTCGGTCTGCGGCACCATGCAAGATCTCACCTCGTGGGGCATCAGTGATCATGAGGAAGGTGAGGGATCAGCCCAGAACTACATGGCAGGACCTGGTCAATGACCTGAAGAGAGCTGGGACCACAGTCTCAAAGAAAACCATTAGTAACACACTATGCCATCATGGATTAAAATCCTGCAGCACACGCAAGGTCCCCCTGCTCAAGCCAGCGCATGTCCAGGCCCGTCTGAAGTTTGCCAATGACCATCTGGATGATCCAGAGGAGGAATGGGATAAGGTCACATGGTCTGATGAGACAAAAATAGAGCTTTTTGGTCTAAACTCCACTCACCGTGTTTGGAGGAAGAAGAGGATGAGTACAACCCCAAGAACACCATCCCAACCGTGAAGCATGGAGGTGTTAACATCATTCTTTGGGGATGCTTTTCTGCAAAGGGGACAGGACGACTGCACCGTATTGAGGGGAGGATGGATGGGGCCATGTATCGCGAGATCTTGGCCAACAACCTCCTTCCCTCAGTAAGAGCACTGAAGATGGGTCGTGGCTGGGTCTTCCAGCATGACAACGACCCGAAACACACAGCCAGGGCAACTAAGGAGTGGCTCCGTAAGAAGCATCTCAAGGTCCTGGAGTGGCCTAGCCAGTCTCCAGACCTGAACCCAATAGAAAATCTTTGGAGGGAGCTGAAAGTCAGTATTGCCCAGCGACAGCCCCGAAACCTGAAGGATCTGGAAAAGGTCTGCATGGAGGAGTGGGCCAAAATCCCTGCTGCAGTGTGTGCAAACCTGGTCAAGAACTACAGGAAACGTTTGACCTCTGTAATTGCAAACAAAGGTTTCTGTACCAAATATTAAGTTCTGCTTTTCTGATGTATCAAATACTTATGTCATGCAATAAAATGCAAATTAATTACTCAAAAATCATACAATGTGATTTTCTGGATTTTTGTTTTAGATTCCGTCACTCACAGTTGAAGTGTACCTATGATAAAAATTACAGACTTCTACATGCTTTGTAAGTGGGAAAACCTGCAAAATCGGCAGTGTATCAAATACTTGTTCTCCCCACTATATATATATATACAGTATATATATATATATATATATTGCATGTTCAGATATTCATACAACAAAATATTCTGGGGGCCATGACACTTTTGTGAAAATGATCAAAAACTGCTGGTGCTGTCTGGCAACTTTTTTCAAAAAACATTGGCAGGGAAAGAGTTATGGGCAACTGTACATCGCAATATTGCATTAGATTGATAACCATGTTACATTCATATCTTCTGTCTTGAAGACACAGCTCTATTCACACACTTGTGGGATGTTTGAGGTTGTCATGACATATTCAGCCCACTTCGCAATGTGTCAGAACAGCTGAAGGCTGGATCACACAAAACCTGAGCCCTCCCTCAGAGTCTTTCAGCAGAAGACCACTTCCACAGAAAATGTTCCCGTCTGAGTTGAGTTTCTCTTCAACCCTTTGCTGTCCTGTCTCATAATTGGCACACCCAGACCTCCTTTGAAGTCTGTTGCGATATAGAGTGAGAAATCGTGACTTCCGTACCCTCGATTCTCTGTTGTGGTGGCACTGCGCCTTTTATGCGAAAAATCTCAAGGGGTTGTTGCAACATCTTTCCAAATTTGTAATCACTCAACAGCCTGTTTTTTAAATTAAAGATTCAAATGAGGTGTGAATAGTCACTGTGGCCTCATTCTGGAAAGGGAAGGATGATATTAAGCTAATGGATGCCAAATCTTACAATGTTATTTCACTACCTCCGATACTGAAGTGACTTTTTGACTTCAGATAAAATGATTGCCATATGAAAGCTATAGTTTTCTCAATAATTGTGCCATTTTACCAAATGCAGACTAATGAAATTGCTCATTTCCTCTACTGGCAAAGTTTGACTTGAAGAGATCTGTCATTTCTAAAACCATTCTCAAGTTGTGTCTTTTTGTGTGTAATTAGAGGTTAGCTAAAAGTGAAGGGAGGATTGTGGTTTGGGATATTTCCTAACATTGCCTCACTTTGATCAACTATAAAACATAATTACATTGGAGAGAAACATGCTATTTGAGACAATTATACATCTGAGTATCACAATATGAAAAATGAGATCAAAGTTTCCCCTCTCATGGTCACGGTATGTTGGATTGTGGATAGTGCTAATGTTATGGATCATTGCTGCTTGCTAAAGTAATCACTCCCCTATAAATTCACTCAGAGGGTACAGTAAGATAATTTAAGACCAAGTGTGTAATTTCTGTGTCACTAGTGTCACCAAGCGAAATTGCAAAAAAAAAAAAAAACTTTTTTAAACACTTCCCTCATCTGCCAGTGGTTTGAATAACAGATACTTCCAATGACACACTATTGGTTGAGCCAATAGCAGATGTTCAAACAAACATCTTTTGGATAAGAAATACAGTTGACCAAGTTGCAGACTGAACAGAAAGCTGTCGCACATCAATAACTGATGATTGGTCAATTGACTGATGTGGGGACCTGGAGGGCAAAATATACATAAAAACTGCAGCACATGCCTGTCAGTTTTCCATTTGTTTCAAGCCACTAATATTTAGATCACCTCTCAAAAGAATAAAAAGCTATGTCAACAAACTGCAAGTTTTGAGCACTTGCGGTCCATATCAGCAGTGCTCGTGTGGGCTGGCAAAATATTCATTCAAAATATAGACCTCTATATAAACTGAATCAATATTAAATTGTAAAATGTGTATAATAAAATAATAATAAACAAATATTATTTGGATATTATAGATTATTTTAAGTCATAAAACGTGTTTTATTGATTATATTAACTGTTTTAGTACCTCTAATGTAAAGAGTTCGATAAATCTTTGTTAACAACTTATTAACCATAAATAGTTCTCACTTTAGAATTAGGTAACAGGAAATTGGAATAATGTTATCAGTTAAGTGCTTTAATCCAGCCTTTATTGGAAATTAATTACATTAGTATTAGAGCTCCTTAAAATGTTTACAATACATTAAGCACACGCACACATAAACACACGCACACACATACACAGACACACACACACACACGGGGACTTTCCATAGAAATAATGATTTTAATACTGTACAAACTGTATATTCTTCCCTAAACCTACCATTAATCCTAACTGATTTTAACAACGTGACCTAATGAGTATTTGTATGTATTTCATATGGACAGCATTATGTTATTTATTTATTTATTTATTTTTAATTAAGCGGTTATGTTTAGCTTTAGATAGGCTTACTGTATTTGTAAATATTTTTAAGGAACTGAATGCTAATGTAATTAATGTCCAATAAAGGTTGGTTTAAAACACTTAATTAATGATATTTTCTGATATTCCGTGACCTAAAGTGAGAACTATTTACAGTTACTAAGCTGTTAACAAAGCATTATCTAACTATTTATGAATGAGCTAATTAAGCAATAATAATTTGTTAAACACAGTGACAATTAATGAAGAACTCGCTGTTTGTATATAATCTATTAATGTACTTACTGCAGTTTATAAACATTTTATTAACTATAAACTAATAGTTTCAATTGTCAATAGTGTAGTGATGTACTGTATGAAGCACTGTTCACATAGAACTCGCTTCCAAGCCAAGCAACTTTCTGTTGGTCAGTGTGTTGAATTCTCGTGACCAACTTGAAAATGGGCACAAAAAAAAAAAAAGTCTCCCGATCACACTGATTCCTATTAAAATAACTGTAATTCGCCCGAGAAATTTCGCAGGGCAATGGTGTATGTAACTGCACCTTAATTGTTAAATAATGTGTTTCCATTGGAAAATATAAAAATAATGAGAAACTGTGTATTGCATTCATCATTCTTGGTTCATCTGCTTGCCTGGTGTATATTGAATTTGATCTTTTAAAGTCAGTGTCAGTGTCTTAATACATTCGTACAAACCTGGTAGAAATAACTTGCTGGCAGCAAAGGCCTCCATGTGGGCGTTCCTGTAAGGGTGTGACGTCCAGTGAAAACTATGAATACCCAAGCATCCTGGAGCCGATCAGGCACAGTGCCCAGAGTCCAATTTATTTAATCTGAGTTGCAAGCTTGTATACGATAGCCCGTGTTGTTGTGATCATAGCCATTATGGCTTGTAAAGTAGAAAGCCTTGCATTATGTAATATAATGAAGCCTTGATGAGCAAACATTATCTGATCGTCCTCCATGCTATTGCTGTAATGTGGTCACTGCAGATCCAGGATTGATTCGACCGGGAAAAGAACTTTTAAGAATAAAAGAAGCAGTGAGCTTTGATATTGGGTGTCATTCATGTAATAATCCTTAACAATAATGTTTGGTGACAGCAGCATATCAGATGGTAATTCCATGGTACTGAATTATTGTCATGCTAATAGCATCGTATTTACATCAGAACTTCAAAGAATACAATTATGCTTTTGTCCAAAAATTGGACATATAAGGTTAAAATATCTGCATTTGCAGTTCACGTTTGTTATTTTTAGTCGGCTGTGATTTAATGTAAATACAGAACTGCATTATGGTCCATGATAGACTATGCTGCTATGTCATCCTGTATAATAGGATGAAGATTATTTCAGTTTACATCCATCTTTCTCTCTCTATCTTTTGAAGGGGATTAGAGTACATTGTTTTTACAATGAGGAACAGATGTTTTAGGGAAGAATGTTATGGATGTGTATCTCAAAGTTGCGTTTTTAAATGAAGGCAGAGGTATTTAAGGAGGTATTTCTACCTGATTCTACCTACAAATTCTAATTTTGTTGTTGTAACCTACTTCAATCAGTTTGATGTAACATAAAACAAGGGAATGCTGTTTTAACTTAACTGAGTTACATTAACCCAACATACAATTTCCATTAAAGCTCAGGATGGTTACATTCGACAAATGCATACCTGCTCCTTGCTGATCGGCGAATTTTGCTTCAATGAGAAATTGTGATTTGGGGTTATTAAACACATTAAGTTGCATCTGAGTGAAAATCGCAATTGACAGCTCTACTCTTCACCACAATGGTAACCACAAAATTCAGTAACAGAAACTCTAAATGTCCAACTGAACATTATTGTGAACTAAGTCAATCGTAGAGACCATTGGTGGCAAAGGCTCAACGATCTACTTAGGATTACGATGCTAAACGCAGCCCTAGGCTGTGGATTTATATTTCCACATGTTATTTTATGTGCTTTTCAGTAAAGGGAAAGATATTGGTAGTTTATTTTTAATGTTCAGTTATGTTGGACATCTAGAGGAGTTTCTGTTACTTGTGCACAAAGCACTCAGCGTTCTATGCTAATGTCACTGACACCTATCTTTACTTAGTGGTTCTGATTTATTTTGAATAAACTAAATTAAGTTTTGTGTAAAAATGTCTTCAATTAAATTAAATAAGGGTAATGAATTATTTTTTGACTGTATACATCATAGTGGAAAATGACTTTCATCATATAAAACAAAAAAGATGATATCAAACTTATTAAGTCATTTTACCTGGCTGGAGAAATCAGGTTATATCTACTGACAGTTATGCTTCAGTAAAACCTTGTTTTTCAGGTTGGTTGAATTAAGTTATATAAGTCATCTTAAATCATTTATTTCATTTCAACAAAACCAGTTATTGTAGATGTGACCACATGAATTACATTTTCTAAGTTGAACTGACTAATTTTTTTTTCAGTGCAGGAGAGGACATGATACACACATAGATGCTAAAATGTTTCCTGGTTTCTTTCAAAAGTCAAAGCCACAGTCTTTCAGCCAGCTTCTTCTTCAGCTCTGACTTCGCGTGCAGCCGTGCACGAGCACAAAACCTCACAACACCCACCCCTGTCGGTGATTGGTTGGAACACTATTTGTTTTGGTTTTGAGTGGTTGGTGAAACCACTTGTTTTTGTGTGCAGATCTCAGAGCCTTGGCTGCCTACGGGGACGTGGTTTTTTGACGGCATGCTTATGGGGCGGGCAGCTAGCGGATCGTTAGGAAAGATTAGATGAATGTGATAAAATAAAATTTGGGCCTGAAATCACTGATACAACCTTTAAAGGGTTAGTTCACCCAGAAATCACTATTTACTCACCAATCCAAACCCGTAAGACTTTTGTTCATCTTCATAGATATTTTTAATGAAATCTGAGAGATTTTTGTCCCTCTATTGACAGTCTACACAACGTCCACTTTGACACTTCAAAACGTTCATAAAGAGATTGTAAAATCCATAAGAATCGTCCGGTTTAGTTAAAATTTTCTGAAGAGACTCAATCATTTATATGATGAACAGATTTAATTTAGATTTTTATTTACGCATAAACATTGATTAGTAAACATAAACAGAACCTCAACCATACTTGCTTAGTGCGCTTGCAGAAGCTAAAACGCGCCTCAACACACACGAGAATGAACCTCATTGGTTCTTACTGAAGCTCAAACGTGCTGCGTAACACGAGAATAAACCTCATTGGTTCTCGCACCTCATGCAAGCATGCTTGAGCTTCCATTAATCTGATTTGTGCGTTGATGAATATTTAAATGTGAATAAAAGCTTAAATTAAATCTGTTCATAATATAAAGTGATTGTGTCTTCAATTTGGACTAAACCCCTCGATTCATATGGATAGTTTTACAATCTCTTTATGAACTTTTTGAAGCGTCAAAGTGGTAGTTGTGTAGACTGTCAGTGGAGGGACAAAAATTTCATTAAAAAATTAAGATGAACGAAAATCTTACGGGTTTGGAATGACAGTTCCAATGAGTAAATTATTTTTATTTTTGGGTGAATTATCTCTTTAAATGAAGGTTAGATGATGACTATATGTTGTCTGGAATATCCCACTAAATTTACTAAATTAAAACAACTGGCAGCTGTGATTGCCAGATATTCACAGTAAAAAAAAAAAAAAATATCTGAAAATGTTACCAGTATATTATAGATGCCTGTAACTTATGACTGTTTATTTCATAAAGTGGTTTTATTTAAATATACCCATCTACACTAAACTGAAATGTTGCTTTAACATACATAGTAAAACATTATAAATGGTTTAACATGGCATTGTATGTAATTTTACTAAAAAAACATATAAATTATATTACCATATAATTCACAGTGAAAAACAGGGAAACGACCCAGTCTCTGTGTGACACGTGGTCACACGTTTATATTTTGTATAAACAATTTTGTTTCTTCTTATTTTTGTTATTAATAATATCCATTATGATATTTTGTTACATTTTATGTTATTTAGTTATTACAATATTTAATTGTTATGTTTGTTACCCTGATGGTGCTTTGTCTTTGAGTGCATGACCCCGCACACCTTATGATGAACTCATTGGATTTTCTATTGTGTCACCTCTGTAGTAGTTATCAGTACATTTTAAGAAAGAAAGAAGAAAGAAAGTCATACGGGTGAGTAAATATTGACAGAATTCTCATTTTTGAATTCAGTTTATTTTATAATTAAGGAAATAATGTCTGAAAAGGTTTTGTACCATTGCTTGTGTGTTTGCACGAGCTACACATTAGCAAAAGCTATACTGCAGGTGCATTCACCTAAAAACCTGTCCGGGGTAAATCAGTCATTCCTTCCATGGGGTCTTTATTCAACAATAACGGCATTAAACGACAACACAACAACAAGGTCATTGCGCCATTTGTACGTCATTGCACAATATGCTTACATATTGCAAGGTTTGACAAAACATACTGTATGCATATTTTTACTGTTATTTACTTATAATATGCAATATACCGGTAAGTAAAACGGCAAGGTTTGACAAAACATACTTTTACTTATATTGTGTTTTATTATTAGTAGTAAATAACAATAAAAATATGAACTTTCCAGCTTCAGTATTCCATCCGATCAAGTGTTAACATGTCCTGTTGGAACGGATTAGAAAAACGTTACCCCCTCCCCCCAATACAATACGAATGAGATTTTAATCGGAATTGGCCAATTTATTCTGACTGACATGGTTACGTGACATTTTTCTATTCCGACTGTGCTACTAGTCCGATTACAATGGGATTATTAGGGTCTGTGTAAACACAGCTGTTGCCATATAACCCTTACCCGATCAAGAACTTTACCCAGATCAGCACTGACATTTGCCATGTAATATTGAGGTTAGGGTAAAGGCCAAGAGATCTGATGCAGTGTCAGTGAGGAAGGGCAGCGATTGAGTGAGGTCTTATCAGTGAGCCTCAGTCCTCAGGATTTTGGTTCACTTATATCAGGGGGTCGACTCTTTACACTCAGATCATATCACAAGGTCTCAGCGGGATACTCTATAGACCATGCTAAATGATAGCGACAGCCTGAAGCACACACATGCTGGGGTGTTTTATCTGGGCAAACACTTGCAGTGGTTAAACCTCATTCATGTGTGAATGCTTAACTTGACATTTTAAGGTGTTTAAGCAAACACAATTATTAACTTGTTTACGAAATGTCAATTAACATAACAGGAGAGAAATACAGAGATTAACAGGATGGAACATAGCAGGATGGAATTACAGAGCTGAAGTTTTCCATCGCTCAGTGAGGGGTTGAGAGTTAGCCTTGAGGTTTATTGGGATAATATTTGATAATAATCATATTATCAAAACAATTATTTGATAATAATCATACAGATTTCTTCAATTGTATCAGACAGGGCTTGACATTAACATCTGCCAAACCGCCAAATGCGGGTGTATTTCAGCAGTGGCGTGTAGCGCAGTCACTCCTACTAGCCACTTTGGCAGGTTGGATTTTATATATATACATTTTTCAGTTGTAGTCTTTTAAAAAGGCATCAAAAATGCATTCTGATCATTCCTCTTCCTCTGTCACACTTATGCAATGTGTGTTCTTTAATGCTGTGTATGTTTCATGATTTAAAAAGTCTTCAAGTGTCAAAAGATTTAGGGTGCACTTTATCTAACCTCTTTCTTTTACTGTTTGTCTCTGTATTTTCAGAATGCTCTCTTCCAAAATGTGAACCCAAGCTTGAGTTACCCAGTCACACAGGTAAAACACTGTTATTGCTGGAATTTATTTAAGGCCTGGTTTCACAGACAGGGCTTTGATTAAGCCAGGATTACACCTAGAACATTCAGTTAGGACATTTAAGTAGCTTTTTATAAACGTGCCCTAGAAAAAACACAACTTGTGTGCATCTAGAGACAAAACAATGGCACTGACATATTTTAAGATATGTCAGTGGAAGTTGCTTTCATTTAAAACAGCTCAAACATGTATTTTAGTCTGGGACTACCTTAAGCCTTGTCTGTGAAATAAGGGTATATATGGGTAGCCTATATGTTTGATAGTAATCTTTAGACTTTTTTTCTGTTATTGTGCCATAAGGTTTGTGAGTGCTTATATTGTGTTGGTTTGTGTCAGAGCTGTTTCATTTATTCAAGTTTGGCCTATAATGTTTTTGAAGTGCTCAAATCACGAGTCTCCTTTTAGCTATTAGCATTGGTTAAGTTTTTGGTGATTTTGAATGTAACTAATGTGTCATTTATATGAGGTTGTTGCACATCATGAAATCAATGTGCACCTGCAAGAATACAAAATATCGTCTTTTATCTGTGAGGTTGATTCGGTTAAGAGAACTGTTCTAGCGTTTTCAACACTGAGCTGATTGTCTTTTGGCTGGTTTAATCTAATGATTTGTAACTAAATTGAGGCTGAAGATGATATCATTGAACTAGATTATTTTACTATACTGAAACTCACATTTATGTATTACGTCTGCATAGATTGAACACTTTCTAGGAAATCAAATCTTTTATATTAGGAAATATATTTTAAAAAAAAAATCATGCAGTCAGGAGGTTCTATGACACATTTGGGAAGTAACTATACTTGACCCAGTTATGTCTAATATTAGTTGAACATTTGCTCGTCCCAAGATAATATGTTCCGCAGCCAGTCGACACAGTTAATATCTGTTTTTCTGCCTTTATTGTGCACTGGTGCCTTATTAAATATTATTTTTGTTTTTCTAGCATGGCATTATTTTCTTGCCAAGTTGTGGGTCACTTCTGAATGTAACACAAAACAAAATACAAAACTTATATTTCAAGAATAAATTGCTGAGCTTTGTGTAGAATTATCCATGCTGGTTATACGAGTGATGCTATACGAGTTTATTTCATTGACGCTCAAGGTGCATGGAAAAGTTTTGTGAGTGGCAATGATCTAAATCAGTTCAATAAGCGTGTCTAAAAATAACTGATGGTGAAGGACATTTCTTTGTTTCTCACGTTCATCTCCTACGGCACCTTTCATATGGGACCCCAGCTATTCATTTCAAGCTGTGTCTTTCACAATCAGCTCTCTAATGACTACTGAACCTCAAAACTACAGTAATAACCACAGAACAAATACAAATCAATGTAGCCAAGTCTTCAAGAATTTTGAATGTATCTGCTAAAAACAGAAACTCATACCAAACAATGAGGAAACGTTTTTTAAATCTAAAACCTAGCAAATAAAGTTTTAGTTTGCTGAAGTTTTAGGTTGTAGGAAAGTGAGCTCTGCCCTGTTCCCAGCAGTAGATTGCTCTTTCTCTAATTGGAGATTGAAGTGTATTAGACCCATGCCGAGATTCTGGTATGTTCTCAGATCCGGAGGGAGTCAGCTCGCACAATGGCCATCTCCAGGGGATGTCTTTATGCTGTCTGCCAAAGTCCTCGACATGCTCATCACCACCAATCAGTCCCACCATAGCTGCTGGCCAGTAGAGGAAACTTGAAGGCTCCAAGGATTCTTTTAGTACCCAAAATCTTAAAACACCTCTTTCAGATAGATGGACACACACACATCCAAACATTCTGGCAAGCTTCTGTCCAAACCAGCTTTCAAGCAGGTTTAAGTCTTATACAATGAGGTGTTGATGTTTTAAAAGAACTTTGAAGTTTACTTCGTTTGACATATAAAGCACTTCGAAGGGAAAGGAAGTTAGCACAAAATACTTTTGTGGTTTTCTGAGGTTAGAACATTTCTGAATGGTGAATGTGCCCAAAGCAAGGTACTTGCTGTTTATGTGAGGGCAACTGTTCAGTTAAAGGTAAAATGCGCAGGTTTTGTTGTTAACTGTAAGCTAGATGTGCAGTGAAGAGCAGTAAAGTGTAAAGAACAAGAACTGACCAGCACACCGGCTAGATCTTCTTCTCAACAGCATTTATAAATAGCTGACCCAGTCCAAGTGGACTATTTTTCAGGTTGCCTCTGAAATAGGGCTTGCGGTATAACCAATATAGGTAACATATTTTTCAGATGATGTTTAATAGAACAATTGTTGGACCACAGAGCTTTCAGTTTAGTTTTCTTTTTAAAGCCAAACTCTTTTCTGACCATGACTAATTAAAAATTAGGATCTGTCAGATTTGGAAAGAGTCAGAAGGGAATGAATTAACAGTGTATGAAACCGATAAGGTCATGGGAATTACCAGTCTGAAGCAGAAAATAACAATGGTTCCTTCAGTTCATTCTTTTTACCTGGATGGTTCAGGTGAGAAGAGTCCATAGTACTATCACATTTAATCAGTGAATGAGTCGAATTTTGAAGGTCAGCCATCAAACACTGAACTGGTCTAGATACAAGCAGCAACAGTATAAACACAAATAGGTATGAGACCACATTCCTACTTAAGTGGACCCTCTTTAAGGGACAGTGTGAACGTGTGAAAACACCTTTAATCAATACTCAACTCTATTGTAGAGTATTTAGAGAAAGGGTAATAGATGAGGTTTGTGATATATTTTTACATCATAAAAAATAATTATTGACTATTTTTCCATAAATAGATTTCAACTTCCTTGTCAAAAGGAGAGGGTTCACAGTGTCAACATATGCATACAATTTCACATTTATGTTTTTTTGGCAGGTCTTGGCAATTATCAATAGAGGTGAAAAAACCCAAAACAGATTAGATCTTAGACTCAAGATTCAATAAAAAGCTGTGATGATGCTTTGCATTACATTGATTTGACTGTGTTAAGGGTGCTAAGTAATAATGGTTTGTGAGCCTAATGGAAAAATATTCACAGCTGTAGAATTGCAGTTTAATCAAATAAATATATGTGCTACCGGCTCCAGAGTGGTACTGCTCATCCATTCCACAAGTGTGCAGCCCATAATCCAGTGCATCAGCAAACCGCAAGCTGTCTGCATGCAAAGTGCCAAGTTTCACTCTGAAATGAGCAGCATTTGCCAGTAACCCGTCAAAATAAAAGCTCAATGGTTTAATGGTTGAAAATAAATTGAAACCATGAAGTAAATATTTTTTAATGTTTTACTATTAAAGGGTAACTAAACCATAAAACAACTTTTTTTAGTTAATGATCTGTAAGACTGGGGCTTTATTAATGCTGTTCATTGATTCAAGTAATTTTTTTGACATTTGGGTTTAAAGTGTTTTAATTCTACAAAATATGGTGTAAAAACGTCTGAGTGCTGCCCTCTTCAGGTTGAACAGTGGCTACTGCAGTTGAATTTTCCTATTGGAAGTTGTGGTGGCCTGTGACGAGTGAACCAGCTAACCACGGCCTTGCCTAGAGAGAGATGCGTCTCAGATGCAACCCCCCTCTCCACTTTTCCAGCATTTTTCAAATATTGCAAGTGGGTGGAGTCAGGCTCTGACCAGGGGTTTAGTCACCCTTTAACCTGTTAACCGTTGCCAGAGCGCGGACGCACTGAAGCGGTTTTATTTATATATAGTTCAAAGTTACTATCAGATTTAATGTTATACCTTGACAAACTATACATCATTAAAAAGATATAAGACTCAAGTTTCAGAATTTGACCACTATTGTATTCTGAGAAACTTATAGCGACAGTTATTTCTTAATTTGTTTCAGGAGTTATGAAATGAAAAAATTAGTCGATACCTTTGATATGAATTATGCGCGTCAGCCGCTTTCATTCATAAAAAAACTCCCGTGCCGTCGTCATGACAGCGATACACAAAACAACGTGCCTCAGGGCTTTAGCTCAAAAATGTGCAGATTTGGAGAAATATTGATATATTCTCATAGGTTTACATCAGATTTCTATAGACAGGAATAATATTTATTGAATTTATACCCAAATGCGTCGATGTAATCATTATGAGCGTTTGCATAACTCTGATACTGTGTTTTGAATTCATACCAATAGCCTGAGGGCGCCCTCGCCGCCCTGTGCACAGTATTAGAACATGAAGAAGTGCCATAATCATGTGACAATCCAGGAAGCCTCGAACACACACAAAGCTAACGAGATCGCGCTGTAACTATGGCTGTAACATGCAGTTTTGAAGACAATAAACATGTTTGCTATGATATTTGAGTTACCTGTGTTTTTCAATCCATGCCAGGTATTTCCATAATAATAGATTATATTTATAATGTAATGCTAATCTATATAGAATCGTTGTGCAGAACACTATCCAATAGTATATTTTCTGTCTGATTTTTTATCTGAAGCCAAATTAGATCACAAAAAATTATTTAAAATACTCGATTTGCTTTATAAAGTAAGTTTATAAGCACAAACATGGTTTTAATCTCATAAATTGTCGTGTATTGATGGTGTGCTAAGCTAACATGCTAGCTAGCCCTAGGTGCACCTGCCACCTAGAAGTTATATTTTTATTATTTTTTGAATGCTTACTGAAATGTTTCTTTATTCAAGAAATGCATTTGATACAGTTTAAAATGTAAGGGTGAACTTTAAGAAAAGAAATTAGTGACTGAAACCCTATGAATAGCCTGTGAATAGCCAGTCGTTAGTAACTATAATGCAGACAAAAGAAATGCATATTTAGAGCCATAACTAGGCTGGAGAGGTGTGAATGTGTGCAGGGGGAGACTGAGACTGAATGGGGCTCGTTTGCACCACAAAACAATAAAGACAATATACTGGATAGATGGTTAGAAGATGACAATAAACATCAGTAGCATTTTAGCGTCAAATCAAAATAAAGTCACATGACATGGTCTTGAAAAACATTTCACTAAATACAGAGTTTTGGACTTATTATCTTAAGATTTTAAACATAAAATGTTTAGACATGTGGCATTAGCTGTAGTGCATTTCTAGATTGCTCCAGTGCCAACTTCAATTTTTTTTTCATGAGGATGTTTCATAAAAAATAATTTCTAATAACTTTACAAAACTTTGAAGCTATTTATAACAATTTTTGTCATTATGACAATAATTAATTCTACATTTACAATAAACTGCCAGGTGTCAGCTTTCAAATGAGATCATACTTGTGCTTTTAGTACAAAGGGTTCATGAACTGTATCTGTTTCAGTTTGGGTATGTCATTTCTTGGGATTTTTCAAAAGTGGGGTTACAGCTTAACAGGTTAAATAACATTATTTCCCTATTTTAGAATTCTTATTTTACAGTATTACAATATATTTATTATTTTGTTTAATATTAAACAAATTTGTTCAATTGATTGCATTTGTAAATGTATACATTATTATTATAATATTATTTATATTTGCATAGATATGCTTGAGTACTTAACCCTACCCCTATCCTAAATCTAAACTCTCAAAAATATAAAACAAATATCAGCCATATAAAAGTTTAGTAGTCGCAGTCATTTAGCCAATTCATATGTACATGTATAAGAGCCAATAGCATTTCATATGTACATGTAACACTTCTTCAGGCATGCTCATAACTGTTCCTTTCCAGTGTCTAATTCAATCAAAATATCATTATCTGATGGTTAGTACCCCACTTTTATCAACGTGTTAGATTGCCAGGAATAACCCCATGCTGACTTCATGCATTACACCATCAAAGATTTCAATCATATACATATATACTCTCTATCTCCTGTTTTCCAGAATCTTCCTTAAGGCAGATAGAAAATGCTGAGATATTTACTGAAAGGGTTACTGGACAGTTTATGCATGAAATTGCATTATGTAAATGACCCTGCCTGCTGTTTACATAGCACCCTGCAGTTAGCTCAGTGTGGGCTAATTCTAGCTTGTTTACTCGACGTAAACAGGCAATATAATTGTCCTCCAAGGAGTTTTCTTGGAATTGTGCTTAGAATGGAAAGCCTGCTTATCTTATTCCCTGAATAAGTTGATACTGAGTTGTACTGAGATGTTTTATTGGCATTTTTGCAGTGTATTCTAGTTTTGTGGTGATCATTTCCTTCTGTATGGCATTGCTAATGTGATATAGATCAATTTCCAGTTAATTGATGCAAAATGGTGATTACCTTCTAAAGTGGTGGGGCCAAATTATAAGCATAATCATGTCAGTGTAATAACTATCAATTAAATGAGTAATAGCATTATTTATTTATGTATCAGTTTATTAGCTGTTTAGCATTAACATTTCAATAACTACATGATCTAATTTAATGTGATATAATTGCAGAACAACAATTTGTTCAGCATCTGGAACCATGTTAAATACCAAACTTAAAGGTATAGTGGAGGATTTTCTTTTTCCGGGTGGATCATCAAGACGATTGGTCCGCCTAGTTGTCAATCATTCTGGTGATATGTTTACGTAAGGCCGTTGTACATGCTCGTCCCTAGGTAGTTTTCGCTTTCTGCGCATGCGCACTTTCAGGTGTATATGTGTGGTGAGCTACGGTTTCAGCCATTCATTGAAGCTCGCCGTTCTCACCGGGTTTTTTCAAAATGTCTGAGGGTCGCAAGAGGAAAAGTGCCTACGAATTGTATGACAAGAAGAGAAAGGTCTCTGAAGAAAGAAACAAGACCAGAGTGTTTTTGGGAGAATATTTCACACGCTGACGTGCGCTAAAAGCTATTTGGAGAAATCCATTTAAAATCACTGCTAGTAAAAGTTAATGTAAGCTATGATTAGCGATGCTAGCCCTGGCACAAGTCACGCAGCAACTTGTAAACAGAGCGTGCACGAGGAGAACTCATGTACACGTTTAATAGGCGTTCCCTCTCGGGAGCAGGTAGAGTGTTGCGCATGTGCATTTTTTCAAAAAGTGGAGAGGGCGGTTCTTTTTTAAAATTCGGGAAAATCCTCCACTATACCTTTAATTATAAATTATGTATAATTATAAATTTGAGCATGAATATTTGAGATTCCTTTAAATATTTCTGTTTTTTTTTTCTGTTTTCTTCCCAGAATGAATGGACTGAATGAATGAATGAATTATTCATTCATTCATTCATTCATTCATTCATTCATTCATTCACTCACTCATTCACTCATTCACTCATTCACTCATTCATTCATCTTCAAATAAAGCATTCACACAAGACCTAAAAGCACATGACACTACTGCCTTTTCCTCGAAAGCATCCATGCAAGTCAGCTGGGTCCATGTCTCTGGTGCTCAGATCACCACCATCTGATCAGCCCTGCCCCCAACCACCTCACTAACCAATCAGATCCCACTGAGAATAGCTCTCGCCCAATGGTAAACCATGAGATCATAATGGGTTCAGTCACATAGCTGCGTGCAGGGCCCCTTGTATTGACTGTTGGAGATGAGAAGGGAAGATGGCAGTGAAAGGGAAGGGAGCAGAGAAATTATAGCCCTGGTTTCTTTCATCAAGCCTGGTCTTACTACAGCTGAGTGTGTTTATGGCTGAAGATTTTTGCTGGATGCTTCGGATAAGGAATAATGGCCTTGCAGATCCTCTCTGCAGGGATTTGTAAGTGATGTTTCTGTGATACCTGCTGTGACTGTGCAGTTTGTTGTGTTACTGCGTAATACAGCGTCATACCTTGGGATTGTATTTGGATTTGTGCCACTCATATGCCACTGATTAACTAATACAGTTGATTACCCATGATGATGTCCTATTTCTAAATAGAATGCATGCTCACAGTCTATTTCAGTGTCAACAATGGGATTGGATTTGGAATTTCTTTTGTGCAAAATGCTGGTTTTGTTGCGCTTTAAAATAATGTTTTGTTTATGCTCTTTATGTAGCCTATGTAATCACCTTTATGGAAATACATACATTCATCTCACACTAGCAGTTCTTACATCTGCCAGATTATTCTATATGCTCAGTCTGCTGTGAGTAACTAGTGAGCATGGACTGGTCTTCGGTTCCCTGAGCTATAAGTGTCCTTGCTAGGTTCTATGTTTTCATTGGCTCAGGCCTCAGATGCCTGTACGGTATGCAGCGGTGTGGTTAAGAGGCCGTTAGAGTAATTTGCCTATATGATTTCCTCTTCTCTATGCCATGTGTTTTCAGTTAAGCAATAAAATTTCAAGCTATTGTTTCTTTACAGAATGAAACATAGGTTGATTGTTGGTTCTTAAATGTTTGACAAGTTCGGTTTTCTCCTCTGTGTTAAGATACTTCTTATTGAACCAGGAAGTTGGAGTAGGAGTAATCAAATTAGGAGGCTGTACTACTTGTTTTCAATAATGACGTCAAAATATAGGCAGGCTATTTCATCTTGGGTAACCTCTGGAATGTAATGCTGATTTTTTAAATGATTTTTTTAACGCTCAGTGACTGTCTGTCTACAACTCTACAAAGCCTTACGGAATGCGCTGATGACGTGTGATGTCTGCGCGAGTAGGGTCCGTGGAGGTATGGATATGTTGACAGGCAAGTAGGAGACCGTATCATTGCTTTTGGACCGAATGCAATGATTGGAGGAACATTTTTTGGTCCTGAGACTTCCACAGAAGATATATGTACATGTTTTAATATTTAAGACCACTTCTATTATTGATTGCTATCAGGATGTGAAGAGAGTTTCAAACAGTATAATAAAAAGTGTTAAAAATATATATAAAAATTGCCTACCCTACCTTTAGATCTTTGTGGAAGTTGTTATTGTCCTTATGTAACAACTGACAGACAGACAGATAGAGAGACAGACAGACAGACAGATAAGATGGATGGATGAATGGATGGATGGATGGATGTTATAAACTCTGCAACTTCTTTAAAAAACAGTAACGGAGCCTATTTTTTTTTTTTTTCTTGTAGTTTAGACATAATGCTTTTATATTTTGTAAATAAAACCTTATCTTGGCACCTGTTCGTCAAGGTGCTTCTTTGGAGACACTCCAACTCCCTTTCAACAGCACCGAAGTCTTGGCAAATCTTGAGATACCCTAGAGAGCAAATCGGTTCAAAACACAGCACATCCATCTGCACAAACTGTCGCATGTTATATGTGTGAAAATGCAATGATGCATCTTATTAAAAGTCTGGAAGACAGAAATTAGGTTGATATACAATTATATTTCAGATATTGTATACAGTTAAAGGGTTAGTTCACCCCAAAATGAAATTTCAGTCATTAATTACTAAGACCTTTGTTCATCTTCGGAACACAAATGAAGATATTTTTGATGAAATCAGAGAGCTTTCTGACCCCACCCCTCCACAGCTACCACCTTCAAGGCCCAGAAAGCTAGTAAAGACATTGTTAAAATAGTCCATGTGACTACATTGGTTCAACCTTAATGTACTGAAGCGACGACAATAATTTTTGTTGCTGTCTATGGAGGGATCAGAAAGCTCTCTAATTTCATCAAAAATATCTTCATTTGTGTTCCGAAGATGAACGAAGGTCTTACGGGTTTGGAACGACATGAGGGAGAGTGACTGATGACAGAATTTTCGTTTTTGGGTGAACTAACCCTTTAATGCAGTAAAATATTCATCCCATCATCAGCATACATTTTTTAAATTCTGCAATTGTGCTATGAAGTTATCCGTGAGAACTATTCCTTGATGATGAATCTATTGTCATGTGCTTTCCATGAGTGAAAAAGGATTGAATGCTTCAGGAAACTGTGGGTCAATTTTGAATTCTCATCTCAGGAAATCCCACAACCTCAAATGCTCTAAATATTTTATGACGTGGTCAATATTCATCCGTCTTTTAAAGAAAATGGTACAAATCACTGAGACTAAATGCCAAACCAGCCCTTCTCGGGTAACACTTTTGGAAACTCATTCTGTAAGATTATTGTGTGTCCTCCATCTTCTTTCTCTTAACAAACAAAGAAAACCCATAGGTGCTTGTGTCTCTATGGTGTAATTACTGTTTGACAATATCACTTAGGAGACGATGGAGCTTAGAACAGGCCAATAAGCATAGGGTTGGATGTGTCTAAGATGCTCTCCTTTCATTGCGGTAGTATTGCAATAACCTTGATTGCTTGAATCTTCACAAATTTAACAATATCATCACCCACCCATCTGCTAAATGCATAGATAAGATATAAACATTAACATCTTGGTTTTCTGTAAGGCTTATTTGAAACAATATTGTGAACAGTGCTATACAAATACATTTGTTTTGACTTTTTGAAATTGTATTTATTTGAAATACTGTTTTTCCTCCCCCTTCCAAAATTCTGTTTTGATACTTAATCCAATTTTTGGTTTAATCCAATTTTGTCATCTAAAAGACATTTTATTGCTGCTATATTCAAATACATTCATCTAAAAGGAATAATACATTTGTAACCGTCATAAATCAAGTATAAACAGTTCATATCGCTAAACAACAAAGCACTGCATTAATAATTTTTAAATCAAATAACGTTTTTTAATCATAGTTTTTTTTATTGGTGTTTTTTACATTACATTAGACCAAAAGGTTAACAATCGAGGGCATGACCAGAACATGTATACGTGATCTACCAGAGCTTGTCTACACCCAATACAAGCATCATCCTTGTCTGAAAAAAAAAAGAATGAAATATATTTGCATTTGTCAGATAAGCTCTATAAATCACCTTGCATTGTATCAGACCGTACCTGGAGCAGATTGATGAAGAGTGTACCCTATTTCAGATACATAACCATTGGTCATCCGAAATGAGAAAGGTCTTGTTACCAAGTCTCCTTCAAACGCTTTGACAAATCAGGATTTATTAGGTTATAAATGACTGAGATAAGATGTTTATCACTGGGTTTAAGATTGAAAAAGTTGTCCAATGCGTATTCTGGGGGACGATTTGAGAAATTTCTGCACAAAATGTCTGATCTGAAAAAATCTAAATAGGTGACTTTTGTTAGACAGAGATAAGAAAGATGTAAACACCCCCTCTTCATACAGGTCCTTAAAGGGATGATTCGGAGTAAAATTAATCTAGGGTCCTTTGCACCATGACCTCGAGCCAACACGTCGACGTCACTTCAGTGATTTGGGAAAAGCACGTAAAAGTCCTGGCAGAAAGCGATGCATAAGGATGTAGTGTAACGACGCCCAGTTCCAGGAATGCATTAATATTTTGCAATAATTATTAGTTAACACTAAGTTGTTAACACTTCGGAAAAAATAATAATTCATCATTACACTACATCCTTATGCATCGCTTTCTGTCAGGACTTTTACGACTTTTCCCAAATCACTGAAGTGACGTCGACGTCCGGGTTAGCAGTAGCATGAGCCGTCAGGCAAGTGTCATTTAAATAAACTCCTGATGTACTTACAAACTTTCCAATGCCTCGTTTTATGAGTACAGAACTTATTTGTGCTACTGTATAAGTTTGGTACCATTCTGGGCATTATTAGTGGGGTAATTTACGAGATACATCCTTGGATCCGTTAGCGCCTGCACTAAGCCATTCGGCTGATATTTCAAAATAAGCTCTAACTTTAATAATGTTCGACCAAGGGAAAGAAAGCTTCTGGGGGGGTGTTTGGCTCGAGGTCATGGTGCAGAGGACCCTAGGTTGATTTTACTCCGAACCATCCCTTTAAATGACAGTAAACCATTACATGTCCACGTTCGGTATTCAGCATTCGAACTAGATGGTGAAAAAGCCTTGTTATTTAAAATAGGCATATGTATTGAAGCTCTGTAGTCCAAAAGACTTTCTAAACTGAATCCATATTTTAAGTGTATTTGAAAAAACTGGATTTGATGTGATTTTGTTGACTACCAAAAGAAAGCTGGGAAGTGATAATAGAACGTAAATCATATTTAGTTAAAAAAATTTCGGCATTGGCCCATAGTGGATAATCTTTGGGTAAGTGGGGGTTATTCCAGTTTAAAGATCCTAAGCTGCAGTGGTTTGTTTCACCAAAGAAATGGCCGTATCATGCTGTCCACATTTTTAAAGAAAGATCTAGTGATGAAAAACGGAATGTGCTGGAAAAAAAATTCTAGGCAAAGTAATCATTTTAATAAGGTTAACACGTCCAACGAGGCACAAAGTGGCCAACAAGGACCACCTCGCCATGTCCTCCTTAGTTTGATCGATGAGGGATAAAGATTATTTCTAAATAACTGGCCAAATGAGTTTGAAAAGAAAAATATCCCTAAATATTTTAAACCCTCCATGAATCATTTGAATAGAATCTGGGAAAACGAAAGTTCCCTGGCAGCAGGGTTTACAGAATATAGTTCGGGGATGCTCAGGATTTTGGATAGAATTTTAAAATCGATATTTAACAGGGAAATTGGTCGAGAACTTCCACATGACATGGGTCCTTATCTTTTTTTAAGGATGAGGGAAATGGAAGCCTCAGTAAGAGTAGATGGGAGATGGCCTACTTTAAAGCAATCATTGTATAATGTTGCTAATATAGGAGATAGGGAAGATTTAAACGCTCTAGAACTCTGTAGTAAAGCAATCCGGGCCTGGTGCATTTTTTTTTTTCATGCAAAAAAAATAAAAATGGATTGCATGGAGCCAATTGCTTCCAATATTTCTAATTCTGTAATGGGGCCACACAGATTTTCAGGAAGATTTGCCTCAACTAATGGGGTACCCCAGTGTATTAATAATATTACAATTTGCCTGATTGTCAGATGAGTTCCCAGATGGGTATAAGGCAGTGTTAATACCTGCATGATCAGATATCCCCTGACAGAGATCTAATACATGGGATTCACCTGGAAGCACTAGAAACACTTGGTGTGCAAGAAGCTTTCTGGCTTTATCACCATGCTTGAAGAAAGTTGTCAACTCTGTAGAAGCTGTCAAGCAGTCACAGATATCATTAGTAAATCATGTAACTGCTTGATGAAAACAGAAAAAGATATACTCTTAGTGTGTATCTTCAACTTGTTTGTGTCATCCCAAATTTTCTTTCATGTTCAATGTATGGTGTGTTATAAGTAGAGAAATTTCCCTATTCATAGAAATCATAGGGATACTGTTCTATCAGAGTTTTTAGGTGACTAAAGCTGGGTTCACACTGTACATTTTTTTTTGCCAAGATTTGTCCGTCTGAGACAAAATCTGATCCTATAGGCCAGTCTTTGATCGCTAGTTTGACACATTCACCGACAGCCGATTAATGACCTTTGCTATCAAATTTTACCTCCGATTAAATTCTGGCAGAGTCTGAAGTTTTGAGGCACAGTGTGATTCCTATTACAAGCACCAAATCAAAAACCAATAGGAGCGCAGAACCTGATGACACAATTAGTGAGACAACAACAAACCAGCACTTGCTCCATACACACATCTTTGTTTCGTTTTCTCTAGTTTTCTTTTTTTAAAGAAAAGCCATGATCAAAATTAACGCTAGAGATTGTTTTTGTCTGCTAGCCACCATTTCAATCCCACATGTAATGCAGCTCACAGTCACCGAATGTATCACAGATTGATGATGTTAAACTCCGGATGAGTCTTCTTGTTTCTGTCTGTTTTTATTTTTATTTTTTTTATGAAATGAAATGAACATGGACACCTAGCCCCACACATTACCCTCTACCCTCCTAAAGGTTTTTACAACAACATGTTTTGATTATTCATGAGCTCTCCATGCAATATCTTGCAAGTCTCCATAAAGCTTTCGATGTGAGTTACCACTTCAATTACACCGTTGTTTTTTTGAAAGAATGATTTTTGCTCTTGGAATATAGTGTGTTTTGCAACTCATCACCCAAGAGCCTTTGCTTATTGGATCCATGTTTTTATTATGGCCCGGCATGCAACAGAAGAGGCTTGTGGGTAGCGTAGTTCAAAATATGGAGCAATAATACAGTACATGCTGACACCTACTGGAGGGACTAGAGTCTAGAAACTAGAGTTTCTTTCTCAACATGAGATTTTTAAATGTCATATAAGAATGTTGCACTCCACTGTATGCATGCATATGCAATATTTCTGTGCACGGCAAAATGATATCATGTGATATTTAAATATAAATCTGGAATATGAGCAATGTTCAAACATACTGTGGTGTTTGCATTAGAGTAGGTTTTAAAGGAGTTTCTTCTGCCTGAAGTCTATATTTTGGAGAGTTTTTTAGGTGGAGTTTGTGCAGTTGTGGTTGTGTGCTGTATGCCTGCATGGAAACCCAGTTTAGAAGACCTGCAATTAGCAAAAAATAAGAGCAGTGCGTCCAAAATTAGGAGCAGAAGCCACACTCCTCTCTCTCTTGTCCTATTTTTTTCAGAGACTTTCAAGAATTTTAAGTGAAATAAAGAAACTTTTGCTCAATTGATGATGCTGATTGATATTGCTGAAGATTAAAGGATTGCTGAGCTCATTAATGATTTAGAGCTTTTATATTTGACTGGATTTGTACTTTTGATTGCACTCCATGCTTTTGAAAACAACAGAGAATTTGTTTGAATTGAATTTGAGAGGAAAACACTTGTTTAGCCAACACTTCAGCTCAGTGTAGCATAGCAAATAATGATATCAACATCACAATATTGAATGGGCATTATGAAGAGGCCTTTCAGAGAATTCATACAGAAATGCACACAATGCAGTTTTTGTTGTCAATTGTTGTCTAGACATTATCTCTATATTTTCTCTCTTGTTTTCTTCATAAACCAATGCTGTGGTCACCTTTGACATCTGCCTGTGTGTTTTACAAATATTTAACCAATGAAAAGCATTAAGATTATGTGACTAAACCTTGTAATCCTCAAACTGTCTGCAAAACTTCATAATTCAACCCCGCCTCAATCTTGAATGAAGTGCCACACAGTTTAGGCAGTCTCTGCTTGTTTGCAATGAAAGGGCAAATAGAGAACTGGTGGTTTGAATAAGTTCATAATTTTCTTTACTCAAGAAACACTATGTCTACATAGGCTAATGTTTTATGTATCTTGAGGAGCAGAGAAGCACGCTTTTTATGAATTGCAATTTCAAATGTGAAAAAATTACTCAATTGAGCTTGAATTTGGTAAAATGTTAATAATATAATAATAACACAAGCGTATGAACATATATAAAGCCACAGTACCAACTTTGAGAAGCTGTTTCATTATTATTATTATTTATTTATTTAAGTCTATCCAATTACTACAATATATAGTTGTTAAAAACATACCAGTATGGGTCAGTGTGAATTAATTGGGGCCACAGACCACCTCCATAGTGTGAGTGTGAGAGAGACACATGTCGACAGTCTGTTCCCAGTGTCACTTGAGAGAACATCTCATGCACAGCCTAAGGACTAATAGATTTATGAATATAATTACAGCGACCAATTCTCTCATCGTGCTCTCCATGCATGTGAATCTATTTACACACAGACAAGACACAGACTAAAGGGAAATAGAACACCTACTTGGTGAAAATGAGATGAGGCTCCTGAAGGCTTTGGATAGATTTGTTGTCTACCTCAAGTCCATTGAGAATTGAGTTTAACAATATCACCAGCTGCATTAGAGATTGAGTGAAATTACTTGATTGACAACTGAGGGAAAAGGTTTTCCTTTGTGTTTTTCCCGTACAGAAGAAACACACCTATAGACTGAACACATAATACGTATGCGCATGATGCCACGGTTTAAAAAAAAAATGTTGTAGATTACACAGAGATGATAACGGTATCGTTTTAAAAAAAGTGCACTTTTTAAACGGGTTTTTAAAAGTGTGTGTTTTCAGGCCCCCAAAACGCTGTTGTCGTGTAAATGAACAGCCAAACGTTTTCCATTTTTCAGTTGAAAACGGTGTCATGTAAACAACCCCTGAGTGACATCTTAATCTTCAAGAATTGAACAAAGCCCTAACCCTAACATAACATAGACAATCCCTTAAATCATGTGGCTTAATGAGAAAACTTTATCAACAAAAATCCTTATAGACGTTACTGTTCAAATGTTTGGGGTTGGTAATATTATTATTATTATTATTATTATTATTATTTTAAAGAAGTCTCTTATGCTCACCTATAGAGTTGACAAATGTTCTGGTACTTCGGTACCTAGTCTTTACTTAAATTAAAAAAAGTAACGTTTTTACCAGTCTTTCTTCAATACCAGTAGTACCGAATACTGGGTCAATATAGTAGTAGTTACTCAGAATATAGGCATTACTCAGAATCCGTGGAACTGAATCTGAAATTGAAATGTTTGGCATTTTAATAGCCATAGCAATGGACAGGACAAAAAAAAAAAGATGTCAAAATAGGTCTGTGCATTAAGTCTTGCAGTGTAAGTGCAATGCCAATTGTCCTGTGTTTCGTTTCTTTGTTTTTCACTTTTCGTTTGATCATTTTAATGAAATTTTTGCTTCATTGAACAATATTTAAACTGCATGCTAATGTTTTAATTTATTATTTACTTAATTAACTAATTTCATTATTATTTTTTCAAATAGTTAAATGAAAAACTAGTCAAATAAAATTGTTACAATCATTGTTACAATCACATGTTACTGAAATTGGTACAGAAAAATGAAATTTTCAGTATAATTACTCCAGTCTTCAGTGTCACATGACCCTTCAGAAGTAATTTGGTGCTCGAGAAACATTTCTTATTATTATCAGTTGAAGACATTTAAAATACATATTTTTCTAACATTATAAATGTCTTTATTGTAATTATAATTTTTCTTTACCCCAAATTTTTTGAATGGTGGCGTATTGAAGTAGGGACCTGGGCCATATCTAGAAGCCAGAATATCATAAATACTTGGTCTTACACTCTTTTGACTTTTGACTCAATCACCCAGAACAACTTAAGACTTATTTGGAACAACTGCATATAGCAGCACCCTGGCACCCACTTAGAATGCCCCTAGGCTGGCATCATGGCAGAAACCACTGTATGGGTCTTTATGATCTTTATGGTTGTGAGTTTACAGAGCCCCCTTAAAGTCGGCATGAAACGGAAGTTGAGATTGTCATTTTTTCCTTGTTGTGACGTATATCCGAGTGAAACGGCTTCTGAAATTAGAAAAAAATGTAGGGCGGGGCTTGATTTCGTTCTTCGGGAATTGATTGGATCGTTGGAGGTTGGGCGTTGCAAACAAAATGGAGGCAGATTTGAATGCCAGTTTACATTCAGTTGTGGAGGATTTCTCTCCACCGGACTCCCCACCGTTACCCTCCCATGAAGGATTTTTTATTGAGGAGCCCGGCGACGAGAACGAGCAGCTAAATTTTCAGGCAGGAATCAGCTCATATTTATATGAGCCTCCCGCGAACCAAGATGAGTCAAGTCAAGTTCACCCTCGAGAGCAGAAACGAGACAGACACCGATAGCCGCACCCTCATCGGCTCTGGCCGCACCCTTTCGCCATGGCACGTGACCAAAAGAGAAGAGAGGTCGTTTTGAGGGGGGGAGGGAAGGGTAATGTTTTTGATTAAAGAATATAAGGGTACATGAATTTAAAAAAAATAATGAAGTGCACAGATAAATCATTCATAATAAACACTACAATATTACATATAAAAAGAAGATTTGTCAAATTTGATTTCATGCCGACTTTAAGCCCTAATAAAAGTCTCCTCTTTATTTATGAGGTGTATGTGCTGAGATTGAGAGCATTGCACACTGAAATGCAAAGACTGACACTTCTGATTAAACTGAATTCATTGAAGTGGTTGGTAAAATGTGTATACCCTCAGAAACTTTTGTTCATCCAGGTACACTGTTTTTCTTTTCTCTTGTGCATAGGCTGAATATCAATTACTCATACTTTCCATACTATATTATATGCAAAATAGAGATTAGTAGATTCCAAATTTGAACTTGCTGAAAATATTATGTGCAAAATGTCTGTGTGTGATTTTGGTGGATATTTGAATTGTATATTCATGCAAGCTTTCTCATATTTCAGGTTTTTGTGACACAAGGAAGTTTTTTTGGCTGTTTCAACTTTGTCAAAAATGACAAGGTGTAAAAAAAAAAAAAAAAAACTTCCAACAGCAAATTCCATGCACCAAAATTTGAAATCTGTTGTCAGCAAATGAGAAGCTTGAAGGTCTCCCTTTTCTTTTCCACCAAAATAAAAGATCTATGGTTTAACCATTTGAAAACAACATTAAGAGCCATACATATTAATAGTGTAATTTTACTACTGTTCTGTAAAAATACAATTATTATTATTATTACTTATTCATTTTTTATTTTACACTACATTAAAATTATAACTGTAATATTATATTAATTGGATTTATTTTTATATAATAACTATTAATAATAATAATATGTTTTAACAATGGTTTACTTCATACTCAAAAGTACATATTTTAGTTCATAGTAGAAGCCACAATCTGCATTGTTTTTGTCCTTCCATCATCTCTGCTCCCATTTCTGTCTTTTTTTCTTGAGTTTCATTCTGTTTTCTTTGTTCTCTTGACGTCAAAGTGGCCACCCCTGTCCTGTGTAGGGACAGGACATTTTTGGTCGAAACTGAAAATTCTGGATGCGCTTGGCCGGAATATTGAGCAGTATCACACCACACAGTGATAATGGCTAGAGCGTCGAACACTGAGGGACGGGGTGTGGCGGCAGATTTTCTGCCACTTTTCTCTTTTGGCCAAAAACCAAAAATGCCATTTTTTGCTGGTCCTGTGATTCTCTGTAGACTGTAAAGACCTTATGCGCCAGAGAAACGAGGGCACAGCCATCTTTAGAATATTGTCTTTGAACTTCCGTTTTTGCGGTCGCTCTGTATATTTCTATGGCATCGCTGTCCTGGAGTAATTCGCTTTTGAAGTGGATTTACTTAATGTAAAGTTAACAAAAGTTATCATGAGGATTGAAATGTTTAAAGCAGATGTCTTAACAAATGTCAGTAGACCGGGAAGATTTTAAAACGAGTCGTTCATTCATAAATACGCAAGATCGCTGTGAAAATATAGACCGGAATACAAAAGACAACGAGCGCAGTGCTGAAAAGGGGCGGGGCTACATAAGGTCTATAGCAATATATTCTTTGCCCTCTCTGGCTGGACTGCAATAACAAGACAGCTCAACAAATGAGATACAGCTCAGTCAGGCCAGTGTAATGTGTTCCTTGTCCCAGGGCATCAGCATGCTCAACACCATCACTACTCTTCCTGGCTGACATGACCCCAGGGTAATGTTACATACATGCCTGTCATGTGAGAGATGTAAACCGAAATATGCTGCTATATGTTGTAATGGAGTTCTGCGCTATGGTATTGTTTTGTATGTCCTGAAAGAATATAAGCAGATCCTGTCATACTGGAATGCAGGGTGATGTCATGTTATTTGAGATGGGATGGACAAATACAAATCACAGAATGAGTTTGGAGAGAAGATGACATTAAAGTGAGCAAGATGTCTATCTTATGATAAATTATATTGTTCAGCTACAGCCTCATGTATCAATATTTATGTGTTTGCTCTGAAATGGCATAAAAGGGTGTTTTTTCTGACAGAAATCATCATTCAAACAACCATTATTGACAAATAAAATATTTTTTTAGTAAATTATATTTTAAATTTATTAATAGGTTAAATGGATGTTATGCCACACTGTTTAACATTAAATTGACAAAAGGACATTTACATGTTCGCTTGCAGATTTAGTAGCAGCAAATTGCACACGTGGCCTCGTGAAGGAACGCAGACTGGCTGAAAGACACTTTCATTCGAACAGAATTTCACAATAAACATTGCTAAACTCCAACATACATGTTTGATTGTGTTGTAAGATAATCAATGCTTTTGTGCAGCGCAGGTTGCCAGATTGTGAAGATTAAGTAAAACACTGGGAGAAAATGTGTTTTTAAGAGAAAATCCCCGTTTGGTGGATTTATTCTATTGGCCTTTGGCAACCCCAAGTGGGAAAGATAGTGGATGCTTGTTACCAATGCAAGATAATATAAATGTAAAAAACGTTTTCAGGACAAATAATCAGTTGGGCAAATATTGTGACGATTATTTTTAATTTATCGAGAGAAGATTAAATCGTTATCACGATTAAAATACAATTAATTGCGCAGCCCTAATATACAGCTTGTTTATCAAAGCAGCAAATGAGGCCAGTCCACACTGCAAAGCAACACAAATACATCAACAAATGCATTAGCCAAGGCAAGAATAATACATTACTTTTGACTTGTGTACTTTGCCCATGTACACAAATGTGAGAAATAAGTGTATGCCACAAGAGCTTGTTGTTTAAATGTATTCCTTTGCGTGTAGCTGGCAGTTTGTGAAAATAAAAATAATTCTGTAATGTCAGCGGCCTGGTATTCTACTGCAAAATTCATGCTGTGCTGATGTTCTTTCTCTCAGAATGAGCTTTTTTTTTCTGTTAGTGCTTAAGCAGTATCCAATACATTTTAGAGTCTTGATGGTGTTGGTGTTGTTGTTGTTGTTGTTGTTGTTGTTGTTTGACAATTAGAGATTTCACAAAGGTTCCTAACACAGAGCCTTGTGGATCCCCTCTTGTGGGAAGTCAATATCGAGTTTTTTGCCCTTGTTTGAAAAGTCTACTGATACACACAAATGTCAGATGTCTTTTGCAGGGAAGACTTGGTTCAGTGTTTTCTGATAGTGAGCCTCTCGTCACTGGCAACTCATTGAGCTCTTCTTAGAAAGTCTGTAACTGTATCATCATATGATCGGGTACATGGGTGCAAAAGGACAAACTAATCCCATTGTGGCATCATAGTGGTTATAATTAAACAACAGTGGGTTTTACACTTGGTCACCTGCTCAACGGGGGAAGGGGGGTGAGTGTTATGTTTAAAGTGGTACTAAAGTGGACCAGGGGCATTTTGGGGATTAGGGCCAGATGAGTAACACCTCCGAGTATGGAATAGTGCAGCTGTGTTCTTATGCCCATTCTGCTGTAACCACATTGTAACCCTTCTCAGCTCAACAGTCGTCCTTTCCCTCCCTCTTTCTTTGATGGGCAGCTGATTCAGCCTGTGACTGGCAACATTCTCTGGTTATTTTAGACACAGCACTTGTGATCTCAGGCTGCACTGGACTGTTATGAAGAAGACACCCACATCCAACTTCCAGCCAACTTCACTACTTGTACCTTCACTACTTGTACCTATAGACAAAAACACTATGTTGTATAAATTATATGATTTATAGGGTGATTTGAGTCATGGCGAGCCTCACAGTGTTGTTTCGCTTTCTCTATGTGGGCTTTGTGAGAAACAGGCAAGGACGTCTCACTGAGTGGTCTCCAAAAGGTAGGTCAGAGCTTTGTTACAACAAGCTCGTGCACATACAGTATGTGAGTATTGTGCATGCTAGTGCAACAAGTTTTGAACATGGAAACTACTATAAGCTGCAGATAATATTTAAGAAAGTGTTTAGGGAGATGATGATTGTAAGAATGCTGATGATTGGAGCAGTGGTAGATCAAAATATTTGCCTGGCTAATTAATAATTCAAAATTAGCATTTTGAAATTACTGTATCAGATAACACTGGGCTAATTAACGACATGCAGAAAGCATTGCAAATGTGCATGTATATCTACATTACAGTATATTGGCCATCAACCACCCAGATCTCTGAGGTTCCTTTCACACTAGCACTTTTGGTGCACACCCAGGTTCGATTGTTCGTCAGAGTTATGTTTTTTTCAATGGCGTGAACGCAGTTTTCCGAACTCAAAATTTTCAGTATATTCACAGCAGATAGACCCAAGTGTTGTTATGTGCTGACGCTTTGAAAACAAAACAAAACGTTCAAAAACCAAAATATAATAGCGAGGTGAGCAACAATATGCATTTTGCCGCGTTCTCCTGCATCATTGTTACTAAGCAACAGGGATAAACAGCTGCTGATTTTGATGATGCAAACGCACTACAGTTCGGACCCAAATTATATAATGTGAACACAATCCAGCGGGGAAGGGGGGAGCAATCAAACTTGGGATCGGACCAGGCAATTGTGAAGTGTGAAAGCACCCTAAATATTAGCATAGCAGTATTGGATAATCACTAGCAGTGAGCGTTCAATATATTATTAAGAGAAATAAATGGAAATTTGTTCATTTAGTTGTAGCTCAAAATAAAAAAAGATAAAAAGGGGTAGGACAACTACCTGATGCTCCCAACCAAGTTAATTTGCACCAGCTATCATTTGATTAGTACAGATATGTAAAATCTGTAGAATATGTAAATAAATAAAAGTGTGATGTCACTAAATCATTTATTCTTTGCACACTATGAAACAATGACAGAGAAGTCAAATAATCGAATCCTCGTCAAAACAATAAATCTGAATATATCTGAATTACACTATGCAATTCTATTAATGTAGTTATTTATTTTTTATGGAAGAGATGTCATAATTCACATTGAAGGATTCTCCTCAAGCAACATTTAGTTTATAGCCTGGACATCCAGACCTAAATCTAAAAGATTAATGGTCTGGCGTTGACTAATGAAAATCGGCTAGCACGAGGGGCGGCACCAAGCATGCATTTGAAAATCTCACTGCACGCAATTGGATAACACTACGACCAATCACAACAATAAACCCCATACGCTACCAGCGGAGCTAACTGGTAGATTAGACTCTTACCGTATCCGGTCGGCAAAACAGCAAAAACGTCCTTGCAAAGGAATGATTCGAGCGCCGTCTTCTGTTCCTGTTTTAGATTAAAACCCAAGTCTAACTCGTTCATTGTAGCGGCCAAAGCCGTTTCAAACAACTGGTGTTCATCCATAGCCATCTTGCAATGTTTACTAATGACTTGGACGTCACAGCGCTGTCGTCATCTGTTTAGCTCGCCTCTGACCCGCCTATATCAGATAACCCGATGTGATTGGTGCAGCTCAGATCGAGGGGCATATTTAATGAGCATCATTACTCGACACCAGAGTAACTCGCTGAGCAAATTCAACTTGTGCTCTCGCGAGAGCTCTGGATTACCAGGGTATTTACTTTATACTTTTAACTTCAAATTAAAACATCTTTACCCTGCAAATTACTGGTTCCACAAATACCTGATTAGCAAGTAGTAAAACATCCACTGATATCTATGTTGATGTTCAGGTAAAACGTCAATATTAAAAAGAGCATAACCATTCAATAAATGGTTTTGAGATTTAGACCATATGTAGTCAAGAAAAAAAAAAAAACACTGAACAATACACAATAAACCTTTATGTTCTTTCTCTCCTAGAAATGGAAAATATTTCTGGAAGAATTGCTGCAGAATCCCTTTTGCAAAACTTTAAATTTGGTAACCTAAAATCTCCATGATGAATAAAACCTACAGGCCCCTGTGGATGATAAAATGCACTCTAATAATAAGGAGTTTAAGTTATTTTTAAGTTTTTATTTAGCTAATCAAAGTTCAAGGCAAATACATAAATCTTGTACATAAGCAGCGCTGCTGCTAGATGTTTGGCAGGTGTGTGCACAGGGGGTTTGGGAGTTAACAGGTGGATTAAAAGCCATCAGCAAAACCTATTCCATCATAAATCTGCACACTCTGAGTGCTTGCCAGGCTTCAGAGCCCCAGAGCTTTAGAACACACACAGGAACACCAGTAAATCTTGCCTGCTGTAGGGGACACAAAGTGAATGGCTGCAGTGAATAAGACTGGCAACGCCCTCTTGTGTTGTTTTGGCCATTAGTTTAAAAGCTTACTTTCCTAAAGTCGACTCCTCTTTCCCAGAAACTCAGGGAGCAGATGCAATATCTGTAGTTTGATGGCTATTATTTTACCTGTAAAATGGGAACGTTTGTGAATAGCCATTCTTGGCAATATGCTCAAACGGGATTGAGACTCATCCCACTCTCAGGTATTCTTCTTCTAAAAATTTTTTGATTTTAGAGGCTTCGATAAATGTGATTCGTTAGAGTAGAGATTGAAGTATGACAGTTGCTTCCCTAAATCATCCAACAAGACTACTGTTTTGGTAGAGGAGCACTTCATAATTGTTTTCTTCTTCAATGACTATTGATGAAGTAGGTCGACACACTTGTTTTGTTTATTCCTTGCACTTATGTCTTTACTATAGTGATCTGTTGTATAAGAATGCATCATCTCATCATAGGCTAGATGCTCTCTATGGGGCATTAAGGTTCATTACTAATTCACAACCCTTTCCCACTCTACATAGTATTACATATATATGTAACAATTGTTGTAAATTGTTGTAACAATTTATAATACTATTTTAGGATGGTTATTTATCTGTTTTTATGATGCACAAATGTGGTTTACTAAAGTCTCATGATACTGTTTCTAGTTTTGTCTTAAATGGGTAAAAAGGCATTTAAGTTTAATGCACCATTTTCTTGGAACAATTTCTGTCCTTGTTAAATCTAAAGAATATGAATCTTTGAATTGTAATTAATGTAAATAATTTGTTTAGTTTACCTGTTTTCTTTACCTATGTATATGTAGTCTTATGTAGTATTTTCTTTTATACTGTCTGAATTTGGTTGCTGCCTTTCTTGGACAGTTTTCTCTAGTAAAAGAGATTAAAAACTCAATGAGACCAATCTGGTTAATTACTTTAAATAAATAAATGTATAAATATTTATTTAATCTCTTTTCCTGTTGTCTCCTTAAATCTCAGCGAGCAAATGCAATATCTGTAGTTTTGATGACTGTAAATGAAATATTCTGCCGATGTACTGTATAATGGGGCAGGATCGAAATTCTGACTCCTTGCTGTTTACCAGTCATCAGATTTAAGGGCTTTAGGAAATGTGATTTGTGTAGAGACTGAATATTGCAGTTGTATATTGTAAAATCATTGAAGCCTAAGCAGGCATTATTGTAGAAGAGCAGCTAGACCTGTGTTGTTGCACAAGTAAAAGGTGACTGATTTATTTGCAAACCCATGTGGAGCTCTCTTGTAGTTTTTCCAATATGTTTGGTTTGACTCAGACTGACTCATTAACATTACTTCACACCACTTCAATTGATTTCTTTTCAATCAACGAATGTAAATCAAAATACCCTGTACGATTTTTGTGACTTGTTTCTGCAGCAAGTCTGGCTTTCCATGCTAATCAGATATCAGTTTTATATTATACCAGCTTCTCAATGACTGCCTAGCTCTGGGAAATGAAGTCCATTCGTCATAAGGATGGCAGAGTGAAATGAATTCATGTCTGGGGAATTTTTCCTCAATGCTTCTGTCATATCTAAGGGACATGTGATTGTGCAACCCTGTCTCAACATGCCTGGTGCTCCCCTGTTGAGACTGTGAGCCATTGCAGAGTCTCACTGGTTGTAAAACAACAAGCAATCAAGACTTGTGAACAAGGACCATAAAAGCGAGGATGGGAATGGGTCGGTAAAGGTTGCCAATGGAGAAGCAGAAGAGAGGGGGAGAAATGCAGCCCATAAACGGGAGAATTGGGCGACGGATCCATAAGTCATGTGAGGTGGGGACTGTGTTGGGAGGCGCTGATGTGTGAAAAATGAGCTGGCGTTAGCTCAAAAACCGTCTTAGCCATCTCTCACAACCACAGAAAAATCCAAAATATAAATGCTAAGTATAATTAATTGTTGGCAGACAACTCTGTTGGACTGCATTATGGCAGCTTGAACTCTTCACTGAATTGCTAATGTAGTCTGGGAAGTCTTTAAAGTGTGACTAGAACATTGTGGTTGCATCTAGAATGAAAAATGACTTGGTTTCTCTTTCCTCGGATGTCAGTTAATACTGTATTTCTGAAGGTGTGGTTAGCCCACTGCAAATATTAATGCCAGTAAATCAAGATTTAAGCGAATCCAGAGAAAGTTGCACAATATTTTGAAACGGTATTTTTAATGTCGGACAAATGCGCCTGAACAGTACGTCGGAAATGGTTGCTGTGCAACAGCTCAAATCATTCTGACATCAACTGTCAGCTTTACTCTCAAAAAGAGGTCAATTCTAGTTGTAAAACAATTATATGTATTACATCGCTAGAAAAAAAATCTATTCTGATCCAGGTTGGACTGTGCTGGTTTGGTGATGGTCTAGCTAGCCTTACTTTTACCCTTTTACTTTTTACAAAACCGTGTTTGGAATTAGAGGTCGACCAAACGATACTGATTACTAAAATTTGAAAATATGTCCGATAACTAAATAATAATATATTTTTTTAAATCAATAATATGAACCAATATTATTTGTTAATGTATGTTTTCACTTGATGTATCATAGTAGTGAACTTTATTAGAAAATTAACAATAATGATATAATCAAGTGATCAGATGTTTAAAGGTGTAACTTTTTCACTTTACTAAAGCATAAAAATACCATAATATGTTGAGGAAACATGCTAAGTTCACATACTCGTTTCTCTGAAAAACACTTTTACAGCCAGTTATTTTACTTTGAAATGTGCGTTTCCAGGCTGGAATGATTTTTATGTTGGTCTGTGATACTGCACGTTGCCAATTTGCCAATTTTCATTGTCCATTGCGCTCGTTCCTGTTGCGTGTGCTCAAACTGGCAACCCGTGTGAGCGCCGTCCAGTCTGAGGAGCAGGTGATGGGAGAAACGACGATCTCTGATATTTTGAATTGGACTGCAGTACCTATTTCGACCACTAGTTGTCATTCTTACAGATTGCACCTTTAATTGGTAAAGACAATATATCGGTTGACCTCTAGTGAGGACATCCAATGCTGGTGACCAAAATCCAGGATCCAGGATCAACATATGATGGTCTTGTCATCAGGAAGATCATCCAAATGTGACATTAGCTACATAACAACAGGTTTGGAACATAGCTGCCCGATTTGCTTAAATAAACAGTGGGTGAAGCTTGAGTAGTTCCATGAAGAGAAATGTTGTTATGGGTTTATAGGGCTACATACTGTATGTCTTGTAGCAGAAATTAATTGTAAATGGGTGATCTATATCTCATAGGCTGATAAATTGTTTGGTAAATAAACAGCTGGTTGATAGACTGCACATTAGATACATTGGAATCTGTTGAGCCCTATTTTCTTGAAGTAGGTGTTTCTAGAACTACTGATCTGGGTATTGAATCTTCACCTCCAGCTCCCTTTTGGTCATACAGAACTTAGGATAACTGCCTGCTAATACCTCTCACCTCATTCCATCAGGTCTATGTCTCTGACTTGACATGATTGATGTGGACTGACAGAATGAGATGTGAACTGGGCTTGGTGCACAGAGGCATGGCCGAGGACTGGCCTGCTTAATCACAATCCCCAAAGCTGAGAAAGTGGCACATCCTTACCTCTGAGGCTGGCCTATATTTAGACTGGAGCCAAAAAAAGGAAATGTAGCCTAGCACCAGCCAACATACACACAGACATACACACAGCCAGAAGTTTCCATCCATACATGATTAGAGTGGAGGCCCATATTGCCTACCTTGTTTTGCCAGAGCCTCACAGATCATGAGAAGTTTCACATCGAAGCCCTCCGACCGCGCCTGCCAGTTTCAGTCAATATACACTGTTCATTCGTTTTGTTTTCATTGTGGCTTAAATTGGCAGAATCATTTGAATCAGTCCCACAGTTTTGTAAATTGAGCTGTAACTGCTAGTGTGTTTATTTTGCTACATTATATCAATCTACAGTGGATTGTGTCCTTAAATCTATTTTAAAAGTTATCTAAACTGGACAGAATGACTAAGTAATAGGTCAGTCACACTGCCAATATTGCTTACTGCCAATAAAATAATATAATATAAAAAAGAAATAAATAAAGTTTACATTGAACGACTGTCTGTGTACTAATCAATTAACTTATCGATTAGAACCATTTTAATTGCCACTTAAAGGGGTAGGCTTTTTTTAATTAACTTTTCATTATACTGGTTAAAACTCTCTTCACATCCTAGCAATCAATAATAGAAGTGGTCTAAAAATTAAAACATGTACATATATCTTCTGTACAAGTCTCTGGAGCAAAAAAATGCCATTTCAGCCGCCCATTTCATTGCATTTAGTTTGGGAAGACTAGTGAACTCTGACTAGTATTGTTTTTATTCATACAGTTGGCTGTTTCAATGATTACGTTAACATCATGCATTTTGAAGCAGTTGATGATTTAAACGATGGTTAAATGAATAACTATTTCAACAACATACATAACACTTTACTCGTATGGAAACTGTAATTCTAGTAAAACACCATAGTCTTTAAGAGTCTGAAATATGTTGCTCAATCAGGAAACAAAATACACGTATCATCATAACTTATTCAGACAAATAACACTGAATAACACATCTTTATTTCCAAGATGATGCATGGTAAACTTTGAATTTTAATACAAAATAGTGCAATATAGTAACAGTGGCTTGTATTAATATTTATTGTATTGGCTTTTCGAATACTAAACACAGATATATGTTCATGTTTAATATTTTCACCATAATTACGTACATAAAGAAATATATTTTTGTGTTAGGCTGGTTACCTTTGTCGGAAGTGTGCAGTAGACACACCCACATTAAAGATTTCAATATATGACTTATCCTCTCCGAAAATACCATAAACATACAGGTAACATCTGAAGTAACAATTAATTTACATACATATATCATAAAACTAATCGTGTGAGACTGAGATGCTGAAAATATGGAGATTTTAGGTCAATGTTTTGGCTGTAAATCAATGATGACCTCTGTCGGCAAGAAATAGTAAGATGGCCGCTCGAACACTTCCGGTGTTCCTGATGGCAGTTTAGAACCCAATGAGCAATCCAGTCATTATACAGATCAGTGGTATAAATGCCTCGTCTGTTTGGGCAGGAGTGCGTGCAGTTAGCATAAGCTTGTGGTGTGTAGCCAGGCGGAAGTATAAACAAGGCTTAAGGCCGAAGTATACATTAGGCTGAAGTCACAGCAGATAATCATAGTCAAAGCACTGGCAGGATTCGTAACACAGGTAGACAGTCCAATCAGCAAACAATGCAAAATCAGTAATCCAGAAACTTCAGTGCAAAAATAGGCAAAAGATTCATAAACAAGATCAATATAACTACTTCACGGTTAGTCAAAACTCAGGGGAGGGATCAATCAAGGTTGGATAAATGATAGTGTTGTTGTTGAGATATTACACTATACATTTGATGTTGGTTAACTTTGGTATGAAATTCTAAAATATTCATTCAAATAGTTTGATTTAATACACAGTGGGCAAAACAATGTAAGGAAAATCATAAGATGGGAAAATTGGATACATTTAAGGGATAGAAGGGGTTTACTAGTCTGTTGTGAATTAAGTAAGTGAGAAACTCTCTTTAAAATTATTTTGGGTTGTAAAACAGTTTTATTTTGCTGATGTGTTTTGTGCTGCTATGGTAGCCAGTGCCTGGTTTTGCATCTGGGTGTTAGTTGCAGTTTTGAGTATTTCCACAGAAACTCTCTAACTCATAGTTTGCTTCGTTGGGTAAGGGGTTGGATTATTTAATAAATATAACAAATGATTTCATGCCTGATCTGTTTCAGGCCTTACAAAAAGTGTAAAGTAAACTTAGATAATCACATATCCTTTTTTAAAGTATACTCCATCTGATAGCGTGCAGGAACACATGTACACTCGAAAGTTTCATCTTTTTTTAAGTGTCCGCTATTTATCTACAGATGTTATGGCCGATACATATATATATATATATTCCTCATTTAAACTTTGTGATTATCTCTTGACCCCTTTACGCTCTATATGCATTCCCTAGCGTACACGTAAAAACCTAAATATACTTTGGGCATAAGTGCATAGTGAATAGAACATCATACTGTATATTTGTCTATGTAATAAAAAAAATCAAAAATCTCTGAATGTGATGACGTCTTCGAAGAGACATGCAACTTATTGTATCTTGGAATGGACAAGATGAGTCTATCCTAAATCTTTTTTGATTTTCAGTACCACCCATGTAATGATACACCATGCAAATCATTGGCTGTAAATTGAAGTTAGTTTGATACCCTTTGACAGCCACTCGAATCCCTTTGTGGGATTCAAACCTGCAACCTTTTGGTTACCAATCTAGATAATTAACCGCTAGGCTGCACCACAATTCTATTCATTGCATGCACTCTATTTCTCTACTTCTATTCATGTCATGTCATTAAATGCTTGTCAAGTTCACACACTTGTCCAGCACCAGGACATCATCTGTTCACAATTGGGAATTTTGCCTGTGAACTGAATATTAACAGCCTCATTTACTCTGGGCATGGCTGTTTGAGTGATCGAACCCGTCAAAATGCATGGCTATTTTCATTGATTATTGACTAGCTGAATGACTAGCTCTGGGCATCATAAAACACCTTTTGTTTTACTCAGGAGAACAGCGTGACACTTCCCTGCATGTAGCTCCAGTATTACTTCCGTTGTTGAGCTATACAGTGATAGGCTGCATCCGAATCGCATACTTCTCTACTATATAGTAGGTGAAAAACAGTATGTGACAAAATAAGTAAGTCCGAATTCACAGTACTCAAAAGTGTAGGCAAAAAGTCCCCGGATGACCTACTTCTTTCGTCAAGACTCTGAAGTGTGCATACGATGAACACTTTACTATCCCATGAGGCCACGGGGTGAATGGTGGTGAAAGCGACACAACTGATGCTGAAAGGTCACATGATAATGACAACATGGCTAATGTATTACGTCCAGATTATATTCTTACAACACACATTCATATATAGAACGCACTCTTTTAGCGATTGTGAAGTAATTACTAATTTAAAGGAGACATTATCATGCTTTTAAATTGTTCCTTTTTACATATAAATCATACATTTGTAGTCTATATAAAGCGGAACTGCAATGCTTGGGTCTGAATTCCTCATTATTATAGCTCCACAGGCCCCTTTTCTACCCCTTTTCTGATGTGCGTCTGAGAGCAACTCGTTTTGGTGCGGTCTCTTTAAATACAATTGAGACACTTCATACCCCGCCCACACTCGGTTCAACTCCACCCCGTTCGGCCATTTTTGTAGTTTGATAGCAGAGATACGATTATCTAGCGGCACAGAAACTTTTTATTCACACGTTATTAACAAAATGTCAACAACGGAAGACTTGTCCAGCCAGCCTTACATGTTCGAGCCAGAGTCGGAGCTGGAGCGAGATGAAAATGAAGATGACGAACCTGTAGAACAACGTCTTCATATGGATGTATCGCAATGGTGTGTTACTGTATTTACACATGAAACTTTGGTCTTCCGACCTTTTACCACCGTGTCGATTTATTTTGATTAATATGTGCGAGGGAGAGAGAGCAAGACAGCGTCTAGTTTGGAGACGGTGATGTCTTGTTTACACTTTCGCCTGGCTCTGAAGAGAGAGAGTGAGCGCGCGCGCGACCGGATCTCTCTCTCTGCTCGTTCTTTCAGTTAAACATGCGGCCTGTAACAAGCGCGGCAGTTCATCTACATTAAACGGTGTAATGAAGCGTGTGGGTTACTACATCCAACAACCGAACATTTTAACTTACCCTCTCGTAACTTCTGCATCCTTTAGCTTGGACTACAAAATTGCAGCGAGAAATAAAAATGGCGGATTGCTCGAAGTGTTGGGCCGGAAGTCAATGTCCTTATTTGGCAGTTCCGCTGCAAATACTGTGACGTAATAGTTAAAAAAACGTCATAGATAACAGAAAAATCGGAACAGGTTGAAAAATATGACCAAAACAGAATATAAAGATATCAATGAAGCACCTGAAGAGAATAATTTCATATTTTCTGTACTTCTAAACACTCCAAATATACAACAAAATGCATTTAAGGGCTAAAAAAGTGCATTTGGCATGATATGTCCCCTTTAAAATAAGTATACTCAAGAAAGTATGCGATTTCAGACAACATATAGTGTTCAAATTCAGTTTTGTCATTAATAAGGATTACAGGACCCCAGGGTTGATTGACAACTTGCATTTCACGCTTGGCAGACCAGTTAATTTAGGAAGCATTAGCCAAGCTGATTATTATTTTTACTCTGTCCCAGACTGTAAAAGATGAGTTAGGTGTTTTTGGAAACATCAGACAATAAATGTCATTAAATCAGCTTGCCTGCTGAGTGATATGATGTTAATCCCATGGTCCTGTTGTTGTAGGATATTACAACAGCGGGAAATGCTTAAGTTTCCTTGAGCCACACAAGCTTCACTGGATTTGGCACAGATTTTCCGCAGAATTAGATATTTCTTTTAGATTGTGCTCTTTTAGCTATGAACATTGGCCACAACTAAATATTATGATTGTGCTCCACTTGTGGTGTCTCCTATTACTGATCAGCACTTTTTGTAACTTCCCTGTGAATAGTGTAAATAATGAATGCTGACACTGGAAGAGCAATAGGAAGTGTTTTTTTTTTTTTGGGTAGGGTAATTCTTCCATAGCAATGTTGTTTGAGTGGAGGAGGTTTTTGGTGCTCTTCCATTTGGCTGTTGTAAACCTAACCATCTAAAGCCGCTTTTCCACCATTGGGTCAAACCATTCTCATTGCTTGGCCTTAACCATCCCGTTCTGGCCGATCTGGCTCAGCCGGGCCAGATATGGTTTCATTTTCCACTGTGGGGCTGATAACAGAGTTCTTTGGAATGTTATACAAATGTGTCAACTGTGCTGAGAATTCTGGGCCGAGGGCGGTTTGTAATCGTGACATGACACATCACATCTGATCAGAACATATTTGATGATTTATATACATTTCTGTAGCAAGATTTTGGGCCAATGAGATGAACCTATTCACCTATTGAACCAATGAACCTATTCACAATTGCGGCAAATATTGCCGCAATTGATTGGATTTGCATGAATTCTTGTGCTCACAAGACTGCAAAATTCTGAAAAGACTGGAAAGTAGATAGCATGCACAACAATGGCAGTACAAACCTTCTTGGTTGTTTTGAATGGATCACATGACTGTGTCACTAGAATTTTTCTTTTGTGAAATTTACTAAATATTTACTTTCAGATCTTTGAAGTAAATTTCACACATGGTATTTGATTTTACTCAACTTTTTTAAAGCAAGTGTTTACATTAAATTAATTTCATAATTGTATACATTTTAATTTATCACTATACTGACATAGTGGCACTATGGTAACCACAAAAACGTCAACAACAGATTATTTAACGGTAGATGTCCAGTATAAAAAACAGTAAACACTAACAGGTCTTTGTATAAAAACTGAATAAAATAACTACTCAAAAATGCATAAAATAACACTAAATTTCAACATTTACTTTCTCAGTTCAGTCCAATGCAAAGTATGCTGGAAATTAAAATCCACCCATGCAGTTTAAATTAATGCAAAAAAAAGAAAAAAGATTGATGTATACCCAACACAAATTAATTAAGTAACCTTCCGTTTTACATATCTAAGTGTGCTGAACAGTGAAATAAGGATGTGATAAAATGTTCAGCAATTGTGTTGCTTTAGCTCATTTTAATCTATCTATAAATTACAGAAACGTCTGTCTGTCTATATGTCTGTGTGTGTTTGTGTGTGTCTGTATGTCTTTTATTCGCATATCTCTCGAACCCTTAGTCCGACGAATTTCAAACTCGACAGGTGTCTTGCTATGGGCACGAGTAAGTGCAGTGCCAAGTTTGACGTTGTTTGGATGAGAAATGCAAAATATATCGTTAAATATATCGGTAAAAGAAGCCCCAAGAAGGTTGTGGTTTAAAAATAAACATTCTGACATAAACACTCAGTCAGCTACACTGTTTACTTCTGAATATTATAGTTTGGTTCCAAAACGTGATAAATCCATTTGGATTAATTTGAGTAAAAAATGTGTTTTCTTTACCAAGAAAGTGGCAAGATGAAAACCACTATTTTCTGTTTCAAACTTTCACATAGCATCTTTAGGTTATAATAACATAAAAAATTTAAATCCAGATTTTGATTTTCAAAGATTTATTATAAAAACAGATTATTTTTCCCCAAAAATGCAATAAATTCATGACACTTTTTTTCAAAATGCAATTAATCCATTGAATCAATATAAAAGTTATTTTTCATATTGAAACTGTTGAAAATACACAACAAAGTAAGTTGACAGCCTCTGAACTCGGTCAATACTAATCTTATATACAGGCACGTACTGGACTAAACATACATTCAATCAGCCATCGCTAAGAAATACCTCCTGAAATTTTTGACGGCGATCAGCAGTAAAATGGCTTGGCCCTGCTCGGTTTTCGTTGACTTTGAGTACAAGTATCGAAAGTTTTTTAAAAGATCCCCTGGGGTTAACGTGTCAGCGTGACAGAAGTTTGATGCTGTCGTGTGAGAACAAGCAACAGTCGGCATTTTTCCTCCTCCCGCGTGCCTCATCTTGTTAATCTCCTCACGTAAATGATTAGATTTCGATGGCTTACGTTTCTTCCCTACGGCAGAATCCACCACAGGTTCATCAATGCCGTCAAATGTATTAATTTTTGTTTGTTTGTTTGTTGATCAAAAAGTACAAAGTAGATAAGGAAAACTAGGATGCCGAGTGTATTCAAAGCGCCACCGTTACTGTTTACAATGCGTGGAATGGTGCGCTGTGATTGGTTGAGCGGATTTATCGCATTCTGCAGGAGACTGACGTTTGTAGCGGTTTGGAAAGAAAGGGAGAAAACTTGACAGAATAACACGGCGGATATCACATTTCAAGTAAGATTAAAAATGGACTTTTCAATACCGACCCTATACAATACTGATTTTTGCGGGAACTCAATTTTTTTGAAAAATGGCGTTTATCGCGTTTTGGAAACAAACTCTTAATTTTATTCACGGCCATCATTTGTAGTAACCTATTCACAAACTGTTTGCTCAAGCGTAGCATTTTTTCGGAGTTCACTGTGTAGCCTGCTCCCTGAATCGTCGAGTTCACTGTGTAGCCTGCTCCCTGAATCGTCGAGTTCACTGTGTAGCCTGCTCCCTGAATCGTCGCCTGCTCCCTGAATCGTTGAGTTCACTGTGTAGCCTGCTCCCTGAATCGTTGAGTTCACTGTGTAGCCTGCTCCCTGAATCGTCGAGTTCACTGTGTAGCCTGCTCCCTGAATCGTCGCCTGCTCCCTGAATCGTTGAGTTCACTGTGTAGCCTGCTCCCTGAATCGTTGAGTTCACTGTGTAGCCTGCTCCCTGAATCGTCGCCTGCTCCCTGAATCGTTGAGTTCACTGTGTAGCCTGCTCCCTGAATCGTTGCGCTTATTCATTTGTGGATGTTAACTGACTCTGTAAGTCACCTACGCTGTTTACTTCTGTATATTATATCTATCTATAAATTACGTGAACGTCTTTCTGTCTGTGTGTGTGTGTTATTCGCATATCTCTCGAACCGTTAGTTGGATAGATTTCAAACTTGACAGGTGTCTTGCTACGGCATGATTAAGTGCAGTGCCAAGTTTGATGTTGTTTGGATTAGAAATGCAAAATATATTGTTAAATATATATTGGTAAAAGAAGCACACACTGGCTTTTGCTGTTCTAGCCACTGGCCACTCCCCCTCTCACACTGCACACTGAGTGAGCACAGCTGGCCCCTCCCCCTCTCACACTGACATTGAGTGAGCACAGCTGGCCCCTCCCCCTCTCACACTGCACACTGAGTGAGCACAGCCCAGGACCAGAGACAGAGAGGGTCGAAGAAAGCAGCAGAGCTTAAGTAGTGTTTTCTCGGAGTTCACTGTGTAGCCTGCTCCCCCTGAATCGTGTAGTTCAATTTTCCACATTTATTGTATGTCATTATGTCAGTATCAGTATTTGCTTTCTACCATGCACAAATAAAAATGTCACTGAACTTTTGCTGTGTAATTGTAACAATGAGCACTCAAACACACCAAACCAACAATTACTAAAACACACACAAAAACTGATTTTGCACGGGCATTTTGCACTAGTTTGGTAAATTGAATAAGCAGCATTTTTTATTTTTTTTTAACAAATGTTTCTACTTTGGAGAATGTTTTTACTTAACAAAAATGCTGTCTCGGTGTTGACGGAAGGTCAAAACTTAAAGAAAAATATGTTTTAAAATATATACGGATACATGTGTTTTGTGTGCCTAAGTAATGATCAGTTAGGTAGTAGGTCTCTGTTCAAAACATTTTAACTCACTAGTACCCACATAGGAATGTGGTTCCTGTTGTATTAGGGCCACTGGAACTACTACAGTGCCAGCAGAAGACCCATGTAAGCTGAATGTAAATGAGTTGCAAACATAGAATGCATACTTAAAACTCACACACACGTTTATATGTGTATGACATATACATTATATCAGTGTTATGCTGGATTGAGATTAGGTCATTGAAAAAGGTGGGGGGGTGGACACACAAGCCCACATGCAGTGTAAGTGTTGTGCGAATATTGGATTGTGATGAGGTCATTGACGTGGGGGAAATAAAACACACACATATACAACACACAAGTCCCCGGATACTACATGCCCCAGCCATTATTTCTCCCTGCAGACAACCTTAACCTTACGCCAGGAAGCAGTGGCTAATTTAGCCCAGTGACATAATGCGTTATGATGGGCAATCAAGCCTGACTTCTGCTGACTCCCTCATAAAGCTAATGAAATCAATAGCAGTGTGGAAATGTGCACTGCACCCTTATGCCTTTCAGTTGGATCGCTGATACAGAATAATATTTTTACGCAGTTTATGTATTTGTCTAAATATAAACAACTAGAAATTCAAAAAGAGTAACTTAGATAACTGAACTAGGAACAGGATTTATAGTGATGACTTTCTACATTTGGATGTGATAGTCGACTTCATATAAATAAATAAATAAAATAAAAACTGCATACGCTTGGCCTTTATAGCTGCATAGCAATATGTTGACCCAGATACCATGATTATATTTACCAGGCTTTAGTCTTGTTTACTTCTTTTTGGTTCAAGAAGAGCACAGTCATTATACAGGTCCTGTTAGCTGCATCTGAATACAGCATAACATATATGTTAATCTGCAGTATAGTGATCTTAATCATATGTTATCAGGATATATATATAAAATCTCAGATAAGATCATATGTTACGGTGTGGTTTACAGTCTATTGTCCTATTGTGAACTGTACCATTGTATTGAGTCTGGATTTGTGAATAAAGGCAGTTGCTGCTTTCTGTGGATATTAACCTCTAATTAACATGCACATATTCACCCATCCAGCCCTGCCAATTTGAAACCCAACCTCTACTCTCTATTACAAAAAATAGCTATTACAGTGGAGAACACATAATTGAGTTGTACATAGCCTATTTATTTATGCATTTGGTGTTTTTTCTGCTTCTTAAAAAAATATAATAGGTCTAATAATAAAAATAAATAAATAAATAATAATTAAAAAAAACTTTTTAGATCTATCAGATTTAGATTGACCAGTCAATATTGACCATTTTGAGATCATTGGCATTGGTAAATATATAAAAATATCAGAGTTATTCTTATGTCAGTTCCAAAATTCTACCGTTGTTAATAAAAAATATTTTTTAATTATTTTTGAGTAAATATTGTGTAAAATAGTTGTGTAAAATATCATATATATATATATATATATGTGTATATATATATATGTGTATATATATATATATATATATATATATATATATATATATATATATATATATATATATATATATCACAGCGGTCGAAATCACCTAAGGACTGATCACCCGCACCTGCTTCACATTTTATCATCTCCCTCTGCATATAAGCACACAGTCAGTTTGACTGGTCTCGTTTGATCAAAGGACTCACTTTCCTGTTGACTCCAAGTTCCCAAGTATACGTTATCTCTCTCCATCGTCTTCCTGTTCCTTGTTGTCTCCAGCATCTCTTGTTCAGTGTTGTGTCAAATTGGATACTTACCTGTTCCTCCTCGAAATGTGAGCTCAGTCATCCGTTCATCCATCCATGATCTCCACTCCACCTGCAATAAAGAGACTGTCAGTATCATTCCATTATCCATCTGCAAACTGCCATATCTATCATATTCACCTGTATTGCTTATTGCTCATCGGTGTTAAATAAAGAAGCTACTGATTTTATCCCTGTCTCGAGTCTGTCTTGTCACACACACACACACACACACACACACACACACACACACACGTATACATAAATAATGTTTGTATATATATATATATATATAAAAATCAGAAGTTTGTCTGATATATTAGTCAGATGTAAGCAACAAGACTTTTGTCCCAGTCATTCTTTAGTTTAGACAGATATGTTTGCCGTTTTCATTAGTTTTTTAATGCAAGACTTTGACACTTTATATTGAGGGAGATTGGTGTCAATGAGAGCACATTAGCATGTTATATTTGCACATGCATTGACAAAGCCGTGGGTGAATTAAGATCTTGCCATCTGGTGAGTAGGCGGGGGAGAGAGAGAATGAAGATCAGCTTTGGGGAGGAGAGGGCATTTATCTCTGACTGGGGAGGCCATGACATAGAGCACTAGATATGTTATTGACTGCACTTCATATAATTAAAGACATTTAAACACATTGAAGTAAATAAATCCGACCAGAATATTACTGGGCATGTTTCAGCTATTACCCTGTCATTCATACCCTGTCAGATTGCTGATTCATAAATGTAGTCTCATCAAACTATGAATAAATTAAATCATGTTGCTTTTCCTGTTTACAAGTTGTGTGAATGAATGTGTTTGTCATCATGTGTTTTGGAGACTGACCTGCTTTTGATTCCTTCCAGGGTTCCATAGAAATGAAGACATGAAGGCCATTGAAGTTCTTCCCATCCTTAAAGAGAAGGTGGCATTCCTATCAGGTGAGCCAGTTGAGAATTTAGAAAAGGATGCAGGATCTAGTATATATATATATATATATATATATATATATATATATATATATATATATAAACAATAACAGTAAAACATTGATATAAAGTTCTGGCATGAAACCCTAGATGTTGCGGGCTGACAAGTCCTTACAAAATCTGCTTGCAATCACATCATTCTCTATAGGGCAGTGCTAATTGGTTCCCACTGTATCAGCAGCCAGTGAGCTCACCGCTCAACAATCAAATTTATGCCTATCGTTTGCTGTTGCAGTTTGCAGAGTGCTTTCAGAAACCCTCCACCTTCCCCAGCTCCACCTGTAGAGATCTGCAATATTCTGTGATTCATGTATGCTATGTATGTATACAGGAGCAGCATGTCTTGTTTGCTCACAGTAGCATGTTGTGTGTCTAATGGCAGTGTAGCATGTTGTGTGTCTTTGCAGTAGCTTTAATCAGGGGTGTAACGGTACACTGAAGTCACGGTTCGGTATGTACCTTGGTTTTGGGGTCATGATTTGATACGAATTCGGTACATTTACATGTCCTACAGTACGAATTCGGTACAGTTAAATGAACTCTTGTGCTGCATCCCAATTCACTTACTATCCATCCTAAATGGTATTCAAAATGAAAATTTTGTCCCAAATTGTAGTATGTTGAAATGAGTATTCCAAAGATACCCGGAAGGTCTACTTTTTCCGATTAGAATCCAAAGTGCAGATCTGTCCACACTCTAATGGCTAATGTTGCCCACAACCCAGGGTTAGGCAAGTTCGGTCCTAAAGAGCCGCTGTCCTGCAGAGTTTAGCTCCAACCCTAATCAAACACACCTGAACAAGCTAATCAATGTCTTCAGGATTACTAAGGCTATAGGCAGGTGAGGGTTTTTTTCAGGGTTGGAGCTAAACTCTGCAAGACAGTGGCTCTTTAGGACAGAACTTGCCTACCCCTGCCACAACCCATTGCACCATTGCATACTTTTAGGGCACAGTATAAGTAGGCGAATTGGGACGCTGCATTGTTTTAGGTTGGTGCATAGATCGTCTCTTCATCTGCTCTTTTTCCTGTTGTGGTGGTTAGTAAACAGTGTTGCATTACCGCACGCGACCCCTTCTGGATGGGAGTGAGGAACGCCTGTGACTGACTGTATTCATCGTCTGACTGTATGCACCAAACCGTTACGTCCGTACCGTGACGAATACATGTACCCTTACACCCCTAATAAAAATTTAACTTGAGTGCAAAATCAGCATATTGCTGATTAATTTCTGATCATGGGACATTGAAAACTGGAGTAAATGCTGCTGAAAATTTACAGAAATAAATGTACATTTAAAATAGAAAACTAAGGGTCTATATACACATACAGTGTAATCAAAGGAATTACGAACAGGTGAGGAACTAATGAATACCCATGGAAACTAACAATCACAGAGAACTTAGGCAAAACGAAACATGGCAATAAATGAAAATGAAAACAGAACAAAACAAAACAGAACAAGACCATTACAACTACATTCTAAGCCACTTATTTAGAAGTGTTTGCTTCTTATCCAAAGGCCCGGATTCCTATGAATATTAACAAGAGGAAACTTATTTGCAGTGACAGTCATTAACACTCTCAGATATGTGAGCTCAAAGGCAGAACAGCATCACTGGGGAATGCAGTGAGTGTTTAGCTGGCTGCTGACCCAGATAGCTTACGAACATCTTAATCTTTGGCAGGCCAACTTGCTTATCGTCAGCTCAGCTTGCCTAAGTAGAGATAAAACTCATTTCCAATTTTGCCCTTCTTCCACCTCTGCACTTAAAAGAGAGTTTAATGGAAGTTGATATGCAATAACGATATGAACCAATGGTATTACTCTAGCAATGAAATGAGGCATCATATTCTGTATTAGACAAAAACTGCAGATAGCCAAAGAGTTGTACTCAGAAATGTCTTGGTGTGGTCAACTTTGATAAGTAGGCCATGGTGTTCCAAAGCATCACTATATACAGTAGGTATGCTAGTTGGGCTCGTTTCTTGAGATTAGACATTGCCCTGTTTTACTAATGCTTGAGTGACAGAAATTTTGTTGTTCCAGCTAACCAAATAGTGTGTTTATTTGACTCGCAGGTGGAAGAGATCGTCGAGGAGGGCCAGTCCTTACATTTCCAGCCAGGAGTAACCATGACAGAATACGACAGGAGGACCTTAGACGACTTATTGCGTACCTCGCAGGCATCCCCAGGTACTACTTGTGTGTGTGCATCTTTGTCTTTGTGTCAGTGTGAACATTATTATGCAACAAAATTCAAAGTCATAATAGATCGGGTGCAGCCAGTCGAAACGTTGAGGAATTGATTCCAAGGCAGCACAGGCATGGAAGCCAGCCAGCAGCTGGAATTGTAAAGTTTCAGTTGAGTCACCATTGGGTTCATCTTAAGGCTGGCTCACACTAAAAGATTTTAAAATCTTATCAGATTTTTAAAATGTAAGATACTGTACCATAAGCATGACAATAAAAAATCATAAATTTAACAGTTTTGTCCCTATAGTATGTGGAGTGCCACGATGTGACCAAGACGGCACACCACAAACAAACTTTACCTAGGATTATCGGAAGGGGAGAGTTGGTCTCAAAATCGACCTGATTATCTTGTAGTGTGTGGATGCCTTTAGCAGCTCAAGCTCAGCATTTGGTATATTTTTGGCTGATAATTGGTGATTTAATAAAGATGCGGTCCCATTTTCGATTGCTAGGTGCATTTTCACCAGCAAAATCCAGTAATTTCAATAGGAATCCACGCTATCTTGATCGGGAATCCCAAAAGTTTGTGGTCTGTTTAATACTTTCTTTGAGCAAGGATGCAGTATATTGATAAAAAATGTGTAAAGATTTATATTTAAAATTGATGCTGTTGTTTTGAACTTTATATTCGTCAAAGAATCCTGAAAAAAAGTATCACAGTTTCCACATTGATAATAATAAGAAAAATTTACTTGCGCACCAAATCAGTATATTAGAATGATTTCTGAAGGATCATGTGACACTGAATTATGTGAACAGCTGCTCAAGAAAAGATAAGGCTTGTTCGACTTGAACCGGCGCTGCACAGACCGATAGGTTTATGACATCAAAGTACCGCGAGAGTGATTCAAAAGCATATGAGCCGTCCTGCTCTCTAATCGCTCTCGCGTTACTTTGATGCGCTTTGATGTCATAAACCGATCAGTCTGTGCAGCGCCGGTTCAAGTGGAACAAGCCTATAGATGTGTTATTTTTGCGAATTCATTTAAAATTGCCCCTTTCAGTTAAATTGTTGTCATATTTGCCATTGCTCTTTGAATTTTCACCAGTGAAATCCAGTCATTTTAATAGGAATCCACGCAATAAGGAATTTAGTTCAGTTAGTGGTGCGAATTCACTGCGTTGACAAACAGACAGCTGCTTGGTTTGAAAGTGACTTTTGTGTGAATGGTGCTTCATACATCTACTCAATAGACAATTGACCTTTTTTGTTAGGCGGTTGTGCTCACTAGGGTGTTTGGTGGTTGCTAGGGCTGTTGCTAGTGTGTTCTGGGTGGTTGCTAAGGCATTGCTAGGTGTCTGCTAGAGTGGTCTGAGCAGTTGTGATGGCGTTGCTAGCCGTTTGCTATAGGGTGTGTTAGACGCGGCGCTTCTTGTCCGGTGTGCGACCCTCTTTAGTCTTAGTACCTGCCCTTATAAAAAGCTAATTTAATGTATTGAGCGTCATATTTTCTCACCACACACTTCACAGCTTTTGCTTGCAGGTCTGTCTCCCACATCTGCGTTTATTTTCAGAAAACGATCCATATAACAGTAATGTAATGTTACTGCATCTGATCGAACAAACGTTCAATATGACGTTGTGACGTGATTGATGTTGCGATATTTAAACTTAAATTAGCTTTTAGATAATGTATCATGACTTGACTTGAGTGTTTTTGATCATATAAATTCATAAGAACAATCAGATAACAATCAGAATCACTGTGTTAGAGGGTTGCTAAAGCATTTCTTGGTTGTTGCTAGGGTGTCCGGCATGGTTTCTGTATTACTTAAAGCTGCAGTCCGTTGCTTTTTTGGGTTAAAAATTATCCAAAATAAAATTTTGAGCAAGTACATAACCAGCCAGTGTTCAAAACTATCTACTTGCCTTCAAAATGGTAAGCTTGTAATAATGTTTTTAATTCCAGTGGTACTGGTGGATTTCCGTGGGAAATTCGAGCATGTCTTTGCGTCATTACGTCACATCTGTACACATAAAGAAGGAGTCTCGGCTAGTAGGCTATGTTGCATGTGAGGATGTTGGAGGTGGAGATTTAAAGCCTTTTCTCGCAGCACTTGATATAATTAAACTTATCAATTTGATGGCGGATCCAGAAAGGTTCAAACGACAATCACCAGTGACAACTGGAGATTCACCCGTTAGGGATGGGCAAATGAAGCCTCATGAAGCACTGAGGCTTTCCCTTGATTGTTCCGGGAAAAGATTCGAAGCATCATGAGTGTCGAAAACAGCGCCATCTTGTAGCAGGTAAAAATTATAGCAGCCACATACCTGAGTGCGCAGCACCATTGTCTTATCTATTAAGCACAAATAAAAGCCTGACAACGCTAAGTGTTGAGTTTTCTGATAATATAATTCACATATTAAACTGAGGCAATAAATTAAATGTTATCTTTGTTATTGCTAAAATCGGGTCAGAGACAGAAAATGCTTTTTCCACAATAAGAAAACTTTATTTCACTGAATGTGAAAATTAAATTATATCTCAGTATGGGGGTCTTCACAATTCTTATCCAAGAATAAAAAGCCAAATACATGACAAGCCTGAGCTTTGACAATTCCTTATTAAAAACTATCGAGATTTTAAATAACTAGAGATGAGACCTTTTGTACACCACGTACAAACCACTGAAATCGGTTGATAAATGTAAACGTTATTTTTGTTTTTATCCAGAGAAACCGCAGCTCACCCTTTTACTTGCATTTGTTCACAGCGCAGTCTTGCCCTCATCAATATGGCGGAGGCGTTGACGTATCACTGCAACGTTCCAAAGCTGCCAATAGGGCGTCTATGTATTTATTATGTCTATGGTTCTGAGTGGCTGCTATGGCATCAATGTGTTCTGAGGGGCGTGACTGCAATGGTGTCTTAGAGGATTGCTAGAGCGTTGCTAGGTGGTCGCTAGGGTTTTTGTTTTAGAGGCTTGCTAATGTGTCACTAGGTGGTTGCTATGGTGTTCTCTGTATTTGCTAAATGTGTTCTGGGTGGTTGATTTGACACTGAAGCAGTTGCTTGTGTGCTCTGGAGGGTTACTAGTGTGTTTCTTATTAAATGAAAACTACAGCTCAAGGAAGCACCTTTACTTCTAGAACCGACGTTTTCATTTTGTTTAATTTCATTTCTTTTCATATCTATATTCATATACACATGTCATGCCCATGGCTACGCTTTTCCCAGTCTTATTACACACTCTAACACTGCATAGCAGTTCTCTGGCAACCACCCAGTACACCTTAGCACTGCTGTGGTGATGTAAGTATCTTTGCATTTTCTTGAGAAGACGTTCAAGTCTAGTTAATGTATTTTTTTTGTGAAGTCCTGATTATGTTTTTATTTTTTTGGTTTTGAAGCTCCCTGTTCTCTGGTTTGTTTAGACATCACATGGCCAATTTGTCTTTTCCCTGCTGTGTCCTTCTGTAGTTAGCATTGATTCGACTCAGTGAAACTCAACCAGCTCCACGTGAATCTCTGCTTTCAAGCCAGAGGGTTTCAGCTCTGCACATTTCAAAACTTTATGTAGGTTATCATCTGCCTCAGGGTTCTCCCAAACTTTACTTCTGTTCTATTGTCCATAATCACTCTGTTTGAGCCACAGAAATTAAACCTCAACTTCTCGATGGCTGTAAACACATTCTCCACTTTTGCACTGTACATGGCAGTTTGAAAATAAATAACATACTTCAAAGGACATAGAATTTAGTTGGGATACTTACTTCTAACCCTTTGCTTGGAAGTGCAGTTATTCAGTATTATGTTGGAGACCCAGATGTGGCCCCTGGCTAGGAAAACAACGCTTTAGTGAGGGAGTGTATAGACGCTTACGGTTGTTGGTTTTGGTGTCTGGTGTGTATCGGATAGCCAGGGGTGTAGATATGTTGTTTGGCCTGAAACTGAAGATTGTAGGCCGCACTGGTTGTCCTCCATCCCTCTTCCATTTCTTTCCTCCATCCATTTTTTTCACTCCTAAGAATATTCTCTCTTCCTTACTCTTGCATTCTCATTCTTTATGACTTGATACAAGTTAAGCTTCATGCCATCAATTACAGCACAAAATAATTATAACTTGCCCATCAATTAGTGAGATCAAACCCAAAATGTGTGTGTAGTAATGCACTTACAATGGAAGTCTTTAGGGCAAGGAATTGTGCAGGATAAACGTCTAAACACTCAACTGTTTTGAATGTACACCCACAGGAGGTTTTTTTATGTGTTGATATAGACTAGTTCAATAAAATCACTTTTTAACTCTTATTACCATATAAAGCAGGTAAAACCAGTCATTTTCATATGAAACATGCCATGATACCAGACATTCATCCACAGGAATCACATCGGTAACACATAACATTAATCCACCGAGAAAAGTAGTACCTACTACACTAAGATGATGATTTAAAGAACATTACATCAATTAATATAAACAATTCATATAAGCACTTAAAATTACAGGCCTGCTTTCTTGCTAATTATTTATGTATGTGTGTACGATTTTTAACTGTTTTTGAAACAAGTCTCTTATTGAATTTTCAGCATCCATTACTCCAGTTGTGCTACTTAATATTTTTGTGAAAACAATGATTTTTCAGGATTCTTTGATTAACAGAAAGTTTGAAGAACAGCATTTGATTGAAATAGAAATATTTTGTAACATTGTGAATTTCTTTACTGACACTTTTGATTTATTTAATACACCCTTGCTGAATAAAAGTATCAAATAAAAAATGGTACATATCACCCCACATCATGTTATCCCTTTCTCTTGTTTTGTCTCTGTCTCACTCTCATCCCTCTCTTCATTCTGTGTTCTTTCACTCTTCCTCCCCTTATCTCTTTCTCTCTCTCTCACTCTCTCACAGAGAGGGAGGTCAGAATGATTTAGAGTTGTTCAGTGCTCATTCCTGTTTAAGAGTCAGACCAGAGAAGTGCAGCTGTGGATATGAAAACACTCTTGAGTTAACAGGCTGTTTTTCAAGCTAGAGAGCTGTTTAGTTAGCATTTTGCTTGTTTGTTTTTGTCCTATAGCAGTTTTCTTTCAATTTAGCAAGAAGGGTTTATTTACCTTTTGCATATTATATTTGGGTAAGTGTTATTTTTCATGCAGGGTCATACATTATATCTGATGCACTAAATTTGATTTAAACCGAGAGGTATTTGTCGATATCTCTGAAAGCAGTGGCTCTCATTTACCTCTCCCTAATGACGTGAGTGTCAGCAGTTTGCAGAAGAGCTGATGCTGTGTTTTTATTTGTTTGTGTAGTGAGGAGGTGAGCAGACATGGCTTCACGGTCATCGTGGATATGCGTGGATCTAAATGGGACTCTATCAAACCTCTGCTGAAGATCCTACAGGAATCGTTTCCTTCCTGCATCCACGTCGCTCTCATCATCAAACCTGACAACTTCTGGCAGAAACAGAGGACGAATTTCGGCAGTTCCAAGTTTGAATTTGAGGTAAGCACTTTAAACCTGTGAATGTACGTTAAGAAAGTGACAGCAAATTAGGAGTTCTGTTCATGTTATATTCAATAATATATTGTTTTGAATGTTTCTAAAAATCTGTTATCTGAGAGTACAGCATTTTTCAGCGAAAAAAGTAAATGAATAAAAAGAAAGCGATAACACAATCTGCTTATAGTATGTTTTACTAGAACATTCCATCTTGCTGGTATGAAAGTAGAGCTTTCGAAATTACTTCTGACCTATTTCATCAAACAGCTGAGAGGAAGACACATGCAGTAATGATATATTTAATCTGAAAGATTAATCTCCCAATGGAGGTTTCTTAAATTAACACATCTAATGCAGCACAAGCTTAAAAAAGTGTTATTACATAGTAATATGTAATTGATACATATTAGGTGTTTATAACTGCATCACAAATATGATTTGAAGCTGTGTACACCTAAACACTGGAAAATACCTATAATTGCAACAGTATAATGCAGAACAGACTGTCTTGAAGTTCTGCTCTCTATCCACCAGCAAGTCTCAAGTGTCCACGATCCCCTCATGTCTCTGCTGTTGTCTCTAATAACATGACCTGAGCTGCAATCTCTGGAATGTTTTCCTGGCTCCTTTAAGTAAAGTGTTCAATGTAACTGATCCAATAGGGTGTGCATTCATCATCCAATCAGTGTTTAATTGCACTGTTGTTTTTAAATAACAATTGCAGCTTCTTGGAAACCTCCCACTGACAAAAGTGATCCATTCAGGACCCAGAGCTGCCAAATTATTATCATAGGTTGCAGTGATCGGTTTTGGTTGTTGTAAAGATGTCACACCAAAAAGCAGACCCGCATGTAAAATAATACATTTTGATATTAAATTGCAAAAATGTGTCAAAACTTGTAGAAACAATGCAGAGATATCAAACATTAATAGTAAATTCAACAGATTCTATCAGATTCTATCATTCTATCAGAATTCAACAGACATTAAACATCATTTCAAAACCTAGTAAATGACTGTATAATTTATATTTTTATTTCAGTTTTAGTTTTAGTTTTTTTAGTACATCATGGTAAAATGTAAAATTGTAATGAAAAAAAGTTTGTTGTTTTATTTTTTTATTTTATTTCAGTTATCGTATTCAAAATCTGATGCATTGAGAATATGAACCCAAGTGTCCTACTTTCATCCTTTCAGACCATCATGGTGTCCCTCGAGGGTTTGACCAAAATCGTCGATCCTTCCCAGCTGACTCCAGACTTCGAGGGCAGCCTGGATTACGACCACGAGGAGTGGATTGAAGTTCGAGTGGCCTTTGAAGACTTCACTAGCAATGCGGCACGCATCCTAGCCCGTTTGGACGAGCTCCAGGACATGGTGTCCCAGCGGGACCTGCCGTCAGATCTGGACGGGTCTCGGCGTGCTATGGAGGAACACGCGTCTCTGAAGAAAAAGGTCACTAAAGCTCCTGTGGAGGAGTTAGATACTGATGGTCAACGCCTGCTTCAACTTATCCAGTGTGGGGAGAAAGGCAGGGGAGATATCCAGGGATTAGCTCCAAAAGTCCAAGCACTTCTGGATAAACTCCACGGCACACGTCAACATCTCCACCAAGCCTGGCACATGCGCAAAGTCAAACTGGATCAATGCTTCCAGCTAAGACTCTTTCAGCAAGACGCAGAGAAGGTATGAATGAACGTACTACAAGATATGTGAGGTTTAATAAGGACAGAATTTGGCAGGTTTACATATTATATAAGGTTAGAACAATAACATAAGTTACGATACAACATACAAAGAGCATTTTATGCATAATATTTGTACCCTATATAATTTCATGTGATATTTCAAGAGTTCTATATTTTATATTCTTTAAGTGCCTCTATTATGCTATTTTATAGGTTCCTAATTTTGTTTTAGAGGTCTCCTACAATAGAAATACATGCATCAAAGGTCAAAAAAGACTTTAATTTTCACCTAATCACCTAGTTTCTGAAAATGGTGTGTTCGTAGATTCAGTCTCTCTAAGCGTCCTCTCTAATCCCCTTGTTTCCGCAAGCCTACTCTGCTCTGACTGTTCAGATGGCCCATTCTGTTGTGATTGGTCTACCGCTTACAGCATGTTTTGAAGACATTGTTATATAGGTATGTGTGAGGTTCTGAGGAAGGAGAACCCAAAAGCAGAAGATTTATTGAAACAAAAACTACAGAGGAAGATCAAACAGTAACCCAGGCAACACATGAACGGGGAAAGCCCAGTTGATGACACCGGCAAAGAATTATGAGCATACTCCGCCCAAGTTAGCTGCTGGCTCCAGGTTGAGGGATTGTGGGAAGCCAGACATCGGAGCATCCATCCTAGATTCTGGTTTACCCGCTAGGACTGGCCGTTGGTCTGTGAATGAAATCCTGATGACAGACTGGTGGAGGCTCCAATCTGCCGACAGAACTCCCTCCAAAAATGGGAAACGAACTGGAGCCCCCTGTCAGAGACCACGTCCTCCGGAAGACCATGGATCCGAAAGACGTGGTCAGTGACCACCCGGGCCGTCTCCTTAGCTGAGGGGAGTTTGGAAAGGGCAATGAAGTGGATCGCCTTAGAAAAGCAATCCACTACGGTGAGAATCACAGTATTGCCACTGGATAGAGGGAGACCAGTGACAAAATCCAGGGCAATATGTGACCAGGGGCGGGAAAGGATAGGAAGGGGATGTAACAGACCCTTTTATTTGGAGAACAGACCGAGAAAGCACCCACAAACCGACGGATGTCCGCTGCCATGGCAGGCCACCAAAACTGCTGGCGAATGACAGCCAGCGACCTCCTCACTCCTGCAGAAGTAAACCTGCATTTGATTTCATCAAACGCACTCTGAGCCGCCGCAGTCCAGGGTGTTAAAGGCCGTCTTCCACTCGTCCCCCTCCTTAATCCGAACAAGATGGTAAGCGTTGCGTAGATCCAGCTTTGTGAAGAATCTCGCCCCCTGCAAGAGTTCGAAGGCTGAAGACATAAGAGGCAGGGGGTACCTGTTCTTAACCGTTATGTCATTCAGCCCCCGATAATCTATACAGGGACGCAGAGAGTCATCCTTCTTCTTCACAAAGAAGAATCCCGCACCTGCCGGAGAAGAGGAAGGACGGATGGTTTCAGCGGCCAGAGACTCAGACAAATATTTCTCCCTGGCCACCCTTTCAGGAGCTCAAAAAGAGAAAAGACGACCAAGAGTCGGAGAAGTGCCTGTGAGGAGATCAATGGCACAGTCATACGGTCGATGTGGAGGAAGAGATGCAGCTCGGGACACACTAAAGGCCGCCCGCAGATCGTGATACATGACAGGAACCCAGGACAAATCAATCTCCTCCTGCTGAAACAAAGAAGGGGAGACAAAAGATGGAACAGAAACAAGGCAGTGTGCATGAGAATAAGGACTCCAATTAGAAATAGAATTATCTGCCCAGTTAATGAGGGGACCATATAGAGAAAGCCAGGGATGGCCAAAAACTAAGGGAGCTACTGGAGATTTAGTTAAATAAAGCTTGCGGCCATCCAGTGAGTGAGCAATAATGGAAGTATTTAGAGGATGAATAGGAAGGCCCCTCTCACAAGTCCTCATCGATAAAATTCCCCTCTGCCCCAGAGTTAATGAGTGCTGAATCCTTGAAGGAAGTATCATTCTTGATGACATTCACTGGCAGGAGAGTACAAGATTCATGAAATGGGGATGTGAAAGTTCCGCTCGCCAGAATTCCCCTGACTACCGATGAGTGCTGCCTTTTACTGGACAAGATGCAGCCAGATGACCATGGCCACCACAATAAAGACAGAGTCCCTCAGACAAGCATTTTTGTCTTTCCTTAGCTGAAAGATGCATTCTGCTAATCTGCTTGGGCTCTACACCAACCGATGGTTCAGGTACCCGGGAAGCAGAAGGAGAATCGAAAAGTTCTGCTCGTTGCCTGGAAAACTGAACCCGAACCCACCGACGTAACTCCAATCTGGAATCAAGAGAAACGGTTGTTCTGGGGGATGTTCTGGTGGGATCACGAGCATAAATCTCATCTTTAATATCATCAACAAGCCCATCCAAGAACCGCGCCGCCAACGCCTCAGGATTCCATTGACTGGTGGCTGTGCGAGTTCGAAATTCAATAGCGTAATCCGCCACCGATCTCTTGCCTTGTCGAAGAGCTGCCAACAGCCTTGAAACATCCTTTCCAAACACAGACCGATCAAAAACTTTGATCATTTCAGCTTTGAAGAGTTGGAAATCAAAACAGCTCTGGGATCGGGACTCCCATACAGCAGCGCCCCAGTCGCGAGCCCGACCAGACAGCAACTTTTGATCTTTCATTTGCATAGGTCCGCGGCTAAAGCGAGAACACCACCTCACATTGAATGATAAAGGAACGACAGTTGGTAGGCTCACCAGCATAAGCAGGAGGATTGTTGACTCAAGGTTCATGAGTGGAATTAGAGGCGGCTGAATCTGGGCTGAGACGTTGAATTCTTTCAAACTGGTCTGAAAGCTCAGCGACTTGCGCAACGAGATGTAGAGAGATGGAGAAACGAGCATTAACCAGCTCCTCCTCATGACGGCCCAGCATGGCTCCTTGAAGTTCCATGGCTGATCGGATAGGCGATTCTTCCGCTGGGTCCATGTGTGGCCAGTATGTAGTGTGTCCTGAGTCCTGACAAGTATGTAACAGAAAATGACACTGGAATTGCTGACGACTCGTTTTGTAATGCACTTAGATCTGTAAAACTTTGCAGACCTTTTACACCCACAAACAGCCATATTACATACTGCATGAAAGGGAATATAAAAGCATAATAGGGGCACTTTAATAAAAATTCACTTCGCCAGTACCGTGGTACAGTAAAGGTAAGTAATGGAACCAGTGTTCATGCATTGTAACTGCATAATACCAAGTTATTAAGGAACTTTTTGAAGAGTTTTTAGTGTTTTCAAAAAAAGTCTTGTTCACCAAGGCTGCATTTATTTGATATATAAATATTATATAAATAAATTATAAATTATATAAATAAATGTATTTGATATAAAAAATACAGCAAAATATTGTATTCCAGCCGTCAGTGTCACATGATCCTTCAGAAATCATTCTAATATTCTTTTTTTTTTCAGGATTCTTTGATGAATAGAAAGTTCAAAAGTACAGCATTTAATTTAAATTCATAAAATGTCTTTTAATCAATTTAGAAGTATTAATTTCTTCTTTTTTTTTTCTTTTTTTTTTTTTTAAATCATATTGATCAAACACTTTATTGGTAGTGTAAGCATAGTTAAACACAGTAGTCAACATTTGAAGTAGATCAAAAAAGTTCATCAAAGCCCTAAGACAAGAACGGGTATTGTTCAAAATTCATGTATAACATTGATGAAAGGTTTTGATCCACTTCAAATGTTGACTACTGTATGTTATACCAGTCTATTTACAGTAAAATAAAAGCGTTAAGAGCAAAAATAACGATGACAATTTAATAGTCAGAATTTTCTCTTAAAAATATACAGAAAACAACAAAAAATCATAACCAAATCATTAGAATCTGAATGAGCAAATCCTTGAATTTCACCAGAATTTCAAAGTCTGCTTTTGAGGATGCACAGATAAACATTGATAGAGTGTGATACATTGATATAGTGTTTCTTAATTAGAGTGTATTGAAGTATAACAATATTCCAGTATATTTCACAGCCCATGCTTTCCATTTTTTCCTTTCAACAGATGTTTGATTGGATTGTACATAATAAAGGCCTGTTCCTGACAACCTACACAGAGATAGGAGCCAAACATCAGCACGTGCTGGAGCTGCAGACCCAACACAACCACTTTGCAATGAACTGCATGGTAAGACTGTGTCCAGTGGTCCAGCAGTAATATCTGTCACCACCTGAGGCATTATAACAGTGAAGCTTGATGAGTGTTACATCAGGAAAATAATGTACGCTTGTACACGTGCCCTGACTCACTTAGTCATGCAAGAATGAATTTTCTGTTGTCATATAATAGTCATGTCAATATATGCTTGAAGGGTATGTAATGCCACTGGAGAACAGTCACACGTTGATATATCATCCCTGTGTGTGTGTGTGTGTGTGTGTGTGTGTGTGTGTGTGTGTGTGTGTGTGTGTGTGTGTGTGTGTGTGTGTGTGTGTGTGTGTTTGTGTGTGTGTGTGTGACCCTGGGCATATTCGTTAATCACCCCCAGTAGATTTCAAAGGGAGAGAGTTTCACAAGAAAACGCCATGACATCAATCACTGATTTTCCATCTCTATGGTCTCATCTGCCATCTGTCCATCCATATCTAAATGTTACTGCTGTTCAGCCAATAGGAAAAGTCTAAAGCATGTGTCTGCATGCAGGGTGGACTCATACAAATGACCAATGTAGTTTTAAATGTTTTCACATGTTGGAAATTCATAGAGAATGTTTTTTTTTTTTCTCAAATTTGAAGGATATAAATGTGGTAACACATATCTTTCATTAAAAAATCAATAAACAGTAATAATGCTTAATAGACCAAGTAGTTGATATACTTTGAATATATTGATATATAAAAGAGATTCATCTTTTAAGTCATTAAGTTTAATGGTTTCTAACTAGATTTTTACATTTTTGGCAGAAAATGAAAATGCAAAACTTATAGCACACATTGGGCCTCATATAGCACTCAAGTGCTTTAATGTACAACAGTGATATTAAATGATCAAATTCATACACCTTATTAATGATGCACACTATATACAGATGAGCAGATGAGTTAAGCTAAATGGTTAAGCATTTTTTTAATTTTTTATGCAAATGCCTAACAATTGCCTTTATATTGTGAGTTCATCTGCTTTCCTGGACAAAGAATTGAATTTACGCTTTTAATATCACTGTCCTTCTACATTAGTCCTTTACAAACCTGGTGAATATGACCGGCGGGCAATGGAGGAAAGCGGTTTTAGTGATCTTGCACGTGCACCCTATTTACAAATGATTGGAATTCATTAATATATGTTTAACTATCAAATGTTAACTATCAACTATCTGAATTTTTGAAGTGTTCACGAATCCGGAGGAGAGATTCTGCGCTCATTTTACACACAAATTAATACGACTTTACTCATATATTTTTGGAAGTTTCATGAATGAAGCCCTTTTTTTAAAGGCTACAAAGTGTGCTATTGATTTGTGTATTTTTATATATATATATTTATTCATTTTTGTTTCTTTTGTTTTATAGGTATGAAATAATTTGATAAACAATTAAGAAAAACTATATAGATATAGAAATAAAACATCTTGATGAACAATTAGAAGAACAAACAATATAGGTGATTAAAATACACGTAGATAAACAAGAAAACCACTTCTGTCCTGAAATGGTTTCAGTCATACCTGTCTGACAGAAAGTTTATAGTAAAGATGGATAATTTCTCCAATTTCTATGGCACCTCTGACCTGTGGTCTTCCACAGGGCTCTATTTTGGCTCCTCCTCGGTTTTCTCTATACATGCTACCTCTGGGCGCTATTCTAAGGAGTCATGGCGTATCCTTTCATTTTTACGCGGACGACACTCAAATTTATATTCCAATCAAGAGAAACAACCCTGCAGCGATGAATTCTCTTCTGCGATGCCTAGAGGAGGTTAAAGCATGGCTAGGCCAAAATTTCCTCTTCCTAAATGAAGACAAGACTGAGGTCATTGTTTTCGGCCCAAATGAAAACTCTCAGCGTATAAGTCCAGAGTTAGAGAGTCTATCGACTTTTAAATTCAGTTTTACAGTTCCAGTTTCTACCAACTTCATCTATTGACTAAAATCAAAGGCTAGCTCACCCAGAAAACTCTGGAAATGGCTGTTCATGCATTTATTACGTGTCAGCTAGATTACTGCAATTTCTTATATTGCAGACTGACGCTGCTTTTCTACTGCGTTTTTATTTTTATTTTATTTTTTTATTCTATATTTGAGTCTGACACTGCTTTGCTACTCCTGTTTTACTATTTTATATTTGAGTCTGATACTGTTTTATCACTCTGGTTTTAAGGTTTTGCTTAGCTTTGCTGCTCTTATTTGTGTTGTATGTGTTGTTATGTATTGTAGGTCTTACTATATTTTAATCTGGTTGTTCTGTAAAGCACTTTGGTCAGCCTAGTGGCTGTTGTAAATTTGCTATTCAAATAAAGTGAACTTTAAAACTAACAACAAAGATATTAAAACAAAACAGATCTTGATAAACATAAGAAAACAAACAATATAGAGATGGAAATTAAACAAATTCAGAGTTAAATGCAGCTAAATATTATTATGCATTTGTGTTCTCCACCCTTAATTACATAACTTTTAAAGTAACCAATTAGGATGTTTTTATAGGTTGTTATAGGGCTCTTTGTTGCTCCTTTGTTAGTGTGTTAGGTTTGGCTGAGTGTGCTAAATCACATGTCCTGCCTCAGCTGTGAGAACTGTCTACCCCCTCTCACGTTGCTACAACTGTGCAGAACTTAACGGATGAAACGCTTTGTCAACTGTTTGCTTTGGGTTAGCCTGACTGTCGGGCACCTCCTCAGGAAGTCCCAGGAGCCTTACTTTCCTGCCTGATATGAAGCATGAACAGACGAAAACACTTTAGTGTCAGATGGTTATTCGGCTTGTATTACTTGATAGTTACTTGATTAATGCATGTTTTGTGTTTATTGCATTCTTTCTTATTTCACACAAATGGAATACTAATGTCTGGTGTTATGATCACTGGAAACAGACTTCTTTTAGTTTTTTTAAAGTCGACATGAAACGGACGTTGTGATAGTCTTCCCTATTGCGACGTATATCCGAGTGAAACGGTTATTTACTTTTTTTTTTAAATAAATGTAGGACAGGACTTGATTTCGTCCTTGGGATTTGATTGGATCATAGGAAGTTCCCCATTTGCAGTCAGTTGTAGAAGATATTTAGTCCCAACCTCCGCCGAAACGCACGTCATGAAGGAAACAGATATTGTTAATGTTTTTGATAAAATATTATGAGTGCATAGGAATTTTAAAACAATAATGATGTTCACAAATAAATTATTTCTAATAAACTGCAACATTCTGAAAAATAATGAAAATAAATCATTTTTGATTTAATGTTGACTTTAATAATCAATAACACTATATGCTGATAGCCTGCCCCCTAGAGGACTCAAGGGTCACTACAGTTTAATAACCTGCACGTACTGTGGCATTTGCAACATGTATTGACAGTAATTCAATAGGCGATTTATGGAGACGTTAATGTCCATCGCATGGCACACTGGTTGTAACCTTTCGTAATAGACATGCTTAAGCAGCTGTGTCATTGAGTTCCGGGGGTAAAGTCACCTGAACGGAACGTTATGCTTGTCAAGTTGTAAATGAACTCAGTCCCACTCTCTTATGAAAGACAATCTGGAGGACAACATGTAGAAAACACTCCTCCAGCTAAAGGCATTTTACTCATGGCTGGGTAATCTCCCATCATGCTGGTGTATTGATCAATCCGGAGACATCCAGAGGGAGATATAATGTTCCAGGCACTTCTCCTCTATTCACCCAGACTTTGTAAGAGAAAAAAAGATTTTGCATAATAATATTAAACCTGGGTTTTATGTCTGTCTGTAAGAGTGAAGGGTAAACTGTCCTTGTGTGACTCTCTCTGTTTAAGTAGACTTCAGGGTCCAGTACTGTTATAAAGTGATTTTTTTTATTTTTTTTATTCATGTGAGGAAGGCTTTTGTTCTACGGTATGTGTGTCTTGGCTGTGTTCAGGTCCTGAAATGTGATCTGAGTAAATGTAGGTAGAGCGCTTCCTCGGTCTGCACTCTTATTTTGTGCTCAAGTGACATGACACTTGATTTGATGTGTCTTTTTTTCTTGATTTTATGTTTTAGGGGTCAGATAATTAACTCTTTTCTATCCAAGTATAGTTAATGCAGGAGTTTACAAGAATACTAATGAAAAACAAAACAAAACAAAGCTTTTCGAGCTGAATTCTAATTGGACTGGGAGCAGCAGTGTGTGTGTGTGAGTATTACAACAAAACAGAAAGGGTGAAGAAAATAAACAATACAAATTTAAAATGGAATGTGTATTAAAAATATAGGTATTTTAACTATATGTAGACAGACACCACTGTACAAAAGTTTGGGGACTGTTAAGATTTTTCAGTTTGAAAGAAATGTATACATTTATTCAGCACGGATACATTCAATTGATCAGAAAAGACTTAAATTGTTACAAAAATTAGTTTCAAATAAATACTATTCTTTAGATTTTTTTTATTAATCAAAGAATGTATCACTGTCCTTACAAAGTTATTAAGCTGCACAGCTGTTTTCGACTGTGACTGTGAAAACATGAAAACCCAACACTTTGTTTAGTGTCATTTCTACCTCTAACGTGATTGCTTTTGCTTTTTAGCGTTGCTTTTTATCCTTGAGTTCTGTATATTTATGTAAATCGTACAAACTGATTTCTTTGATGTGCCCTCCATATAAAAGTCAATTTTGCTAATAAACCACATGCTGGTCATTAACATGACAATTGAACCCATTATATTTAGCATATGTTAAGCCAGAAGTTACTTTAAGCTGCTTTAGATTTACATGAAAATGAGATACCAGAAGCTCTTAATTGTTTTCATGATGCAATCCACAAGGTCTGTGATACATTACAGAGGGATTTGATGAATTTGTGTTTACTGGTGCATGTCTATCTTCTCCGAGCAGCTCTGAAACCAGGCTTGGAGTGAGGCTATACAAAGTTAATAACTTTTTTCCATCCTGACTTCATCTGGTAGAAATACGTTTAATTTGTGCATGTGGGCACCAGTGACTTTGGATTATTTTATCTACATATGCAGGCTGCATTATTTAGAAATGGTCATCTTTAAATTAAAATTTTTGATAAAATTGACAACAGATTTAGCTGGTGTGCACATCTTCCAGAATAGAATTCTTCACGGTCGAGTGCATATTTATTTATGTGTTGTATGCTTATGTATCACATATGGGTTCACCAGTAAAACAATTTCAGTCCTGATATATATATATCAGGACTGAAATTGTTTGTATATATACAATATATATGTATGCATGTGTATATATATATATATATATATATATATATATATATATATATATATATATGTGTGTATATGCTTATCTTAGATAGACCATTTAGGTGTTTGCAAACAAGTTTACGTTTTTATATTTATATATATAAATAATTTTTTCTGAAATATATACATGCATGTGTGTGTATTTATATATACAAAATAATTATACACAGTACACATATATATTATTGTCACCATCACGATCGTCGTCACTGTCATTGTCATCTTCTCTGTCACTGTCATCCGTTAGTCTCCGTCTACACTACGTTTCCCATCATCCTCTCCGGCTCTCACCTGCACTCAATCCATCATTACCCGCACCTGCCAGCCATCATCGTCATCGTCACATCATTGTCTTCAGCTGTTGTCTTGATTGTTCTTCTGTGTATTTAAGTTCCCCTCGTGTCTATGTTCAAGGTTGGTTATTGTTTGTGTATGTTCACTCTGTTCGTATTTGGAAATAAATCATCTAGTTATTTTGTATTACCGTTGCCTTCATTGTCCTTGGAACCAAATCGTGACAATTATGTAAACAAAACTTTTATTTTGGATGCGATTCATTGTTGCCCAGCACTAAAAAGAATTAAAAAGGTAACTGCAAGATTATATCTCACAATTTTGACTTTTTTTCTCATAATTCTGAGTTTATATCTCACAATTCTGAGAAGAAAAATCAGAATTGCGAGATATAAACTTAGTATTTTGTATTTTTCCCTTCAGAATTGTGATAAACTCATTGCGAGTTCAAGGGCCCTATTTTAACGATCTGAAACGCAAGTATCAAAAGTGAAACGCATGTAACTTTGTGGGCGGATCTCGGGCACTGTTGCTATTATACCGGTGGGATAAATGACTCTTGCGCCCGACGCAAATCTAAAATGGGTTGGTCTGAAGTAGCTTCATTATTCATAGGTGTGGTTTGGGCGTAATGTGAGATAAACCAATCGGAGCGTCATCTCACATTCCCTTTAAAAGCAGGCGTGCTTGTTCCATGGTGGATTTGCCAGGCGCACGCCAGGAGCAGTTCACAGCCGAGGAGACCGACGTTCTCGTCAGGGCCGTAAAACACAGAGAAGTGACGTTGTATGGTGATGGGAGAAACCCACCCAAATTAGCTTATTAAACAGGCATATAATAATTTTGGAAAATGTGTAAGCTAGATTTATGCCTATTTTTTTCACATCTTCATGGACACCACAATGATTTCCCTTGTGTGGTAATATTTTTCCTTGTAATTATGTATGGTTTGCAAAAATGGCAACTGCTGCGTCTGTGTAGATGAGAGAAGCAAAGTGTATGCGCGTTGTGCACACGCTACATTATGGCCAAGCATTCGCCCTTAAAATAGCATCTGAATAACGTGCCACTGACTTTAGACTAGGTTTTTCCTGGTCAGTGGTGGAATTGTTTTCTGAAACTGCAAAATAGCACCAGGGAACGTTTCTGCCAGAACACGCCGCCTCTTTTCGCTGAACCGCCCACGGAAGCGCAAGTTCATTCCCTAATTTACCGACGTGTGTCTGTGGAGGGAAAAGTCTGCTGTGCGTTGGGTGCAAAATAGGAATGATACAATGATACGGTGTACAAAGTCAATTGCGCTGGGTGTAAGATATGGCCCCTAAAGTCTGAATTGGGAGATATAAACGTTTTAGGTTACAACTGTAACCGTTGTTTTTTCTGCCACCACAATGCTTACGCAACTGCTGTGGCTTAACTGTGTCTGCTCTGAAAAAGGTCTACATGCTTATATGCTTCTAATAATGGGTAATTCACATCGAGGCCAATAACAACAAATGAGAAAATTACTGATATAGTCACCATTGTATTGTGCATCCATTGCATGTCGCATTTTATTAGGACTTGATTTAAAGCTAAGGGTTGAAAAGTTTGTGTGTGTGTGTGTGTGTGTTTGTAGGTGCATGTGACTGTATTATTGCTCCAGGTTTTCACGTGCACAGACATGACTGCTGCAGTTTATTGTTGCACGCAGGCCGATACCAAACCCCCATACGGTTTTCATCTGACAGCTCTCTGTGTATTGATCCTGTACCCTTTTGAATGCCTCTGGGCTGTGTAATTAGTCCCATGTGAGGAAACAGCCTGGTAACCAGAGCACTGCGTTCCACCAGCACTCTCATGCACTAGACTTTAGATCTCCCTAAAGAACATACATAATTCAGACACTCCCATAGAACGTACATAATTCAGACACTCCCATTACATCAGAGAGCACACACTCGTAAAGCATATTAGTATGAAAGCGCTAATCTAGAATCAGATTCTGACCCCATACAATACTGATCATGGTGATCATAGCGCATTTTCTGGTTATGTGCCGTATTTCCAGGTGAAACAGAACATTTAGGTGGAAATAATGTTTGGTGGAGCTTCATAGGCATTTGATTGGATAGTGAAAAATTAGGCTATGGTTTTATTGGTTAACAGTTATGTTTAATTTTCCCCGGCCACTCAACATTTTACATTTATTGATCTTGTACATGCATTGCAGAGTTAAACATTTGGTTTTCTGTGATGTGTTTTTACTGCAAATTGTACTGATTTGTCAAAAAGATTATGCTATCTAGCAACAATGAAGTGCAATTACAAAAATCACTTCTGAATCTTGGAAGCATCAGTAAGAATATGTCAAAAACTACAAACCAGTCAATAATGTTTTACAATGAGGAAAATAAGTATTTGAACACCCTGCTATTTTGCAAGTTCTCCCACTTGGAAATCATGGAGGGGTCTGAAATTGTCATCGTAGGTGCATGTCCACTGTGAGAGACATAATCTAAAAAAAAAATCAGAAATCACAATATATGATTTTTTAACTGTTTATTTGTATGATAAGGCTGCAAATAAGTATTTGAACACCTGTCTATCAGCTAGAATTATGACCCTCAAAGACCTGTTAGTCTGCCTTTAAAATGTCCACCTCCACTCCATTTATTATCCTAAATTAGATGCACCTGTTTGAGGTCGTTAGCTGCATAAAGACACCTGTCCACCCCATACAATCAGTAAGAATCCAACTACTAACATGGCCAAGACCAAAGAGCTGTCCAAAGGCACTAGAGACAAAATTGTACACCTCCACAAGGCTGGAAAGGGCTACGGGGAAATTGCCAAGCAGCTTGGTGAAAAAAGGTCCACTGTTGGAGCAATCATTAGAAAATGGAAGAAGCTAAACATGACTGTCAATCTCCCTCGGACTGGGGCTCCATGCAAGATCTCACCTCGTGGGGTCTCAATGATCCTAAGAAAGGTGAGAAATCAGCCCAGAACTACACGGGAGGAGCTGGTCAATGACCTGAAAAGAGCTGGGACCACCGTTTCCAAGGTTACTGTTGGTAATACACTCGACAAGACGTCATGGTTTGAAATCATGCATGGCACGGAAGGTTCCCCTGCTTAAACCAGCACATGTCAAGGCCCGTCTTAAGTTTGCCAATAACCATTTGGATGATCCAGAGGAGTCATGGGAGAAAGTCATGTGGTCAGATGAGACCAAAATAGAATTTTTTGGTCATAATTCCACTAAACGTGTTTGGAGGAAGAAGAATGATGAGTACCATCCCAAGAACACATCCCCCGGGGAAGACCTAGGACACGCTGGAGAGACTATGTCTCCCGGCTGGCCTGGGAACGCCTCGGTGTCCCCCCGGAAGAGCTGGAGGAAGTGTCTAGGGAGAGGGAAGTCTGGGCATTCCTGCTTAGACTGCTGCCCCCGCGACCCGGCCCCGGATAATCGGTAGAAGATGGATGGATGGATGGATCCCAAGAACACCATCCCTACTGTGAAGCATGGGGGTGGTAGCATCATGCTTTGGGGGTGTTTTTCTGCACATGGGACAGGGCGACTGCACTGTATTAAGGAGAGGATGACCGGGGCCATGTATTGCGAGATTTTGGGGAACAACCTCCTTCCCTCAGTTAGAGCATTGAAGATGGGTCGAGGCTGGGTCTTCCAACATGACAATGACCCGAAGTACACAGCCAGGATAACCAAGGAGTGGCTCTGTAAGAAGCATATCAAGGTTCTGGCGTGGCCTAGCCAGTCTCCAGACCTAAACCCAATAGAGAATCTTTGGAGGGAGCTCAAACTCCGTGTTTCTCAGCGACAGCCCAGAAACCTGACCGATCTAGAGAAGATCTGTGTGGAGGAGTGGGCCAAAATCCCTCCTGCAGTGTGTGCAAAGCTGGTGAAAAACTACAGGAAACGTTTGACCTCTGTAATTGCAAACAAAGGCTACTGTACCAAATATTAACATTGATTTTCTCAAGTGTTCAAATACTTATTTGCAGCTGTATCATACAAATAAATAGTAAAAAAATCATACATTGTGATTTCTGGATTTTTTTTTTTTAGATTATGTCTCTCACAGTGGACATGCACCTACGATGACAATTTCAGACCCCTCCATGATTTCTAAGTGGGAGAACTTGCAAAATAGCAGGGTGTTCAAATACTTATTTTCCTCACTGTATATCCAATGCCAGTACCATCAGTTACAATGGCGCTTAAAATAATGCAAACAGACGAATACTTTGATTGAACAAATGCTTTATTATTATTGAATTATAATTTGTATCAATTTTTTTCATTGGAAATACAGTACTGTTCAAAGATTAGGGTTGGCACGATTTTTTTTAAACGTTTTTTAAATAAGTTAATTACGCTCTATTTTGTTTCAGGTTTGTTTTCATGTCTTTTATTTTGTAGTTCTCATAGTCATGTTTCATGTATGTCATGTGATTCCCTGTTCCCCTTGTGTGATCCTGTCATGTGCTTTTCTAATCTCATGTGTCATGTTTTGATTGGTTCTCTTGTTTCAAGTGTCTTATTTTTATTGGTTCCTTTGTTTCATGTGTCATGTTCCCATTGGTTGTCATAATTATGTGTTCCCCTGAATCATGTGTTTAAGTCTCATGTATGCCTTGTAGTTGAGTATTTGAGATTGAAGTATGTAATTGTGGCGACGAGGTCGAGGCCCGTGAGAGAGCGGCGCGAGGCCGGTGGCGTGATTGCTGATGAGCGACACCTGTGAGACGCACTGGTCTCGATCTTCACAATCGTCGCTCCTCCTTTTATGCTTCCGCTCCTCCGTGAGAGATACGAGACCGGTGCGTCTCACAGGTGTCGCTCATCAGCAATCACGCCACCGGCCTCGCGCCGCTCTCTCATGGCCCTCGACCTCGTCCTGTTCGCCACAGTAATGCTGTAAAGTAATGTGTTCCATGTTCCATGTTCAGTTGTTCAATTGTTCAATGATTCCGTGTTCAAGGTCATTGTTTCAAGTCGATTTGTAGTTCACTCAATCACTTACTCATGTTTGTTTGGTTTCATGTTGTGGATTTAATTTAAGGTTTATGTTTCATGTTTTGGATCATCACTTATGTAAATAATCTGCACTTGGGTTCTCTTCACCATCATCCTAGTCTGCTTCCATGTCAGCATTGTGACAATGGTACAGCATATCGTATTAAAGGGCCCAGAAGCATATTTCTTAAGCAAATAGGGTCAATTCTGATTTCATGTTATCTATATCTAAAGTATCTTTACTTGGTGGTACCACAAGCTCATGGTGCTACCACAAGCTGATTGTTCAAATCTTAAGCTCAGGGTATTTTTTTATATCTATTAAGATATTTTATGTCAGTTTCGCATACTAAACATTTGTTTGCAATTTATGTTTGTATATTGTATTTTCAGTTGGTAGAGCATATAGCAAAACATTTTGTCTGAAATGGGTAGTCCTGAATTCTGACCATGATTCTTCCTCTTGGCTTAAATTGTCATCCACACACATTCCAGAGCTGTGGTTGAAGCTGTAGACATGTGTGTGTCTGTGGCCAGACGAGAGCTACTCCTCCCTGCAGAAGCAGCTTTGAGTGGACTGCTGTTTACACTGAGTTCATACACATCGGTCACAACCATTAATCATTTGTTTTGAATGACAATATTAAAAGAAAAGTAACATTTTATGATTTCTAGCAATCCCCCCCCCCCCCATTTCAGCCTTCAAAGACAAAATGCACTATGTTTGTTTTAGCTGTGCCAATACCACACACACCATGTGTGATTAGCATAAATGTGTCATCTTAAAAAACAACCCATTCAGGAAGTGATGCGAGGTAGACAGCACTTAGTGACTCTTGTGGTCTCTTGCAGAATGTGTATGTGAACATCAGTCGGATCATGTCCGTGGGGAACAGGCTGCTGGAGTCGGGTCACTATGCGACCCAGCAGATTCAGCAGATCTCAGGTCAGCTGGAGCAGGAATGGAAAGCGTTCGCCGCCGCGCTGGACGAAAGGAGCGCACTGCTAGAGATGTCTGCTAACTTCCACCAGAAAACTGACCAGGTGAGGCCTAAACATGCCAACATATACCTATAGATGTACTGTGGCTGCCGTCACATCATCCAGGTGGATGCTGCACACTGGTGGTGGTTGAGGAGAGATTCGCCTGACATGATTGTAAAGTACTTTGGGTTTACAGAAGTACATAGGAAATGCGCTTTATAAATACTTCCTTCCTTCCTTCCTTTCTTCACTCGCTCGCTCGCTCACTCACTCGTCACTCACTCACTTGCTCACTCGCTCACTCACTCCTATTGAGCATACAAACAAACGAATGCATAATGATCACCGCTGCACACAAAGTGTTACCAAATATATGTCTGTGTGCTATATAAAGGATACATGAAATCCATTCCTTTCATCTTTCTGTCCTTTATCTTTTCTCTTTGAGCGTTTATTATCTGCTGTCAGCATCAGTTTTAGACTGACATGCCATTCATTCAGCTTTAAATGTGCTCCCAATGAGACATGACAAAAATAGACTGGATATGTGGACAGACAAATTGTAATGAATTTTTTGTTTTGTTTTACCTAATTAGGACTATCAGTAAAGTAATCATTCCTGTCTGTGGTAAGATATCACAAATGTACTGTATTTTCATATAACCAATAACTGTGTTTTCTAGTATATGAGCAACATGGACTCATGGTGTAAGGCCTGTGGAGAAGGAGATCTTCCTTCTGAGCTGCAGGACCTGGAAGACACCATCCACCACCATCAGGGTCTCTATGAACACATCACCACTGCCTATTCTGAGGTATGAATCTCTGATCTCCATTGAATTGTAATAAATAAATTCCATTGCAGATCTAGGCAGGTGGAGCTGGGGGAGGTGGAGGGTCTAAGATGAACTCTGATAGTGTGCTGCAGAAACAGCTTACCGCGAACACTGAACCAGACTGTTTAAATGTTGCGCAAGCAATCTCATTGGCTGCAGAATCATTCTGTAATTATGTGATTGCTAACAGATTGCATGAGAAGGACCGATCAGCCTTTGCCATCTATTGTTTCATGACTAGATATTCAATTGAAGGTAGGATTTTCTTCTGTCTGTAAGATGTTTAAGTGTTGATGTGCATCCTCAGGTAAGTCAGGATGGCAAAGCCCTACTAGATAAGCTCCAGCGCCCTTTGACCCCAGGCAGTGCAGATTCGCTGACGGCCTCGGCTAACTACTCTAAGGCGGTGCACCACGTCCTGGATATCATTCATGAGGTTCTGCACCACCAGAGGCAGTTGGAGAACATCTGGCAACACCGCAAACTCCGTCTTCACCAACGGCTACAGCTCTGCGTCTTCCAACAGGATGTCCAGCAGGTCAGCCACTTATTCGTAACTAACTATACTTTATACACATACTACTGCAAATACTGTTGGTATGGATTCAGTTGGATTTATTTAATCATTCTTATTTGGGAAGTGAGAGATGTGCAGATTGTATGAGGTGTCAGAGCGTTTCACTAGACATCTGTGTGGATTTTTTTTTTTTTTTTTTCACTCTCACCCACTTCCCACAAGTTTCATCTCCCACATGCCTGTTCCCGCTGAATTTTACTTCTTTCTTGCAGTGATTTTGTTCTGCCTTCTCTTGCTCAATTTAGGTCAGATTCCAACAGTCACACATCATTTTACCCATTGAACCAAAAAAGACTAATAGGCTATTGCATTTTGATCTAAATAGTGTTTATCTAAATGTATCTAAATGTTTCTTGAGCACCATATTAGCATATTAGAATAATGTCTGAAGGACACTGAAGACTAATGACTGCTGAAAATTCAGCTTTGCCATCACAGGAATTTGTTATTATTATTATTATTATTATTATTATTATTATTATTATTTTAAATATATTAAAGTTAAAAAAGTTATTATTATTGAATTGTAATACTATTTTACAATATAACAATTTTTACTATATTTATAATCAAATAAATGCAGCCTTTAGGAGCATGAGAGATTTAAAAAAAATAAAAATAACAAAAAATTATTCTTACAGACTCCGAACTTTTGAACGGTATGTGTATCATGAAATAATTTGTATCAATGAAAAAATGTTTTTTTATGCAAAAGTTAATGATAAGCCAGTTTAACATTTCATTAATGCTTAGTCATATAAATAAATGGTAACCCTTAACAATAAGGTCTCATTTGTTAACATTAGTTAATGTATTAACTACCACAAACTAACAATGAGCAATACATTTGTTACAGTATTTATTCAACTTTGTTAATGTTATTTAATAAAACATGTAATTCATTGGTTTTTCATGTTAGTTCACAGTGCATGAACTAATATGAACAAATACAGCTTTTTATTTAAATAATGTATTAGTAAATGTTGAAATTAACATTAACTAAGATTAATAAATGCTGTAGAAGTATTATTCATTGTTAGTTCATGTTAACTGAAGTAGTTAACTAACTTTAACTAATGAAACCTTATTGTAAAGTGTTACCAAATTAATGAAATGTCACAGTGTGGGCAATTGTAAAACAACAACAAAAAACATCCTTAATATAATGTAATGTCATAAAACACAAACTGATTATTGAGTTTGTGTATGAATATAATATATGGCAATGTGGCATTAAAATGAATCCTGCTCATGAGGTGCATCTGGTTGAATCTCTTCTTCTCTTTTTCTGATTATCTTTATTGAAAAATGGCAGCATATGAATGCCTGTGAGGCATCGTTATGTTGAATATAAAGTGAGTTCATGTCTGTTTGAAATAGGATTTCACTGCTCAGTTGAGAATAGAATATAAATTTGAAAGGGAGATTTTAGGCACCACTGCATTAAATTGTTAAAGGTATAGTTCAACAAAAATGAAAACTGCCATTACGTATTCACCTTCATGTCGTTGCGAACCTCTATGCTGTTATTTTTACTGTGAAATAAATAAAAAGTGTTTTTTTGTTTTTTTTTAAGAACCTCCTCATACAAAAAGGATAAAAAGCACCATAAAAGTAGTCCATATAGCATGTACACTCTATTCCAATTGTATAGACTACTTTTATGGTTCTTTTATTGTGCTTTTTGTCATTTTTGGTGCCGGACACAGCCTCTGGTTACTGTGAACTGGGGTTTTATGGTAAGGATCTATACAAAGATTTTTAATTTATGTTTCAGAGAAAAATAACAGCATATGGGTTTGGAACAACATGAGAATTTGTAAGTATTTTTCTGGATGAAATATTTCCATTTTTCTTTTTCAAGTAAGATATTTTACATGGATAGATAATTCAGAAAAATTCTGTCATATCTTTCACAACAACATCCAATTGTGTCTCTCTGTCTCTTTCACTTTGCAACAACAACACAGCCTCCCTTGTTTCGGCAGCGACTTTCAGCATGTTTCCTATAACAACGTCTGATGTTTACATTTTTACGTGGCATGAGAAATCTGATCTGATTTCAATCGGATATGCACAAAAATCGGATTTGGGCTGACAGTCTGAACGTAGCCTTTGTCTTTTTTTCTCTGACGCATTCAGTATCAGTTGTCATGGTAACCGTGTTCAGCAGGCACATTATGTTGAGGGTTTGCCCCATAAAATGATGCAGGCATAGGGGACCTCTAAACCTTCCAGACATCTAAAAAAAAAAAAAAAAAAAGCCACGTGAGCAGGAAACTCAACATCTGCACGACAAATGATTTCTTCTAATCACACGCGTGCACACATGTGCTGACAGATGCCACCACACACACACACACAGCTCTGAATGTGGCACATTGAGCCAGATCAAAGGTGGCATAATGAAATATGCATGAGCAGAGGACTGTGTTTCGCAGTGTGCTGTGGCGTCTTTTGAGACGGGTAGAAAGCTTTCATACTCAGCCTGCTCCATCTTGCAGATTTCAAATGTTTAATAAAACATTTAATACTAAGCTAAACGCATTTGTAATATGTTTTATTAGTAAAATAGCCTATTGCATATGCATTCAGATGCTCATGCAAATCTGTGATAAACAACAGAAAATACCCAATACCCAATTAGTCAAATTTCTATAAAAGACACCATTATTGAACTCGGACAACAGCATCAGGGTCTTGCTTGCCTAATCTGCAGGATGACCTCACTGCGTGTATAGTGCTGATGTTTATAGAGGTGTTGAGCTGTCGCAGTGACTCCTGCTGCCCCCTGCTGGTTCTACACTACAAATGCAGTTTAACTCTTTTACAATTTTATGAATTTGATAGATGCGTTTAGCCAAAGCAACAAACAGTGCATTTAAAATATCATATCATCTTTTTATCATATCGTGTATTCCCATGAAGGGAGTCAAACCCATGATGTTGGTACTACTAGCATCATGCTATTCAAGTCATAGGAACCCTTACAAAACCCCTACAGTAAAACAGTGGCAAATTAGTCTTAGCATCCACTGTCATCATAAAAGAAATTAAACTAAATGACTGATTCCTGAGAAAGGTTTCACTCTCCTCTAAATGTTTTATTCTGCTAGAAATTGCTAGAAAGTGCCCTATATTTTGCAATGGCATTTAAACATATCCTGTAATCATGAATGGCTGAAAATGGAATGGGAAATTCATTTGCAGGGTTCCCACAGTCACGGAAAACCTGGAAAAGTTCAGGGAATGCTAAAACTGCAATGGTTTTGTTTTGTTTTAACAGTTACATGAAACCTGGAAATATAGGGAATTTTAAAAGGCCTTGAGGAGTTATGGAAATTTATTAAACCTTTAAAAGTCATGGACATTTCTGTAGAGATTATTTTCATCATACAGTAATTGCTCTTTGTGTGATCTTTACGCAATTACTTTTAAAAATCCTGATTCTATAATCATGAATGACCTCAAAAGGTGGTCAAAAGGTGTGGAAGCCTTGGATGGAGATGCTATGTTATTTATTTATTTATTATTATTTTCAAAATTAAAATTTAAATAGTGAGTCAATACAAAATACTTTTTTTTTTTGTCTTACCCCGATTCACTATGGTAAGCTTATTTTAAGTGTTTATAGTTTAGACCTAGCATGATGGTTTTCATGGGAAAATGCATACATGCGTCACTCGCCCGTGCGTGTCTTGTCATATCCATAAATAAAGAAAAGTTTCTCCAGCTACTTAGATATATTTATGGTGTGGGATTGTCATAGGTTAGGTGGCACTACTAGTGATAAATGTTGACATGGAGCAGCTAAATATTAAACCTCCGGTGAATAACCCATTTCAAAATAAGATAAACAGAGGAGAATCTGCTGGCAAAAAGAGAACACAACAAAGCTTGTAATAAAATGAGAATCAACATTGGCTTGGCTTGTCAGAGATGGCGAGAACAGGCATTTGAAATGTTGTAAAAGCGATATGGTGTTTTTATTGCTCAACAAGTGAGTAAAGTGTTTTATTGAACAGATAAATTGCCATATGTAACTCTCTAACAGAGTTCCTTGTAAAGTAGTATCTGTTGTGAAGGCTCATATTCATTCGCACAGTCACGCAGAGCCAAAGCACAACCAAAACAATGTTCTTCCACAAAATGCATGCAATTTTGTTTTTTAAACACAAGAGTTACATAGTGTACCCTTAATTTATTTCAAAATATTAGGTCCTAAGTGTATACACTACACTTTAATTACATTTTACAGTAGTAACAAATAAATGTTGTTTTGTGTATTTTCACATTGGTTTTTGACAAAATCCTCAGCTGAAATATGTGTATAATATCATGACTCATTTCGGATGGCTTTTTATGAGGCAGGTGGTGGTCCTTCTGACCCTCTCAGCAACATATGGTTATATTCTTCTTCTCGCAGGTTCTAGACTGGATTGAAAACCATGGCGAGGCATTCTTGAGTAAGCACACAGGAGTGGGGAAGTCTCTGCACAGGGCTCGAGCATTACAGAAACGTCACGAGGACTTTGAAGAAGTGGCTCAGGTAAGGAGGAACAGATGTAAGAGCATCGCTTTGGCTGCTGTCCATCTGGCTATCTACTGTTCTCCTCCCAGATTCAAAACTTTTTAGGCCACCTCAGAAATTAGTCAAATGCATATTAACATCCAAACTGCTGCGTGTTTCTCAGAACACCTACACGAATGCAGATAAACTCCTGGAGGCGGCAGAGCAGCTGGCTCAGACAGGCGAGTGTGACCCTGAGGAGATCTACCAGGCCGCACATCAGCTGGAGGACCGGATCCAGGATTTCGTAAGACGCGTTGAACAGCGTAAAGTCCTGCTCGACATGTCTGTGGCTTTCCACACTCACAGCAAAGAGGTAAGTCTTGGAAGAGAGTAGAAATTGGTGTTGGTGGGTGTTGATATGTGTGGGTTGTGCCTGTATTCTACTAGACAGAAATATGTTCCAGAATATGATTTAACATTCACAGTCTTGGACAGTTTCTTGGACTTTTTAGAAAGTTTTAATAATTTGGAGCCATGGTATAGTGGTTATCACACATGCTCTGGACACATTGAGACACGGTACTCATGTGTTTGAACTTGGCCCACAATATTATTTTATTAATTAATCATTTAAAGGATTAGTTCACTTCAGAATTAAAATGTCCTTATAATATACTCACCCCCACATCATCCAAGATATCCATGTCTTTCTTTCTTCAGTCAAAAAGAAATTAAGGTTTTTGAGGAAAACATTCCAGGATTTTTCTCCATACAGTGGTCTTCAACGGTTATCAACGGGTTGAAGGTCCAAATACAGTAGCAGATTCAATTCAGCTTGAAAGGGCTCTACATGATCCCAGCCGAGGAATAAGGGTCTTATCTAGTGAAATGATCTGTCATTTTCTAAAATAAATAAACATTTATATACTTTTTAACATTGAAAGGTCACGCGTGACATATGCGGAAGTACCGACCTAGTGTTTACAAAGCGAACGTGCAAAGACTAAGTCAAACTCCCTTTACAAAAAAAATAAATAAATAAAAGGTAAAACAACGATGTTGAAGTTGGAGGAGAAAATGAGATGGAGTTTTTCACCCTACCCTACATTCCCCACCTACGTCACGCTTGACCTTTCCAACGTGATTACGGAATGCATGAAGTCGTGGACGTGCAAGATGAGCATTTGTGGTTAAAAAGTATATATATATTATATATATACAGGTGCTGGTCATAAAATTAGAATATCATCAAAAAGTTGATTTATTTCAAGAATTCAACTTAACAGGTGAAACTAATATATTATATAGACTCATTACATGCAAAGTGAGATATCGCAAGCCTTTATTTGTTATAATTTTGATGATTATGGCTTACAGCTTATGAAACCCACAAAATCAAAATCCCAGAAAATTAGAATATTACATGAAATCACACAGTAATTACACAGTGATACCATGTCATTGAACCAGGTTTTGGTTCTTTTGGCAGTGTGGGCAGGTGCAAATCCTGCTGGAAAATGAAGTCATCATCTCCATAAAGCTTGTCTGCTGAAGGAAGCATGAAGTGCTCTGAAAATGTCCTGGTAGACGGCTGCGTTGAGTGGACAGCACAGTGGACCAACACCAGCCGATGACATGGCTCCCCAAACCAACACAGACTGTGGAAACTTCACACTGGACTTCAAGCATCTTTGATTGTGTGCCTCTCCATTCTTCCTCCAGACTCTGGGACCTTGGTTTCCAAATGAGATGCAAAATTTGCTCTCATCGGAAAAGAGGACTTTGGTCCACTGTGCTTTATTAAATCCAGAGTCAACGCAGCCGTCTACCAGGACATTTCCAGAGCACTTCATGCTTCCTTCATTTTCCAGCAGGATTTGCACCTGCCCACACTGCCAAAAGAACCAAAACCTGGTTCAATGACCATGGTATCACTGTGTAATTACTGTGTGATTTCATGTAATATTCTAATTTTCTGGGATTTTGATTTTGTGGGTTTCATAAGCCATAATCATCAAAATTATAACAAATAAAGGCTTGAAATATCTCACTTTGCATGTAATGAGTCTATATAATATATTAGTTTCACCTGTTAAGTTGAATTCTTGAAATAAATCAACTTTTTGATGATATTCTAATTTTATGACCAGCACCTGTATATATATATATATATATATATATATATATTTATTTATTTTATTAATTTTTTTATGACCGATCGTTTGGCTAGATAATACCCTTATTACTTGGCTGGGATCGAGTAGAGCCCTTTGAAGCTTCATTTAAACTGCAATTTGGACCTTCAAACCGTTGGTCCCTGTTGAAGTCCACTTTATGGAGAAAAATCCTGGAATGCTTTCCTCAAAAAACTTAATTTCTTTTCGACCTAAGAAAGAAACACATGAACATCTTGGGTGACGTGGGGGTGAGTAAATTATCAGGAAATTTTAATTCTGAAGTGAACTTATCCTTTAATTCATTCATTCATTTATCTTATTATTATTATTTTTTTATGTCTTCACTTTCAAAGATGAAAGTATATTTGCAACATAATTGCACAGTATTTGAAAATGTACTTGAAAAATACAGGATTAGTTTTGAAAGAGTTTTTAAAAAACACCTGATTCAATTCATCAGCTCATTACTAGAGGTTGCAAGACTTGAATTTGGCGTGACCAATGAGGGAGACATCCAAAATGTGAAGCACTGGTAGTGGTTATCCTACATGCTCCAGAGACATTGAGTCACGGTGCTCATGTCAGTAATGTAGGTTTGAATATTCATGAATATTATGTAACAGTTATGTACACAATCTTTGAAAATATACTTGAAAAATACAGGACAGGTTTAGAACAATTTATGAAAAGTTGAAGCCATGGCATAGTGGTTGTCACATGTGAATAATATGGGTTTGAACCTGACCCAGAATGTCATTATTATTATAATTAATTCATATGCAATATATATATATATATATATATATATATACTGTATAGTAGTCTCACTTGCAAATATTAAACTTAAGTTTCGTTACGGTTAGTGTTTTTTTGTTTTTTTTGTACTGGACAACAATGAATAGACAGTGTGTACATTCATGACATACTTAATACGAACAAACAATGCTCTCTTTAATGCTTCCATATGGCGTAATGTTAGCCATCTGCTATATGTAGCAGGCTGGGTTATGCAGACATCTTTGTTTCTGAGAGTGTGTTTTATAACGGGATGAGTAATGATAAAGGGTTGAAGGCTGGAGTTTTGGAAAAAGAGAAAGGTGGAGATGGAAAAAGACAATGGGGAGGTGTGGAAGGACTGAGCATGGCCTGCTGTGGCAAGAGATACACTCTTTGACATGCCAACACAGGCAGATGGCTAATCCTGTGAGCTCACACAAGACGAAGGCCTTTCACAGGAAATAACAACACCAGCCGTTCGGTGGCAGCCTAAGTGCGTCTGGCTGTTTGTATTGTCATGTTTGTGCATTTTGATATTTAATTTTAGAACGGTTGTTATTTGTTTGAAGAGACCCATGGATCTACACAGATCATAACATTGTGAAGTTGCTAATCTGATTGGCTGGTGATGATGTCATTCTTTTGCAGCTGTGGACATGGTTGGAGGAACTTCAGAAGGAGTTGCTGGATGATGTTTATGCTGAGTCAGTCGAGGCTGTGCAGGAGCTGATCAAACGTTTTGGTCAGCAACAGCAAACCACCCTGCAGGTCACCGTCAATGTTATTAAAGAAGGAGAGGATCTCATCCAGCAGCTCAGGTATTGACCAATGAGAAAACATTAGTTAAGTGGAAAAAAGTGACGTTCACTTGTTGTCATGAGAATTCTGACAAACACAAACACATATGCACATCATGTAATGGCCTCGGCATCCCATTGACGTCTGTTGTATTAATTATAATTACTAAACTCTAACCCCACAGATGCTTTTTCCATTATTGTGAATTTTTGTTAGATTATTTGGGCACTTTATGAAACTAGTGAAACCAATGCAGGTTTTTCAGGTTTTATTAATAGTCAAGTCAAGTCAAGTCAAGTCATCCTCATTTACAGTATATAGCGCTTTTAACAATGTAGATTGTTCCAAAGCGGCTTTACAGAGATACAAGGATAGTTTAAAGTAACAGAGATTGTTTTGGCTTTATAGCAGTTCTTGAATAAAGTTATTTGCCAGCTAAAGTTAATTTGATTGATTCACTTCCATCGCAACGATCATTAGTTATTAACTTAGGGGCCGCTAACACGACACCGTTTTAACAGGAAACTCTATACAGACTTTAAACGCGAAACCTGTGAGAATGCTGATGGCGTGCACATGCGTATTACGAGTTCAGTCTATTGGTATGCGCGTTTGAATATATGTGCGCAGGTTTGTAATTCCCTACAGTACAAACCAAGCCTTAAAAAACTACTTGTCTGGCCTTAACATTTTGATACAGAGTTGTATCACTTCGGGGTAGATACACAAACCGAATTTTCCCGACAACGCTTTATCTGTAGAGTGGTAAAGGGATCCTCCATAAGGAGAAACTAGTTAATAATAGAGCAAATTTAGCAGGCTACAAAACCATGCACATCACAAACACTAACAATTTACAAATCTGTGATTACAACTTATCTTATTTTGAAGAAACTGTGGTGAAACACCTGTAAATCTGTGACTCTAACACGTCCATTATTCAGTTCTATATCTACAGAGATTCCACAGTCTTCCCAAATTCACTGTTGAGAATTTTGCAAAACGAAAAAATGGAATGTTTAATTATAAGGATTTTGTTAATCTTTTTAATTATAAAGCTATTTGCAACATTGTTTCATTTATTATTACTATTTTTCAAAACTGAGCCACCTAACATTATTTCAACCACATTTCAGTGCTGAAGGTTGGTCACATGCCAGCTGGGATAGTAAAAAACAACACCTGACCTACTCTGTGGTGTACACACAAAATTACACACACGTTTACAGTTTATCCATTTCACTCAATATTTGTATAGTGCTTTTCATAATACACATTGATTCGAAGCAGCTTTGCAGAAAATCATGAAGTTAATGTTTATAATAGATTTATATTCATGCCTTATAGTCGTATTTAGCAGATTAGAGCTGGGCGATAATAGTTACATTATGTGATAATATAAACAAGCAGTTAAAATGTTCTATATGGTATACAGTATATATCTCTTTGCATTAGTATACTGAATGTATGTGTGTAAAGTTGGAAATACCTACACATCCAACTTTATAGAGAGATGTGCAATAATACAATTTATATTTTGCAATAATATAAACATTCAAGCTGATTTTGTATATAGTATAGTACACTTTATTAAATATACCAATTTAAAATTGATACGGGGCACATACACTGTTAAATAACACTAAATTAGACTCGTCTTTAAAGAAATATTTTCGTTAAAATGAGAACATAGAGCTGCAACTCCTACTGTAAACCACAGTAACACTCACACACTTAATTGATTCAATTCCTAAAACGCTTCATTGAAGTTAAATGGTATACTTCAATGGAGATCAGATCTTGTCTCTTATACTCTTCTTTCTGACTGTAGAGACTCTGCAATCTCCAGCAATAAGACTCCTCACAACAGCTCGATGGCTCACATTGAGAGTGTCCTGCAGCAGCTGGACGAGGCCCAGGCTCAGATGGAGGAGCTGTTTCAGGAACGGAAGATCAAACTAGAGCTTTTCCTCCAGCTCAGGATCTTTGAACGAGATGCCATTGATGTGAGTCTGACAGTTCGACAACCCACTGATTTTGTTGTAAAGAATGGATCTTAACAGTCAAGACAAGCGGTTCTCAATTGACGCGTTGCAGGCATAGGGGAGGGAAATTGGTGGGGAATTTTTTTTCATCATCATTCTTCACACTTTCAGATGTCTTGAGAATCTGAATAAATAGCAGACGCTCAGTTACACATTTGCTAAATAATTGACCACATCAAAACAATTATCACGATTAGCTGATCAACGCTCAAGCACTGCAGAAGTTGTCACCTTTATTAATATAGCGCTTTATACAATACACATTGTTTCAAAGCAGCTTTACAGGGATAAACATCAATTCTGCTGTAAAGCAGCTCTAAAAAGAAAATATTGTAATTGTTCAGCTCAGTTCAGTGTTGATTCAGTTCAGTTCAGTAACTGTAAAGATCATCAAAAATGAAATAAATTTTATTCAGCTATAAAGTCTTTATTGATAACAAACTTTATTAAACAATCTTTATTGATAAACTCAAACTAACAGAAATACTCAGGTTTCTCAGGAATTCAAAAAACAAGAACAGAAAAAACAATAAATTGCAAAAACAAACCTATACGCACAAGAGTATTATCTGGGGACCCCCCCTCCCCCTATACACTGTATAGAGATATGACCCAGCACCCAAATTACTATCAAAACACTCCAACGCAGCCTCCATTCTTCGCAAAAGATTGATAAAAAGGCGCACAGGAAACAAAAACCTTGAAAAAAATAATAAACGACCAAATCCTGGCCAAATCACAGAGGATTTGCCCATTCACACGGGACTAATATTATCACAGGACCTCTGTGTTTGGTGAAATATGGTAGATAATTTTACAAATTACAGACATGGCCGATTCGCACGGGATTAAGATCACAGACAACCTCCGCAATTATTACAAATGACTAAAGTTCACCAGGTAATACTAATCCCGTGTGAATAGGGCTAATGACAGATAACTGAACAGGACTAAATACATGGCTTAAATACATGAGTTCACACCTGAACTAAATACTGAAATCAAAATGTAACCATGGTGACAAACTGACAGGGGACAGAGTAAGACAGGGCTAATTAACAACCAAGGAACACAACACAAAGAAAGCAGAATGAAAACCGTGACACTTTCTGTTTTGGTGCAAAATTAGTTTGTAGTCACAGAAGTGATTTTCAATTTTTCTAATTATCCTATGTCATGTTAATATTTTTGCATATTACTTGGCCAGTGCAGTTTAGAATTATATTAACAAATTAAAGTGTTTTATTTTAAGAACCTATTTGTTTTGTTTTGTTTTTTTTAAATTAGAATATTGCTCTCAGATATTTTTTAACTCATATCCAACAGTCATCCCTCCATGATTAAATAAGTTTGAGTTTTCAGTACTGCGTCAATTGTGAGGTAGAAGGCTATATACCACGTGCTTTCTCATCCGTTTTGATCTGATCAAAGGAAGAAAGTGCTAAAAGACAAAATCCAGTGATCTCAGAGAATCTGAGCAGAAGCCTTGAGCAAAGAGAAAGCCATCATGTCTGCTCTTCTCACAGCCTGCACCATGAGTCATGGAGGTTTGTGTCTCTGGATGTGTGAAAATGAGTCACATTTTTTTAAAAAGGGTGTTTAAGAAACCGACAGCTTTATCTAATCAGTATCACTTTATCAAGCTATTAGAGTCAACATGAAACAACCTATTTAATAACTGTGGTCTTATATTATTAAGTGATTTTGGCTACTATGTACTAACATTTAAATTAATCATTTAATACAATACTTGTGATGTGCGGCTCGCGGATATATCTGTGGACACTGTGGATAATCTGCGGGGCGGGCGGGCCATCATTGCAATTGATGATTTAAATCATTAATGATGGAAATATTAACGTGTTAAAAGCTTACTTTTTCATCAGGCACTAATTCGCAGACTCTCATTAAGCTACACAGTTGCGGGCTCCACTTGTTTACGTATCAATGGAGGCAAAATAAAAAGAAATTTCAAAGAGGAGAATTAAAAACAAAACAGAAGGAAGGAAGGAAAGAAAGAAAAGTACCATGTGGGAGTGTTTGAGAAGCTCTGTATGTATATGACAATAAACTAATAAAGCCTATATCCAGATTTGCTTGGCCTTTATAATGATCCATGTTATCTATAACGCGTGAAGGCTGCCGCTATGTTAGTTTGCACCGCAATTTAGAAAATCGGATCTGTTAGATTTACATCACGTAAATTCACCCACTTCTCCCGAAATACATGAAAGTAATTGATGGGTGGACTGGGAGAAGATTAGAGTAAACTGTATAGTAACATATACAATGTGTATCTGATATGAATAAAACACGTCCTCAAATTATAATTGAACAGATTATTATTGCTGCTTCTATAGACATCAGTGTGTATTTACAAAGTTTAAATGTTTTTGTTTTTTTTGTGTGTGTTTTTTTCTGGTACTTATGTGTATCTAAATCGCGCATCTCTACTGTTGACCCTTACCTTACCTACCCTTAACCTATGCTTAAACATAACCATACTACAAAACCTGTCCATAACCCTAACCATATTCCACCTCAGTAGCAGCAAGTGTTTTGCAATAAAACATGAACACAATAAGTACATTATAACAATTATTTATTTATTTAGCTTTTTTTCTGACGTAATTACATAGTAGTTAAAGGCACCTAATATAAAGCTGGACCATTGTTGTAATATGACCAAATGCTTAAGATTTGATTAGATATCATGGGCTCCCAGGTGAAAAAGACGTACTGTTAAATGTATTAAAAATGCATTAAAGTATATTTGTATTGTACTAAAAACATACTCAAGTACATTTTTTATATATTTAATAGTACGTCTTTTTCACCTGGGCTTTTTGTCCCTGCTGGTATGATATTGTAACTACATTATTATTCAGGCAAAATGTCTCTCCATTGACGGCCATTCACAAGTAAAAAAAAAATATATTTTACAATAGATATTTTAACATTGACAGTTTTTGTTAAGTGACTTATATTTTTTCCTGCCCTTCCTTGGCAAACTATGTGGACTGTCAAATTCTGTTCTGTTTCCTTTAGTTTCTATTTCCCCATTCTGTTTCAGTTTCCTTAGTTACTGATTACAGTATGTCCTCATGTGTTTCTATAGCTATGTATTACATATTATACGTTTTGTTCACCATGTATATATTCTACCTGCTTTCATTGATTATCTGAGCCCTGCATGTTGGATTGCTACCACAGCATGACAGAATAACTTGCCCTCACAAGGAAAAATAAATAAATAAATATATATATATATATATATATATATATATATATATATATATATATATATATATATATATATATATGTATGTGTGTGTGTGTACTTGCTAGCAGTGCTCATCCTCCTCGAGAATGTTCCCTCGAGAATCACATGAGAGATTTTCTTGACCTGGCTCACTACTCACTACCTGGACTGCTCCATCTGCATGTTTTATCGCAGAAGCCTCAATAAGAAATTCAAGGCACACCTTCCTCTTGAGTTTGTGGAGTAGGTATGCCCGCCATGGAACCCACGCTAGAGCCCACTCCTGCTATGGAGCCAGAGCCAGCCAACATGTCCGTCCCGAAGCCAAAGTTTGCTACTATGTCCCAACATACTACTATGTCCCCTCGGCTACGCTCCGAGGACAGAGCTTGTCACCAGAGTGTGCGTATCCTGTCCTGTCCATCCTAGAGCCATGAGCAGACCATTGGCTAATAGATTTATGGTCCAAAGATCCAGGTCATACCCTTGAACTCACTCCTCTGACAGTCCTGTCCAGCTGTTTAGATGGTCCAGTTCTGTCTGGAGTCCTTCGTCCTCCGATGTTCCCGCCAAGTCTACAAGCTCCTGCATCCCACTCGGTCCCACCCGACTCCCTGGTGTTGTCCAGTTCGCTGTCTCTGCCCAGTCCAATATCTCCGCTGTTGTCATCCAGCTCCTCGGCTCCACCTTCCTATCAAGCTCCGTCCAACTCTCCGGCTTCACCAGGCTCCTCTTTCCCTCCGGCTCCACCTTGGTCCTCACTCCCTCCGGCGTTGCTCTGGTCTGCTGAGCTCTGCTCCACTCTGCTCCACCTGGGTCTCCACATCTCCCGAATCTGCCTCCGTCGGTCGGTACCCAGGTTCTGCTGCGACTGTTAAATAATGCTCCACCCTGGCTCCTCCCTCCCTCCGTCGGCTCCGCAGTGGTGTCTCCCTCTACCGGCTCTGTCTGTCACCAGCTCCTCGCTCACTTTCTAAACCCCCTCTTAAAGTCACATTTATGTTCTGTCATGTGGACTTGTATTTTGACATTCTGTTATTTTGACACTGTTGGACCTTCAGTTATGGCGCGAGGACACACCTTCTGGGAGGGGGGAATAAAGTCACATTTATGTTCTGTCATGTGGACTTGTATTTTGACATTCTGTTATTTTTTTCTTTAGTTCCTGTTTCCCCGCTCTGTTTAATTTCGGTTTCCTTGGTTATGTCCTCGTTTGTTTCTGAAGTTACTGTATGTATTAGTCTCATCTGTGTCTCGTTTTGTTCACCATGTATATATTCTCCCTGTTTTGTTCTATTCCCTACCGGTTATCGTCTTAGTTTATATGAGGTTAGCTGTGTCTTCTGAGTGTTTCTGTTTGTTGGATTAAAAAAAATTTCCATTGATTATCTGAGTGGTGAGTGTTGAATTGCTACCACAGCAAGACACAGTAAGCCCATCATTCTTTGCGATTGACCTTTGGTGGCTGTGTTCTGAATGTTTTGTTCATAGGAAACCCAATATGATGTAATCAGAGTCCACAAAACGAGTTGGCTTTTGTAGTAAAAGTGATATCGCTCACTGTAACATAATCCAAAACAGATCAAGGAGTATCACATTCCACTTTTGAAGGTGCTCACGTGCCACTGATACTTTGCTGATAGATTAGGTAAAACCAAGACAAAGAGCATGTAAATATTGATGTCTTCACAGCCTGAAATCTGTACAAAGACAGCATAGTTTGATGTCAAGTATAACTTCCAGTATGTATGGGATGGTAGTTGACGATTGTAGATGAACTCCTCCTAGTTACACTTAATGTTGTTACTCAGAGCAGGGCGGATTGGCAATGTCAGTCAAGGCGGCAGGGTGCCAGAAGGTACAGTTGTGGGCGTGTGATTTCCCAAACGCTGCTCTCACACGTTGAAGAAAACATTTACTCCTTAAAGAAAATGGTTGTGTTCCTGCTCTAGTCATCATCAACGCTTCACTCAGAACAGCTGGGAAAAATGCTCATTTTAATTAGAGAAGGAGGAATTCTCAATCACACAACAGTGCAGAGTGAGTGACTTTTGACAAGAGGAATGTGGGAGAATAAGTTGTTTAAATCATGTCTTTAAACTTTACCAAATCGCTGTATCAGTGACAAATGGTGTGTTTTTAGGAACTTAAGCACTGTGTTTTGACTTATGTATTGTTATTGAGGAATAATTTAGTGAGTTGCATTGTAAAGCTTTGAATATGCTCTATATGAAGTGATGTTAGAAGTGTGGATATTTGCTAATTTATTGACTGAAGTGAACTGTTTGCCAAGCGCTTGTTCTCTGATTCATGTTGCTTCTGTTTTTACTCACCTGTTGTCAGGGCAACTCTTTATAGCCTATTAAGTTGTTCATTTTCTCTTGCATGTTCAACCTCATTTCTGGGAATGTCTTATTTTTATAGCCAATATGCCTTCACAGCAATTACATAAAAGTACAACCCATTGAACAAACTGTACATGTATACCTCAGCCTTACATTCTTAGTTTTATCTTAATCTTAATTAATTATAATATGGTATTTGCATGGTCCATATACAGTACATGAATAATAATTTTTTTCAATGCTTTATTTTATATATATTTTAAATATTAAATTAAATACTGCTTCCAGTATTCCAAATACTGCATTTTCAGACTAATAAATTGGATTAAAAAACGTGTTTGTTCAAGGATATGATTACTGATACATTATGCATGCTTCATTATGGTGTTGTTGTGTAGGTCATCTCAGACCTGGAGTCGTGGAATGAGGAGCTGTCTCAGCAGATGAATGAGTTTGACACTGAGGATCTAACGCTAGCTGAGCAGAGACTGCAACATCACGCTGATAAAGCTCTCACCATGAACAACCTCACATTCCATGTCATACACCAGGGCCAGGAACTCCTGCAGTACGTCACAGAAGTTCAGGCCTCAGGTGAGCACACATAAGCACTCATATAAAACTATAGTAGTATCTAAATAACACTAAAATAATGTATTTAATCCAAAATGAAGTAAAACGGTTATATTGTCAAATATTGTTCGAATTTAAAATAACAGTATTTGAATATATTTTAAAATGTAATTTGTCCCTGTGATGGCAAAGCTGAATTTTCAGCATCATTACTCCAGTATTCAGTGTCACATGATCCTTCAGAATTCATTCTATTGATATTGATTTGGTGCTCAGTTATTAATAATGGTTCTTATTATTTTAAATTGTGAAAACATTATTTTTTTCTGTTTGATATTTTTGTGGAAAATGTGAATTTTTGTATTTTGTTTTATTTTTTATGATTGAATGACACTAAATAATGGAGTAATGGCTGCTGAAAATTCAGCTTTGCCATCACAGGAATAAATTACATTATAATTATATTCAAATAGAAAACAGTCTTTTAAATTGTTATAATATTTCACAATATTACTGTTTTTCTGTATTGTTTGATCAAATAAATGCAACATTGGTGAGCATAAGAGATTTCTTTCAAAAAGAAAAAAGTCTTAAATACAATCTTTTGAGCCGTAGTGTATGCATTTGATATCTGTCCAGCCATCTTTGTATGATGTCTTTGTGTGACCTTTGCGGTCACAGGATCACGTGAGGCATCAGAGATGTGTGTGTGTGTGCGTGTGTGCGTGTGTGTGTGTGTGTGTTAGTATGTCAGTTCAGAGCAGGCTTAAGGGGTAGGAGAGGACGCAGCTAAACCCTAAACTCTAAAGCCAAACACAGCTGGGCCAACCAGACACCCAGCAACCCTCCCTCCCTTCCTCCCACACGGCCCTGTAATCCTATAGACTCACACCGCCTAGCAAAATCACTGGTCACACACACACACATACACAGACAAGATTTGACATCTGATAGCACGCACAGATAGCAGAGAGCAAAACGAATCCTCTTTTCACTAGCATCCTTTTGTGGAGGCACATATACAAACGCAAAGCTGGAGTACTCTCAGAGTTTTAGCCCATTGCAACTCTGGGCTACGGGTGTAAAATGTGAGTATGTCTGTGTGTGTGACAATGTGTGTGCTAAGACCCAGGTATCTGCACTTTTGTATGCTGATTGTTTTATAGGTCAGCTATCATTTTCAATGTTGATTTAGCTTATTTTTCTCATGGTATTCTACTGGCAAATTGGACTTTAAAGACAGCAAGAAATCAAAATTGACCCCATTTACTTCCTGCATAAATGTTCCAGGTTGTATTGTGTGTGAATTATCAGTGCACATTATTCCAAAGAAATAATAACTTTGTAATTGTGTCAAATAAAACTGATAATGCCATAGCTGTCTATCTGCAACCAAATCAAATCCCTATACTGTACATAAAATCAAATTTTCACAAAATGTCCCATTACAGAAGTGAAATGTAGGTGCAAATGTCAGTTTGATGCCCTTGAAGCTGAAGTGTCATTTCTGCATCCTCAAACTGTGTCTGGCTTGTCGGGATGCTTAAACAAACTAAGCAATTTTGATGGCACCAAAGTGCTAAAGTGCTAATTTGTTGTGAAGTTGTCCTTGCATATTTTAGTTCACCAAAATGTTTAATTGTATCATCATTTACTCACCCTCATGTCATTCCAACCCTGTATTGGAACATTTTTTTTTTTTTTTTTTTTTTGTAGAAATGTATCAGTGTTACAATGGAAGTTGTCAACCAGAACTCTTCGGTTTTCAACATTCTTTAAAATAGTTTCTTTTGTGTTCTGCTGAAGAAATTCATACAGCTTTGAAATGACATGATGGTGAGTAAATGATGCCAGAAGGTTCATTTTTAGGTGAACTATCACTTTTGGGATTGGAGAAAGAACAATTAGGATCATAATTCACCTGATTCCTGTAACCTCCACCTCTCTCCTCAATGTTTATTGTGGCCTCTCTAATGCCTGTGTTCTTTAATCTGGTCTTTGTCTCGTCCAATTGATGTCTTGGCCAAAAATTACCAGCACTCTCAGGCTTGATGAAGTCCTCATACTAAAGTCTTCTTACGGATTACCAACATATCCTGCCTTTGCATGTGGTGCTATTTCTTATTTATTCAGTTGATATTTCCTTTCCTTGATCTGTGAAAGATCCTAGAATTTATAAGTCAAACTTTTTGGGTGAAACTCAGGAAACCTGTTTAAAACATGTCCACGTCATATGTCATTAAATGAAAAAAGCAGCGAAAAACATGTATACAGTTTCATATTATGAATATTTTGCAATATTTTTGCGTTTGTAATTGTCATTATTCAGTCTCAGTGATGATTCTCAATGTATGTATATCAGTGTTATTTTAGTGTCATGATATGCCATTATAGTTTTCGGTAATATTTTGAATTTTAGAAGACAGACAGATAGATAAATAGATATTTTGTGTGAGCACCATTGTTATCTAGCACTGCCTTAATCTTCCTGGCCATGGAATTCACCAGAGCTGCACAGGTTGTTGCTGGGATCCTCTTCCACTCCTCCATAATGACATCGCGAAGCTGCTGGATGTTAGACACATGGTGCTTCTCCAACTTCCGCTTGAGGACGCTCCACAGGTGCTCAATAGGGTTCAGGTCTAGAGACATACTTGGCCACTCCATCACCTTCAGTTTCCTCAGCAAGGCAGTTGTCATCTTGGCGGTGTGTTTGGGATCGTTATCATGCCGTTCGGCCCAGTTTCTGAAGGGAGGGCATCAATCTCTGCTTCAGAATGTCACAGTACATGTTGGAATCCATGTTTCCCTCAATGAAGTGCAGCTCCCCAGTACCAGCAGCACTCATGCAGCCCCAGACCATGATGCTACCACCACCACGCTTGACTATAGGCAAGACACAATTTTCTTGGTACTCCTCACCAGGGCATCGCCACACATTCTGGACACCATCTGTGCCAAACAAGTTTATCTCAGACCACAGGACATGGTTCCAGTAATTCATGCTCTTGGACAGGTTGCTTTCAGCAAACTGTTTGCGGGCCATCTTGTGAGCCAGCTTCAGAAGAGGACTCAACTTCTTCGATTGACCCTTGCGAGGCCTGTTCCGAGTGGAACCCGTCTTGGAAAACCTCTGTATGACCCTGGCCTGTACTGTAACTCAGTTTCAGGGTTTTACCAATCTTCTTATAGCCTAGGCCATCTTTGTGGAGAGCAGCAATTCTAATTCTCAAATCCTTAGAGAGTTATTTGCCATGAGGTGCCATGTTGAACATCCGGTGGTCAGTATGAGAGAATTGTACTCAAAGCACAAATTGTAACTGCTCTAATACAAGATACAACAATTTGTATGGTCCTGTCAAGCAGACAAAAACATGAACATGATGAATAGAACATGTGGCTTTGCATGGTTAAACGACGTACAGCTATTATCACTTAGGGTGTACTCACTTTTGTTACCAGCTATTTTGACAATAATGGCTGTATGTTGAGTTATTTTCAGAGGACAGTAAATATATACTGCTATACAAGCAGCACAATGACTACTCTAAAATATATCCAAGTTTCATTTCTATAGTATTGTCCCTTGAGTAGATATACTAAAATGTTTACTAAAATGTGAGGGGTGTACTCACTTTTATGAGATACTGTAAACCCATTTTGACAAACGCTCAATTTATTTGTGTCAGAGGAGATTTACACATTTGCCTCTCTCTCACTATGTCTCTTTGTCCTTCTCTGTGAAGGTGTGGAGTTGTTATGCGACCGTGACGTTGATATGGCGACGCGAGTGCAGGATCTGTTAGATTTCTTGCATGAGAAGCAGCAGGAGGTGGACGCCGCCGCAGAACAACACAGACGACACCTGGAGCAGTGTGTGCAGCTCCGACACTTACAGGCCGAGGTCAAACAGGTAACATCTGTCTGTCTGTCTGTCTGTCTCACTGTCCACCCACCCACACACTCAAGAACTCACTCAGGCACATACACATAGACATAGACGTTTACATTTCAGATCATGATACAGCTTTCTCAGCTGAGAACAAAACAACCATTGTATGATTTGTTCCTTCTAACGCACTGCCATAATTAATGTGTCATGAATAATTATCCAATAGAGATTTTATATTAGAGGTGGGAATTTCCTCTGTCTGTACCTGAGCAGTGACTCATGGGTAGTGAATGTAGGCTAAACTGAGGCTGAAAATCAGACACTGCCTTGTACACTAATACCTCTGACGCTTTGTTACATATCTTAGGTTTATTACATTGTCAATGTGCATTTCTTTTTTTGTGATGTAACTTATAGGCGGTGTCTCCTTCCAGTAAACAATGATAATTAAGCTCATAATATTTTAGGCAGTGTCTTTTGTTTCACTAACAAAGATACATGTAGGATTCATTTCACATTTACATTTATTCATTTAGCAGACGCTTTTATCCAAAGCGACTTACAAATGAGAACAATGGAAGCAGTTAAACTAACAATAGGACAGCAATATGCAAGTGCTATGACCCTTCCCAGTTTAATCTAATGCAGTATGTACCTACCTGAGAGGTAAGACTTGAACCATTGGAGTGCGGTTCCCGAGATGCCCTTCATCTTTAGGATTGACAGGAGGATCTGGTGGTTAACTGTGTCAAAGGCAGCAGACAGATCCAGCAGGATGAGAACTGAGGATTTGGAAGCTGCTCTTGCCAGTCTCAGAGCTTCAATTACTGGGAGCAGGGCAGTCTCAGTTGAGTGTCCGCTTTTGAAACCAGACTGATTGTTGTCCAGGAGGTTGTTCTGTGTAAGGAAGGAAGAGATCTGGTTGAAAACAACTCGTTCAAGTGTTTTCGCGACGAATGGAAGAGGAGATACCGGTCTGTAATTTCCAGATGTGCTGGATTTAGGGTGGGTTTCTTAAGCAGTGCGGTTACCCGAGCCTGCTTAAATGCTGTGGGAAAAGTACCAGCGTGAAGAGAGGTGTTGATGATTTGATTGAGTGCGGGTACAACTGAGGAAGAAATGGCTTGAAGTAGATTAGTGGGAATAGGATCAAGCAGACAGGTAGTAGGGTGATTGGAAAGGAGGAGTTTGGCGACCTCTGCCCCTGAAAGCAAAGAGAAGGAGGGTAGAATGTGTGTGTTAGCTGGTAAAATGTGTGTCAGATTGTGGATTGGTAAATTGGCCGCTGATGGTGGTTTTATTTATGAAGAATGTGGCAAAATCGTCAGCTGTTAGGGTTGATGGAGGAAGAGGAGGGTTGAGAAGAGAGGAGAAGGTTTTGAAAAGCATGCGAGAGTCAGAAGAATTGTTAATTTTGTTGTTATAGTAAGTCATTTTAGCAGTAGAGATATTAGCAGAGAAGGAAGAGAGGAGGGATTGATAAAGACCAAGGTCAGTAGGATCTTTCGATTTGCGCCACTTCCTCTGCACCCCTGAGTTTAGAACAATGTTCGTGGAGAACATCAGATAACAAGGGGGCTTCACAGTAACAATACATTGTATTTTATATGATAAATGTTATATTTTTAAATATGATGATTTTATTATAAACATGGTGATTATCTCTAAGGTGTACAGCTAACCTAATAAATGATATTGACCATTTGAATCTAGCCATGTCATGTCAAGAAATGAAGAAGTCAGTTTATTATCTTGTCAATTATTGTGCCTTTAGCCCAAAAAAAATAGTTTTGTTTTTCAAATTTTTGTCAAAGACTATGTCTGGATCGGATTCAGAGCCATGATCAAAATATAGATGGAGTAGATTGAGTCTATCAACACCCCCAAACCTTCACAGTCCTATAGCTGGTCCCGGGTCGACATTTCATTCAGTAACATTAGCCAGTTTTGATTAATATGCTGTTTAATGTTGATGATCGCGTTATTTTACATGTGCATCTGCTTACATATGCTATCACTTGTTTCTGCTTACTCTTGTTGTTCTGTACTCTTTCAGAAGATGTGTCATAGCGTGCCTACCGTATAACAGTGAAAACACGGACAGCCGGAAAATTCCGTCAATGGTGGGGAAGCGTTGTCTCATAAATTACGGAAATTTCCCTTAAAGGGAATCGACTTGCTACCCGAGATTGTGGCAAGGATCAGTCGAATTTTCTGGCCCATAGTGTTTATATATTTGTTTTATGTATTAGTATTTGAACTACTAACTACTGATCCATTAAGAAATTTAGAATGTTTGTTAACAACTTGTTAATGCTGCCATTTTAATAGTTAATGAAGTGCAGTGGTAATAGTCAGTTTTGAGTGGTGGATCTGACTACATACAGAAACTGAATGGAAACGCAGGGCACGCTTAAAATGAGAAGGAAAAACTAGGCCAGGAGGAGCAGCTGGTAATCTCATTTCATCCTTTCATTTATTTATTTTATTATTTTATATTTATTTTTGTCTGGACCGCTCTAGAGGAAAGGAATGATTAGAGATGTGGAGGAGCTGGGATGCCCGTGTGGTTTAAGGAGTATTTGAGTGGGTGTGTGGTGGTTAGTAGACACGTAATCATGTTTTTTTGGGGGGTTTTTTGGCTTTTCAGGGAAAATGTGCGCCAGTGTGGCAGTTTTCAGTGTTTATTTACTTTTATGCAAGAAACATAGTTGTGCTATCTGTCACTGTCGGTGTATCAGCACTAAAGCAGGTGTGTAAAGTGTGTGTCAATGTGTCAGGAGACAGCTTGTAATTTAGACCTAAGGGTGGAGTCAGAGAACACATCTGTCAATATGAAATATTTCTCACTTTCCCCACTGATGCAATCTCCCTGTTTACAGTACACTAGAAGTTGCCAAAGCTCATTTCAGAAAACAGCACTTTTTGATTTACTGTGAAAGGCAGTATTGTACACTTTGTACCATTTTTCCCTCTTCTGCCCATTTTAGTCATGGTTTCCCACACAAAATGAAGAATTTAGTTCACCCTCTCTCTGACCTTTAAAATTAAACAAGCTCTGTTTTTTTTATAGTGCCCTTAAGATTTCAATATGTAATTGACCTCTGTTTTATTTGGCTAACCTTTTTACAAATGAAATGAGTACCAGTGCAGTGACCTTAACTTCTGAATACTGTCACTTAATTCTGAATAGGCATTGATGATGTGTGGACTTCAAACATTTCTTTCAGCTACCAAGTATAGTACACTTAACTCTGTCTAAAGTCCCCCTACAATCAAAAATTAAGTTTTTTAGCTTTTAGTATAAATATGTTAGCCTTAAAGGGGTCATCGAATGCCCATTTTCCACAAATTGGTATGATTCTTTAGGGTTTTCATGTAAAGTTTGTAACATACTTAAAAATTCCTCAATGGTTGTGTAAAACAACACCCTTTTTACCTCCTCAAAAACAGCTTCGTTCACAGCGACCCGTTTTGGTGCATGTCTCTTTAAATGAAAATGAGCAACTGCTCACGCCACCCTTCTCTTCCATGGGGCGTGTTGCCACAAGACACGTTGAGTGTTGCCTTGGTGGACAGTATAGAAATGGCTGAGGGCGGAAATATGCTGATACGGAACAGTCCGTCATTGGTGTGGGCGGAGCATGAAAATCCAAACGGCTTGATTATTGAGAGTGTTTAGGCTTTTTGAGGAAAAAAAATAAAAAATTTTCCATTATATGGTGGTTGTCCACACACTGCAAAGACACATTTATATGCAAACACCATATAATAGTGAATTTTGCATCCGATGACCCCTTTAAGATTATGAATAAGCTGGTTTATTCCAAAACAAAGACAAAAGTTTCTCACTTCCGCTAAAATGGATCACGGATTTTTACCACCGCAGAATTCAGTTTCTCATCACATCTTCTGTCCAATCAAATGCTCTCTAGAATCTAAAGCTCCGCCCCCTATGCTATAAATACCACCTGGCCAAAGCGACCGTTGACATGTCACAGAGCAATATGGGTTGGAGATGTGTGTTCGGTTGCTCAAGCCCTCGAGTTTTATTCCGTTTTTCAACTGTACGTTGGTTAAGAATGAAATGGCTAGAATTTATTCACACTACTATTGAATCCAATGTATCATCAGCGCTCAGATTCACTTCTATGGTCCTGTCAAGTATGACTTGCAGTCTGTGAGGTAAACTAAACGCTATTGGTTATTTGAAAAGGGGAGGAGCAATTCAGTATGTCCCGTCTTAGCTTCCTGTTTCATTGGAAATGACGTCAATGCATCATACAGGGCTGCGCTACAAGGCACTTCAGTGGGCCTTTAACATACTTTATCACGTTACAAATCCATTTTACAGAACCCTGAAGTCTGCAGATTCTGTCTGGGCCTGGTCAAGTGTTAAAGGGGTCATACTATGTCCTTTTTTTATATCTTGATTTTATTTTTGGGATCTACAAGAATAGGTTTTCATGCTTGAATGGTAAAAAAAAAAACACACATTATTTTATATACATTTTACATTATTGCAGCACCTCTCTTCCCAGTCTTTCAGTAACACTCTTTAACGTTCCTGTCTCTATGAAGACCCTCCTTCCAAAAAGTGCAGTATGATCTGATTGGCCGACTAAACTTAATTAAAAAACAAAAAACTTTTTGGACTGTGGAGAAAATTAGACTTTGATCGAAAATCTTGCATGCCCCTTTTAAATCCTTTGTTTATGTGTGTTTCAGGTACTGGGCTGGATCCGTAATGGGGAGTCGATGCTCAATGCCGGTCTCATCACAGCCAGTTCCCTGCAGGAGGCAGAACAGTTACAGCGGGAACATGAGCAGTTTCAGCATGCTATTGAGGTACCAAAAAACAACATGTACACACTGTTTTCTGTTGTTATGTTATGTTATGTTATGTTATGTTATGTTATGTTATGTTATGTTATGTGGTTTTAAGTTATGTTACGTTCTGTTGTTTTATGTTATGTTATGTTATGTTATGTTATGTTATGTTATGTTATGTTATGTTATGTTATGTTATGTTATGTTATGTTATGTTGTGTTGTGTTATGTTACATTGTGTTATGTTACATTGTTTTATGGTATGTTGTTTTTATTTGTTTTGTTTTTTGTTTTGTTTGATGTTTTTTTGTTTCGTTTTGATGTTTTCTTTTGTTTTGTTTTTTGTCTTTTGTCTTGTTTTGTTTTGCTGTCACTTATGTGTGACTTGCAATAAAAATAATTGTCATTTTCTGTCAATTTTGGTCATTTTTGCTTTCTCTTCTTGTTTTCACTTTTCCTTCCCCGCAGAAAACCCATCAGAGTGCTCTGCAGGTGCAGCAGAAGGCAGAGGCTCTGCTACAGGCCAATCACTACGACATGGACATGATCCGTGACTGCGCGGAGAAGGTGGCGTCTCACTGGCAGCAGCTCATGCTGAAGATGGAAGACCGCCTCAAACTGGTCAATGCCTCGGTGGCTTTCTACAAGACATCAGAGCAGGTCAGTGAGCTTGTCTTGATAGTGATCCTGTGATGGTTTGACCTCAGTCTCTTATTTATTTTAGCGCTAATGTCTATAGTATGTGACCCTGGACCATAAAACCAGTCACAAGTCGCACGGGTATATTTGTGGCAATAGCCATTGTATGGGTCAAAATTATCGATTTTTCTTTTATGCCAAAAATCATTAGGATATTAAGTAAAGATCATGTTCCATGAAGATAATTTGTAAATTTCCTACTGTAAATATATAAAAAAAAATATTTTTGTGAGTGGATGCAGCAAAATCGCGTACATTAATGGACAACTTTAAAGGCGATTTTCTCAATGTTTTGATTTTTTTGCACCCTCAGATTCCAGATTTTCAAATAGTTGTATCTCGGCCAAATGTTGTCTTATCCTAACAAACCATACATCAATGGAAATCTTATTTATCCTGCTTTCAGATGATGTATAAATATCAATTTTTAAAAAAATACTCATGACTGGTTTTGTGGTCCAGGGTCACATATGTTAAATATGTTTAAAATTTTGTTTGTTTAATGTTTTTTTCTAAGTTAACTCAACATTGTGGACATAAAAAAAAACAAAAAAACATACTCATAGAATTTATTTTTTTACTAAAGTAAATTTAGAATTTAAATCCTACTTTAATAGTAATAATATAGACTTTACTTTAATAGAAGTAATATAAAGGTTCAGTAAATCATGTAAATTAAATAAAAATGTTAAATTGTGAAATACTAATATTAAGACATACTGTGTTACAATTATTATGTTTAATTTTAATTTATACATTTTCATAATTATGATATAAAACAAAATTATGTTATAATTATAAGATAAAAAGTCAAAATTATGACAAAGTTTGTTTTTATAAGTATGATTTAGTAATGTATAATTTCCACTTTTTATCTCATAATGTTTGCTTATGTCATAATCATGATTTGCCAAATCAATTTTTTTTTTCTCTTATGTGGCGGAAATGTAATTTTGCATTTAAATATCCGAATAATACTGTCTATTTTTACCTACATGTGTGTGTTCTACAGGTGTGTAGTGTGCTGGAAAGTTTGGAGCAAGAATACAAACGAGAGGAAGACTGGTGTGGAGGGACTGATAAACTGGGACCAAACTCGGAGTCTGATCACGTGACTCCAATGATCAGTAAACACCTGGAGCAGAAAGAGGCCTTTCTCAAGGTACCGAGCCCATACACACATGCACTGAAGTTCTCAAGTAGCGTTCTGATCAAACTTTTTGTGCGAATTTACTCATAACTGACTTTTTTTTTTTCTCTGAAGGCATGCACACTAGCCAGACGCAACGCTGATGTCTTCCTCAAGTACTTGCACAGAAACAGCGTGAACATGCCGGGAATGCTCGCACATGTCAAAGCCCCTGAACAACAAGTCAAGAGTAAGACTACATCCTCGTTTTGTGATTGGTTTAAAGGGCAAAATGTTAAGCCACAATTAGGACTGAAGTGAACCATTATTTGCTTTTTGATTAGCATGATTTATTGTCATGAATCCAGGGTTCAGGTATGTTCTGTGTTTCTGATTCTGTCCCTGTGTCCTACAGACATCCTAAATGAGTTGCTGCAGCGGGAGAACCGGGTTCTGCACTTCTGGACCATGAGGAAGAGGAGGCTTGACCAGTGTCAGCAGTATGTGGTGTTTGAACGCAGCACCAAACAGGTCAGTACCAGTCTAATCTAGAATCTGTCTTTTAGCTCAGCATATAGTCTGGTCCAAACTGTGGTCAAATACCACAACACCCACCAACTCAGACAGAGAGGGCCGGTTTGTGAGGAGGTGCATCTAATGCCGGGCTCAGACCAAACGACATTTCAGATTATGTGATTTTGACAATTCTTGTGTCGTGGACAAGACTACACGTTGCCTGATGTCATTGAGAAGTAGAACTAGTGACTGACTTCCAGAAATAAGAGCGTAAACAAACAATGGCTACCGATGCGGCGTGTTTTCTACTGGCTGTCTTGTCACCAGTAAAGCTCAAAATTAGAAAGAAAACCTGACAGTGGACACGTTCCTGGAATGTATGGAGAGGACTGTATAATCCTCCAAGGAGAACTTTAGGTAATATATCCATGAATCTTGCCTCCATTGCATAATAGCACCAATAAATACCATTGTTTCTCTCTTTCGTTTCGCCATGTTTAAAGCTGTTTATGGAAGTGCTTCTGTGCTCCTATTGGTTAATGTCACATCTTGTTCTTTTTTTGTTGTAGTAAGGTACTATGTCTGTTGTTATGTCCTGAAATGTCGGCATCAGTTGTCATCCACTATCACACACACTATACGAGATAAAACGATCGATTGTTGCGTCCTGATGTCCACGACACTCTACATCAAACGGATTGTGCCAAAATCGGCTGATATCGTGTAGTCTAAACCCGGCATGAGTTTGAAGACAGTGTGTGCCTGTCAGTGTCACAACACTCTCTTGCTTGCACAGATATAACGAAAAATAAAGTGAAAAAATGCAATTTCTGAATTTCTGTATAAGTATTGCTTTACAGAAAATAAAGAAGAACAAATGAAAAGGAAAAGAAAGATTTCCTTACAAAGGCTGATGCTAACCATTAATTTGGGCAACTAATCAAAATTAAGATCTATTAATAGTAAGGTACTGTTGTCATGCCGTCCCAAAAACAGGGGAAAAGGAAAAAGGAATAGTTTACAGGATATTGCTATTTACTGTATTATTATTAAAAAAAATGTATTGTTTTATCAAAATTATGACTTAGTATCTCATTATTTCGACTTTATCTCATGACTTTTTATGTCATAACATCGACTTACGCCAATTATGTCCATTTTGACTTTTTATCAAATTTTTTATACATATATTTTGTTGTTATCATTTTTAGTAGTAGTTATTAGTGTTCCCTTTTCAAAAGCTAAATTACAATTGCAATATTTGACAATATATATTTGACAATCCTAGTCCATAAAAGTGACAGACAATGATAATTTGTAGCATAACCTCTGCTTGGCAGGTACTTAAACACAGATTTCTTCAAGAAATTTTTTTTTTACATCTTACATACATAGACAGATGTAATTCACCCACATACCATTAATGATAGTGTTGCATTTAAGTTCTTCTGAAAGTAAAATGGTCTGACATACTAGGAAAGCATGGTGCTAGACACCAAGGTCATGGGTTCAATTCCCAGGAACCAGACATTATGATGTTTATTTTTAATGCACCATACATTATGTTAGTGTCTGCAACATGCTTAAATGTATTTATTTTTTTATTTTTTATTTTTTCAATTAAATGTCTCAAACCTGTGCACCCTGACTTCAGAATCTTGCACAAATTCAGCCAAACAAAGTAGAGCTTGTAATTCTGAAAAGCTTTTATGCATCATAAATGTAATCTGAGGTTGACGCTAGTATTAATCTGAGGCTGACACTAGCATTCCACAGACATAAATTCATTCTCAAGAAATTCAGTTCAACCGTCTATTCGAGATCAAATCATACAGAATTGACTAGAAGCTGCCGCAGACCACAACAAGTATTTCTGGAGTCTCAAATAACAGAAGCACGTCAGGTCAAGTGTTCAGTGGTTTGCGTGACTGACTGCTATATAAACTTGACAGTAGTTAACTGTCATGTATCACAACCTTCAAAAACTTTCTGTCTAGAAAATAACTAAAATGGTATCAAGTTGCGTAATTACAGTGTAGGGTTTCTGGAAGTCTGTGGTACTCGATGGAGTTTCTCTCTTCGTTTCACATTTTAAGCGTTTAGGAAGGACTTTAGTTTGACCACACAGTTTTCTGCTGTAGTAGTCGTTTTTTCTATGAATATTAGTATTACTTTGAGGTTGCACACAATGCAACCCAAACAATCAGACCTATTCTGAAATTGGTTACTTTTAAAAATATGTGTTTCAAAATGAACAAGAGCACTTTTAAAGATCTCACTCCCTCTTGTGGACAAATGGGAGTATAACATACACACATGCTCAGGTCTATACACTGGCTTATTTAGATATCCGTGTCCGCCCGGACTATCTATTGTTAATAAAAGCTAATTATAAGTTCTATGAACTAAACCTAACCCTGAAATACAACTTGAAGACAGCTTGTTTTGTCCCTTTACTGGTATTCTTTTGAAGCCATTTTCAAAAACTGCTCCCACAAGGTTAGAAAAACATTGTTGCACAAACACACATATGCACATATTCACATCTTTTTTGACTTGTCATTTTGACTCTTTTCTGTAGGCTTTGGAGTGGATCCACGATACAGGAGAGTTTTACCTATCCACACACACCTCTACAGGCTCCACAATACACCACACACAGGAACTGCTGAAAGAACATGAGGAATTCCAGATTACAGCCAAGGTATGTCTCAAATATTTAAGTTGTGGTTTGATATTGGTCGATCTCATGTGAGTGACAGGTCGTCCCGCACTCGTGCAAGTAAATGTCATCAGAGAAGGGAAGAGATGTCGCTGCCAGAGGGAGGGGAAGCTATTTTGATTAAAGATTAAGAGGGTAATGGATAAATCATTATAATAAATATTGCAATATTACAATAAAAACTTTGGATAATACAGGTGAGTAAAAGATGACAACATTTTCATTTTGGGTGAACTATTCCTACAACTTCATCCAAAGTTCATCCTACAACTGTGATTCTTAGCATGTTACAGGTTTAACAACCCACAATACACCTCCCATGTTTACACTCTGATATATATATACATAAATGAACTAAATGAATAACTTTTTACAACAAAAATGAAACATCACTGAACTTACTTAAGCTGGACTGTGATGCTATTTTCTTCTGGAAAGAAACTTTGTTGCATTATTTTCCTATTATCTCTGTAAAGCTGCTTTGAAACAATCTGTATTGTAAAAAGCGCTATATAAATAAAGGTGACTTGACTTGATCTGTGGAATCACTGCAGGTCTCTCTCTCTCTCTCTCTCTCTCTCTCTCTCTCTCTCTCTCGCTCTCTCTCTCTCTCTCTCTCTCTCTCTTCAGCAAACCAAAGAGCGGGTAAAGTTGTTGATCCAGCTGGCTGATGGTTTTTGTGAGAAAGGCCACGCCCATGCGAGCGAGATTCAGAAATGGGTCGCCTCGGTGGACAAACGCTACCGTGACTTTTCCCTTCGCATGGACAAGTACCGTTCCTGCCTGGAGAAAGCTCTCGGCCTGTCCACTGACTCCAACAAAGCGGTGAGAGGGCTGTGAGAGTGAGTGAGTGTGTTGATGTGGCCTGCATGGCTGGAGTGTGGATGAACAATACCTTTGCTGTAAGAGTCATTAACCATGTTAATCTATGAAAGAACGGTGATTTCTGACCATTAAAAGATTTCTTTCGGGGTTTCAGAGTAAAGATCTGCAGTTGGACATCATCCCAGCCAGTGCTCCTGGTGCAGAGGTCAAACTCAGAGACGTCAACCATGAACTCAATGAAGAGAAACGCAAATCAGCCCGGAGAAAAGAGTACGTCTTTTAAACCTGATTAAATGATAACAAGCCAACGGCAGGAAGTGCTAAAAGAGAACGCTTCATTTGAAGAAAGTCCAACTTTAGTTATTTTGTTTTGTGAGGAAACACCCTTGAATATATTTATACTAAAATAAACAACTAAATGTTTTCATTATTGATGGTTTTATACCAGATTGAAACCCCTCCCAGATGCATTGTGCTTTCAAACAAATGTTGACAATAGGTCTCTGTTGCATTGCCCTCTTTCAGGTTTATAATGGCGGAGCTCATTCAGACCGAGAAGACATATGTGAGAGACCTGCGGGAGTGTATGGATGTAAGTGTTTTTGTCACGATCTGCTCCTTACGGACCGACATTTCGAGGGTGTGGTACACCAATGTCCACTTTGGACAGATCACAAAAGCCATGTGCTATAAATGTATTCACTGCAGTTCAGCCCAAAAACAATCCAGTTTCTCCAAGAATAGCTACTGTTTGATCTCATAAAAAGAGTGAGTGTCATTAAAACACTGACCATGTTTATATGCATCATTTTTAATCCAAATGGGAATATTCATGCGCTTCGGAATAGACATGTAATCATATTCCTGAAAATAATACATGTGCATTGTTTTTCCTCTATTATTTTCTGGGAAAGACTGTCAGTGATTCATTTGTTATGATGCATTTTAGTAATTGTGCACAGTAATTTAATCAGCTCATTTATTCTCATTCACGTCTAGGACAGCAACATGCAAAAGCAAAAACTGAAGTTCATGTTCAAGGGTGCTTTAACCCGTCTGTATATTGATTTATGTATATTGTATGTTCCTTTAATTTCTTCTTGTTCTATTGTAGCACCCAGAATTACTTTTATTACGTTAATATTCAGTTACTGTGTATGTTTTGGATAATATTGTGTTTATGACCCAGAATTCTGATTAATACAGGTATATGTCACAAGACTTGACAAACAGTCATTTTAAAGGGTTAATTCTCCCCCCAAAAAAAGAAAAGATTTTGACATTAATTACTCACCCTCATGCTGTCTCATCATCTGAGAGCTTTCTGTCCCTCCATTGACAGCCTATGCAACTACAGCTTTCAACCCTAGAAAGAAAAAGACATCATAAAAGTAATCCATGTGACTCCAGTGGTTTAACCTCAATTTTATGAAGCAACATGAGTGCGTTCACGAGAACGCTTTCATGAAAGCTCCATGACGCATGCGTGAACAAAGCACTCGTGTCGCTTAATAAAACTGAGGTTAAACCAACTTGGGTCACATGGATTACTTTTATGATGTCTTTACTATCTTTCTGGTGCTTAAAAGTGGCAGTTGCTTAGGCAGTCAATGAAGCTCTCAGATTTTATTAAAAAGATGAATGTGTTCCGGGGGTTTAGAACGACATGAGGGTGAGTAATTAATGACAAAATATTTGGATGAACTAACCCTTTAAAATAAATTGCAAAACTGTAAAAACATGCTCAAAATTGACAATTTTTAATTTCTTAATAAATGGCCTGCTTTATTTTATTTTTTTGAGACACATTATTTTGAAGACAAAAGCACAATCAATGTTGTTTCCATAATAATTTTCATCAAATTAAAGTCAATTTGATGACAATTATTATACTGGGAGAATGTTCCCCACTTCAGAAATTACTTTTATTTTCTGTTGACATAATTAAGGCTGTGCAGGTAAAAAAACATTTTTTTTATTAATATCAGAGCAAATTATTCCTATAAAGAAAAGTCCATATTTCCATATTTTCCATTTCAGAACTATGTAAACTGAATTATGGAAGGTGTGTTTCATTGTTTTGATAGCATTAGTTTATCACATTGTTGGAAAGAATTCTAAATGTGTGTGTGTGTGTTTCAGACTTATCTGTGGGAGATGAGCAGTGGTGTGGAAGAGATTCCCCCAGGGATTGTCAACAAAGAGCACATCATCTTCGGCAACATGCAAGACCTATTAGAGTTCCATCACAAGTCAGTGAACCTAATGAATTGCAGTTCTCAGAATTATTGAATTGTGATCTTTCTTTACTTACCATTTCCCTATGCCCTTCTTTGTCCTTTCCTCAGCATTTTCCTTAAAGAATTGGAAAAATATGAGCAGCTTCCAGAGGATGTGGGTCACTGTTTCGTCACATGGGTGAGTGTGTCAGTGTGCTAGAGATAATCTGATCAAGAAGTGCACTACACTAGTGTAACATTATGTTGACATTAAATCTGATTATTAGAACACATCTGGATTGCACTGTATTTTACAGCACATACACTTACAGTTTAAATACAAAGAATAATTACTGAGTAATATACAGTACAGTAAGGTAACTTTTTGGACTTAAAATTGGTTAAGTTTTGGTTTAGTGTTCATGGTTAGTACATAGTTATTATACATACATACTACATTCACTACCTTTCAAAAGATTAGGGTCAGTAGATTGCTTTTAAAGAAATTAATACTTTCATTTAGAAAGGATGCATTACATTGTAGTAAACACTTTTTGCTTGAGCACCAAATCAACATATTAGAATGATTTCTGAAGGATCATGTGACACTGAAAGCTGGAGTAATGATGCTGAAAATCAGCTTTGCCCTTTACCATCACAGGAATAATATATATTAATATATATTAACTGTATTTGCCTAAATAAATGCAAATTTTAAATGATTAAATACAAATCTTGATGATATTTAAACTCACTCATTACTGTAAAACAAAGTGCTACCCATATCTGTAACTGTTAAAAGCAGTTCATGGACTATTGTAACTGTAACTGATTGTAACTGATTCCCTTATTGGTACAGTGGTACAGTAAGGGAAAAGAATTATTGATCACATTTTTGAAACTATCACAGCTAATTGTTTCACACAAATATTTATTTCACTAATCTCTTGAAGTGTCTCTTGAATCAGCATTTATTTAAAACGTTCTGATAATAGTTATCATTTTAAAAGAGACTCCACTTATTATAAATGGAAAAAAAATAGAACATATTTGGGTAAAAAATGGTGTTTTATATGTTTAAATGATTAGCTGTTGTTTTTTGGGTGGTTTTTTTCAGGCGGATAAGTTTCAGATGTACGTGAATTACTGTAAGAACAAGCCTGACTCCACTCAGCTGATTCTGGAACACGCAGGGGCCTATTTTGATGTGAGTACTAAGCAAAACTAATCATACAATTCCTTACATAAGCATTATTAAAGGGCATATGATTCTGTGTAAGTATCCCTTTTATACACTTGAATCAAGGAAGTTTGGTTTATTTATTCAGATTATACAACACTTTTTGTGCGTATTTCACAGAGAATGTGGGTGTTTATATGAATATGTATGTGACATTGTGTATTTGCCGTAGTATTATCGTGTGTCTCCATTAATGTGTATATGTATTTGAGTGTGTGTGTAAGGTTTCTGTGGTCTGTTGAGCAGTTCTGTTCTTGAGCTGGTAGGTGGAGGTCTTAGAGAGAGGGTGTGTGTCCTGTGTGTTTGGGGGAGGGGGGGTTAGTGATGCCTCACTGTTAAACTGTTGCCAGGCAATCAGAACAGACGGACTCTTCTTTCACTCTGATGAATGGTTTTAACCTTGAGCTCTGTTTTTGCAAAATTGCTATCAAGAAGCTATATAAGAATAAAAAGGCTAAAGATAAATGGTTTCATCATGATTGTTTTCCAGCAAGCTTTTAGGATGTGTGTGTGAAAGATGTTTGTCGTTTTAATTAAAAGTCTTTTTGTGTTTGTATGTGTGCAGGAAATCCAACAAAGGCACAGGCTGGCCAATTCCATCTCATCATACCTTATTAAACCGGTTCAGAGGATCACCAAGTATCAGCTGCTGCTAAAGGTGTGTTTCTACTATAATTGAAACAATCTCAGCAAAGATGAAATGCAGTTTCTACACAAATAAAGCAAAGAAGTTGAGCACAGACTTAAACCAAACTCTTTATTGTGATGCTCCCCAGCAGACACTACTGACTATAAGTAACTTTGCAAGTACTTGTCAACTTATTCTAACCCTAAACCTACCAGTCTACTAATACTCTACTAAAACTCTAATGAGAGTTAGTAGACATGTAGGTGCAATGTCACTTATAGTCAATAGAATGTGTTAAAGGGACCATCAAAATAAAGCAAAACAAAGTTATTATCATATATTACAATTAATCATGTTTTAATCTTATATTGTTTTTCCTTTACTTCATTAATGTGTTAAATATAGAAGTATACAAGCAAAAACAATGCTTGTCCCAAAACACTGCTTGCAGACAGACATCTGGCTTACACACACTCAACCCCACAAGACCATGCTAGTGAACCAGCTTCACCAGCTCCGTTTTGCTTTAGAAAAGCATGACTATGCTGGTCCACCAGCTAGACCAGCAGTATATCAGCACTAACCAGCCTGGGCCAGCATGGAATTCAACATGGTTTTTCAACAGGGTTTACTTATTCAGTAAATATATTTAAAAAAGAAAAGAAAGAGATGCTCCACCGCATGCTAACAATAATGTCTTATTACAAAATTCACATTAAAGCACAAACTCTTCAATGTTTATCTTCAAATGTACAAGTACAATTGTTATGTTTGTACATAGGAACTATTGACGTGCTGTGAGGAAGGTAAAGGAGAAATTAAAGATGGTCTGGAGGTCATGCTCAGTGTGCCCAAGAGAGCAAATGATGCCATGCACCTCAGCATGCTGGATGGTGAGTAACACAACACACACATACACACACACAGCTTGTTAAACCAAACCCAAACCATCATTTGAACCGTATATCATTGTTCAACCACTCTCTCTCATCACTGTCTCTTACTCTGCCTCCTGTCCTTTCAGGTTTTGATGAGAACATTGAGTCTCAGGGTGAGTTGATTCTGCAAGAATCATTCCAGGTTTGGGATCCAAAGACTCTGATCCGTAAGGGCAGAGAGCGGCACCTCTTCCTCTTTGAGATGTCCCTCATCTTCAGCAAGGACGTCAAAGACTCCAACGGCAGAAGCAAGTACCTCTACAAGAGCAAGCTTATGGTATGTGTTTTCTTTTAATTTTGTTATCAATTACTTAAAGTCCCCCTGTAGTCAATAATTTTATCCTTTAATTATAATTTATAAAAAAAATTCATGCCTTAAAATAGCTTGAATGTAACTCTACACCCTTGCCTCATTTAGTATACGCGGTTCTATGAATATGCAAATTAGACCCGCCTCCGCTCACTCACTCCAGCTCAGAGATCCACTTGTTGACGTGATTGGTTACAAGGTAGTTTGTGACGTCAGAAACACCAGCGATTTCAAACTGCGTTTTTGAGAATGTCTTTGGTTCACTGCAGTTTTAAGGAGAAAATACTCAGCAATGGTGTTGACTTATGAATTTGCACATGGTTTGTCTTAAAGCATATTAAAAACATATAAACAACATTAAAAGCTGGATTTTCACCACAGGGGGACTTTAACAAAAAATGCTTGCCTGATTACAGATTAAGGATGGCCATACTTAATGTTTTTTTTGTTTTGTTTTTCTCTGCCTAGACCTCAGAACTAGGAGTTACTGAACATGTGGAAGGAGATCCATGTAAATTTGCCCTCTGGGTTGGACGGACACCTACCTCAGACAACAAAATTGTCCTAAAGGTATGATTTGCATTCCAAATTGATACTTCATCGAAGATGTTTTCAGTTGTTTCAGCAGAACTAGCACTAATTTTTGGCTTCTAATAAATGTTTTCTTTGCTTATCAAGTTTATTTACATCCAAACATTACTAACTTGCTCAGCATGTAAGCATGTTTCATTATTGAAAAAGTTGTCCTTTATCTCAAATCAAATGGAACTTTCCAATAGTCTTTGTTATAAAATAAAGAGTATCACTCATTCTAGGGTCCTTGAAATAGATCGGATAAGTGGATATGTTTTCAAGTTTTGAATGTTCATGTACTGTAGATCTGGCTTGAGTCATGCCATTGTATAAAATCATGTTGTTAGATTTTTAAGTACTTTAAGTAATCCCTTATGTAACTTGTGTCTCTGAATGGTTGCCCTTCATCTCTGCAGACATCATTGAATCATGGAATGAATCATGTGTCACTCCATGTGTTCTCACATGTAGATACACACATGGATGCTCTCATGTTCACACTTTTAGCCTGGTTTACAATTGAAATCACTAAACATTGCTCCCATCTTGCGTAATCTGACGTATTCCCAAGTGAAATGTAGGATGGATGGGAATTGATTTTATCCTTTGAGAACAAATTGAATCGTGATTGAGTTTTATTGACAGGTGGTTGAAGGCGATGAGTTGAAAAATAAGAGGGATTTGTAATCAAGAACATTTAGAAGCAGAGCAAGTTATTATATTTTGATAAAAGATTAGAACGAATTAAATGGTTTGACGTCATTTCAACTCTGATTGCCTGCTTTGACAATTATAATAGCTATGTATGTCTGTTGTGTAAAGAGAGGTTTGTTGATGTTTGGTTGTATTCAATGCACCCCCCAGGCTTCCTGTATTGAAAACAAACAGGATTGGATCAAACATGTACGTGAAGTTATCCAGGAGCGTACCATCCATTTACGGGGGGCACTCAAGGAGCCAATTCACATTCCCAAAGCCACTGCAACCAAACACAAGGGCAAACGGTATGTCAACCAATCACATCAATCCATAGCCTGATAAGAGTATGGATCTCTGGATCTACGAATAAGCTCCAGCTGAAGAAACTCATTTTATGCATATCAGTATGTTGTCTTTGACAGTGGCTGTCAAACCAGGGTGGAAAAGCTTTTCTTTGGTAAATTGGTACTTTTAACTGATGTCTATTTAACTGATGTCTATCATATTGAATAGCAGGGATGTAGAGGACCTAGACAGTCAGGGTGATGCAAGCAGTCAACCAGACACCATCTCCATCGCCTCCCGCACCTCCCAGAACACACTGGATAGCGACAAGGTGAGTGTGAAAGTCTGTTGTCCTTAGTCTAAAAGTGCCATGCTACACCTGCTGTTCAGCTCTGGTGTTTTGGTGGCATGTTTAGACCTGTAGAGTTTTCAGACAAGGAAAATGGTTTAACGTCTGTACTGAATGTTTTAGCCTCACCCTAAAAAACAGATTTGATGGGTTTTACCAACTTAAACTTGCTGATGTGGTTCAAAGACTTTTTTGTTGCATCACATTCAAAGACCGTCATAATGAAGCTTATAATCACTTCTAAATCAAGTCTAAAATCAAGTTCTTAAAGGCGTGGTTCACCCAAAAATGAAAATTTTACTCACCCTCATGTCGTTCCAAACTAATGAGACTGAAAGTCTATGCAACCCAAATTTTCACAAAAAAGTTGTAGACATTGTAAAAGTGGGTTTACTATATTTGATGAGCTCTACGTATGTGGGTTTATCAATGTTTATGTAAATAATACATTAAATGAAATTGTTCATTATAAAGTGATCATGTGTTGAAGTAGTGCAGGATTTTTGGTTGCATCTACTTAGAATGGATGGACAAAAATAATAAGAGAATATTAATTGTATAATTAATTGTCTTCAACTGTGTTCTGAAGATGAATGGAAGTCTTGAGTTTGAAACAGCATGAGGGTGAGTTTACCCTTTTTGGGTAAACTAGCTCTTTAATTCATTTCTTTAATTTATGTCCATTTTCAAGCTTCATCTTTTGCTGGATGAACATTCTGTTAAAAGTTTTTTATTGCTACATCTTGATCTGATCCAAAGATTTAAAGAACATAATCTTGTTTTTGTTCTCCTGAATTTATGCTCTTCTTCAGAGATAATACTGAGCTGCTGGAAATTCTGTCAAATGTATTAAAACAAAACAAAAACACATTCATCTCTGACTGGCAAGGCTATCTTAGACAACAGGCTGCACCACACTGGCTTGTGTACAATAAAATAGTTAAACATTGCAAAGAATAGTTTATTCCAGGAATTACATTTTAGTGACAATGGCCACATATGGGTGATTCTTCAAATAGGGCCACTTTCACTACTTGAAATCTTGAAAAATCCTGAAAACTATGTTTCTTATGTTAAAATTATGATGTGAGCTGGTGTGGATTTTTAATTAGGTATTTTGAAAGTTGGATTGTTATGTAGATTCTCAAATTATAATCTGTGGTATAATGACACTTACAGTAATAAAGTTTCTCATGATCCTTATGTAAACATCTTAGAATGAATTACATTTCTGTCACTATGCATGCAGTTGTGGTAAAAATGACTCCTCAGGCCCATGATAAGCAAATGTAATCTTTTTTGTAATGTTAAATGTGTGGCATGGTGGTAATGACAGCATTATTGGGGAATGTGTTTGTTTGTCAAGTCATCTATTTCTACAGCTTTACATTATTAAACAGGAAAATAAGTATATGTTAAAAAATTCATAAATTATGACATGACTCCAATTCAATTTCGACTTCAAAACAGCTCTACTGACATTATTCAGCTTAAGTTAGATCTATGTTGTTTCAATTCAGTTCAATAGCTGTGCTATTGTTGCAAAGTTTATAAATTATGAAACAAATCCAATTCAGCTTCTGTATAAGCAGCTCTACAGAAGCCAATAGTTTCATAAATAGTGTTGCATGAATACTAAATGAACTGAAAACATAATTTTTCAACTTCTTAAGTGTAAAACATTTAAGTAAAAGCACTTTTTATATAAAAACCTTTTAGGGAACAGAAAATTTCTCCTAATTGAAGAATCAACCATACAAGAAGTTCGGAAGTCCAGTAGTTCCAACATTCCTTTAACCTGATTATCAACAGACGTAATGAGGGTTCCTCAATGGGGAACGTTGCTTTGGTTGCTTTGGATTTAGCAGCACAGACGCTCATCTTCCCACTCACAGTCAGAGCTCTCCTCTCACTCGCCCTCACACATGTGCATGTTTTTGTCACTGATATGTATTGCGAGCCTCCTACAAGAACACACGTTACATGCTGATACTGTCTTGAATCAAAACACACTTGGATGCACCATCTTTATCATTTCCATCATTTCCATGTCGGTCTCTTCCCTGTCTCTGTGACACGTAAAGAGTCTCGCTGTCACCAAATTGACTCATGTACCCTGACGACCCCTCACAAAGGCTCACTGTTTTAACCGTCTTAACGCACACAGAGCCCTCTCAGTTCGTGGCGAGGTGAAAAGGTGAGGCTCCCAGAAGCGTACGAGTTCCCGCACGTCACTTCTAATAAGCATTAATTTGCCTCCTGCTCCTTTAAATCTTGGCACATTGTGTCCGTCTCTGCCTCCTCTCCCTTCCTCCTGCCAGGCGTCACTCCTTCAGACTGATTCCATCTCCGTGGCAATGCGAGGATGTGTCAGCAGCCTTCAAACGCCTGCCACTTTACCTCACTGGAGTCCTGAATGCTTGAGCTGGAGATGAACTGTAGACCAGGTTCATTTTGATCAGAAAAAAGGAAGGCAAAGTCATTCCGTCTTCCAGATTGAAGGATATGGCATTGTCGGAGTTAGGGGTTTTCGACTCAAAACGTCATCCTGTGTGATGTTTGAGGCATAGGGACTGTTGTTTTGGTAGAAACATGGAGTGTAAAGGTTCAAGATCAGTGGCTCACCTTTTGAGCTCATTGGCGATGCCACATTACCAGTGGGTACGTTCGTTCTGACTTTAGACTTGTCTTTTTTCTTAGTTAGGTCACTTTTGTTTTCTTTATCAGAGATTTTTTTTTTTTAATGTGACGCTTATTCTTTCCTCCACAGTTGTCCGGTGGCTCAGAGCTGACGGTGGTCATCCACGATTTCATGGCAAGTAACGGATCGGAGTTGACTGTGCGTAGAGGTCAGACAGTGGAGCTGTTAGAACGGCCCCAGGACAAGCCCGACTGGTGTCTGGTTCGCACCACTGACCGCTCACCTGCCCAGGAGGGCCTGGTTCCCAGTTCCATGCTTTGCATCGCACATTCCCGCAGCAGTATGGAGATGGAGGGAATTTTCAATCATAAAGGTAAGATGGCTTGGGTTAGATTTGATTGGACTGTAAATGTGTTTGTTTTTTTTTGGATGTTCATGCTGGCCAAAGCTTGCTGCCTAAAGGGATAGTATAATTTACTCAACCTCATGTTGTTCCAAACCTGTATGAGTTTCTTTCTTCTGTTGATCAGAAAAGAAGATATGTTAATGAATCTTGATAACCAGACATTTGACTGTAGGCTACCGTCAATTGTCTAGCTACCAAAGTTCTTCAAAATATCTTCTTTTGTGTTCTGTAGAAAAAAGAAACTCATACAGGTTTGGAACAACATGAGGGTAAGTAATGACAACTTTTTGGGTGAACTATCCCTTTACCTATCATAGTATGATGCATCTTCAAAGAATTGAACTAGTCACAACTGTATCATGTCGCACATCTGTTGTTTGAGGACTACTGCACTATTTTTGTTTCATGTCATTTGGCTTTATTTGATGTTTGATTTATTTTGAGTTCCCTCTTACATCATACGTACAGGTTCCCATACGCACATGCACATTCTTCAAAAATGGTACTACTAATTGTTGACAGTCTAAAGTATATATATGTTTCAATCTACAGTATATACTTTATATAACATATACTTGTGTACAAGAGCATGATCTGTTTCAGTACACGTCATAATAACAAGAAACTTTGCTTCTAACCACAAGTCGAGAGCTGTAGTTCCAACCTCATAAGTTTGCGAATGTTTGTTGGAACTATGGTTTTTGCAAAACTGAAACATTGAGCTATGTTGGTAACACCGGAATTTGCTTACATGCTGTAGTTGACTTACTTGCTTTTAGAACTTGCTTTTGGGAAACACACACCTGCTTAGATATAGGGTCAGATCAGGATGGCATCAGGATTTATGATGGGGTTTATTTAGGATTACACTTCACAGAGGCTGCACTACTTAGATTTGTCAGTGTTTTGAATTTGTGGCAACTCTGGGATAGTGTTTGGTGTTCCTCTCCAGTCATGGGAACAGCTTCTGTGTAAATGCTTGAGGGATTACTTGAAGACACATCAGCACACGCACCCAGCTGGTCTTTTGTGTAAGAGTTGTTAGGTAATCACCTTTGACTCGATAGGAATCTCAGTTTTTTTTTACCAATCTGCTTGGTAGAATGAAAGGATACATAGATTTTAAAAAAATCGAATTTACCTTATGGATTAATTGTATATCGGTGATTTATACAAAATTGTATTTTAAATCATAATGTATACAGATTTCTATCTGTGTGCAAGATTAACATTTAAATATAACGAACCACAATTACATCTGATTATCCTAATGTAGGTGCTAGATATTGTGTGTTTTCCCTCAGGAGAGATGGATCAAAGCTGTACAGGTGTGTGAGTGTCTGCTCTCGATTCACCCCGAACCCAAATCAAATTTTAATTGCAGTCCAGCTTTGCTCTTTCTTATTAGGGTTGAAGTGTGTTGTGCTTGCAGTAACCATGGTGATGGGTTGTGTGTGTCAGGTGATGAACAGGGTTGCCAGGCCATAGGATTTCCCTGCTAGGACCGTATCCATGTACACAAGACACAAGTTAATGTGATCTTGTGATTTTGATCATGCCTTTAAAAGCAGCCATTTTGTAAACAATAATACATGGACTACCTTTCAAAAGTTGTTTTTTTTTAAAGAAACTAATACTTTAATTCAGCAAGGACACATTAATTTGATCAAAGTGACAGTAAGGGCATTTATAATATTACAAAAAATACATTTCAAATAAATGCTGTTTCTGTTTCTAAATAAATCTTTCTTTTCATCAAAGAATCATAGATTCCACAAAAAGATTAGCAGCACAACTGCTTTAAACATTGATAATAATAAGAATTTTTTGGGGCACCAATTCAGCATGATTTCTGTAGGATCATGTGACACTGAAAACTGGCTGCTGAAAAATTTAAACAATTAAAATTTTTAAATATATCAAAATAGAAAACAATTATTTTAAATTTTAATAATATTTCACAACATTACAGATTGAAATAAAGTTTTGCATATGAAAACATTTATGATGAGTCGGCATAAATTAATTTTGGAGCGATCTTATTGTTAATTGGTATTTAAGGATTCAGCTATAGTAAGTACATCAGCTGCAGTTTGTCAGTTCATCATGATCAAAGACATGTAAAATGAAATTCATGGTGGTTAGTCACTGCTTTTGAAAACTCTGAATGGAAAATGATTTGTGACAAAGAAAACGACTACAAAGGAAGAGCATGTGGTAAAACTAAGAGGGTCACCAGGCACAGATTTTTGAGGTCACCCACACAAGGATGACTGGACTGCATCTGAGAGAAGATCATTAGTGTGTGCAGGGTGTGGTGTTCAGTTTGGAGAATTCTGGGAAGTTACTGAAACTGACTTATTTTTAACTCTTGATGTAGTTAGATCTTCTGCTTCTATCTATCTATCTATCTATGACCAACAATGAATGTCAAGGAGATAGCTAATGAAAAACTTTAACGTATTATAACTGTCATATTGGAACTAATAAGTTAGATGCACTTCATTTCTATTTTTGTAACTACATTATAAGTCTCATACCTGTGTCATCTTTTAAGTCCATTTTTATGACATCATTACAAGTAGGCAAGTACCTTTTCTTTTGAAGAGGTCATGGGAAATGTCAAACAGCCGGTTCTCTTACAGCAAGGACAATTAGTATTTATAGAATGCGAAATAGGAACCGTCATAACTCATGATGACCAGTGTATTCTACCTCTTCAGATTGCTGCCCTGACTATTTCGTTAGCTGAAACGTTCAAGGTATATTTTAAGGCAGCCGGTGTGATGCAACGTGTCCAGAGAGGCTAACAAAATCCAACTTTTATAATATGAGACCAGAGCAGAATCCTCAGCAGAATTTTGATTAGTTCTGGCATAAGCAGTTACGGATCTCCGTGTGTGTGTGTGTGTGTGTGTGTGCGTGTGTGCGTGTGTGTGTGCGCGCGTGTGTGTGTGCATGTGTGTGCCAAAGGAAGCAGTTTGACTGGCCACAGACCAGCTACTGTTAAGCAGCCAAAGACGCTTAAACAGGGAGATCTTTGTAGCCGCCCGCTCCGGTGCAGCCTGTAAGAGTGGCAGACATTTGTGTAGGTGATATAGAGGCAGTTGTTTGTATAGTTTACTTAATTTTCATGCTGTGACCTGATATTGTCAGCCATACTGTATGCTTTCAAACTGTCATTTACTTCTGGGATGTATTATTACTGTGCTCCCAATAAAAAATGCTTAAAATGTTCGAACAGGTCAACACTTGACTGATGTTGTTTTGCAGAATGCCATCATCCACTTGACATTTCAGGAATCCTCACATAAAAGACTCTAAAATAGCTGCAACCATTATTATCCAAAAGTTTTTTGTTGAGATTTTAGTAATCTAATTGAGTGAATGTCACAAAACCTTTTAAGAGTCATATATCAAAAGTCAAATATATATATATACTGTATATATATGAAACTTTGTTTCTGTCTTTTTGTAACTACATTATGATCGAGATTCCCCCTGTTAGAAAATGAGTAAAAAAAAAGCTGAAAGAGTCTCATTTTGAGAAGGCTTGAAAGGCTGACTCTTTTGGGATCACGTCTTTCATATTAAAGGATTGCAGGTTACACCTCTTTCCTCTCTTTGAGTCTTCTCATCCGGTTTTCCCTTCCTCCCTCTCTCTCATTCTGAGCATAACTTAGTCACAGCTGTGCATGGAACACCAAACCTCCCTCTTTCTCCATCCCCCTTCCTCTCTCCCTCTCCCTCCCTCTCTCTCTCCCTCCCTTTCTTTCATAGTCCATCACTCTCTTCTCAGCATTATGTGGTAAAAATCCTTTCAGTTTAGAGGAGTTAGTGTAGGTGTCCTCCTCTGTTCAGATCACCTCTTGGGTATGGCACATGGAATACACTCATTTTTATCAGTCAGGTCACTCTGTCACATGGGTTCAGCTTCAGGACGCTCAGAGAACTGCAAGTATTGGCTGCTGGATTTGGGTACGTTCCTCACAGGACAACAACGCTGTCAGAACTGAATGCAGTCATCGTAACACAGCTTAATATAATGCAGCTTGTTTATTCAAGAAGAACTTATTTAATAAGTTAAGCGTAGGGTATGTTGATATGCAGGTTTATTTTAAGGATCACAATAGGTGATTGGTACAGAAACTACATGAAGAAATAGTCCTTTTTATTTTTGCCTGTTTTTATTCAATTCAAATTAGATGTGATTTAAAGTGAATTTATTGGTCAATAATGTATTACTCAGCATCTGATAAGGACAAAGCTTGGTCGTTGATTTATTTAGCTGGACTTTCTCTGTTATATAAGTCTTCTATAGATGTTCCTGTGTCTATAGAATGTTCTTCATATTAATTCACATTAGTTAATTAATTCACATATTCTTCTTCTTAGTTTGGTGACAATGTCACTTCAGTGGAAATTTTACACCGTTTACACTGTTGATTTAGAGGGTCCGATCAGCTTTTAAAAGTTGTCTCTGACTGTCTGCTTTAATGTTTGCAGATCCAAAGTAAATAGGTCAATGGCAATACTTTTTTTTGCGTTAAAATGCAATGAATGAATGGTGGGAAAACTCTTCTATGATGTTTTTATTTTTTGACTTGAAATTAATCTTGACATTTTTGGAGGCATAATTTCAAAAATATCTGAGTGATCAAACTGTCCTGTTTTCATAATGAGGAAAGTTATTATTAAATTATTAAAAGAATCACAGTAGTTTATCATAAAATCTTAATTTTACAAAATTATTATTATTTGAAAAATCTAAGTCATGGTTTGACTATGCAGGTAAAAGAACAATAAGACTTTTTATTTGACCTTTTTTATGACTTTTATGATTTTATCATTTTTATGACTGAATAATTCATGATTTTTGATTCATGATTCATACCTCGGGTCTTTATCGGGATAATTGCCACGTTGTATATGCTCAAATGTACTCAATGGGTTATTACTTTTTACTTAATGATTACATTCAAAATTGAACTTTTCATGAAAATAGTATAGACGTTTTTGTTTCTTTTTTAAACCATATGAAACCAACATGGTTTCAATAATGATTTTAAACTTGATTTTTCCTTCTTCTTTTTTTTTAAATCTTGGACACTGTCATTTGTCATTGGCCCGAATATCATAGGAATAGAAATTCATGATGGTGCTTATATTTGGCTTTTGTTTATAGGCTGTTTGATTTAGATGTTACAGTATGTTGGTGTTTACGGGCTCTAGGTCAGGGCTCTGCTTGAACAGTTCTTTATTAAAGGGATAGATAATGAAAATTGCTCTGCTTGAACAGTTCACCCAAAAATGAAAATTGTGTCATCATTTACACACCATCAAGTTGTTCCAAACCTGTATGAATTTATTTCTTCTACTAAACACAAAAAATAATATGGGTAACCAAACAGTTGATGGGACCCATAGTATGATTATTTGTTGTGTGTGTTTAGCAGAAGAAAGACATTCATACAGGTTTGTCTAATAAAGATTGTCAGGCATATGCAGAAAAACATTGTGGAACCTGTGCATGTGTTTTTGAGTCAGTCTTTTTTATTTATCCGGAAACAAGAGGCTCTCAGAGAAACAGACTAGATCTTTCTAAATATTACCCATCAGTCTATGAAGTGAGAGGCTCAAAGTATGAGAAAGCATCAATCTGTCACACCTCAATCATTCCTAATTTATGAACGTCACCTCAGTTGGGACGGAATGTTTCTTTAAAAATAGTTTTTCAAGAAGTTTTCTTAAAGATTTCAGTGTTTAATGTTTATATATGATTTATATTTTTGAATAATGTACAAATCACTGTAAGGTTCCTATGAGGAGACTGGTTGTGTCCTTTACAGGCGACACAGGGCTCATTTCTGTGGCACTGAAGGCTCGGATTGTTCAGGTGTGAATTTAACGACACATTTCAGGAGGAATGAATTTATAACAGAACAGGAAAAAAACACACCACAATCCACAACTGATATATCTAGGAACATCATATAGGAAAATTGTATTAAATTATGCTGTTGTCATGGATATTCAGTCATTTGCTCGTTTAGTTTCATTATCATAGACTTTTAGTTTGCTTCTCATTATTTCCTTTTGTCTTTGTTTCCCGAAATCATTAGATAGTATTGCAATTCATCTGATCATCACACCTGTTAGTCTTTTAGTTCGTTATCAGTATGTATTTAAGTTCATCGTTTCTCTGCCTTGATTGACAGTTATTGTTTGGGTTTATTGTTTGAATTCATCTTCATCTGATCTTCTTCTTATTCACTGTGTGTTAAACTGACTTATTTAAGGTTTACATCCTGCTGTGAAGATTATAAATTAAGACGGTAACAAAAACGCACTCGCTAAATTGTCCACATCTGTCTGTTACTCAGATATTATCTGTTTTAGATAAACCCGCCCAAAAACCGGTGCAAAAAAAAAGAACTAACTGTGATTGGTCACTTTACATGTCAGTCAGACGGTACTCGTCTAATTGGACAGTTATTGGCCATGAGCCACAATGAGCCTTTATTCAAAACCTTTGTGAATCAGTGAACAAGACATTACAATTAATTGGTTCACAATGATTCATATGCCGACATCAATAGCAATATGAATTCAGGGAAGAAGTACTCATTGCTGATATAGAAGTGTTCATCACTCAGAATTGAACGATTTTGGACTTTGTTTACCGGGTGTGGCTATGTGTGTGTGTATATAAATACACAAAGTGCGAACTATGACAGAGGGGTCAGACTAGGCACAGCTATAATATACTGTCCCCAATGAGGGGACAAACTGCTGACAGCTGAGATTTCATATATACAGCATAGGAGAGTCAAGTTAGGTCGTCTTTATTTATATAGCACTTTATACAATACAGATTGTTTCAAAGCAGATTCACAGCAATAAACAGGAACATAGTCAATGATGCAAATTTCATCAAATGTAAAACTAAAGTGCTACAAAGTGCTAAAAAGCAGCTCTACAAAGTCAGTTCAGTGTTGATTCAGTTCAGTAACTGTCAAGTTCATCGGTTATGAAACAAGTTCAATTCAGCTATAAGCAGCTCTACAGAAGGAAATAGTGTCGTTATTCATCCCGAGTCAGTTGATAGTTATAGACTGTACATGCATTTTTATAGTGACAGTCAATAAAAGTTGTATTTGTCAGCTCTTGATTTTTCCACTCCTCCCCTGAAGACAATTCATCAGAGGCCTTGAATGTGTTTCTTCTGCACATCAGTAGACTTGAAAAGAATATCTTATGCAAGCTTTATGTAAGGGTACTCTCTGTGGAGCAGAGCAAGGTCTTTTAAGAGGGTTCTGCAGTTTCAGTTTTGAAGAGGGCTGAAAACAGAAACCCCTCGGAAGTGAAAAGTAGAGCTATGATTTTCATCACCTTGTGGTGAAAAAAAAAAAACACTCACACTCTTAGACCTCAGTAAACCCCAGAATAATTAACAACTGATCAAATATACTTGATATCATTTTAGTTATTAAGTGTATTAATTATATTTGTTTATTAGTTATATGTAGTTATGTAGACAATTGAAACCACATATAAAAATATATTCGAATGCCTTTGTGTTATACAACAAAATAAATGGCATGTATTTAAAATAAATAAATACAGAAAGCATGCTTTTTCAAGCTAAATTTCACAAAAAGAAAGTTAGGTTTTAAATTCTAAAAGCATCTTTGATGTAGCCTATTGATAAAGAATTTGGAAACATAACTTGTTTTTATTTATTTTTTAATTTTTATTTTTTAATTTTTTTGAGATTATATCACTGACTTCTACTAAAAAATATCCTTGCCATGCAAAAATAAGTAGTTAATTTTGAGAAAAGGCCATCATTTGTGTTGGTGATGCCACTTGATTTAATTATGTCATTTAGACATTTTATTTGTGACAAAAGTCACAATTAAAATGTAAAAGTGTCCAAAAGTATCCAAATATTTTTGCCCATTCATACATGTGCTGCATGTCTGTATCATATGTTTATTTACATGCAGATTGTTTTGTAAATTATGTAAACAATTTAAGAGCATACTATTATTATACTAATAATATGTTATACTGTGCCATTATAGATTCATCATTTTATGACTACACAGCTATAACCTCATGTTAGTTGTGATTCAAGTTTTTTCAGCAGTTTAGTAAAACATAAACACTGACTAGACCCAGCAAGACATGTAAACACCACCACTCTCTCTCTCTCTCTCTCTCTCTCTCTCTTTCTCTCTCTCTCTCTCTCTCTCTCTTTAAAGACACGCTCTCAGTGTCCAGTAATGAAGGAGGACTTTCGGGCAGTGCCACGCTGCAGCCGGGTCATTTGCAGAGCTCTCCTGGACCCAGACGGCCCGGAAATACTCTGCGCAAGTGGCTGACCAGTCCCGTCAGACGACTCAGCAGTGGCAAAGCAGACGGCCACGTAAAGAAACTCGCACACAAGCACAAGAAGAGTCGAGATGTTCGCAAGAACGCAGACCCCGGCTCACAGAAAGACTCAGATGACAGTGCCGCCACACCACAAGATGAGACCATAGAGGAGGTTGGTGACCAGAAAACCAATAGTTGGTGACCACACAAACCTTTTACTTTTGTCAAGTGTATTAGCTTGATGAGCAAATCAGTTAAACAAAAAATCTGCATTGAATTGTGTATCAATGTATTATATAATTGTTTGCATGCATTCATGTGGATCATTCGAAAGTTTGGGGTCGGCAATATATATATATATTTTTTTATTTAAGACATTAATACTTTTATTCAGCAAGGATAAATGAATTAATCAAAAGTTACAGTACATTTGATATTGAAAGTATTAGGATTTCCACAAAAAAAAAAAAAAAAAACATTAAGCAGCACAATCATTTTCAATTGTGATAATTATAAGAAATGTTAATCAAGCACCAAATCAGCATATTCAAATTATTTTTAAGGGTCATGTGACTGAAGACTGGAGTAATGGCTGCTAAAAAATTTAGCTTTGCCATCACATTTTAAAATACAATAAAATAGTAAATTGTAATGAAATTCCACTGTATTTTTGATCAAATAAATGCAGGCTTGGTAAGCGTAAGAGACTTTCAGAAACATTTAAATCTTATAGACCCCACACTTTTGAATGGTATATTCAATTATCTATACAATTGTTTACTTTTTAAAAAAAGGTTTGCAACAGTGAAAATGGTTAAAACAGTTTGTAGACAAGTAAATGTCTATGGTAGTTTGTTAGTTGCCACTCCTATCCTGGTAAATGCATTTGAAACGTCAATGAAGGCAGAAGTAAATGTAGCATACTGTGTGTTTTTAAGTGTTGCGCTGTATGATTTGTAACTGAAGAGTTATTTATGTCTTGCGGTTTCCAGTGTAGAGCAGTTATAAATACAGTGCAGCGCTTCCCCTTGTGATATTTTGGTATAAAAATGTGCCGCAGCTGCCGAGCTGTTTCATTGCTTAACAATGTTTATCTCTCTTTATTTCTTTCTTTCTGTTTCTCTCTCTTCTGTCCTCACAGAGGATGAGAAATGAGGGCTTGAGCAGTGGCACTCTGTCTAAGTCTTCCTCCTCAGGGATGCAGAGCTGTGGAGAAGAGGAGGGAGAGGAAGGGCCAGACTCGGTTCCCCTGCCGCCCCCTATGGCCATCCAACAGCACAGTCTTCTGCATCAGGACTCCCAGGAGGACAAGGTAACTGCTGAAGCGTCGCCAAATCAACATGGATGGGTTTTGAAATCCATTTTGATTTGATATTACAGTACATTACTTTTTTGAAACCTGCTATTTTGGACTAAACGAAGTAAATCGTTTCATAAAGTCAACATGAAATCTTATTTGGCTCTGTTACATACTTAAAACACGTTCTTGGTCTTATCATCATCAGTGCATGTTTAAAAAAATAATAATAATAAAAAAAAATATATATATATATATATAATATATATATATAAATATTTGGTAACACCTTATTTTACAGTGTCCTTGTTACATATGTTACATGTACTTACCATAGTAGTAACAGTACATTATGCATAATTACATGCAACTGGCCCTAAACCAAATCCTAACACTATAGTAAGTACATGTAGTTGCTTAATATTACTCAGTACTTAAATATATAATTACACTGTAACGATGACACCTTAAAATAAAGTGTAACCAAAAATTCCTTGCATCAAAATGAAATGTAAATGAAACTTGCTCCACCGCACCAGATTCAATAGGACATTGCGTTTTGGCTGATGTCACCTAGTGTCAGTGCAGTCAAATCCACAATATTATTGATTTGCCTGCACAGACACTATTGGTTGAGAACTGAACTGAGCTGGACGATGCAGACCACCTGCTTTATAGATGAAATGAACTAATTTAATAGTTGATGATCTGACTGAACTTACTTCAGCTGAACAATACATTTTTTTTTGCTGTAGGCCTACAACCGAAATTATATTTTCCTGTTATCACTGTAAGGCTTCTTTGAAACAATCTTTATTGAATTAAGTGCAATATAAATAAGGTTGACTTGACTTGACTTGACTTGACCAAGGCTGTGCAAGCTATAGGTCAGTATTAACTAACAGCCGAATAGGCTACTGTTGTACATCTTACAAATAGTTAATGCAGTAATTTAATGCAGATTCATGTAATAGCAAAACAAATAGGGTAACACTTTATTTTGCAGTTTGTTACACATTACATGTAGTTACTATAGTAATTACTATAAATTGTGCTGCATTACATGAAGACTACCTAAACCACACCCTAATCTAACCTAACACTATAGTTAGTACATGTAGTTAATTATTATTACTCAGTACTTAGATGTATAATTACACTGTAACACAGACACCTTTAAATAAAGTGTAACCGATAAAGTTTAAAAACTACTGGGATACAGTGAGATGCACTTGAGGTTGAGGGTTAATTTCCTATTTCGCTTTGAAATTTGTCAGATTACGAAGTAGAATGTGTTGCAAATGCCATTTCATATTGACTTTAACCTATGGTAATGATAGCTTAGAAGAAGACCAGTGAGGTCTCTGTCAGGCATCTCTAACTGCTGTCTGTTTTCTCTTTGTTTCTTAATGTTCTCCAGCATTATGTTGATTTCTGTTCTGCCTCTGTTTTGTCTCAGTTTCCTTATCTCTCTATGTAGTCTTCTCTCCTCCAGCCGTCTCCTGTTCTTTCCTTCTATTCAGTCTTTTTTCTACTTTTCTACCTCATCCTTGCATATTTTCCTTCTTTGTTTGAATACTCCACGCGTCCTCAGTTGTGCTTTGCCAGAACTTGAGGCACAGATTCAGTAGCATTCTGACTTCTGATTGTTATTACCTGTGAAAGCCCTTCTGTCCGTGACCTTTATGTGCTTTTTAATGGAGTATTTGTGTGTACGATCACATGTGGTGGGCCATGTATGCACTTACTCTTTACCCAAAACAACCCAAATCTTCCAAACCAAAGTTCCTACTTCCGTCCCCCCCATATTAGCCCCTACCACTCTGAAATCAGCCCCCTGATTGGCTGGCGAATCCAGAAACCACACTCATTACCATATTTGGAATGGAATGTTTCCGCCTTCAGTGTCAGAACACTACAATGGTGAGCATCGTTGCAGATTCACATAATAAATGAATATTGAAGTCTAGTCAATTATGTAACTATAACCCAAAAGTGAAGTCACTCCACTTAATAAATTAGTCCTCATGGGGGAAAAGACAGGTAGGGCATTTAACATGCAAATTAGACTACTTAGTTAACCACCAATAAATAATCAGTTGATGAGTAAGCGGTATATCCCTTTTGAAAAGAAAAAAAAAAGAAACAGTGGAAACAAGCCTAAGGTGGTAGTCTTGCTGTTTCCCAACCTGACCAAAATTGTTTGATAATTTCTTTTTTTTTCTTCTTTTTTTTTAATTCATAACATTTATGATAGTCCTACCTTTGTGAGATTCTAAATATTGTCACTTGTTTTCTTTTTTACATAGGCTACCTCCCGTCTATCTGGACGTCCCAGCAGTTCAGAGACACCGAGTGCAGCTGAACTGGTCAGCGCTATTGAGGAACTCGTCAAGAGCAAAATGGTAGGAGATCACAGTCCATCATTTCACATTGAATATTTTTATATTGTCCACTAAATTCTTTTTTCTCTCTCAGAGTCTGGAGGACAGGCCCAGTTCTCTCCCTGTTGAGAAAAGAGATGGCAGTAGTCCTTCCTGCATCCCATCGGATAACTCCTTCCTGTCTTCCTCCTCTCCCATCGATGAGATGGACGAGCGCAAGACTGGCTTTCTCAAGAGACGACAGTGCGTCCCTCTCTTATTTTCCTCAGATATTTCCTCTTTATAGTTATTGTTCTTGGTGTTAAACGGGCCTTAAGGCAGCACCGAAATCGAATCTCTTCCGTGGAACCTTGTAAGTGACTGACTTGGAATATGAATCACATCAGGGCTTCATTTCTCAATACAAATGATGACACTTTGACCTCTGCACGAAAAGTTTTGCAGACAGTAGCATAGAAGTTTTAAAAAAGCAGGACTGGTACTTAAATAAATGGCAAAAAGAGCAAAAGAAGATGAAAGAGGTAACGATTTTAAGACAGAAAAGAGTCATGCCGACTTGATACATCATAGAAAGTAAAAATAACTCTTTAGACATGAGGGACTCGTTTTAAGACTCCTTACTATATTGGTATGCTCTTGTTGAATGTAAATTAGTTCAATAAGGATAATTTCGAATATTGGTTGTACATTACGATATATCATGCGAATTGCCTTGTAATTATTGTGTTTGCTTTAAAAGGTCAGTGGCAAACTGGGTCAAAGCTATAGTCTGAAATTTGAGCATCACATTATAATGCTTTACATTGGGTTGAGTTTACTCTAGCTTCAAGATTTATTCCATAGAGTTCAATGCATTGAGGAACATTAGCTACAGTATGTTTCCATCCAAAGTTTAACTATTTGCACAAAATCACATAAAACATTTGCGAATAAAGCACAGTGAGTTGAAGAGCTTTCTGATAAACTGGCACTAAAAATCAAGGTTGCACTACGTGTACTTACAGTGTACTTACCTTAGAAATTGCTGGGTAATATAAGGTAACTGCGTGGGTTAAGGCAGGGGTCGGCAGCCTATGGTACACTGAGGGTTAATCACTGGCACGTGAGCAAAGGTGAGAGAGATGTATGTGTTTCATTCAGAAAAAGTACCTCGTGCCTGCATACAGATGTACATTTTGAGGTAATCGTTCCTCATAGTAACACAGCTTGTTATATTAAGGTAGGAGTTATACATACTATTAAAGCGTGAGAATTAAACTGCGCAAGTCAATAAAAGCGCGCTGCTTTAACAAACCATTACTGACTGACAGCGAACAGCTTGTTCATAGTCAATGCTATAAATGTCATGTGAAAGGGTGCATAGGCAGCATTGATTCCTGTAGAGTACTATAATTAGCATCAAAAAATACGTAGCACTCTCAAATATTGAGTACATTTTAATAAGATTTCATATTTAGAAATATTTTTACAGGTACTAAATGTGTTTTTTTCACTCCACCTGCCATTTTGGTTTAAATTGAAATGTTCTTTTCTTTTCCAGTTATGTTCTGCTGGAATTGGTCGAGACAGAGAGGGACTACGTGAGAGACCTTGGTGCAGTCGTGGAGGTGGGATTATATTCAGTTCTTTTAACAAACACCGTACTGAGATCACTATGGTGACCACTTGTAACCGAACACATTAATTCAAGTAAAAACAATTGGCAGCTGCTTTCAGGGTTAAGTTCTGTTTGTTCAATAGTCTGTATCTATTGAGGGCTTACACAACTTGTTGTGAATTGATCACATGACCTGTTTGACACGGAGTGTCTCTCTGAAAGGAAATGAGATTTGCTGCTAATTCTGAATGATGGCTCAGTGTGATCATGTGTTTTATCTGTCACTGTCTACATGGTAACTGTACTCATGTGTTCTGGCACCTGCAGGGCTACATAAGCAGGATGAAGGAGGAGGGTGTACCCGACGACATGAAGGGCAAAGATAAGATTGTCTTTGGGAACATTAACCAGATTTATGACTGGCATAAAGAGTATGTGAAAATGATGCACTTAGCTTCCATCCTCTCAAATACCATATTAAGACCCTACTTTAATTTTCTGGCATTAATGTTAATGTAAACCTCTGCTCTTTGTAGCTTATTTCTTAGTGAACTGGAGAAGTGCTTGGAGGACCCTGATAGGCTCGCACCCCTGTTTATCAGACAGGTATGATGTGATTTCACTCCTACTAAAGCCCTATTCGGACGGGACTAGTTTTCTAAACAATGTTTGAATGTTATCACTCGCCATCTGTGATTTCATGTACGATTCGGTCAGGATTAACATCACCATGTTTATTACAGAGGTGGGGGTGTTTTATTCTAGATGCGGGCGTTACAGAAAATCATGTGCTGTGCTTGCGTGCATCACGTATGACATGTCTTTTAATTTATTATTTGTTGATATAATTTGAATTTATTATAAAAACCCTATTTAAGTAAACTGCACAAGTTTATAGCAGTGGCTGTTTATAATAAATTTGCAAAAGTGAGAGAAATCTAGATAAATATCTTAGTCTTACCTGTCACAGATATTAAAATTGGCAGTCTTAGCAAGTTTCTGTGATTTGGCTCTATTTATTAATTTTGTAATGTTATTTTTTTCGTTGGAGATCATCCATATTGAAACTAATATTGTCAAACGGTAGCTCAGGTAGGTCAAAAGATGCAGGTGGAAAAGCATTAGTATAATGCAATATCAGCAATCACAGACATTCGCATTCCGACGGGATTAGATTTCTCAGAGGACCGTTGAGTTTACCGAAAAACAGTAGGTAATTTGCTCTGGAATTTTGAAAAAGATTGTGTGAGACTTGGTAGATTCAGAGGGGATCAGAAGGCGCAACGTACTGTGAAACACAAATTTCTCTACATCCCCCTGGAAAACTAGTCCCGCCCGAATAGGACAACTACAATTGCAAGGTGCATCTGTGTTAAATTCAAAGGTGAAGTGTGTATTTTCTGTTCTGTGAAGTGTGTATATCTACTATTGGTCAGCTAAACTGATAGTCCCGTCCCTAACTTACATAACTGGTTGAGCTTCAATGTTGCCGAGGCGAGTCATTTTGGGGGGTGTTTCCCAAAACCATCGTTAGCCAACTATATATGGTTGCAATTTCTATCGTTACCAACATACAGCAGTTTAATGGTTCTGTGTTTCATGAAACTATAGTTCAAATGAACATTCGCAAACAGCATCACAAACTTTCACGAACTACAGCTCTCGACTTGTGGTTCATTTATAAAATGAACTGCTTTCTTTTATTCTGAAAATAAACTAATCTGATTGTCATGTTCTGTGTTGGTTTTATTTCCTGTACTCTCAGTTTGTATGTTCTTACTTCCTGTGTTGCGTTCCTGTTTTCTTTGTTTTAGTTTCCATTGCTGTATAGGTTGTTTCTATAGTTACTAATAGTTTATTTAGTATGATGATTAATGGTAATGATTCTGACTTCTGTCTCTGAAATTTTGTTTTGACCACAGGAACGAAGACTCCACATGTACATTGTGTACTGCCAAAACAAGCCCAAATCAGAGCACATTGTTTCAGAGTACATCGACACATATTTTGAGGTAAGACTCAAGTCACTGTCTGCATCCTGCCTGACATTTTAAACATGAGTCATGAAAAGTGAGACAGACTCATAACCACACTCATCTTTCCTTTGTATCTTCATCAGGATTTAAAGCAGAGGTTAGGCCACAGGCTACAGATCACAGATCTACTGATTAAACCAGTGCAGCGGATCATGAAATACCAGCTTCTGCTGAAGGTCAGGCAGGGAAATTGCAGAAGCAATGTAGCCATTCTTTCTAGTATTACTGACCCATACAGTCTCATCATGCTTATGTGAAGCATGGATGATCTTTGAGAAAAGATATTTTTCTTGTTTTATTCTGACATCCGTGTTCTGATTGCATAATTTTAGGATTTTCTTAAGTTCTCCAAAAAGGCTGGTTTGGACACTGTAGAATTAGAGGTAAGTGTATTTGTCAAGACATGGGTTTGTGCTTAACTTTTAAAAACCACCTAGCAACACCCTAGCAACGACCCACTACACCTTAGTAATACACTGGCAAATTTTACACAAGCAAGCACCAGTCATATTTTCTTCAGAAAAATGAAAAATGTAGTTGTTAACATTGCTGTATGCTCTCTCACAGAAAGCGGTAGAGGTGATGTGTGTTGTTCCTAAACGCTGCAATGACATGATGAATGTTGGACGCCTCCAAGGATTTGATGTAAGATGAATTTCCTTTTTTACAAAAAAAGTATGAGCGTGTAGGTGGGAAGTTAAAAGCACAGCCATTAACAGTTGTATGTACATAAATTAGCAGTAATTCCTTTAATCCTGATTCAGCTAAAAGGCAACAAATCAAACCAAGAATGGCAGTGAATTTTCATCATTCCCTGGAAAGAGTTTAGATGCCTGGCAAAATTCACATTCCGAGCAACTAAAACACTGACCTTGCCTCCAAATAAAAAACATGGGAGCATCACACACTATTTTGAAATAGACTGCATAGAGAGTCATGTTGTGAATGTTTATTATACAATTTTTTTTTACCTAAGGCACGGTCACATTTCATAGAAATTTTGTGTGTAAATAGTTTTTATACTGTTGTTGGGATGTATGAAGCAGAGCTCACACAATAGTAATTTTCAAACAAAGCAGCTTTCTGTTTGTTAACATGGAAAATCCACATGAATAACTTGAACCTGTTGTGAAATCTGTATAGGGAAAAATGGTGCCCTCACTCAAAATTCCAGATCATGTTGATTCCTATTGAAATGACTGGATTTCACATGTGAAAATTTGCCACAAAAAAACAAAAAACAATGGTAAATGTGACCACACCTTGAATGTAAATAAGCCTTTACCCTGGGATTGATTACTAAGAGTCTCATTTTCGTTTAATACTTTTTATTACAGTTTTTTACTTTTTAGTGGTATGTTTGCACATGCTAGGGAGTTTTAACTTTTCTGTGGACTGAACATTGTTTATTTTATGTTTGTGTTCAGGGTAAAATTGTAGCCCAGGGCCGACTGATTCTCCAGGACACCTTTATGGTCTCAGACCAGGACGGTGGTCTCCTTTCTCGCATGAAGGAGAGACGCGTCTTCCTCTTTGAGCAAATAGTTATCTTCAGTGAACCTCTGGATAAAAAGAAGGGCTTCTCTATGCCAGGTTATCTGTTTAAGAACAGCATAAAGGTGTGTAGACAGAACCACTGCTGTTGAAAACACTGTGCTCAAGACACAGCATAGCAACTCATCTCATTCTTCTTCTGTTATCTATCTCTATCTCTCTCTCGACTCTGCAGGTCAGTTGGTTGGGTCTAGAGGAGAGTCCTGACAATGACCCTTGTAAGTTTGTTTTGACCTCAAGGTCATCAACTGGCAGTACAGAACACTATGTCCTCCATTCCTCCAACCGGATGGTTTCCCAGGCCTGGATCCAGCAGATCAGCAGCATCCTGGAAAACCAGAGAAACTTCCTCAATGGTAATGCAATTTTAGAGTTTCCAACAAAGGAGGTTATTGGTTTAATATCTGTAAACCAAAAGGTTGTTGGTGTTTAGCCCCACAAACTATCTTAACCTCAAGTTGGTCCTGTGGGATTGTTCCTGTAATGTGTTTACTATATGTTGCTTTAGACCAGGGGAATCCAATGCTGCTCCTGGTGTGCCAATGTCCTGCAGAGTTTAGCTCCAGACTGCCCTAATACACATTGATTAGCTGTTTCAGGTGTGTTTAAATAGGACTGGAGCTACACCCTGTAGAATAGTGGACCTCTGGGAGCAGGATAGGACAGGATAGAACATTGTTGAGAACATTCACACATGAAAATGTCTCAGATGATTGAGTTAAAGTATTTAACCTAACTTGTCTCTTGTTGTCCACTCAGCACTGACTTCACCCATTGAATACCAACGGAACCATGTAGGAGCAAGCGGTCTTGGAGGACCCAGCAGCAGTGGACTTCCAGGGGGTAGCAGCAGCTCTTCCATGGGTCCCGGCTGTGGCTCCCGATCCCGAGCTTCCCGAATCCCTCAACCTTCCTCTCGTCTCCCTCAGCCTGTGCAGCACCACCACGCCCCCACCCCAGATGACCGCACTTCAGGTACGTGCCCTCTTCCTGACCAGGACCTTAACAGTGAGGTCCCTAGGATGCGGGTCCTGGAGAGCCCCTTGAAGGAGCTACGCGAGGAAGCCCAATCAGGGACACCTATTCCAAGAACTCCAGTTGCGTCCCAGTCTCTCACCCTAACGAAGCCTCGTCTAAGAGTCCCGTCACCCATTCTCTCCCCCTTGAACCCTCAGAACTTTACACCTTTCACACCAGGCATCAAAGCCCAGAAGGGTTCCCCTTTTTGGGTCTCGATGCCAGCTTCTCCCACTGGCAGGCCTGGCTCTTACACAGAGCAGAGTGACACGTTAAGTCGCAACCAGTGTCAGACTCGCAGGCACTCAGCCCACAGTAAGGAGTTGGACCGCATCAGTACTTGCTCCTCCACCAGTGAGCAGTCCCTGCACTCCACTCACAGCAATGGGGTAAGAGCCAAACTCTAGCTCCTGGCTTCAGTGAGGCCTAGTCCTGCTTCACCTCCACCTCCAGCTTCATACTAACCCGCTGGGGTGTGTAATTGTGCCTGGTCCTAAAAGAGGATTCTCACAGGCTGTTGTGGATATTAACTGGCCTGGTTTGACTGTGCTGTGCAACTAACAATGTACACTGTTAAACAGGATAACTTCTCAAGAGTTTCTCAGAAACTCTGTGCATCCATTGACTATCTCTGCTGATTCTATCTGCTTTGAACTGGCAGGATTTTCTTTCCTTAACAGCCCGTGAAGACCTAATATGCAAGCATTGGGAGCACGTAAACCAGCCAACTAACAATTACTAACACATTTTTTTTCCCTTTTTAACCTGCTTACTGCTTTTTTGTCAGAAATGCTTTTTGAAAATATCCCCATAAAATCCCCTGCAGGCTTATTTCCTATTGAAACAAGAACATATCAAAGGGTTTATTCTTTTTTTTAAATAGCAAATAGGCTTTGGTTACACAGTCATGAACAGTAATTTATTACTTGCAAGTCAGAACCAGGCAGTATTTGAGGTAATGATATTCTAATTCTATAAAAACATTTTATTGGACAAAAAATCTGGGTTCTCCCAAAGTGCAGTATGAGTCATTCATGTATTTTGTCTGTTTCCTGAAAGATAAAGATTGTACTTTAAATGTGTTTATCTGTTCAAATATATTGTGTCAACTTTTAGCAGTCCACTAGCAAATAGATGGTCATGAAGTTAAAAGACATGGACTAAAAGCCACAAAACTCCAATATTGATTTCATGTTGTCTTGAAGGGTTAGATTTCCTCTCCTAACCAACAGAACTTAAAGGGTAATCACACTGACGGTAATTTGCAGAGGTGGACGAAGTACACAACTTCCTTACTTGAGTGAAAGTACAGATACTACTGGTCAAATATTACTCCGTTACAAGTAAAAGTTGTAAAGACCTATTTTTACTTAAGTAAAAGTACAGAAGTACTCGTTTTTAAAAATACTTAAGTATCAAAAGTAAAAAGTAAATGTCAATGCATTGTTTTATTATTGTTGCATTGTTGTATGTAATACTTAAAGTACCGTATGCCTCTGAATCTACGCCTGCCTACCCTCATATCAATATCACATTTATTTCTAGAACACAGTTCCAGTAGTGGGATTGAATGTGAGATTGAATGTAAGATTGAATTGAAAGATTGAAGATTGAAGTGCACTCAATAACGTCCACAATGGTTTCGGACACCCAAATGGCTGTTCCCTCAAATATTGCCCTATTTAAAGTTTTTTGGCTTTTAGTATGAATATGTTAGCTAGTGTGCTCCAAAAAAGTGACAAAAGTCGCATTTAGAAGACCAAACCCAACGTTGAAAATGAAAATCAGGTTTATGTCAGAATCCAATGTCAGATTGACATTGATCTCCAACGTTGGACAGACGTTGTATTGTGGTTGAAAATGAAAATCGGGTTGACATCAGAAACCAACATCAGTCGGGTTCTGACGTCAACCTGTCTTTTATTTTCAATCAATATCCAACGTCAATCTGACGTCGGGTTCTGACGTCAACCCAACTTTCATTTCCAACCAAAATGCAACCCCTGCAACCAAAATCATCCACTGACTGATGTTACTTTCTACTCAAGGACCTTGACAGATTTGTAGTGGAGTAAAAAGTACGATATTTGTCTTTCAAATGTAGTGAAGTTAAAGTAAAAAGTTTCCAGAAAAAATAATACTCAAGTAAAGTACAGATACTCAAAAAGTGTACTTAAGTACAGTACTCAAGTAAATGTACTTTGTTACTGTCCACCTCTGGTAATTTGCTGCAACAAAGAGGCCAGAAGTTATTCGTTTTTAATGAGTAGGTGATTAGAAGCAACATGAGCAAAAAAGATAGTTGGCGATGCAACAAAGTTCAACATGTTCCAAGTTCCAACGACTATCGGTAGGAGCATAGACATTGTAACCAACAGTACAGCATCTGGGCAGCAATTTTAAGTGTGAACTGTCAGTGTGAACGACTCCAGTGTATCTCGAAAGAGGTTCTTGTAACTAAAATGATTTTGCTTTATAAATAATATTTTCCTTGAACTGCTCTCACTTGCTTCATTCATGCTCTCTTAAATGTCCAGCTTACTAAATGTTTCAACACATTTCACATACAAACATATTGAATAAAATGTAAATCATGTCAAATGTGTGGTGTTATGCTGATGTTTTGCTTATGTTTCTGCTCTCAGAGTGAAAGCAGCAGCAGCAGCAGCAGTGTGTCGACCATGTTGGTGACCCAGGACTATGTGGCTCTAAAGGAGGATGAGATCAGTGTATATCAAGGAGAGGTTGTGCAGATATTGGCCTCTAACCAGCAGAACATGTTTCTAGTTTTCCGTGCCTCGACAGATCAAGGCCCAGCAGCTGAGGGCTGGATCCCCGGTTACGTTTTGGGTCACACCTCCACCATCATTCCCGACTATCCCGACGGAACCCTCAAGTGAGGATTGGTTATTATTTGTTATTTATTACAGATGGACTAAGTAGTCAGATCTAGGATGAAGAAGCACCATATGGTTTGACTTTTTTTGTTATGCACAATGTCAGCAATGTAATGTTTGCTTACCAGGGGTAACCTTAGCCATGTGTGATACTCTTGGCACACGGAGGCGTAATCACTGGCATGTAAGCGATAAAAGCAAAATTAAAAAATTTAATTAAATGGGTGCAATAATTATTTTGTTTATTCTAGAAATACTAAAGTAATTCACATCTGCCAAACAGCTATCTTTGTGGTTAGGTTTAGGGTACCTTCAGCTTCACAGCGTTTTGTCGTATTGTTACTAAACTGCTTGAGTGTAGTGCAATTTGTATAATAACAATAATAATAATATTCATTCAATAAGGGTATAAGGGTATTCAGGGATTAAGGAATTCATTAATGGATATTTATGGAAGCTTGTTTCAGCCACAGAATATAATTTTAAAAGATAATTCACGCAATTCTGACTTTATGACTCGCAATTGCGACTTTATATCGCGCAAGTCAGAATTGCAACTTGTGAGATCTGAACTCGCAATTGTGAGAAAAAAAGTCGCAATTACCTTTTTTATTTTTTATTCTGTGGCGGAAACAAGCTTCTATAGATATTTGCTTTATATTTAGTGTAAAAAAAAAATTTCTTTCGAGAAGTTAGTAAATGCATCAGAAATATCTTGTCATTTACTTCCATACAAATAAATGGCCTTTCTTACTATTATATTATATTATATTATATTATATTATATTATATTATATTATATTACACGTTATTTTAATGTGAAGTTGTTACAGTTTAATTACACAAATGTATTAAAACGTATTAATTAAGTACATGTACTTACTTTAGGGTTAAGGTTAGGGTTAGTTGCTTGTAATTATGCATAATTTACTGTTATTACTATAGTAAGTACATGTAACGTGTAACTACGTCACCTTAATATAAAGTATTATATTATATTATATTATATTATATTATATTATATTATATTATATTATATTATATTATATTATATTATATTATATTATATTATATTATAGCAGTTACATTTTAAAATAATGGGTCATGTTGCAACAAAACATCAAAACCCATCAACCTTCTATAATACATTTCAAAATTTAAGAGGATACTCAACATAAATGTTGAATGGGACTTGATTTTATACATAAGGAATTGATTGTAACATTTTTAAAACGTCTAGGTTATGTAACCACGCTTCCCTCAGAAGTGAAACTCTACACTGCATCGTCAGTTCCACTTCGAAATGGAAATAAAAGAGGATCAAGTTATTTTTATTAAAATGATGATGCTTTTGAGTAATGTGCACTGATGAATGGTCTCAATAAAACAAAGAATGTGTATTAAGCATGTAAACAGGTTCATTTTGAGTTCACGATGACCTTTAATTTACTACAAATTCTGTGCAAAAGTGCAAAAACATCCGCTTATGACTCACTTAGAAAAGACCATAGTTTTAAAAGGATATTGACGTCTTGTTTGTTGTCTAATATTTATAGTCTAACTTTGAATTAGTTGTCACAAGAACAGTGCTATTTTTGTCATACAGGAAGTCTTCATCATGGCACACAGCTCTCCGCATCAGACGAAAGTCCGAAAAGAGAGACAAAGAGGGCAGAAAAGAGAACAAACCAGAGAATGGCTTTCGCAAGTCTAGAGATGGACCCGCCAATAAGGTTTCTGTAAAGGTACTGCTTTAACAGTCTGATGATTTATTATGTAATTAATTTCATGGTTTTGACAAATTTTACATAATTATGAAACTACATTATTGCTTTTTTTTTTTTCTTCAGCTTTTGAATCCCAACTACATTTATGATGGTAAGTAAGAATATTGCTCTTTCGTTCTTGGAAATCTCTCTGAATATATTGAATCTATTCATGTGTCATAATGAAACAGCCATATGACTGTGTGTTTCTGAATTGCTGGCAGCAGTTCCCCTAGAGTTCACGGTCCCCCTGTGTGAGGTGGTGTGTGACAGGGGTGACAGTGTTACTCTCCGCTGTAAGATCTGTGGGCAGCCCAAAGCCTCGGTCTGCTGGAGAGGGCCTGACCAGAGCACTCTCAGCAGTGGTGGAAGATACACACTCACACACAGGTAAAACCAGTGCACAGTGTCATGCTGTTATACAGACTGCAGGTGGCGCTTTTGCTTTGTTTTCTGATGGAATGTATTGTGAGAGATGAACAGTCATTTTGCTACTTTCATTTGAACTGTTTACTGAAAGAAACTCGGTACGTGCTCAATATTTCCATGATGTTGTCTTCGTGTTGTTCATTGACTGCATTTGGTAATTTGGACAAAAACAAGTTCATTTACTTTTTTAATTTATTTTTATTTAAATATTTTATTTATTTTTTACGATTTGTCATTGATGTCGGTTAGACAAAATGGTAACGCTTTACAATAAGGTTCATTAGTTAATGTGTTTGATTTTAATAATGTATTAGTAAATGTTGAAATTAACATCAACTAAAATTAATAAATGCTGTAGAAGTATTGTTCATTCGTAGTTCATTTTAATTAAAGGTAGTTACTAATGTTAACTATTGAACCTTATTGTAAAGTGTTACCAACAAAATTAATCTCTTATCTTGAAACGTAGATTATTTCCTTTGTGAGCAAAATTCCTGATTACAATTTTTAAATTTTATAATTAAAATGTTGTCGAAATGTAAGTGCACTAAATATCAAATCTTTAAGGAATAGTTCACCAAAAAATGAAAATCATCCCCTAATTTACTCACCCTCAAGCATTCCTAGGTTTATATGACTTTCTTCTTTCAGCCAAACACAATTGGAGTTTTTGAAGCTCAATAAAGCGCATCCATTCATCATAAAAGTAATTCATACAACTCCAATGCCTACTCTATTCACTCCCATTGTAAAGCTTAAGAGCCAGGATATTATTTAATATAACTCCGATTGTGTTTGGCTGAAAGAAGAAAGCCATATACACCTAGGATGGCTTGAGGGTGAGTAAATTATGGGATACTTAGAATTTTTGGGGGAACTATTCCTTTAATTAAAAAATTATATTGGTTATCAAAAAAAGCTTGGTTAAAAAAAAGTAAAGCGTAAAAAACAAAGTTGTAATGTAAAAACATAAGAAGTGAAAATGTACAATAATCAACAATCGCTTCCAAAATAAAAAGTGTATACTGTGTATAATTATATAAATACACACATATGCATGTATATAATTATTAAAAATGTATTATTTATATATAAAATATTTATATATAATATAAATTATGTATAAATATATATTATACAGTTGTATATACATGCACATATTTATTAAATATATACATACATATGTGTGTATTTATATATACAAGATAATTATTCACAGCACACACACATATATTATGTAAACACAAACTTTTATTATGGATGCGATTATTCGTTGCCCAGCGCTAATCTAGTAATCCAGAGAAGCATGTTTTGAATAGACAGAACTACGCTGGTTTTGCAGTTAATTTTTGTGTCCTAATTATTCACTTTTTGTTCAGTGAGACAGGGGAAGTGACCCTCCGTATCTCACCTGCCGCTCTGGACGACAGTGGCACCTACACCTGCATCGCCTCCAATGACGTGGGCTCAGTGACATCATCAGCCTACCTCAGAGTCATCGGTCAGTTGATTTCTGTCCCCAATGTTCAAAAACAAAACGTTTAACTGTTACCAGCAGAGTCACTGACGGTGTTGGTTTTTTCGTAGGCACTTCCTGTGACGGTATCCTCTGGAAGGATAACTTTGAGTCCCTCTACACTGAAGTCATGGAACTGGGGAGGTACCGTACAAATCAAATATCCTCACATACTGGATTAGCTAAATGAAGATATAAAATAAAACATACTTATTTATCTCCCGTCCATCTGTAGAGGCAGGTTTGCCGTCACTAAGTGGTGTGAGCAGAGAGGAAGCAGGCTATCAGTGGCCGCTAAGCTAGTAAACAAGAAGCTAATGCGTCGAGAGCAGGTGGTTCAAGAGCTGGGCGTCCTCCAGTGTCTTCAGCATCCGCATCTGGTGGGCCTGCTGGACACCTTTGAGACCCCAGCCAGTTATGTTCTCATCCTGGAGATGTATGTGGACTTCTTTTCTTTATCTGTAACAATATAATCTTCTCACACGCTAATGATAATACCGTCGGTTGATTTAGGAAAGTGTGAGTTTTTTGTTGAAACACATTTTCTCTTTTTTGCATGTCAGCGCTGATCAAGGTCGTCTCCTGGACTATATTGTTAGCTGGGGGAACTTGACTGAAGAAAAGGTGTCTCTTTACCTACGGGATGTTCTAGAAGCTTTACACTACCTTCACGCATGCAGGATTGCTCATCTTGACTTGAAGGTGGGCCTTCCCATTGAATTATTCTTTACAAATGTGTAGATCATTTGGGGAAGGGGTTGGGGGGGGGTGAAGCACTGAATGCCCTGAAGAACATTCAGTGCTTAAATTATAATTATTTTACACTGACATCATCTTAATAACAAGGGATAACAATAAAAAGCTTCATACATTGTCTTAAATAATAAAGACTATTAATAACAGGGAGGAATTTAAGCAATAGTGAAAGCATAGAAGAAGAAGTTTGATGAGTCAACAGGATGCAGTAAAGTGCTTACAGAACAAACACATTTAGCATGTAAATGTCAAATTAAATGGAAAGTTTATCACTTAAACACAAAACATTTAACAAGCATATTTCAAATGCAAATAACTTCTTCCTGGTTACAGCTATTAGTCTAAACACAAACAAATGCATTAAGAGTAAAAAAAAAAAAAAAAGAGAAGCATAAATAAATTCTTCCATGCCGTGAATATTAATTTAAGCATTAGACACAGGGTTTTAAGAAACTAGGGTGTGTAATGGTATATGGACAATTTAGTTAATAATTCAATAACAGATGACAGACAAAGATAATCCCAGTAAAAGAGATTAATCTGAAAGGTACATTTATTCTACAGTATGACTATACAGGAATATGAATATATACATATTTAATTGCCCATATTTGAATTGATGATATGTCATAATGGCATCACTATGCATTCAAGAATGATTTCAAACCAATAGCCTTTAGGTCTTGATAAAATTCTAAAATGTCTGAAATAATTCATTCAATTATTGAATAATGCTTGTCTTCTGATCTCTCCCTTTTTTTTTTCTCTACATATGTTAAAATGTACAACCATGTTCTGAAATGTTTGGAATTTTGTAATATGTAGAAAACCCTATAAATAAAGTGAGGGGAAAAAAATTTAAAAGTGTTTTAGACCCTATGAATTACAAAATAATTAAATTTTAAAATAATAACACAAGCAACAAATCCCTCTTTAATAAATAGACCAAAAAAGATCATAGATCACTATATTCAAGAGACAAAGCTATTTTGACCGACTAAATCTCACAAATGTTGATATTCAGATGAAATGACAAAATTAAGAGCATAGGCATTTAGTGTTGAGATATGTGTGCCATCTATGGTTATGGTTAAGGAAGAAAAAAAAGGTGAGGGGTCATTTTACCCTATACTGTATATCTATTGAATAATTCAATTTTGTCAAATATTTGACTACTTTGCTCTGTCGAATTTTTGACCTCTCGATTGCATCATTCTAAAGTCAAATGTTCTGTATAATCTATATGCTATATTCTTATGTTTTGACCCTGTCAGGCATCCATTTGTCCTCATTATCCCATTCTTATGTGTCTTCCAGCCAGAGAACGTATTACTGGAGCAAACGTCAACCCAGCCTCTAGTCAAACTGACGGACTTCGGTGACGCGGCACATCTCTCCAACATCCCTCACATCCACCCTCTGCTGGGCAGCCCAGAGTTCTCGTCCCCCGAGCTGGTGTTGGGTGAGCCAGCGGCTCTGACCTCTGACCTCTGGAGTCTGGGAGTGCTGGCGTACGTCATGCTCAGCGGGGCGTCCCCGTTCCTGGACGAGAGCGTTGAGGAGACCTGCCTCAACATCTGCCGCCTCGACTTCAGCTTCCCGGAGGAATACTTCCGCGGCGTGAGTCAGGCGGCGCGGGATTTCCTATGCGTTTTACTCCAAGGAGAGCCTTGCAGACGTCCCACTGCGCAGGTCTGTCTACGCGAGGAGCCCTGGCTGAAGCCCAACGTGGCCTCCGCCGCAACTCGCCTCGACACTTCCAGACTCATCTCTTTCATAGAGCGGAGGAAACATCAGAACGACCTGCGACCCGTCGCCAGTTTCCGAGCATTCCTGCGTAGCCGCCTACTCAGCCAGACCTGAGAGAAACGTAGAGGGGGAATACAATAGTAATGTTCTCCTGCAGATCTGAGTGGGATATGGAGGAAGTCTGTTGAAAATATAGAGCATAAATGGGAAATATGCTGAAATCTCATCCTCGTTTTAGAGTCATTCTGAAATGGTTCTGGGTCTCTGTTACTGTAACTGCTGCTGACAAATCTCTGAAGTCCCCTTTCCCACAGTTCAAAAATTCATTTCAGCTCTCTCTTCGTTTGAACAACACTCACAAGAAGAAGAAAAAAGTGATTTAAGAAGGGAGCGTGATTTTTTTTTTAAAGGTTGTTCCCTGAGCCAGAAAGGTTTAGCCTTGTGTTCGGACAGTATTTCCGTCTGGTTGCTTCAGAGGAGTACTGTAATTTGAATAGCTACATTCAGGAAAGATTGCATTTTGCATAAACCATGTAAAGAAGCACAGTAAAGATGATATCTTTATCCTGAACGTTTTGGAGAAAAAAAAAAAGCTTATTTAAAGGGAAATAAAATCGGTTAAATTACCGTGTTTCATCTCAAGTTTCATGTTTGATAAGCATACAGTCATTTTGGAAAGCAATCATAACAAATGAAACGCCTTTTAACAGCTGCAACTCTTTCAGACAAGGAGAGTAAAAGATAAGCTTTTCATTTCGATTCGCATCTGTCTATCAGCCTTATGTTGTAAATAAACTGGACCTGCCTTCATTCATGTTTATTTGCTGTGTTTGAAATGCGTTCTCATTGGCTGATCATGACCTTCAACTGACCAGTTAGAATACAAGCTGGAAACCGCAGAAGGCAGGAAGTGCCAGTAAGCAGAGCAAATGTGCACTCTTTGTAATTTGTCGAAATGTGCAATGTTTGGGCTTTTACATTTTGCAGCTATTTATAATGATTCGTGTTAAATCGACATGTATCGGCCACTGCGAGTTGAGATATGTTTCTGTGGCTCTTTTGCTGAGTTCTCTGTGTTCAGTATTATGTTGTAAACTTAAGCCTCATTGGTGAAAATCATTTGTGTCTGTCACACTTTTGTTATGAATGTCATTATTTTTCATCGTTATACCAAAGTTAATCCTCATGTACCTAAATGCTTCTTCTCCCTGTTTGGTGGTTATGATTTGTAACAATAAGTTATGAATGCAATTCTGACTCCTAGAGCAGGAGTTTACATGTATTGATTGTTGATTTATTTATTGTGTCTTGTTCGGTTTTTGTTAATCGAATTTAAGTTAGTAGTGCTTCATATGGTCAGATTATTAGGATTTTTTTATTTCCATATCTGCTCATTGCAGCAGTAGTCTGTTAATATAAGGTTGCATGACTAAACGATAATAATAATTATTATTTGTTTTCATTTCACTTTGTTTTAAATACGATGAGATGAGTTGTTCCCGTGTACTATATCTGTTGTACAGGGAGAAAGTACCAAGTTTATTGCCTCCAAATTGTGGGTTAAAGTTTTGAGGCAAATTGCAGTGGAATAAATAATTACTCCAAATAGCAACTGTTAACTCTTGTCACTAAAACCTATTTGCAGTTATTTTATTGCTGAATATAAAAGGAGGTAAAAAAAAAAAAAAAAAAAAAAAATGCTGGGACAGTAATGTTAGTATGACTTTTCATGTTTTATTTAAGTCAGTTTCTCATAATGTATAGATGTACAGACACCATAAAAACCTGGACGTAGCGACACCCTGTTTTTTACATAATGTCAGTTTGAATGTTTTTGACTCGATGTTAATTTTGCATGTACATTTCTTTGTACAGAAACCATACATGTTTGCACATTCTGTGCTGTACATAAGTTACTTTACCCTCAGTTATTTTTGAGATTAAACATCTGAAACATTTTATTCGTACGACTCGTCTCAAATGTCTTCGTTTATAAGCCAGTAGGCTACTGGGAGGGGAGGGGGGTTGAGGTTGCCGTTACAGTAAGAAGTCGCGTAGACATCTAAACTGTTCTAAGGATTCATATTTTTACATATTTCCTGTCTATCTCTCTTGAGACCTTACCCAGGCCATGTGAAAACCATCCGGAGTGGCTGAGGAAACATGCAAGTGTGAAAGCTGCATCTGCAGACTGTGATCTTGGTTAGATCCCACAGATAAACGACTAATTAAATCTCCCCTGAACTTATCGTGGAGATCTCAGCGTGCGCAGGCAACTTTCAACACGTCATCAGTGTATTATTTTTTAGTTTTTTCACAACGAAAACGATCTCAAAAATCCATGCACGCACATTGATTTTATTACATTTAACCAGACACCTATAAAATATATTTGCACTGTCGCTTTTTTCTGCAATTGTGTGCATATGCTGTTTTTTGATAGGCTATGGCTAATTAAGAAATTGCATGCAATGCTTGTATGTAGCCTACTTTTAAAACTAATTTGTTCACAGGAACATTTGTTCAAAATGTTAATAAAATTATATCAAGTTAGGATATTAATGTTCGTGTCTCTTTGTAAGCATGCAGGCATATGCCTGTATTTAAAAAAAGAAAAATGATGCCTTCTCCAAAAACGTTTGTGACTTTTTTCACGCTGTTTTTTTGACACTTGTCCGCTTCTGTGGTTGTTTGTCTGATTGTGTGACTATAACTGCTTTGTTTTTTTTTAAGAGGTGTGAGCAGAAGTTTGATGTCAAGTATAAACTGTGGCTAATGTTGCTCTGCAGGCACCCACACATTACGGTCTGTTCCTCTTATGAAACGCAAAGTGCCTCAAACTGTTTTCAAGTTTTCAAACTCTTGACTTTGATGTAAAATAGTTCCATTTGGTGCCCCAGCCCATGATTTAAGGTGTAAGATAGCCAGTCGAATAAAATGGAATGATCTTTATTCACTTTTTATATTGAAAATACAACTTCAAATCCAAACTTAAGTAGGCCTAGGCCTTGAAGAAGAAAAACCCCTCTCACGCAGCTTTCTAAGAAATCATGAACATAGTTTCCGTGACTCATTTTTGTCTTTTCATAATTGTCATTTATGAAATAAGATGGCTGTTGACACTTAAGGGGTTTTTAGATGTGACAGTGTGTCAGTTAAAAGAAGGGCTTCGAGTTTATAGGCCTACCACCAGGAGGAGACCTTTGACTACCAAGATGTCTGAGCTGTCTTTAATCTGTTTATCCGTAACCCAGTATGACATCATGCCAAAGTATAAGACACGTAAGATAAATCTATATTTGTGGTTTGTACCTGTGGTCGAGATTTGATCAGATATCTTACTGAATCACTGATATATTAGCTTAGATAATGTACAAAGTTCTCGGTTCCTCTCTGTAACTGCAGCTGATGCGACATGGAAACATAAGGGCATGGGTTCATTTTGTAGCGTATAGAATTCTTCAAATAACTCTTTTCAGTAATTGTTTGAAAGGTAAGTGTTTTTTGTTGTTGTTGTTGCTTTTTTGACATCGTAATGCATTTTATTTTTGCGCAAAATAAACTTTTTACTTTAAAAAATGACTTTATAAGTTTTTATTTAACAAAAATTTAAATAATCCTTTGTTTGACTTACATTGGACTTCTAAACTAAAACATCAAGCAAACAGCTGGCTGAACATGCAAAATAAATGCATGTTTTTGCAATATTTGGACTTTTTAAAATTGTATTAAGTGAAAATAATTCAGACTTGTCTGTGTCATTTAAATAAAATGACAAATCACTCAAGCAAACTTCCTGATTTGTACTGAAATAATCAAAAATCTCATTCCTCAAGAGAGTGTATTTGCAAAACCATGTGCATATAAAATAATTGCATAGTAATTATAGCAAATATAAAATTATTTCCAGGTGTTATTAGTACACTTCAAATATGGTTCACTAATGTAATATTTTATATTATTTTGTATTTTGTATTTTAAATTATATAAATACAATGGTTTTTTAAATGAATAAATGTAACAATTTTATAACTGTCAAATTAACTATAGAAAGCAAACAAATTTTATGTCTAAACAAGCATAAATACGTAAAAATGACAATGCCAAAAACTGACTGAAATCTTTTGAAACATTATAGTGTAGAAACACTTTTTATTGCATCCAATATATAGATAGTCTTCTGAACCAAAACAGTAGATCAAAAATCAAAATGCAAACATTTGAGGAACATAGATCAACTGATGATTGTTCATTGTGTTCATTGTCAACTAAAATATATATACATATTTATTTCACTGGCTCAAAACTGTATATATTCAATGTGGGAAGCAGATTTCCTAACATACTATGTGTGTATTATGGAATTGCCAATGAAATTTAAAATTATTTTAACTTAAGTGTTGGCTTCATCAACTTCCAACCTGCTTTATCATAGAAATCCTACAGGAGGCGACACCTGCATAATCACGAACACACTACAGAGCTTTGTGACTGAAAATTGACTGACTTGCAGTTCAACTGCAGAAAAAAAAATCCCTTTGTGACACAAAGAGTTTAGTTGGGAGTATTCAGAAAGCAAAACATGAACATAGTTTCTATGTTTTAAAATACATATTTGTACACATAAATGTATTTTTGAAACAGATAACCCTGGTTCTGGGTGTTGATTGTCAATGCTGTATTGCTCAAATCCAAAATATAGTTACAGCTTTGACCTGTTGATCATATCAATGTGCAGCTCCCATAATGGATCTTGATTTTCATTGCATATCAACATTCTGTTGTGTTAAGAAATGTATATTCGACTTCTAACAGATATACACAATGTTTTTCCGTTGTTTCCGAATGCAGATTATGCAGTGTCTTTATGTTTTTATGTGCAAATCATATAATTATGTATGATCTATTATTTAAAACTATTTTAGTTCCCAAGACAAAAAAAAAAAAAAAGACAAAAAAGCTTGCAATTTTGCATCTAAAAATTAAGTTTCTAGGTGTTTCAACAAAAAAGACTTCTGCATCCTCGGTTCATGCACCCTCTGTAAGCTTCATCAGTCCTTGATTCTTGCTACTTTTAAAATATTACGGCTGTCAAGAGGTTATTTTTAGACCAGGAAAAAGTTAAACGGATACATTTGTATAGATTGTGGGAATGAATAGCTGGCTACCTAATCAGGTAAGGACCAGTAGGGAAAGCCTGGCGGCTCGGTGGGTACCACTGTTGCCTCACAGCAAGAAGGTCCTTGGTTCGAGTCCTTTCTGTGTTAGTTTCCTCTGGGTGCTCTGTTTCCCCCCCACAGTACAAAGACATGCAGGTTAGGTGGATTGGATATCATCAAATTGGCTGTGATTGTGTCCGAGCACTGTCAGGAAGAGCATCCGGTGTAAAACCTGTGCCAACTGTGTACTGGAACCAGCAGATGAGCGGAACTAATGCCACAGGATGAGAGAGAGGCTGTGTTAGAAATCGCCCCCTATACCCTCATTCACTATTCCCTACATTACTCCACTAATATAGTCCACTTAAAAGGAGTTGATGAAAACAAGTGAGTGTATTATTTGGACACTGAGTGCTCCGGAATGGTCTTCAAGTCTTCTGGGTCGTCAATGGTCCCGCCCAGCTCCAAGTCTCCTGGGTTTCCAAAGGTCTCGCACAGCTCCAAGTCTCCTGGGTCTCCAAAGGTCTCGCACAGCTCCAAGTCTCCTGGGTCTCCAATGGTCTCGCCCAGCTCCAAGTCTCCTGGATCTCCAATGGTCCCGCCCAGCTCCAAGTCTCCTGAGTTTCCAAAGGTCTCGCACAGCTCCAAGTCTCCAATGGTCTCGCCAAGCTCCAAGTCTCCTGGGTCTCCAATGGTCCCACCCAGCTCCAAGTCTACTGGGTCTCCAATGGTCTCGCACAGCTCCAAGTCTCCTGGGTCTCCAATGGCCCCGCCCAGCTCCAAGTCTCCTGGGTTTCCAAAGGTCTCGCACAGCTCCAAGTCTCCTGGGTCTCCAAAGGTCTCGCACAGCTCCAAGTCTCCTGGATCTCCAATGGTCCCGCCCAGCTCCAAGTCTCCTGAGTTTCCAAAGGTCTCGCACAGCTCCAAGTCTCCAATGGTCTCGCCAAGCTCCAAGTCTCCTGGGTCTCCAATGGTCCCACCCAGCTCCAAGTCTACTGGGTCTCCAATGGTCTCGCACAGCTCCAAGTCTCCTGGGTCTCCAATGGCCCCGCCCAGCTCCAAGTCTCCTGGGTCTCCAAAGGTCTCGCACAGCTCCAAGTCTCCTGGGTCTCCAATGGCCCCGCCCAGCTCCAAGTCTACTGGGTCTCCAATGGTCTCGCACAGCTCCAAGTCTCCTGGGTCTCCAATGGCCCCGCCCAGCTCCAAGTCTCCTGGGTTTCCAAAGGTCTCGCACAGCTCCAAGTCTCCTGGGTCTCCAATGGTCTCGCCAAGCTCCAAGTCTCCTGGGTCTCCAATGGTCCCGCCCAGCTCCAAGTCTACTGGGTCTCCAATGGTCTCGCACAGCTCCAAGTCTCCTGGGTTTCCAAAGGTCTCGCCCAGCTCCAAGTCTCCTGGGTCTCCAATGGTCTCGCTCAGCTCCAAGTCTCCTGGGTCTCCAATGGTCTCGCCCAGCTCCAAGTCTCCTGGGTCTCCAATGGTCTCGCCCGGCTCCAAGTCTCCTGGGTCTCCACTAGTCCCACCGCTGATGGTCCAAGCCAGCCTCCCTTTCCCGCATCCTCTACCTAAGTCAACCAGTTCCTCTGCCACTTCTCTGCTGGCTCCCTTCAGCCCCTCAGCTCCTGTTCTGTTTGCCTCACTATGCTGCACAGATTCGATTCAGGTCTTCCAGTCCCCAGCTCCATCTTGGCAAGTGGATCCCCTGACTCTGCCACGGGCCGCCTAGCCCGTCACTCCACCTTTAGTCAGTCATTACTCATCCCTCACACCTCACCTCCTCTGTTGAACTATTTTTGCTGTTGTTGTTGTTACAGCGTGAGAAAGCGCCTTCCCAGGGGGTTGTTCAATTTGTTTGTATTTTTGTTTTTGTTTTCTCTGTCCACCTACCCACCTGTTTCACTTGTTAGTTTCCTTGGTTACTGATTATGTTACGCACCTGTTTCAGTTTCTATTGATTAGCCTTCAGTTCTCCCAGTTCTTTGTTTGGTGCTGTTTGTCATTAAGTTACATTGTTGTGTTATTTTGCTTATTCCTGTAATCTCTTGAGTATTTCTGAGTTGTATTTAAAATTAAAAACGGTTTGGTTTTGTTTCTTGGATTCTCCTGCATCGTGCAATTGTTACTGCAACCCGATTGTAACAGTACTAACTGACCTTGTTGCTGTTCTCAACACTGTAAAATTGTCACTCTGCAATGTGAGCCACATATATAGCCTACATCTTAATTAAAGGTGTTTATTCTTACAGAATACAGTCCATCAAGTTACAGTATTCGTAAACAAAAAAGTCAGTAAGAGTAAAGTAAATGTATGCATGTATATATGTATATATGTAAAATCAAACATACATATAGTTGCTAGAAAACATCAAAAAGCCATACCATGGTCAAAACCTCATCTTTTGGGGTAGGGAGGCAAAATTGAAACAGTCTGTCAGTAGATGTACTGGAAGGAAAACATTTTTAAGGAAATCCTTATTAGAATTTTTTGTTTTTTTGCCTGTATTCCTTACTCCAATTAATGTTCTGTTCACACTGCAGCGGATCTCTCATCCACACTAGTGGTCTGTGAATAAACAGATCCTGTGGTCTGTGTGATATAACTCTGCTTGAATTGCAATCTACTGAAGGGTGTCCAGCAGGTGTCTAAAATGATGCCTCATAAATTTCTCTCCCACAAACACATAAAACATTGGATTCAGGCAGCTGTGTGAGAAAGCCAAATCTTCTGTGATCTGAAGACTTAGACTGAATGCATTACTGCTGACACAAGAAAGAGGTATCCATTCGTTTAGCTCCTGAAGGGGGTGGATTAGGATCCACTGCTGCTTCAATGTATATGTAATATATGATTATAATCAATCAATAAGTGATTATAATCAAGGTATTAATCAATATTTTTCCTTCTAAATATCAAATGAGTTGAATGACTTCTCTGGAGATTTTACTTTGTTATAGAAGTTACCAGTGTGATCACTGAAATGTTCTTTTCATGTATTCTTAAATTGCTCATTTAGCCTGGCTTCCAGAAATGAAATAGGGACATGTTTTGTGTTTGAGAAAGGTCTTCAACATGTTAAAACAAATAGGGGTCATTGAAGCCAATAGTTTAAGGGACCATTTCTCAGTTAAAGCCTATATTTTCCATTTAGACTAAAGTTTCCTATCCTTGAGAGAAATAACTTATCTTGATGTTTTGAGACAGGACTCCTGTTTATAGTTAGAGCCTGGCCAAATCCAACCTTGGAACCGTGTCGGTGTGTGTGTTAGTCTTCTTGGTTACAGGTTAAGGAACCACTGGCATTATTGGAGATTGACTGAGTTGTTGTTCGGGACATGCTGGCACCCAGCAACCCAAATCTGCGACCTGGAAGGTCACAACGTGCCTAACTTCAGGGTCCGAGTGTCAGATGCATAATCTATGGAGAAATGCTTCAGTCTATCTGTTTATCTATTTCTTAGCCAATCAGAATCATTCAACCTGTAAGCAATGACATAGCTTAGACCTTGTTGAAGACCTTGTTATCTTTGTAACTGTAAGTGGGGCGGCCTACAAACTCCTGTGCGAGTCTTGAAGCTGACTTCTGCTGATGAAATGGCAAACTATCTTCAGTAAAACTTTTCTTCAATTTATTATAATTCTGACTCCGGGTCTTCTTTCAAACATCTGATCCTTGGGTCCTAAACTGTTAAACCCTTAACACTCCAAAGCTTTCACAAAAGCTGCAACATTGTATGGAGCCCAACAGCAGAAGAAGACCACCATCACCACAATGACAAGACTCATGGCCTGCCTCCTGGAACAGCGAACTGTCAGGAGTCTGATTTGAATCAATGAGTAACAAAATCCAATCACAATAAGTGGGAGAATTAAACCCATGACATTTGTTTTAAATATACCAATAATCCTGTATGTATGATTAGAAGTTTGATCATCTGTAGTATAATGTGTACAATACTTCTGATTATTTTATTTTTTTATAGTTTTGAGGAACATCAACTCAGGAAAGGAAACATAAACAGTAATGATCCATATTACCAAACTGGCTAAAATCCTTACATTTACATTTACGCATTTGGCAGACGCTTTTATCCAAAGCGACTTACAAGGTACACATTTTTACATTGTGTCAGTTCTTGCTTTCCCTGGGAAAGGAACCCATGACCTTGGCGTTGCTAGCGCCAACGCTCTACTGTTTGAGCTACAGGAAAGCCTGTAGCCAGCCTCAAATCCTTGTTCTGACTCTCAATGCAAACACAGCATGAACTACAGCTAAGTACTGATCAACACTCATCAGTACAATGGAGAAAATCCCACTGTAGAATCCAATGTGGTAGACACTGAGGACGATAATGCACATAACATCTCAAAGATCAACTGGTCTCTGGCAGAGTGTGCCAGGAAGGGAAGAGAGGAGACCAGAAGTCAGAATAGTCATATTGTGCAGTAGTATATGGCTCATCAGTACGTCGTCCATTCACACTTGAACAGGGGAAAAAATACTATAAGGAAAGCAGAGATCCTCCTTGAATTCTGACTAATTCATGTGATATGACCTCACCTGGACGGTGCTTAATCATTTAGATCAAGGGTGCTGTTGATTACCATCCCTGTCCATGGAGGCTGTGCAGTAGTCCTGTTCATGACAAAGAGAAGAGGCAAAGAAACTTATTCAGTGCCAATGGATCTTCAATGAACACTGCACTATCATCAACTGAATCAACACCGAACTGAGCTAAATAATGACACTATTATCTTCTATAGAGTTGCTTTATAATCTAACTGAGTTTGCTTAGGAACTAATGACAACATTCACACTGTTATTGAACTAAATTTAATCAACATTGAACTCAATTGAGCTTAATAATGACACTTTAGTCTTTTTAGAGCGTCTTTACAGCTGAAATTGTATTCATTTCATAATTAAGGTACATTGCAACATCAGTACTGATTTTTTGTTTTACTGTGAATCTGATTGAACGACAGAGACTGTGAGTAGCACCGCGGGACGCTTCAGTGTCCTTCATGCATCATATCCTTTATCTGTACAGTATATAATCAATGACTGTTGATGCATTTTAAACAAGGAAAAGTATATAATTGATTTTGAGAAAGGAAATATTTTATATTATATGCTTGAACTTTTCATCAGTTAAGGCTTTGTAGTTTTGTCTGTTTCACTTTACAAATTGAGACATGTTTGGGGATTCTAGCAATGTACCTGAAATGTATCGCAATGAGAGTTTGTCTGAATTTACACGTTGTTATGGGAGAGGGAGAGCGTTAGCTAATGTGAGACTTGGCCATGTGCACACAGCTGATTCAGCAATTGGTGTTTCTGTAGGTCCAGCAGCTAGCTCCACCCCAATCATACGCCCTGATATTGAATGTGTCATTACTCCTGAGTCGTTGGGGGGCATCATTTCAGATCTGGCTCAGAAAATAGGAGAGAGTATTTCAACCAGCCTTAACCTTGCGCAACATCAGTGAGTTGTCTTACTCTAACATGCCTATGGCTGACTTATATAACACTGTCCCAAGAGCAGATGAAAGTCCCATGGATTACTGGATACGGCTTAACAAGGCCATATATGTTGTTGATGAGTGCTTGCGAAGACGTAATAAAAGTGTTGAGGATCCCGCTGCTGAAGCTGTCTGATGTTTATTTCACATTGCCCAGACCCAAGTCTTGCTATGTCTTTTCAGTTTAAGCCAGCTGAGAAGTGGAGTGCCGCTGAGGTCCAGGAGCGATTGGATAATCATCAGAGGGATCTAAAGAGAGTCTCTTCTCGGATGCAGCACACAATGTCCTTGTCAGCTTGCAACCAGTGCACTGTTATGGCAGGCCCCAATTCTGTGTCCAGTTCTCCTCAGCATCCTGTTTCCTACCAGCCCAGTCGCTGCCTCCTGTAAGTCATCTTGATCCTAATGCTGTTCGTTTCTCTCCAGACACCAGCCTTCAGCACATGGTTGGCATGATGGATAGAGTCCTGTCATTGTGCACTGCCTCTTTACCTTCATCCAGTCAGGTTCATACAGACATAACTTCAGATTTCAAAACCAACTTAAGCTCTGCATGTAGGGTCTGTAGATCCAAGGAACACACCATGTACGAACATTGTGGACGTCAGAGGCTATGTCGTCACTGTCTCAGTCCTGGCCACTTTAAGAATGACTGTCCTAAAGCAGCATGCCCTGCGGCTCCATCAGATACTGCTCAGTTAAACTGAAGAGCCCATGCGATGAGAGGGGTAGCATGGGCAATTTTCATAAAACCTCCCTCACAGAAGAAGATGTGCGAAATGTTTTTGTTAACAGCTGCAAACTATTGTATAATGTCAAAACCGTGTTATATGTGGGGTCTCAGAGAGTTGATGGGGCAAGTGAGTTGTTTTATGCTCCTGTGACAGTTTGCGACCATTACACAATAAAGGGATTACTGGATTCTGGTAGTATGGCCTGCACGCTTAGTGAAGAGGGTGAGTCCAAGCTGCAAGCTGATGGTCTTCTTCCACATCCTCAAGTGATTGTGAGTAATGTAGTCCTGGTTGGGTGTGGTGGGCTTACGATTCAACCGAAGTGTACATACGACTTGGAGATTGAAGTCTATGGATTTAAGTTTGTCGTTCCTACTCTTGTGGTGCCTGGACAAAGAGATGAGTTCATAATTGGAAGTAATGTGATCAAATGTGTTGTGCAGAAGATGAAATCATATAACAAGTACTGGGAGCTTGTTTCCTGCGATAGCAGTAATCCTGAGTGTGAGCAATTCCTTCACTGTTAATAACCTTGGTACTGTTAAACTCTGTCAGGCAATCACTCTGCTTCCCAAATGTGAGTATCTTGTTTGGGGTAGATTGCCAGCTAATGTGCCTGTTTCTCCTAGCCTGGCAAGCCAGACACACATCAAGATGTTGGGTCTGGGAACTCACCATTGGCAGGGCTCAATCGGAGGGGCGGGATAAACGGTTGTCTTTCAGATTCTCTCTGCACGCAATAGGATAGCGCTACAACCAATCAGAGCGTTTTCCCACCAGAGGAGCTAGTTGATAGATTAAACTTTTGCAGTATCTGCAAAACTACGAACACATCTTCGATCAAAGTGCCGTTCTTTATTCTTTTCTCAAAGAAAAGCTTAACTCCAAGTCCTCCAGAGTTGTGGTCAAGGCAGACCAGAGTTGCTAGACCACCCTGGCTGCAAAATAAAATTTGCTGCCGCTAGGGTGCGTCTAGATTTCTAGGCTATGTTTCTCCAGGAAGCACTATAATTGTTGAGCCAACCACTGCACGTTCAGCGCCTAAAAACATCCTTGTTGGACGAGTAGTTACACCAATGTAGGGCAATCGACGGGTGCCAATGAAGATACTTAACCCTAATCCCTAATGACGCTTCGACGTAACACTAAATTGGCAGACGTTTCTTCTTGTCTAGCTGTGGAAGATCTTACTGTCGTTCAGGGTTTAAGTAGAACCCATTGTCACATTCCTGATTCAATTCCCCTTAAAACTGCTTTATCCTCTGATCTTGCATGATTGCTGGGAGACTATGATCTGAAGGATATTGACATTGATGTATGTGAGGTTTCTGAGGTCTGGAAGCGGAAATTGGCGGCTCTTCTTGTGTCCTACCATGATGTTTTCTCCAAGGACAAGCTGGATTGTGGAGAGACAAAGGATTTTGTGCACAGAATCCATCTTTATGATGAGCGCCCATTTTGTTCTCTTACGAGAGGTTCTCTCGTATTGCGTAAGTTGCTTACGCTACGGGAAAGTCTTCTTTCTTCGAGATCTGAAGCCAAAAATTATCCTTAATTTTGTATTCATTGTCAACGCAGTGCGGCAGCCGGCAGACCAAGGCAGGCTGTATAAGCGTGCTCATTGGCTGCTCGGCGGCAACTGCTTAAGCCTATCAGTGAGCCTCGTGAAACGTGGCCTCCAATGAGGGCGCTTCGCGCCCTCCACACCCTTCTAACCGTCAAGATGGGTGTGGCCAGAGTGTATATAACGAAGGCTCACAGGCTGAATATCTGATTTTCTTGTCTTCAGCGAAGCTCTTCGCATCGCTGGATCTTGAGAGCCGCAGCCGTTGAAACCAGCGACCAGCAAGCCTAGGACAGCGCCTGAAGAAGCCGGCCGCCTTCGCCGCCTTCAGCCATCCGTGCCTGCTACGCTATCCGGCGACATATCCTTTTACTGCTGTGTGTGTTCGCCTACTGCGACACATACTTTCTCTCATTCTAAAAGAGCACGAGGCGTTTTTCTAAAAATGCCTCGTTTTTTCCTGCGGCTTGTGCCGCGCCCCGCTCAGCAACGGAGACATTGCCATGGCTACTGCAGATGTTTACCTCGCAGCCAACGAGCCGGTATATCTACCCGCTCGCCTGCGCGCAACCACCGTTCTCACGGCGACCCAGAGAAATCTCAAATGAGCATAATGTCTGGTTGCACGGCTCACGCCGTATGTGTTTCAAATGCAGTGAATGTGCCCACGTTTCCGTGTTCACCCCTGCACACAAGCACTATAAATCCCGTGTCTCTCACAGAGCCCACTCTCATAAAGCAGGCAGAAGCCGCTCGAGTGTTAAAAGTAGGTCACGTGTCCACCTCCCCGTGCCCACACCTACTCACTGCCCGCTCTGTCACACTGCCTCTCACGACCGGTCATGTTTTAAATGTAAGTCCTGTGCCCGCCCTCGAGCGCTCACACATACTAACAAACATTTCGCCCCGACGCCGCCCTCGCGCGTCGCGCCTCACACTGTATGTTCCCCGTCCAAAGCCACTGGGTTACTGTGTGTAAAACGGCCAGCTATCGCTGCATGCGAGCCGCCGTATCTAAGCACCAAGCGCTGCGCCCGCGCCTCCGTTTCGAGCTCTCGAGCCCGCGACGCACGGCAATCAGAGCTCGGAGGCCATTCTGCCCCTGGCTGCACACGCGAAAGCGTGGGAAGCTATTCCAGGCGCGTCAGAATGGGTGCTAAGCACAGTAAAACAGGGCTATACTCTGCAGTTCGCTCGCCGCCCTCCGCGCTTTCAAGCGCGTACCGAGACCAGAGTGAATGGGGAAGTAGCACATCTACTTCGAGCAGAAATAGCTACACTTCTGTGCAAAGGGGCTATAGAACCGGTTTTCCCCTTCTATGAGCGAGTCGGGCTTTTACAGCCGTTATTTCCTCGTTCCCAAGAAGGACGGAGCTCTCAGACCAATTTCTGAGACGTTTGAACAAAACTCTTATGAGAAGACCGTTCAAAATGCTCACAACCAGGCAAATTCTCGCGCAAATTCGCCCGAGGGACTGGTTTATATCTCTCGATCTAAAAGACGCGTACTTTCAGATCCAGATAATAGCCCGTCACAGGCCATTCTTGAGATTCGCCTTCGACGGTCAGGTATATCAGTACACCGTCCTGCCTTTCGGCCTGTCGCTGGCACCCCGTACATTTACGAAGTGCATGGACACGGCTCTCGCTCCCCTGAGGGGTCGGGGAATGCGAATTCTGAACTACTTGGACGATTGGCTAATTCTAGCACAGTCAGAGGCCGAACTCATCGCCCACAGAACAGTGCTTCTAAGCCACCTGGACAGCCTGGGGCTCACGGTCAACTGGACCAAGAGCTCATTAGTGCCCAGTCAATCTACCTCTTTTCTGGGTTTGGATCTGGACACTGTGGCAATGACGGCCCGCCTGTCGACACAGCGCACGTGCTGCATTCGACGCCTAGCCGCGTCTTTCCAGTCGGGCAGCACCGCACCTCTCAAGACATTTCAGAGGATGCTGGGTTGTATGGCTTCAGCTGCAGCAGTGCTTCAGCTGGGTCTGTTACGTATGCGCCCGCTACAACGCTGGCTGAATGCCCGAGTGCCTCACAGAGCCTGGGCTTCCGGCGGCATTCGAATCAGAGTGACTCAGAGCTGCGTTTCAGCACTGAAGCCCTGGTTAGCGGCCGACTGGTACCAGCGGGGAGTGACAATGGGAGCCATCTCGCACCGCAAAGTTATCTCGACGGACGCTTCCACCTCAGGTTGGGGCGCTCTTTTCGAGGGCAAACCGGTCTTTGGCCTGTGGTCAGACCAGGAGAAATGCCTCCACATAAACTGGAGATGATAGCGGTCGAGAACGCGCTCAAGCGCTTCCTCCCATTTATACAGGATCACCATGTGCTAGTCCGCTCGGACAACATGTCAGTGGTATCCTATGTGAACCGACAGGGCGGCGTCAGATCCAGAAACCTGTGCAAGCTGACAGAACGCCTTCTCGTGTGGGCTCACCGCTCGTTGCGCTCGCTGAGAGCCGCGCACGTGCTGGGCCACCTGAATGTCGGTCCAGACAGACTGTCCAGAGACATCATCCCCCCGGGAGAATGGTCCCTGCACCCCCAGACAGTCCAGTTTCTCTGGCGCCTATTCGGCAGAGCGGAGGTCAATCTCTTTGCGTCAAGAGACAACGCTCACTGCCCGAAATTTTTCTCGAAAAGCGAGGATGCGCTGTCCCAGACATGGCCCAGCCTCCCGCTGTACGCTTTTCCCCCGATCTCCCTGTTACCACAGGTCATTGCGAGGATCAGGGAAACGCACCACCCAGTGCTTCTTATAGCCCCGCGTTGGGAGAACCAAACCTGGTACCCAGAGCTGGTGAGGCTGTCGCACTCATCCCCATGGCCGATCCCCGTGAGAAAGGATCTCCTCTCTCAAGCCGGTGGATCGATCTGGCATCCTTATACAGAACGATGGTCTCTGCATGCATGGGTAATCAACGGATACCCGTTGACCTGCCAGAAGGGGTCGTGAACACGATCACGCAGTCTAGAGCCCCCTCCACGAGACGGCTCTACGCGTCTAAGTGGTCGGTGTTTTCTAAATGGTGCGCTACTAAGAGCTTAGATCCACGTGCATGTGGGGTCCCACGGGTGCTCTCCTTCCTATAAGAGCTGTTGGACAAGGGCAGGTCCCCTTCCACGCTCAAAGTGTATGTGCTTATTGCAGCGTTCGCTGAGACGACGCGCGACCAGACATTAGGAAGGAACGAGCTTATTATCCGTTTCCTCAGAGGAGCCAGACGGATGAATCCCCCGCGGCCCCCCTCGGTTCCTATTTGGGATCTGTCCTTGGTCCTGGAGGCCCTGAAGGCTTTTCCCTTTGAACCACTTGAATCTGTGGACTTAAAGTACCTGTCGCTCAAAACCGTTTTTCTGATAGCTCTGTCTTCAGTAAAACGCGTGGGGGATTTGCACGCGCTATCTGTTAGCCCTGCATGTCTTGAGTTCGGACCGAACGACTCGAAAGTCATTCTCAGACCGAGACACGGTTACATCCCCAAAGCGATTGGAACCCCTTTTAGGGCACAAATTATTTCCCTTTCGGCTCTGCCAGCATCCGATAATGGGGACAGTGATAACCTCCTATGCCCTGTCAGGGCGCTGAGAGTTTACATCACGCGCTCCGCCGCTTTCAGGCGTTCCGAGCAGCTCTTTGTTTCCTTCGGCGGGCGCACCAAGGGTCTCGCCGCCTCGAAACAGAGCCTGTCCAGGTGGATAGTGGACGCGATTGCAGCAGCTTATGCCTCCAAACACCTGCAGTGCCCTCTGGGTATCAGAGCCCACTCTACTAGAAGCATGGCCTCTTCATGGGCATGGTCCAGTGGAATTTCTATCCACGATATTTGTATGGCGGCGGGCTGGGCCTCCCCATCGACATTCGTGAGGTTTTATAACCTGGAAGTTCCCGCCTTACAGGCTAAATTGCTGTCAGTATAAGTGACATGTATGCTCTGCCCAGTCGCTCATGTGCAGACTACGTTCACATGCTGACGATATTTCTGGCATGTTACTTAGGGTGAAGTGTTTTATACTCAGACCGGCTGGTCCGCTCTGTTTCTCATACCCCGTTACGCGCTGTTTACCGGTGCTGGCCCGCGCTGCTGGCCGCCCGTCTTCCACTCTGCTGCGCGGGGGGTTATTCTCTTCGTAAAAGACCGATGATGTCGCTCTTTTCTTCCCCTAATGTGTGCTTATGTACTGTGTGGGCTCGCGCTGCCGGCCCCACTGTTTTGCACTGATATATACTTATAGACCGGCGGCGCCGCTCTATTTTATACACTGAGTGAAGTGCTTTGTACTGTGTTGGCCCGTCTCTCCGACCGGCCACCTGTTCCAGCAGAATGTTTTCCCCGGTCTCCCTGGGTTTCAAGTGCTGGATGCTCGGCGCGCACGGCGTTGACAATGGGTTCCCGTAGCGTAAGCAACTTACGCAATACGAGAGAACCTCTCGTAAGAGAACGTACTCGGTTACCTAATGTAACCTCGGTTCTCTCTAGAAGAGGGAACGAGTATTGCGTAACCTGCCGTGTCGCGCCACGAGCTTTTGCGCTTCAGACTACGAAAACCAGATATTCAGCCTGTGAGCCTTCGTTATACACACTCTGGCCACACCCATCTTGACGGTTAGAAGGGTGTGGAGGGCGCGAAGCACCCTCATTGGAGGCCACGTTTCACGAGGCTCACTGATAGGCTTAAGCAGTTGCCGCCGAGCAGCCAATGAGCACGCTTATACAGCCTGCCTTGGTCTGCCGGCTGCCGCACTGCGTTGACAATGAATACAAAATTAAGGATAATTTTTGGCTTCAGATCTCGAAGAAAGAAGACTTTCCCGTAGCGTAAGCAACTTACGCAATACTCGTTCCCTCTTCTAGAGAGAACCGAGGTTACATTAGGTAACCGAGTACGTTTGCCCTATCGCCGTATCCCTCCTCCTGTTGTCAGAGATGGAGGAGTAAGGATAATCAGCAAGTCTGTCAGTGAGTATGCATCACCCTTGGTGATGGTCTGGAAAAAAGATGGTAATCTGAGGGTCTGCACTGATTTTTGCTGGCTCAATGCTAAAACCATCAAGGACTATCTTGATGACTTGTTGGTCTTTGCACCTTCTGAAGAGGAGGCATTGAAGCGTTTGGAGATCGTGTTTTCTCGATTGAGAACTAGCAACCTGAAGCTAGTACCTAAAAAGTGTCACTTTCTGAGAAAATCCGTAAAGTTCCTGGGCCATGTGATAGATGGTACTGGTGTTTCAGTTGATGAGGAGAAAGTTAAAGTCATCTCTGAAGGAGGACTTAATGAAGGAAAACCACACCTTCACAAAAAAAAATCAGATCTTTTCTTGGTATGGTCCTGTACAACCAATCCTTTATTTCAAGTTGCTCACGTATTGCCAGACCCTTATTCAACTTAACAGCTGGCCAGAAACGCTCAGTGAAAGCTGCTGGTAGTCACAAGAGAGCGGCACTTTTCGAAAGTTGACGTCCCAGGACTGGACCCCTGATTGTGATGTGGCATTTGAGGAGTTAAAAAGGGCCCTTGTTGACAGTGTGGTGCTGGCTCATCCTAATTTTAAGAGTCCTTTTCTTCTCTGTACTGATGCCTCATTGGATGGCATAGGTGCAGTACTCTCTCAGATCCCTGCTGGTGAGGACAAGGCAAGACCAATTGCATTTGCTAGCAAGCCTCTGAGCCGCAGCCAAACAAAATATCCTGCACACAGATTGGAATTCTTAGCTCTGAAGTGGGTGGTGTGTGACAAGTTCAGTCACTGGCTTAAGGGCCATGAGTTTACTGTGTGGAAGGATAATAATCCGCTGACATACATTATGACCAAGCCGAAGTTGGATGCATATGAGCAGCGCTGGGTCTCGAAACTTGCTCCGTATTCTTTTGAGATCAAATACGTTCCTGGAAACTCAACGTGGTGGCGGATGCGCTCATTAGGGATCCATTTGTCAGGCCAGTGAGTCAGCGGCTTTTGCCCGAGCCTTATTCTGAACTGTTGCGACAAGTACACAGTGTAGAGGATGGAAATGTGCAAGAGGTGTTCCGTCTTACCTGCCGACCGCAAACATTAGGATCAGGTCCACTTGAACATCTGAACTCTTTAATCAGTGGAGACGAGGAAGTGTTTCATTCTCTTTCTCTTTCAGACTTGCATCAAACATCAGCACAAAGACCCTGTCATTGCTGGGGTGTCGGCAGGAAGCGCAGACTATCAAGACGTGAACGTGCCAATGAAAACCAGTGCGTGCTGCGGATTCTGAAGAAGTGGGACAAACTTTCTGTGCTTAATGTAATCCTGTATGGAGCTAATAAAGACCCGCTCACCAAGCACAAGAAGTTCCAACTCGTTTTACCTGAATCCTTGAAATGTCAGACACTTCCGGGTGTTCACGACTTGACCAGTCATCAAGGGCAGCCTTGCACTCTGTCTTTAGCTCGTCAGAGGTTTTTCTGGCTTGATATGGAGCATAATGTGCAAGATTATGTCATTATGTACATTATACATTATGTCCTGCAGGATAAGTAAATCTGTGACTATGACAGGTATGTCAAATCTCTTATCAGCGACCTCCAGTCTGCCATGGTGTTAGCACAGAAGAATGCTGTTGTGGAACAAAAACACCAGTCCAGCCAGTGCAACAAATGAACTAAAGGCCTACCTCTAGCCGTTGGTGACCAAGTGCTTGTGGCTAACAAGGATTGTAGAGGGAAACGAAAACTTGCTGACAAATGGGAGCCAGTCATGTACACTGTTGTTGCCTCAAAGCCTTCCATACATGTCTATAAGATCCGTAACAGGGCTGGTAATGAGAGAATAGTGCATCCAAATCTTCTTCATCAAGTGAACTTCCTCCCTCTGCTTGAACCAGAAATGGTTAGTTCTGATCATGAGGTTGCTGAAGCACTTGATGCAGCACGTTGTGGTGATCTAACCAAGCAGACACGCAGTGGTGAGTCCTTCTACGTTGCCGAGATTGAGTCTGCTGGGCACGCAGATGATGGGCAGAATGGGGCTAAGGAACTCTCATATGCAGACTCTGTGTCGAACATCTCCAATGTTGCTACTTGTGATGATGGCCGCACTTCTTCATGGGTGCATTCTCAATTGTCCAATCAAGAGGAGCCTAATGAAGAAGTTGCTGTGTCAGGGACTGATGATAGCACTGTGGCTGGTGCTGGTGCTAATTCATCCCAAACTCATTTCTCTGCCAGTGAACCGTTTAAGCAAGATCCTGTTGCTGATTTAAATACAGGTGATCGTTACACTACTAGGTTTGGGAGGGTTATCAAACCACTATGCAGACTAATTGAATCTATGGTTCAGCTTGAAAACTTACTTGGTATAGAGTCTGTATCTCCTGTTATTCATGTTTAGACCTGTTTTTTTTTTTTTTTTTTCTCTATCTTACTGCTGTCTCTGATAATGCTTGGTGTCAATTATTGTATTTTCGATTCTTGTATTATTGGTTCTGTTTAAGTACTTGGTCTGAGATTTTTCAAAGTGTAATGGGCACTTTGATAATGCCTACAAAATGTGTAGAAGTTTGGCCAACTTTCTTAATATGTGTATCCCTTTCGTTTTGGTAGCTTTTTACGCTGTGTCTTCGCTGTTTTTTAAGTGTGGATCATGCAATTCTAATGACCAGTGTTTTTTTGTTATACTCTGTATTTTGTTATACATTTTTTGTAAATTCTGGGGGGTGAGTGTAAAAGGTCCAGAAGGTTCCTGTTAAATACATGTATTGTTTATTAGAATTCACACAAAATTGTTCGTTTACATACACCTGATATGCCTAATTGAAGTGTGAGTGCCTTCCCTACATATATATTCCCGCACATATATTCAAACGCACATAACTATAGAACCTATTCTTAATGCGTTTATCACAGGTTTGCGTTTAAAGTCTGTGTAGAGAGAATGGTGTCGTCTTAGCGGCCCCTAATTTAATAACAAATGATCGTTGCGACGGAAGCGAATCAATTAAAACTAACTTTAAAGCCAAAACAATCTCTGTTACCTTAAATTATACGTTTATCTCTGTAAAGCTGCTTTGAAACAATCTACATTGTTAAAAGCGCTATATAAATGAAGATGACTTGACTTGACTTGACTTCCCCTTTAATTGTGGTGATGACATCATGAGTCAGTATAATTTCCTGTTCTGTCCCCTCCTCTTCCTCTTTGCATTGGTGATGCACTGGAGAGGTGATGTTATTTGGGGCTCCTGATAATCTTTTTTAATCTTAATTTTAATTGTTGCTTTTATGTCTATATTTTCACTCTAATTTATGTGTATAATATTATTTTACCTATCTGTGTGGTTATTTTTGTCATTTCAGCCTGTTTAAGTTATATTTTTTGCATCTGGGCCTAAATGTGGAAATGAGAGCACATGTGACAAGTGTACATCACATTTAATAAAACAAGGGTGACTCTCACACTAAGAGGCTGCTTAAATTTGTTTTATATCAGGTATGTTTTCTGTTACATGTATTTTCTTGTTTAATGTGATTTATTTTCTCTCTTTCCATTGGTGATGCAATGGAGAGATAAAACAAGGGCGACTCTCACGCTAAGAGGCTGCTTAAATTTGTTTTATATCAGGAATAAAAGATCAGTGAAACTGCTCGTTTGGAAATGCTATCCTGTTCTTCCCAACGCAGCCAAAACACAATGCAAACAACAGACCAGTTACAGTAGGGTAGCTTAAGCCCCTCCTTAGCACTGTTTGATTGTCATGAGTGGCAGCCAATGAGCAAGAAACCTGATTATTTAAGGCTTGGTCTGTCTCATTTGGGTGTGTGTCATTGGTGTTGCCACCCTTAGCGTGTGCTTGCGTGTAAGCGGTTGTGTCAAATCTTTGCAGTTCTAGGGCTGTTCCAGAAAGCAGGTTATAAAACATGCCTGGTAAGTTTACGGGTAAGTAAACAGATAACCTCAACTTTCAGTTACAAAAACTGAGGTAACATTCAGGATGTGCCATAGCAAAACCTGCAGGTATATTTGGCGCATATGTACCCTTTCGACGAGGCTCCAGTGGTTCTGACTGCACAGATTTGACATAATATAATATTATGTAATTTACAAGTATAAAACATTATTATAACATAAACCAATGGATTTTTTTTTTTTTTTACCTCACAAAAAACAATGATAATGGCAGAAATTGAGGCCATTTAAAAATATTCCATGGAATTCCTGAAGAGGATCAGGCAATCTGGTCCGCAAAGCCTTTGGCTGAGAAAGATCTTAAGCAAAGCAGGGGTGGCATGGAAACCAACTAGGAAAGGAGGATGTAGAGGGGGTAACATTTTGCACAAGATTAAGACTGTGATTAGCGGTAGATTTAACCTCACTAGACCCCAACTGTTTGGATTTAGGAATGGAGACAAAAAAAAAAAAGGCATAAAAGATCATCTTACCATGCTACTGTCACAAGATAAAGATGAAGACAGACAACAGGATTACAAACAAGGTTTTATTAAACTAGAAGGCAGGAGGCGTACAGCGTGCACTAACACAAATAACAACTGTCCACTGAAGCGTGAGCAAGGAGGAACAGCAGCATACACTGTTAGACATTTTATCGTATTTTTGCGGTAACTTACTGGCAGCACTATTGCCAGTAAGTTACCGTAAGTTCCCCTTTACAGTAGCTTACTGTAAATGTGTTTTACGGTATGATGCCCTTACTGCAATTTAACTTTACAGTAAGATGCCCTTACCGCAATTTCATTTTACAGTATGATGCCTTTACCGCAATTTCATTTTACAGTATGATGCCCTTACCGCAATTTCATTTCACAGTATTATGCCCATTTTACACTATTTTATTATTTATATTTTACATGAATGCTACTGAATTTAATAAATTCCAAAAAAGCGACTTGAGTACATCAGCATATTCTTTATTCACTCTCACAATCAATTACATCCATTTTATTTATTTATTGTGATGCAACATTAGGCAAGGCAGTTTTATTTATATAGCACGTGATACACTTTGGCAATTAAAAGTGCTTTACACAGTAAGGAATTAAAATAATCAAAATAAAAGCAAGGAAAATTAAAGTGCCCCTATTATGGATTTTTGAATATGACCTTTCATGTATTGTGTAACAGCTCTAAGGCCTCGTTTACAAGTGAAATGTAACCCAATTCTGATTTTTTGCTCATATGTGACACGGAACGGATGTGTTCTATGATAGTGTAAACAGGAAAAAAAAAAACACATGCATTCAGATATTTTGAGATCGGTTTCAGGCCTCATTCATATGTGGAAATAAATCAGATATAAATCGGATATGTGCCAATGCAACTGTCATGTAAACTGTCTGATCGGATTTTCTGAGGCATTAGGTTACTTCTCCTAACTCTCCGACAAGAGCAACCCCGATGTGCATCCGCAAAGGGACGGATGCCCTGTCGAAACGTTGTGTCGTCGTAGGAGAGGAATGTGGACAAACATTGACACAGCATATCAAAGGTTGGCTTGCTCATCCTAAAATTTCGGACCCACTGCTTCTCGTTAAAGCTCGCCACAATATGCTTCCACCAGTCCTGAGATCTCTCTCGCACACAATAACTGAAGCATATGCACAGGCTGCAATGATGGCACTTTTCGTCCTCCTCCGCCTCATAATCATGGTGATGTTTGGCGAACTTTGCATACATCGCAGAGCTAGCATCAAGCATATTTCATGTTTGTCCATCTGTGTAAGATAATTTAACCCTTTAAGCATGCGCAATGTTTCAGATAGTATGGCAATTGTAAACACATGAATTGGATATGGGTCACAATTGAAAGAACGTGTAAACGGACGGTCAAAAAAAAATCGAATATAGCCAACAAATCAGAATTGGGCATCAAGGCCTGCAGTGTAAACAAGGCCTCTGAGGCCTAATCGTTTTTCAAACGAGTCATAAGCCATTTAGTTGTGACGTCAAGACGAAACATTAGCATATTGCCGACACCAGGGAAAACTTTAAACCCCTCAAACACTACAGCTGATCCCTGTGGATGCTGGATAGCATCATGTTGAGAAGATGGTGTGCTCTACAATGTGAAGGTAAAGCCAGTTTTATTTTCACTGCCCAAGGACGAGCATGTGAAGAATCAGTGGTTAAAGTTCATCTTTACCATGATATCATAGCAGTAGAATCCTAAACTTTTGCTGTGTTCCCTTTATTTCACTGACGACTGCTCAAATCTTGGAGTTCAATGCAGGATTCGCAAACCGCTTGCTCTTGGAAGATGGAGTTCAAAATACTTAGTTTTGAGTTGTATATTGCATAGGTCTCCTGCTAACTGGCTTACTCACATTATCACTGTCTTACCTATGCTAATCAGTTTGTGGGCCACGATTATCTATAACTGTGTCCATTAATGCAGTGTATCACTGAGAAACGTCCTGCTTGAGTCGTCCTTGTGATGGAGGTTCGGGTTGAATAACTAGTTCTTCCAGTGTTTCATTATTGGACTCGCGTTCGGATTGATATGGTAAAATCGACGTCATTGCTCATTACTGTGTTTAGTGTACGGTGTAGGAAGCCTCAGGACAGCTGATGTTGTTATGGCAATGGGTGTTTTTGTTTAAGACCGCGCGCTGTACGCAGTAAACCAATCAAAACAGACTGAGCTGTCTGGCCAGTAGCATGTGGAAAGAAGTGATTTAGAGAGATTGATTCATCTGACGAGCCGTTTAAGAATCTTTGAAAAAATGTGGTGATGTGCAAATGTATATTATGAGAAAATTCAACAGTTTTTTTTTTTTTACCTTTGATGCACGTAAACCTGTTGTAGGTAAGTGGTATTTACTACAAAGTAAATAGCATAATAGGGGCACTTTAAAACAGTTATAAAAACAATTTAAAAAGATGTACAGTACAGTTATAAAATGAATTAAAAGAGTAAAAAGATAATACATAGATAAACTTCTCATCTGGCAATACACCGGTGTATCATATTTTACACAACTCCCAGTTTTACTCTGAGATTTTCCCATGGTGATTACACTGTGTCTGTGGTGTTCTTGCGGCACGCCTAAGAAATCAACGTATCCAAAAAAAAAAAAAAAAACCATTCCCTAAAATCGTCCATGAGAAGCTCTAGGACTGACTCACGGGGTAACCTTGGGTTCACTGCCCCATCAGTCCGCACCCCAAAGATTTGTCCGGAAGCTCTAGGAATGGAATCGATCCAGTCCGCACCCCACAGAACCTCGAGTTTAATTACACGTCAAAATCACTACTTCACCACAGACAGAGGTCATCAGCATGGTTTCATCTCTCAATTTCCCCAATTAAGTAATTTATGTTTGTCTCTTACCCAATTCGCAGTGGCATTTGAGTTCAGTTTAGAATCAAAAGGAGGATGTAAAAAGAGAACTGAATTCATAACAAATCAAAGCAGGGATCATGACAATACGCAAAAAAAGCATGAAGCATGAAAAAGCATCCCAGTTGGTCTTAACTGGCCTCCATACGGTAAACCACTGATGGCTGATCTGAAAAAAACAAAACAAAACAAAAAAACAGAGAAAATGTGTGAGAAATGGTCATGAGTTTATTTAATCTAAATTTGTTCATAGACAGACGAGGAATCAACTTGTGCAACAGCAGTTATTACCAGTCGAGTTAGTTTAAATAGTATAGCTTTATTGCACATCCCTTGTTAGGGAACTCTATTAATTGCCTGAATGTACAATTACGTTAAAGGTACACTGAGCAACTTTATGACCCTTCAAACTTAAATCTGAAATAGAAAGCTTTTGTAACATTACAAATGTTTTTACTGTCACTTTAGGTCAATTTAATGCATCCTTGCCGAATTAAAGTATTAATTTCATTCAACAACCAAAAAAAATAAAATAAAAAATACTGACTGAACAGTAGTGCTTTCTATTTCAGATAAATGCTGTTCTTTTGAACTTTCTATTCAAAGAATCCTGAAAAAGAAGTGTACAACTGAAAATAATCAGAAATGTTTCTTGATTCACATAAGTGCTCCTAAAAAAAGTTATGCTGCAAGTTCTGCATTACAATATGTTAATCACATAATGCATCTGATAGTTAGTCAAAACATAATGTTACTTACAAAGCCAAAGATGCTCAGTGCTGAGGCTCTTAAAAGAGCCTTTGGGCTGTAGTTAGCTCCTGTTGACACAGGGAAAAGAGAGAAATAGAAGAAAAATTATTTTTCAGCAATGATTATTGGCAAATGACTAGATATGTTATGAACATGATAAATGACAGATCTAGGATGACTGCTAGATTGATCAATTACACAATCAGATGACAGTTTTACCAATAATTGGCATAGAATTAAAAACAAATATATTTTGCAATGAATATTTTTCAATTAGTCTGCCTTTACATTGCTTTAAATGCCTTACTATTTTAACCTGTCATATTCGGTCCTGTGCAGAGTGAATCCAGCATTTATACGTAGCTGTCACATCTCTTACATCGTGTCTACTAGGCTACACTTTGTTAATACGAGTTTTCGCGAGACTGCATAATTCGGCACTGAATAAAAACTCATGCGTTCTCCAGAGCTCGAAAACAAATAAGCACAAATAATGCACTGGAGCGTTTGGTTTGGCAAATCTGTTTCGCCAATATATTATAACAGTATCAATCGAGGCTTGCGTTTGAGGGTGCATAGCACCCCATAGTACCGGGCCTGGGGCAGAGAGAGCGCGAGAATGCCTTTGAGAAAACGCGCTAGGCCTAACGTTAACTTAACTTACTTCAAAACGCCACACATTTAACTGACGAGTAAAATATGTCATAACTGGTCGTAAAAAGAACAGAAAACCTTTGTTTGTGTAAATATTAGATTGGGTCCATCTACTGGAAAAGGCAGTCAGTCAATTCTATGGCATTTAATGGGATATTAAAGCGGCAGTTTCGAGGAAAATTAGACTGTCCTGTGAGCTGTTATTAAAAGCCTATTAGAATTTATTATTTACTTTCTTCATAAATTTAGCTATATTTAATTGATATTGGTAATGGTTTACTTTGTAAAAGTAACTTATAAAATACATTTGTTCAGTAAAAAGTACTTACCTCAGAAAAACCCCCAGCTGGCGTCTAGCGATCCACTCTCTCTCAGCAGGGACGTCCGTTATGAGCGCGCACTCGACACGTGACGTCACACAAACCTCAGTTTACATTCTGCCAGGTTGTTGCGCGGGCTTTGCAACAATTTAAATTTTGTGAGGTGTAAGCAAAGTTTTTATATATGAAGTTTATATTAATTTGAAATAAAATAAAAATACATTTATATCATTTATATTGCCTGTATGGGAACCAGTTGTGAATTTTTGTACATATATAGGTCTATTTATTACATATATATTGTACAATATATTTATTTATTTATTTTGTTATTGGAGAAAATAATGCTAATATAAAAATTACTCTGGTCTCTCACTAAGAACTCATTTTAAATCCTTCCATCCACGTGTTTTTTTTATTTATTTTTTATTTATTTTATTTAACTTTTAAACATCCAGTGTTTCATAATCCAAAAATTAAAAATGAGAATGCAGATTCATGATTTTCATCTGCAGAACAAGATGGGGGGAAAAATATAAAACATTATCATATGATATTTTAATGCCTAAAACATAAATACAATATGCATATACAAACTTCAAAAAATCATTTACAGTAGCACTACTGCTTTTGCGTAAACAGTAAAGTACTGTAAATTCCATATACAGTAAGTTACTGTAAATTTCATAAGAAATACCCATAATGCAGTGCATATTACAGTAGTTAACCGTAAATAATATAAGTGGTATTTTACTGGGCTTTTTTGCGGTAAGTAACTGTAAAATTGCGGCAAAGTCAACAGTGTAGTGTCGGCCCAGATCCGGCCCACATGGGCCATGTGGAATCCACGTGTACCGGATGTTGCTGTCGGGGTGGTGACAACCTAAACAATGAGCAGCTGAGACTAATGGTTATTGTCCATGACAACAGATGAGTGGCGGGAAAAGAGACAAAGAACACATGGGATGAATGGAAACACTTTGTTTTCCAAATGCCGAACAACTTCTTGTGGTGGAGGTCGAACATCTTGTTGTGGTGGAGGTTGAACAACTTGTGGTGGAGGTGTTGAATTTTACATCCGAGACAAAGTTCCATCATATACTTTAACCTGTTCCAGACCATCTAGAATGTCTGTGGGTGAAGGTGAGATCTTTGAGACTTACACTGCATATACTGTATGTGTTGTTGCTGTGTGTGGTGTATTCACCGCCACAGTTACCACATCAGTATGAAATCATTGAACATCTACAATTGCCTCATTTGACTTGCTTTGTACTATGTACCCAGACGTTGGACTTGTTGTCCTTGGAGAAGTCAACCATCTCAGAGTCCATGATATCTGCCTAGATAAAGTAAACTCTGCCATGACAGGAAGTGAATAAGGCAACCTGTACCAATGAAAAAAAAACAATGTCTTTTATAATACTATACTGAAAGTGATAGATATTTCTCTATGAAAACAGTAAAAATTCATCCTTCATGGATCTTTTTGCTCCACGTCGTTTGAAGAGATTTGGTCTTCAAGTCCCTTAATGAGAGGATGCTCACAGCAGAGCCAATGGGTGTAGCTTGACAGCCACCTCTTTTGATGTAATGAGTGGAGTTTAAAGGTCTAGCCACACCCTAAATAACCTTTAAAGATACAACTGTCCCCGTTTTCCTCACATTCATACATCACAAATAGATATCTAACTAATAATGGGTTGTATTAGATTAACCTCAACAGATTTTGTCTTAAAAAATGATAGAGGTGTAAGTATTCATGAAGGCTACATCAGCTCAGGAGTTTCTAAATCTCTCATAGAAACTATTTGAAATTTCCAATGTAAATGTCATAGCTGTTGTGTTTGAGTACTACTTGTGTGTTCACTTTTACCTGTAGTGTCCTTAACTCTTGTGAGCAAACTTTCCAAACTTGCAAAGAGCAAAACAGTAAGTTCGGGTTTCATTATGGTAGTGGGGATAGTCCCTCAGAAGGTGTTCAGTGTGTTATTATGAATGTACTGGGAAGGAGTGATATCTATCACATGATGTTTTGACTGGCTAGTGAAGGCCTAATCACTCGAACTGGTCAGATATGAGAATGCTGCACATAATTTCATTAGAAGGGTCGCACTGGGGATATTAGACTGAATCATAATGACCGCTGTGATGACAATCTGTGAAGTCTATACATTAAATCTGCTCATCATAGCTGAGCACAACTTGAATCATGCGTTTGTGAAGGAGTAGGGACTGGGGTCTGTGGTTAAGCCTATGACCCAGTTTCATGCGACCCAGCTCTAGATGTCTTTTACCATAGATGACACAATTTATCTGTTTTGTGAAGAGTGCAAGTACATTGAATGCAGTCATTTTGCTTCACAAAGTTGGCCATTGCATCACTATCACTCATCACATTATTTTTAATAACTCATCACTAAGCTTACATGTTCTTTCTCGTGACCAATTGGTAGTCCAAGTACAGAATCCACTTTGAACATAAATGTCTGAATTTCCCAAAGCAATTTTTTTTAAATTTACTCTAGCAAAAACATTTACAGAACAGATTATTAAAAATACTTATTAAAATACTTTAAAATCATTTATTAATATAAATTAATGTAAATTTTTAACATTTACGAATGCATTATTAAAATCAAAGGTTGTATCTGTTAATACAGCCTGAGCTGAACTAACAATAAACAGATGTATATTTGTATATTGTAGCAAAAATTAATGAACAATGTAACAAATGCATTGCTTGTTGTTAATATTATGTAATGCATTATTGACGTTAACTAATGGGACCTTATTGTAAAGTGTTACTATATCCTTGTTCCTGTTCTCACCAGTGTAAAATTATCACTCTGCAATCAGATTCACACATACAGTACATCTTTATTGAAGGTATTTATTCTTACAAAATATAGTTCATCTAATTACAGTATTAGTAAACAAAAAACAGTAACAGTAAAATATATGTATGCATGTATACATGTAAAATATAAAGGTTATAAAATAGAAAACCACTAAAAATTCGTAATAAAAATAAGATAAAAAATATAAAACATTTACAAAATTTGCACAAATAACATTATGAGGCTTGTGTATGAAATTGTATGATCCTTTTAATGTGAGCAGTCTTCTATATACTGTACAATTTTGGAAATAACAAAAAAAAATTGTGACTGTCTGTCAGTAGATGAACTGGAAGGGAAACATTTTTCTCATCCAAGTAAATCCTTATTAGATGTTTGTTTTTTTGGCCTGTATTCCCTACTCCAATTAATGTTCCGTTCACACTGCAGAGGCTCTCTCATCCACACTAGTGGTCTGTGAATAAACAGATCCTGTGGCCTGTATAATATAAACCTTCATGAATTGCAGTCTACTGAAGGGTGTCCTGTACAGGAGTCTAAAAAGATGCTTCCTAAATTTCTCTCCCACAAACACATAGAGCATTGGATTCAGGCAGCTGTGTGAGTAAGCCAAAGCTTCTGTGATCTGAAGACTTAGACGGATTGCCTTACTGCTGTCACAAGAATGAGATATCCAATCTTTTAGCTCTAAAGCTTTCACAAAAGCTGTGACATTGTATGGAGCCCAACAGCAGAAGAAGACCACCATCACCACAATGACAAGACGCATGGCCTGCCTCCTGGAAGAGCGAACTGTCAGGAGTCTCTTCAGAATCATTGAGTAACAAAATCCAATCACAATAAGTGGGATAATTAAACCCATGACATTCATTTTAAAGATACCATTTATCTTTGAAGTATGATTAGAAGTTTGATCATTGGTTGGATAATATGTACAATAAGTTTGATTATTATGTTTTGTGGTTTTGAGGAACATCAACTCAGGAAAGGATGCTAAAAAAGCAATGATCCATATTACCAAACTGGCTAAAATCCCATATGTTCTTGTTCTGACTCTCAAGGCAAACACAGCATGAACTACAGCTAAGTATCGATCAACACTCATCAGTACAATGAAGAATATCCCACTGTAGAATCCAATGTGGTAGACACTGAGAACCATAATGCACATAACATCTCCAAAGATCCACTGGTCTCTGGCAGAGTGTGCCAGGAAGGGAAGAGAGGAGACCAGAAGCAGGTCAGCTATCGCCAGGTTCAGGAGACAGATGTCGGTCATGCTTCTCAGCTTCACACCCATCAAAACCACCCAGACCACCAGTATGTTACCCAGAAATCCCACCACAAAAAACAGGAAGTATAACACAGGGAGGAAGATAGTTGCATGAGATCCATAAACGCAGGAATACACAGAAGGATCCTTTTCTTCATAGTATTCAGAATAGTCATATAGTGGAGTAGTATATGGCTCATCAGTATGTCGCCCATCCACACTTGAACAGGAAAAAAATACTGTTAGCAAAGCAGAGATCCTCCTTGAAATTCTGACTAATTCATGTGATATGACCTCACCTGGACGATGCATGATAATTTAGATCAAGGATGCTATTGGTTACCATCCCTGTCCATGGAGGCTGTGCAGACGTACTGTTCATGACAAAGAGAAGAGGCAAAGACACTTATTCAGTGCAAATGGATCTTCACTGGATGAACACTGCACTATCATCAACTGAATCAACACTGAACTGACTTGAGCTAAATAATGACACTATTATCTTCTATAGAGTTTTGAACTGAGTTTGCTTAATAACTACAGTAATGAACTTTGCAACATTCACACTATTACTTAACTAAATGTGATCTAAACTGAGCTGAACAATGACACGTTTGTCTTTTTAGAGTGGCTTTACAGCTGAAATTGTATCCATTTCATAACTGAAGAACTTTGCAACATTAATAATGTTGTTTTCTTTTTTATTACTGCGAATCTGCTTTGAAACAATCTGTGTCGTATAAAGTGCCATATAAATAAATGTGATTTGACTTGAACAACTCTCATCAGGTATACAGTATATAATACATTTGCTCTCAGTCATGGCTTCCGTCCTGTGCTGCCCCAATACAGTGTCATGGCAATTTGTAACTATTTTACATTTTGGTGAATTGGTGGCTAATTCGTATTAATTTGTAAAATCTCATTTACTGTATACATTTTTTTACAAGCTTCAGTGACGGGTCTGTTTAGGGGTGGACCTCCTTTTTCTAACAATCGTATGTTTCGTACAATTGACACAAGTGTAAAAAAAAACAAAACAAAAAAAGCTGAATTGTGACTGTCTGTCACGTCCTGCCTCCTGGAAGAGCGAACTGTCAGGAGTCTCTTCAGAATCAATGAGTAACAAAATCCAATCACAATAAGTGGAAGAATTAAACCCATGATATTCATTTTAAAGATTCCTTGAAGAATGATTACAAAATTGATCACCTGTTGGATAATATGTACGATAAGTTTGATTATTATTTTTTGTGGTGTTGAGGAACATCAACTCAGGAAAGGATGCAAAAAAAGCAATGATCCTCCTTGAATCGGTATTAATAAATGTGATATGACCTCACCTGGACGATGAATGATCATTTAGATCAAGGGTGCTGTTGGTTACCATCCCTGTCCATGGAGGCTGTGCAGTAGTCCTGTTCATGACAAAGAGAAGAGGCAAAGACACTTATTCAGTGTCAATGGATCTTCAATGAACCTACTGTACTATCATCAACTGAATCAACACTGAACCAAAAAAGCAATCCAAAGCAAGAACAAAAAAACATCCAAATTGTATTTAATTTCATTCACACTAAATGTGAACTAAACTGAGCTGAATAATGACGCTTTAGTGGCTTTACGGCTGAAATTGTATCCATTTCATAACTGGATAACTTTGCAACATTAATACTGTTGTTTTCTTTTTTATTACTGGGAATCTTTGAAACAATCTGATTTGCATAAAGTGCTATATAAATAAATGTGACGACTTCATCAGAATAACACTCATCAGGTATATATGACGCATTTGCTCTCAGTCATGGCTTCCGTCCTGTGCTGCCCCAATGCAATGTCATGGCAGTTCGTAACTATTTTACATTTTGGTGAATTGGTGGCTAACTCGTAATTCATAAAATCTCATTTACTGTAAACATTTTTGTACGAGCTTCAGTGACGGGTCTGTTAGAGGTGGGCCTACTTTTTTCTAACAATCGTATGTTTTGTACAATTGACACAAATACAGCTTTTCATAAAGAGATCTATTGGTTTAAAAACTGACATATAAGACTGATTTCAATGTTCTTGTTCTGTTGTCTGAACTAATTTGGAGATGAAGTTTGGTCTTACCTCAGTAAGCCAGCTGTATAATTCATAATCAGAGAACCAGAGGCGTTCTTACTGTATTAGACAAACAGGGAAACAGAAGTTAGCATAATAATGCTGCAAATAGATCATCTTTAAGACATTAGTACAACAATATAACATTTTTTATTATTTTTTTATTATTATTTTGGACAATCTTGGATGATGAAATGATGTCACAGTAGAATAAGTAGTAAAGTACTTTACCGGGTAACACTTAATGAGCTTCTACATGGTAAAATTGGTTATATACTATAGCTAACATGAAATAATAATGATACATTTTTGCACTGGTTCATTTCTTTTTAGCAATGGTATAAATAGTGGTATAAACGGTATAAATAGTACATAAATTAATATTATCCTAGTTTAATAAATGCCATGAAAAAACCGAATTGTTAGTTATACAACTTTACACTTCACTGTAAACAGTAGTATTAGTGTACTACTAATTATGTTCATAATCATCAAAATAAGAACATGAAAAAGAACATGATTAACTTTCTGTCATCTTTCTATGATAATGGCAAATTTATTAAATTAAATTTATTTGTACAGCACTTAAATATTTATTGCACTTAAATATACAATACATGGTAACATGTATTTTACAGTGTTTATATATATATGTTCAAGTATCTTTACAAACAATATGCCTTAAAACCCCCAGTGAGCAACTAGCAGTGGCAAGTCCACCTCTTCAGACAAATATATACAAAGCATAGATTATTGTTAATTTGAATTTGAACCACATAGTATTAATGATGATGGATGATATAGACTAATTTGTTGTTTAATTAAATAAGGATATTTTCCAATTTATATTTAATAGTTTTTTATTTATTTTTTATATATATATATATATAATTATTTAATATTTGAATTATTATTTTACATTCTAAAAATATGCCAGTTTGAGCAGAGCAATTTTATTTAAAAAAAAAATTAACATATTCAACCACTTTAATTAATAAAGTATGAATCATTTATTATCGTAACAGAAAATTTCACATACCTATGAGCATTGTGAGCATCGATCTGTAGTGCAAACCACCTGTGACATTTAGGCTTATTCTGTGACACTGAATGTTTCCAAATGCTGGTTTACCAACCATAAAAAAAGTGTGAAACCATAACCCTTCCTTCATTTCAAACTGATACAACAGGTCTTTGCAATGAAAGTGGTGGTTAAGCCTTATATTTATACCATATTATATCATATATAAATGAACACGCAGCGTATGTTTGTGCATATTATTTTAAAAAGAGGTCAAATAAAAAAATGCGCTGCCAGGAATACTCACAAATGTGATAATTGGTGTTGCCCTCTGACCTTCTGAGCAAAGAAGGGAAGTTGAGATGAGAGATAAGATCTTATCATATGAGATCGGTCAAAATAACATGATCTATTATAGTTTTTTTTTTTTTTTTTTTTTTTTTTCTCAGGGTATTGGTTTGTGACACTTCCTCTGTTTAGGTAAACTGGGGTATAGGGGCTTTGCAGACTGCAGGACTAGTTTCATATTGACTGCAATGGCAATGACCCGATTGGCTCCCTCCATGTTTCGTCTACAGTCTAGAGGAAATTACATCACAACACATCTATGTTGTCTTTTTTTTATGTGAAAACAGTGCAACACTACAATATAAACTTCATAGTGTTTTAATAGGTCAAAAAAGAAAAACAAATGACGAATAAAATCCTATGCCAATAAACGTCCAGTAAAAAACATACTCAGCATTGCACAGGTAGTCAGGAAAGCTGAGCAATAGTGTTAGCATGTGGTTTTACACACCCCGACCACTTAAAAGTGATGTTAAAAGATATGCCCAAATATAAACTGATGCATCTTAACTTTTACATTAAGATGGCCTCTGGAGTTCTTCAAGTGATTTATTGTTACATAACATAAAGACTGTGATCTACACCATCTGAATTAGTAACACACTAAAACAGAAAATATGAAACTGAAGGAGGGAATGAAACTCTTTTGCGGGTTCTTGTTTACCTGGCAAGAGTTTAATTCAAAAACATTTCAGCACACTTTTCTGGTTCTACAGTCTTTTCACTGTGAGACAGAATGTGTGTTTATAAACGCATTTTTGCATATGTAAAAATGTAAAATGCAACTAGATTTTTAAATTTTCTGAAGAAACGTTAAAATTGAAATGGTGCTTGCTCGTATGTACAAAATTCACTGCCATGATGCTATAGGGTGTCCTGGTCAGTTGCTTCTTTACAGGTTCAGAAGAGCCCACCCTAGACTCACTCGAAATATATATAATGTCACCCTCTCTATATATATATATTTGTCTAAAGATATGAATAAATATGACTCCCTCCTACAGTGTAATGTTTGGACCTGTTTTATCATCCACCAAGCAAAAATTGTAAACTTGATCACTTCAGGGGGAAAAAAGGCTCTTCTCAACAAGCCACATGATTAAATTTTATATCACAAGGACAAGTTACATGCCAAAATGTAAAACTTGGGGTAAGGGTTTTGTAAGTACGAGCAATAGTAATAGTAATAGTATAGTGATATTAAATAAAAGTTTTACTCTCTCAAGAACTTGAACATTTCTGTGTATCTTACAACTTAGTGCAACTAGCTGTTATAATTAAATCAAATAAAACATCAAATTAATATAATTTGTTGTGCCAAGAAAATTTTAAAATGAAAATGTGTCTTATAATAAATTTCTGAATTTTACATTAAAATGTAACAGAAGAAATGTCACAATAAAATGTAAATCGCGATTTAAAGTCGCCATGAAATCAAAAATGACAATTCTTTTTTTTAATGGAAGTATTTAATATAGCAGTATTTATTATAAATGATTTTTATGTGCACATCATGATTTTTTTTAAATTCATCTCAAAATAACTTCCCCTCCCTCTTACAGCGACATCTCTTCTCTGCTCTGATGGCACAAGGGAGGAAGATGTCACTCACATGAGATCACAGCAATAGCAAATGACAATGATCAACAATCCAATCAATTCCTGATGGACAAAATAAAGTCCCGCACTATATTTTCTTCTAGTCCGAAAAGCTGTTTTTTTTAGATATACTGTAAGACTAAATAGGGAAGAAAATACAATCACAATTTTGTTTTATGGCTCTTTAAAGCTGCAGTCCGTAGTTGTTCCTCTTTGTCGCCATCTCTGTTCGAAATCTGCAATTGCAGTTATTCGTGGGGTTGTGCGTCGGCACGACACAGCGCGGATGAATCCAATTTTTTGAGGAGAATGTGCGGCTGGAAACTGTCATTCGCAATCACAGATTCTACTTTTTGGAAGTATGACCAACATGAGAATTTTCACCAGAATATGTCGTCTAAAACAAGTAAGTAACATCCACTTTTGTTCTGACCAACTAAGAGAAAAAAAACATTGCAGTAAATCACGCTGATTAAATCTAACGATCGCTTATCATATCACGTCAAACCTTGCAAATTATACTTTGTTCTCAAATTGTTAATGTCAACAACATCAGCATTGCGTGACTACATTTAATGTGTATTAGGGCTACCTGTAGTTCAGTACTCCGTAACTGTGAGAATTAAGCGAACAAGTGTGCTACTGTTACATAATTGAACCATTGAAATGTCTTACCTGTCCAGCTGAAAAAAAGCCGTCTCTGCGTTTGTTTTGAACTCCTTCAAAACACGGAGTTCACGCCACCTTTCAAAAGCCCTTCCGATATTATCCTTGTTTTCGCATGGGCCCGGTTGCAGTCTCTTTTTTTCTGTAGCCACTCCAAAGTCTTTTGCATTTTACAACAGGTAAATCTCCAGTTGTCACTGGTGATTGTCATTTGAACCTTTCTGGATCCGCCATCAAATTGATAAGTTTAATTATATCAAGTGCTGTGAGAAAAGGCTATAAATCTCCACTTCCAACATCCTCACACGCCATATAGCCTACTAGCCGAGACACCTTCTTTATGTGTACAGATGTGACATAATGACGCAAAGACATGCTCTTGGCTAATCACATTTCTATAAACTGTTTAAAGACCCTAAAATGCATTTATGCTCTAAACCCCGACAGCAACATAGTGTCGGCCCAAACCTGGTACATGTGGATTGTAGATACAAGCAACCAATATGAGTTTTCTCTGGAAGGTGGCTGGACTTATCCTAAGGCAGCAGGGTTACTCTAATCCGGCCCTGGAGGGCCACTGCCCTGCAGAGTTTAGCTCCAACCCTTATCAATCTCACATATACCAATAATTTACTAATAACTCAGAAGACATTGATTAGCTTGCTCCAGTGTCTTTGATCAGAGTTGAAACTAAACTCTGCAGGGCAGTTAAATGAGGGTCTGGTTAAGATGCCTCTTGGATCCTCCCTGTTGAGGTACTCTGGGCATGTCCCACTGGGTGGAGGCCCCAAGAGTAGACCCATTTCAAAATGGAGGGATTATATCTCTCAGCTGGTGTAAAAACACCCTGGGGCCCCCCATGAGGAGTTGTAGGAAGAGGCCAAGGAAGAGGACACATGGGCTGCTTTGCTTAGGCTGCTATAAGAAATTATGATCTGTTCCCAACAACTTCCACTCCAATATATATATATATATATATATATATATATATATATATATATATATATATATATATATATATATATATCAAAATGTTCCTTCACTTAAAAGAGCTTAATTATCATATAGAGACAATTACATCCAATCTCAGTAATATGTAAATAGTATCACAGAGGGCAACCAACAACCATCTTGATTACAGGGACTTCAAATAGCTTGTCACCTTAAACATTTGACCGTTCTGTTTTAACAGAAGATCCACTTCAGATAGATTTTATCACCTTAACCTTTTGCTGTTCTGATTTCACAGAACATCAAAGATGTGGGCACAGAGGAAAGATCCTCAATTTACATTTAAGACAGAGTTTCAGCCTCATGTTGAGAGGGAAGACGAATCTGTTATTCTTAAATTACACTTAAAAACAGAGCTTCATTTACATGTAGAGGGGGAAGACAAACAAAATAGAGGATAAATGTTTGAGCTGAGATGATGAGATTCATTCTGTTTGACTCCGCTGAATCCAAGGTACTTTGTGTACCTTGCCACTGCTATGCTGTAATAAACTTCATTTTTGTGATCTTCGACATCCACTTCATTTTTTCTTACACTGCTGTCACCCAGACCTGGCCCTGGATAAACAGCAGAAAAGGGATGGAATAATAATAAAGATGTGAATCTTGTCATGTATGCAAACGTTTGACACATGTATTGTTTACATTTACTGTTCATTAGCCATCACTTTCACATGTAACACATTTTTGGATAATTTGTCCCATTGCAGCAAAGTAAACTTGCTGTGCAAATAGTATCAGCATCAGAACCTCCTCACTCCCACAGTCATATATTGCACACAACCTGGAAAGCACTTTCTTGGTACAGTAAACTGTAATCACATTTTGATACAACTTCTAGGAATTAGAGCACCCAGGTTTCAGTCTGCCTGGAAAAAAGTTTTTAACCGGGGACCAGGTTAACACAGAGAGCACTTTTAGATAAGCTGCCCAGTGTTTGGTCGCTATATGCATGTCAGTCAGATGACTTCCTTCTGTGGAATCATTCCTACGTTCCCTATGATTTACTGAGATTAATATGGAACATAATAAACACATGACAAAAGGTCCTATGTTCCTAGATAAAAGGTTAGGGTTAGGGTAAAATAGAAACATAGTGATAACCCTGGGAATACATAGGGACCCATAATGTGGATCAGACTCCTGCTGCCCAGTTGGTGGCATTGGACAATTAGTAATCAGGGTTAATTTATTCAAGTGTATCTCAATTTGAAAGTCTGGTATCAAATCAATCAGTGAAAATGATCTTGCACATTTAGTTTTAACAATGTAACAATGTAATGTTACTTGTATTTTAAAAGGCCAGGTCAAGGCAAAATTCTGCAAACTGCCTGAGCCTGCCGCAATACACGAGCCAGTGCAGATACAAGGACTGAGCAAGCCATCACCTTGGATCCTAAGCCTCACAAAATGTCAGACCGGTTGTGAGAGCCTGCAACATCATGTGTCGCCATGGGATTACTAGTAGAGTTTGAGGGAATGGAGGAAGGTCCTGCCCACACTCCCACCCCTGAGGGTGAGGTGCTGCTGGCCTCTGTAATATATGATAACTTAGAAGAGGATATTTGCATGAATCTCCCGCCCCCGCTGGTCCCGCTCAGCTCCAAATCTCCTGTGACTCCACTGGTCCCGCTCTGCTGGAAGTCTCCTGTGACACCGCTGATTCCGCCCAGCTGGAAGTCTCCTGTGTCTTCAGAGTTGCCACCCAGCCTCCCTCTCCCACCTCCTCTTCCAAAGTCAGCCAGTCCGTCGACCCCACCTCCACTGGTGACTGATAGATGTGCCTCGGATCTTCCGGTCATCAGCTCTGCCTTGGAAAGAGTATTACCTGGCTCTGCCTCCTGCAATCGAGTCCATCGCTCCATCTCGGCTCGTTGACCTGTCGACTTTACCTTGGCTCCTCCCTCCCTTAGCTCCACCTGGGACCATCATCCTTATGGCTCCACCAGGCTCCCTTGTCCATCTGGCTGCGTCTTGGTCAGACATCGCTCTGCCTTTGCCACACACTTACTTCATCCCTCCATCTCTTTGGATCCATCATGCTACGCCTTCCCTCCGGCTTTGCCTTGGTCCTCAGTCACACTGGCTCCGCCTTAGTCCCCAGGCACCCTAGCTCCACCTCGGATGCTCGTTGCTGTGGCTAAGCCTTGGTCTTGGATTTCCTGAGTATTCCTTATGGATTGAAACTGTTTTTGTTATCTACTACTTTTGTTGTGCGCTCTCTACAACAAATAGTCATGAAAATTGTACTTGGCCAGTCATAATAGGGGCCTGGAACAAACTTTGACGGAGCTACACATTACTAAAAGTACTTTCTATATTAATAAAAGTAAGTTATAAAAAAATAAATAAGTACAGTACAATGTAACTACGTCACCTTAAAAAAAGTGTAACCCAAACTTTTTATATGATTGGTGAATTCCACTGTATCACTGTAAAAGAGGTGAATTGTTTTATCATGCATTGTGTATCAATATTTTGCACATTTCCTTTTGACTTCTCAGGAAGCAGCACAGCTGTCATCATGTTTCATTAGACAGTTTTTTTTTGTTGAGTTGATCGTTCCAGAAATGTGGTCTTAACCATAACATTTTGCATGTAGATAAAATCACATGTACCTCACAATGAGGAAGTGGTTGTGTGTGATCACAAAGTCCAATCAAAAACATCAATGAATGAACTTACATGATGCGTTGCATCATATATTCAATATATATGGTTTTAGATAGATAGATTTGGATAATTATTGAATTTCATAGACAGAAATTAAAGTAGATATTGTTCTTGACCATGTTTTAAACCAATTTTTTTGACACATCAAATATTGCTTTAAGTTAAACAACTAGCATTTAAATTTGATTGTGTTAGATTAGGCATTATTACTATAAAATAATTTCATTAATGTTACATTACTGTATGTCACAACAGTTTTGGGACAGTTAACCTTAACCTTAAAAGTTACTGTTTGATTAAGTTTTTTGGTGCTTAGGTGTTTAGGTGCTACTTGAAGTAACAGTGTCATGTCAGCAGTCTTAATGTACTCTGTTTGCATCAGAGCCAAAGAACACAGGAAATCCACCTCACTCTGCAGAGCATATCTCTGTGGCTTTCCGCTGTAGCTTTTAAAGTAAAGACAAAGGTTAGGGTGAAGTTACTTTCAGCATTTATTATCACTGTTTTACAATACGATTTTTCAATACCTTTGTGAAGTTTTATACATAAGAATGTCCACTAACAGGGAAATAAGTAAATAAATAAACCAAAAAGCTTTATAATATAAAACGTTTAATTATTTAAAATATATTCTATCAGAAATGTATTAGAATTTATTAGAATATTTGATAATAATTATTATTGAGTGGATTGGATTTTATGTTGAAATCAATGACACACTGTGTATGTACTATATATAGTAATGACATGGATTCAAAATATGTCCACATAAAGGTAATAAAATGTACCTGAGAAAATCAATTCCATGGTGCAAATATATGAAAAGGTTAAGTTCTGCTATGGAGACATGGTCAGACTTGTATCTCAGTATACTGTTAGGCAAAATAGTTAGTTTTGAGATAGTGTTGTTAAATGTTTTATGTGAATTATTTTTAAGCTGTTCAATATTGTAGGCATGTATGTGACTATGTGCCATATGTGTTAGGGAGGGCTCTTGTGGTAAGAGGTAGCATTACAATATACCTTTGAAACAGGTGTTTATTTATTTGTTTATTGATGAACATCTTGATATATTTATCACTGTGTTTGAAATAAGTAGTTTAGCACAGACATTAGGAATATACAACATTTACAGACATCAGTCCAATATAGATTGCATTCAAAATAAAGTTCCTCCATACATCAAGTCTGCTCTCATATCCTCTTTTAGCCAATGTGTCGGGACATTTTTTGTTGTTGTTGTGTTTGGTTTTACCTTCGAGGTGTGTGTGTCGTTGAGGATGTGTTTTTTTTTACTTTTCTTTTTGTGGTTATTGACTGCTGTACAGAACCAGTGATTACATTTTTAGCAGGTCATGAGGTGAAAGCAGGTGAAAGCTTATAGAAATATTGAGTAACAGATGTTTGTAGATGACAAATACTTTGACAAATATGAAAATATTACATTTCATTTAATGCATTGGTTAATTTTTAAGCCAGTGTGAAATACTCTACAGGCACAAGTTTACTCACAAACATTAGAATGCAGAAAGTATGTGTAACGTATAGGCAGGGACGAAAATCCCTGTACTGTCTTGTGTTTTGTAGGACTTTTATGTTGAAGTATATTCTTAGTTCCCCATTGTTTCTGTATTCACTTCCTGTGTTTGGTTCCTGTTTTGCCTTGTACCTTGTTTGTCACCATAGTTACCCTTATTAGTTCCCATGACATCAATCACCCACACCTGTCCCTCGTCTGCCCCTTGTTAACCAGTCTATTTAAACCTCTGTGCTTCAGTAGTTGTTTGTCGGTCGTTGTTCCCTTTTGTGAATTCTGGTCTCCTTTTTGTGGATGTTATCCTTGTTTTTGGATTATCTTGCATTTTTGTTTATCTATTAAACTTGTGTTTGCCTATGGATTCTCTCTCTCTCTCCGTTTCGTCCCTGCCTATACGTTACAGTATGCATTACTTTCCCCACCACTTTTTTTTTTCAGTGATGATTGTTTTCACTAATTGAAGTAATTGATATGCTATTACCATCATTAAATCAACAAATGTTAGATTGCATTATATAGTGCAATGCATGAATGAAGATTAACATGTATATATTTACAAAAACAAAGCAAGATTAAATGATGAGCACAATATTTACAAAAACAAAGAAACGGCACCAAAATATTCTGAAACAATATCGATTTTCTTACTGCATTTGGAAAAAAAACTTTAAACTTGTGTACTTTTGGTGGGAGATGAAAAAATAATAGCTGTATTGGAAGTTTCATTCTCTGACATTTTTGATTGTGTAGATGTTGACTGGTAGGTCTTCAAACATTTAAGATGTCTTGAAAACACACTTATAAGACATTTCCTGAACTTTTCTCCAACAAAAGCATAAATCACCGGATTTACAGAGCAGTGTGTGAGTGCGATCATCTCTGTCCACTCCATGGCTGTGTTGATATTACTTTGTGCCTCACAGCTAGTTAGAATGTCAAATTCCTGCAAGGTTTTCAGAAACACCACCACATTGTAGGGCACCCAGAAAACCACAAACATGATGACAATGCCTAAGATGAGCTTTATTGCCCGATCCTTTTTCGAGTTTTTTGTCTTCTTCACAACCAATAGGACCATGAAGTAGCAGTAGGCTATAATGGGCAAAGATATGAACAGTCCTACTATATTTTCACCAAAGTTACGGAAAAGCTTCCACTTCTGGGACGACCCAGCAGGATAAACTCGCTGACAGGTGGTCATGTTGTCCTCTCTGACCATTGCTGCAAAGATGGCCTCTGGAAGGGCGGCACAGATCGAAACCATCCATGTAATGAGACTCGCCACAATTCCATAACGCAGCATCTTCGCTCCCAGCACTGCAACGGCATGTACGATGACTAGATAGCGATCCACGCTCATCAGGGTCACGAATAAGATCCCACTGTAAAATCCCACTTGGTATGTACCTGCCATAGCCTTACACAATGCATTGGCTTTTAAGTGGTGGTCCTGAGCATAGAGAGCCCAGGAGGGCAGTGAGAGGACCATTAGTAGGTCTGACAGGGCCAGATTTAGCAGGCAGAGATTTGTCATATTTTTCACATGCATTTTTTTCAAGAGGACCCATAAGACCGTGATGTTGCCAAGAAGGCCAATCACAAAAACTATGTAGAAAATGGATGCCTTGAGATTTGAATTTACGTGTGAATTTTCATTATCGCATAGGGTTCCGGCTTCATCGTAATAGTATGATGTTGTATCCATCCTGTAACAAACAGTAAATGTTATTTAGTGAAATATGAATGTCAGTGAATATTTTTTTTTTTAAAAAATCAACAACAAAAATGCTTATACATAGAACTGAGAAAAAAAATAGAAAAAAGTGTCTTGTCTATGTATTGTTTTAAACTGTAATATTTTAATTTACTTATTCATTTTTAATACCTTGTTTTGATTATATTTATTTATACTGATAATATATGATTTATAATAAATAATTGTTTAAATGCTGTTTTTTACTTAATATTACTTTTTTTTTTGTTTAAATTAGTTTGAAAACAAAGTTTCTGTTGTTCTTGAGTACAATGAATACAACTAGTAGCATGCCACTTTTGTGGACCGAGACTACTCATTTGACAGTATCATGCAATGGTTTATGATACTGTTTTTTGAAAGCACAGAGAACAATGACACTGGGAGTGGAAACGTGCGATAATGTCATATAGTGTGAAAGTAGTGAGGTGTCAGCAAGTTCTAACGCATTCATTAGCAAATCTCCATGATGGGGACTTTTGTGAATCTGGAAACTGAGTCAGAAAACATCTGCCATTTAACTTCTAAATACTTACATAAAGTATGTATAATAATTTGTAGAGAGTAACTATATTCCATTGCTCTATGCTTAGCTGCTGTGATTACACTTTATTTCGATGGTCCACTTTAGACATTATACTAATTATAAGTAACTTTTCAACTACATGTCAACTAATTCTCAATCGAGTACTAGTAGACTGGTAGGTTAGGGTTAGATATTAGGGTTCAGGTTAGTAGAATAAATCAATAGAGTCAATAGAACGTCTGTCAAAATAAAGTGTTGGCAGATATTAAGCAGACAATAACTGGTAGTTGACCTGTAGTTGCAAAGTTACTTATTGTTAGTAGAAGGTCTAAGGTGGACCATTGAAATAAAGTGTAACCATTGGCTGCACATCAGACAAAGTTTCATCATGGTGTTATTGCATTATAATGGGTGGCAGCGATACACTGACATACTATATGAGGAAGGCATTTGAGAAATTCTTCTAATATTTTGAAAACAAAATTTGACAGTGAAACCAATTTGAAGGTGCCACTAAACCAAACCTCACATGCTGACCTTTTTTCTCTCAAATATTAGTACGTAGAAACAGGAGGTCGCAGTATGCTCTTTAACCACATGCTTTGAAACATCCCACCACAATCCCACTGTCGCACCATCAGTGTCTGTGATCTCTCTACAGTGTCTATTTTTAGTGAATTACGGTATCAGACAAATAATTTACAAAACCTCCCAATACTGATTAGGAATCACTTGACTGTGATAATAATTGCATTAACAACATTGAATGTAATATATCATATTTAATATATGTAATATATCAACTGTTTTCAAGAGACAGGAGTTACATTTTAGAGCCAATCTCTGTAATTTATCAAAATTTGTCATTTCTTTAATGATGGATCTAAACACAACATGACAATCCAATAAATAAATAATAATAAAAAAAATCTGTTTACCTCTCTGTATTTGATTCAGTCATTTTGACAAATTGCTGTCAACTCTTGTTGTTGAGATGTTGAGACTTACGTGGAAGTAATAATTTTCACCCTCTTTCTGTACATTTGCCTTCAGCAAATTTCCTGTAAACTGAAGCATGTGCATGTGAGTGTGCTTTTCTTCACAACTGTATCTTGTGAGGCGAAGGTAACATGAACACATTTCCTGTCACTGCACTGAGGTTAGCAGGTTTGGATACACAAAAGAAATTCCCGGGGAGGAGATAAAACAATAATTCTGAGTCATTTGAAGTCTGTGACGGCTACTGAATAAATGCTAATATTTGCCCCCACCCACAGCAAATGTCTTGAAAGGACAGTTTATATAGATAAACCAGTGCCATCCCACACCAATGAACATATCATGAACAATGAACTATATCTGTGCTTTTTCACTATATCAGTCAGTTTTCATGAATTAAACAAATAAAGAGCAAGTGAAACTAATGCTTGTTAGAAAATAAATTATGGGTAATTTCAAAACTGTGTCTCTTTTTCCTGCTCGCCATGGTATTTATAATGCAAACTGACATTTTATGTGAAAGCCTAACAGGTTTTTCAGGCTCAAAACAGATGCTGCGTCCGAGATCACATATACTGTATAGTAAGTACTACATTTGGCTTGAAACTTAATTTGCGACAGTTTAAAAGGTATGTTCCATATATGAATGTGTGTAGTATGAATGAAAATCAGACGAACTACATCATGTTGTCATCATCATGTGACCTGTGGCGTGTAGCGTCTGGACCAATCAGACAGACACATATTATTCATTTATTTAATGAATAATCCAGCAAACTCACTCTCCCAAATAAGTCCTGTGAAACGTTCCCCAAATGAAGCTAACACACTGGCAGGACGCAGTGTCTTGTTACAGGACACACACTGAGACGGAGTTTTACGATCGAAAAGAATGTCCTGAGAGCTGTGACTCTCACTTAAATTCTTGCAGAGGAAGAGAAATAAAAACCCTGTTAATCCTATATATATTCTATATATAACCACTTGATAAATGTGTAAACATGTATCTAATTTTCCCATCTCATGATTTCCCCTTTTATGTGGCGTTTGTATTCTTGTAAACTCAATTGGGTTAATGTTTCAGACTTTGCATATTATGGTTAACCAACATTATATGTGCGGCATGTTTGGTCTCTAAAAAATCCAATCTTCGTCTCCGATTTGTTAATTTACATTACATGTTGCTAACTTTGTGATGCATTAGTATTATAAGAATCTTAAAGATTCTTTTCTTAAACACCCAATGAAAGTACATATTCAAGTGCCCTGCTAGAACACAAAGGGTCGTAAAATTTCCCTCCAAAGGGAAATCTTCTCATTGGCTCTTGCACCTCCAGAGGTTGTGCCATCTTCACGCTTTAAAGTCACTGATCAGCTTTTAGCTCTCTCTTACTCCTTTTCTGAAATGCTGACGTGAAGATGATGCTGAACTAGAAGCCTCCAAGGACCCACCAAGCTTGTGCCAGGCTGCGGCCTTGTCTTTCCATTCACCAAAGATACTCTGACTACCACTGGTTCTCTCTCATCAAGACCACATCAGCAAAGATCAACTGGAGCCTCAACAAATTGCATCAGGACGGTTTAATTCAAATGGGCGAGACATGCAAGTATCAAACTTAGTCTCATTATTTGATACATTAAGTATCCTTACCCCTTTAAAGAAGGGCGTGTTAGAACTAAACTGATGGTTTGCTCAAGGCTGTTGATCTGCTGAATTTCAAACAATGCTATAACTTCTTGCTTTCCTGTATTCTGCTTCAGCTCTTTTTCCCTTGGTAAACTGTATGCATGTATGTGTGTGTATGTTAGAGTAGTTTAAGTGTTTAGACTAGTTAATAAAATCTTGTTCATGTTATTATTATTGATTATTAATATTTCATATAGAGCTAATTTGCTACATTATGGTGGAGAATGAATAGGGCATGATTAAACAAAGGTTATGAGCTTAAACCACTGTCAACCTAAAAGTGTGTATTTGATCATTCTAGTCAGAATAGGACACAACATGCGATACCGCATTAAGGTCGCTAGTTGCTGGCTTGTTTAAATGCGGATAAATGATGATTTGAATTGACGTCTCTACTGTAATTGAAAAAGTTGTAACACATTTAAGCATATTTTCAAATGGTATCAGTGGAAGGTTAATATGATTTTAGCGAAGAAACCCTAATTTCAGTATTAAAGCGTGAGTCTGTTTTGACGAAGGAATCTCAGCTTAGCGGCATATAAACTGTACCAGAATTGATTATTCTGCTTTGGTTAAAGAATTCCAAATGCAGTATTGCTTAACCTGTTTCTGATGAAGGAATCTCAGTACAGTGTTATATAAATGTAAATATGGGCGATGCTCCCCTTTTTACAGTGTAGAAGCCTTACAAATTATAGTTAGATTGATGTCATTCATCTAAACTTTATCCGTACATTTAAAAAACATAGCTACCTGGTGATCAAAACTGTGTCTCACTCACTGAAACTCTGAAGTGCATTGGTTCCCATGACAACGACTTGTCACAGGAAGTGCTAACTCTAGATAGCACGTGTTACCTTCCGACGCCATTTTGTAAACAAACAGCCGAAGTGGCTAAGCTAACCCAACCTAGCAGCCCTTCAGCTTAAGCTAAGCTAACTAATAACTTCAACAGTTAGTTGTTAGCATCATTTACATGAAGCCTTTAACTAGAGCTTGTGTGTATGCAGTGTGAAGTGATCTAAACCATTTTCCTTTAACCCCATTTCTGGTTTCTGAATTCTTACTTTCTCTTTCCTTAACTTTAATTCTTCTCATCTAATTTCACCTGCACTTTTCAGGTGCATTCCTTACTGAACGCTGTTCAGCTAAAATTGCAGTTACTTTGTTAATTAAATCTAAACTTAATTACATGTAAACTGTTTAGCTAGAGAAGAATTTTTATAGTTATTGGGAACTTTCAATGGCACGTTGACTAAACTTTATGGAGGGACAAACACATGGTATGGTCTTGAACACGCAGCAGCTGTGACCAACTATAGAATGATGTCCAAAGCAAATCTAATGGTTGATCATAAGTGCAATTGATTATTCCCAATACTAGATCATTCAGCTGTTTTAATCACTTTAAATCTTTTTATTAAATTGAATCATAATAGAAGTCAGCTATTAATTTTTTTCTAATGGTTGATCATAAGTGCAATTGATTATTCCCAATACTAGATCATTCAGCTGTTTTAATCACTTTAAATATTTTTATTAAATTTAATCATAATAGAAGTCAGCTATTAATTTTTTCATTTAACCCTCTTGTTCTAGTGTGGTTTTATTTCCCCATAAAACCGCAAAAGTAACTAGACAACTTTCCTTCTTGATTTGTTTATTTTCAACAGTTGCTTCAATTTTATTAGCCAGCTACACAAGTAATCTAGACGATTGCTATGGCATAATTTTGAGTACCACTAATAATAACTGCCCAGATGGCAGACCAAAAGGACTGGCTAGGTGTTTTGAAGAACACCCTTTTACCCATGGCTGCTGACGACCTTCAGCACAAGAGCCAAATGCAACTGGAAAACAAGGGAAGACAACTAATGAAAGATGACTCAAACCAGAGGTATGACCACAAATATCTGACTGAGGTTATCTTCCTGGCCCACAACCTCACAGGTTTGAAACAGGAGGTAAACAACCTCAAACTCCAGATCACAGAGTCCCAAAAGGAGCTGACACATGCTAAAAGCCGCATAGACCAGCTAGAGATGGAGGCTCAGGACAGACACAAAGACCCTGGCAGAAGAGAGACACAGGAGGAAATCCACAGTCTTCAAACCGCACTGACAACTGCTAAACAACAAGAGCAGTTTGAAAAGACAGCCAGAGAGGACCTGGAAAAGGAATTCTTTCACACAGAGTCACTGTTAAAAGCAGCAAATTCTGAAATCTTGGAAAAAGATGCCAGAATCATGGCCTGTGAAGGTCAACTGAATGTGTCCAGAGCTGAAATTGAGGCACTGACCCAGCAGCTGGACAATACCAAAGATGAACTTGACATGGTCCAACGAGAACTGAGACACTCTTACCTGCTGCAAAAAGAACCACAGCAGGAGAGACATCTCACTCCCCCACTTGCAATCAGCAGAGAAACCTCCCCCAGCCAAGCACAGAGTTACCAAGGGGGGAGACAAACCCCTCTGCTTAACATGTCATCGGACAATTTCCTTAAAGCTTCTGCAGCCGCAGAAGGAAAAGGACTGATTCAAACGAATCCTGAAACGACACATGTAGTGACACTCAAAGACTCAACCGAATGGCCAGACAGATCCCTGCATTTACACCAGAGCTTGCAGGAGACCACGACGTCCACGCTTACCTGCGAGACATTGACTTTCACCTGCAGTCTTTGATGAGTGTGCACCATCAAGATAGACTCTATCTGATCTGGATAACATCCAGCCCAGAGGTGCAACGCTTTCTGGCTCGGCAGCCAGAAAACATCCAGTCTAACTACCAGCAGCTGAAACAAGCCATCATAAAGGAGTTCTCAGAGTTTGAAAACGGACTGATCGCTGCCCTAGATACCAAACAGGGTCGGCATGAAACTCCCTATGTTTACTATCACAGACTCAGATGAGCTTACTTCGGAGCTCGCAACGAATCTGGGATGGAGGAGGCCCAGCTTCAAGAGCCTTTTCCTCCGAAACCTCCATCCTATTGTAAGTCATCATTTAGGCATCATGGCCTGCGCCAACACAATGCCTATCCAACAACTGCGTGACCTGACACAGAAGGCCTTTAACAAACACAAGGCCTCCTCAAAAAGGGTTTGTAAGATCCCAGCGATTCTGAACGGCAAAATCCAGATTCCAAAGCTGGCACCAGAAGGCACCCAGCATTTCCACAATGCAAGAGCCTTTAACAAAAAGCTAGCCAGCAGAGGGCAAAACCATCACCATGGCCATAGATCTAGACTCAAGACCAACCGCTGGGAGGAGCCATGGAAAAGAACATCCTCACCCAGCAAACACCACAGGACGTCCCACAGCAGTCTTCAACAACAACATCCTCCTCCACACCTTTCACACAGGTGCCAAACAGAGGCTGCACAAAGACAGCTGGACACGCCTGCTTCTGAGTTACAAGAGCTGCTAGCACTAGCAAAAGAGCTCCTTGATCAGAACTCCCCTGAGGAGTACTGGGAAGAACGAACCTCTGACTCTTGCCCAACACAGCTCGGGCAAGCTTAAGTCAGCACTGCAGCCAGAGCAGAGTAACACTGCAGACTTCAGACTCCTGGTCCCTGGGTGCAGAACAAAGGGCTAATGACCACCTGCTGCCCTTTTGCTACCAACACTAGGTCAGTCTGAAACTCTCTTCACACTACACAATACCCATAACCACTCCCTGCAGTCACAAGCAACCACCTGCCTCAAAGGACAGGTGACACACTTTCAAGGCACCTGCTGCCTCGGCACCTGCTGCAGAGACCTGGACTTGGCTACTGTCTACATCACCTGATGGAACGACCACCGCTCCAGGAAACACAAACAACCAGAGGCCACCATGGCCTTCCAGCCTTGTATGACAGAGGTGTGTCTGATCTTTCTGCACTTCCAACGTCGTTCGTGGTTGTCCTTGAGAGGGACAACAACGACCGAAAGGGGGGAATATGTAGCGTCTGGACCAATCAGACACACACATATTATTCATTTATTTAATGAATAATCCAGCAAACTCACTCTCCCAAATAAGGCCTGTGAAACGTTCCCCAAATGAAGCTAACACACTGGCAGGACGCAGTGTCTTGTTACAGGACACACACTGAGACGGAGTTTTACGATCGAAAAGAATGTCCTGAGAGCTGTGACTCTCACTTAAATTCTTGCAGAGGAAGAGAAATAAAAACCCTGTTAATCCTATATATATTCTATATATAACCACTTGATAAATGTGTAAACATGTATCTAATTTTCCCATCTCATGATTTTCCCTTTTATGTGGCGTTTGTTTTCTTGTAAACTCAATTGGGTTAATGTTTCAGACTTTGCATATTATGGTTAACCAACATTATATGTGCGGCATGTTTGGTCTCTAAAAAATCCAATCTTCGTCTCCGATTTGTTAATTTACATTACATGTTGCTAACTTTGTGATGCATTAGTATTATAAGAATCTTAAAGATTATTTTCTTAAACACCCAATGAAACTACATATTCAAGTGCCCTGCTAGAACACAAAGGGTCGTAAAATTTCCCTCCAAAGGGAAATCTTCTCATTGGCTCTTGCACCTCCAGAGGTTGTGCCATCTTCACGCTTTAAAGTCACTGATCAGCTTTTAGCTCTCTCTTACTCCTTTTCTGAAATGCTGACGTGAAGATGATGCTGAACTAGAAGCCTCCAAGGACCCACCAAGCTTGTGCCAGGCTGCGGCCTTGTCTTTCCATTCACCAAAGATACTCTGACTACCACTGGTTCTCTCTCATCAAGACCACATCAGCAAAGATCAACTGGAGCCTCAACAAATTGCATCAGGACGGTTTAATTCAAATGGGCGAGACATGCAAGTATCAAACTTAGTCTCATTATTTGATACATTAAGTATCCTTACCCCTTTAAAGAAGGGCGTGTTAGAACTAAACTGATGGTTTGCTCAAGGCTGTTGATCTGCTGAATTTCAAACAATGCTATAACTTCTTGCTTTCCTGTATTCTGCTTCAGCTCTTTTTCCCTTGGTAAACTGTATGCATGTATGTGTGTGTATGTTAGAGTAGTTTAAGTGTTTAGACTAGTTAATAAAATCTTGTTCATGTTACACGTAAAGTTGTCCGTGTCTCAAGCTCATAACTGGAGTCACTAATCATTTAGATCTTGGTTACTGCTCTTAGTAGTATTGTAAATTAAGAAAGACATTTCCCATGCCCCGGAAATGTACATTTCTTAGAGTTAATAAACAATTGATCCTGAGTGTTCATGGGACAAATAGGTTCATTGATTGTAATATTAATTTACGACAGTAAATTAATTATATTAACTAATCCAAATATTCATAATCAATTATAACCAGTTATTATTGATTATTAATATTTCATATAGAGCTAATTTGCTACAGGCGTTTGCTGTGTCACTCACTTCACTGCCATTCATAAATCCTCTCCCATGGTCTCATGGGATAAAGTGTCCATCGAATGCGCACTTCAGAATATCGCCGGAAGTAGTAGGTCACCCTGGTACTTTTTTTTAATGAATACTATGAATATATAGTAGGGACGTCACGTAGGCATATTCAAATGCAACATCAGTGTATTTTCAAAAATCTTACCTGTAGCTGTCAAGTGGACTTGCTGTAGTTATGAATGTGCTATAGAGTTAGAGTTACTCTACTGCGTTAGAGTAAACTGGGAAGGGTCACAGCACTTGCATATTGTTGTCCTATTGTTAGTTTTATTGCTTCTATTGCTCTCCTCATTTGTATGTCGCTTCTGCTAAATGATTAAATGTAAATGATCGAGATATACAATACTTAAAAGTAAAATTAAGTATTTTAAGTATACTTGGCTTGTAGTTGTGTTTACTCTTTTAATTGAGGAGCCTATTAAATACATAGTACATATTAAATACATAGTACAATTGTATTTTTAACATAAATACATTTTCACATAGTTTTGCATACTGTCTTATAAACTTACATTGTTTAAAAATATTGAAACGTCTCGGGTTAGACACTGCGTCGATAACGACACTATGGGAAACGCCTCTTAGCGTAACACATCTGAAGTATGAATGAAACTAATGACGTCATGATGTAGCATGTGACGGCATACACGGAAGCTACAAAGGGATGCCAGCACACAACAGCGTTAGCTTCGCATTGGAGCAAGTCACTCCCGGGAGGCGTGGCAAAGGGACACGGTGTCTCGTTCCCTTCTAAGGGAACAAGGGTTACAGGTTACAGGTTACAACATGAGATGTTCCATTTTATTTCTGGGGAACCTGCACTGCGTCGATAATGACACTATGGGGAACTAAATATCCACTATGCCACAACGAAGCCTCCCTGTCCTAGTGTGAAGCTGTCTCTTGCACAACTTAGGACGAGAGCACTTGTGTGCCCGGCCAGCCGCATCACACACCTCATGGATAGGTGCCCCTGAACCGAGGGCTCTGGAGGACACCATGCCTCTGGTTGACGCCATGCCCGTGAACTATCGAACAGTTGCTGATGTACCTGAACAGTTCCTGATGGTCTGTTTGGAAGCGGGAGCCCCTTCCTAGGTGACCCGAAACACACCAGCAACTGGTCTGACTTCCTCCACTGAGATGACCTCTGTAGATAAACACTAAGCGCTCTGACAGGGCAGAGCATATGAAGTCTCTCATCTTCCACCGTCACATGAGGCGGAGGATGAAAAGCCCGTTGAACCATAGACCTTGCTGTATTCTAAGGCACTTTAGGTACTTGGCCCGGTCTGGGGTGCAAGATGACCTTAACTCCCCCAGGAGCAAAATCCAGGCACTGAGGAGATATAGAGAGGGCCTGGAGATCTCCCACTCTCTTAAGAGAAGTGATGGTGAAGAGAAAGGCCACCTTAAGTGACAGGTTCTTGGCCGCAACCGACTCCAGAAGTTGGAAGGGGGCCTCAACCAGCCCTTCGAGGACCACTGCCAGATTCCATGTGGGGACTCTGGTCCGCGTCGTAGGCCTCATCCTCCATGCACCATGGAGGAACCGTACGGCCAGCTGATGTCTTCCAAAGGCCCATCACCTAGAGGAGTGTGGAACGCTACAATGGCAGCACGTACACATTAAGTGTGGACGGGGTAAGACCAGCATAGAAGCAATCTTTGAGAAACTCCAGCACTGAAGCCCCCGGGCAGTTAACTTTGTCCACGTCACGCTCTGTACAACAAGTGGTGAAAACTTTCCACTTTAGGCCGTACAACTTCCTGGTAGACGGAGCTCTGGAGCTGAGTATGGTCTTGACCACTCCTGCCAACAGGCCGGCTTCTAGGTACTGGGCTCCCTCAGGGGCCAGACACACAATTTCCACAGCTCTGGCCGAGGGTGGAATATCGAGCCTTCTGCATGTTAAAGCAGGTCCCCCCTGATTGGAATTTCCCATGGGGGGCCCGCCAGAAGTGATATTATGTCTGAGAACCATACTCAGGCCGGCCACAATGGGGCTACTAGGAGTAGACTGACCCCAGAACTCCCAGGAGCAGAGCGATCGGGGTAAATGCAGACAGGCATCGCCTCGACCACACCTGCATCATGGCATCCAACCCCAGAGGAGTGGGAGGAGGACCTCAGAGGTCCCATGAGAGTTAGGACCTCTGTCCCGACACCTTCCTGGCCTGAAGGACGGTCCTTAGATCCACCTCAGGAGGCTGTGGGCGAGAGCGCCGCCTAGTGTCCCAAGCTCTCTGAGGGGGAGCTCTAGAGGCGACACTCTCTTTCTGACCCTGCCGGTACAAGGAGCTCAATGACGGCTGAGGCTGCCACCTGGCTGCAACCTTTTTAGACCTTGAGCGGCGAGGGTGATACTGCCTAAACAGCTGATTGTTTTTGCTCCTCCTGGAACCTGTCGACGACCGCATTAACAACGTCGCCGAACAGTCAGAAGGCGAGACCGGGGCATCACAACTCGTGTGTGTCCCCACCAGTAAGAAATCTAGGGCAGGGATGCACCCACTTTCTAAACTGCTCACTCACCATAATTTGTGCTTTTTTACAGACACCAAATAGAGACATACACAACAGAGAGCTCTTGCTGAAAGCTAACGCTGTTGTGTCCCTTTGAAGCTTCCGTGTATGCCGTCATGACGCAGTGCCAATAGGATTGGATTAGTTTCATTCATACTTCAGACGTGTTACGCTAAGAGGCGTTCCATAGTGTCGTTATCGACACAGTTCCCTCGAAAGGCTAGACCACTGGTAGTGTACCACTTCAAATTACTCTTTCCGTGCCATTGACTACATTTTCCAGCAATCCATGTTTTCAATGTCATACGGTGCTATTACGCATATTCTGAAATAGTACAGAATCTCTGAATCAAAGGTGAAGAAGAAGCAGAAAGAAGTGATAAAAAATTGCTTACACAAATGTAAAATAACGCAATCATTATACTGTTATGGTTTGTGTTTGTTTGTTGACTTTAGAGTTTGTTTTTGATCTGTTCTGTTCATGTCTGTTTCTAGGTTGGTTTTCAGTCTGTTAATTGGTTCAGTTCTCTCCCTGTTTGTCACCATGGTTTCTAGTTGATTGTTAGTCTGTTCAGGTGTGTCTTTTTAATCACATGACAAACCCAAGAAACAAGAAACCATGACTTGAGCGCGAATCTCTTTTCAAAGACAGATCGTGGAGATCTAATGGATTGCATATCCGTAGTTGGAACTGAACTCTGCAGGTAGGTATCTTTTCCAGGAAATTGATTGGGCACTCACTATCTGGGCATCTGAAATTTAGTTTTAAATGTCTGTGTGATTTGAAACCTGTGGGGTCTGATGTAAACTTTCCACGCACATATCAGGATAATATAGGCGCATAAGGATTTCTCTTTAAACTAAATTACAGAACTCATGTTTAGAGAATATATTTCTTGCGAAAACAATGATCAATGATGCGCTCTGTCGTTCAGTGGTAGAATAGTCCATTTAAAAAGGTCTGATGACAATGTGTACAAACATTGCTGCACGGAGGTGTGCTGTTGATGTCGTGCAGGCAGACAGCATCCTAATGATAACTCCTTCTGTGATCTTCACAACATTGTGAAAAATACAATTGTATTAGAAAGATAGAATTGGAAGAAAATAGTAAGATTTGTATGTTTAAAAAAAATTTCTGAGAATTGTATTTACACTGCAAAAAAATAAAGCCTATATGTTTCTATTGAAAATACCCTGTAATATACCCTTACAGGGATGTAAATGAGATATCCTCAAGCACCTTCTTGTGCAACTTTGTGAAGCTTTTCTGGCATGGCATCTGTCACGTTGGTTTTGGGTTTTGGTTCACATTCATAGTTTGTCTTTTATTTTGTAGTGCACATTTTTGCAGTTGTAATTCTAGGCTGACACCCCCGTCCCAACATACAGGCAACCTGACATACATTCACATCCCCTGTTTAGCAAGACAGCGGTATGGTTATGCTTACATGGTTCATCATGACTAAAGTTTATTAGGCTATTTGCCTGCGTTTTAAAGCCTTATCAGTTCATCTTTTTATTCACATGCTGTTCTGACTTTTGCACACTAAAAGCAAGCTGCTTATTCATTTTAGACTTGACGTTGACACGTAAACCCCTTTAAATGACCCAACGCTTCCTTAAGCCCTATAATTGAAAAGGCTAAAGAAATTCAGGATTTCTCTGCTACCTGTAACAGGCAATTTCCACCAACTGCGAAACGGCTGTGGATCCGCTCCGGAGCAGATACACAGAGCTTCTATTTTTGCCGGATGCCGGAGAGCTCCGCAAAAATTCAGCACAGGGCAGATTGTGCGGGACAGGAAGTCAAGCACAGAAACAAAATAAAACATCCGGTTAATTTTCAAAATAAAATACACAGTGCTCACGGCGGATCAAATTTCCCTGCACTACACCTTGAAAACATCATAATGGGCGGAGACAGGCCTGAAAGGCTACTCCTCTGGATGGAAACAAACTGTTGCTGGTTTTGTGGTTCTGTTTATAGAAACTACATCCTGTTATATCGTGCGATCATACGTGAATTTGCGAGATCTCGTGGCTCGTGACTTCAGCTGTCAGTCATGGCTGTTCCGCAACAAATTCGGACCTGGTGGGTATTGAAGGACAGCGGAGCACGGAGCTGACACGAAGCGGAGCCGGTAAGGATGCATTAAATCCGACACAGTGATTTAAAAAAGGGTGTACTGATCTTGTGAAAAACAAAATTTTGGCTCATTTTACTGTACCAATAAAATGACCATTAAAGTTTTATATGGGACTGTAAGACTTGAGAAATTATAAAATGCCAGGCAGTCTGGTTGAGGAACGACCACTCCCCGAGAAGACAAAGGACAATTCAGGATATTAACATTTGAACTCTCTCTTGTGAAATTAGCATCACCATTCGAGACGCAAGTCTCACCTCAGTATCATCCTAATCTACATCTCTTTCTGATTATGTAATTGGCATGATACATTTACCTGACATAATAAATTGTTACATTTGGACTTATTCTGACTTACTATTATTATAATTATTAACTTTAGTAGACTACGTTGTATCCATTGTTACCGCAAATCTGCGTCAGATTAGTAACGGACTAACATCTAACATCCAGTTACCTCTGTTATGAGGACCCTGTGTGACTTTGGCACCTGAGTGAACGAGGATAATAAGAGTAAAGAGTTAAATAGAATAATCAAATGTGCTGCTAAACTATTATATAAATGACCAATAACTAATTGGCATTCTATCCTAAATTTGAGGTCGTGACAAAATGTATACTACAAATACATTTACATATTTTTGTTCTTAATAAAAATACCCTGTAATTGTACTTTGGATATACTTAACTGGTATACTTAAATTCTACTAAATTGGAAAAACTAATTTTGTACTAAATACACTTTAATTGTACAGAACTAGTGCTGAAATCCCACTAAAGATATACTTAAGTATACTTGATTGTGCTAAAGTTGAACTATTGCAAGTATACGGTACACTTTAAATATATTGCATTTCACGAGTTCACACTTACATACAATTAGAGGGAGTAAAGTTTAATGCGTATTTGGCATGCTGTGCGGGGGGAGGACTCCGAGCTCGGAGTTCGGCCCGAACCCAGAGTACTCCCCCCGTATGTAAATGGTTAGGACTAGATGTGTGGAGAAGGGGTGGTGGAGGGATGCTGTTTGTATTTCTGTATTTAAATTAAAAAAAATTCTATTACATTTGTGCAACGTTGGTGCAAAATGAAAATGAAAAATCAATTATATAATTTACATTTGCCATTTCATACACTAGTCTTGAAATGTAAATTGAATACATATTTTAACTCTTTATAAGTTGCAAAATGAAAATTAAAATGTATTACAGAAATGATTAGATATTTTAACTTGTTCAAGCAAAACTGAAGCAAAATGATCATTTAAATGTTATTTTTCTTAATTGCATTTACACTCACAGTTAAGACACTTGCGATTGCATGTTCATTAAATGTCCTGCAATGAATGTAGCAAAATTCAATGTGCAAATTGAGAATGCATTCCGAGCCGAACACGTCCCCGCCCTGTCAATCACTGCGTGAAGGCGGGCTCTGCAACGGGTAAACATAGGCTATGTAGGTGGTAGCACAGGCAAGTGACTGCCTGCTGAGCATTTCTGCTTGCCGCACCTCCGACGGTGCCATTGCGGGTAGCTGCAGGGTCATCAGCTGGGAGCCACCCTTCATTGAAATTTCGCTCCATTAATCCCGGAACATCTCACGGTGGGGGAGGTGACCCTAGGACCCTTGCTTTCCCCACGCCTGGTCCTTCCTTCTTAACCAAAGCCAAAAGCTTCCCTGCTCTGCCTCCTCGGCCAGGTCTTTCAAAGCCTTTCTGAGTTTGGGCCCGGTGACTCCCATGCTCTTCAGGAAGCATTGGGTGGATGCTCCCAAGAACCCCCTACAGCCGACTTCCACCAGGTAGCTGACAGCTGACCACCCAGCCTCTCTGCATTCGGCTGTGAGGTCGAGGTACCTATCTTTTTTCCTCTCAAAGGCTGCCTCTATTCCTCCCTCCCACGGGACAGTGAGCTCTGCCAAAATTACTGTCTGTGGCCTCCTCTGTGGCTGTGGGAGGACCAGAGAATAATGTCCGGTCGAAGGTTGGTTGTGGTGATCTCTGTTGGAAACCTGAGCTGCCGATCGAGGTCCACTCTCAGGTTCCACTCACAACTGCCTGCCAGGGCTGATCTTTGTGGCTGCGTGATGTTAGGGGCCCCTCCTCCCTCTCTGACGAAGTGGATCGGCCGTCTTGATGTCGGTGGTAGGCTGATTCCGCCCTGCGTACCTCCAGGATCTCCGCCAGCTTCCGCAGGACTTGGTCGTGGTGCCAACTGTACCAACCCTGGGTCAGTGCTTTTTAGCAGCTTGACAGGATGTACTGCAGGCTCGAATTTGGGGTATTGCAAAGTTGGCAACTCTCCTCTGAGCCATACCACAGACAGAGGTTGCTGGGACTTAGGAGGGTGTCGTAGGTTGACCTTAAGGAAACTCAGCCTGGCTTGGGGGAATCTTCCACATGTCGGCCCGGACAGCAGGTTGCTAATTACTCCTTCCCAGGTCATCCAGCGTCCTTGCTGGTGTTGGCTAAGGGCTTTGATCTGATAGTTCTCCTCCTCTGTCCTGACCACCTCAGAAATCACTAGCTCTTTCCTCTCCTTCCTTGTGGCTTTGGACCACATCTTCGGAGCAGTCCCTCACCCCAGGCAATTTCTCCCTGACTGTGTCCTGCCAACAATCTCTTGGTTTTTTCAGCCTGCTGATAGCCTGGTCGACTGCTAGTTCTGCCCTCCACTTGCGACCTGTTCGGACTGGGGCTTTTACTGTTCTGCACAGTAAACATAGGCTATGTTACGTATTTTGAGGTGTTGGAATGAAACACGGCAGTGGCAGAGCCGATACGAGCATTAAATTCACTAGCAGATGAAGAGGAGCGTGAACAAAGAAATGGTAGTGTTTCTGATGATTATTACGCATCTGCAGGTGATAGAAACAGTACGATATTTGCCTTATCAGGCGTCGACACCCCTTTGATGTGAATATTATGCTGCGCTGTTGTTGTCTGATGCTGGACTGTGTTAATGATGGTTTCGTTTTGTATAAAATATTCTCATTGTCTGATACACGTATGCTTATCTTTATTCTTATTACTATTAACTATAATTACCAATAATGTTGCAGATCCTGTTTTTCCTTACAAATGCATAGGCCTATTACTCTGAGATCACATAATATCACGGGTCAAATTCATATACCGAAAAATTTGACTATTTCTTTATAAGGCTATTTCTTTACTGTAATATTCAAAAAAAGTGACTCATGTGATGTATGATCATCTCCCATTTCTATTGTATTAAGCATATTGATCAGATATTGATAAATCTGTAGGGTCACGGAATCTGACGGGTCAAATTCATACCAAAAAATGTGGCCGCTCTTTATTTCACCATAACTGAATGTAATGTTCAATAAAGTTACTCATTTGATGTGTAACCATCTCCCCTTTCTATTTTATAAAGCATATTGATCAGATATTAATAAATATATAGGGTCATAGAATCTAACGGGTCATATTCATAGAAGACTAGCCTTTTTTGGGTGAATGTGGAGCAGGTCGGGGGCTGGTGACGTCATATAATTCAGTGTCTAATATCTTAACCCATTTGTGCCCAAATTTTTCTGAATGGTTTCATGCATATAATCCTGTTAATAGTGTCCTATGTGAACATGTTCTGCATTTATTTTCCCCAGGTTTTTTTTTTTCTTTCTTGAAAATCATATTTGAATGTGCGGCAACTATAGTTGCCGGTGGGCAAATATGTTGTATGCACCCCTTCAATGTAAAATATGAATAGGAGGAGAACATTTGGCATTTATCTCAAAAAAACTGCTTTCAACAGATCAATCTTTATTCATAAACAAATTTATTATGTATAAAAGTCGAAGAACATTTGATGCAGACCCCAAAAAAACTGCATCTAGCTTATAATCTCTTGAATATGAAAACACAACAAACAACAAATCCATTTGCCTTAACCATTGTGCGCTGTTCAGGGTCTTTTTGACCCACATTTCTGACTTTCATTCATGGGGATAACATGGATAATATGACATGGTTAAGTGTTTTTAAAAGATTTTTGCCCATCTTTTGGAAAATGCTGTTCTAAAAGTAACAATTTATCACTTTAACCAGTAGATGGCTGCAGAGCACCACTATTTGCTATTTGCTTTTTGACTAACTGAAAGACATCTTTTCACAAGTTTTTCCAGTTGTACTCATATCTACATATAATGAAATCACAATTATAATAATAAAAGTTACTTTTTGTCAAAGTTTAGGCACTTTTTGTACTGAAAAAAAAATCTGTTTTTCAGTAGTGTTATATTATGATTAGAATCAAATGAATTTGATCAATGGACAAAATCCATCCTCAAAATCAGAAACAACACAGAACACACATAGACAGAAATGAAGTGGCACACTTTAAATTTGTAGAATTATATGAAAAACAGATGTTTGAAATAAATGATAAACTCTAAAAACTCCAACTTTTCTCTTTGTAACATCCTGATCAGGTTTGATTCTAATCATAATGGAACATTATTGAAAAACTGATTTTTTTCAGTACAAAAACTGCCAAACTTTGACAAAAAGTAGCTTTTATTGTTATAATTGTGATTTCATTATATGTAGATATGAATCTAACCGGAAAAACTTGTGAAAAGATGTCTTTTAGTTTGAAACTTTTAGTACTTTTAGAGCTCTGCAGCCATCTACTGGTTAAAGTGATTTATTTATTTTTTTACTTTTAAAACTGCATTTTCCAAGATTTGGCCAAAAATCTTACACTAAACCATGTCAAATTATCCATGTTATCCCATGAATGAAAGTTAGAAATGTGGGTATTTTATAAGGCACATTTTGTATTAATTTTTCTTTCTTTTTTTTTGAACATTTTGTGGAGTAAAAATGTCCAAATGTAGAGTAAAAACATTAATAAACTGAGTAAAATTACATTTGTTTAAAATATATATATTGTTACAAAATAACATTTTGTTGCCTGGGGTCTCTCAGACCCCAAACAGCCTGACTGTAAACCGCAAACGAACAGCGCACAAGGGTTAAAGTTGTGGAACATAGTACAGAACAAAGTGCAGCCATAACAGGGCATTGTGTATCAAAAAGGTAAATGAAAATAAATAAATACAAATAAATAGAATGAAGAAAAAAATATATCTATATAGAGATGTCATTTAAAGGGTTAAGTTATGTTTATGCACTAAACAAGACCAATAAACTTGATTTATTAACCTATTAACACAGTATACCCCATTTTCCCATGATATATGTACTTACAAGGCATTTGCCCACCGGCAACTATAGTTGCCGCTTGGACTTTTGACTAAGTATACAAAAAACTATATATCTCTTGTAAGATTTGTTTTGTTTGGCTGATTCTAGAGACCTTCATGATTATGTAGATATATATATGTCAACAAAAAATACTTATTAGTAACATGAAAATGACCTTTCTTTGGGAGGGTTTGCCTTCGCCCTGCTTCCTGGAAATAGGGGTAGGAAGTTGACAGCCTCATGTGACAGGGAGGAAGTGAATACCTTTTTTTTTTTTCTTGAAATCCTTTATTTGGTTGTTTGCTTGCATTTCATTGAGAAATAAAACATGGACAACATCTAGAAAAATATTTACAAAAGGAAAATGACAACTATGTACTGCGGCAACTATAGTTGCCGGTGGGCTTAAATGGGTTAAAAATCGAAGCAGCAAAACAGCACAAATGAAGCACACACAAATGAGACTATTTTGTGTGAATGTGGAGCAGGTCGGGCGGCTGGTGACGTCATCACCTGTAATTAAATGTCTAATATCTTAAAAACCAAAGCAGCACAAACAAAACTTTTACCGGCACAAACCAACACAAACGAACGAGACTATTTTATTTGGAGCATGTGGGGGGCTGGGTGACCTCAGAATGACCTATAAATATTCTTTTAATATCTAAAAAACCGAAGCAGCGCAAACAAAACAAAATTACAGCACAAACGAAGTAAAAACGATTGAGCCTATTTTGCCGACATTTTGCATTGGGTTGGGGGCGGGGCCAATTTCACGCAGTGATTGACAGGGTGGGAGGGGCCGGCTACGTGGTCGGCTCGGAATTGAATTTTGCTAAATTCATTGCAGGACATTTAATGAAAATGCAATCGCAAGTGTCTTAACTGTGAGTGTAAATGCAATTAAGAAAAATAATATTTAGCCTAAATGACCATTTTGCTAGTTTTTGCTTGAACATATTTAAACAGATCTAATCATTTCTTTAATACATTTTAATTTAAATTTTGCAACTTTTAAAGTGTTAAAATATGTATTCAATTTACATATTAAAACTAGTGTATGAAATGGCAAATGTAAATTATATAATTGAATTATCATTTTCATTTTCACAAATGTAACGGAAAATGTCAGTTTAATTACAAATGCATTGTCATTTTGCATATTACATTTCAAATTGAAAATTGCCACCCATATGTGACCCTGGACCACAAAACCAATCACAAGTCGCACGGGTATATTTGTGGCAATAGCCAACAATACATTGTATGGGTCAAAATGATTGATTTTTCTTAATGCCAAAAATCATTAGGATATTAAGTAAAGATCATGTTCCATGAAGATATTTTGTATATTCCTACCGTAAATATATATAAAAAATATATATTTTTGTGAGTGGATGCAGCAAAATCGTGTACATAAATGGACAACTTTAAAGGCGATTTTCTCAATGCTTAGATTTTTCTGCACCCTCAGATTCCAGATTTTCAAATAGTTGTATCTCGGCCAAATGTCTTATCCTAACAAACCATACATCAATGGAAAGCTTATTTATTCAGCTTTCAGGCGGTGTATAAATCTCAATTTCAAAAAAATTTACCCTTGTGACTGGTTTTGTGGTCCAGTTTCACATATGCTTCCATAGTCGATGACTCCGACCATCCAGTTACAAGATTCTGGTTTCAAAACCAGCACTCGGTCGCTGGTCGTCAGAAGCCTTCTAGAGTTACATCAGGTCCAACCATGTTCCCAATTCCAACGTACTCCGCCAGTTAAACCATATTATCACTATAATAACGGCCAGCTCCCCAGTTCAAACACTGCATGAGTTCCCTGTTCATGGGCCACGCACAGTCAAGCAAGCCCCTGGTCAAGGCCTCCCATTCAAATAGCAGTGAGAGCCCGCCCCTTTTAGGCACTGCCAGTGGGGCCCCTGTTCGCGCTGCATTGTGGGCTCCCCGTTCAGAGTGGAAACCCAGATACAGAGAGAACATGCAAATACACACAGAAAGCTTCCTGGTTCAGCCTGGACTCATGGTGCCTTCACGTGCTATGGTAATTATGGTAAATACCAAAAGCCGACATGGAAAATGCACATGAACACCCCCTCATGTGGTATTTTCCACTGGGCAACTCGTAGAATATTTTGATGCACGAGTTGCCGAGATGAGATAACCTTTGACCTTTTCAAAATGGCGGAGAGCAACGCAAGAGTCGTGAATACTGTTAGCGGATAGTTTTTGTAGCCTATACAATGTTGTGTCATTAACAATTGTAATATAATGCGTTAACACTCAATTTTCAACTTCGCCGCAATTTCCTTGGTTCATATTTAATCATTTTATGTCATGTTTTTTTTTATTTTATTATTAATTATGTTTTAATCATCAGAAAGCACCACATTTTTTTTTTTTTTTTTGTAAAGATAAAAAAAGATACTCTACTGACACAGACCTTGCGGGTACTACATTACGACAACAAAAGCACTTGAACACAACACACTGGTAAATACCAGTTCACAAGTGGAAAATATCATCTTTTCCATAGCACGTGAAGGCAGCATCAATTCAGGGACCTGCCTGCTTTCAGGCGACAGTGCTAACAACTGAGAGGACATAAACAGTCAAAACCTTTTGTTCCACAGAATAGAAAATGTCATGCAGGTTTGGAATTAAATGAAAGTGAGTCAATGATAATATTTTCAGGGGTGAACTATCCCTTCTATGTCCTATGTTTTCTCACTTGCTTATCCACTTTTTTTTTCAACCTGAAAGATAATTAATTAGCCCTTATAGGTTAATAACCAGAAGAATAAAAAAGTGCAGTACAGTAAAACTGTTTGTGTTACAAACCAGTGTATGAGTACGATAATAAAGTTAAAATAATATTAAAACAAATATAGTTTGCGACATCAAGCAACATAACACTGTTTATGTACACATTTGTTAAAAAAAATATATGTTTACCATATTAATTGTCTCATTTCTGTTCTTTTAATAAAATTTTGAGAAGTCTTATTATACTTCACTTATTTTCTGCCTTTCTTTGAGGCAGAGCACATGTTGTGATAGAGGATGTTGGAACATCATCTAGTGGTTGATCTCGCAAGCTTATCTGCACTGATCCAGCAGCAGAAGAAACCTTTCATCTTATTCAGTATCAAGCAGCAAACAGAGCTTGTAATGCACCTTGCCACAATAATACCCCCCCCCCAAGTGGTTGCCCCCATTGTATATCAGAATACAACCAAATTCCCATTTATGTATCTAAAATGAATGACTAACCTCAAACACTTTCCTTTGATGAAACCTATGAATATTTTTTTTTTTTTATTATTATTATTTTATTTATTTTTTTGAGGACAACACATCAGATTTAAAAAGAGGAGTCTTAGAAAGTGGGAGTATTATTAAACAAACGGCCACAAACATAACATTCTTGAAAAGCTTGAGTGCTTTATCTGGGTATTTAAAAACTTTTCATTTTCTCCAGTGTGAACACTACTTGAACTATTTGTACTGCAAAATGGCTTAGAATAATGCATACGTATGTGAATTGGGACGCACAATGTGCCACCACATGTTTCGTAGAAAGATAAACACTAACGCAGATGTGGTTTACAACTATGCGTCAGACTTCCTTTCTGTGACGGACAGACTGTTCAACCCAGTCCACCCACCCACCACCACCAACTTAAATAAGCCTATCTGCACATAATATATGACACGTCTTAATTCCCATCATAAGTATTTTAAGGAATTCAACCTCAAGAGTATGGTATTTTCTATAAAATATATAGAGTCATTTTATTTGGGGTAAACTGTAAAAGTTTTTTTCCCCTCTATATACTACTTTAAATACATAGTACAATCAGGACAATGCATTAATTTAAATTCCTTTATTAGAAACCACTTGGCACTAAAAAAAACGTAAAAGCAAAACATAAAATACATGTTAAATGTATTTCAAGAAAGATTTTGAAAAGTCATAACTGAAAAATAAAGCTTTTTTTTAACCCCTGATGCAAATACAAACAGTGTATTCATATCAAAACCATTTTCTGTATCATTTGCAAATCTAAAATATAAGCAATATACATGCACAGGGAAGAACATCTTAGCAACAGCGTCAAGTTCTGCATTCTCATACTTAACATACATCATTAATGTCAAACAGAAGTGTCAAAAAACAGAACAAAGACAACTTTCAAGATAAACTCGATACATTCAGTAAAAAGGGGAACTTGGGGATGGTAAAAATATAAGCTATTCAGAATGAAAACAACTCTCTGGAGGAACAAGTTTGCGCTATGCAATTTGTGTCGAGGAATACTCAGAAGATCTGGAGAAGACCGAGCTTCTGCGTTCTGATAACTGTCGAGACAAATTTGTGCAATGGCTGAAACAAAATGGAAACTGATCTTTTAGGACTTTAAGAACTGCTCTTCTGAACTTCTGTCCAGCAAAGGCGTAGATAATAGGGTTGAGGCAACAGTGGCTTAAGGCGATAGTTTCCACCCACTGCATGGCAAGGCTCAAATTAGTATGCCATTCGCAAGAAAGCAAGTGGCCTTTCCTCTGCAGGAACATGAGAAACATGACAAAGTTGTATGGGGTCCAGAAGAGGAAATAAACTGCCACCACAGCCAGGATGAGTTTGATGACTTTGTGTCTTTTTTGTGATTTTATGCTGAGCAGAGTGGGGATGATCCGGGAATAGCAAAAGCTCATAATAATCAGGGGAATAATCAAGCTCAGGAAGTTCATCTGAAGGTAAGTAAATGACATCCAGGCTGAACCTTCAGGAAAATCGGTTCCACAGGATGTTTTGATGCCTGAATCATTTTTCTCTCTGGCAAAAATAATATTAGGGAGGGATGAAAACAGACTGAGCATCCATACAAATGAGGCCAGAATCAAACCCATTTTCGCAGACCGATTTCTGGAAAAGAGACTGTGGGCATGGACGATGACGACATAGCGATCCAATGTCATTAGGACCATGAAGAAGATGCTGCCATAGAGGCCTATCATGAAGAAACCTGTTATGGTATGACACATGAATTTGCCGAAAATCCACTCATCTATGGCACCGTGAGCCCAAAAAGGGAGTGACACAAGAAAGAGCAGGTCAGATAGGGCAAGGTTGAAGAGGCACACGTCTGTCATATTGGATTTCTGACGGTATCTGATCAGGACCCACACTACCAGGCCGTTTCCGATTAAGCCAACAATGAAAACTATGCTGTACAGGGTGGGAAGGAAAACCTCACTGAAGGCCTTCGTGTTGCCATTGTTGCATGGGCTTCCAGGAATCTCGTCTCCTTGGCTATAGTAGTCAGCATAGCCGTCTGACACTGTAGCTTGAAGGGCATATCTGTCTGACACTGTAGTTTGAAGGGCACCTAAAAAACACAATGATAAGTCATATAATTGAATTATAATAGTATAATATGCTTATAATATATTCTGAAATCTTAACATTGTTTCAACATTTCTTTAGGTCTGAAGGTTAGACGCAATAAAATGACACCACAAGTAGGAACTTGTAACAGACTTGAATTTTAGTTTGTGTTTTCATGACATCTACTGGTCATAGCATGATTGTGTTCAGCATCATGCGTTGTAAACTGACGGCTTAAGTGTCTAGATGTTGAAAAGTTATACCTTTTAATGTTTAAATACATATCATAATCATGCTGTTTCAATTTTTTTAATGGTTAACATTTTAACAAATAATGAATACAATTTTAATATATGTTGTAACAAAAATCACGACAATAATAATAATAATAATAATAATAATAATAAATCTGCCTAATTCTAAAAACGTATTATGAACTTATTATAAAAATATATTATGTAGCATAATTACACAACTAAAAAGACTGTATGACCTACCAGCCACAGTCGATCGGTTCTCTGTCATGTTTCTTGGTAATGACAGCTGAATATGTGAAATTTGTGTGATCCTGTCTGCCAAAAAGCTTTAGGCTACAAAGCACAGGAGGTGCTATTTCCTGGACCTCCCCTGCAGGCGGGACTTCATCTCACCAAAAACTAAACTATATATGAATGGCATTAAAAAAAGATCGCACTGCTTTCTGTCTCATTAAATTCACTTATTTGAAATTTAGACGTAAATGCAATAGGCCTAGGCTATATGATACATGATTATAGCCTATATATTTAGCGCACAAATATTTACACACTTTATCACATAATAGTGTTTCAAAAATATTGTACTATTTAAAGCTTTATATTAGCATTTACTCTACTCTATGTACAATTGCATATTGATTTCCAGTATTTTAATATCTTCTTTTAACTTTTACAACTACAATTATTTAAGTGTTACAACGCCCTCTTAGGGTTACGGTGCAACGGGGTCTGTCATTCTGGGAAGACAGTTGTAAGATGGTCGGAAACCAAATGTTCAGAGGCAGTGGTGATTGAATCAGCAGACAATAATGGTGCTGTCCTTTTATTTGTAATATAATATTTTTCCAAACTCCGTTATGCATAAATAAAAAACTGTAATGCGTTCTACATATAGATTAACATCGGTATTAGAGTATTTTGTTCCCGAGTTTTACTTTGATATAGTTTGACCTACGTGTCCGAGAATCCTGCTTAAATAGACAGATGGCGGGGCGTATTAACGGCGAGTAGCCAATCAGGGAGACCACAAGAGAATAACAAACGCTAGGGACGCTGAGAGTAAACACTATTTGAATATTAAGTGATGGCTTTTGTTGCAGCCTAACGGTTACCACAGTAAAAAACGTATTTTCATTAGCAATTACACATTGATATTACAAGAACACTTAGCCTACTGACAATTACGTAAATTGATTTTATGTTTTTTATAAAGACAATTCAAATCGGTAATGACAAAAAACAACATATTGGCAGTCACGTTAATGCGAACTGTCCATTAGATAATCGTTTTTAGGTGGTGAGAGAGAGTAATTTATTGACAGTCACATTGTATCAATACTGTTTTCTCGTGCGCACTGTTCTCTCACTGTATCAATACTATTCTCTCGGGCGCGCTCTCGCGCTCAGAATTCCAGGCTACAGTTGTTGAGCGCGGGCTCGAGAAGCCGCGGGAACGGCGCTGCCTGGTGGACGGATTAGAATAGAGGTCAGAACTCCTGTGCCGTTTTTGTCCGCCTAGAAGAAGCCGAATCCACGTAAGTATTTCAGTGTTTTACATTATAGAGATATTTCGGTGGCGATATTCGTTTTGCTTTGGCGCTTAACTTTTCATGGCAATAGCTGCGTTAAACTTTTTAGTGTTACGTTCGTAGTCTCTGTTGTGGCAAGTGAAACATTTTAATGCCTTCATTTGTTTTCCTCATAAGTGTGTAACGTACACCAAACACTTGTCCAGACAGCGGTAAATGTATAAATTAATCTGTGACCGTGACACCTTGGTGCTGCTCATGCTATGTCTTTTTGTTAAAGAGTTTTATCCTTGTTCTGCTAAAGTGTATTTTCATGTTCTTTTCTTTAAAGGTGACACTCGAATGTTTTTGAGGTATAATATACCAATGTCCCCGCCTGGACGTACGAGTGAATTGCGTTGATACAAAACGGATTTAGTTTATGACAGATGAATTTGGGAGACGCTACCATCAGACCTTTAGGGTGAGTGTATCTCATTACTAAATGTTTTCACGGATTTCAATGATATAGCTACCTCTTCAATATGATGTAACAATAAGTGACATCTATCTATCTATCTATCTATCTATCTATGGACAGATGATGGTTCATATAGTGTGCCTATTTGAACAATTTCTCTTTTAAACTATCTTGACCACCTTATATATTTAAGCCACACATCAAATCTTTAATTAAACAATTTTTATTTAGAGTGAAAGTATCCGGAAATGAGTTGGGAGTTTAATTAAGTGGAAGTTTAAGGCAGGACATCCTGCACAGGGATGATAAAATCAGAGTCTACACATTTAGAGGACTTGCATAAATTAGTACTCCAAATGATTTGGGAAATTCTGAAGTTTTTGGTTTTACTTGCATTACAGATCTGATCTACTGGTCTATAACACTCCTAAACAAAAAAGTTGACAAGGCATTATTTGGCTTGTTGGTATAAAAGCTTTATTCTAACAGCTACATGAGAAGAGAGTAAAGTTAACCAGGAAATGAAAACAAATAACTGCCCGGTCACCTGCTTTTGTCTTCCACCTCTCTCACCCTTTGTCAGCTCTGCTGTTGACTCAAAAGCTCATTATTCCATTTTACTGAACAACATGTTTGCATAGTATTTCTACATCAAAATGATGTACGTTAAACAGAAATTGCTCTATATATTTGGTATTATTAAAGTAAAGCATCATGAGAAGTAAACACAGGTGTGATATAAATTCCTCTTCAGTGGGATTGCTTTCTCACATAAACTTCTGGTGATGGTAACATATCTCAGTAGCCATTTAAAAGTGTCCTCCCTCTGACAACACAACAGTCTGTTTTGTGGATCTTACCCACAGCCCCCCTTTTTATGTAACCAGACCTCATTACATTGCTAAAGCAGTGGACGATTGTGGTTATTTAAAGCCTTAACATTTGTTGAGCATTCCCACTGCTATCTTCTCATTACTGTAGTAGGCCTATTTTTCTTACATCAGTATATATTTGTGAGTTTTCAAATAAGATTCAGGATGAAGTATTTTTTTGTCTGGGTCTCAGTTTTGCAATTTGTCAATAGAGGATAAAATGGTTCAGTCTTTTAAAGCACACCTTTTACTCCAATGTATGTCTTCAGCATGAATATGTGAGTTTGAGGTTACTACGCTACTTACCATTTCTTTGAGAAATTTGAGAATGTCTTTTGTTAAATGTTTCATGTCTAAAAATGGCTCTTTGAGAGCTGTGTGATTCCAGAGAGTGCAGAACTCTATTATCTCACAAATCCCACAGGCCAGTTGTCTTTTCTAAACTTTAGTGGAGCATTCATTTGATCATATCTATAAACTTGTTGCCTTTCGGCAAAATTAGCAGTTCAGACATTGAAATAGACCAGGTTACACTTTATTTTGATAGTCTACTTTAGACATTCTACTAAGTCATTTGCAAAATAGTAAAACCAACATGAAAAAAATCGTGATAAAATCATGAATCGTGATTTTCCTGAATAAAATCTTAGTATCATATTTTTTGCCACATCACCCACCCCTACACTGGAGTCACAAGGATTACTTTAATGATGTCTTTTACTACCTTTTTTGGGCTTGAAAGTGGTAGTTGCAAAAGTTAATGGATGGACGGAAAGCTCTGCTTTATTTTGATGGTCCCCCAACATTTACTGACTGTAACTTTGTAAATGTCAACTTATTCTACTAACTCTAACCGTAAACTAGCCTAATAGTCTGCTAAAATGCTGAACGGGTCAGGATGTTTCCCCCATTGCATCCTATTGCATGTGGGTGTTTCGCTCTTAATTAGCAGCTAATTGTTTTCTTGCTCTATGAGGAATTCTTACTCCTGCTGGATCTCATTGTATAATTTATTATTTTGCACTAATATGTACAGTACATCAGAATACAATGTGCACACGGCACAGTACAACAAAATGCACATCATTTGAAAAACAAGGTAGAAAAAAAACAGTTGTCTCTGTTCTACTTAAGGTCATCTGAAGTCCAAAGTGAGGTTTTTAGTCTTATCGAGATTAAGGCACATTCAATCAGTCAGTGTTGGGAGTTTTGGGTCAAACAGTATTGAAACAGTGAATTGAATGGCAATATATTTATCAAATACGAGAAATTATTTGAGATAAAGGTTAAGTTTCACTAAGCATTTTTCTCTAATGACATCCAGGTAAAGAAAGTAAACAACAACCTGGAAAAAGAGGACAGTTTATGGCTGCGCAATAAATCGTTTTAGCATTGATTTCGTAGTGTGCGCAGCATGATCGCAGCATGTGTGATGTCAAGTATAGGGATCGTAGTTGATCTGTGAACCTGGGAGAGAACAAAACTGTGCACAAAGCCTATTCCTAAAAAAAGGGATAATTCCAACTTTGTTAGGGCAATCTGAATCTGACGCTTCTAAATCAGAACCTCTAAGTATGTTTTATTATTTGTTCTGTTCAAAATCAGAGTTTTGTGCAGTAGTAACGCATATTGTTTGTCGTTCTTACAATCATAAGTGCAGAGATGGATTTATGTTTACAAACATATCCTCTATTCTCCATTTATAACTTGTACTTGTGGTAGTTTTTCAGCGCGCTGTTAAAGAAAGAGCGCGTCCACAAGATCATACTAGCACGTCAAGTTCATGTGCGCATTCGCGTCTTTTTATGCAGATGTAAGATTACTTTTATGTTGTCCATATCTGATTAATCTCAAATAAGACACGTTTGGTTGAGTTCAACAACCAGCTAGCAAAACGCTGCAGTTAACCGACCGTTCATTCACTCTTCAGTTTCAGTTTAAATGCAATGTCCGACATTATTGACTGTCATTGGGTTATTTGAGACGGTCATATTCCTTTTAGATACACTGTTAACCCTTGCTGTAAAATTCTGACAATATTATACCATTTTCCATTAAAACAGTAATATACCGTAGAAAATAAAAGTAGCCTACAGGAATATACTGTGAATTAACAGTGCTCAAAGTCGACACTCAGAGGCTGTTTTCCCAATCACACCCTATACCCTCATTCACTATTCTCTACATTAGTTCACTAATATAGTCCACTTGAATGAAAAGAAGTGAGTGAATTGAGACACTGATGAACACCGGATAAGCAGAATCACTGAAGGACAGAGAAAAAAGAACAGAAAAAAGAGAAACACAAAAACTACAACTGACTTCCAGCCACACTGAGTGTGAAACCAGTTTACAAACCAGTTTACGATTATTTCTTTCATACATGTACAAAAGTTCTTGTTGAGAATTAACAGAGATTTAGTTATTAATAAAATTTGTTGTCACCATGATTGAGATCAGTATTTGCTTTAGTTGGTCTCTTGTCCCTGGATTTCTTACCATTCATCTCTCTCTGACTGCTGTAACGGTGAGTTTATAAAACACATTTGTTATGGCACGAAAAAGTCAAAAGGAAAATGATCAGGTGTTTTTTTTTTTTTTGTGATGATGTCACAATCATCCTGGACATGCCTGATTTTCAGATTTTTCCTGTATATAGTCATTGAAATTATAGTTATCTCATATTTAGCATATATCTGTGAATCTACAAAATGAAATCAATATTTCTGTAATCAGGTCTTCTGAAGAATATTGTAATCATATAGTGCATTCAATTTTATTTTACTCCTGCTTGACTCAGACACACACAGATATCAACAATCAGCATATGAATCTCAGCAATGGTGAAAAGTTTCATGTCGCAATGCATGCTGGGTTCCAGGATAATATAAAACTCCCAGCATGCACTGCTGCATGAATAATAATAATAATAATAATAATAAAGAAATATTGCCACCATTGTTGAGATTCATGTGCTAAATTGTGATATCTCAGTGTTTCTAAAACACAGTGTAGCTCTGTTTCTCTGGCTATGCATCATGTTTTAAAAAAAGAGTCATTGTATCTTATTGCTGCGTTTTCACAGTGGTGCTAATGCAACACTTTTGATTGAGGATTAAACTCTGAATAAGTGAGAATGAATTCCTTAGTGAATGAACAGGCAATATGATGATTTTGTCATCATAATCATTATAACTGCAGTCATTCATAAACTGTGTGTGCGCAAGTGTGACTTGCAAAAACACAGCTCAAGCAGCAAAAGAAAAACTAACGTTTTAGCATAAGCATCCCAACTAAAGCAAACACTGATCTCTATAATGGTAACTTCAAACCAAACATTTTCAATTAAACATCTCAATAACAACTTCTGTATGACAGAAATAAAGTCATACTGGTTAATAAAAAGTGTAATAATGTGTAATGGCTGGAAGTCAGTCGTAGTTATTGTGTTCCTCTATTTTCTGTTCTTGTGTTTCTCTTTTCTTCAGTGATTCTGCTTACAATCACTTACATATTCCCTTAATTATCTCACTGCATCGCTACTTTTTACTCGTAGTGTGGATTTCCCTGAGGGGTTGAAAGGGTTAACTGTGTAAGATAAAAAAGACACACCCACAAAATGTATTTTAACAGTAATAAACTGTAAGTTATAAAACAGGTTTATACTGGCAACACTGTTGCCAGTAGTTTACTGTAAAATTAATTTTTTGGGTCACCATTGTGCAGAAGAGTAGAGCCTGTGCTTCAGTCCAGGAGAAGATCTACAAACATTGATGATACGCTGCATGTTGCTTTATTTAACAGACGGTGACTGTGTAGTTGCTGATCCAGTGAAAATCTTTTTATGTTCAATAGTTTTTTAGTGGTCTCAAATGAAAGAAGTTCACAGTAATACTTTGCTCACATTATTAATGCATTATAAATTTTAGTTAATACATTTAAATGACAGTTGGTCAATTTAAGGCAGTCGGTTTCTGCAAGTGTAATTAGTTAACTATAATTTAGTGCATTTTTACAGAAACAAACTAGATTACAGTAAAGAACTGTACAATTAACAGTATTTTACTGGCAACAGTGTTGCCAGTATTTTACTGTAAAAAAACCCGGTAAGGTCTAACAGTGTAGGCTTGATAGGCAAAAGTCATTGATGATATTAATAATACAGTAGTGTTATTTTGTTCCCGTTTTTTTAACAGTAAACCTATGTTTTATTTAAACTTTTTTTTCTCGTTGTGCGTGTTCGAAAACGTGCAGTGATGACTGTAATCACTTTCTATAATTTATTTTATTACCACCAGTATACATGCTAAATTCAGCATTATAATGAGAACAGGATAGTGATAGAATGTTGTAAATTCTCTGTGCTGTAGTTGCCCGTGTATCAGCGCGCTGTTAAGGGAAGAGCACATCCAGAGTTTCCTTTTCAAACCATACAGTACACTGTAAAAAACTAGCACGCTCAAGTTTACATGCGCATTTGCGTCCTTTTATGCAGATGCAAGTTGTAGAAAAAGACTTTTCCAATAGTGAAAAGTCTGGCTATGTAAGATTAGATTCCATAAGATGGAATACTCATTGTTGAACCCATAGTTCTATTGACACCACGGGCATAAACCTCAATTTGTTCGCCTCAGTGCACACTGCAGCTCATATTTCTGCTTTCCTATGTCAGCCTCCCTGTCACTGGTGCTTAAAATAGAGCCCACAACAGATAATCCTGTCTATCAGATATACTAACCACTGCATCATACACCCTTCTCCCTGTTCACACCCACCACAACCCTCACTGAAGCTCGTAGACACACCCATATAAAACATGTTCCATGTCTAATGTTCTGAAAAGTTATATGTCTATTTTTGTTTTGAAATGGTATTCCTTTTTAAGACTTACAAGTGTTCTTTTGAATATTTTCAGAGTTAAAAAGGCTTCACACAACTCATAAATGAGCGTGTCTCATAGGCTGAAAGATGAGAGACAAGCTTTGCATATCTGGCACAGCACATGGTCTCTTAATATTAGCTCAACAAATATACCAGCTCTAGCACAAGCGTGGTTCATGTGTCGTCTGTTAGTGCATCATCAAGTGTGACGAGCTTGACCAACTTCATGTTTGTTCATATGAACTTTACTGAATCCTTCACTTTTGAAGCACTGGAGGCAATGTAAGATCACAGTGGACAACCAGTAGTGTTGCTTTCGTCAATGAAAATTATGACGAAATATTGACGTCAACGAACCTTTATCACCTGACGAAAACGAGACGAGACGCAACGTAAATGCTGGTCATGTGACGATGACTAAAATAAATGTATAATGCAATATTGTTGACGAATAAAAACGAGACTAAATGTGGTTTACAAAATAATGTAAAATGTCTCTTAATTTTCGTTGACCAAAACGAGACGAAATGTTATAACGTCACGACGAATGAGAGAGTTGTGCGTGAACCCATAGCTTTGTCGGCTTTAAATTCTGGTTTGCAATCTGGTCACCTGATTATCAGCGAATTTAACAATATTATTCCATTAGTTATTCCATTAAAATGTCTCATTGATATATTTGACACATTCACAATCATTACTTTTGCCGGTTCTTTGTGACAGCTGTTATGTGCGTTATTGGCAGCGTCACCCTCTGGTTACATGAACGCGTCACCGCATCAGCACCGAAAACATGGAGATTTTATTTTAGAGAATAATCGCACAACCTATTCGATATTCTATAATTAAATAAACTAATCGAATATTCAAAAATCGTGACTCATCCCTGCATGGAATCTCTTGTTTCTTTTCCCAAATCCTCACTCACGTCTCATCCATTTTCTAAGGGGATTATAAACGTTTCTTCATTGGTTCGCTTTTAATTAGGCCTATTACATTCGTATTCTTTACTGTAGTAAAGTAGAAAAACGCTGTAGGACAGGTAGCCTACATTTGTGCTTGCATGTCAAATTCTTTTTAACACAGTTTGTGCTTGTTATTAGACATGGTAAGGCACGTCAAGTTTAGTTGTAAAGTGCGTTTCACACGCGCGGGTGATTTTTAGTTTCACTTTCTCTGGCAGCGCAATCTCAAACATAGCCTAAATATCTCGCCCTTGTGGAGGATAAAATTCGCTCTTCAGACCAATTTACATCAAGTAGAAAACATGAAGATATCAGAAAAAAGATCGATGGTCTCTTTCCTGCTCGTGTCCCACATCCCTCTCAAAGCGCAGAGTGGTAGGCTATATCATGCGTCTTTGTGTGGAAATATAGAGTTTTTATTTTTTTAAACAACCCCCCAACCACCGCCGGTAGTTGGTCCATTACCACCGCGGTGGTAAACAAAAAATGCCACCATCACAGCCCTAAATATAATAAGATAACCTTGTTTGAAATACTTTATTGACTGGGTTAAATAGAAGTGCATTACTAAAAAGAGACTAAAATACAATTTTCGTCGACTAAAACTAGACTAAAATGTCATCGGGTTCCGTTGACTAAAACTAGACTAAAATGTCATCAGTTTTCGTCGACTAAAACTTGACTAGACAAAAAAAGAGTATGAACGTGACTAAAACTAATAAAAACTAAAACGACAGCTTGACACAAAGACTAGACTAAAACTAAAATTAAAATAGGCCGCCAAAAACAACACTAACAACCAGGATATTTTCAGTTGGATATTGCAAGTGATCCTAACTCACTGAAGTTGGGCTAACTTATTTGACCCTGATGGGAATGAGATATTGTAGCGTCTGCGTCTTCTTTGGGCTGGGCTGATCGTCCTTGCGTTTTAGCTTGTTATGCCATGACTATTTTGGGAATCTGCTGTCAGGCGGTGTTTTATGAGAACTGTTCAAAACTCAGTTCAACAGCCTTTATAGAGGCCACAGAGCAACTTGTCTACAAGAAAGTTGGTCCGTCCTCCAAGACTAGTCTCATAGTCATCTTATTACCCCATAACTTGTTGTTATTCAGACAATGTTGTTTCTCATAGGATCAAGGTGCAGTAACATTGGCCTAATTTCAGATGACATTGAAGAGCACTGTGGAAAGTAGACGCTATTGGCACAGATGTTCCAAACAAAAATGAAAATAAAAATGTTCACAAAAAATTTGACAAAAACTAAAATTAAAATAATAAAAAGGCGCTACGCTCTCAAGGCAACATTCTGACAGTCATGCACTGCACCCTTAAGGGTTCCAGAGTGAAAAGGGCATAGTTATGTTTGCTTTCGAATGGAATTCGCCCATTAAATATAATGTTGAACTTTACTGTTATTGATCCCCTGTAACTATAGCAACTACTACAGATAATCTACTTCCATGCAGCCCATCTACAGTACATGACAAATAAAGTAAATTTTATCAGTAAGTTCAAACCTAAAGCCTATTTAAAAAGATTTCCTCAAATAAAAGACCACATAAGTCAGCACGTTAAGATATTTAATTATGTATTCACTTCGTTAGGATGTTGACATAGCAACTGTTCAAGTATCAAGTAAGTTTCCTTCATAAATTTTTCTCCTTTAATCCGATATACAAAATTTCAAACCGTATTGTGCCTCATTACCGATAGTATAAGCCTATAAGCAAGCTTAATTGTTACTAGTTTATCATGACATAGTTAAAAAAGTTTTGTGTACACTTTCAAAATACTCCCTCACCTTGCTCATATTCCGAGTGGACATTTCTCTGAACCTGCTGTGAGAGCCATAGAGAAAACCAACGCATGCAACATCTGAGGTAAAACTAAATTTTGTTTTCCGCTCCAGATATACACTTTTCAATGTAACATTAACATGACTGTAATTTAAACATAGGCTTTGTTAAAATATAAACATTAAATATAACATAAACATTAAATGCGCAAAATAAATGTAAACTACTAATATTTCCAAGTTGACTAGCAGCTGTATTGTTTAATCGACTAGTCGACTAATCTCGCACATCCCTAGTCTTTGCATAATAATGACTCTCTTTATAGATCTGTCCACCTCAAAGTATGGTTACATTATGTAATCGATGCGAAAAAGAGAAATATACAGTTACAAGCTCATTACCCAATTGTAGTCTCTTAGAGGCTGAATAAGACACTAGAGGCTAAAGGTGTCAAACATCTACTCTTGTGTAACTCATGATCAGGCCTAGTAGATCTAGGCTGAAAACTGCAGCAGATTTCTGCAGAATTGGAATATCCATCATCCATAAAGTTCTACACATGTTCCATGCCTCTATCTCAGCTTCGTTTAATCAATTTTCCTGTATTTAAGTGCATTTCAAATTCGGTCTGAACCTGTTCATGAGCAGACCCACAACTCCTCAATTTTCCACAGGATTTTTTTCAGGGGGGGTGGTAGATCCCCCGAAACTAGTGTCGCGGAAACTTTTATTATAAACAATTATTAAACTTATACAGTATTTAAAAAAAAATGCTATGATATGTTGTTGTTTTTTTCCACACAAATTCTGTTTTTTTTTTTTCTGGTAATCAAATGAAGACATAAAACATTAATTAAATTTCTTTTAATCATATGAAATTAAACAAACTTTTTTGTCAAACAACGTGCTGCACAATGAGCTTTACTGTTAAAATTAAAGAAAAATTGCGATTATTCCTTAAAAAATTTCGTTTTGATCATAATTTTTTTGTATTAGTGTTAGTATTATTATTACATTGAGACGTATCTAAATTCTACTTTATGTCAAGTTAAACCAAACTTTTATTTTGACGGGTTGGCGTGTAGACCTTTGAGTTTCTGTGTTTATGACATGACGATAGTTTTTCCTCAAATGAAGCGGTTAAATGCTCACAAAGTGACTTTCAGAGCGGATCTAGAGTCTGGAGATGAAGTTCATGCATTCGTGTCCTCTAAAAAACAGCTTGAGCGTCACACGTGCTTAAGTGTGTGTCTGTGTGTGTGAGTGAGAGGTAAGTGAAACTGCATCGTCTGCACCATTCATTCACACAGAACATGTAGGATTCATATTTAAATATTATTTTTGCGGTTTAATATTCACACACTAGTCTATCGCGATTTGATTTCAAGTGTACTGAACTGTTATATCTCGAAAATCATAGCCACTAAAGTTACTACATGGAGCTTGTGTGTCCATTTTCTTTTCTTTTTTGGGTAATATATTTTTGTCATTCTTTCAGGGGGGGCGGGGGGTCGTTTTGCGGGTGTGGGCATTGGTAGGGGAAACATTGCTCCTCTTGCATGTTTATTTATTAAAGGTGCATTCAGTAGTTTGGTGCTAATTTAAAAATCATCACATGAATCTTCATGCTCATTGGCTGCCGCCTCTTTAGATATTATTGTGCTTTACCAGCGCAGATAACAGGGGAATGTTGACCGTGTGCGTCGAGTCGTAGACATCAGCATACTGATAATGAAATTACATCACACAGACAGTTAGCTAACTCATAGACAAATCAGTAAGCACATTGAGTGTTAAAACCGCTGGGTAAATAAACTCTGGTTCCAGAATTGTGCTTTGAACTGAACCACAGTTTTTATTCCTAATTGCTGTGCAAAAACATTGTAAAGATGAAAGTCATAAAGGCAAGCAAAGCATACCACATCAACATTATATAGCCATTGATAGTGAAATGCACCTCATACACTGTATAGATGACAAAGTGGAATATTTATATTATGACATTATATTTTTGAGCATTTTGCCTTTATTGGACAGAACAGCATGAGGAGAGATAGGATGCAACAGGGGTGGATAGAGGGGGACAGGATTGGGGCAGAACCTCAAGCCAGGAGCTCAAACTCAGGTTGATAGTCAGAGTACATTATTCTTAGTGATGTGCTGCAGACTTTGTGAGCCAACTACACACTTCTCTAATTCTCAGACCCTAATTAGAGCATAGGTGGACGGATCATCCCGTGACGCACAGCAGACAGTGGGAGAGTGAGTGAAGCTCTGGCTAAATCCATGCAGGCATTGGATTAGGAGCTACTTTAAGACAGAGACAGTTTGGGAATCGACCCATTCATTTTGCAGAAGGCCTTACTCTGCTGTCAGTGTTTCCCACAGGATTGTGTGAGACTATGGGAGTGGACTATTATAATTATTATGATTATCATCCCAAATACAGTAATATATTACTATTGTAATGCAACTGCACTGTAAAATCTCATAATAAGCATATAAATGATTTTACTTCACACTACAGTAGTAAAGTTTTAAGTCCATTGGTAACTATAAAATTGGCTCTATTCTTCTCACGTTTGAGAAGTTTGTTGTAGTCCTTAAATATCTCCCTTTGCTTTGAACTTTGAGCGTTGTAACTTTGCAGATGTTGTTTATGCTCAAACAGCAACATTATACACAAACTAAAGTTAGAAAAGTGAAATCATAATCAACCACCCCTTTAAGGTGATGCGTTCTAAAATAACGCTCACCTAGTGCAGGACATGCAATAAGTCAGGAGGTGTCGTATTTGGCCAGAGAAGGCAAAAAATGTGAAAAGAATTGCTGAAATTTAAAGCTGGTTTGTAGCATACCAAGAATACAGACTAGTTTGCTGTTATTAGTACTGTAGTGTTATTTAGTGTTAAATTATTGTATTTGGGTTAGGTGGCTTAGGTTTTATTGTGAATGTTTTGTTTTGTAAATTTATTGTGTTTTGTATTTAGACTACTTATATTTATACATTTATTCTAACATTTTAATATATTCAATTTTAAGAATTTTTTATTTTATTTTTTTCAATAAAAAAACGTTCTTTAATATCATTCACCATCGTTTTGAGGCTCTCTTTTTTAAAGTATCGGTTCAGGCACCGTTTAGGCACCGGTACCGAAAAGAACCCAAACGATACCTAACCCTATTGGTAATCAGTCAATAATCGTAGTTTACAATTCAATCCCGCTTTTAAATATGGTTGTAAATACAGCTCTGTATTATCAGTATGCTGTAATAAGCTGTTTCTTTACTGTAGTTTACTGTTAGTTTGTAAACTGTGGTATAGCTGATTAGCTCAACTACTTTAAAGTATCAGTAACCTTGTCATGATAAATTTACAGGCAGCTTCCCTAAAGATGCATTTGACTTTGAGTCACTTCAGGCTGGAAGGTGTGACTTTTCTTTTTTTCTTTTTTTTCCTTCTATAAAACTTCACCATTGACTGTTTAACAGGATCTTGAGATGCTAGTGTTATATAAATGATAAATTCAGCTCCAATTCAATTCCTGCTGCACTTGTTCTTATTTTTGCTATTTTTAAGACAGAATAGCACCTTTACCCATCTATTCTCTCACTCTCCTTCTTTCCATTATCTTTTTCTTCTCTCTGGAGAGAGGGGGTAATTGGCCCCAGAACCCCAGAGTGTGTTTGTACCACAGTGCCTGAGTTTCTGTCTCCCTGGAGAACAGACTGTGTTTGTTCCTACAGTCATGGAACTTAAAGACTGCCTGCTGTCTCTTTCCATCTGTGGGTGTTAGGATTGAGAAAGAATGGCATTGTGGAGTAGACTGAGGGCTTGAGGAGAGTCCTGTATGTCCTGTTACGAACACCCCGTTACCTAGGGATGGGTATCGTTAAGGTTTTAACAGTATTAATACTCTTACTGAGACTGCTTATCGATCCGGTACTTTAACGGTATTCTTATTGGTTCTTTTTGTTATATTAAAGGGTAACTCAACCCCTGGTCAGAGCCTGACTCCACCCACTGGCAATATTTGAAAAATGCTAGAAAAGTGGGCAGAGCCCAGCGGAGATAGAGGGGACTTGGTTGCTGAGCGGGGGGCGTGCACCTGAGACCCGCGTTTCAATAGCCGCGCGCTCTCTGTAGGCATGTTTACATATAATGAGTTGCCATGAGAACGACTGACATCTCTATCTTTTAATACAGATTACATAAACAAAGAATAATTGTTTTCGTTTTGAATTAGATCATTTAATAGCAGAGACTTAAATGTTTATAAAAAATATATTGCTTATGCCTGTGTGACTAGTATTCGCTGAGTTTTGTTTAAGTTTAGAGATGTGCTCCAGAAAAAAAGTTCAAGGAGACGGAGAGGCAGAAAGCACACCCTGTTTATTTTTTTTATTTTACAAAAGCACAATGTTTTTTTTTCCGACTGTTAGTGGACGCATAAAAAAGTAGACATTTAACAGTTTATTTTTTCATATTTCAGTATTTTAAGTCTAATTTGCTGTTATGTGACACTGACAAAATCCAGCAAAACGCGCCGGCGCATTTGTCGACCCCCAGAGGGTTAACTTTAGCCTAATAGGAAGGAACATAAATTGTGATTAAAAATATACATCAAGACGCCGCTGCGGTGGTGGAGTCCATGCAGGAGGAGCAGCGTTTGGCACTGCGTCGCTTTTCAGCGCGAGCTGTTTGGAGAAGCCCATTTTACCTAGGCAACACAAAATAATCTAAATAACTATATAAATGCTATGCTAACTAGATGCTAATATACGCTATCCTGATCTTTTTCAATACTCGGTTAGCTCGTACCAAGGGCGAGGTGAGCTGGTGCCCTCTTACGTCACAGGGCACCACAACTTCCAATAGGAAAATTCAACTGCAGTAGCCACCATTCAACCTGAAGAGGGCACTTGGACGTTTTTACGCCATATATTGTAGAATTAAAACACTTTATACCCAAATGTCAAAAAATGTACTTGAATCAATGAACAGCACTAATAAAGCCCCAGTCTTACAGATCATTAACTAAAAAAAGTTTAGTTACCCTCTAAAAAAAGGGGAAATAATTAATATTGCTTTATTTAAAAAAAAAAGTAAAATAAATATCTATAGCAAAAGAAACAGCAATACTTTAACAAAACTAATAAAACATCTATTTGTTATGCAGCAGGGTGCAGGCTTTGTTGTGTTTTATATACAGAAGATATAGGACACGAAAAGCAAAAAAGTACAAAAAAAAAAAATACACTAAAACAAAGATTAAAATTATTTACACAATGCTTTAATTTCAAGAAGGTCTACTAACATTACGTACTGTTCAGGTAAGTAATATGGCCTACAAATAAATCTAATAAAGTAATCACATGTAAAATAACACTGCATAGTTTATCATAGATAGATTAAAGGGTAACTCTCGCCAAAATTGAACCTAGGCTCTTTTTGTTAATCTACCCGAGTCAAACTTTCGTGTAAAAGCATAATTAGAATGGAAATGCCACTTTTAAGATTGACCGTATTTTTGTTTTAGGTCAAAATGCCTTTTGAATGGGAGTGCATGGGGCACTACTATGATAGCATCAAAATCGCTATTTTTAAAACACTAAGAAGGCTCGACACAACATAAAACTGTGCTCGAAGTATCACCAGAGGCTCTACACATGAACTTGAGCATTGACTACATTGTTTGTGTACACAAAGTTTACTAAAAAGAAAGGTTTTGTACGACTCACTTTATCAGTTAGTGTTTCCGGTGGCCGGAATTTTGTCAGTCAAAAGTAGTCGATCTCCAACGCGTTTCCCAACAGTAGAGACTGTATTTTACCACAATCACCGATTATGCTGATTCTGACGTTATACGTTTGGGTTTTTAGGGAGAAATGACAGCGTACTGCTGTGAAGGGAAGTTGCGCTAGACAGAATGCGGCTATAGTTTTTAATGGTTTTACGTCCTCAAATATCTTCTTTTTATAATCATTGGAAACCAAAATCGAAATCTAAAATAAAATTTGTTTAATATCACAGATCTAAAGTGTAACCATACGTTTCAATGTTTAGTTCTGTCATCCATTGTCACTCATTTAGCAGGGCTGCTGTGTTGTCCGCACTCTGGCTCCGTGGGAGATTATTAAGTATAATTATTAATTATACTTGTATATACTTATAAACGTATACTTATATTTGAGTAGTTTGTGACTTGAAAATGGTTTCTTCCTCGATCTCAATTTTTTTTCCAGCCAACTATTGAGTTGTGAACATTGAATGGCTTTCTTGAAATACATGTAACATTACATGACATATTGTTTACAAGCTGGTTTTTTTCATGTCTTTCCCCAAAATGATGAGGTCAAAAAAAAAAGAGAAAAAAAAGAAACCTATACATGGATGAATCATTCACAATAAGATCAATAACAATAGATAGGGTGAGATTTCCATTCATGCCTACTTTAATGTTTATGTGGTGGAGCATACAGATCACAACAGGACAGCTTTTACAAGTCTTAGTGTCGTCAGTATGGTAGCATTTCTGTGAGCTGTTTATAGTTCCTCAAAAGACTGGGAGCTTTAACCTCAGCAGGAAAAGGGTGGGGCTTTCTGACAGTGAAATGGCACTGTAACCAGATCAAGGGCAGATGCAGTGCCAGCAATCTTCATGCTTAGCAACGGCAAACAAACGCTGGTAAAGAGGTAATGTCCCTCCAGATTTACCAATTGTCTTGGTCATTCACACTTTGCGTGAGGCATACATTTGCAGCTGCTTTGGGTGTGGTCTCGGTCTCTCTCTCCCCCTCCCTCCCTCCCTCCCTCGGGTATAAAAATAGGTTGCTATGTGAACACCATGGCTCCACAGAGGCATGTGCCTGTTGTTACACCCTGCTGATCTGCTGAGGGTGAGGGAACTCGTTTTCTCAATGGAGCAATGCACACCAAAACTCAAGGGATAGGTGAAGCGATATGGACCTTGACTGTGAGAGATTTAAATCTGACAAAACTGTTCAGTCATCAGAGCTTTTGTTAATCATACTGATATAAATGTATTTTAAAAGGGCAACAAATATGGGCATATTTAAGGAACTTAACTAACTTTATGTATCTAGCATCATTCAAGCTAAATGAATACCACTTCGTTTGCTTACCTTTTAAAAGGCAATAGTCAACATGTTTAGTCACTGATCTCTGGAAATAATGGCTTAAACAGATCCACACTCACAATGGCCTATCCTGAAAGAGAACAGCAAACACTCTGGATCCTTCAGGTTGAATCCCATTGTTTGCTCTGAGCTAAAACAGAAAAGCCAAAACAACAGCAGGATTAATGTGGCCTAATAAAGGTGCTATTGTTTGCTGTGCTGTTCAGTTCACTAGAGCAGTGGTTCTCAACTGGTTTGACCATGGGACCCATGTTTTCCCATGGTCATCAAGCCGTGACCCACTTTAAAAAATAATATATATATATATATATATTAGTTAAAAAAACAAAACAAAGCAAATTTATTGCACAAAATTGTTGACACACATTACAAGTACCATCCTCCTTTACTTAACACATAAATTGTAAGAATATGACTAATATGACGATAAAAAATATCGATTTCTCGATTTTAATCGATTCTCATTTTTACGAAATGATATCGATTCTTAAATCCCAAGAATCGATTAGTCATCCTGTTTTCAGTTGATGAATGAATGGAACATTGTTGCGCGCATCCCATCCAATAAATCGCAATAATCTTTGTGCTTTGTTATTATTGATATGAAACAAAGTCTCAGTTCAAATTACGTCCATTTTCTTACGAAATTCAAAAACATAACTACCGTTTTGTCGCTGTGGCGTGAGATCGCTCTGGCGCCGCTCAGCTCTAGAGAAGCAGCAGCGCGGAGCGCACATGCTCTTCTCTTCCGCCTGAATAATACCAGTTACAGCACGAAATAAACATGAATGAGCATAAAGTGTGTTAAAAGATAGAGTACAACTTATCGAAGTCCGTATCATGTCACATGGAATCGCTCAGTGTTTCAACCGTGGAAAGACGTTAGTAAACAATGTCATGTAACGTCACATTTACCTCAGAAGAAACATATCCAGTGACCATAAACTCATGTCAAGGTACACATTTACATTCTTATCAGTTCTTGCTTTCTCTGGGAATCGAACCCATGACCTTGGCGTTGCAAGCGCTAACGCTCTACTGTTTGAGCTATACAGTACACAGTAGGCCTATAAGGTAAGGCTTTAGGGCTGGGACGGTATGGATTTTTTCTTACCGCGGTTGAAAAGCAAGAAATTCCCGCGGTATTGCGGTAAACCGCTTTAAACCTCAACCCCCCTTCCCACCCTCCCCCAGTTTTTTTTCTGCGACGTTGCGGCTGGAACAACAAACAAAGTGTGGCAATGATAATCTCAGGTAGTGTTTATGTGCTTTATTTAATGTTAAAAGCATGCAATGTGACTTTGAATATCGTTTAGTGCTCCAGCTTTGTAGCTGTAAAAGCAACAATGGATAATTCACCTCAGATCTTGAAATTAAACAAATGGAAACAAGAACGTTCAAACTGTGAACAAGTGTATTCTTTGACAAATATTGTTTTAGTAACTCAGTAGCCTATGTATTTTTAATAATGTTTAAATGGTGTAATATTTGTGAATTTGATTATGTAGCCTACTTATCCATTTTCTTGCAAGTGCCGTCAAGATTACTCTCTGGTGCTGTGAGTGTGCACTTGCCGCGACTCCGCGAGGGTTGACAAATGCGGTCTTCACGTGAGAGAATTGTTAAATAAGCACTTGCAATTAAAAGCTGAGGTCCTGCTTTTACCTTTTTTTTTTTTTTACGGTGCGGCTTGGACGCGGCGTCCGTCGAAAATAGACTAGGCGACTATCTTTAGCGAAGCGGCGCGGAGAGACGCTTCTGAAACGCGCCGCGTCGTGGCTGTTGTAAACACAAGCATTGACTAGAGTGGGCGCGATCAGCTCCGGTAGCCGCGTCGCAGCCGTAACGCGCCACAGAGTGTAAATAAGGGGTTATAGTCAATAGCCTACGAATGGAATGTTATTATGTGTCATGGAACAACTTGCGAACTTGCGAAAGGTCGGATTTGCTCCATCTTTTGATAAGTTTTGTTTAGAAAACCTTGAATCCATGCAAGACACAATGTTATTAGACACAATCCATGTCATTAGAATCAATGAATCCATGTCATTAGACACGACGTGAACACATGAAGGCCAGTGTTTATTTTTTTCTTTTTTTTTCTTTTTTTTTTTGCGGTGATGACGGTGACGAGCTCAGACCCGCGGTAGGCGTCACGTGACCGCGGTATTGCGGTAATGCGGTAACCGTCCCAGCCCTATAAGGCTTTAAATAGCCGTCCCAAACTAGTTTTTGTTAATAAGTTGATATGAGCCACCACAGTCATCTCAAAATATACAAAATAACACAAAATGAAAATAAGATGGCATTTTGGGATTATGGAAACAACTGTTACCATGGTGAATACACAATACTAACATGAACTGTTAATGAAACCTGGAAACTGCTCCTGAATGGAATGAACATCACACCTGCATGCAAATCCTTCCTAGCTAACACAACATAACAGTTATGTGATTTATTGGTACTTTACTTTATTTCATGACTTACTAATTGACAGCGTATCTACAAAACTACATAACTTGCATGCTCGTAGTTTCTTTTGAATGAATGAGGCATTTCATGTAGCGCTTTCATATGTACTACTGTACACCCAAAGCGCTTTACAATCATATCTGGGGATCTCTCCTCAACCACCACCAGTGTGCAGCATCCACCCCTACTCTTTACGAGAAGAGCCAGGGGATTTTTAATGACCACATGTACTCTCAATTCACTGGGATTATTTGAAAGCAGAAACTGCATTACCCACTGACTAGACTGATGGTAGATTTGGTTGGTAGTGGCATTTATTTAACGAAAGATAACATACTTTCTAAGCAAGACATTTTACAAAAGGATGGTTTGATGTGATAAAACAATCGATATAGTGTTCAAAATGAACACAAAAAGTATTTGCCGACTTTCTGTTTGTCAAACAGGTCCATAGTTATGACGAACTACAACTGTGGTAAACTTCAAATATCAATATACCTGCAAAAAATTATTTGTTTGCAGGTATGGTTTGATATTTTAACTGCATTAATTAAATATATAATTTTATGTATTCATGTTTCTGGAATGGATATATTTAGTGGTCGAAAAGCATTGTTTTTTTGATGGCTGATATCTTAGAGAGTAGAGTGGCCGATGGCTGATATAAAGCCAACAAATAGCCTATATACTTTGTTTATTTGAATTAATATTTAATAAATTAGAAATATATCATTTGAAAATGAATTGAAAAAATAAATCTTACTTTAGATGGCAACTTCTTGATTCTGTAATCATATTACAGCATTTTTCATAAATAAAGAAATTGTTTGAAAAAATGTAAATAAAATTGAAGTAAACACTTTAACCAACAGGACACTCAGTATTCTTGTGTGCACTGGGAATCCTTTTTTTTCCAAAGAAAGACGAGGTAACGTCTCGGTTACATAATGTAACCCTCGTTCCCTGAGAGAGGGAACAGAGACGTCTCGTCGTGACCGACGATTTGAGATCTCACTCAGAGGACCGATCTACTTCGAGTGTAACTAAACGAGCCAATTTCACATTGGCATGCAATCATTGCATTCAGCTGCTCTGCCTCGTCAGCACGGGTATAAATGAGCAGCTGGTGCATGATGCAATCAGTTTTTCGCTGAGGAGTTGAGCCAAGTTGGTGACCCAGGCCCCAGCGACGGTACAGCGCCCGTGGCGACTGGACGAGACGTCTCCGTTCCCTCTCTCAGGGAACGAGGGTTACATATGTAACCAAGTCGTTCCCTATCGTTTGGTCACTCTCGACGTCTCGTCGTGACCGACGATTTGGGATCCCTACCAAAGCGCCATGGGCGCTGTCCGCTTCCAGCGCACTGAGCAAGCCTCCTAAACCCTCTTACCCTTCTTGGCGATGAAACAGGGCTTCCCCAGAGAGAGTATCACTGCTGTTCCGAATAACCCCTTTATAGTGATAATTACAACTTGGATGACAACACTGGCAGGGACGGCAGGGCAGGCTCTGCCAGGGGAGACACGGGCTTCATTTAAGAGCTTGCCGTGGAACATGCTATGGGAACCTGCTGAAGGTCGCACATATGGGCTACGAGGACTCTCGAGAATTCTAGCGCACTTGTGCCAGGCACTAAACCAGGGCCCCCTTGTGTCTCTAACCGTTTGAGGCGAGGACACGGGAGGCGACCGGCTCCACATGAAGGCTATAAAACCTAGTGAACGTGTTGGGTGTCGCCCAGCCCGCAGCTCTACAGATATCTGTCAGCGAGGCGCCCTGTGCCAGAGCCCAGGAGGATGCAACACTTCTGGTAGAGTGAGCTCGCAACCTGAGAGGACAGGGCACACCTTGTGCTTGGTAAGCCAAGGTGATGGCATCCACTATCCAGTGGGCCATCCTCTGCTTGGAGACAGCCTTCCCCTTCTGCTGGCCTCCGAAACAGACAAAGAGCTGGTCTGAGGTCCTGAAGCTTTGTGTCCAGTCTATGTACACTCTGAGTGCTCGGACGGGACAAAGCAAAGCTTGGGCTGGGTCTGCCTCCTCCGGGGGCAGTGCTTGCAGGTTCACCACCTGGTCCCTGAAAGGAGTGGTGGGAACTTTGGGCACATATCCAGGCTGGGGGCTCAATACCACGTTGGTGTCACCCGCCCGAATTCCAGGCACGATTCGTCGACCGAAAATGCTTGCAGGTCCCCTACCCTCTTGATGGAGGCCAATGAAAGCAGAAGCAAAGTCTTCATAGTTAGAAGCTTTAAGTCAACTGACTGCAAGTGGGATGAGCTGAAGTGCTCTTAGTACCAGCGTAAAGTCCCAAGAGGGTATGTAGGGAGGTCGAGGAGGATTTAACCTTCTCGCCCCCCTAAGGAACCTGACGACCAGGTCATGCTTCCCAACCGATCTACCCAGTATAGGGTCATGGTATGCAGATATTGCAGCAACATAAACTTTGAGGGTTGGCCTCCGCTCCAACCCTTGCTGCAGGAAGGAAAGCACGGCTCTGATAGAACATTTCCAGGGGTCTTCTTTAGTGCTGGGCGGTATGACCAAAAATCCACATCACAGTATTTTTCTAAATTACACCGGTTTCACAGTTTAAGACGTTTTTTTCCCCAAGCGTGACTGGGTGTAAGAGGCGCTTTAGGAGCGGCAGAAAGCGGTTTCCCAGGTAACGGCTGTACACAAAGCAGCAACGCTCATAAACGCTGCTTTATCAGGAAAGATAAAGAAAGATTCAGTCGTAATAACAAAGAAGCTTTTCTAAAGACCGTCAGTTCACTTCACATACATTCATATAAAAACACCCGCGCCGCCTTTTGATTTTGAAACGTGCAGTGCTCATGTTTATTCAACGATGTCAATGCCAACCACAAACAGATTTTCCAAAAGGCTGTGTTGATATTGTGAACCAATGTATCGGAAACACTGTAATATAATTTGACAGCTATCAATTATAGTTTAACCTAGACATCTTCAAAGTCACGCTTAGGGGCTGTTTACACCTGGCCACTTCATGCGTTTTCTGTGACTGGATAGCCATTCGATCGTGAAAAGACCAGGTGTAAATGCCCTCCGAAACGCATTCGAGACGGATTTGAATCAATAAAATGCAGATGATCAATAAAATGCAGTTCATATCTGTTGCTTTCGGTGACGTGCCCTCCATCTAATCTGCATATAGCGCGGGAATTGAAGATCGGATTTAAATCCGTTTTGCAAAAACACATTTATGTGACCAGGTGTAAATGGAATTGTTTTGATAAATCAGATAGTTATCCGATCTGAGAAAACGCATGAAGTGGCCAGGTGTAAACAGCCCCTTAGTAACACGTGCGTCACCACAGTGCAACAGTGAAAGGACCCTCTCAAACAGTGTCGCGCCGCGCCACGTTCCGATCGTTATTAAAGCGACATACACCGGTATTGCGGTATTTTAAAAATTCATATCATAACAAAAATAAACACCGGTATTCGGTATGAACCGGTACACCGCCCAGCACTAGTCTTCTTGGTGAGAAGAACACCACTCGACGAACAGCGCATTGTCTCGTAGACGGTGCTCGGGCCGTAGTGATGGTGTTAAGTACCTCTTGGGGTACGTCACCTAGAACCTCCGCGTCCCATCCAGGGGCCAGACATGGAGTTTCCAGAGATTTGGGCGCGGGTGCCAGAGGGTGCCCCGTCTCTGAGAAAGCAGGTCCTTCCTCAGAGGAATCGGCCAAGGAGGGGCTGTCGCGAGGAGCATTAGTTCTGGGAACCAGGACCTGCGTCCACCCTGACCTTGCACAATGTCTGTGCGAGAAGGCTCACTGGGGGAAACGCATATTTGCGCAGGCCCCGGGGCCAGCTGTGTGCCAGAGCATTCATGCCGAGCATTGCCTCAGTCAGGGAATAGAACCACTGGCAGTGGGTGGTCTCTGGGGAGGCAAACAGGTCTACCTGTGCCTCTCTGAAACGACGCCAAATCAGCTGAACCGCCTGGGGATGGAGTCTCCATTCTCCTGGAAGTGCTGCACGTGATAGCTCGTCGGCTATGGTGTTGAGTGCACCAGGAATGTGAATGGCACAAAGCAACCTCAGATGCTTCTGACTCCAGAGGAGGAGGTGGCGGGCGAGTTGCGACATGCGGCGAGAGCGCACACCACCTTGATGGTTGATGTACGCAACAGTCGCAGTGTTGTCCGTGCGGACCAGCACGTCTTTCCCTTGTAGGCACCGTTTGAGGCGGCTCAGAGCAAGACGTACTGCTAGCAACTCTAGGCAGTTGACATGCCAATGCAGATGGGGTCCCGTCCAGACCCCTGAGACTGCATGCCCGTTGTACATGGCACCCCAGTCGGTGGCAGAGGCATCTGTGAACACCACTGCATGTCGGGACACTTGTTTCAGGGGGATTCCTGCCCACAGAAACAACGGGATCCGACCACGGGCTGAAGTGTTTGCGACACTCCGGAGTAACTTGGGCCCGGTAAGTGCCGCGTTGCCACGCCCACCTTGGAACTTGGCCATGGAGCCAGTGCTGAAGTTTTACCCCTTGAAAGTGTTCAGGCAGTTCAGCACCGACTGCACATGCTCGTCTGTAGGGCTGGGACGGTTACCGCATTACCGCAATACCGCGGTCACGTGACGCCTACTGCGGGACTGAGCTCATCACCGTCATCACCGGAAAAAAAACAAAAAACCTTGCCCTTCACATGTGTTCACATTGTGTCTATTGACATGGATTCATTGATTTTAACCATCTGGGGTCTAAGGTGTTTTTGGGGTCCTTGAGATGTTCTGACATGCCCTGATATTTGTGCTTTTTTCAGTTGCTTATAAACATATTAATGGCAAAGGTGTAAATTCACTCTATATAGCACAAACAGGACTACCATAATATGTGAGCCACATGTATGTACATGTTTTCATTTTTGAGAGAATAATGTTTATGCATGGTTATTGAAAAAACTAAAAATGAAAGTTTCTGAAATAAGGCCACAAAACACATACTAAATATGTGTCAATAAGACTTTTGACTAATGGATCGCCTAGAGTTTTTTCTTCAAAATGATGTGAAAATCATCCTGCCTAATCATTCACATAACACAATACATTGATTTAAGTTTTGTGAAACACTTTTAGTTTGGAAAGCCAATATGCGGATGGGGCGTAAACGCTCCAACAGCATCATGCATATTTAGTAGTTCACACCTGATGAGACAATGCCCCTGCATACTTAATGAGCCATTCATTCAGGTGTGTCACCTATAGCTAACTTAAATATACAAGCTTCATAAAAATGATCATTCTAGAAGAAAATTTCAGATGGCATTTAGAGGCTTTTGCATCTGAACTCTTCATATATATATATATATATATATATATATATATATATATATATATATATATATATATATATACACACACACGTATATATATATGCTTGCAAATTGTATAATATCCAAGGTAAACATGTCTAGTAATTGTGCAGTTAATTCTCATACTGTATTTTCAGTTTTGGAATATTTATCCTCTCCCCAAATTTGTCACTAATAAAACACAATAAAAATTATTTAAAGAAAAAAATTATATTTACCTTTTAATAGTTTGTTTACATCTACCTTGTAAATATATATTTTTTTATTAACCCTCTGGGGTCTAAGGTGTTTTTGGGGTCCTTGAGATGTTCTGACATGCCCTGACATTTTTGCTTTTTTCAGTTGCTTATAAACATATTAATGGCAAAGGTGTAAATTCACTCTATATAGCACAAACAGGGCTACCATCATATGTGAGCACCATGCATGTACATGTTTGTATTTTTGAGAGAATAATGTTTATGCATGGTTATTGAAAAAACTAAAAACTAAAGTTTCTGAAATAAGGCCATAAAACACATTCTAAATATGTGTCAATAAGACTTTTGACTAATGGATGTCATCGCCTAGTGTTTTTTCTTCAAAATTATGTGAAAATCATCCTGCCTAATCATTCACAGAACACAATGCATTGATTTAAATTTTGCAAAACACTTTCTGTCTGGAAAGGCAATATGCGGAGTGGGCGTCAACGATCATGCATATTTAGTGGTTCGCACCTGGAGACAATGGGGCCCACATACTTAATGAGCCATTCATTCAGGTGTGTCACAAGAAAGAATGCAAGAGCAACAGTTGGAAGCATCTCATGTTTTTTTTATTTTTCCACAAATTGTGCTTGCAAATTGGCCTATAATATCAAAAGGAAAACATGTCTAGTAATTGTGCAGTTAATTCTCATACTGTATTTTAAGTTTTGGAATATTTATCCTCTCCCCAAATTTGTCACTAATAAAACACAATAAAAAATGATTTTAAAAAGGTTACAATTACAACAACAATTCAAGTGTAATCTTTCTTTGTAAAAACTAAAGTATACAAAACGTATTATTTGATGACTTTATTTTTGACAAAACATACTATATTTAACATATGAGCAAAATTGGCAAACAAAAGCTTATTTGATGTGGCAGTCTATTGTACAGTAAAAACTTTATAATCTATTCAAAACTAGTCAACGTCTTTCAAAACTAAAGTATACATTTTATCATACGTATTTCAAAGTAAAGGATTCATTAGTTAGTTGATGACTTTATTTTTTACAAAACACATACAGTATATATTCCTCATCTCAGTATAGCAATAGAGTTTGCTAAAAGCTGTTCATTCAATACAGCAGTATTTGAAAATCGATAATATTTTGTAAAATTACATTTATATTTGCATTTATGTCAAAACCTAGACACTTTTAAACATCAAAATGACATTTATAAATATGTATTCGTGTCAAAATGACATATAAACAGATTTTCCTATTCAATTTTGCATGGAAACGCTTCCAAGACGCTTGCGTGTCGCGTGAAAAATAGGCGTCGGTTCTATTTCTAGCATGCACGCGTTTTCCACGCGGCTCGTGCCGCGCCTGAGACGCGCGTCTCACGCAGGCAGTGTGCAAACTCTAAACTGTTAACATGGGAGCCGAAATAAAAACAGACACGCCACGCAGCTGAGACGCTTCGCCATGCATCCAGTGTGTCACCGGCCTTATCCAGCTGATGTGGGCGTTTCACAGGTTTGTGTGGATCGCCTCACATTTGCGTTTGTATAGCTCGGTCTCCGTGGGCGGAGTCACATTAAAACTTAATTATGAGATGAGAACGACTGACATCTCTCTCTTTACATACATATTACATAAACTGTGAATATTTGTTTTTCATAAAAATTACTTCATTTAAAAGAAGAGAATTCAAGCTTCATGCCTGTGTGTCTGTATGCCTATTTGACTGAGTATTCGCTGAGTTACAGTTCATTTTCGGACGCGTTTCAGAATTGACTTCACTGACGGAGAGTAGGCAGAACTCGCATCATGTTTATTTTTCTTTATTTGGCGAAAAGCACAACACTTTGTTTTTATTATGAGTATACACAAAAAAATACACACTAAACAGAATCGATTGATGTATAACACAAGCATATAAGATAAAAATTAATATTAGTATTTCGATTTTTTTTTTGCACTGATAAGGAAAAAACGAGCCTATCGCGCCGGCGCGATAGCCGACCCCAGGGGGTTAATGACATGGGTTGTGTCTAATTACATTGTGTCTTACATGGATTCAAGGTTTTCTCAAAAGATGGAGCAAATCCGACCTTTCGCAAGTTGGGGAGCGCAATGTTCCATGACACATAATAACATTCCATTCGTAGGCTATTGACTCCCTTATTTACACTCTGTGGCGCGTTACGGCTGCGACGCGGCTACCGGAGCTGATCGCGCCCACTCTAGTCAATGCTTGTGTTTACACCAGCCACGACGCGGCGCATTTCAGAAGCGTCTCTCCGCGCCGCTTCGCTAAAGATAGGCGCCTAGTCTATTTTTGATGGACGCTGCGTCCAAGCCGCAACGTAAATACAAAATAAAAGTAAAAAAAACAGTCAATTTCAAAATAAACACCCTGTGCAGACTCCCAATTGTATTGCAAATGTCTTATAGCCTATAATTTGAAGCCCCAAAAGCACAATTCTCTCATGTGAAGACCGCGTTTGTCAACCCTCGCGGAGTCGCGGCAAGTGCACAGCACCAGGGAGTAATCTTGACGGCACTTGCAAGAAAATGGATAAGTAGGCTACATAATCAAATTCACAAATATTACACCATTTAAACATTATTAAAAATACATAGGCTACTGAGTTACTAAAACAATCTTTGTCAAAGAATACACTTGTATGTTCACAGTTTGAACGTTCTTGTTTCCATTTGTTTAATTTCAGCATACAGCTACAAAGCTGGAGCACTAAATGATATTCAGAGTCACATTACATGCTTTTAACATTAAATAAAGCACATAAACAGTACCTGAGATTATCATTGGAGCTCTCTCAGAGGAACAAGGGCCGCCTCCGTGACTTTGGTGAAGACACGAGGCGACAGGGACAGCCTGAAGCATAGGACCTTGTACTGGTATGCATGACCCTCGAACGCGAAACGCAGAAATGTTCTGTGTCGCGGGAGGATGGAGACATAGAAGTACGCGTCCTTCAGGTCGATTTCTGCAAACCAATCTTGAAATCTTTGGTTTCGAAACCAAAATTCGAAAATGCATTTCTGCTTCAGCATTTTGAACGGTAGCTTGTGTAAGGCCCGATTCAAAACTCGCAGGTCCAAGATCGACCGTAACCCACCGCCTTTCTTGGGTACAATGAAGTAAGGGCTGTAGAACCCTGTCTTCATATCGGCTGGAGGAACCGGCTCTATCGCATCCTTCGCCAGTAGGACTGCGATTTCCGCTCTCAGGACAGGGGCATTGTCTGAGGTTACTGATGTGAACCGAATAACCCTAAATCTGGAGGGACGCTGGGGGAATTGAATCGCATAGCCGAGCCTGATGGTCCGAATGAGCCAGCGAGACGGCCTGGGGAGCGCTAGCCAGGCTCTCAGAGACCGTACAAGCGGGACCAAAGGAACCACAGGCATACCCGGGTTGGGGCAGTGAAGTGGAACACAGGGACCCGGCCCGGGAGGCTCTCTTTCTGTCGAGGCGGCCGAAGGCGGGGTCTGAGCGTGCTGTGAGTCGCTTACCTGGTTCCGTGGTAGGGCAGATGGGACATGAGGATGCTTGGTTGTGTCCTGAACCCGTCCGATGCTGCCCTCTGGCGATAGAGGAAGGGGAGTGTGTGTTAGGTAGTGTACCATGAACCGCTCCCCGAGTCCTCTTGGGACCCAGAAAGGAGAGAAACTGCTCTTTTATTGAGAGTACTTTTATTTGGGTACCGCTGGCTGTTGGGCCAGCGGCAGAACAGAAGAAAACTGGAACAAAAGATTCTCCCACCGGTCCTCCTCTGGGGGAGGGAGTGGTCCTGTTGCCATCTCCCAAAGAGCAGTCCTCTCCACCTCTGGGTCGCCTGTCTCAGGGCCTCTTACCCTTACGCTTCCCTCCTGGTTTGGCGGGGGCCTGGACGGGCGGGGCTGCGGAGGAGCTGAGGCTGATGCAGGAGGGCTCCCTCGGTGAGGAGCAGACGAGGACAGACAGACAGGCTTTGACCTGATGGACCTGCAGTAATGCCATGGCGTGTAAAGCAGAGGCAGCCTCTCCACAAGCTCTGTAAGCCTTGTCGGTTAGTCCCGACGAGTATTTACAGGCCCGGGATGGGAGACACGGTTCCGCCCTTAGTGTGGAGTTAGGGGAAAGTTGCATGGCAACTGCCCGCTCCACGGGGGGGATACCCGCACAACCCTTGGTTGCCCTGCCATCGAGGGTAGTGAGGGGGGAGGGGACCCTAGGACCACTTCTGGCAGTAAAAGGTGCCGTCCATGATCTAGTGATCATGAATGGCACCGGGGCAGGACACTGAGAACCAGCGTGGGCTGCCCCGAGAAACCAATCATCCAACCGAGAGGGTTCGGGACACGGTGGAGGGTTCCACACGAGCCCGACACTCTTGGCGGCCCGAGATAGCATAGCCATCATCTCTGGGTCCGACTCGGGCAACACTGCCACACCCGAAGGGGGCAGCGCAGCTGAATCATCATCCCCGGAGAGAGAGGGCTCGCCCTCCGATGCTGCGATCGACATTTGATCGTCAGGCGGGGCGCCGAAGGATACGACTGGTGCAGACCTCGAAGGTGGCCCAGCCCGTTCCTCCGATGGCCCAGCTGGTTGCGGAACAGGGGAGTGAGGGGGTCTCGGGGGTGGTGGCCCCGCAGAACCGGTCCTCACTGTCACCCTCAGATCTCCCAAGCTACGGCCCGAAGTAGCCCCCTGAGGAGGGTTAGATCGAGGCAGAGGCAAGGGGGCTCCCATACCTTTGAGGAGTGAGAGCCGCGATCGGAGCTCCGAGATGGTCATGTTCCCACAGTGAGACGCGCACACATCGTGAAGCTCTTTTAGAGAACTGCTCTCTTGTCTGTGCTGAAGCACGCAGGGAAAACGCCCACTCGCAACACCAAAAGGTAAGGGGAATCCCGTGGTGTGCTACAGTTACCAGCTGTTAAAACAGCTATTGTTTTAAAATGTGCTGGATCGGTTGAGGGTAGTCGCTGCCGTGCCGTGTCGCCAACACTCCAAAAGAGCAGAAAAAAAAACCTTGTTGTTTTACAGTTCTTGTAGATCTTCTTTGTTGGCAGAAGCTCAACTCCGAAGCGAAAGACTGATTGCATCATGCACCAGCTGCTCATTTATACCCGCGTTGACGAGGCAGAGCAGCTGAATGCAATGATTGCATGCCAATCTGAAATTGGCTCGTTTAGTTACACTCGAAGTAGATCGGTCCTCTGAGCGAGATCCCAAATCGTCGGTCACGACGAGACGTCGAGAGTGACCGAACGATAGGGAACACTAATTTTACATACTGCACGCAGTGAAAATGACATAAGTGTGACACAGTGGGCAACTGAAAATAGGTCAGAATAGTTTGAAAGTGTCTTCGGTGAAGCTGAACTCTCCTGTAAGCATTCAGTTCAAACGGACTGACCGTCACACACAGAGTAACATGTTCATGCAGGGTACAAATGCGCAATTCAGAATATCTGACTGCTGGATTCGACTAAGTCTGCAAGGTTTGTTGAATTAAATGTTTATTAGATATTCAAAGATTTGTTTCAATGATATAAATGTGTATTTGTTAAATGCTGATTGAAAATGAGAATGTATAGTATTTGACTCTCTGTTACTAATAATATAAAAGCAAATCTATCTAGTAATGTATTAGACAAAACTGTTAAACAGAGACCATAACTAATGAAGACGGAGAATGGGAGCGCTGTGTTCTCAGGTGCTGCTGTTTTCAGAGCTGGTGTTCTCAAGTCCTGCTTCCAACACATCGGCTGAACAGTTTTTCTGTTCGGCCTACAGTATGTGTTGGAAACAGGACTTTTATTTTTGACGGCACTGAGAACACCAGCTCTGACAACAGCAGCGCCTAGGCGATAAATCGGTCGGCCACTAGATAAATGCAGTCCTGTGCCAATCTTTGCTGAAACTCATTAAACCCTCAGCAGCCAACAGTCTACATGACATAACACCTCTTCAGCCTGTGTTTACCCATTTTCTTAGATTCTTAAAATATATAATGTTTTGAGGTTTTCCTGTTTTCGAATGTTATTAGCACTCTTGAATGGACAGAAATGGCATCAGAACATTTCCTTCTCTTTTGAGTAACAGTTGATAGGTTGAATGATTTATTTAGCCAACCACTTTGTTAGACAGCACTGAAAGCACAATTATGTTTTTTTTAGGGCCGCAACTGCTAAACAATAAAATCTCTGGGAAAAAATGCATTTCAAAAATAGGAATGTCATAGAGTGGGTAACAGCAAAAAAAAAGTGCACAACCCAAGTCGCTCAATGCTTGTGGGCGTTTAAATGGAATAAGCATAGAGTTTAATGTGGGCAGGTTGGCATGTCAGGTGCTTTGATAGATTGCATGTGCTGTTCAAAATATTTCTCGTTTTTTAACCCAATGCATAAAAAACTTTTTTTATGTTATGTTTTTATGAGTGCTGTCAAAATTAACGCGTTGATGCATGCAATTATTTTTTTCAGTTAAACGTGTTAAAAATATTTAACGCAATTAATGCAGCATCCATTTTTTTCCATCATCCTTTGGCTAGCATTAATTTATATGACCACGCTCTTATTCATGCAAATGCTTTTAAATCATTCAAGCGAGATAAGACACAAAAGAGAGCGCAGTGCGGGCATGTGAATCTCCTATCTGTGTGACACGCGACTTGTGTGCGCTTAAACCACGCTCTTTGACCACGCTCTTATTCATGCAAATGCTTTTAAACCATTCAAGCGAGATAAGACACAAAAGAGAACGCAGTGCGGGCATGTGAATCTCCTGTCTGTGTGACACGCGACTTGTGTGCGCTTAAAGCAGCTTTAGACAGCGCTTAAACGGACAAAAACACACAATGTTATGCCAGAATGCCCATGTAGTCGAGTATCTTCGCAAGAGAAGATACTCGTCTTAAATGAGTTAAATAAAGTCTTAAATAAATGTAAAGAGTGAGAAAACGGGATATCCTACCTGTTAGACCTACCAAATCTTAAAGCACTGTTTACAAGGTTACATGGGTGAAAAACAATGAAAACAATAACTTTTTGTGCATTTTGACAGGGCAAGAAAACATCTGAACCTGTCTGACTGAGCCAATGTGAGCAAGAAGGGATTAATTACAGAAAAATGTAATCAATTTTTTTTAATTGATTGACAGCACTAGTTTTTATGTTTTTCATGCAGTATTTCTGTTTTGTTTTGTACAAATGTACAATATTGAAATCCTGCATGTAATCAGGGCTCTACGCTAACTTTTTTCCCAAGGAGTACATGTGCTCCTAAATGAAAAAATTTAGGAGCACACAAAGAAATATAGGAGCACAGTGAAAAAAGTTGATTAAACTGCTCAATCCATATGGATTAGTTTTATGATCTTTTTATGAACGTTTTTCGAAGCATCAAAGTGGTAGTTGTGTAGGCTGTCAATGGAGGGAAAGAAATCTCTCAATTTCATCAAAAAGTTCTTCATTTGTGTTCCGAAGATGAGTGAAAGTCTTACGGGTTTGGAACGACATGATGGAGAGTAATAAATGACAGAATTTTCTATTTTGGGTGAACTAACGTTACCTGTTTAATAATTATGCAATTATTATTTTAACCTACTTCAAAATATATAAAAAAAATATACACCTCAATAAAGTATGAAGTGCTAAAAACAAAACAAATGCCTGCTTGCTTTTTCCCTTTGCAGTACTTGCAGTAGCCTATATTAAGTTACATCAAAAATGAGTTTTTGTCGTCTTCCTGTCCTCAGTGTGGACTGTTTTGGTCGTAACTTCAGTTTATGCACTTGGTCTTTTGGTGGGACATAATTAAAATAAAATTTGGTGGGTTGCTAATAAAATTTTGATACTCATTTGCAAGAAGGCCTATTGATAGTGTGCGGGAGTTCATTATTTAGTTTTTTTTGCACTTGGTCTTTTGAGATAATGACTATAGATAGGTTTCCGTTTCTCGAATTACCCATATCCTCTGCGGCGCGCCGCCATGTTGTGTGTCAAAGCTGTCAGTAAGCCACTGGGAGACATGGCTCATTCACTGTGCTGCATTAATAGAAAGCCAGTTAATATAAAGTATTTTTGACTCTTTTGTGTTGAGATAACGATGACAAATTCCTCCAAACTTGGCAACAAGGTGAAGGTTATTTACAGGAACACATTAGACGATGTTTGCAAGGCAAGATATAATGAGAAATTGAGTTATATCGATGGAAAGGATCCTTACACAATGTCGAAAGAGGACTGGTTATGTAGGCTAATCCTGCGGCGTACCCCGATATTCAGGAAATGGACATTGCCAAGTATCTCATCCACACCGTTAGTGCGTGACGAATTAAGAGGAAGAAAGTCTCTGGAAGCATACAATTATTTTGTTAGAATGTGCGAGTTAAAATTTTATGTGGTCGCATTTGTGCGAGTGCATGGTCCTGTACTACTCAGTTAAATTCACGCATGAATTCTCCTGCATTGAACTTGTTTTAGCGCCCGCCAAAGTCTTATTTGATCGGTGAGTAATGTAGATGAACTGTTTAAGTTGTGTTTAACTGAAAGAACGAGCAGAGAGAGAGAGAGACGGTCGCGCGCGCGCACTCCCTCTCTCTTCGGAGCCAGGCGAACGTGTAAACAAGACTTCACCATCTCCAAACTAAGCGCTGTCTTGCTCTCTCTCCCTCGTGGAAAAGTCAGTCTGGAGCCCTGCATTGGCGGTTCACATCGCTGTAGCCAGGCGGCTGATATCTGCACAGCCCTTACTATACGGTACATTTAGACTCAGTGTCAAGACAACACCATCTGCGTAAAAAAAACACAACAACAACACAACGCTCCGAACTAATTTAGTGTAGGAGAGAGATGGAGAGCAGAGGCACGGAGCGATGTGCTCCAGGTGTAGCCTCCTCGACCAGCTGATGTGGCCACAGAGAAAGTGATGAAGGTGGACAATCGTCAGAGTGTGCTTCTGCCCAGCCAACACCTCTCAAGGGCTGTGTCGATAGTAGCCGCCTGGGTACAGCGATTTGACAGCCGATGAGAGCTAGCGCATTTAGCTAGCCCATCTTGAAAATGATTAGATAAAGTGTCACATCTCCAGAGCACAAAACCTCTAAATGTTCACAAGAGCAGCATTGAACATTAACTCCAGCCAAACGGAGAATAATCGTATGATTTTCATGTTCAGAATAATGCCGATTAAGGATATTATCATGCTCCATAACACAAACGCTTGACCCACTTGACACACAAGATGGCGCCGTAAGGAGTTGCAGGAGAAATGTGACGTCATCGGAAATCTATCTATAGGCTTCATACTGTGTTGCGTATCTAGCTCACTAAGTGTTTACTTTACTTTTTTTATGGTGTAGCGGCCTGTTTACACCTGGTCACTGCATACGTTTTTACTGATCAAAACGATTTCATGCGTTTTTACTGATCAAAACGATTCCATTTACACCTAGTCACATTGTGTGTTTTCGCAAAACTAAATCGGATCTTCTATTCCCGCGTTATATGCAGATTTAATGTAGGCCTAGTTCACGTCACCAAAAGCAACAGATATGACCAGCATTTTATTGATCATCATAAACTCATTTCAAAATCAGCGATAGGAGAGAGCGACAGCAGCACTGGTAACCGTTAGCCTAATATCATTTCGTTTCTTTACTATTAATGAATATGATTGTGTGATGAGCGTCTACGACTTACTTTCACTTTAATTCGCGGCAGTTTGCGCGTTAGCTTGATGAATGGATCGCTCATCTGTCGTGATGCGTGTTGCAGTAGCGTCATCATATCTGGCTATAACATGACATATAGCCAATAACACGCTCTCACACGTTTATTTTTAGCACTGTTGGGAGGACTCTCTCACTTAAAATCCAGCAGTTCCCGCACATTCCCACACTATTTCAGTGATTGGCTCAGTGGTTGCGAATCGTCGCTCCCATTTGAATAAAGTTAAGCGCGTCATCAAATGTTCACATCACGCAGTTGCGACCATAGATATCATATATAAAGCGTTTATATATGATATCTATGGTTGCGACCCCGTCCTCTTGCTTGCTTTCCATGTGAAATCAATGGTATGCTTCGCTTCATCGCGCTGTTGTCTTCAGTGTATTGAGAACAGCCCGTCACTCGCGCACTGTGCTCGTAAATTATTTTTCAAGTTTGCACATAACTATTTTTAGGCGCAAATGCGAGTGAATTACTCGCACTGTAGAGCCCTAATGCAAGTAAAGATTTTATTTGAGAACGGTAACTGTAATGGGTTATAAATGTAAGAAGTCCTTGACAGAAAAAATAAACTACACCATTTTGTTACAGTGTTTAACAATTTTTCCTAGAATTTTTATTTCAGAATTTAACATTTCATTTTTTAACTTTTTTTGCACATAACATATAGCATAACCTACATTCATACCTGAATGTGAAATTACCATGTTTTACCATGTTTTTGATTAAAATCAATTATTTAAATAAACCCAAGACAAGTTGGCAGTTTTGATTAATCAAAGAAATAATAAACAGTTTAATCGCTCAATAATAAAAATATTAATTTGTTTCAGCTTTAATTTTGGTCTTAACCAAATTTTATTAGATTAATTTGCTAGTAAAAGCTGTATATTGTTTTCCCTGCAGATGATTGTGTTAACTGGAGCAGAACGAGTCTAATAGATGGTGTTGAGGTGGGAGTTTGTTTACGTCCTGATTTGGGTCATGTAGTCATTCATTCTAACTGATCCATTCATCGTGCTGGTGATCCAACAGTGTGTTGAAATAGGCAGGTTAGTAAAGGGCTATTCGTTAAACACACACAGTTGATTAGGCATGATCTCAACTGTAGAACAATCCACCTGTGATTTCTGAATGTGTTGTATTGTATACCACATTGTGTAATTTCAGTAGATTCTGTCTTCTGATTCCGTATTAGAAAATATCACGGTTTCACGACATACGGTATTAAACAGTCAATTATTATTATTATTATTATTATTATTATTATTATTATCATCAGTTAAAATAACTGTTAAATGAGTCAAAACAGTTTTTTTTGGTTGGACAAATACTTTATAACAAACTTAAAACCATTTTTTTTTGTTTTATTCAAATTTCAATAATCAAAAACATCATATATATATTTCATCATATATAATTACATTTAATAATTGATTATGGATTAGATTAACTACTTATTTTTTGTCATTAATAACAGAATAATAGAGTTCTACTATGAAATGTATTTTATTCAGAAATTCTGGTTTGTCTGTATTATTTTTTTCTGGATTCTGTATTTCATGATTTAATACAAATATACTATCAAAAATGGTGGTAATGAAATGAATGCATAAAACCTAAACAATTTAATTAACTTTTTAAAAGTTAATCAAATAAAAATGTAACAACTTTTAACCTTTTATTATTCTTATTATTTATATTATTATTTTATTATTGTCATAATTTCTTCAAGTTGAACTGAATTTTTTATTTTTAAGTGTTGTAGCTAAGACCTTTGAGCTTCAGAGTGTATTTGACAGTGTTGTTTCTCAAATAAATGCCAAAATGCTCATTAAGCGTTTTCTCAGAGCAGCTCTGGTGATTTTCATGTCCTCATATTGACAACATGATTGACAACATATTGAAATCATGACAATATGAAAGCACACAGCCAGTGAAAAACACCAGCTGCGTGCTACACTGCACAAGACTGAAAGCACACGGCCGATGCTCGTGTTGTTGTCATGTTTGGTGTAAGTGCCATGTGCTCTCCTGTCGATTGTCTAACCCACCCATCTTGTTACCTGATTATTGGTTAATCTGCCCCTTGCGTTTCCCATCAGTCCAGTCCAGTCCTGTTTTACCCTTGGGGTAGTTTTTGTTTGTGTTTTGTTTTATTTTTATTAACAATAAAGAGCCCATTATCTGCAGTACTGAGTTCTCGCCTCTTCCCTTACCACAACCCTGACAGTTCGACGTGTCTCCTCTATTTGCAGCTACTGTGTCCACATTTTTTGTAAATTGGATATTTATCTTCGACAGTCGCTTTTTCTTTTTTTCTATATCCAAAGTATTCCCATACTGTACATTTTAACGTCTATTTCGACGGGGACAGAGATTAGAGATAACAGTCTCTGTCTCTGACATTTTCTCCACTGTACGTGTGTGGGTGGAGCAAGTTGAGAAGCAGTCAAGTGGAAAGAAATGATATATGCAGTGTTATAAATTAAAGCACTGTGTATATAATGTGTATCTTTGTTTAATTGTAATTTTTTTTTTTTTTTTTTTTTTTACCTTTTTGTGTACTTGTTTTTGCATATTGTACCCTATCTTATATAAAACACAAAAAAAAAACCTGCACATAACAAATGTACTGCATTGTCCTGCACTGCTTCATAACAAATATATGTTTTATTCATTTTGTTAAAGCATTGCTTTTTCTTTTGCTATAGATAGGCTATTTTACATTTCAAAATATAAAGCATGTTAATTATGTTAAGCAATGCTAATTTATATACACTGGGCATTCATTGAGATGAACCGAAATAGTGCGGTTTACGGATCGCTTGATGGAGAGCGTATTCTCAAGCGCTCAGTCAGTTTTCGGTGAGACGGGCGAGTGAAAATATATCTGTGTGTACCAGTTCCAGATTGTAGAGGTAGTTCCTCACCATGCGCGTGAGCTGAGAATGGGTCCCTTCATCAACTAGGTTTTATCGTTATTATTGCGGGAAGACTAATTCTTATTGTGAGGAAAATTTTTACCGGTATATCGCAAACGGTAATATATTGCCCATCCCTAGGCTAGAGCAATGGCATCTCTCACTCAGTGTGACATCGTTTGCTTGGTGGCGGCTGCCCCCCGGTTGCGGCCCCCATAGCAAATGAAGAGTTGCTCTGACTTACGCCACTGGCTAGTGCGGTGGATGTGAGTCTGAAGAGCATGGACTGGACACAGTCTGTGAAGTTTCTCCTTCTCGAGTGTAGTGAAAGGTGGAGGTCAGAAGGCTTCAAGAATGACCGGATGGTCGAGAATGGAACTTTAGGTAGATATTCTGGGCGAGGGTGCAAAATAGCTTTGACCAGTCCAGGGTCAAAGTCTAAGCATGATGGTAAAACTGACAGAGCCTGCAAATCCCCAGTTCTCCTTAAAGAAGTAATAGCCATGAGATAAACCATCTTTCCACGTCGGAAAATATATTTGAATGGATTGTTATTGCTGCTTCCATAGACACCATTTGTGTATTTTACAAACTATAAATGTATTGTTTTGCTATAAATTATATGTATTTAAATGTCTGAAACCTAAAATAAACATTATGTAGTTAACAACACTGAATAGTTATGATATATGACAAGCGCTGAGCGCGTCCGTCTTTGGCTCAGCACCAGCCATAGTGCAAAAGCACAGTTTGAATCTGGCAGTTATGTCACGTCACTGTACATTCGCTCCTTAGTGGTCAGAGCATGCCAAAGTAGAGGAAAATATCTAGTGGAAAATGAGAATGTTGCGTCACTCGCACTAGGACATGTTAGCCCCTTAGCTATTGGAGAAAGTACTTCAGGGCTAAAAATACAGCCATCAATTTGAGGCAATTGATGTGCCAATCGAGATGATGACCCCTCCAGATCCCTTGGGCTGGATGGCCATCTAAGATTGCTCTCCAGCCCGTACAGGAAGTATCTGTTGTTAGCATCTTGCGACAACAACATGCACCTAGAATGGGACCCAAGGTGAGGAACCGGGGTCTGAGCCACATAGAATGGGAACGGAGCCGGTGGCACGTAACCCTTATTTGCCTTTGGGGATTGGCCCTTGGATGAAATTCCCTGGCCTTGAGCCACAACAGAAAGTGGTTTCATGTGCAGAAGGCCCATAGGTATCACTGTGGACGCAGCTGCCATAAAACCTAGAATTCTTTGAAAGTGATAAAGTAATTTCCTGACCTAGCCTGATATTGCTCGGGTTGTTTAAGATGGTCTCGACACATGCGGGAGACAGTTGTACCAAAGACAGGTCACCGTTAGAGCCCGACCGATAAAGGATTTTTAAGGCCGATACCGATACAAATATTTGGTGATTTAAAAATCCGATATTCCGATATATCGGCCGATATATATATTTTTTTTAAATCCAGAAACGTGTAACAAAACATGAACAGATTTTCCCTAACATTAGTTATTTGTAGTTATTTAAGAGTCCTCAGCCTTACTAAAATAATATAATGCAGTTTAAAAATATATATATATATATATTTTAAATTAACTTTTAAACTATTAGACTATTAGACTATTGTCACAACAGAACAGAATATATTAAAGTTCTGATAAATATAATGTATATTAAAAATACAAACTTAAGATATGAAACTTAAAGTCCTTTGAACAAAAAAAAATCAACTATTATTATTAATATTGACAGTAATGATTTAAAAAAAATCAATGATGATGATATTATTATTATCATCATCATTTGTATTATTATTATTAAACAAGACAAAGGTCACTCCTAATTCTATCCATCTATTCCATCAAGCTATAACAAACCATTTTCAATCATCATTTGCTGCCTGCCTTCTAAAATCTACTACTTAGTGATGCACTAAATACATTATGTGAGGTAATTAACACATGGTTACCGAGTCGATCGTTCCCTGTTTCATGAAAATCGAATGTAAATAGTTTTATCTCTAAAAACAGATTAGCTTATAACGCTAGTATATGGGGCACAGAGTAAGTAAAAGTGAATCGCTAGTTAATACCACTAACAAGGCTCAAAATAGCCTCACACTAACACGGTAGCATAATGAGGGTCCCTACATGCAAACCGAAGCATTGAGAACTTTGTAAGTGTACAGACAGTTTAATAAGAAGATACTTTATAAAGACAGTACATTACGCGTTTACAGGCATCATCTAGGAAAACAGTCTCGACTAGTCGAGTCACGAACGCCGTGCTACGTTAGATTTCACAAACGTAATTCCTATCGACCAGCTCACTTAGCATGGCGTTCGTGACTCGACTAGTCACGAACTAGTCTTTTAAAAGAAAAGCTAACTTTTATGCACAGGCTAGCTGCTATGTTTGATACTTTTTCTCTATGTCTAAATGTTCACTCCTCGCGTGCCTAACTTACGTTTTACAATGCAGGGACTGGAACTACAGATATGCTAGTTATAAATACAGTAATCATTACTTTATTTAGGCAGAATAAGTTCGTTGTGATTTCCAAGCTCATTGATGTTAGCAGTCTTCCTTGTAGAGTGCGCTCTGGTGGACAAACTATGCAGCGCCAACACTCATAACATGGTTGCAGGGTGTTTCGTCCGCTTTTATTATTATTTTTAAATATTCATTTATCGGCCGTTATAAATGCTGATACCGATAGTTTGGAAAATGCCTAATATCGGCCGATAATATCGGCCCACCGATATATCGGTCGGGCTCTAGTCACCGTAGTGAGCAAGTCCCATACAACCCCTAAGGAGGTTGTCCTCTGGGCTGGAGAGAGAATGCTTTTCTTGAGTCTCAACCTCAGAGATACAAGATGAGCAAGGAAGACATCCCAATGTCAAAGCAAATGCTCTTGAGAGTCTGGGCCAGGATAAGCCAGTCTCCTATTTAAGCCGTAAATGTGCTGAAAAAACCCCCCCAGTTCATCCCAGATTTTGTTGCTGAATTGAAATATGTTATTTAACCCTCTGGGGTCTGATGTTTTTTGGGGCCTTGAGAAGTTTTGACATTTATGTTTTTTTCAGTTCTTTCACCTTAAAAGAGCTCAAAAACTTGTAGCAGCCAGATAAAATGCTATGCTTGCCTCAGCAAATGCGTTATCTCACGTTTGCTTTTGTTAACATTGTTAGGTTTAGGTTAGAGTTTAGGTGGTACTTTATTTTGAAACTTGATAGAGCATTAACCTTTCATAAAACTTAAGTCACATTCACTTGCTTAAAAAATAACAATAATTGACTATGCATCTCTTTCATTGACAAAAGACTAAAATAGCATTGATGTCAAAAGTCAGTGTCGGTCTTGTCCAGGGTTCCTCAAAGTTCAGAACCTGTTCAAACTCACCTATTTGCAATTTTATTGTAACTTTGAAGACCTTGATTAGCTTGTTCAGGTGCGTTTGATTAGAGTTGGAACTAAACTCAGATTTGAGGAACCCTGGTCTAAAAAGTGTTAAGCTGTGCATTCCCGCTCTCTCTTCTTTCTGATGGCAAAATGACACACACCCTCTTACTGACTCATTTCATTAGCTCCTGATGAATAGTGTTGGTGTCACAGGGCCTGCATTTCGGTGTGGGTTTACAGGTATTGCGCTTAATTTGACTAATTTCCCACCAGAGTCCTGCACGGGTTCGGGTACCCGACGGGTGACCCGCAAATTTTGCTCAAACGGGTGAAAAATATCCAAGTGTGTCAGATGCGGGTCGGGTCGGACACGGGGTAAACACGGGTCTAAACACGGGTTTAAAACAATCATGTGCAAACGTAAAAATATATGCATATATTTAAGAACACATCTACAAAAATATGCCTGTATTTCAAGTTGATAAAATAATTTAAAATCCACATCAGTTTATTTGTGCCCACGCCCTCCCAGGAGTCTCTACCTACTAAAAATTCATCATAACCGCGCGCGCGATCTGCTTGCAGTCGTCGAGATGGATGCTGAGGAGTTGAAGAAAAGAATAGCTAGTGGAGATGGTAAAGTTGTCGACAATACGTCATCAAAAATCAAGTCCAGTGTGTGGGAGAAATTTGGAGTTATCTGAAGAAAACAATATTGTGAAAGGCTTTGCTGCATGCATTTTCGTGTTGGATAGCCGAAAATGTGGAACTTCATCGCTTAGGAAGCACGCAGATAACTGTGGTAACAAACCAAGCAGTTCTATCAAACAGTATTTTTCAAATTTAACACTGATAAGTAGGCTATGTGTGGTGTGCAGGGCGTGTTTGAACCCAAAATTGTCAGATGTGGGCTAGATGAAATTGCGTGGCAGATATAGTGTTGTAGCTGCGTCTGTTCGATTGGTAAAATGTTATTAGGCTACTCAGTTTTGTGGTAACGTTAGCCATGTTCTTCATGTACCGGCCTTTTGACAGCTTCGGCTGAAGTTGTCCTTGTGTTAATTGTCGTGTAATAACTTCTGTATGACCTGGCAATAAACATTTTTGTAAGTGTGTCTATAATGTGATAGTCTAAACTGATTTTATTTCGGTTGCAGGTCGGGTGGTCGGTTCTTTTTTAAGCGGGTCGGGTTGGGTGCGGATTTTAATCAGTGCTGCTGTCGGAAAACGGGTCGGATGCGGCTTTAAGCACTGTGGGTATGGGCGGGTGCGGATTTACAAAATCGGACCCGTGCAGGACTCTGTTTCCCACAGGTTTCATGCTCACACCAAAAGTGCATGCACCACTGATCTATATATCAGCTTGTGAGTGTCAAATGTATTTCTTTTTTATTGCACAAACGATCAAATACACACAAAATTATGTCAAAATGTCTATTTTGGCAAGTATTAAGGTTAACACAGTTTTGGAACGGAAACCTATTCAGATTTTCTTATCTGAATAGGCTGTTAGACCCAAACGTATCCATGTTTATTTAATTTGTATCTTCATTCTATTGTATTTATTCATGCTATCGTTTACAATTTGTTTATTTGTTCTTATTATATTAGTGACATGTAAATTTAGCCTCCCTGTGCTATTGCAACAAAATTACCAAGAAATTATGAAAAAATAATAATGAAAAAACATTATAGCAGTTTTCTCTGTGGTATTGAAAATGTAATGGAATATTGTTATTTTTCCAGATATCATATCAAAGTTAGAAATTCCGGTATCGTGACAACAGTAGTTGAAGGAGCAAGTTATAGAGTGAAAATGTATCCGTCAATGCAGTGAAAGCTAATTCATCTCTAAAGGACAAAGTCAATCCCATTAGTAACCCAGTCGCAGTGAAGGCTGTGTGTTTGGAGCTGCCAGCTGAGAAGCTGAGAGTTTCCTGCTCTCCCAGGGAAGCTGGCTCATGCCTAAAGGGCTCTTTGTTGGACAAGGTGTGCGATCTGAGCAGTGACTGAGCTCGGTACAAAACCACACTTTCAAAACCTCCTGTTCCTGTCAGCACCGGAGGTGTGTTCTTCCACACTTAGTACACACATCCTACATGAGAACACTATCCCAACAGGTGCCAAAGTTTTGCTACATGTCTGCCTTTCTTGAGCATAACTAATGAGCATGACTTATAATTTGAAGAACTATTAATAACACTTTACCTTATTCCTGTATGTTGCGTTTCATAAATAATTATATTATAATGTATTATAATTTTGTAATAAATAGAACACAGATTTCATTATAATGTCTTAAAAGGATAGTTCACCCAACAATAAAAAATCTGTCATAATTTCCTCAAGAGCATCAAAGATGACTATTCACAGACATATTGAGCATTTTTAAGTGTATTCTCTTCGTTAGGATGTTGATATAGCAACTGTTCAAGTGTCAAGCAAGTTTCATTCGTAATGTTTCTCCTTGAATCCGATATAAAATTTCAGTAACCCTTTAGTTTAATGTCCAATTCACACTATTAACTAGTTGGTTATTATTGGCATGCATATTACTATGCTATTGGCTGTTTATTAGTACTTATAAAGCACATATTAATGCCTTATTCTGCATGGCCTTATTCTACATCCCTTAATCTTACACAATAACTAAACTTAACAACTACTTTAATAACTGGTAATAAGCAGTAATTAGGAGTTTATTGAGGTAGTAGTTAATAGTTAGTTAATAAGGAGAATTGGACCCTTATCTAAAGTGTGACCAAAATATCATACCGTATTGTCCCTCATAACCGGTAGTATAACAAGCCGATAAGCAAGCTTAATTACTCAAATTCAAATTCAAATTCAGACTTAATTTTTCAGATATTTCCTGTGTTGTGTCTCATTGAAATCATTGTGTTCATTTGGTCTGTTTTGGAGTAGTTGGTCATTCCATTGACAGTTCCGGGGCAGAGGGCAGTGTCCGTTGCATAATCAGTGAATGACACAACAGCGTGTTGATAGCAGGCATTTTAGCACAAGTCTTTATAAATCATTAACTGGACGTGCTCGAGGAGTCGAGGTCCAAGGTTTTTGGCATTCTCACATGATCTGCACCTCTCAGCTGGCCAGAAGTGTCTTCCAGGTCCGTAGACGCTCCATGTTCCAGTAGCTAGTCTCCTGTGTGCTTTCTGGATTCGGACTACTCTAACGGCTGCTTTGACAGTAGTAGGATGGTTTTATCTACTGCTAATATTTGCACTGCGGAAAGAGAATTTGCTTGAACTGAAAAGAGCGCTTATCCGGTTATCAGTATTTGGGTGTCGATGTGGCATTGAACGTGAGAGAGGTTTTGTGGTATGATGTTTGGGGCCTATGAAGTATGACTGAAGTATGAATTCTTTTTACTTCAAAGTGTGTTAATAGTTTACCATTTTCCCCTTTTAATGTCATGATAGAAGACAAGATCTATAGTTGTATTTTACTTTCTGTGCTTATATTATGATTAAAAAGAACTTCACAGTGAATATCACAGTGAATTGTGTTGCTTAGTTGCTTAGTTGCAGTGTCATAGAGCAAATAATTGTCGGTTAGTTCGCTTCAATACATTACATTATCATATGTCAACTGGTTTCTACAGTACTGAATATGTTGTTAACCTGTTAAAATGTGGTGGAGCACCGGTGTATCATTTATGTTATGTTAAACTTCTCATCAAAACCCTTTACTAAATGACGCCCATCTGGGCTTTTAGACCAAAAGTGTTGTCATTTGAAGAAAACCCTATGGATTCTCATAGGTTTAATTCACATTTCTTGAGAGAGCAGTATTATGACTTAAAATATTTTCTATTCAGTTTTATTATTATTATTATTTTTTTAAATCCCCAAATGGAAAATGGACTATGGAATTTATGTAGCAAATATTTATCTGTTTTTGAATTACATACAAATTTACAATTTTGTTAAATATGTGAATTGTTAGAACAACTAGTCTGTATTTATAGATTTTTGTGTACATGGTTGATGATTATTTGAAGGCATTCCTCTTAGAGTTTTTTGCCTGTCTTGTCCTCTACTTCATTATGTAAAAGGGGTGTAACGATATCCTCATGTCACGATTCGATGCATATCATTCATGATACTGAACTTACGATAAGATATTATTGCGATACTCCAAGACATATGGTAAAAGGTTAACAAAAAATGTACTCTTGATTAAAAAGCTACATTTGATTTTACATTGGGGGTGGAAATGAATAGGCTTACACTTGTTGCTGATAACCCAATGCACAAGACAATGGTGACACCAAAATAAAAAATATTGATGATTCTGAAGCTGAAAATACAGAATTATTTTAGACAAACATGCTTGCACTCTGTCACTGACTAGATTTAAAATGTTTACTGGTTACATAAGACATTTGGCATTATCAGGACCCATTCATTTCCCCCCATTGCATTATTATACATTATATTCAACATTATATATTGTAGTTTAATGTAGTACTGACACTAAAACTCTGTAAACTTGAAAAAAAAAAATCTCACAGAAATTTTCATTTTGGGTGAATTATACACAATACGTATTGTCACTATTCACGGTACATATTGATGCATTTTTGGATTGCGATATATTGTGACATGATACATTGTTACACCCCTATTATGTAATGTCAGCAGATAGATTTTGTTATGTTGTGTTTTGATGGAAAGGAGGATTTCAGTCTAATCACTCGAAGCTATCTTGAATCAGGTTTGAAAAAGATAGGCCTAGTATGTTTTATCACTATAATATGACATCACATAACATATTATCAAAATGATGACTTGAGCGCTGTAACCATAATCAAAACACTGATTATTTTTCCTTAAATGTACATTACCTTGTTTATTACATCAAGACAACAAGTACTTCATGATCTTAGTAATTGGGGCATGAGAAATAGTCTCTTTTTACCGCCAAACCATTTGAAACATTGATCCAGTGCTTATATGATCAAATGCTTAGAAATATATGTATATTTCCAAACAGGTGGTCAACCATTACTGTAGATTTTTCAATGGTGAGTGTCAACCACTGGAGAACAGAGTGGCTGAAAATTGAAACAACACATAATAGACAATATTCATTGAAAATCCTAACCCTCATACAATTGAAACAGAAATAGTTTCTTATGCATTGGGAACGTAACTCTTTTTGGGAAAAGCACGTAAAAGTCCTGGCAGAAAGCGATGCATAAGGATGTAGTGTAACAACGCCCAGTTCTAGGAATGCATTAATATTTTGTTGGTAGGACCAGTTTGCAACAATTATTAGTTAACACTAAGTTGTCAACACTTCGGAAAAAATAATAATTCGTCGTTACACTACATCCTTATGCATCGCTTTCTGCCAGGACTTTTACGTGCTTTTCCCAAACCCCTGAAGTGACGTCGACGTCCAGGTTAGCAGTAGCATGAGCCGTCAGGCAAGTGTTATTTAAATAAACTCCAGATGTACTTACAAACTTTCCAATGCCTCGTTTTATGAGTACAGAACCTATTTGTACTACTGTATAAGTTTGGTACCATTCTGGGCATTATTAGTGGGGTAATTTACGAGATACATCCTTGGATCCGTTAGCACCTGCACTAAGCCATCCGGCTGATTTATCTAAATAAGCTCTAACTTTAAAGGGATACTCCACCGTTTTTTCATATTAAACTATGTTATTCCCTTAACTAAGACGAGTTGATACATACCTCTCTCGTCTCAGTGCGTGCACTAAATCGCTCTGTCTTGCGGCGAAACTTTGTTAGCCCAGTTCATTCAATATGTGCCAAGCAGAGAAGCTACCAAACACCTCCACGTTTTCCCTAATTAAATACAGTTACTCGCGTAGTGTAACTCGACCTAGGACGGTGACACAAAACAAAACATTGCGCTTTTCTAAGCGTGTAAAATGGATAACTATATTGTATGGCGGAATACCATAGCAAGTGCTTGGAAGCACTTCGACTTCGGCGCAGTAATATCTTCACTAGAGGCAGCGGGGGCCGGTGAGAGGATTTTTCACGAGTGAAGATATTACTGCGCCGAAGTCGAAGTGCTATGGTATTCCGCCATACAATATAGTTATCCATTTTACACGCTTAGAAAAGCGCAATGTTTTGTTTTGTGTCACCGTCCTAGGACGAGTTACACTACGCGAGTAACTGTATTTAATTAAGGAAAACGTGGAGGTGTTTGGTAGCTTCTCTGCTTGGCACATATTGAATGAACTGGGCTAACAAAGTTTCGCCGCAAGACAGAGCGATTTAGTGCACGCACTGAGACGAGAGAGGTATGTATCAACTCGTCTTAGTTAAGGGAATAACATAGTTTAATATGAAAAAACGGTGGAGTATCCCTTTAATAATGTTCAACCAAGGGACAAAAAGCTTCTGGGGGGTAGTGCTGGGCGGTGTACCGGTTCATACCGAATACCCGTGTTTATTTTTGTTATGATATGAATTTTTAAAATACCGCAATACCGGTGTATGTCGCTTTAATAATGATCGGAACGCGGCGCGGCACGACACTGTTTGAGAGGGTCCTTTTTCTCTGTTGCACTGTGGTGATGCACGTGTTACTAAGCGTGACTTTGAAGATGGATAGGTTAAACTATAATTGATAGCTGTCAAATTATATTACAGTGTTTCCCATACATTGGTTCACAATATCAACACAGCCTTTTGGAAAATCTATTTGTGGTTGGCATTGACATCGTTGAATAAACATGAGCACTGCACATTTCAAAATCAAAACGTGGCACGGGTGTTTTTATATGAATGTATCTGAAGTGAACTTACGGTCTTTAGAAAAGTTTCTTTGTTATTACGATTGAATCTTTCTTTATCTTTCCTGATAAAGCAGCGTTTATGAGCATTGCTGCTCCGCCGTTACCGGGGAAACCGCTATTTCTGCTGCTCCTAAAGCGCCTCCTGCTGGCACCTCTTTGTAAACAGCCTTGCAAACCTGTATTAATAATGTGGATTTTTTTCTACAATATTCACTCATGACAGTAAAATAGGGCATTCTAAGTCAATCGACTGCAGTATTTCCTCTCTCACTCAGTGAAAAATGTGTTTTACACCCAGTCATGCTTGGAAAAAAAAAATACCGTCATATACCTTGAAACCGGTGTAATTTAGAAAAATACCGTGATGTGGATTTTTGGTCATACCGCCCAGCACTACTGGGGGGTGTTTGGCTTGAGGTCATGGTGCAAAGGACCCTAGGTTGATTTTACTCCAAACCATCCCTTTAACCATTCTTCTTTGAGAACAAACACACAATAATGAACTCTCTTTTGTACACTTTTTGAAGGGTCAAAGTGGTAGTTTCTTGGACTGTCAATAGAGAGACTCTCAGATTTCTTTAAAATATCTTCATTTTTCGAAGATGAACGAAAGTTTTACTGGTTTGGAATGACATGAGGATGAGTAAATGATGACAGAATTTACATTTTTGAGTGAACTAACCCTTTAACTATATATTAACTAATATATTATTGGGCATTATTATAAATATTATGTTTTTATTATAATATTATAAATGCATTTTGAATGCTTTCTCTTTCAAGTACAGAGTTATAGATTTTTCTGTTGATTTATTGATATATCAGTCCATAGTACTACTTACCACTTGCTCAATCTGCCTTAGCATTATTTTGGCAGTAAAAGGTGCAGTATGTGATTTTTGAAAATCGTAGTTGAACACTGTTGATATTTGAAATCAACCCAAATAAACACAGCCCTTCCTTCATTGCTCCTCCCCCAAAATGCACAAACACGCAATGCAAGAGAGTCTCTTTTATCATAGCAGAAGTGGAAACGCCCCCTACTGCTGATTGGCTACAAGTGTGTTGTGGTGCTCGGTCCAATGCACTTTCAACAGCGTTTTTCAAAAATCGCTTACTGCACCTTTTAAGTGATTCTTTTCTTGTTTGGGTAATTGATATGCTGCTTAACCAAACATGCAATCAAATGAATGCCAGAACTAGTGTTATGATACAACACCTTCTCACTCTCAAGGTGTCAAATATTGCAGCTTTGCAGGAGCCCTGCACAACACCCTGTTAATTCCAAAAGAACCTGGTGGTGGTGTTAAACTGACTGACACACAGCAGGGCTTCTTCCATCACTTTATTTAATTAAATAGCAAAACATTCCCCTGCTTTTATGTTTTCCAGCATATGTATTTCCATAACCTTTCCATAACTTTAGATTGTTAGGTTATTGGTTTTTCCACAAGCACTTTTTTTTTTTTTTTTAAATACAATAGAAATTGGACCATTTTTGTGGTATTGGTTATTTAGGAGTGTCTGAGCTTAGAATGAACCTTCATTGCAAAACTTGATATTTGCACCACTTAATCATCAAACGTAATCCTTACTCATTGCTCTTCTGAATTTATTCGACAGGAGGAGAATGAAGGCCAAGGCCCCCCCTCCACCTCGACCTCCCCAGCCTGCCCCCCGCAGGATCTTCCGAAATGCCGTTCCTGACGGAGGAGGATCTTCAGGGGGAGACAGCAAGGAAAACATGCTTCAACCCTCTGTGGATCTCCATATCACTCTGCCTTCAGGGTATCAGACCACTGTCAATGTGGATGGCAGGTGAATATGTTCATTGCACTGACCTTAGCCTAAACATTTAATCAAAACATTTTATTTTTATTTTTAGTTGGTAGCTTGATGGTGGTATGGTTGACTAAAAAGAGTTGGGACAGGAAGTGTACACTGACATTGTACACAGTGACCTTTAAAAACAGCTAGACAGAGTGCAGCTGATGGAACAACACATTGTGAGATGGGTTTTTACACTGTATTTTTAACTTGATTTTTAATATGTATTTTAATGCATATTTATAAACATGATACAAGAACCAAAGATGTCCATCTGCCACTTTGGGTGAAACATTTTCTGAATAAATGGACAAAAATCAAAAATATCTAAATCAAATAATCAAAAATGTTATAATTATCACTGCTCTCCTATATTTCATTAGTTCACACTTGCATATAATTAAATGGAGTAAAGGATATGCGTATTTGGCGTGCTGTGCAATGGGAGGGCTCCGAGCTTGGATTTTGGCCCGAACTCCCGCCATCCCAGGTTGGGATAGGAATAGTTAGAAGAGAGCAGATGGGGTGGTGGAGGGATGCTGGAAAACTCTTATAGAAAAGATGCAAGTCTGCTGTATATATACCTCCTGATGCTAAATGAGTTGATTATCTGAATGAGCTCTTCTTGTGTTAATTAGGATAACTATCTGAACGTGCTCCTTCCGAACTTTGTTAATATCATTTAGTTACTTGGTGAAACAAAGCTCTGGAATTGAAAGATAATAAAGTCCTAAATATCTTAAATGATTCAAGAAAAGTCTTAATTATCATATTAAGAGGTTTTAAATACCAGGAATCGGGATCTGGCTTAATGTGAATAATAAACTTCACAAGGTGATGATTTAATTGTGAGCGCTGCATGTTTCTAAGTAGGGCTGGGTATCGAGTTCGATACTTTTTAGGAGTAGTGAGAATCTACTTTTTAGGAGATACTTTTTTGCCTCGATACCATCGAGTATCAAAAAAATGTCTTGTCATTCGGTACCAAATTTCGATACCTGAGGGTTTAATCTTGTCAACGTCAGTGAATAAGCATGCAGCACGTATGATGTGCCCAAATCAAGTGCTGGCTGTGGCGAGGCATCACCGCGCTGCAATGAATTGTGCAGACAAGCACCGCGTGCGTCGCACGTGCTGTGTAGTAAAGGGAACCGCGCGTCTGGGCCATTCATTGACCCAGAACATCCAGGATTCATATTTAAATAGTCCCTTTGCGGTTTAATATTCTCACTTTGACAACATTTCATTTGAGAGAAACTATCATCACATCACAGAAGAAGGTCTAAACGGCAACCCGTCAAAATAAAAGAATGAAAACCCGTCAAAATAAATATGAATTCAATTAATTAAATATGTTTTTGATTAAACCATTAAAATGAAATATAGACTAAATTAAACGGAAAGCACAGAACTGGGTAAAAATAAAATGGAATTTGAAAAAAAAAAAACACATTAAGAATGTAATTTTTGTTAAACTGTTAATAAACTGCTGTTAAATTGAACACATTTCATGATTTGAAATTAATTACACATGCTTTTTGATTAGTACAATTTAATTTATCCATCCAGAAAAATTAAAAAGGGGGGGGGGTTAACGGGAAAAACGGAATTAACTCACATTAAACTAGGCATCTTGTAAAGTGTGCTTATCCTTAAGGTTAGCTGCATTAACAGTTTAGCTTTCTTGTTTTTTTTCCCCCTCTTCACATTAATGTTATAGCCTCTGCTATAACATTATCTGTTCATAAAATTGGTATTGAAAAAAGTATCGTTCAGTTAACCGGTATCGAAGTAATAGTATCGATATCTACATTTTTTTAACGATACCCAGCCCAATTTCTAAGTAAAAACGTTGCATTATTGCTCATTCTACTTATCCATTCAGAGCAGTTCACAATCAATGCATACTGTACATGACATTTATGTCAAACGATTGCTTATGATATACTGTTGATTAATTATGACAGCAAAGTGCAGCTGGGTTGTATACAGGGGTTACCAGATTAACCACTATATTTCTGTTGTTCTATAAGTGCAACCTACTGTAAGAGAGTGAAACTCTCATTCAGCATTTTCATTCAGCCAGTGGATTGAAAAGAAGCTAATGTCTGTTAATGTAATGTATAAAATTCTAAACAATTAGGGTAATCATATTTTAAAATAATAAAAATAAATAAATACAATAATTTATAATTTATGCCATTCTGTTGTGCTGTTAGCCTCCCGTGTTAACATCCCTTAATTTAAAAAGATTTTTACTGTTGTCTTGTACTAGTCAAGAGTTTTGTTGCACTTGGCTGTACTTTCACAAAGCTACCTGTGCTTTGAGTGTAAATCCCTCACTCTTTTCTTTGACTATCATTATGGACATTTTACCCTTGGCTTGATTTAATTAAACATATTGAGAGTATGGCTTGCATTTGATAGCACATTGATTCTTTAAAGACAAAACAATAGACCAGTAAAAAAGAATTTTTTTTTTTTTTACAGGGTGTGTTCACAAAATACAGTGTGGTTTCCGCAACTCTGTAAATAATGTCTTCTGTTTTTTTGTGGCTAAGTCTATTCTGCTGGTAAACATAAGCATCTTCTTTCAAAAACATAGAAAATCTTATTGACCCCAAATGTTTAAATGGTAGTGAGCGTTGAGAGAATATGAAAGGACCAAAATATCATAGAGATTTGAAAGTGGCTTCTTTGGCATGTCTATTTATTACTTGTTCAGTTGCTGCTGAATTTCAATCATTGTGAAATATTTTTTTTTAAAATAGATATAATAAAAAAAGTAATAAAGATAATGAAAGGAGGATAGGTGCATCATTGTTTACTATGTGGTAAAACATTTCCATGTTGATGAGTAAGTGTCATAAGAATAGACATTTATAGTCAGATGAATCATTCAGATAATCTGAGCAACATAATGATTATATTCCAACATATTGAACTGTGTGTGCAAATTTGGACATGCACACACATAAAGTAAAGGTAGTTTAATGGTTTAAAGTCAGTTCTCAGCAATGCAGGGTTGAGAGGTGGCGCCCCGACATATCTCACGAGAATCACAACTTGCTTTACGGAACGACGTCACATACATCAACAACATATGAAGCAGCCTCTATGGAAGACACTAGCATGCATTTCAGACGTGAATCATGGCAGAGTCGACGAAGAAAGCAAAGAAAGCGCGGTCGGAAGTGTGCAGAGACGGCTCTGCGTGAGTGGTATTTACGACAGTCACGTTAAATACAAGTACGGAAACTGCATAGTGTGCCTTTAAGCAGCTACAGCTTGAATGGAGAAATACTAAAATCTCCTAAATTGTTAGGTGAAAGTTTTCAGATTACCAAAAAGTGTGTCAGATTACCAAAAAAATCTGTGGTATCATAACATTAGTAATTAAGCAATACAATTAGTGGTATCAGTAACATTGGCTTCTTTATCCTAAATCAGACTAAAACTATTTTTTAGGATAGCTAATGTGGTTGTGGGTTTTAGAGCACAGAAATGTTATGTTTAATATTTTTTAAGAATCTTTACGCAGCTCTCCAATTAAAGCCACAGCGTGGATCACATCAAATAACATCAAATGTCATTTGGTTCTCATTTGTCTTGTGACCAAATGTTACATATTTGATTTGAGAAAAACTCTACAAGTTGCCTGAATTGTGTTTTGAGAGTGAATAATGACCTTTTGGTATAAATTTAGTAGGGCTGGACCCGAATATTCGAATATTCGTTCGGTGGGTTGGTATTCGATTTGAAAATTTGACATTCGAATATTTTTTTTTTTGTTGTTGTTGTTTTTTGCACACTCGGGATCCCCACGAAACGGTTCTCATTCGCGCTTGAATAAGGCCGGCGACACACTGGCTGCGTGGCGTGTCTGTTTTAATTTCGGCTCCCATGTTAACAGGTTGGAGTTTGCACACTGCCTGGTCGAGCCACGCGGAAAACGCGTGCATGCTAGAAATAGAACCGATGCCTAAGTGTTCCTGCAACGGGAGTATTCTCTGGCTAGAGCGCAGAACAGCGGAGTGTGTGTGGACCGAAGTGCATGCCTGAGCTTGTGTTTTGGGTTAAGCTATGTTGCTTTGACATTGTGGAAAATAGAATAATAGAAACAAAATGTATTAGCCTTTTTACCCGTTATTATCAAACTAAATTAATCTCATTTTTAATTTGAGATTTGTAATTAGTTTTTCTTTATTTAAATTTCGTTTTTCTTTATTTGAATTTCGTTTTTCTTTATTTAAATTTCGTTTTTTTCTTTATTTCTTTATTTCGTTTTTCTTTATTTGAATTTCGTTTTTCTTTATTTGAATTTCGTTTTTCTTTATTTAAATTTTGTTTTTCTTTATTTAAATTTCGTTTTTCTTTATTTAAATCTACCCTTTACTGTGTCGGTAATTTGTTAGTCAGAAAAATATTAGACTACCTTTAAAGTATTGCTTAAGTTAACAGACCTGTGTGTGTGCGTTTTATATCACTAGTGCAGTGTCCTCTCGGAGCATATAAGCCGTGCTCGCGTGAGGTGCGCCGCTTCCCGCTCGCGCTGTTCTGTAGTGTACTAAAAGTTTATTAATTCTGAATGTGTTACGTCTCGCGTGTCCATCTATATTACACCAAATGCGACACTGCACTCCCTTGTGAAGTCGATTGGATGAACGGTTCTCGAAATAATCAAAATGCAAACGGACATACAGACACATAGAGATTCCTGCCTTTATTAGAGAGAAGAATATGTTCAGCCCCCTCTCTCCGAAGCTTCGAATATTCGATGTTCATTACTACCGAAGGTTCAAAGCTCAAAAAATGGTATTCGGACCAGCCCTAAAATTTAGAAGACATGGAATATAGCAGAATATAATGCTTTTATTTATTTATTTCCCTCCTTTTTTACAGCTCGTCAATATGAATGTTGCTGTAAGAAATAGAAATAGACATGAACATTTTGTACTAGTTTAAGGGCCAGATTTACTAAACAGGGCAGATTAGCTTGAGAGCGCAATTCCAAAAAAGCACGGATGAGAGTGGAAAATTCTGCGCGTGATCTACTGACGAGGCGCAAATTAAAGAACACAGATGCAGCCGGATCATTTCCATAATGACCAGCACAAACTACTGTACAAGAGCAGTGCAAATTAGCATCTGGTTTAAGACATGCTTTTTTTGGGCAGTAAATAATGGTGCAAATACCAGTAGCAAATTGACTAGCGCAAACTGTAGTAAATCACCTTGCATGATTCATCTAAATACTCTCCTCACATAAATTGAAAAGGAAACTCTTACAAATGCATATGCAGTAAAATAACTGTTTTCTTCAATGATTGAATTATGTATTGAATTAAGTATCTTGATTTATGTATTTTCTTATGAGACTAAATAGTAGTAATGACATGGAATTTAAACCAACAATTTTGTTCAAATATCTGTCCGTGTTTGAAAACTTTTCCAATGCCTGAAAACTTTTCCCAAAACCTTTAACTATGCCTTGATAGCAATTTTTGGTAGATGCGGGTTTGATTTCTGACAATTGCTTAGTGAAGCCAAACATTTAAGACAAGCATTCATGTAGCAATTTGCTGCTTTACGTAACACCTGTAATTCAAGCTGACTCTCTCTCCCTCTCTCTCTCCATCATCCTATCACAGGCCTGTCTTCATCACATGATGTAATTACAAGTCTTAACCATCAAGTAACTCTATCTTTCTCTGTCCTTATGTCTCCTCTTGTCTCTTCAGAAAAGCTCTAATGGATTTGTTGGTGGATCTATGCAGTCAGTACCATCTGAATCCAGCATATCACACTCTGGAGCTGCTGTCACCCGATGCTCAGCACGTCAATTTCAAGCCCAATGCTCTGCTGGGCGCTCTGGACGTCTCCTGCGCCCTGATCAAAGAACGAGTGCTGGAGGACAGGGTGATCCGGAAACCTCCACCCAAAGTGCCAGAGGTGAGTATCTGAAACAGTGTGTTATGGAGGTTTCTGTCCTCAAGCCGCATGGTGATAATGTCTGAACTTTTGAAGATCTTTAAATTATAGACAGGCAGCAGCAACTGTGATAACATGTTTCCTAAACTGGAATGCACTACTACTGACAAGACATCACTCCTGAAGACAAACTTTGTAAAATAATTTGGTTTGCAGGTCAGTGGTGGGCGTATGTCACACTACACTCTACTTCTCATTCAATTGCATCAGCCATATTGAATGGTCTCATTGTACAAGCAAGTGTTGTCTTCATTGCAGTACTTTTTAGGGTCAATAAGACCCCAAGTGCTCAACAGCACGGAACTACAGTGTCACATGAAATGCTTAACCTAAAACTGTATTAAACATTTTAAAATTCTTGTATAGTTATTATGCATGCGTTTTTTATGATCTCCTTTTAAATGAGCAAATACTTAGAATATTTGCACCTCAAGACTATTTAAGTGAACAAAAAAAACTTGAAAATATGATTACAAATACTGAAAAGATTTAAATATAAATTGTATATAAAAAAAAAATGTCCATGCTGATTGTCTGCTACTCATATTCACACATTGTGTTTGTCTTTTAAACAGCTATTTTACTGTAAAAATTTTATTCTTGTACTAATGTTGTTAAATGGTGACATCTTGTTCTGACTAAATGCATCAAGAGGGTCGTGTGATCATAAAAAGGGTTCGGGCAAAGGTACAGTGAGTCTTTCACAGAATCTGCTCTGAGTGTGCGTTCTCTCTCTCTTTCTCGAGTGTCCATTTCTCCTCCCCCTAATGTGTGAATATTTGATGAGAGTCTTACCTTTAGTTACCATGCATTATTTCTTTCTCAGCCGGGCTGACTGGGCTCTCTCTTGCTCTCTCTCCCTCATGTCTGACCTCTGGACAGAGTTAGAGGCTCTGAACTCTGATTCTGCTAGATCAACAGTACAAGCAGTGGACACAATACATAAGTATAGATGCTTATAGAAATGGAATGGTAACACTGTTTCTTTTTAGTGTTTGTAAGGATAACAAACAGACCACATGGCCAGCTCAGAAATATTTGACTATAGTAGAGATGGGTCCGGATGGTTTACCCTTTTGTTAAAGTAAGTTGACAAAGTGAGCAGGCTGTGATAAGTGTTAAACTGGTTCATCACACTAAACCCCTTTCTCAGTCAAAGCTTAACCGCTATATAGCAAAGTTAAAACAACTTTAAACCTTTAACATTATCATTAAAATATATAAATATTTATATATATAAAAATTGGATTAATATAAATGTGATTTTAATGTATATTTATATTTATATATATATATATATATATATATATATATATATATATATATATATATATATATATATATATATTTTTTTTTTTTACACCGAAAAGGTTTTAGGGTCTGTTCACATTTGGTAGGTTTGGTTAGCTTAAAAAGAACTCTGGTGTGGTTCATTTGAAAAAGTGTGAACGCTTCCATCTGAACCTTTGTCCTCTTCCAAACAAACTCTGGTGTCATTCGACTAAAATATGAATGCAACACAGCCCATAGAAACCTAAACAGACCAACAACAAGACGTGTGCGACCCTAAAAAGGACAGAGAATGCTTAAGCATTCCTGGTTCTTCTCAATGTATGAGATACAGTATGTTGCCATTACAGTTTGTTACTGGCATCGGAACCACCATATCCTTGCAGCAGATTTTCATTTTGCGTCTAACAAAGGAATTCCTGGTGCTGGAAAAAATAACAGTAAATGTACACACATACAACGAGCGCATATAAAAAAGCAGTTTTTTTTTTTTATGTCTTGTATCTTTAGGTTTTAGTTTGAACAATAAGTGAACCATAACTAAACGTTTCATTTTCTTTTTTGATCTGGACCAAAAGTACCAAGAGAACTGAACTAAAAGTTTGAACAGACCCTTAAAATACTGTAGCGGGGCCTGAATTGTCTAATGTTTTTTTTTTTTTTTCTTACATTTTTTTCAATTTATTTTTATTACATTTATCTCACCTGAATATTTGCTCACTCATTGTATTTGTGTTTTTACAATGGGGTAACTTTGTTGCTCAAGAGTTTACATAACACAAAGTAAAAATAAAATGAAAAAAGTTAAAAAGACTTAAAAAGACTGCATCGTCTTTTTAAGTCTTACCAGTTTAAACATTGAATGTTCTGGCCCGATTATGCAAGTGACAATTCCGTCAATTGTCCTGATTGAGTCTCGCCACTTGCAACACGCTTGACGCTTGCCTTGTGCAGATGCAATGTGAATGATGTTTAGCACATTTTGAAAGAGAGAGAGAGAGAGAGAGAGAGAAGACGCAGTACCTCTGAATCCCTCATGTGGTTTGTGAAATTACGCCTCGCAGAAAGTTTTAAAATGACTGATTTGATCTTATAATCTAGATTAATTTACTCATACAACCTACATGCTGAAGTGAATGAATGTTTGTAGGTGGTTCCCGCATTATAAGAGTGAGACCTGCAGGAATGATTACAATTATGCGTAATACCTGCAATCCCGCACCGCAATTTGAGTCATGTTTAGAAAATATTAAAATCATTGATGTGCATAGTTACATTTAAATTTTACTTGTTACATTTTAATTTTGGGAGAACAATGAGACAAATTTAGGTTCTTAAATTTAGCTTGTCGATACATTTTCATCAGACAATAACTGACAGGCCCCCAATTGAAGACCTGTGATTTAAGCTATTTGTTGCCAAGGCAAACAGTTAAGTACAGTATACAGTTTACTGTTCAATTATACACTAATATTTAACTGGAGAAGTGTTCCAGAGAGTCATGATATTCACCGTATTTATTTATCTGTCGGTTGCAATTTAAAAACATATAGGGCCCTATTTTAACGATCTGAAACGCAAGTATCAAGCGCGAAACGCAAGTAACTTTATGGGAGGGTCTTGGGCGCTGTTGCTATTATACCGGCGGGATAAATGACTCGTGCCCGACGCAAATCTAAAATGGGTTGGTCTGAAGTAGCTTCATTATTCATAGGTGTGGTTTGGGCGTAACGTGAAATAAACCAATCAGAGCGTCATCTCACATTCCCTTTAAGAGCAGGCGTGCTTGTTCATGGCGGATTGCTATTATAACGGCGGATTTGCCAGGAGCGGTTCACAGCCGAGGACACCGACGTTCTCGTCAGGGCCGTAAAACACAGAGAAGTGACATTGTATGGTGATGGGAGAAACCCACCCAAATTAGCTTCGGTTAAACAGGCGTATAATAATTTGGGTAAATGTGTAAGCTAGATTTATGCCTATTTTTTCACATCTTCATGGGCACCATAATGATTTCCCTCGTGTGTTAATATTTTTCCTTGTAATAATGTATGGTTTTCTAAAAATGAGAACTGCTGCGTCTGTGTGTAGATGAGATAAGCAAAGTGCATGCGCATTGTGCACACGCTACATTGATTATGGCCAAGCATGCACCCTTAAAATAGCATATGAATAACATGCGCAACGCGCCACTGACTTTAGACTAGGTTTTTCCTGGTCTGTGGCGGAATTGTTTTCTTAACCTGCAAAATAGCACCAGGGAACATTTGCGCCGGAACACGCCTCCTCTTTGCGCTGAACCGCCCCCGGGAGCGCAAGTTCATTTCCTAATTTACCGACGTGCGTCTGTGGAGGGAAAAGTCCACTGTGCGCGGGTGCAAAATAGGAATGATACATGCGTCGATGTACAAAGTCAATTGCGCTGGGTGCAAGATAGGGCCCATAGTCTTTATAATGTTAATAGTCCAAACCACCTACTTTACTCTTGTCTAAATACTGCACACGTTGTCTCACATACATATGTCTGAGGACTTGTGACAAATTTAAAGTAAGTAACTTTTTTTGGTCAAGTGGAATTACACCAACTAAAATGTGAAACAAAACAGAATAAGAGTTGCATACTGTTTCGTGACACCTCAGTCTGGTGTGTTCTTGTTTGTCTGCATGGTAATGAACAGGAAATGGCACAAGTTAAGTGTCTACTGTGATAACCTTGATTAACAGTTAGTTTTTTCTATTATCTAGGATGAAATTTAGCTGCCTCTGTGATAAAGTTGTTTGGATGTTTATGGGCTATATTAGTATTTGCATATTGCACAAATGTGATTTATTGGTGTTCGTTTGAACCTATAATTCAGATCTCTGAAAAATATTTTTTCTAAGCATTGAGGTTGGTGTGACACTTCCTCTACAAGGCACTGCAAACAAGTGCATATACAGTCTAATTTAGCCCACTGCCTCATGTGAAACTTCAGAGATCTGTGCTACATCTTATCTTATCTTGATCATGCAAATGATAATAGCCACAGGAGTAAGTTTGCTACACCTACATCTACAGGAAGAGAGTTTTTGAATGTTATGTACCATGCTGGTTTAGAATTTTCAGTTCTCTTCCATTAAAACAAATTTCTAGATTAAATACAACATAGCTGCTGTCGACGTGCACTGTTATGTTGTGGCTGCCTGCTTTTTTATTTTTTATAAATGCGATTTCAACTTAATTGCTGTGGTAATTGACAGCATAAAGCTAAAGTTGTATTTTACTTTATAATTTTACTATATTCCCTTTTAAGGCAAACAATTGCATTTTTCTTTTTTTATAATATAAGCTATTTAAATGGATAGTTCACCCAAAAAGAAAATTCTTTCACTATTTACTAACCCTCGTGTCATTCCAACTCTTTGCATTACTTTCTCCTGCGGAAAATAGATATTTCTATTCTATCTTCAAAGATATTTTGAAGAGTTATGGTATCCAAACAGTTTTGCTTGACCATTAACTGCCATTGTATGGTCAAAAAACGAACAAACAAAAAATGTTGAAATCAAAATATACAGAAAAAAGAAAGTGATACTGGTTTGGTGTGACATGAGGCTGAGTAAATGATGACAGATTTTTCTTTTTCTTTTTCTTTTTCTGAACTATCCCTTTAATACATAATTGCTCTCTAAACGAACCTCTCTCATTATTCACATGTATGTTTCTCTTTCTCTTAACACATAGAAAACGGTGCGTTTGGTAGTGAACTATCACCACAGTCAGAAGGCCGTGGTTCGAGTAAATCCATTGGTCCCCCTGCATTCCCTGGTGCCTGTGATCTGTCAGAAGTGCGAGTTTGACCCTGCCCATGTCTTGCTGTTCAGAGACAATGTCAGCCACCAACAACTGGATTTGGACAAGTCCCTGAGTGAGCTGGGTATCAGGGAACTCTATGTCCTGGATCAGATGCTAGGTATGGGATAAAAAGTCAGGACACCACATATGGTCACATGGCCCTGTTTACACTTGGTATTGGTCGATGGGGTCACAATTAGACAAAGGAAAATCATTCCTGTGTTTTAATCTGTCTCTTGTCAACTTTCGACTTCTTCGATCCTGATTTCTTTGAGGGGAGGGGTCTATGGATGGGTAAATGTATGGCCTTTTTCAGCTCTTTCGATTTAATGGACAAACTAAGCTCAAAAGCACAAAGTTTAAATCCCGCCTGGCTAGCGCGCTTCCCGTAATGTTTACACATTAGATCAGCAGTGGAAAGTAGGTGGTATTTTGTGGCTGTTCGACCACATGAGCATCTACTCTATGAAAGCCATCCGGTCGAATGCGCTTTTGACTACCTCTGGAAGTGGTCGAAAGTGGACAAGCTCAAAATGTTTCAGACCTCATTTAAACCTGTATTTAGTGTCGTTCACTTATGATTGGATTGACAAAAACACTTCTTAATACCATATGTAAACAGGGCATTAGATATGCTAAAATTTGTTAAGTTAGAATTAGTATCACAGTTTTAAACGATTAATTTTGTGGAAACCGTGATGCAATTTTTGTTCTTTTGGATTATTTGATGAATAAAAAGTTCAAAATAACAGCATTTATTTGAAATAGACATTTTTTGTAACAATGTAAAACACTCTCACTTCTGATACATTTATTACATCCATGCTAAATAAAGTATTAATTTATATATTTTACATTTTTATTATATAGATAGCGTGTTGGGTCGTACCTTAATGTCCAATGGAAAATCTGTGTCTTAAAAAAATAATAGTTATGAAACCACTGGTTACAATTTGGTTGTTGATATTTCATTGGCAGGTCCAACTCTTCCTGTTCAGACCCACTCTTAGATGTTTACACTTTAAGTATCTTTGTTCTGGCAGCATGAAAGTTTAGTCATTTTCTATTTTTACCTAACATCCTCATACAGCATCTAAAGGCTCTAATAGCCTCTAACATTTCACTGTCTGCACTAAAGATATATCTGTTCAGTTTCAAATGGTTTCAAATGTTCTACTGGTTTGATTGTTTTCAGTTCTCCAGCCTAAAATGGCTTCGACCCCTGCCCTGAACTACTCAGGTACTGATGTACATAACTTTGGTTGAGTAGTCGCCATAGTGCCTTTACAGTATATGCAGTTAAACTGAGTTTGCAGTGAATGCGCTGAGTTTGCTTCCTGTCGCAGAACATTTTTGAGCTTTTTATGATTAAAATAACCTGGTCGATAGAAACTAAACAAGACATGCAGTGCCTATGTTTTTGTATTCATCTTTTATGCTTATTGTTACTGTCATGCTTATGTTCTCAATGCATTTATGTTGTATTCAGAAAACCTGTTCCTTGTCCTGCTGATTCTTCTTTAGGTTTTGTTAGTGTGTGTTCTGTGTTAGTGTTCCTTCATCTAAATTAGTTGAAGTGGAGGCTTTGCAGAAGTGTAGCGCCATCTAATGTCAGAATTTTGTACTGCTTTTAGTGCATTGCAGCTTATAACATCCTGTTCCATTTAAAACTGTATACATGTTTAATAGTTGTTAAGTAACTGCAATATCTGAATTGTACTGTCTCATACATGCCACGATGTTGGACATTGAGTGAAGTGTTTAGGTGTCTTGTGATGCACGATGGGAAACATACAGTGCTTGCAAGTCAGCACTTAACATGCACCATTTTACTCAGTGTGAGTGTGTTTGGATTATTCCGATGATAAGTGTGCTATTTATTTTTGGTTTACACTACCATTCTAATGTTTGGTGTTGGTAAGTTTTTTTTTTTGTGTTTTTGAAAGAAGTCTTTTATGCTTACCAAGTCTGCTTATATTGTATAAATTGTAATTTATTCCCATTAAGGCAAAGCTGAATTTTCAGCAGCCATTACTCCAGTTTTGAGTGTCAAATGATTTTTGGCACTCAAGAAACATTTCTTATTATTATCAGTGTTGCAAACAGTTGTGGTGCTGAAACCATGATATGTTTTTACTAAGGATTCTTTTGATGAATAGAAAGTTCAAAAGAACAGCATTTATTTGAAATAGAAATCTTTTATAACACTATAAATGTCTTTACTGTCTCTTTTGAAATGCATCCTTGCTGAATAAAAGCGTTAATTTATATTTAAAAAAAAAAAAAAAAAAAAAAATCATACTTACCCCAAACTTTTGAATGCTAGTTTATATAAAATGTAAGATTAAAGTTTGAAAGTCATTACAATAGCTGAGTGGCTTTGATGTGGCATTTCATTTGCAAAGAACCAAAGCCTAAATCCTAAATTGCTTAAAACTTTAACGCTACTGTTTTGCTGATGTGCAAGCACTAGTATTTATTCTGCATATGCTAATCTTGTATCTACCATAACCCATTATTCTCATTAGCTAGCTCAAAATTAACCACTTAAATTTAACAAAAAGTAGCATTGTTGACTCAATTCTTGATTATTCTGCAATAGTAGCTCCTGTGTGTGCGTAAGATGCTGAACGAATGCGTTTCTCTTACAGCTGAATCTCTTCACTCCAGCAGTCTGAGTGGATCAGATAAAAAGGGTCTGCTGGGCTTCCTCAAGTTTAATCGCAGGAAATCAAAGGTAGAACACAGGCTCACCTGTGCACATACTTACACACACATTCGGTCGTTCAGATTTTTGTCTGTTTAAACCTTGACAGTGCTGTATATGTTTGAAAGCTGCATGTCTATAGAGACCCAAAATGATCTAGACAAATAGCACCAAACACCTGAACCCATGGATATGATGGAGGAAACTAATACATATCGCAAAATATAGAGAAAATGAAACGCTTAATTGATATTGCAGTGTTTATATCCTGCCCTGCATGGTTTTCATGGATATTGTGAGTCTTCTCGCCATGCTAGTGTTACATTCCCATTTCAGACTGAAGATCAGTCCTCTGAGGACATGGACAGTCTTGATGATGATAGTGTTGTTGACAATGCAGACACTAACATTAATGTAAGTACTAACCCATGAACTCCAGTATCCCTTACTAATTCACTCTCATCTCTCTGTCTGTCAGTTTTCAAACTTTAACACAATTATACTGTCTGAAGGTTAATTCTTCTACATCTTCTACATTTTTGTTAAAGGAGAAGTTCACTTTTAAAATGAAAATTCTGTCATCATATAATCACCCTCATGTTGTTTCAAACCTGTATGAATTTCTTTCTTCTGCTGAACAGAAAGGAAGATATTTAGAATGTCAGTAACCAGGCAGTTTTTGGGTCCCATTGACTTCCATAGTAGGAAAAAAATATACTATGGAAGTCAATGGGACCCAAAAACTGTCTGGTTACTGACATTCTAAATATCTTCCTTTCTGTTCAGCAGAAGAAAGAAATTCATACAGGTTTGAAACAACATGAGGGTGATTATATGATGACAGAATTTTCATTTTAAAAGTGAACTTCTCCTTTAATTTGTTCTTTTCAGAGCAAATAGCTCTGCAAATAGCATTTTTTTGTGGTTCATTTGATTGGATATCAACTTTTATTGCATCAATGAATGATATATATTTTTTAATTATGAAAAGAATAGTTCTGCACCAGAACTTCTGGTCTGAATGCTGATTGGTTAGTATAAAAAACATAAATAATATATTCATGAATATATAATAATTTATTATATAATAATAACAACAATAACAATAATTATATACGAACACATACAGTTATGATATAAGATAATACATCTAAATTAATGAAAATGTGTGTTCTTAATTATTATTTTCTTTCAATAGAAATTACAGTGCGTTTCAGAAATCTCCATCCAATGTATTTATTTTCAGGTATCACCACTAGGTGTCAGTAATCACTTGGGCAAACGTGTGATCTCCCGCTCACACTGAATTGACCTAGATGATACGGTTTTGATTTTCATCAAGATTTTCTTAAGTTTTCCTATTTTCCTATACTCACTATCACTGTTCAAAATACATTCAGATGGATAGATTTGCATTGTATCACTTTTTTCTGAGCAAGACAGTTCTTTGCTGGGACTTTTTTTCTGCTTCTTGAATGACCCTTTTCTGGCATTATTTGAATGTACACACACACACACACACACACACACACACACACACACACACACACACACACACACACACACACACACACACACACACACACACACACACCCGGACATCCATAATTCATCATTAATATGCCAGTTATTTTATTTCTATCACCATATTTTATGAAGGGCTCTTCCCTGCTCTCGATGCTCCCCCCTGTAATTACACCAGTTTTAGGTGCACACTATTTACAATATCACAGACAGTGCCAAGAGCCATTTTCAACACGTCGCAGTAACTGATTTCCGATTATACAACCCACTAATAGCCATTCCCACTTTGAACATTCCGTTCTAAGGGCAGAGAAGGGTGAAAAAAAAAAAAGTTAGAGAGAACACCAAACTTTTACTGGGAGGTTGTGGCGTCTAATGAAAGCATGTGGCCATGATAGGAGAGCTGTGATTATTTTGTCTCTGTGCTTTTTCCATGTGTTTGTTTGTGTTGGTGTGTGTATTTGTCCCTAGTGTTATGTATAGTTTAGATCATATGTCTGTTTGTTAGTCTTTCTTCCCAAGTAAAGCTGTAAGATGCATACCATACTCTCTCTCTCTCTCTCTCTCTCTCTCTCTCTCTCTCTCTCGCTCCAACCAACAGCTGAGCACTCACTCAAACACCCATGCAAGGTTCTAGAAGATCCAGTCTCGTTCCTCAGTTTTTGCCAGATCTCTCTGCTCTCTCTTAAAGGAACATCCCCTCTGTCCTTTTCACACCTCTGTGTGTGTATGTTAATGCATATCCCTGCTTTTCTACTTTTGTTTGTAAGGTGAAGAGTGTAATTTGTGACATTTAGCAGCAACAAACCAAATTGCAAAAATAATGTTTGCTTTCAAACAGATTTCCCAGACATTTTTTACCACCCTTTCCAGTCCAAAATTGTTTGACTAAACAGGTAGTCACACCTCAATCTCACGACGTTGATTTAGCCAGTAGTTGAATGTTGTACCACTCAAACAAACAAAAAATCTTGTGAAAGAACCCATGGTGTTAAACCTCCTTCAGGAGTGGAAGAATGGCTTGCTTGTAGCTGTCTCTGCCTGGTTGGACAAACTTCTGAAATTAAAGTTGCAATGATATGAAAATAGCTATGTACTATATCTTCTGCATTGTTAAGTATATGGAGAGTGTAATGGAGAGTGTAATGGATTATTGGGAAAAAAAAGTAAGGCGGTGTTACGTTGAGCGTGTAGTAAATACACCAGAGAAACGTGTCAGAATGAATGAAGAAATAGACTTTTAATAACCACAAAGGGCAATAGCATTACACATCACACATGAACATAACATTAAAGCAACAGTAAAGATAATTTTTTACCTTAATGTTTATATAATGTTTCCAAAATCGTATCAGTGGTTCATCAAGTCGTAACAGGGTGAAAGGCACTTCTGCATTCGCTTTGCGGCCCTATATCTGCTATAACCGCACTATGCAAGTTTGTCAGATCAGGTAGCGTTTCTGTAGTTCGAATGAGATCATAAGAAACTACAAATTTAACTTGCTTTACGGCAAGCATTACACAGGGTTCCCGCGGGGTCTTAAAAAGTCTAAAATTCTGAACTTTAAATTTAAGGCCTTAAAAAGTCTTCAAAACGGCCAGATTTTCATCCGCGGTCTTAAAGGAGAAGTTCACTTTCAAAAAAACTTTTGCTGATAATTTACTCACCCCCATGTCATCCAAGATGTCCATGTCTTTCTTTCTTCAGTCGCAAAGAAATTAAGGTTTTTGATGAAAACATTCCAGGATTTCCCCCCATGTAATGGATTCTATTGGGACCCAAACGGTAGAAGGTCCAAATGACAGTTTAAGTGCAGCTTCAAAGGGCTTTAAACGATACCAGACGATGAATAAGGGTCTTATCTAGCGAAACGATCGGTCATTTCCAAAATAAATAAAAAAGTTTAAGTTTTATAAGCACAAACGCTCGCCTTGCTCTGTTCTGTGATGCGCGTTGAAGACGTCACGTAATACGCAATTACGTTGAAAAGGTCACACTTGACGTGTTTACAAATGTGCGGAAGGAGGACCATATACACATTTTCAAATGTATTTGTGTCAGTTTATCGTTTAAAATGCCCATTTCGTGTGCGTATCCTGGGTGTTTTAATATTAAAAAGCCAAAAAGAACATTTTCTTCAGGACAGAAATTTTTCAAGCGTGACCTTTTCAACGTAATTGCGTATTACGTGACGTCACGAACGCGCATCACAGAACAGAGCAAGGCGAACATTTGTGCTTATAAAACTTAAACTTTTTTATTTATTTTGGAAATGACCGATCGTTTCGCTAGATAAGACCCTTATTCATCGTCTGGTATCGTTTAAAGCCCTTTGAAGCTGCACTTAAACTGTCATTTGGACCTTCTACCGTTTGGGTCCCAATAGAATCCATTACATGGGGGGAAATCCTGGAATGTTTTCATCAAAAACCTTAATTTCTTTGCGACTGAAGAAAGAAAGACATGGACATCTTGGATGACATGGGGGTGAGTAAATTATCAGCAAAAGTTTTTTTGAAAGTGAACTTCTCCTTTAAATTTAATTTAGTCGGGTCTTAAAAAGGGTTTACCCTCGTTTATTTCCAGGAACGCTGGCCGCAGAAAGTTATTACAAAGTAGCAAAAAAGTATCGAGTCGTAGCCTACGAAGCGGAGCTCTAGTGCTGGGGTCTCCAACACGTCGCTCGCGGCCTGACTGGAGGTCGCTCGCCAAGAGGCCGTTCACATATCGCGTCTTTTGCGCGCTCAAGTTTGTTCAAATGAAGGCGCGCGGTAAGCGTGCTCATAATAGAAGCGACTCGCTCGTTTTTTCCAGGCGCTGTCTGAAAGCTCAGTCAACAGGAAGGATGGGGGTGCACCCAAACACTACGGGTGTTTTTCTCTTCTCGGTAAATAAATCTTGTAGCAGAGCTACAGCAAGTGTTTCTCGGTGGTGGAAATCTATTAGCCACTAAAACTTCTTTGTCGTTGTGGAGAGCGCAGGGCATGGTTGCATAGCAACGACAGACGCCACGGGAAAATCGGACCTAATTTTACTATTAATAGTAAAAGATAAGCTAAAGTGCATTGTAAATGTCAGTAATTTATCTTTTTGGACTCATTCTTTTTATAAAAAAATATTTTAAAGTCTGAAATATGTGAGGTTCTGAAAAAGTGCATATTGATGCTAAATTTATTTGTTATTAGCTGGTTTTAGACATAAAACTTGGCGAATTGATTTCATCGTGTAGTATTAATACTTTTTGAACAGGATTCTGTGATTACCATGATCATTTTTGTCACTATAATCATGAAATTAAATGTTCATGCCATTTCATCTCTAGTTATGATCAACTAAAATCAACTAATTATGTGTTTTTTACAGTATAATATGCAAAGTACAATTTTCTATAAAAAAAATTATATCTGATTCTGTTCTTTTCTCTGACACGCGTTGTTGGGTGTGGAAGGTTACTAATGTGATTTATCTGTAAATTAAATTAATGCTTTTTCAATTACTGAATTCATTGAAATAAAATGAATTCTTTGATTTGAATATTTATTTGGTAATACGTCGTGTAGGTCTTAAATTTCAATCTTTATGGTCTTAAAATGTCTTAAAAAGGTCTTAAATTTGACTTACTGAAACCTGCAAGAACCCTGATTACAATAGTCATTATTTTGTTTTTCTTCGTTTCTGATGTTGCAATACATCATACTTTCATAAAATCATGCAACATACTCTACCTTGTCTGTGGACATCGTCCATTCCAAAGCCGGTGCTGGATAAACAGCGAGTGTGTGTGCGACAGTAGGCTGCGGTAGGCTAAATTATTTACGACAGCGGTATTGGACAATTCCAACTCCAACCTGTAGGCGACCAAAAAGGAAAAGTTCTTAAGTGTTTGCTTTAATGCGGAACAAAGGACTGAGGAAAACAGAGGTTTTAAATACACAAAGGGACTAATCAATATAACTTGGAACAGGTGCATAACTCAAATCGGAAACCTTGGCAACTAACAATGACTGGGAACTCAGGCAAACAGGAACAGAACAAAACCAAATTAAAACACAATGAAACTAAACATAACCCATACATTACACCCCCTCCCAGAAGGCGTGTCCTCACGGTGGGGGGTGGGTTATCCACCACAGAGAAGACGATGGAGGGAGGAGCCAGATGAAGACCCAGCAGCGAGCCATCCTGACAAAGGTCCACGGCACAACCAATGAAGGGAGGAGCCACGGTAGAGCCAGGAAACCGCCCGACAGAGGTGGATCCAAGAGAGCTGGATCCATAGAGGTGGAGCTTATGAGACCGGGTGACACTGAAGGACCTTGAGGCCTAGGCAGAGTCACGGTGACAAGTGGCCGAGGTAGAGCCAGGGTGCCGGAGGGGAGAAGGAGCCCAACTGAGCCGGAAAGGTGGAGGAACAAGGCGCAGCCAAAGGCCCTGGAGTCCAAGGCGTAGGCAGAGCAACGACTGACCAACGAAGAAAACTTGGAACTGTATGGGAGCAGCGGAGACGAAGGAGTCTTGGAGCTGGGTGGTACCAGCGAGACGAAAGTTTTTTTTTTTTTTTTACATTATTAAATCATATATATATATATATATATATATACAGTGCAATGCATAAGTTAATACACCCATGCTAAAGTTGACTAAAAAGAGGAATAAAAAATCATATTTTGGAAATTGAACTTAATGCCTTAATTTAAAAAATTAAAAATAAAAATTAAAAAAATTAAAAATCCAACCTTTTAGGACACCAATTTTCTTTGTGAATGAATAATGTATCGTAAATAAATAAATGTTCTTCCTTAAAATACATGGTGCATAAGTGTGTACACCCCTATGTTAAATTCCCATAGAGGCAGGCAGTTTTTTATTTTTAAGTATTTTTTTATTTATTAATTTTTAGGATACTATGCATCCTGATAAAGTTCCCTTGGCCTTTGGAATTAAAATAGCCCCACATCATCACATAGCATTCACCATACCTAGAGATTGGCATGGGGTACTTTCCATAAGATCATCTCTCAATGCAAATCAAACTAGCTTTTAGGCTAACTGAAATAAAACCATGCCAATCTCTAGGTATGGTGAAGGCTATGTGATGATGTGGGGCTATTTTAATTCCAAAGGCCAAGGGAACTTTATCAGGATGCATAGTATCCTAAAAATTAATAAATAAAAAAATACTTAAAAATAAAAATCTGCCTGCCTCTATGGGAATTTAACATAGGGGTGTACACACTTATGCACCATGTATTTTAAGGAAGAACATTTATTTATTTACGATACATTATTCATTCACAAAGAAAATTGGTGTCCTAAAAGGTTGGATTTTTCCTAATTTTTTTAATTAAGGCATTAAGTTAAATTTCCAAAATATGATTTTTTATTCCTCTTTTTAGTCAACTTTAGCATGGGTGTATTAACTTATGCATTGCACTGTATATATATATATATATATATATATATATATATATATATATATATATATATGTGTGTGTGTGTGTATATATGTATATATATGACTATGTCAATGTTTCAAAGTATTTTTTTGTACTGAAGTATCTTTTATTTGCTGTTATGTCACAATATTCCAGTCAAACCTGAACATGCCGTTATTGGTTGTGTGTGTGTGTTTTCATTTGTTCTCCATTGTGGATGTGTTAAAGTGTCACTCCTTCATTTCTGTGTGTTTTCTGCATTGTAGGTTTTTTATTTTTATTTTGTCTCATCCATTTATCTCTGTTTGTGATTTTGTGGGGTTTGGGGTGGGAGTGGCAGAAGGGGTAGTTCGCCCAGGGCGCTATAAAAAGCTACAACTGCCACTGGTCTGCAATGTTTTAAGATAAATTTATAAAATAAAAATTTATATCAAAATTGTATCTTTTGATTATGTAATGTGAGCTAAAGCGTGTACTAGTAATATGTATAACCAAAAATTCCATAGTCCATTAAAAACTATTAAACACTAATTTATTAAATGAAAATTCAAATTTCAGTCATGCAATTCAGGAATTTAATTGGAATTTAAATTGATTCTTAGTTCAGTTCAGCATACAGCCTTTGTCACATAGTGGAATAGGAGAATGAATTTCAACATCAAACAAAATTACGCTTTTAATGTCTTTTTTTTTGTTTTGTTTTTTTGCTTCTAAAAATTCACTAGTGTAAAACTTAATCAGAAGATGTCAGCAGCTGTTGTAGTTTAGTTTATGTCTTGAGTCCCTCCCTGTTAACCGTCTTATCAGCGCAGCTGTTTAATGGTGTGTAAACGTGGGGTCAGGGCCAGGGTAAAGCCCTCAGAACTCAGCCACACTCCAGGAGCAGGTCGTGACATTTCCAGCCCAAATGTTATTGATTTGCTGTCCTCTGTTAAATTGCTGCCCTTTTAAATTCAGGATGCACTGCCTACAACACAATTCAGGATCCACTGCCTACAACAATACCTCATTTCTCTGTACAATGCACCTTCAATATGTATACACCTTGTCATTTGCACTAAGCTAGTCTCTACTTTTTCTACTTTGCACTTATATTTATAGACTTATTACTTTTTTCATGTATGTTTTTTAAACATGTTCTTAAATGTGTATTTGTATAGCTCTTAAAGTGTCTCTCTTTTTTATGCTCAGGGTATGTCAGTGGTGGGTTGTGGCCCATGTGTGGAGACCCGTCCCAGCACTCTTGGTCAGTCTCAGTCTGTGATGAACATCTCCAAGATGTCCCCGAAAGTGGAATTAAAGAAACGCAGAGCTCCAGCACCCCCATCAGCTTCCACACAGACTTTACCTCTGGCATCACAGGTTTGAGAAATGACACACACACCAATGATAACCACTGACAAATATTCACAATCTAAATAATAATTCCTTGGAGTAGCTGTCATTTAGGTCTTTAGGTTTTTGCATAAAAGCTCCTGCTCCTTCATAGTATGGAAACAAATACTCACCAAAAATACTGTTTGGTTATCTACATTTTTCAAAATATCTTCTTTTGTGTTCAGCTTGAGGGTGAGTAAATGATTTTAATTTTTCATTTAATTTCAACTGTAGAGCGTTGGCGCTTGCAACGCCAAGGTCATGGTTTCGATTCCCAGGGAAAGCAAGAACTGATAAGAATGTAAATGTGTACCTTGGAATGCAATGTAAGTTGCATTGGATAAAAGCGTCTGCCAAATGCATAAATTTAAATGTAAATCTAAAAGTGGCACATCATTGAAAGTACTAGAAAGTTTGGGAATCCGTGACATAATCAAAACAAAAATTACAATATTAAAGGGGTGGTTTACTGCTTTTTTTCTTTGCATGATTGTGTTTATGGGGTGCAATATAACATGTCTTAGGTTTTTTTTTTTTTTTTAAGCCTTATTTTTCATAAATTTCACCTTTATTGTAAGCCGCTTTCTCCTCTGTCATTTGAACGACCGGTTGACTTCCTGATTCTATGAAAACACTCCCTCGGAAACAGGCAATGGGCTCAGATTGGTTAGTTGGGCCGGTGTGTTGTAATTGGCTAAACTGCGTAGTGCATGTTGTCCGGAAACTTCACGCCCATTACCTTTACAGGCGAAAGTTGCATGTGCTCCGGTCAAATGTAAATATCAGACCCAGGAAGCGACAATGAAGAGAGTCAAGCAACCTCCGAAAACACGGCTCTTACAAAACGTTTCTGAATGGTACATTTTTTATTATTATTCTATTCTAATCTACTATTATATATGTATTTCGATATGCTGTTACTTGAAAATACTGCTGCTTGTTAGCTTTTGAGATCAGGTTTTCTCCTGATTAAACATTTAATATAACTGAATAAATGACTGAGTAATACCGTTTTTTAAAGTTATTGTTTTAACTTCAGCAGCTGAAGTTTGCTGTTGCGATTAGGCTACATATATATATTTTTTAACTTCATACACGTTTGTCTTATACACACAAAATAGCATCGAACTAACTGGCTATAAACAAACAGCGTTGGCATTGGTTTACGTTCTTGATCAAATCGATCGTCATAAAATATACATTACAAATTCAGGTTCAAAATGTTTGTACGCGTTTGTACGTGTGTAAGTGGCTACTATCCAGCGCTGGCATTTGTTTACGTCCTTGATAAAACTAAAACATTACGTCTGAAATTATACATGCAAATACATTTAAAATTATTAAGTCTTACTTACAGGTTGTGGCCCAACTGCTGTCTCTGGTTGTAAAGTTGGAACTGCTTCATGTTTTAGTAACAGTTTCTTGTTGAATCCGGCATTGAATTCGTGGAGATTCTGGAAGCTGTCTTCCGTAAAATGCGCAGCACAGAGAGCTATTACGATTGAAGTTTTCAGGAACATAATCAAACATAAATTTTAGCCATTGTTGACGAACTACAGCGTCCGTATGAAGCCCGAACACAGAAGACCTGGCAGCTGGGTGAAAATAACACACTTTCGACGGCATGGCTACAGCTCTCCACTATAACTCTTCCTCTTCGACAAAGCCGCAGAAATATGGCCATGCCCCCTTTTTTGCATGGGTTAGCTACGTATAAAACCCGGGAAGTACCTCGTTGTAGTCCCATTCGAGTCGTTTTTGTAGGCATTAAACTTCCTGATTTTTAAAAGTCGATATCTCTGCTTACGTTGAACTTTCAGCGCAGCAACTTTGCAGATAATGTTCATGCACCAACAGCAACATTACACACTATTTAAAATGAAAAAAGTGAAATCACAATCAACCACCCCTTTAATCTACTGATTTGTAGTCATTAAGTACAAGTATGAACAATATATTTGAAGTTTCATATATACAGTGAGGAAAATAAGTATTTGAACACCCTGCTATTTTGCAAGTTCTCCCACTTAGAAATCATGGAGGGGTCTGAAATTGTCATCGTAGGTGCATGTCCACTGTGAGAGACATAATCTAAAAAAAAAATATCCAGAAATCACAATGTATGATTTTTTTAACTATTTATTTGTATGATACAGCTGCAAATAAGTATTTGTTATGTTAATAAAATCAATGTTAATATTTGGTACAGTAGCCTTTGTTTGCAATTACAGAGGTCAAACGTTTCCTGTAGTTTTTCACCAGGTTTGCACACACTGCAGGAGGGATTTTGGCCCACTCCTCCACACAGATCTTCTCTAGATCAGTCAGGTTTCTGGGCTGTCGCTGAGAAACACGGAGTTTGAGCTCCCTCCAAAGATTCTCTATTGGGTTTAGGTCTGAAGACTGGCTAGGCCACGCCAGAACCTTGATATGCTTCTTACAGAGCCACTCCTTGGTTATCCTGGCTGTGTGCTTCGGGTCATTGTCATGTTTGAAGACCCGTTGGAAGGCCTCGACCCATCTTCAATGCTCTAACTGAGGGAAGGAGGTTGTTCCCCAAAATCTCGCAATACATGGCCCCGGTCATCCTCTCCTTAATACAGTGCAGTCACCCTGTCCCATGTGCAGAAAAACACCCCCAAAGCATGATGCTACCACCCCCATGCTTCACAGTAGGGATGGTGTTCTTGGGATGGTACTCATCATTCTTCTTCCTCCAAACACGTTTAGTGGAATTATGATCAAAAAGTTCTATTTTGGTCTCATCTGACCACATGACTTTCTCCCATGACTCCTCTGGATCATCCAAATGGTCATTGGCAAACTTAAGACGGGCCTTGACATGTGCTGGTTTAAGCAGGGGTTTAAGCACCTTCCGTGCCATGCATGATTTCAAACCATGACGTCTTAGTGTATTACCAACAGTAACCTTGGAAACGGTGGTCCCAGCTCTTTTCAGGTCATTGACCAGCTCCTCACGTGTAGTTCTGGGCTGATTTCTCACCTTTCTTAGGATCATTGAGACCCCACGAGGTGAGATCTTGCATGGAGCCCCAGTCCGAGGGAGATTGACAGTCATGTTTAGCTTCTTCCATTTTCTAATGATTGCTCCAACAGTGGACCTTTTTTCACCAAGCTGCTTGGCAATTTCCCCGTAGCCCTTTCCAGCCTTTTGGAGGTGTACAATTTTGTCTCTAGTGTCTTTGGACAGCTCTTTGGTCTTGGCCATGTTAGTAGTTGGATTCTTACTGATTGTATGGGGTGGACAGGTGTCTTTATGCAGCTAACGACCTCAAACAGGTGCATCTAATTTAGGATAATAAATGGAGTGGAGGTGGACATTTTAAAGGCAGACTAACAGGTCTTTGAGGGTCAGAATTCTAGCTGATAGACAGGTGTTCAAATACTTATTTGCAGCTGTATCATACAAATAAATAGTAAAAAAATCATATATTGTGATTTCTGGATTATTTTTTTTTAGATTATGTCTCTCACAGTGGACATGCACTTACGATGACAATTTCAGACCCCTCCATGATTTCCAAGTGGGAGAACTTGCAAAATAGCAGGGTGTTCAAATACTTATTTTCCTCACTGTATATATAAAACATACTTTTCAAACGTTATTAAAGATAAGTAAACAGTCTGTAATAAAATAAGAACAAATAATCAGACTACAAGCAATAGCACAAATTAAATAAACAGTGCTTTTCAGGTTTTTTAGGTAGATCTAACAGGAGTTAGAGACTAGGTACAGAAATTGAATTTAGTAATCAAATGTAAAACAACACTGCATAGTCTTCACTGTATAAATTTAGATATCCTTATTACAGAAGTTATTCAGTCAACAGCAGTTTTTTTTTTTTTTTTCAGTGTCTTTTGTTGTTTGATGAACATTAAAAACATAGACATCAGCAGAGATACTTTTGTCTCTTTAAGTCATCAGTCATCCAATATACTGATACTTTTGCACATGCGTTGTCTTTCTTGACTGTTTACATTCACTTAAAGTCTCATTGTAGTCAATAATTTTATCCCTTAAAACTCATCTTTGATCACCAAAATGACATTTAAATGTTTTTTCATGTGAAAAAACTTCTTCATGCCTTAAAATAGCTTGAATGTAACTCTACACCCTTGCTTCATTTAGTTTATGCAGACAAACAGCTTATAATGTGTTGCTAATGTTACACAAGCCATGTTCCCATTTGCCAACTTAGGGCCATATTTTAATGAAATAAGCGCATGGTCTAAAGTGCACGGCGCAAGTGCAGTTAGGGCATGTCCGAATCCACTTTTGCTAGTTTAACGACGGGAAAAATGACGCGCCCAGAGCGTGGTTTAAAAGGGTTGTCCCTCTTAAAGGGGTCATCAGATGCCAAATTCACTTTTATATGGTGTTTGCATATAAATGTGTCTTTGCAGTGTGTGGACACAACCATCATATGATGAAAAAAATCCATTCACTCCTTTTTTTTTATCCTCAAAAAGCCTAAACTATCTCAATAATCAAGCCGTTTGGATTTTCTGAGCAATATGATGTCATATTGCTCATGCGCTGCCCACGACCACTGACGGACTATCCCATATTAGCATATTTCCATCCTCAGCCATTTGTATACTGTCCGCCAAGGCAGCACTTTATGTGTCTTGTGTCGACAGCCCCCATGGAAGAGAGGGGTGGGGTGAGCAGTTGCTCATTTTCATTTAAAGAGACATGCACCGAAACAGGTTGCTGTGAACAGAGCTGTTTTTGAGGAGGTAAAAAGGGTGTTGTTTTACATAACCATTGAGGAATTTTAACCAAAGTATGTTACAAACTTTACATGAAAACCCTAAAGAATCATACCAACTTGTGGAAAATGGGCATCCAATGACCCCTTTAATGAGTAATGGGTGTGTTTTGGGCATAATGTGCAAAAAAACAATCAGAGTGTAATTTCCCATTCCCTTTGAAAGCTAGTTGCGCTCGCGCCATGACGGGATGCTATTTACATGGCGGAATTTGTAAGCGGAAAGACTGAACGCTTCTCCAGAGTGGAAACGGATCTGCTCGTGCGCTAGGTTAACCCCCTGAGGTCGGCTATCGCGCCGGCGCGATAGGCTCGTTTTTTTCCTTATCAGTGCAAAAAAGTTATAATTTTTATCTTATATGCTTGTGTTATACATCAATCGATCCTGTTAAGTGTGTATTATTTTTGTGTATACTCACAATAAAAGCAAAGTGTTGTGCTTTTTGCCAAATAAAGAAAAATAAACATGATGTGAGTTCTGCCTTCTCTCTGTCAGTGAAGTCAATTCTGAAACGCATCCGAAAATGAACCATAACTCAGCGAATACTCAGTCAAACAGGTATACAGACACACAGGCATGAAGCTTGAATTCTCTTCTTTTAAATGGAGTAATTTTTATAAAAAACAAATATTCTCTGTTTATGTAATCTGTATGAAAAGAGAGAGATGTCAGTCGTTCTCATCTCAGCTCATTATGTTTTAATTTGACTCCGCCCACGGAGAGCGCGCGCTATTCAAATGCAAATGAATGAGGCAATCCATGCAAACTGTTAACGCCCCCATATCAGCTCGAGAAAACACAAGTTTATTCAGATCATTGTACTTGTTTACACTGTCTCGCAGCTATCGTAATAATAATAATGGAAAATGTACCTCAGAAGTGCTGGTATTTCGAGGAGCAAAGGATGGAATACTGTAGTAATTTTTTTTCATTCTCAAGCGAATCGTGTTTCTGTGTGTGAATGAATGAACGGCAGAGATGCGCGTTGTTTACCACAACTGGCAAAAAGACTGTTTAAATTTGAATCGCGTTTCTGTGTGTGAATGAATGATCCGCTTTTAGCAAACTATATTGCTATACTGAGATGAGTAAAAATCGACTGAAATATGTTGAAATAAAATGTATTTGTATAAGCAATGTATTAAACTGCAAATTAACATTTATATTCCTTATAATAAAAACGAAAGACCTATGTTACAGACATATGAAAGACAACATTTTGTTGACTAGTTTTGGATAGATTATATATTTTTACTGTAAAATATCTGCCACCTCAAATAAGCTTTTGTTTGCCAATTTTTGCTAATATGTTAAATATAGTATGTTTTGTCAATGTAGGCTATATTCAAAGTAATGAATCCTTAACTTTGAAATATGTATGATAAAATGTATACTTTAGTTTTTACAAAGAAAGATTACACTTGAATTGTTGTTGTAATTGTAACCTTTTTAATAAAAAAAATATATTTACAAGGTAGATGTAAACAAATTTTAAAAGGTAAATAAGCCTTTTCTTTAAATAATTTTTATTGTGTTTTATTATTGACAAATTTGGGGAGAGGATACATATTCCAAAACTGAAAATACAGTATGAGAATTAACTGCACAATTACTAGACATGTTTTCCTTGGATATTATACAATTTGCAAGCACAATTTAAAAAAAATAAAAAAATAAATTGAGATGCTTCCAACTGTGAACCAATGCTCTTGCATTCTTTCTTGCGGCTCAGTCACACACCTGAATGAATGGCTCATTAAGTATGTGGGCCCCATTGTCTCCTCAGGTGTGAATCACTAAATATGCATGATGGTGTTGGATCGTTGACGCCCTTTGCGCATATTGCCTTTCCAAACAAAAAGTGTTTTACAAGATTTAAATCAATGTATTGTTTTATGTGAATGATTAGGCAGGATGATTTTCACATCATTTTGAAGAAAAAACTCTAGGCAATGACATCCATTATTCAAAAGTCTGTGTATGTGTTAGTATGTGTTTTGTGGCCTTATTTCAGAAACTTTAGTTTTTTCAATAACCATGCATAAACATTATTCTCTCAAAAATACAAACATGTACATGCATGTTGCTCACATATTATGGTAGCCCTGTTTGTGCTAAATAGAGTGTAATTACACCTTTGCCATTAATATGTTTATAAACAACTGAAAAAAGCACAAATGTCAGGGCATGTCAGAACATCTCAAGGACCCCAAAAACCCCTTAGACCCCAGAGGGTTAAAGCTTGCATTAATATTTGTCTAGTTTGTGTACTGCTGCCCGTCCCTCTGTATGTAAAAAGCAAAGTGTACGTGTGTTGTGGACCTGCCTATAGGCACACATTACTAATGCACTCTTTAAATAACAAAAAAATTGCAGTCTATTTCAGTTGCCTCAAAATAGCAATGCGCCTAAACACATCTCGTTTTCAGACCAGCACCATGGGCGCACAAATGGAGCAAATGCATTTGCTATTTAAACAATGTGGCACAGGACGTGAAAATGATAACTGCGTCGGGCTGAAACTAGCAAAAAACACTTGCGCCACATGTATGATAGGGCCCTAAGAGTCAGGCAGCTGCCATCTAACAATCTTCAGAAACTTCTATGGTGTCTTATTTATCAAGATTAACCAGTAGAATTAAATGGGCTTAGGTATTTAAAAACATTGTCTTTTTTAATTTTTTTTAGCCTGAAGCAAATAATAAATGTCCATCACATGTTCTCCCTCTGTAAACCTAAGATGAGGATTTTACAATGGGCTGCTTTAAGATTCTATATAAGGTCATCTCACCCTTATCCTCTCATGACATCATCAGAGCCCTTTGTTAGCTAAGCTCATGAAAACAGTCTGCACATGAGGCAGAGACCTTAAACTACTTCTCTGGCAAGATGTCGGTCTGCAAACCGATAGCTAGTGATTCTTAACTCTTAAATGACTAACTCGTCCAACAATGACAGTGCTTTTCATTACCCTCATGTTGTTCTAAAATGTATCTTCCTTTCTTCCAAGGAAAACAAAATAAGACATTTTGTGCTGGTCAATGCAATTGCAGTTACAACCTTTCAAAATAAAAAAACACCACAAATTCACCATAAAGTCAGGGCTCGATACTAAGCCTTGTCATGTGCTTGTCCTTCGGGCTAGTAAATAGGTCATTCACTTGTCCAAGTAAAAAAAAGTTGCTTGTCTGGAAAAAATATTCTCATCAGTGTTGTATCAGCACTGACATATTTAAATCTGCATATTTGTGCAATTTACCCTAAGGGTAATTTTTTATTTTTTTTACCTTTATAAAGGGCATTTTTTCCCTGATCTTATTAAATATATGGTTCATCTTTCATTTTAAATTCTAAAATTTGATCAATACATTTACTTACAACATTAAAGGGATACTTCAGCATTTAGCATCTTTGTATCAGTAGAAAACCTGTAGTATTTTTGATTTACCGTGCTTCCTTCCCTCATATCCCCCTGAGACGAGAGATTTATGTCTTTTTTGTCTGGAAAAAATCCTCCGATGACGCAAAAATCATCATTTTGCGTCACTTACATTATGCGTCTGCTCCATTCATGCAATAAAGGTGTGCCCTTGAATAAACGATTTTGCTTCAATTGCTCGGGTAATGTCACTGGTATGACCCCTTTCTGTAAAACTACAGTATTTTATCTTATAGAAAGTAACGGTGAAGTTTCCATGCAATAAGAGCGTTTTATTTCAGCAGTAGTGACCACGCAACTTTTGGCAGCTTTATCAACGCACAACATCTCCATTAATTCGCGTATGTAGTAATTTTAATGTTTATATATATTTTAAATCACTGAATTGCTATGGAATCACAATTAAATAGATTATTAGTCTTTAAAATTGATTATTGACCGAAATCAGCGATTTACGGTTAAAAAATACATGTCTCAAGATCGATGCATATGCATCGTCAGGATTTGTAATTGATGCATCGAGAAAATGAGTGCATTGTTACACCCCTACTACTTAGCAGTCAGATGTCCATATGAACAAAGGCACAGATGCCTCAATCATATCAAGAATGAGGCAGTTGTTTATGAATGGGTCATTTAATCTTTGACTTAACCGCTTCAGAACGCTGAATCATTCAGTAATGAAACACAGCAGTGAGTGTTGAAAGTGTTGTGAGATGCACTATGGTTCTGCTGTGATTTTTGTTCGAAACAGTTAATATTGCATCTAAAATGCAAGCGACTTAATATTAACTACTTTTTTGAACTGTTGTATGAAATCAGTGTCACTGTCACATTTTCAATTGTGATGGTATTCAGGAAAATAGCAATCTTGTTCGTGGGATGTTGCTTAACTGTGTCATCTGTTATAAATATAAAAACGAGAGGAGATACATTATGTAATATTATCCACTATCAATCGCCACTTACACTAAATGTAATAAAATCAGAATCATTCTCTCATTTTTGTGATTCCCTAGTTATTTTTTTGTAATTGTCGTTTTAATCAGGCTACTTGTTCGGTCGCGCAAGTAAAATTCTCTTTCACTTGCCCCTTCAAAAAATCCACTTGTCCCAGACAAGCAGACAAGCATTAATGTAAATAAAGTTATCAAGTTAAAATAAAAGTGGTACATACAGCTCTTGCACAAGTCTTCTGAAGCGATGCAATAGCTTTGTTTCAGACTCACTGACTCCATTATCCAGTAGCAGCAATTGGCGAATTAAGACTGCAGGATGTTACTTTGTGGTTGTTAAAGTGTTTGTTGTGGTTTTAGCTCATTGCTTTGAGGTTGTTCTGGATGGTTGCTTAGTAGATAATCAAAAAATACCTATAACTTTCTATGGGAACTTGAGCTTCTAACAGCAGCTGCAGTGACACAATGATTTTTACCATTTTGTAGATGTTGTGGCCTATTTCCATGGTTAATTCTTGAATATCTTTACCATTACAGTGACTAGAACTTCTAGTGTGCCATCATTTCCTAAGTTAACCTGTAAAACAGTTACGCTATAATGGTCTACCTGTCATAGGGTTTTTCAATGGCTAATGTCGACATCTAGAGAAAACAATATAAAATACTCATATATGCTATATATAACTTTTGAGCAAACTAAATTGCTTTTAAAACTTGTGAAGTAAAAAGATTGATCTGTGTCATGTTCTTTTTAGCTCCTATTCAGTCTGTGAAGGAGAGCCTGCAGACGATAAATAAGTCATTGGCCTTTCAATTTAAATAGTCTTACTACATATTAAAAATATTATTCAGTTGTAGAAAATAGTTAGCATGTACTTTTATTGGAATATGTCCCTTGCATGAGGATGGAGGAGGTCTGTTTCACAAAGTAAAAGGTGATCGCAGTCATTGATACCTTCTGGCTATTGTCACACCCTTTGGATTATTCTGCATAGACAACTGTATGTTGCAGTTACACACTGGAGAAATCTAGAAAGGCCACAAAGTGGTTTATTTTTTCCACATCCCTCCTCCTTCCCAAACAGATCTGACTGTGGCCCTGTAACTCTGACTGACACGCTGGTCTCTTAGATGTGTTTTCTTGGCTTTTCTCACTGGTGGCTGAATTTATGACTGATTAGGAAACACTGTGGAGATCTAAATGTGACCTGGAATAGGGCGATAAAAATAAAACGGTCACAACAAAGAAGTGTGGCACTTACGCGAGACCACACGGTTTACAGCACAACTCTCTTTTTCTATGTTTGTAAGGAGGGAGACGTGTTTTGTGTAAATGACTCCTTTTGCCAAAGCAAACCTCTTTATGGATGTTTGTTTAGGTTTACTTTGAGGATTAAGTGTATGTTTAGTGTAAGAATACTTGTTCTCTGCATCTTAGTTTTTATTTTAAAGGGGACATATCATGCTAAATCCACTTTTTTAGCCCTTAAATACATTTTGTTGTATATTTGGAGTGTTTAGAAGTACAGAAAAGTTGAAATTATTCTCTTCAGGTGCTTCATTGATATCTTTATATTCTGTTTTGGTCATATTTTTCAACCTGTTCCAATTTTTCTGTTATCTATGACGTTTTTTGAACTATTACGTCACAGTATTTGCAGCGGAACTGCCAAATAAGGACATTGACTTCCAGCCCACCACTTCGAGCAATCCGCCATTTTTATTTCTCGCTGCAATTTTGTAGTCCAAGCTAAAGGATGCAGAAGTTACGAGAGGGTAAGTTAAAATGTTCGGTTGTTGGATGTAGTAACCCACATGCTTAATTACACCGTCTAATGTAGATGAACTGCCGCGCTTGTTACAGGACGCATGTTTAACTGAAAGAACGAGCAGAGAGAGAGACCCGGTCGCGCGCGCGCGCTTACTCTCTCTCTTCGGAGCCAGGCGAAAGTGTAAACAAGACTTCACCGTCTCCAAACTAGACACTGTCTTGCCCTCTTTCCCTCGCACATATTAATCAAAATAAATCGACACGGTGGTAAAAGGTCGGAAGACCAAAGTTTCATGTGTAAATACAGTAACACACTATTGCGATACATCCATATGAAGACGTTGTTCTGCAGGTTCGTCGTCTTCATTTTCATCTCGCTCTGGCTCGAACATGTAAGGCTGGCTGGACAAGTCTTCCGTTGTTGACATTTTGTTAATAACGTGTGAATAAAACGTTTCTGTGCCGCTAGATAATCGTATCTCTGCTATCAAACTACAAAAATGGCCGAACGGGGTGGAGTTGAACCGAGTGTGGGCGGGGTATGAAGTGTCTCAATTGCATTTAAAGAGACCACACCAAAACGAGTTGCTCTCAGACGCACATCAGAAAGGAGGTAGAAAAGGGGCCTGTGGAGCTATAATAATGAGGAATTCAGACCCAAGCATTGCAGTTCCGCTTTATATAGACTACAAATGTATGATTTATATGTAAAAAGGAACGATTTAAAAGCATGATATGTCTCCTTTAATAAAAAAAATAAAAAAATCCGATATTGTTGTTGCTATTTGTGTGAGGAGCAGTGTTAATTTTGACAGCAAATTTTGATTTAGTTTTAGTCATAGTATTTTGACTAAAATGCCATTTAGTTTTAGTCATATTTTAGTCATCTGAATTGTTTTAGTTTTAGTCTAGTTTTAGTCGACGAAATACAATAAGATTTTAGTCGACTAAATCTACAGTAGATTTAGTCGACTAAAATATAATGGGTTTAAATTGAAATGCATTAATTTAGAATTTCTCTAAAATTCCCAAACCCATATACTCCCGGAGAAAACATATATTAACCTGCTAATATGAAGGATTTTAAAGTTTGAACATGCAATACAGATACAGATTTAACTACTGTAACTTAAAAAAAATATCTTAAAATTAAATAAAACCACTTTTCCTAAAGTAGAACACAGTCTTCTTTTCAATGAATGATATATGCATTCTTTATAACTACTTGCATACATCATTCTCTATTCTTTCAAGCAGACATATTTATTTGTATGAATTAAATATAATTAATCCTTATTAAAGCTATTAATGAGCAATGAATGCTTTTCTCTTTTTCTTTTGTTGCTTGATCAATATTAAGGACACAGACCGCATTAGGTTTATTACCCACTGTCACTTTAAGACATCGAATCATGTCCAATGACATGCGGATCCAATTGCACTGATGCACATGCGATACACTCTGTTTAAGAGTGTCTCACTAACTGTTTTAACTGTTTAAGACATAACCGACAATTTACGTGAATACTCTCCAAAACTGACATTTAGACATAATGTTGTGTGTATTTGTCCATTCAGACACGAAAGAGAGCTCAATTCCGTACTCGCGCGCTGTATAGGTGTCTATGTGAATGGCTGCTTTTGCGTCGTCACTCTTATTCAGATCTACATGTCTGCTCTACTCATTCTCCCAGACGTTTACATGTTTTAACGTTTTATGAGACATGCAGCGCATGCCAACTCGTGTGCCGCTGGGTAAATCAGCACGTCACAGTACAAATGTGCGCATCTACCACAAATGCAGGACAATCAGATTGGATCGCTTTCCAAATCGTCACTAACATTTTCATCTAGTTTTTATTCGTTGACGAAAATGTCAATAGATTTTCGTCATAGTTTTTGTCATTCAAAACTAGTTTTTATTTAGTTATCGTCTCGTTTTCGTCTGTGAAAAAATGTCGTTGACGAAAATAATGATGAAAATTATTCATCAACGAAATTAACACTGGTGAGGAGAAATTTCTTTAAAGTCAAGCATTGTAAAAACAATTAAAAAAAACTTGATTTACACAAATGCTGACAACAGTAATCTTCATGTCAAATTGTTTTTTGTTTTTTTGTGTGTTTTTTTTCTAATGTAAAATGACCTCTATGTTGATTGCCAAAATAATATTTTTTATCTAAAAAAACAAACAAAAAAAACATCAGTGACCCCTAAAACTTGGCTTTGCATCCTTGCCAACACAACACGATTCCAGCGACAAATGTTTATTTTTGTCCAAACTGAAAACTCATTGGATCAAAATTACACTTCTAAAAATGCTTGCCACTGAAATATTGCTCACACTTTAGATTAGATTAATTCTCAATATTAACTATTTACTATGACTTTTGCCCCAAAAAACTCCTAATCACGGCTTGTTAATAGTTAGTAAAGTAGTTAAGTTTAGGTATTGGGTAGGAAACCTCTTTCTTCTCCCCTGGATGGTGGTACTAATGTTGCAATGCAATACGTTTTCGGTGTGGGCAGGGCTACCCTGAATAACGTTGCAGAAATAGAAACCAAGTGACCATCAAAAGGACAATCTAAAAGATGAAAATGTAAAATGCAAAAAGGTTTGTGTGAGGGAAATATTTAGGAGTAAGAGATTAAAATACCATTAGCTCAGTATAAAAACAATAAAAGTCAGAAGATTGAAAACAAACGTGTGTGTGTGTGTGTGTGTGTGTGTGTGTGTGTGTGTGTGTGTGTGTGTGTGTGTGTGTGATGAACTGTGTGTGGTCCCACCATGAAAACGGGTTAAATTAAATATTCCAGCTCATGACCAGGGTACAGGCCAGAGTAACTAAATAGTTCAGGGTTTAGCAGACCTCTCAAAATTCATCACAGGGCCCACATTCCTCAGGATTAAGAGGGGAGAGACCTGGGGTTTGATATTCAGTATCTCAATATATAACTTAATAATTAACAAATGTATGTGAGAGGCCATGGAAAGATGGAGAGAGAGATTACAGGAAACTGTGTGGAAAATTACCACAGGTTTATTTGCTACAAAAGTAATAACAAAATATTAAATTCATAAATTTAGTGACAGCACTATATATATATATATATATATATATATATATCTGCTCTGCTGTCACTTTAAGGCCGAATGCACTGATCCAATATACTGTTACAAATAGTTGAGCGTTTTCCTGCTCAACTGTTTATGGTCACTTAAGACAAAACCAAATGTTTATGAGGATATTTTGAAATAATTTTTTTGTATTTGTCCATTCAACTGCAAGAAGACGCTTCTTGCAAGAAGAGAAAGAGAACTCAACCCAGTATTCGCTCATTATATGAGAGGTGGCTTTCATTGCGTGAGCTTTGGGTGTGTGCGCAGCACAGAAAACAGCGTGTGAGTCCCGAATTGAGTTCTGTTTCATGTCTTCTTGCGTTTGAATGGTTTAAAATCATTAAAATGCACACACAGGAATTAATACGATTTCTAAGATTCACGAGAATGAATAAGATAAATAATCGAAATGTGCGTATCTTATCAAATCCACGGTTCTTGGAAATTTTGGAACCGGTTCTCAATACCCAACCTTACTAAAGACTGGCATGAATGAATAAGAACAACCTAGAGCACGCTGTGTTTGCCATTCTGAGCACAATGTAGGGGAAAGGTGAAGCAGTGCTCAGTGTTACGGAGGGAGCAGGAAGATGAATGATCAGCCAGCCTGCTGTGAAATGTAACCCAACTGCTCTGTGTGAGTGCGGTTAGACCCTGGCCTTCATAGCCTGTAATTAAGAACTCCTTCCATCCCTTCTCTCATCCGCTTTACATTAAAACTTTAACATGCCGGAGGAGTGAAATCATACATTGTGCTGCTCGGTTGTAGATTAAAGGTCAGAGGTTAAGTGTGTGGTGCACACACAGATTAAGAGCCCCATGAGGATTCATGTATTATGTACATACATCATGCAACATATGATGGCTTAGACATGATTTTTATTTAACTAGGCCTACAGTGATTCTGTGTACTTTTTGAAACCTTTTCTGCATTTGTACTGAATTGAAAATGAATTGAAATATAGTTTAAATTGTCTTTGACTCCAGCAACTATGCAACTATGCAGAACTGATTTGAAAATGCTCTTTAATCTAAAGAATATCAAAGGTTTCTAATTACAAAGCAATTTTTCTGCGTTGACCACTGCATTTGCAAGCTGCAACTGAAGTGATTGACAGCTTCAGTCATTAAAGTAGCGCTCTTTGCTCACTTTTTTTATATATAATCTAGGAGTTGGTGAAAAGACCAAAATCTTAAATAATGATACGAGTGATTTAAAAAAATAATAATTTCACGATAACAATATATATCACGATATGGTTATTTTTGCACCTATTATGCCCCTTTTCACAAGATGTAAAAAAAAGTCTTGGATGTCCCCAGAGTGTGTATGTGAAGTTTTAGCTCAAAATACCCAACAGATAATTTTTTACAGCATGTTTAAAAAACGCTCCGTTTTAGTGTGTGTCTCTTTAAATGCAAATGAGCTGCTGCTCCTCTCAGTAGCGGTGTTCATTTCGACCCAGAGTCGGACAATTATGCCCACAGAGCCAAAGAATATATGCTGTATGGAGATAGAACAGGTCTAGTTTAGTTCAATTACGGTTATAACTTATTTGTCATCTGATTTTATCCACTATTAATACAAGCCTGCTGTAGCGGACCCCGTCCGAATGATGGCCACAAATATGCTGATGAGTTAACGAAGTTTATTGTACATCACACAAAAGATGAAGCGTCAGTTTTACTCCAGACAATCACTGTAAGAGCTGAGTAAACGCAGTATAAGAAGTGCACATTAAAGTCTTATCCATAAACTCTCTCTCTCTCTCTCTTTCATTATCATCAACATACACAAAACACTCGTTAAACAACTAACAGTAAACAAATATATCACACCTTTTCAGGGGTGCTAAATAAACTGGTAAACTTTATATCTGTAAAACGACTCGGATGAACTGTAATAAAGTGCGCGCTCTCCCTTTCATCATTGCCGTGACCAGTATCGATCCGGAGACAATAAGCTGGATCACAAACTGTTGGTACAGATCCATCCTTGAGTAACAACGAGAGTAAATGAAGACTGCTATGTTCATTCTTACATCTTATAACAAAACACCTCAATCGCTTAGGAGACATTCTTGTCTACAGCTGTTCCGGTGTTGTGCCGAATTTCGACCCCCGCCAAATTATTACCCCCCTAGCATTGGTAGGTTTAGGATTAGTTGTGGGGGAGGAGTTAGGATTAGGGGTGGGGTTAGGATTAGGCAATCAGGTACTGACTTCAACGAGGGGGTTAATAATTTGGCAGGGGGTCGAAATTCGGCACAAGACCGGCGTCGAAACAGTGGCAGACTGTGTACAGCTCACTCAGGGTGAGTCTACGCAAAAATGGCAGTGTCCATCAACAGTCGTGAGAGGGGCTTGTGCAAATCTATGTCACTTTGCCCCGCATCTGAGAACGGCTTGTTCTGAGACACTGCTTATGAATTATGGGGATTTATTAAAAAGCACTGGGTGGATTTTTATCATTATAGGATGGTTGTGTACACACACTGCCAACACACATTTATGTTCAAACACCATGTAAAAGTGAATATTGCATAATAGGTGTCCTTTAAATAAGGTTGGTAGGATACAAGTAAAGAACAAAGACATTTAATTACAAGCATATAGGAAAACAAACCACAATAGAATAGACACAAAATAAATTGTGAGTGCTAGCGATAGCGATTTATATTAAAACTAGCGATTTAGATTAAAACTAGACTAGCATTGATCAGATCAATGTGACAGACAATATTAGATAATATCAGATATATAATGCTGATTAAATTATATTAACCAATATAAATGGCAGGCAAGAAAGAACATAGAGTTTTGAAACAAAGCTATACAGAGCTACAAACGCAATTCACTCAGGCAGACAGGAAACAACAGTGAAAACAGTGCAACACTGTGCAACAGTGAAAACGGGCTGTCCGGAAACAACTGTGTGTTCACAAGAGGTCACTTGTTCTAAAGCATTTATTAATCTTAGTTCATGTTTATAATTTACTACTTTGTTCTGTTACAAATGCTACTGAGGTTCACCAAAGTATTGTTGGGTTCACAGAACAAGCATCAATTTAACTGCTGCAATTGATTTGAAGTAGCGGAACATGAATAGTTACAAAAGGGAGGCAATTGTTAAACAAATGCTAAAACAGTCAATGTTGACCTATTTCTTTTGTCCTCAACATACAGAGTGTGAATGTCTTGTAGTTCAATGTTTTTCTCACCCCTGACCCACATTTGTGCATGCATGTACCCAGGAACATTCCTCCTAGGCTTGTTCATTTCCAACATACTGTAGCTTGTTTTTGATTTCTTGGTTCATACATGGAATTGTACTGGAATACGCTCTATGCACGAACGCTGCTGACGTATTTCCTGTAGAATCTCAGCCAGCATCTTTACTTCCGCATAGCGCGTTCTATAGCAAAATGTACTAGCGGCAAATCTTTCATAAAATAAATTTTCTCAGAAACGGAGACAACGATTTTAGAAACCGATTCGCTAGTTGGATTTCGCATGATATGAGAGAATACTCACCCTCAAAGTTGTCGATGTAGCTCGAAATATATAATTTAAAGCACTTCTCTTTCTTACTCTTAGGTGTGACAGCTAACTGCCTCACAATATTGTTAACATCTTTCACGTTAATTGCTGGAAGTTTTTGTAAACAGCGAGTGTAATTTGCCATTATCTCCACCTTATGCAAAAACGGCTTACGACGCAGAACCGGATGTAACTGGGCGGGCTGAGACAAAACGCGAAAGCGATCGTGCATAGAGCCTATTGAGTCTTTTAGGCTGACTGCTGGTGTCTCGACATGCCAAAACAAGCTGATTTATGTACAGTACAGCGCTTTTTTTTTAACAGAAATTACGATGTTTGCAGCTATTCGATTCTTAAATACTAGTGTGAATTCTTGTATTTCCTTACCAACTTGTAGCACTCTATAAAGCTGTGCTTACCAATCAATACAATGCAAGATGATTTTTAAAAAAAGGCAGAAAATGTCCCCTTTTAAAGGGAGAGTGGCTTCTTTTTACTATCTATAATCTTTAAAAATCGAGTTTATTTTATTTGTTTTTCCCATTCTGACAGTGTTCTGAATTTGTCAGAAATCTGATTACATCTGCGCTGCAGGGCTGTGATTCACCCTTCATGATATAGATTTACATCATTGAGCTGAGAGGAACTTGTTGTACTGATGTCATGTTTTAAATTAAAACTCAATCTTGATGTGATCTAAAATGGACCCCAAAGGAACTTTACATCCTTATTTTATATCTCTTCCATCTCTGGGCAAATTGCTTGTCTTTTGTTTACTTTCAGTTTACATTTGCAACTCATGAAGCATTTTTGCCTTCTATATTAGTGGGGCTTGTTAATGGAAGCTTCACTGTTGCTATTGTCTATACTGGTTTGGGATTTTGTTGAAGAATATTGTGTTTTATTACTTTCCTAAATGATCAGACTTGGAGGGACTCAAGTCATATACAGAGACCAAAATATTGTTGGCCATTTTTACACCTGGAATTTACATTGGTTCTTCACACAAGATGTGAAGAAAAGGGGAGACACTTTTTAAAGTGCTCTCTTTGGGGAAAAAACAACTTCCAAGTATAATCCAGTGAAATAATTCCATACATAATTGTGTATTGTTTTTTAAATTGGGAGGCAATCAAAAGCAAAGCAACCACAACACATCGGGTTACAGTAATAACTCAGTCCATCAAAGTGATGTGTAAGATTTTATTTTAGTATCATTATATTTCACTTACATAGCTGAATGTGGATAACAAAAAATGCATTTGCATTCATACACTTGGGGTCACATGATCCTTCAGAAATCATGATAAAATGCTAATATTTCTTATTATCAATGTTGAAAACGACTCAGGTTACTCATGTAACCATGGTTAGGAGATGCTGCGTCCCCTAGGGGTCACTATGGGGAATGCCTCCGGCATGACAGGTGTCTGAAGCATGAGTAAACAAACAATGAACTTGACATTGGCAGGCGGCATCCTATGACGTCACCAATGGTGCGACCGTGAGTATAAAAGGGCCCCTGTGAAATACGTCATCCACTTCTTTTCTGAAGGAGATGTGTGCAGGAATACCAAATGGCAAAGGGACGCAGCGTTTCAGGCCTTCTGTTCAGGAAGCCCTGAAGAGTGGAGGCCTCAAACAAGAGAACAACAACCCACAATCAGGCTATCTTGTAAGGAGGCTCACAGAGAGCCTCAAACTAACAATTGCTTTCCTAGCGGAGATCTGGGGGAGCGGAGGCCTCAATAAAATAATACCCTATAGCAAGAGGAGGCCTAGCGATGTTCACAGAAGCCAAGGAGGCTCACAAAGAGCCTAATCACTTAGCCTATGGCTGAGCTCATAGGACGAATACACAATGTCCTATGCCTGTCAAGGAAGCTACTTAACAGGGCTAGCAGCCTGACAAAATAATGGGCAGAGCTCAGAGGAGCGGTGGACTCTAATAGAACGACTCTCTATAGTGAGAGGAGGCCTAAATAGGGTCTAGTTCAAGAGCAGTGACCAAGGAGGCTCACAGAGAGCCTAACAACTTAGACCCAGGCTGAGCTCGGAGGACAGAGGCCTTACAATAACGACTCTTTCTAGAGTCCTTCCTTTCCAGAAAAGAAAAAGCTCCTTGCCTGTCTATTGTAGTCAGTCTTGCGTATGCATCATACCTAGCGCATCCCACTTCTTAGGAGAGTCAACAGCATTCCACCCAAATGCGCGTCCCACATCCCTCGAGAATAGGGACGGCACGAACAGAGCTTTTCATTGAGAAATCCTCGCAATGCGCACAAACATGCATGCTCCTCACACATGTACAAACAAACAGTCTCCTGAAGTCAAGAAAGAGGATGATGTATTTCACAGGTGCCCTTTTATACTCAGTCGCACCAGTGGTGACGTCATAGGCTGCTGCCTGCCAGTGTCAAGTTCATTGTCGTGTTTAGACTCGTGCTTTAGACACCTGTCATGCCGGAGGCATTCCCCATAGCCCCTTGGGGATGCAGCGCAACAGTTTTTTTTTATTAATAGAAAGAGCAACATTTATTTGATTTTTTTTTTTTTTTTTTTTATCAGCGAAAAACATCTTAACTGTCACATTTGATAAATTTAATCCATCCTTGCTGAATAAAAGTAAATAAAAAGTAAAAAAAAAAAAGTAAAAAAAAAAAGAATAAAATCTTTCAAATAAATCTTTTAAATGGTAGTGTGCCAAATTAGACCACCAAAAATGTGCCTTGGGTGCATTTTAACCAGGCTTGTTTTGGTGGTCTGATACACTTGCATCAAACGCATGTTTGTCCCATGTGTAAACAGAGACATAGAGTGCCTTTGCTTAAGATAGTAAGCAACACCCATGCACTCACAACATTCTAGTAATGACATCAGTAAGAAAAAACACTCAGTACATCTTATCAACCACATAGCAACATCCTGAACCACCCTGAATACCATACATTCAAACATTTACATTTGTCTTCTGTCCCCCTCTATAGATAAACCTCGGCTCTCCATCCTCATACAACCAGCTAAAGAAGCGGAAGGCTCCAGCACCTCCACCCACACCGCCCCCCAGTACACCCGAGCCAGTTATTTCCACCTCTGTGCATAATGCACCTGTGCGGGCTTCCTGCAACCCCGTGCCAGTTGAAAGGACCCTGCTGCCCTCTCCCAGAGCCTCAACTCCCGCTGATGACTCTGATCTAAGCCATAGTATTGAGGATTCAGAGCCGGCCAGGTCCATCTGCAGTAGCTCCAGCGGTGATGATGCAGCTGCAGGATCCAGTAGCAGCAGTCTTGCTGAAGAACCTATCACACATCAGGTTCATGTGATAGCTGCATACACCACATCTTCACTAGGACCTGAACCAGAGCCTGAACCAGAGTCTGAGCACAAGGAAGAAGCAGCTCCTCTCACTATTCCAGAACAAAAGCCAGGTCCAAGTTCAGAGGATCCAACACCCGAAGACCCAGTGCTAGAGATGGAGCTAAAAATGGAAGAGATGGAGAATAACCGTAATAGTGGAATAGGTAATGTAACAATCTCTGTTTCTGGAGATATCCATAAAAAAATGAATGTAAAATGCAGTACTGTAAACAGAAACTAGCCACAGAATTAGCTTGAACTTTTCCAGCATTATTATTGCTCTTTAAGCTTGCAAATTGCCGATGCTGGCATTTCAACAAGTTCCTGTTCAACACATGACCTATAAATGGAATGATAATGTTAAATTGACACCAGAAGCTGCATGTCTAAAAGTGCATGCTGAGTTTCACATCAACTCACCATCTCCTTCACTCACTCTCTCACACTAAATCAGTTTAATATTGAATCTAGAGTGTTAGAGGGGGGACAACAGGTAAACAAGACCAGTATATCGAGTTTCAGCTCCAGGCCAACTTTATAACACGTCACTGATTTCTGAGAGCACAACATACAACCCCCCAGCCAAGATATCCCTGGTAATATACAGTAAACAGTTTCCAACGTACAAATAAAGGCCAAAGTATACTTAGTTTTTTTTTTTTACACATTCAGTAAAGGATGCGTATTAGTGTTGTGTGACATAAAATTCTGTCATCAGCATAGTACGTGCACACCGTATACACACAGCCCAGATTTTTCTACCCGTGCATAGTACTCCATACACTCAGATCACACATGCGCATTGATTTTTATTTTTATTTTGTGCTACTTAGTTCTTCCACTAGTTGGCCATTGTTTAACTGTTGTAAAATTAATGTAAGAGGCGGAAAAGCAACAAAAGCACACAGAGACCGCTGACGGGGTAAGAGACACCAGCAACTCTAGTATAAAGACATTTTATCAGTCCTAACTTCTGAAAAGAAATATCACAGACACTGGTTTGTATTTTGCTGTTATGCTGTTGTTGGTGTTTCTTTGTCGGGACACAAACACTGTACACATGTTGTGTGGTATCGGTTGTTGGTATCAGAGCATTTTAATTGGTACGAGTACCAGAGCACAGTATCGGTAGTATTTAGGTTTCACAAATTTTGAATTTTATGAAAACAGCATGAAACACAACCTAGTTTATTAACATCTTGTCTATCTTTGGAAAAGTCAACTTGAACTGTAAATCCGCTGTGAATGTCCCAAGTCTTTTGAAAGATACTGCAAAAACCATATAGGTGAAGATTGTTTGCCATCTCTATTCGACATTTTAAACCTCAGAAACAATACAAACTGCATGAATATTTAATGAAATGAGTGTTGGTTAGTTTATGATTGCTTGTCTGTTGCTAAACAGCTTGACCTAACGTGAGCACCGCATTGTTTCACACGTTATACATTTAAGGGTTAATGTACTGTAGCACCTGACTTCAGGGTCGAAAGCAGTGCCATTTCAAAATAGTTGGTGTAAAATGCTGCTTAACCCAGTTGCCTTAATGGCTGAAACCCCAGAGGACAGCATAAAGGTAAAAGGCCATTTTCTCTTTCCTTGTCTCTTATTTCCACTCTTGCTGGATCAAAACACAGTGAGCCACATTTCCAGCTTCTTTTAACAAGGAATACTTTATGCAGTATATATATATATATATATTAGGGCTGGGTAAAAAATATCGATTTTCTCATTTTTACGAAACGATACCGATTCTTAAATCCCAAGAATCGATTAGTCATCCTGTTTTCAGTTGATGAATTAATGGAACATTGATGCGCACATCCCATCCAATAAATCGCAATAATCTTTGTGCTTTGTTATTATTGATATGAAACAAAGTCTCAGATTTCAAATTACGTCCATTTTCTTACGAAATTCAAAAACATAATTACCGTTTTGGCGCTGTGGCGTGAGATCGCTCTGGCTCAGCTCAAGAGAAGCAACAACGCGGAGCGTTCCTTCTCTTCCGCCTTAAAGGAGACATATCATGCTTTTAAATTGTTCCTTTTTACATATAAATCATACATTTGTAGTCTATATAAAGCGGAACTGCAATGCTTGGGTCTGAATTCCTCATTATTATAGCTCCACAGGCCCCTTTTCTACCCCTTTTCTGATGTGCGTCTGAGAGCAACTCGTTTTGGTGCGGTCTCTTTAAATACAATTGAGACACTTCATACCCCGCCCACACTCGGTTCAACTCCACCCCGTTCGGCCATTTTTGTAGTTTGATAGCAGAGATACGATTATCTAGCGGCACAGAAACTTTTTATTCACACGTTATTAACAAAATGTCAACAACGGAAGACTTGTCCAGCCAGCCTTACATGTTCGAGCCAGAGCGAGATGAAAATGAAGACGACGAACCTGTAGAACAACGTCTTCATATGGATGTATCGCAATGGTGTGTTACTGTATTTACACATGAAACTTTGGTCTTCTGACCTTTTACCACCGTGTCGATTTATTTTGATTAATATGTGCGAGGGAGAGAGAGCAAGACAGCGTCTAGTTTGGAGACGGTGAAGTCTTGTTTACACTTTCGCCTGGCTCTGAAGAGAGAGAGTGAGCGCACGCGCGACCGGGTCTCTCTCTCTGCTCGTTCTTTCAGTTAGACATGCGGCCTGTCACAAGCGTGGCAGTTCATCTACATTAAACGGTGTAATGAAGCGTGTGGGTTACTACATCCAACAACCGAACATTTTAACTTACCCTCTCGTAACTTCTGCATCCTTTAGCTTAGACTACAAAATTGCAGCGAGAAATAAAAATGGCGGATTGCTCGAAGTGGTGGGCTGGAAGTCAATGTCCTTATTTGGCAGTTCCGCTGCAAAATACTGTGACGTAATAGTTCAAAAAACGTCATAGATAACAGAAAAATCGGAACAGGTTGAAAAATATGACCAAAACAGAATATAAAGATATCAATGAAGCACCTGAAGAGAATAATTTCATATTTTCTGTACTTCTAAACACTCCAAATATACAACAAAATGCATTTAAGGGCTAAAAAAGTGCATTTGGCATGATATGTCCCCTTTAAAAACACCAGTTACTGCGCGAAATAAACACGAATGAGCATCTGAAAGTGTGTTAAAAGATAGAGTACAACTTTTCGAAGTCCGTATCATGTCACATGGAATCGCTCAATCAGTGTTTCAACCGTGGAAAGACCTAAGTAAACAATGTCATGTAACGTCACATTTACCTCAGAAAAACCATATCCAGTGACCATAAACTCGTTAGTCAGCTAGAAAAATTAACTCTAGAGAGGAGCATTTTGCTAAATATATGCACCATATTAAATAATCATTATAATTTTTATTGTTCTTCAATATTTAATGCATGTTTCAATAAATCTGGAAAGTTTTTGACAGCCACCATTTAAATTTTTATATTTTCATATAACTTTATTATTATAAAAATAAATAAAAGTGTATTTTAAGTGTTTGTATACAAATCAGTTAATTTTTACCTTCAATATTATAGTAGGCTAATGAAGCCTATAGGCTACAACTGACTCCCATAGTTTACAATAATTTTTTTCCCTTTTATTTTCCAGTTTTCCTTGAGAAAATTTACAATGTATTGTACCTGATATCCAAAATAATCGATATCGAATCGAATCGTAATCGAAATCGAATCGAATCGCAAGCTTGTGAATCGAAATCGAATCGAATTGTGAAATCTGTCAATACCCAGCCCTAATATATATATATATATATATATATATATATATATATATATATATATATATATATATACACTGTAGATATTTCACCTTTTTAATGCAAGCAGAGGAACTGTAGATAGAAAAAATAATGAAAGGATATAAATCTATATATAATTCAATTTAATAACATTGTCTAAAATATTTAGGACAGGATTAAGAAGTGAACATAGAAAAAAAAAAAAACACTTTAACACAGTAGATTTTGTAATTCATGTCCATTTCCCTTTCACTTTTGTCATGACCGGCTCAAAGCTGTGGCAAATGAATGGAGGACATAGTGAGTTGGTTTGCAAGAATGAACATTAATTAACATAAATAGAAAAATATAATAAAAACAAGAAAACATGGTCATCTGTAATGTCTGTCTGGTGCATGGATGTTAGTCTATCAAAGATAGAAAACTAAATACTAATACTAAATACTTAAACTAACAAACAAACAAAAGCCAAAATCAAACACTAATCAACCAGAAGCAAGCTCTTTCAACACTAGCAAAGCCTAAGGCTACGTTCACACTGTCAGTCCAAATCCAATTTTTGTGCATATCCGATCAGAATTAGCTAATGTGAACAGCAAGAAAATCACATGAAATGCATTTTTTTACAAATCTGTTTCAAGCTACATCCATATGTACATCCTATTCAAATCGCATTTCTGGAAATCCGTTTCAGTCTGACTGATCTGATCGGATTTCGCGTGGTTTATGTGACTTTCTCACGCCACTTAAAATGCAAATGTCAGACGTTGTTATAGGAAACATGCTAATAGTCGCTGCCAAAACAAAGCTGTGTTGTTGCAAAGTGCCAGACGAGCAGAAAATGACAATATAGTGGAGACAACAGCATGGAAAAAATCTGTGCATACCAGCCTCCGGTTCTGCCGCTGCCTCAGAAGATGCGTAGTCCAGCGCACGGCTCAATATCTCTATTGCAAACCCCACCATGTTGCGGTTGTTGTTGTTTTTGGCTTATGCCTACCAACGCAACATCATTGCCATAGAAACCAATGCAGATATTTCAGAAAACGAAAGAGCTGCATGGACACACAAATCGGATCTGAACAGTTGCGAAACACAGTGTGGACATCAATAATATTAGATCAGATTCAAATCGGATACACAAATAATAAGAATTTGGACTGACAGAGTGAACGTAGCCTAAGCTTTTATAGAGGGAAGAACAGGTGGACATCGTTCCCTTGATGAGCCTCCTAGCCACACCCACTGACCGGCCTTAGGAAAGTAGAAGACCCATCACACTTTGGCCTCTTATAGCAGGGGTTTTGTTTTTATCTGTATTGGTAAAAAGCTTTTTACCAGGTTTGATTTAGATAACAGCCAGGCCACTCAGTGGGGCGATAGAAGGGGAGTAGTACATTTATAATCGTCTTAAATCTTTCCAGCATATAGTTTACAATCTGTATGAATTTACTGTTAATAAAATGTCATTCTAATCTAAAGATCAAAAACTCCCCACTGTGGCCTTGGTACAAGCATTACTACACTGCTTTATCACTGAGCTCATTCATCACAGTAATTCAGATTATCATGTCTAATGAGCTAATATTCAAGTAATTTTTGTGGTCATTTAAATGATAGAAACCTCCATGAATTTTTGCAGATTTTGAAAGTGAGTATGCTTGACAAACGCTTTAGATTTTTTCAATTCTTAACTTCCTTTTCTTGACAGCAGGGAGCAAATTATTTAATTAAATTTATATAATATAACTTAAGTTTTTATTACCCTTTATTATATATATATATTATAGCAATGACCTACATAAACAGCAATAATCAGCAGCAGTGTAGCAGATCTATTCTGCCAAGACAAAGTAAGGGATAATGTACATCCAGCCGTTTCTTATCTGAGAATAAACCCCGACAGGGTGATGAGGACCCTGACATGAAGCGGAGGTGTCTTCCATCAGCCTGAAGGGGGTTATTCTCAGATAACAACCAGCTGGATGTACATTATCCCGCTTATTACACGGCTACTTTCCACACAAGTAAACAATTAGACACAAAATATTGATCTGAGTCTACATTTTTTATTAGCTCTTTAAACGCAAAGCTTCCGCGGAGAGAGCAGTTGCTAGCGTGGCAAGTTCAAACTAGACGGATATTTAAGGGATACGGTACAGTCATACCACTTATTACACAGAATTTCGCCATGTAAATAATTATGAGGATAAGAGATATTGATTTCAGATTAAACAGATTTCCAAATTTACAATAATCCAACATTGTACAAAACAATTGTCACAAAATGGCAGCAGCTGCGTTTGTATGAAACGAGAGAGTGAGTCCACGATACTGGATGGCATAATTAAATAACTGTACACAAAATATTGATTCGAGTTTTAATATTTTATTAGCTCACCAAAATCAAAACTTCCATGAAGAAAAAACGTTCCTTGCAAGCGTATAGTGCTGCTGACAACCTGGATGAGCCTGTTATCTGTTTTGAGCGGTTGTTATCTGGTAATAACATACCACTGGATGGCACGATTGACCAATCAGAATCAAGTATTCCACAGAGCCGTGTAATAAATACATATAACAACAGCATGGACGCGTATCCTATAGTAATTGAATGGAGCTTTTGTTCTGTTAGCTGCTGAACTGGCATTACTGAGACTGATATATTACTTACTGAATGCTGTCCCATTGCTTCTCAAAACACCCCACAAACATTGTTTCTCTTTAAACTCCTGCTGGCTTCAAGATAACCTCCACAGGAGAGGGACAAGATAATGAGTAAACATTTAGATGTCACGTCATGACTGATGTAACTCCACTCATGTTGTTCTGCTCCTTGATTTCTTCCGGTACATCCAAATGACTCATAAGCCGACTACCTCAGTCTCTGGAGTTGTGCTTTGTAAATAACATTGATAATTTATACAGGGCATTGCAAAACCCTTACCCCAATCTCCGAACACTGGCATTTTGTTCCAAAAAACTGAAACTAACTGATTGTTTAAATGTTACAATGCAGTATGTTAAAAAATAGAAAATTGATTGAACAAAAAACAGAACACTGATATGTGTTGTTTGCTTCAGTATTCAACCCAACACCCTAGTAAATGCATTTACATGCACTTTAAATGTTCACGGACTAAAAGCATTTTTTTTTTTTTTTTATGTCATGTAAACGCTTTATCTAACTGAAATCAGTCCAGATTTTGAGAAGTTGGACTAACAGACCTGAAAAGGCGATTGGAGTTCCGCTTCATCCAGCATGTATAACCAGACTACAACTGGCCATGCTGTTGAGCGCTTGCTCCAAAAGACAGAAGTGACGTGTATTTTAATGCTTCAAATATTAGTTTATGCATTGTGTTTTGTATAGACAAAGAGGCAGACAGAAACTTTATCTTAACTATACAAAATACTAATGTAGATTGATTTAAACTGTGCATGCAAACACAGTGTAATGTGGTAAGGTCACTGTTTGCAGCAATGACAGTCTTTTGTGGTACATACATAGCAGCATTGCATCTGCTGTTTTGGTGTATTTTTTGCTTATTTTGGGTATTCTTCTAGTTTGTTCAGGTCAGTCAAAAGGCATTTATACAACTGTTTCAGAAGAGCCACAGATTCTAATTTGGATGAAGATCAAGGTTTTGACTGGGCCATTTTAGGACATTCGCCTTTTTGTTCGACACGCCAGTGATACTTTGATTTTGTGTTTGGGATGATTGTCCTAGAGATGAACTTTCTAAAAAGTCATTGTTCTATTTAATAACACATCCACTCGCTGCTAATAAAAGCAGACCCACAACATGATGCTGTCACCACCATGCTTTACTCTCTGTGATGTGGCCACTGGCCAGTGATTTGAACCACGCACCCTCCAGATTTGGCTAAAAACCTTGGTGTTGTTACTTTGCAATCAGTTCACTAGTAAGCTGTTTGGATGCTTTGAATCATTCTTCAGGAGTAAATGGTACAGTTTTATGCAGGCCAGTGTTGTGCTCTTGGTATAGTTGACTAGTGCACCTTTGTGCTCAGTTATTGAACTCTGTAGCTTCTTCAACGTGATCTTTGTCCTTTCTATGTCCTTTCTTTCCTGTTTAAACAGAGAGTATTAAGCATTCACTCTTATGCAACACAGGAAATCAATGCTTAAGCAAACAGCATGTTTCAGATTTCATTCTTCTAAAGAGAAAATGCATCTTTAAAGAAATAATTATGGTTTAGGTCAGGGGTCTCCAACCTTTTTTCATTTGAGAGCTACTTTTTAAAAATGAAAGTGGACGAGAGCTACTCATGTAATACAATACTTAAATCTCTTAAATAATGTCTCATAACTCTCATATTAACAACTATCCAAACTGTTTTAGACCTAAAATAGTGTTTGTAGGCCTATATATGTCACCCTTAAATGTCAAAGAAAAGAACAGAATCAGAGATAAAAAAAAATATTAAGTTATTAAATAATAAAGCATATTATACTGTAAAAAACACATAATTATATAATTAACACATAATTATAGTTAATTTTATAGTGCATGATAACTAGAGATGAAATGGCATGAAAATTGAATTTCATGATTATAGTGACCAAAATGATCACGGTACTAATAAGTAAAAAGTACTAAGTCAAAAAGTACTAATACTACACAATAAAATCAATTCACCAAGTTTTATGTCGAAAACCAGCAAATAACAAATAAACTTAGCATCAATATGCACTTTTTGTTTACATAAACATTAAAAATGATGGCCAGATTTTAAAGGAGTTTCTTGCAACATGTTATCTACTAACATGTACAAGTTCAAATAAAGTTTTGACAAAAAAGTTTTTATAAAAAGATAAACCTCGCATAATTTTTATAAAAAGAATGAGTCAAAAAAGATAAATTACTGACATTTACAATGCACATTAGCTTATCTTTTATTATTAATAGTAAAATTCGGTCCGATTTTCCCGTGGCGTCTGTCGTTGCTATGCAACCATGCACTGCACTCTCCACAACGACAAAGATTTAATAGCTAATGGATTTCCACGACCGAAAAACGCTTGCTGTAGCTCTGCTACAAGATTTATTTACGGAGAAGAAAAAAACACCCGTAGTGTTTGGGTGCACCCCCATCCTTCATGTTGACTCGCTGTACCTGGAAAAAATCGTATGTCCCAAAGCTTGCCTACTCTTTTGCTACACACTCAAAAGTATGTACTTTTTCTTCACAAAAAGAGTACATACTTTTAGGGCGTAGTATAAGTAGGCGAATTGGGACGCAGCAATAGACAGTAAAAGAAAAAATGAGCGCGACGCTTCAATTATTTGAAATAACGAACTTGAGCGCGCAAAAGACGCGATATGTGAACGGCCCTTGGCGAGCTACCTCCAATCAGGCCACGAGCTACTGGTAGCTTGCGAGCGACGTGTTGGAGACCCCTGGTTTAGGTTATGCATACAGAGGAACTGCAAATGTCCTTTGAATATCATCAAACCAGTACTGGAAAGAGGTTCTGGCTCAATGTCTCTGTTTTCTACCCCTAAACTAACCCAGTTTATTTATTCATTGAAGTGTTTGGTAATTAGCCCAGTATTCTAATTAGGTGGATTACTCAAACGGGTGAAAAAACATTCAGGGAGTTTTTATTTACTGGAGCTGAGTGTTCTTGGACTAAAAAAAATGCTGATGTATCTGAGTAACAGACCAGCTATATGTAACAACAGAATAGGAGTGTCCCACTGCTAAAGAGCCTCATACTCACATAATTATTAACATAGACAGGTGTTAGCCATCAATTGCTAAAAGAAAAACGAGACAAACACTGAAGTCAGTTGCAATTCCTGGTTCACGCAGACTTTAATTCTTATTACAGACTGCAAAGCTGGTGAGAGAAAATACCGTGGCAAGAGCTACTGGCTATATTGAGTGTCCCAGGTCACCTCCAACCTTTCCCCTTCCTTTAGGGAGGACTTCCAAGATGCCTCTTACAATCATGTACAGATCACCCCTCAGTGTAGGTCCCATACTTTTAACTTCAGATTCTCTTTAAAGCTCTCTGCTTTTTTGTCTGACAATATTTTTTCATCAATTGTTTTTTTCTTGAGTTCGTCTCCTACAGATGTGCTGCCTCAATGTAGACCCTCACTTTTTTCCTTGTAGCTTGGTTCCTCTTTTCCATTTATAAGCTTCTCAATGTGTTTGTGATTAAATATATCCCTTTTTGTTTTTCCTTAGATGTCAACTTAGTGTGTGTCTGCACATAGTAATTCTGTGAAGACTGATCAGTGACTCATTTCCCATAAGTTCATGGTTCACACTGTCCTTGTTATAACGGGTTCAGAAGGAAGTTCTCATTTCAACACATATCATTTCCCATTTACTCTGCCTATCTTTGATGAGAGATTGATGTGATGGCAAACCACTTCATCCAGCTTGTGTTGTAAGAGGTCATATTAAACATTGTGGACTTCTGTTTGGATACAAATGAGTCATTCTCTTTAAAGAGCAGAACTCTGGTTTGCAATGTTTTCAAGTCAAGTCATCTTCATTTATATAGCGCTTTTAACAATGTAGATTGTTTCAAAGCTGCTTTGCAGAGATAAACGTATAATTTAAGGTAACAGAAATTGTTTTGGCTTTATAGCGGTTCTTTAATAAAGTTATTTTCCAGCTAAAGTTAAGATGCACCAATACTGGTATCGTGCCCGATACTGTGCTCTGATACTCGTACTCGTACTCATTAAAATGCTCCAATACTAGCAACCGATACCACGTAGCAGTGTACAGTGTTTGTGTCCAGACAAAGAAACACAGACAACAGAAAGAATAATGGGGATAAAAAAGAAGGCTATAAATTAAGTAAATGGATCTGTAAAACATGAACTGTTATGTGATTTATGTATAACTAGTGGTTCCCCACATATTATATATGCAGTTTTAACCATCCAAACCATCCAAAACACTGTTTTTTTGTTTGTTTTTTCATTTGTAGCCTTTTTTGTTTTATTGTATTTATTTGTGCTATTTGTAATTTGATTATTTGTTCTTATTTTATTACTGACAGCTTACAATGTTTTAAATGTACATTAATTAGGCTAGTATTTTTTTACTGTAATATGAAAATTGGAATAGAGAATTGTGATATTTTACTGATATCTAAACATTTGAACCACTGACCCAATCCTCACTGAGTCCTGCTGGAGTAGCTCTAAATATGTGCTGTGCAATTAAATGATAGATAAAATATGATAGAGCAATAGAATGAAGAGTAAAAGTAACAGACGCTCATTCAATACATTTTTAACATGGAAATAACTGAAGGAAATATATATGCTTAACAAATTAAGCAAACTTATATGATTCATATTCTTTTGGTTTCTCTATCCAATATTTTTAATAATGACAAATGCAGTGAAAATACAGGTATCGGTATAGGCAAGTACCAAAAATGAAAGTATCAGTATTTGACTCATCTCTCTAATTATTATAGATTTCACTGACTTTAACAAAAATAACTGTTTTGCAGAATGTGCCATGTTTGCTGTGTTCTCGCATTTACACGGCTTTGATCAGCGGATGTCGATAACGTGCCACTCCGCTGTTTTGCACATACATAGAAGTAATAATTACGAGAAATGTTCTGATTATTATGAGAACATTTCTCATTATTATGAGAAAGTGTATCGTTATTATGAGGAAGTTTCTTATTATTCTGAAATATTAAGTCGTTATTATGAGAAAGTTTCTCAATATAATGAAATACTAAGTCAAAATTATGGTAAAGTTTCTCATTTCTCATACTCAAGTGTGGTGGAAATGGGCTTCCATAGATAGGTATAGGTTTTGGGTAGTGTTAGGGAAAGGGTTAGGACTACATTTTCAGACAGGAATGTTGTTCCAGGATCAACAAAATATTTTGAGCCAGGAACATTTCTTTCTTGGCCAAATCCCGGTGACCGTTAAAATGCTGGCATTCATGTTTCGGTTTTATAGCGGCAAGTTCAAAATGTTGTGGTTACCACTATGCCAATCATTGCAATTTTTGGAGTAACTCAGAAGGATAATTTAGCTGATTCACTGCTGCATTTAAATGCAGTTGTCAGTCAAAAAAAAAAATTGCTTGTTTTTCTATTTTATTTATCTTTTGTGTGTGTATGTGTGTGCATGTGCCTGTGTGGGGCTGGATTGTGCACAGATTTTTGATTGCTGACCCAATTGAATTCTGTATTAATGCACCAAGTTGCTTGGTGACTAAACAGTCTGCAGACAGGTCAGTGAACTATATTATTTGGTATTTATTTTGATTATCACATAGATAAAGCCATTTAACAAAAGCAATACACCACTTATGGCTGTGTTACATTGATTTTATTACAGTTAGGGGTGCTTGCAACTTGCAAGGGCTTTTAGAGGCTTCAGAATGTAGCAGTATACACTAAATATTACATTATAATTAAGCAATATTTGCTTTTTCCTCTCTTTTTTTCTTCTGCAGTCTACTGCTGTGCACCTGTCTCGCTGCGCTCTGGACGCCGGTGAACTGACGTTCATCCCTTCTTCACCTTTTCTCTTTCACCTTTCGCCTTCCTCTGCCTGATGGGTTTCTGTTCATTTGCGTCTATCTTCTTCCACACTTCTTGTTGCTTGCCCGCTATGCTTAGTTCCCTAAAGCTTACAGAAAGCCAAGATGTGAGACTCAAGCACTTTTTTATTTGTCTGTAAATATACGCCTTTTTGTATTGCAACTGATTAGCTTGAGAAGTCAGATGAAGGAATGGAACCATACAGCATGGTCAGAGTTACAGTCCTGGAGCGCTGTTCTTTATTTATGTTTGTTTAACAGCTTAAATTGATGATTTTAAGATGATTTGAGGGATTAAGAATGTGATGTAATGTTCACAAGTCAATGACATTTTTCAAACCTCATGCACACAGGTGATGTACAAGAAACGAGTCTTGTTTTACATTGTTGCATGCTGGTTTGCTCTAGAAGGAAAAGGTATGTTTCTGTTTTGTTTAAACCAACATTACTAGCTCCTTTTTTCCACCATGTTTATCTTTGTGTTTATGGGTAAGTTAACCACAGATTTAGGAAGGTCAACAAGAACACAATCAATAACAAGTATGTCTTTGTTTACACTTGCTCAGCTTTAAATTAGCATGACTGCTAAGTGCTTTTTTGATTGATGGATTTGCCCCCAAATATAACTGACAAAACTTTTTCAGATTTTGTGCACTTTATGTTTGTCTTTAAGTGTCTGTGTGACATATTCTTCTTATTAAATTATTTGAGATGTGTCTGCACTTCAAAGCTTTTATAATTTAGATTACAATTAGCATATCTTGTGATGTTAGCTGTGAGGTGATTGCACTTAGAGGTTGTCATCCCATTTCATACAGGATTAGTCAGGAGTTTTATGGCATTACATGACATATGTCATTCATTATCTGTGAGGATTTTTAAGGCGGGGCCTTAGCTCAACAATTACAACATGGTTCACTGAAGTAATACCAGTACAGTAAATATAATATGGCTGGATAAGTCTCCAGGAGATATGAGAATTGACATACAGGTCAATGACATTGCACTTTTTGGTTGTATTTTTTTATTGCGTGCACTTTCAATGCACTCACAGTGTACTTACCCACAAAAGGATTGAGTAATGTAAGGTAACTACATGGGTTAAGTTAACCCCTTTACGTGCAAAGTTTGCAGACGGCCCCAGATTTTTGTTGTTCAACATTCACTGCACTTTAAAACATCACACTCTTACTTGTTTGAGACAAACTGAGTATCATTAGAAAGATTAAAGACTCCAGCTTCAATATTTGACCACTGTTTATGATAAAACTGGGTTGCAGTGACATTCATTTTTTAATTTATGTCAGGAGTGCAACATAATCAATCTGTAATTTGTTATATTTTGAATAGAATATCATCACACACGCCTGCTCCGGTTTATTTGTGTTCACATGCACTAGACAGCGTCCGTTAAGGGTCTTAGAGCAAAGTTGTGCATATTTGGAAGAATATTGATTATGACATGTTTGCAAAATATTTCATCATACAGAATATAATTTAACTATTAATTTCACGGTGAATTATGCGATCTGAAGAGCTAAAACGACGTACACAGTGTGTTGTCTGTTCTTTTCTGGGTTTTGCTGAATTAATAATAATTTAGATATTTTGCGTAAATTAATGTATATACAATTGTCCTTCATAATGAAGAAAAAGCCTTGTTAAAAGAATAGAATTCTTGAAAACTAAATAGTTTGCCGTACTATTTTATTATTATTTCCTAGGGAAAAAAGCAGTAAAGAGGTTTTGTTAAAATATTATTAACATCTGAAAACCTTTGTCACTTCACACAACTTTGAATTTGCAACTAACATGCAGAATAAAGCATAAAACAGGAAATGATAGACAGTTTGCATTTTAGCATTTCCGGTTCCATCGTCACAAAGTCAGTGTTTTTTTTTTTGAATGGGAATATGGTTAAAAACCTGAAATAAGGTCTGTGGTGATCACAAGCTCAAGATATTTTCACGTTTTATTGTACGACATAAAACGTCTCTGGTTACAAATGTAACCTAGGTTCGCTGAGAAGGGGAACGAGACACTGTGTCTGACAAGACTCTATGGAGAAACCCTCAGCGTGACCGTGGTCTGAAGCACGTGTCTAAATGCGACAATTGTATTGGCCGACGACAGTCTATGACGTCACTACCAGTGCGACCGTGAGTATAAAAGGTAGCCTGAGGAACATGTCAATCACTTCTTCTTCTGAAGGAACCATGGCAGGCACAGCGAAAGCATGGCAGCAAGACGCAGCGTCTCGTTCTCCTTCTTGGGGAACCAAGGTTACATTTGTAACCCAAGACATTCCCTTTCGAATGATAAGACGCTATGGGGAACAAATACCCACACTGCCATGCTGAGCGGAATGCTCTCCTTCCTCACTAGCCGCGTTTCCATTACCCTTCAAATTGCACAAATTGAAATTGCGAATTGAAAATACGCCCAATGGAAACACGTCAATTTCGCAAAAACTCCCATTTATCGCAAAAAAGTATTTACGCTCGCATGAGGTGGTGTTTCAGGCAATTCGAAAAAAAAGGAATATTTGGCAAAACTGCAATGGAAACAGTTTTTGCGCATTTACAGTCACCTGACTTAGAAGGCGCGGTGTGTTTGGACAGAATACGAGACAGAGTTCTTTATTAAATTCATAAAAGACAAAAGAATGACAGAAATACTGGATTCTAAACCTCATAGAGGTGCCACAATCAAGACCTCGGAGCAGAAATGATTGAGAAAAACCCAGAAACACCTCATATGTGCCGCTCACAGTATAAGGGTCTTTCCTTGCCATTAATGCTTGGATAACACGCCTACGTTTCCTTCCATTAATAATAATAATGTCTAGTGCGGTACGTGGCTGTGATATATATAAACTTACCAACGTCCGTTGCCATGATTTTTGGAATGACTTATCGCGAGAGGAAAAAATTACCTTGTAGTCGCATAACATCAGTTAATGGAAACACCATCCTTTCGCAATAGTTTTTTATTGATATTTAGAAAAAATTTTTAAAAGTTTTGCGCAAATCTTTAATGGAAACACGCCTACTGTCAGAGTCAGATTCCCCAAAGGCACCGGCAAGCTCTCAGCCAAACCGTTGGAGGAGACGGTTTAATTTTTTACCGAGAACCGTTACACCCCTAGTATGAACCTAATGCTCATTCTGAATATTGTAGATTTGTAAGGATTTTCTTAAATTCTGTAGTCAGTGTGAGTCACATTACAGGACATTACATAACTACAATTTATTATAAGCCATTGCTTTGTGCTATTCATTTCTTGGTAACTAAGAAATTGAATTAAATGCTTCTTATGGCTCCTGTTGCAAGTATGCATCTAATGCCAGATTGCTCTGGAAATAAACCAAAGATTGAATACAGAGGAACACCACTATGATTTGTCACCTGGGAAGATCTTGTGTGGTTTGCCACAACGCACGTTGGCTTGTTGGTAAGATCTTTGCATGGTTGTGTTTGTAATCAAGATTTCAACAATATCAGACTTAGTAGTGTGGCTCTGATTTCAAGAAAATGTCTAATTTTGTGGATTTGACAGTGTTTACTCATGACATAAGATGCCATGTGCCACTAATCGATAGTGTGTGTGTGCGTGTGTGTGTGCGCGTGTGTGTGTGTGTGTGTGTGTGTGTGTGTGTGTGTGTGCGCGTGTGTGTGTGCGCGTGTGTGTGTGCACGTAAACTCTCTCTGTGGTTGCAGCTGGCGTATATATGAGCTCTGCTGGGAAAGGGTTGGGAAAGAGCTTGTGAGTCACAATGAATCCAGGAACAGGCCTCTCTTCAACTTAACTACCAAACCTGAACACATACACACACTTTCACAACACACCAAGTTCATCCTGAGGTTCCTCAATTAAAACCTCCCTCATCTCTTCTGTCTGTTTTTAATATCCTGAAAAAGGCATCTGCATTTATTGTAATAACAGGTGATTATGTGAGAGATTTTAGGGTTTAGAGAATGAGAGAGAAATCAATGCGCTAAAGTCATAAAGGAACAGCAGAGAGAGAGAGCAGTTTGAAGAATAGGACAGTGTTGGAACACACATATTTGCACAAGCGGTTTCTAGAGAACAAGCGAGTTATGTTTGGTTTGTTATGTTTGGCGTTAATCCATGACCCACATTCCATTTGATTTTATTCACCGTCTCATTTTTTATATACAAGAAACAGAGAAAATACAGATCACATTTGTTTAGGCCTAAAAAGAGCAACCAAATTATTTTGGTTTTGTGTTTGTCTTTGCAAAACTTTAAGGAGCTGAGTTGTTCTAAGTGGTTTTTCCATAGATATGGCTCATTCAAAGTCTATTTTTTTTGTCCGTTTTATAGTCTAAGTAATGAAAAAAAAAAAAAAAAAACAGTGCACTGCTTTATCTGTTCCCATGAAACTTTAATAAACTGCAAATATTTGACCAAACAAGGTCTTTTACATTCTCAAAGCAAATCCTTACACCTGATAAAAGACAAGTGCCATTAGCTAACTAACCAATTATTCAATAAGCAAAAAGAAGACATCAAACAATCATTGTAATGAATGACATCCAAAAATAAACAAATGCAATTCAAACAACAACCCAACATTTTATTGTCTACCAGTCCATTCACATAACCAATTGCACACATCTTAACAAGCTTCAACAAGTGATCCAGGACCACCGCGTTGCCCAACTGACAAGAGCTGCCATTTCTGTTCCATATAAAAAACATCAAACTCAAAACGCGTTTTTGTAGTTTCATTTTCAAAAACTTGCACTTTGAAACCTGTTTTCAAAAGTTTGCATTTTCAGACCACCAAAACGTTGTTGTGTAAATGAACGCACAAAACCCTGAGCTGTGCGGCACAGATTTTATCAGCTCAGAGCAATATTAAACAGCACAGCACGAGCTCTGAACAGGTTTACTCGCAAGCCGATCTCGATCACGCAACACCGTTATTACACAGCGCTGGGAGATCCAGTGAGAAAGCATTTGAATGCGGCGCAGTATTAATTACATCGCTGCAAGATCTAGTGAGAAGCATTCAAATTTGGCTCAGATTTCTCTGTTGTAAACCATAGATATCAGATCAAACAGCGCTGACGTGGAAACCAGGAGAAACATTGTGCCATAAACAAACAAGTTATAAAAGGCTTTTCGGTCCACAAATAACCAGCATTCACCATGGATTTAATGTAGTAATGTTAACTGTAACCATGGGATTGTGGCTGAAATATTTGAATGTTTTTACATTATTTATTACAGGGTTCGTACAACCTTTTGAGAGTGAAATTCAAGCACTTGTTTCAGAGACGTCTAAATGCTTCACACCATTTCCAGCTCTTCAAAGCTCTAAATATTAACATAACAACTCTCTTTAACAGAGAGTACTTGCACGTTTTGCACTAATTCTGTTCTTTTGGTTTTGGACTTGATGAAGCATGTTACATAATTAACCCAATTGGAAGTACTGACCCATTATGGCATGGTTCCCTCAATCCAGCCCTGGAGGCCCTATGCCCTGCAGAGTTTAGCTCAAACCCTGATCAAATTTCTAGTGGCTGTGTCTGAAAGCTTAGGCAGCTGAATTGTTGCCTCGTTGCCCTATCAGGCAATTACTTCGCAGGTAGCATTTGCGCACAAAGGTACCTTACAAAACTTATTTCGAACAGGCTTTGGATGCTTCAATCTAATGATCGAAGAAAATAAAGTGAGTTTTGGTGACAACAAATATTTAATTACTACAATACTAATTCTCTCTAGAAATGACTGTTGAAAGTCGAAATTGTTTGAAGTTGGTCAAAAACATACATTTACACAAACTAACTACCAATCGCAAATTTCAGACGCCATGATCAGATGAAGGTATCTCAGTAGACAGGATGTGTCTCGATCATTAGTTTCAGACACGCCTTGTTGCCTTCCTGCCTCCATATGCTAACTGTGGAGGTGGCATTTTTCAGCTTTTGGGCACAGCCAATAACTCTGAATGTCTTGATTAGCTTGTTTAACTTTGCCGGGCAGTGGCCATTCAGGACCAGATTTGAGGAATTCTGCATTATGACTGAGACATTTTATCTCCCTTTCAGCCTGGCAGCATTCAGCTCACGAGTCTTCATCAGAGAGGGTGGCAGAGCAGGAAGTGGAAACGGTGTCCGTGGCGAGCAGTGAGAGTTTTGCAGACCAGGGCTATGCGGCATCAGAGGGCATGGCCGAAGAGTCCGGCCTAGTCTCTCCCTCTGAAAGGGTACAATCTATGTCACCTGTGGACATCATGTCTCTAAACAGTGGCTCAGCTCTGCCTGCAAAGTCCAAAGACTCTTCCAGTGACAGCGATGAGGGCTGTGCGACCTGGGGTTCCAGAAAAAGGTATGCACATGTACACGTTTACTCTAGCTATAGACCACCACAACAAACAAAAGCCTCTGGCACATGCCTGTTCACACCAACACGAATGTTTGGTTAAAAAAATATTGGTCTGATTGTGCAATGTCAATCTTTGACAGTAGGTGACGCTTATAGAAAAGCAAAAATGCCTAAATGGTTGGCCAGTATCTTCATAGTTCGATTGACAAGATATTAGAACGCTTCTCCATAAATAAATTTGGTCTGAACAGACACATCAACAGTGGTTTTAAAATTAATGTTTAGCGCACCAAATATCACACAATGTCTTTATATGTGTATTTTTGAAAATCTCTGTAATTCGTTCCCCTTAAAAATTCAGCTAAATCCATTTTTTTGCTACTCCAAGATGGTCTACCTCTGCAGACATTTTGCATGGGAGGAAAAAAATGTATTCTACGATGCATCATGATTCTCTCTTAAAGGTGCCTTGTGTCAAAAAAAATACATTCATACTGCACATTCCATACCAGATGGGGGCAGTATACCTCCAGAAAGTGAGTTGGTCTACTCTAGAGTATGAATATGACATCTTCAAGCTACTCCCCTTCACCTTTACCAGTGAATATGTTCATATTCGTTTTGTTCATATTACATTTTTATTGTTAGTTTGAATTACATTAATTTGACAGACAGCATTCGCTGATGTTGACCAAGCTAGCGCCAACGTAACCAGAGCTTCCAACTCTCTCGCATTCACCGTGAGACTCACGCAATTGACACTTTTCACACGCTCTCACACCACACATCCATTTTCTCACGCACAGAAAAATCGCGAAGCAAAGAGGACACGGAGACCGACAGACTAGACAGACAGAGCAGGTTAGTTATGATATAAAAAAAAAATCTCAGCTCTCAGATTCTGTCAATTTTATTACGCAATTCAAACAATACCGTTTTGGCGCTTGTAAATGTTACACGACAGATCCCTAGCGCACGTGAACCGATCATCTCTACTAATAGTAAAAAAACACGAACACTGTTAAAAGATACAGTAGGCTACAACTTACCAAAATGTATTCCTCATACATAATATCGACCAATCAGTGTTTTTTATCAGCGTGAAGAGGTCAATAACACAGTTGGAGAACAATTATGTCAGATTTACCTCAGGAAAGCCATTTAATAAACATAATATAGGTCACGTAAGTTAGTTGGCAAGAAAAAAAGAGCTATAGAGATTGTGCTATATATGTGTACTATTACAATACTATATTTATGTACGTTATATATACGTTTATCGAACAGCCTTCAATACATTTCTATGTTATAACTTCCCGAAAAAACTACACAAACATATAAAACAAACTTCTAACGAAATACTAACAGCATCTTACTTACCAATCCAAAAGAAATGTTGCAAGTTCAGAGTCGAACCTCATTTCTTTCATGTCCATTAGTTGTCTCCAGCGATGAAAAGCAGTGCCAATGTTTACTCTGGTTCTGTTCCTTTTTTTTATCAGATTTTATTTGAATGTAGTAGTGGACAGTAGGCTACTTTCCACACGATTGACATCAGGTTCAAGTACGCCCACAAGCCGTGCGAGTTATTCGTGTATTGCATGTTTGACTGGTGGTTATGTTGCCCGCATACCGCCTCCCATGGCCGAAACTGGTATTACGACACCTGTCGGGCCGTGGCTAGTAATGCTAATGCTAATTCAGGTTGATATCTCTGCAGCACTATAACTTGTCATTTTTTTAATGACATCATTGCCCTTATTTCTTCTCATTCTTTTGATGCGTGTAGCTCATTTTTTGGATATTTTTACCTCAATTCTGACACATGGCACCTTTAAATGATTCTGAGTTTCAACAAATTTTCAGAATCGATTCTGAGTTTCCTTTTTAACCACAGATGCATGATGGCACTCTTCATGATGGCCAAATTCTGCTTGCTTCCAATTTCACATGGACACACACACACAAACCCTCAAACCTTACATATACTAATCTTCTATAACGTTTGAAAAGGTTGAAGTGAATTACAAGGGCAATTGTGAGCTTCACTGCATAGGAGGGTGAACAACTATGCTTGATGTTACGCTTACAATTTGGTATTTCAGCATTTTCCCCTAAAAATTCTCTACAAAGGCATCATTTATGCCATTTAGAATGTAGCAGGTCTAGATATTTAATACAAGAAACTCACTACCTGACAGACAGCTGCTTTCAAATACTCGCGTACGCTTTGTGAAGATCGCTCGCGGCATGCGGCTATGTGCGAATCCCGTGTATGTGGTTAAATGCACTTGCATCTCAACATGCTTTTATGATGCAAAATTAATGTAAACAGTCAGTTATACCATATACTGATTGGCTTCATCACTGTCTCCTCTCCACCAGTAAGCTGGTGTGTGGTGGGTGTACTGGCGCAATATGGCTGCCGTCGCATCATCCAGGTGGATGCTGCACATTGGTGGTGGTTGAGGAGATTCCCCCTTCTATGTAAAGCGCTTTGAGTGCAGAGAAAAGCGCTATATAAATGTAAGGAATTATTATTATTATTATTAGTTATGACTTGAGCGATTAAGCTGACTGGACAAAACCTCTGATATAAATTGTTTTGGAATCGTATTGTGACTCCAAGAATTGGAATCGGATCGGTTCGTGAGGTGCCTAAAGATTCACACCCCTAGTAGGTATGGCCCTCCTCTACCTCCTGGTACTATAGTTTGGCTGGTCAACCATCTAAACCAGCTTGGACTAGCCAACAAGTAGTTTGAACAATTGTTCCATGTTCCAAAAACCAGCTACCACCGTAGAAATTAAATGGCAATTTTGACCCATTTTGCTAATTGAAATTTGCTCCCTTTATTCCAAGTGAAATAGGATATTCGATGAGAAAAGTGGGTGCTCCAAACCAGATTCAAACCAGTCTAGAATGCAAGTGTTTATTAGTAGCATGAAACAATTAGTTTAATTATTTATTACTGTTTCAGATATGTTTAGTCATATTCACCACACCTGATCACACATTGTTTGAACTCCATAAGATCAATACATTCATTAGACTTTTATTTCTCCGCTGGACAGGAATCAACAGCTCTCCCAATTAGAGTGGAGACAGTGCAAAGGATTTATCTCTCTCATTCTCTCTGTTTACCACCATCAATTCATTCCCACATTTCAGCCAGTCTCACGCTTATCCTTTTCCAGCCAGCCAGTGTTCCTCCAGGGCTGACTGAGAAGTCTGGCTTTTTAAAACTTTGCTTTATGGAGCTGAAAGTGCTGACTACTCCAGATGTATGTGTACGGATTCTCCGCCAAAGCCTGCAGCCTCACCTCAAGCTCCTCGCTCCGGCTCTGTCTTCACTATAAGACTTAGTTTTTCCACTCGTCATCTGTAAAAGCAGCCATTTCCAAGGGTGTTAAAACACAATTTTTTTTAGGCTTGTGTTCATGTGAATAAGCACAGGATAAAGAGTTACAACTCCCATCTTATACTGTAATGCCTTGTATGTGTTATGTGTTAGTTTCATCCAGTTGATATTGAACACTGACTCAAACCTTGCATGTAAGACTTGCATGCTACACCGGAGGCACAAAATAAACTTAATAACTAGAAAAATATGCAAGTTATTATTATTATTATACAAAAATGCAGTATTACCTTAAAGAGTATCGTGATACTAGGGACAGCTTTACTAAATTTGTAGTTGCTTGTTACAAATACACAACCAGCTGAGATGATTTATTGATTTCTCAGTAGTGGAAATATTCAGCGAGGACAGCAGTCAATCAAGAGACAAAATGGATATGAAGAAGATCCAGAGATTACCGCACAGATACACCTCACCCTGGCCAATCTAGATGCAAATCTGGCAGGTAAATTACTCATGGATAAACTGTGCTTCCTCATTAATACTTTAAAGGGTCATGAAATATCCCCTGTTAGTTTTCACCATAGTTTTGAAAAATACTACAACATTGAGTGTGGTAAGCTGCGGAGTGGAGGGTGAATACAGGCAACACAACAGTGTCTTTTTTCACTCTCGTAGAGCTGATTCCGACAAATGCATGCTGCAATTCACCATTACATGCAACAAAATGAACCAATATACAGCCATAATTTAATGCACAAATGAATGCACAGCTGTTTACATTTGTACTCTGCATTGAAGTCTCATGAATAATTATGAAATACTGGTGAGTCATCCTGTGATGTTGACACAATGAAGATTTTAAAACAAAAATGTTGCAAAAAAAGCTTAAAATGAACCAATTTACTTAATCTACTTTAGTGTTTCATGATCCTTTAAAAAATCTTCCTGTTTTCTTCTTTCAGTTATTCATTCTGTGAATTCCTAGGAATTAATTTAGGTAAACATGTTTCCTGGCAGTTTAGTTACGGCCATACCAATAACACTGTTAGCCCTATAAATTACTAATTTATATACTAACTGTGTTTTTCTTGCATATTAGACATTAATCACTCTGGAGGAGCATCTGTGTTTGTGGATGATGAAATACCTGTGTCCATTGTTGACATGGACATTCCAGTTACAACCATTGATGATGTTCTTGATGATGACCGGTTCAGCATGAGCGAGTATGAGGCAGAATTGTTGAGCAGCACGCAAAACATCACCAGCCAATCGTGTACACCATGTGAAGCTATCCAAAACAAAAACAACAATGCCTGCCTAACAGAGGAGAAACACAGAAATCCATCTCCAGACATAGAGAAGCAGTCAGAAGTGACTACACTCACAGTTATTGAGAAAACCACAAGTCCATCTCTATCCAATGAGAAGTTATCACAAGATGCTAAGCGCATAGACAATATGGAACAGAAGGCAGCCCTTTGCTCAGAGACTAAGAGTAAAGCTGAAACTGAAGAACTAAAGAGTCAGAAAAACATTGTATCACAGAAACCTCAAAGTTTTGTAAGTCCTGCTGTTCAAACCGTTCAAAAGGTTCCTGATGAGAGACTAAAATCTGCACCTATGGTCCAAAAGTTCAGAACAGAGACTGCTTATGAGGACAGGGCACCTATTAACAGAGTCCTAACAACTCAGGGTAAGATAACCCAAAGTTCGGTCTCTCGATTTGGAATGAAAACCTTCACAGTCATCCCTCCAAAACCGGCTGTGTCCCAGACCAAACCTACAGGATCTCTAGTCCTAGGCGCCATTAAGATTGATGAACAGGGCAACATGGTTACAGGGAAACAGATTTCCACTGGCCCACCAAAAAACGGCAATCTCGACGTGGATACTCATGCAGAAAAATCCCCATTGGACAAAGCCAAAGCCTTTTGGAGCACTGCAGAGAAGCAAGAACAATCAACTGCGACCAACCAAGGACCCATAGTAAACAATAGAGATACTGATGTGTTCAAACCCTTGATTGTGTCTGGAGTCTCTAAACTTTCACTGAAAACACATCCTGAGGAAACACACAAAGAGATCATTATATTGGAAAGGAAGTCCATATCTGTAGTGGGAAGTAAGCCTTCATTCCCAGAACCTCCAGAGAATCACTCTTTCACAGCTGAAAGGCGTGATCTTTCTTTTCTTATACCCTCCAGAAGAACCTCCAGCCAATACGTAGCTTCTGCCATTGCTAAAAACAATAGCATTCCCAATACTAAAGTAGTTAACATGCAGCCGCCATCAGAGTCCATTGTTGGTGTCAAAAAACCTGTCAATCTGTTTAATAATGAGGTTAGACCTACAAACATACACAAACCTACTACCACTTTCAAGCCCACTGAAAATCCTCCTTTTGGACATCCTAAATGCCTGCAAAGTTACCCTAGTCATGTTGCAGAAAAACCAGCAAGTTCTGAGAGGATATGCAGTATTGAAAAAGGCACTCTGCATGGGGAAGACTCTCTCAAATCTCTGGACTCACATCCCTTAAATAACAAAATCCTGCCCTCAACACATGTGTCTGCTCACATTAAACACATGGAATCTTCCTCTGAAGAAGCCACATCAATCAATAAGTTCCCAGACACATCCTCTGCTCGAAAGACGCCAACAGACACCACACATCCACAACTTACAAAGAAGCCAGAGTTATACAAATCTGAGATTCCATCTGAACCAGACATGGGTAACATATTTGGACCAGTTAAGAAGTTTAAGCCTGTTATTTTTAAGTCTGTCCAAAAGGAAACTTCTATCCATAGCTCTCTAATGGAGTCCATTCAGTCTGGAGAGGGCATTGAACGCCTCAAAAAGGTAAACTATGAGTCACAGCATGAAAGTATGTTTATCAGCTTTCTAGAACATCCTATTATGCTAGGATTCTTAAAGATAATTTAATTATAGTATAATATAAAATCATTGTATTACTTTTCACATTGTCCAGGTATCTGACATGTCTACCAGCTGCACAGTTAAGAAGCCATCTTACAATGATGCAGAGAATGAGCGTTCTGCACTTTTTTCAGCAATAAGAGCTTCAAGCAACTCTGCCAGACTGAAGAAGGTAAGCTAAATATTAGTATGATTTAAGGCACAGTCACATAAGCAAAATGTAATGGGCAAAAAGGTATTGCCATTGTCAATAGTGTAGCAATGCCCTAAATACAGCTCAAAGCAGAAGTCACTTTCAAACTAAAAAGCCTTCTGTTGGTCAACATGGCAAATTTGGTGACCATCTTTATCCCAATGTGAAGTTTTTGTGAGAATTTTTCAGCATCACACAAAATTCCTGACCGCGCTGATTCCTATTGGAATGGCTGGGTTTCATCCTCTAAATTTTTCTAAGCAACAGTAAATATGTCCATACCTTTACATGACTTAGTGTTACACAATTAAAGTGAGGACACATCAGCAAAATTTCACTTTAAAACTAAGCAGCTTTCTGTTGGTCTCCTATTAAGATAAAAAAAAAAAATTCAACCGTAAAATTTTGACATGGAACTTTAAATGTTACCACAACTTTACACGACGAACAATCTCAATATTCGAATTTCTCTTCCACTAAAAGTCCATCAGGCGACATTTTTTATTGTACAGATTCCTGTTAAGATTACTACGATTTTGTCCAAAAAATTATGTAAAGCAAAGGTAAATGACCATGCCTTAAGCCCGGGACGCCAAAGAACTAGCGCTCATGAAAGCCGACTGTGTTGTCGCCTCGCGTCGCCTGCGTCGGGGGAAAAGCTGCACTTGAACACACCGAGAGAACTACTGCCGACTGTCAGCTAGAATGCGTGTTCTGCGCCTGCGTGTAAATGTGACAACTGTCTATTTCTGTCTATTTCTGCAGAGATAGTATCTATATTCGTCATTCAAAAAGGGAAACCGCCACTGCAGATACACAAACCATAAACAAAGCAGTGCGTGCTTACCGTTTTGAATATCAATCCTGCTAAACACTTTCTTTATTTCACTCCGCTCATGTTAATATTGAAATATTCGCCAAGGAACACTCAGGTAAGATGATGTAACATTAGAACAGCCTTCTATCTGTACCGTTTTGACTTCTTTGCTCACTGTTTTGCTATTATTTCTGTGCACTGACTCGTTCACTAAGTTGAACAGCCAATCAGAATTCTCTCCTTCACCGATGGCCCGACGCTGATTCAACATGTCAAATCGGCCGAAAAAAAGCAGACGAGGACCAATTTCTGCCGATGGTGCGTAACACACTGAGAAAACTTAGTCGTCCGACGCACAAAAACTGCCCGACGGCCGTCTGTCGACTTGGTGTGTCCCGGGCTTTAGACAGCTTCATAGATTACATTTCTGGGGGTCGCCAATCACTGTACTGCAACATTAGAACCAATTGGGAGATAAAGTTTTTTCAAAAAACGAAATTGATTTACATGCAGCCTGGTTGTGATTGTCAGTTAACTATAAATATCACGTCATTGTTGTGCTTCTAGATCAAATCAGGAGCAGCTAAGGAGTTGGAGCAGCTCAGGAAGGTTGAGGAGGACAGAAAAGTCCAGAGAGATGTTATCTCGCCTCCTCCCACTTCTCCTCTTGCTTTTGTGCCACCCCCACCTCCAGCTTTCAGTCCTCCACCACCTCCCCCTTCAGCTCCAGCCAAGCCCCCTCTAGTGCTGCCTGCTGGAGGAAACCCAGAGGCGGCCCGAGAGGCTCTTCTGGATGCCATTCGCTCAGGCTCTGGGGCTCAACGTCTTAGGAAGGTAAGAGGCTCATTATTGGCCTCACTTATGAGATTTGAGTTAGATTTACTACATTTGGTATTTTACTATTCTTCCATAAAATTATAGAAAACACAACAGGAATCAGCATACAAAAATCACAATAATTATGATAAACAAAAATACATTTTAGCTAACTATTGAAAAACCATGTGGAGGAATATCTTTGCTATACATTTGCTAATTTGATTAAAAGTGACAGTAAAGACATTTATGTTATATAAGATTTCTATTTCAAATACATGCTGTACTTGTGTACTTTCTATTCATTAAAGCATCCTGAAAAATTGGTTTCCATAAAAATATTACGCAGCACACCTGTTTTCAATATTGATAATAATTAGAAATGTTTCCTGAGCACCAAATCAGCATATTAGAATGATGACTGGCGAAACGGCTGCTATTTTATTTTATTTTTTTAATTGCTATAATATTTCATATTAGTGTTTTTACTGTATTTTTGATCAAATAAATGCAGCCTTGGTGCACATAAAGAGAAGTGTGTTTTAAAAAATGCTAGAATGTAAAAATTAAATTGTTGAAAAAAAAAAAAGAATGCTGTTACTACTGTATAGTACATAAAAGCTACTGCAGAGCAGTGCTGATGATTGGAAAAGAAGGCAAGACTCGGCTCAATGGTCAGATGTCCATCAAGCGCATGTTTACATAAGCCCTATTTGGACGGGATTAACTTTACAAGGTTAGATGGAGTAATGTATTTTTACCACAGGACGTCCGTAATATTAATGGCCAATTCGCACAGGATAAGATATCTCAGTAAAACTAGCAGAAGTGGGAGGGGTAAATCGATTTGCGCATCGCCGTCACCCTCATGTCGTAATGTGTGTATTACGTTGCTTCCTGATATCACGTGTGCAAACACATATAACCTATATTTATATATACAGTGAGGAAAATAAGTATTTGAACACCCTGCTATTTTGCAAGTTCTCCCACTTAGAAATCATGGAGGGGTCTGAAATTGTCATCGTAGGTGCATGTCCACTGTGAGAGACATAATCTAAAAAAAAAAATCCAGAAATCACAATGTATGATTTTTTTAACTATTTATTTGTATGATACAGCTGCAAATAAGTATTTGAACACCTGAGAAAATCAATGTTAATATTTGGTACAGTAGCCTTTGTTTGCAATTACAGAGGTCAAACGTTTCCTGTAGTTTTTCACCAGATTTGCACACACTGCAGGAGGGATTTTGACCCACTCCTCCACACAGATCTTCTCTAGATCAGTCAGGTTTCTGGGCTGTCGCTGAGAAACACGGAGTTTGAGCTCCCTCCAAAGATTCTCTATTGGGTTTAGGTCTGGAGACTGGCTAGGCCACGCCAGAACCTTGATATGCTTCTTACAGAGCCACTCCTTGGTTATCCTGGCTATGTGCTTCGGGTCATTGTCATGTTGGAAGACCCAGCCTCGACCCATCTTCAATGCTCTAACTGAGGGAAGGAGGTTGTTCCCCAAAATCTCGCAATACATGGCCCCGGTCATCCTCTCCTTAATACAGTGCAGTCGCCCTGTCCCATGTGCAGAAAAACACCCCCAAAGCATGATGCTACCACCCCCATGCTTCACAGTAGGGATGGTGTTCTTGGGATGGTACTCATCATTCTTCTTCCTCCAAACACGTTTAGTGGAATTATGACCAAAAAGTTCTATTTTGGTCTCATCTGACCACATGACTTTCTCCCATGACTCCTCTGGATCATCCAAATGGTCATTGGCAAACTTAAGACGGGCCTTGACATGTGCTGGTTTAAGCAGGGGAACCTTCCGTGCCATGCATGATTTCAAACCATGACGTCTTAGTGTATTACCAACAGTAACCTTGGAAACGGTGGTCCCAGCTCTTTTCAGGTCATTGACCAGCTCCTCCCGTGTAGTTCTGGGCTGATTTCTCACCTTTCTTAGGATCATTGAGACCCCACGAGGTGAGATCTTGTATGGAGCCCCAGTCCGAGGGAGATTGACAGTCATGTTTAGCTTCTTCCATTTTCTAATGATTGCTCCAACAGCGACCTTTTTTCACCAAGCTGCTTGGCAATTTCCCCGTAGCCCTTTCCATCCTTGTGGAGGTGTACAATTTTGTCTCTAGTGTCTTTGGACAGCTCTTTGGTCTTGGCCATGTTAGTAGTTGGATTCTTACTGATTGTATGGGGTGGACAGGTGTCTTTATGCAGCTAACGACCTCAGACAGCAGGGCTCTACAGTGCGAGTAATTCACTCGCATTTGCGCCTAAAAATAGTTATGTGCGAACTTGAAAAATAATTTACGAGCACGGTGCGCGAGTGACGGGCTGTTCTCAATACACTGAAGACAACAGCGCGATGAAGCGAAGCATACCACTGATTTCACATGGAAAGCAAGCAAGAGGACGGGGTCGCAACTGCGTGATGTGAACATTTGATGACGCGCTTAACTTTATTCAAATGGGAGCGACGATTCGCAACCATTGAGCCAATCACTGAAATAGTGTGGGAATGTGCGGGAACTGCTGGATTTTAAGTGAGAGAGTCCTCCCAACAGTGCTAAAAAATAAACGCGTGAGAGGGTGTTATTGGCTATATGTCATGTTATAGCCAGATATGATGACGCTACTGCAACACGCATCACGACAGATGAGCGATCCATTCATCAAGCTAACGCGCAAACTGCCGCGAATTAAAGTGAAAGTAAGTCGTAGACGCTCATCACATAATCATATTCATTAATAGTAAAGAAACGAAATGATATTAGGCTAAAGGTTACCAGTGCTGCTGTCGCTCTCTCCTATCGCTGATTTTGAAATGAGCTTATGATGATCAATAAAATGCTGGTCATATCTGTTGCTTTTGGTGACGTGAACTAGGCCTACATTAAATCTGCATATAACGCGGGAATAGAAGATCCGATTTAGTTTTGCGAAAACACACAATGTGACTAGGTGTAAATTGAATCGTTTTGATCAGTAAAAACGCATGAAATCGTTTTGATCAGTAAAAACGTATGCAGTGACCAGGTGTAAACAGGCCGCTACACCATAAAAAAGTAAAGTAAACACTTAGTGAGCTAGATACGCAACACAGTATGAAGCCTATAGTCATTATCTCAAAAGACCAAGTGCAAAAAAAAACAAAATAATGAACTCCCGCACACTATCAGTAGGCCTACTTGCAAATGAGTATCAATTTTATTAGCAACCCACCAAATTTTATTTTAATTTTGTCCCACCAAAAGACCAAGTGCATAAACTGAAGTTACGACCAAAACAGGAAGGACAGGAAGACGACAAAAACTCATTTTTGATGTAACTTAATATAGGCTACTGCAAGTACTGCAAAGGAAAAAAGCAAGCAGGCATTTGTTTTGTTTTTAGCACTTTATACTTTATTGAGGTGTTCATTCTTTTTATATATTTTGAAGTAGGTTAAAATAATAATTGCATAATTATTAAACAGGTAACGTTAGTTCACCCAAAATAGAAAATTCTGTCATTTATTACTCTCCATCATGTCGTTCCAAACCCGTAAGACTTTCACTCATCTTCGGAACACAAATGAAGAACTTTTTGATGAAATTGAGAGATTTCTTTCCCTCCATTGACAGCCTACACAACTACCACTTTGATGCTTCGAAAAACGTTCATAAAAAGATCATAAAACTAATCCATATGAATTGAGCAGTTTAATCAACTTTTTTCACTGTGCTCCTATATTTCTTTGTGTGCTCCTAAATTTTTTCATTTAGGAGCACATGTACTCCTTGGGAAAAAAGTTAGCGTAGAGCCCTGGACAGGTGCATCTAATTTAGGATAATAAATGGAGTGGAGGTGGACATTTTAAAGGCAGACTAACAGGTCTTTGAGGGTCAGAATTCTAGCTGATAGACAGGTGTTCAAATACTTATTTGCAGCTGTATCATACAAATAAATGGTTAAAAAATCATATATTGTGATTTCTGGATTTTGTTTTTTTAGATTATGTCTCTCACAGTGGACATGCACCTACGATGACAATTTCAGACCCCTCCATGATTTCCATGTGGGAGAACTTGGAAAATAGCAGGGTGTTCAAATACTTATTTTCCTCACTGTATATAAAAAAGTTATGCCCGGTCGAACGATGTATTAATTAACTTCAGATTGGATTGTGTTGGTAATAGGCACTTACCTAACGCTAAAAGATGTTTCGTGCCTCTAACAAGTGATTCTTCTTTCTGATCTGAATGGTATGTGGAAAAACACCTGAGTTTTGCCAGACTTCTCCCAGCGTCTAGAACGCAACTAAATACTTTTTCAAGCGTCTCCATACTTGAAAAAATGCGGAAAACTACTTTTAAACACGAAATGTTTACGTACATATTTACAGCGGGTCTATTCGCACGGGATTAGTATTACCTGAGGTAATTTTTCCGGACCTTTTTACTGAAGGTAAAAGTCGCCGTAATCTTTACTGGCATTCTCCGTAATGATTACTGAGATGACGCATTCGGACGAGACTAAAATCACAGAGAAGCTCTGGTAATTATTACTTTACCCCACCTCTCCATGTTAAACTAGTCCCGTCCGAATAGGGCTATAGAAATACAATTAAAAGCAGCAAAACTTAGCATAAACAGCTCTGACAGAGCATTATGATTGGCCCAAAGCAAACTTCTTACCTTAACGTTACCTTGTACTGTGCATGCTCATACCGGTAATCCTATTCTTTGTTCACACATAGTATCATACCGGTAATTTAATTGTTACCACCTCATACTGGAAAAATGCCTAAACTAATTCACCTTGTCCTGTTAACACATGATCTCTAAACGATAATTTGTGTAAAAGGGGCTAATGGCAACATATTTGGCAACACAAAGTATTTGTCTCTTGAATAAATGACACAAATATGACAAATTAAGACTTTACATTTTACAGGTCCCTGTTACACAGACAAGACGACAAGTGAATGGGAGACTTGGCACCATTCAGGCAACATCACTTTCTTATGGACACTGAACCTTCACTGGATCACCGTTTGGGTTTCAAGAACCGCCAAATCTGGTGTTTTAGGATTAGCATAAATGTTAACACAATCATCACAGCCTTCGTTATTTATAGTGGTTTGCTGCTTCACATCTGTGCCAATACTAATTTGCTTAGTTTCAGGCAGATTATGTCCTGCTACTGACATGTAATGTTGACATTTGAAGCTCTTTGTTAATGCTGCTTTTTTATATTATAAAGGTGTTTCTTTAAATGTTTTTTTGCTATTTTTTAAATATTTACAGAATAATAATTATGGAATGACCATTCTACTATCTATTTCTATTAGAAAAGTGGACTATTGACAATGGACCACTCTTGACAATGTTTTTCAAACCATTGTAGATACACATGCCGTATATTTGACCAATACTAATGCACTTTTTGTAAAACTGATTATTTTGAAAACACTTAGATTATTTTTAAAGCCTTATAGATACTGTATGATTGGACATAATGTAATCCATACCTTTTCAACAAACTGCTGAACAACTGTGATGTAGAGCTGTCATGGTACTTCAGCTTTAATTTATTTCATTGTGTAAATCATACACTACTTTATTTAGAGTAAATTGTTTAATATATTTACACAAGTTTTTTTATGTTGTTCTTATTTATCATTATATGAGAGACCTGTACGGTTGTAAAAAAAGAAAACACATGATACTAATATAGTACATTTCAAATCTGACACTAAAGCATTAGTGTAATGAAAGAGATTTTTAAATAATGCTTTTGTAATGTACCTTTTTTTTTTTTTTTGATTGCAGCACAAACTGAATCAAACTTGTACATCAATAAACTGTTGATTCATTAATTCTTTCCTTGTACATTGCTTGAGGATTGATGAATTGTATGCATACACTAAAAGAGATGCTAGCAAGACAATTTCATAAATGGATTAATAATGTTATCTGGAATCTGTGAACGTCATGTTATTGTTTAGTCTAGATGCAATAGTTATTGCTTGTATTTTTGCAGTGTTTGTCATAGTGCTGAACTTTTAAGCTTAATAAAATTTAATAAGCACCAAGCTGCAAACTCAAGTACAGAGGACACAAAACAAGTTCAATAAGAAATAAATTGTAAAAATTCTGAAATATTCCTAAATAAATTTGTATTCATTCCAGTTTAAGATTGGACTGGTCACACTGTGACCAGTGTTCTTGCTGCTTTACATGTTTTCACTTTAAACAGCATGGTACCCATCACAAAACTGTATGGACCCTATCTTGCACCCAGCGCAATTGACTTTGTACATCAACGCATGTATCCTTCCTATTTTGCACTCGACGCACAGCGGACTTTTCCTTCCACAGACGCACGTCGGTAAATTAGGGAATGAACTTGCGCCCGGGGGGCGGTTCAGCGAAAAGAGGAGGCGTGTTCCAGCACAAACGTTCCCTGGTGCTATTTTGCAGTTCCAGAAAACAATTCCGCAGTTCCAGAAAACAATTCCGCTACAGACCAGGATAACCTAGTCTAAAGTCAGTGGCACGTTATTCAGATGCTATTTTAAGGGCGAATGCTTGGCCATAATGTAGTGTGTGCACAACGCGCATACACTTTGCTTCTCTCATCTACACAGACGCAGCAGTTGCCATTTTTGCAAACCATACATAATTACAAGGAAAAATATTCCACATGAGGGAAATCATTGTGGTGTCCATGAAGATGTGAAAAAATAGGCATAAATCTAGCTTGCACATTTTCCCAAATTATTATACGCCTGTTTAACCGAAGCTAATTTGGGTGGGTTTCTCCCATCACCATACAACGTCACTTCTCTGTGTTTTACGGCCCTGACGAGAATGTCGGTCTCCTCGTCTGTGAACCGCTCCTGGCGTGCGCCTGGCAAATCCACCGTTATAATAGCCATCCGCCATGGAACAAGCGCGCCTGCTTTTAAAGGGAATGTGAGATGACGCTCTGATTGGTTTATTTCACGTTACGCCCAAACCACACCTATGAGTAATACAGCTACTTCAGACCAACCCATTTTAGATTTGCGTCGGGCGCAAGAGTCATTTATCCCGCCTGTATAATAGCAACAGCGCCCGAGATCCGCCCACAAAGTTACTTGCGTATTGCGTTTGATACTAGCGTTTCAGATCGTTAAAATAGGGCCCAAAATGTTTTACAGTATGTTATGTTAGGTTTACATGTCAAACAAATTGCCAGCAGTTAGGACAACATTTTTTAAACGCACATGTCTTTTGAAGGTTCATGTCCTGTCAGGAAAAACTGGCTTGTCATGCAAGAATGTATACCTCTTTCACCACGTCTCTGTTTATCTCTTAACTTGTTCATCTTGTTCTCCAGCTGTCTCTGACAACGGTTCTGGCATATGTTTGGACAATCACCATGAAACGTTGTATTCTCCATATGATGAACAAAACTGTGACAAAAAGGCCTTTTGAGACGGCCCTTACTGGCTTGATAGCTTAAGGACACAACCGATAATGGTGAGCAACTTTCCCTTGAGGCTGATTGAAATGATAAGCTTTAGCTACAAAACGGTTGGATGAGGATTTCACGGTTTCACCTAAGAATTTTCCTAACCCTTGAAATTACAGTGGTTCCCACGATTATGAAATTCAAGTCATGGAGATTTACTGGCTGACTGGTGTGGAAATCCTGGGATCTCTAAAGGTTTTTTATTTGCAAAATACTATATGTCCTCCTGTAATGGTGCTATTGATTCTCCAACATTTTTAAGTGCTGTAAGTGAACACTTCAGCTAAAATCAAACAAATTGACATAATTTCAGACCTGATAGCCAGATGTTTCATAGAAAGTTGAGTTTAATCAGCTTAGGTCTGCTTAGGCTGAGGTCTGCTACCTGATTTGAGCCCGAGGGAACCCGAAACCGGTTTAGCAAGGTTTTGATTGTTTTTTTGTATGGTGTCTCAAAATTAGATAGCACATGCTTGAAGAGGTCACACTCTCCTGTTAGGGCTTCAATTTAATGCCCACACAGACCTCTATCAAAAGCCATTCCCAAACCAATGCTTATGAGGTTTTACCAAAAGTAGAGATGCATTTACTGGCAATGGTTAGATCAGTCTTCAGATGGATTACAACATCAGCACTCATGACTCACAAAAAAATTCCTAGTAAGTATGTTTCTTGTAACTAGAATTAATTATGAACTCTAACAAGCTATAAATGGACAGTCACCTCGTGACAGACTCCAGTATTATCAATTGCAGTTTAGCTCAATCCGTATCATAAAAGAGTGTCGTGTTATCCAGCCATTTTAGTCAAGTCAAGCCACCTTCATTTATATAGCGCTTTTAACAATATAGATGGTTTCAAAGCAGCTTTACAGTGATTAAAGGAAATTAAAGTAACAAAGATTGTTTTGGCTTTACAGCAGCTCTAGAATAAAGTTATTGTCCAGCCAAAGTTAGTTTTTGATTGATTCACTTCCATTGCAAAGATCATTAGTTATTAACTTAGTGACCGCTTACATGACACCGTTTTAACTGAAAACAGAAAACTTTTAATGTGTTCTGGACGTTCATTTGCACGACAACAGTGTTTGGTGGCTCGAGAACGCACATTTTGAAATAGGTTCCAAGGTGCAAGTTTTGAAATGTTTTAAGATGAATGATTTGTATGTCTGACAAATTGTAATTTAGTCCCACTAATTTGTTACTGGGTGATGGGTATAATCTGTTTTGATGGGTGCAAAAGGTTTAAAAAATGTTCCTTATACAAGAGATCCCTGTTGAAATGCACTATCGTGCCTCCTTCAGCTTCATAAACCATCCTCTCTTTCCTATATTAATGTTATTACGTATTTTGGCAGAACCCATGTGCTCTGAGGGTTGTGGGATGTCTATCTCTGGGCAGGCTCCTCCTCGTCTTGATGGGGTAATCCCCTCTATGGCGGATGGCAGTAAATTCTTCCCCTCCCACAATCCCTCTGTTGGTCAGAATTCCGGCTCGTTTGTGGCCATTATGATATGTGTTACGAAACTGCAAAATGACTGTTTGCTTCCAAACCAGGACAGCCATTAGTAAAGGAAAACAAACTCTGGAGAAATCAGATCAAAGGTCACTGGTTATATACATGCATAAGATAGATGCGCATCATTAATTATATTAATAATTTATGGAAGCGGATCAGCAGGTATTCTAATCTGGCGTTCTGTGTACAAACCGTGTATAGATTTGACCCATGGAAATCACATAGGACTGAGTTTATTTGACATTTTGAGAGATTGAAATGGTTGTAAGTATATTTGGTAAAGTAACTAAACATGTTTGAGTTACTGAATAGGACACAGACTGATTTTTGATTATTTTTATACAATCTTATACAAATGAGCTTTCACCCAAAGTGTGATGTATGTGTCTGGGCTCACTGGGAGGTAAAATAGATGCCTTGAAAAAAATCTTGGGAATAAACAACGTGGAAGGAAAAGAAGTGTGGTTAAAAATAAAGGGTTCAAACGTTTTTGTTGTTGTTGTTGTTTTTCACAGTGATGCCATTTTGGGTTCCCTAAAGAATCTGTCATTGAATATTTCTTAGGGACACTATGTAACTTTTGGCCCTTTAGCAGTTAAGAAAAACAAAACTGCATGCATTTTGTGGAAGAACATTGTTTTGGTTGTGCTTCGGCTAGTGACTGCATGTGCTGATTAATATGACCCTTCATAATAGATAATGATTTACAATGAACTCTGTTAGAGAGATACATATGGCAATTTATTTGTTCAGTAAAATACCTTACTCACCTGTTGAGCAATAAAAACACCATATCCACGTCACTTTTACATTTCAAATGCCAAGCCAATGTTGATTCTCCTTTTATTGCGAGCTCTGTCATGTTCTCTTTTTGCCAGCAGACTCTCCTCTGTTCTACATTAAAAAAACAACAAAAAAACGTGATTTCTTGGAGGATCGAGATTTAGCTGCTCCATGTCAAATTTTCTCGCTCGTTGTGACAACTTCACCTATTCCACTCCCACACCATAAACTCATAAAAGTAGCCGGAGCAACTTTTCTTTATTTATGGATATGACAGCCTGGTCTCATTGTTAATACGTAGTATTAATACGTAATTTTCAAAGATAGAAAACGTACGTCTTGTACGTTTGGATAGATGCTGAAACGTATGATATGGACGTATCTGCAACAATTAAACGTAACATTATTACGTTTTTTACAGCTACAAAACGTAAAATATTTACGAATCTTTCATATCATTAAGATATCTGTATAATTTACCTTTTACCGTTTTATAGATAAATGGAAGATCCCTTAACCCTACTCCCAAACCTAAACATAACGTTACCCATTTTATACAGAATATAAAAAGGACAAAACGTACAGAGATGTGTAGGGAAATGGCAATTTTGTTAACAATATAGCATTAAAAGATTTTTTTAGCAGCTAATCCTACTCCTACCCCTAAACCTACCCATAACAATTTCTTAAAACTACATAGGCTACAATTATGAAGAAAAACAACATACGTGTAATCACAATAATTTATTTATTGCGAAAATGTCAAAACCGGTACCAAAAGTCGTTCACATGACGATGTGTTGCAGTCACAGTCCTCTCTTTCAGTATATGATAGTTTTGAATGAAGTACAGAGCAGAATTTAAGTTATTAATCCATGAAAATGTTCTTCCGGCTTCGCTCTGTGTGAAGGCGCGCGCGCTTCTCCATTTCAAATGTAGTATACCGAGTGAAATACGGCATGTCGCAATCTGTGGTGAGAGCCAATGAGCGTTTGATATCACTGCCGTAAAACATGTCGTAACGCTTCTTGAGGGCGCAATTTTTGAATTTGAATTCATCACGAGCGCGGGATTTGACAGTTACGGACTGCGCTGCTGTGATAGCCTGTGAAATGGAGATGAAGATCACTCACTGGATAAAGGGCTGAATTTGGATCTCTTTCTTGCAAACGTATGGATTCTAAAGATTTGGATTATAATATCAAGCTAATAAAATTGATGTCTTTTGTGAATTTATGTTGGGTTTTGGTGTATTATTGTTCTATTGGAGAAAACGCATTTTGTGTCTCACTGTAAATAAACTAAATATTACAAAATGGTTAAACGATTAAATAAGGTATTTTTAAGGTTTTAAAGTGTATTCCTGTTTAACTGCATGTAGGCTAATCCTCCGAAACGAGTTTGCAGCAGAAGGCACGAACAGAGCGAAATGTTAGCCTATTTCTTGAGTAAACTGCATTTAATAAATGCGACTGAAATCGTACTTGATAAGACATTTGACTGCAATAGAGTCAAAACATTAATGCCACGATTTTAATATGCATAAATAAGAATACGTACAAATATGTACGTCGGTAGAGATGTTCATTTGTGCTGTTAATACGTAAATATTTTACGTTTTAGTGCTGTAAATACGTCAGTATCATACGTTTCTGTGTGTATAAAACGTAAGTAAATGTATGTATGGTAGAATTACACTTTACGTAAAAATACACACGTATTCTCATGAGATCACGTTGGACATGATGAGACATGCACAGGTGAGTGTATGTGATTTCCTGTAAAAAACGCCCCAACAGGTCTAAATTATAAATACTTATAAAAGGCTTACCATAGTGAATCAGAGTAAAACAAAATCACGTTTTGGAAGAAGGATTAATGATGTGTTGACTCATTTAAGTTTTAAACTTTAAAAAGTTTACATAGTGGTACCTTTGAAAACAGTTTTACTTGGTGTGAACAACAATCTAAATAAAAATGTTTTTCCTCTACAAAGAACCTTCACTCTTTAAAAATTCAAACATCTGTGATTTCCATCTGTTGTGTCAAGTTTTTGTATATGAGACTACTAAATTCTCTATCATTTTAGCATCCACTCTTAAAAATAACAGTTATTGGATTGGAAATTAAATCTATGGTTCCATGAAGACCTTTAACATTGAACATATCCATTCCATAAAATGTTCTTTAGGGAAGCTAAATGTTTCTTTTATGGCATCACTGCCTTTTCGGAACCTTTATTTCTAAGAGTGTCTAGTTCAATGGAAAGGATCCATGGATGTTAAAGTTTTTTCATGGAACCATAGATGACAAAAGTTTCATTTTTAAGAGTGGATGCTAAAATCCTAGAGAACATCTCGGTTACATATGGTAACTCTCGTTCCCTGAAGGAGGGAATGGAGACGTACGTCAGACTGACTAATAGGAATCTCGCTAGAGAGGCCAATCTACTTCGAGTGAAACTAAACGAGCCAATGCACATTGGTGTGCAATCATTTGCATCAGCTGTTCAGCCATGCAGCGCGGGTATGTAATGAGCAGCAGGTGCGATTGCACTTCAGTTTTTTGCTGAGGAGCCAAGCCTGATAAGCTGGCCGCCCCGGCAGACAGCAGCAGATGTGGTGACGGGACGTACGTCTCCGTTCCCTCCTTCAGGGAACGAGGGTTACCATATGTAACCGAGACGTTCCTATCAGTCGGTCACTCTCGACGTACATCGGACCGACTAATGGGAATACCAAAGCGCCACAGCTGCTGCACCCCATCCAGCGCCCTGTGTAAGCCTCTACCCCTTCTTGCCTGGAAGGACGATAGGAGAGGGCTTACACAGAGTGTATCTGTCACTGTTGTTCCGTGATGGCATGGCTGCCATGTCCGGGCCGAGGGTGTTGGAGGACTCACAGGTTTTTCACTCTGGAGAAATAAGGAGCACAGCAGGGTGCAGCAAGCCGACAGAGCCGGGCCTCTCAGTGCTTCTACCCGTTTAGGGTGAGAACACAGGAGGAGACCGGCTCTACATGTAGGCTATAAAATCTAGCGAACGTGTTAGGTGTCGCCCAGCCTGCAGCTCTACAGATATCTGTTAGCGAGGCGCCACATGGAGGATGCAACGCCTCTCGTGGAGTGAGCATGTAACCTGAGCAGGCAGGGCACGCCTTGAGCTTGGTAAGCCAAGGCGATAGCATTCTCTATCCAGTGGGCCATCCTCTGCTTGGAGACAGCCTTTCCCTTCTGCTGGCCTCTGTAACAGACAAAGAGCTAGTCTGAGGTCCTGAGACTTTGAGTTCTGTCCACATACAAATGCAAAGTGCGAACAGGACAGAGCAAAGCCAGGGCTGGGTCTGCCTCCTCCAGGGGCAGCGCTTGCAGGTTCACTACCTGGTATCTGAAGGGAGTGGTAGGAACCTTGGGCACATAGCCAGGCCGGGGTCTCAGTACAACATGGTTGTCACCTGGCCCGAACTCTAGGCACGATTCGTCAACCGAAAATGCTTGAAGGTCCCCTACCCTCTTGATAGAGGCCAGTGCAATCAGCAGCAAAGTCTTCAAGGAGAGAAGCTTTAAGTCTGCTGACTGCAAAGGCTCAAAGGGAGCATCCTGAAGTGCTCGAAGCACCAGAGAAAGGTCCTAAGAGGGTATGGAGGGGGGACGAGGAGGGTTTAACTGCCTCGCCCCCCTAAGGAACCTGACAACCAGGTCATGCTTTTCTACTGATTTGCCATCTATATGGTCGTGATATGCTGAAATAGCGGCAGCATGTACTTTGAGGGTGGAGGGAGACAGCCTTCGCTCCAACCCTTGCTGCAAGAAGGAAAGCACGGACCCTATCGAACATCTTTGGGGGTCCTCTCGGCGAGAAGAACACCAGTCAATGAACAGGTTCCACTTCAAGGCGTATGCACTTCTCGTAGGCGGCGATCGCGCAGAAGGGATGGTATTAAGTACCTCTGGGGGTCACCTAGAACCTCTACGTCCCGTCCAGGGAGCAGACATGGAATTTCCACAGGTCTGGACGTGGGTGCCTTAGGGTCCTTCCTCTCCCTCATGTCAGCCAGACACAGCCAGAGATGGCGTTCCTGGACCACCAGAGTGGACATCGCACGACCCACTGACTGCGCGGTGACCTTCATCGCACGAAGTATGAGGTCCGTCAGAGGGTCCTTCCTCAGAGGAATGGGCCAGGGAGGGACTGTCACAAGGAGCATGAGTTCTGGGAACCAGGTCCAGGTGGGCCAATAGGGAGCCACCAGAAGGACCTGCTCCTCGTCCTCCCTGACTTTGCACAGTGTCTGTGCAAGTAGGCTCACTGGGAGAAATGCTTATTTGCGGAGGCCCTGGGGCCAGCTGTGTGCCAGTGCATCCGTGCCGAGTGTTCCCTCGGTCAGGGAGTAAAACAGCTGGCAGTGGGAGGTCTTTGAGGAGGCGAAAAGGTCTACCTGAGCCTCTCCGAATTCTCTCCAGATCAGCTGAACCTGGGGGGTGGAGTCGTCATTCTTCCGGGAGCACAGCTCGTGATAGCTCGTCGGACCCAGAGATGGAAGAAACTGCTCTTTTATTGAAAATTTGGGTACCGCTGGTCAGCGGCAGAACAAAAACAAAAGGAAGTGAAAAAGACTGAGGGGCCGCGGGTGGTGGGGTGGAGGCAGGTTGTGTTTGATGGCCTCAGTCTGCTTTTGTACAGCTGAGAACTGCTAGGCGAAGTTCTCGACCGTGTCGCCGAAGAGGTTGGTCTGGGACACGGGGGAGTTAAGGAGTTAAGCAAGTTCCTGGAGAACTTGTGGGTTGTGACCACCCTCGTGCAGTTCCTTCAGTGCCTTGGCCTGATGGACTTACAGCAAAGCCATGGCGTGCATGGCAGAGGCGGCTTCCCCACAGGCCTTGTAAGCCTTGCCGGTTAAATTCAACGAGTACTTACAGGCCCAGGAAGGCACGGTTCACTGCGCCAGGTGGAGTTAGGGCACAGCTTCATAGCAATGGCCCGCTCCACTGGCAGGATATGCATGTATCCCTTAGCCGCCCCGCCATCAAGGGTGGTGAGGGAGGAGGTGCCACCAGGACGGTTTCTGGCAGTAAAAGGTGCCGTCCACGTCCCTGTGAGCTCCTCGGGCACCTCCAGGAAGAAAGGCACTGGGGTGGGTTGCTGAGAACCAGCACACCAGTCATCTAGCCTCGAGGGCTCGGGACCCGGTGGAGGGTTCCACACGAGCCCGATCCTGTTGGCGGCCCGGGAAAGCATGGCCATCATCTCCGGGTCCGACTCGGGCACCGCTGGCACACCCGAAGGAGGCAGCGGCACCGAGTCGTCGTCTGCAGAGAGGTCTGACCCACCCTCCGATGCAGCGATCGACATCTGTTCATCGCGAGGAGCACCGAAGGAAACGACTGGTACACACCTCGAGGATGGTCCAGTGCGTTCCGTTCCTAGGGGGTTCCGTTCCGTTCCTAGGACTGACCCACCCTCCGATGCAGCGATCGGCATCTGTTCATCGCGGGGAGCACCGAAGGAAACGACTGGTACACACCTCGAGGATGGTCCAGTGCGTTCCGTTCCTAGGGGGTTGGTTCCCCGAAGGAAGCGTGCTCACCATGATGCTTAGGTCTCCCGTGTCAGTGCCCGAAGCAACCCTTTGAGGAGGGTTAGATCGAGGCGCAGACACGGGGACTCCGCCCCTTTGCAGGAACGAGAGTCTCGACCGCAGCTCCGAGATGGTCATCTTCCAACAATGGGTACATGACTCATCCACAAAAGCTGCCTCAGCGTGTTCGAGGCCCACACACACGAGGGAGCGATTGTGACCATCCCGCGATCCCAGGTAACGACCGCATCCAGAAACGCACAAATAGAACGTCATCTTTATAAAGACGCGTTCTATCTGTGTAAGCTCTTTTAGGGACTGCTCTCGCTAGTGCTGAAGCACGCAGGGGAGCAGTCACTGCGAACACAGACAGGAATGTGCACCTTGTCTGTGTGCTGTCTCTTTCCTCGCTGGTCTTACCAGCCGTGAAAACGGCCTTTGAGCACTCTCAAGCGCACCTTACCAGCTGTTAGAACAGCTTTTGTTTGTTCAGTACAACAAAAACAAAAGGAAAGAAAGAGAGAGAAAAAAGGCTGCTTGCCGTGTCACCCGCACCAGTGTGGAGAGGTCCGAAAAAGAAATCTCGCTCAGGTTTCACAATCTTCTGAAAAAGACCACAAAAGACTGAAGTGCAATTGCACCTTCTGCTCATTATATACCCCCGCTGCGTGGCTGAACAGCTGATGCAAGTGATTGCACGCCAATGTGCATTGGCTCGTTTAGTTTCACTCGAAGTAGATTGGCCTCTCTAGTGAGATTCCTATTAGTCGGTCCGACGTACGTCGAGAGTGACCGACTGATAGGGAAAAATACAACAGCTTGACACATCTGATGGAAGTCACAGATGTTTGAATGGGTTCATGGAAGATTTCTGGCACAAAACTGGATTTAATTATATTTGGTTGAATAACTTAAGCTTAAATGGCCAACATGCACTTTTTTATAAACTCCATGAAATCAAAATGGTGGCTTTTTGTTATATTCGAGGCCATCTGTCTACTCTTAAAATTTGTGAAAGTTAGCTTAGCATACATGCACATTTAAAATGTACAATTTCTCTTCCAAGAAATGATGCCAGTCTTGTTGCAATAGACATACAGATTTTTGCTTTCTAGAATGAATAATACCAACTGCCTCTGACTAGCAATAGCAAGTACCAAATCGTGTTTCATGACTGTGATGTAAAGTAAAAATAAAGATTCTAATTAGAATCAAACAGCATGCAGTGTGATGTCATATAGTATAACCTTTTCTATGTTCCACAAGTCCTTTATTTCTAGTTCCACAGAAAAAATCAACGTTCTGTGGATTTCAAGAACCCAGAATATAATACGCTGATCTGGGCTGCGTTTCCCAAAAGCATTGATCATAGAACAATTACCACCAATGGTCTCTACAATCAACTTAGGCTTACGATGCTTTTGGGAAACGCAGCCCTGGAGACATTAATCTTCCAAGAATCATATAGCCAACCCAAGAACCTTAAACAACAACAACAAAATGGTTCTTAAAGCAACACTAAGGAACATTTTTTACCTTAAAATAATGTTTCCAAAATCGTATCAGTGGTTCATCAAGTCGTAACAGGGTGAAAGGCACTTCTGGATTTGCTTTGCAGCCCTATATCTGCTATAACCACACTATGCAAGTTTTACCAAACCGGGTCGCGTTTCTGTAGTTCGAATGAGACATAAGAAAATTACAAATTTGACTTGCTTTACGTCAAGCGTTACAATAGTCATTATTTATGGCGCTTTTCCACTGCATGGTATGGCTCGGCTCGGTACGGTTCGACTCGGCACGGAACGGTTCGGCTCCCTTCGCTTTTCCACTGCGTGGTACGACTCGACTCGGTACGGCACAGTTCGGTTCGCTTTAGCTCGGTTGCTTTTCCACTGCAGTTAGTACCGCTTCAAAGTGGGTGGGACTGATCGTTATAGTTGCCGTCTCTACTGCCATGACATCATCATATTAAATGCGAATTTTTCATTCCGTGTTTCCCCATCCACTCCTCGGCAACCAACGAGAGGAACGTCTGCACCTCGTCCACTGACCACGATTCAGCCATTTCTTTTTTGAAGTTTATACTCTTTTTTTGTTTAAAGCAAATACTTTTAAAACAGGCACTACAGTGTTGGCTGTTGTCTACTGGCAATTTAAATCTAGCGGGTTTAGTGTCTCGTGTTGTAAATACAATGATGCTGGTAGTGATGATTCTGTCTGACCAATCAGTGATCTGCAGTGTTTTCACGTCACATTTTAGTATCGGTACGGTACGCTTGGAACCTCAACAGAGGTGGTACCATTTAAAGCGAGCCGAAGCGAGCCATACCGTACCGTACCGTGCAGTGGAAATGCGCCAAAGCGTGCCGTACCGAACCGAGCCGTACAGTACCATGCAGTGGAAAAGCGCCATTAGTTTTCCTTCGTTTCTGATGTCGCAATACATCATACTTTCATGAAATCATGCAACATACTCTACCTTGTCAGTGGACATCGTTCATTCCAAAGCCGGTGCTAGATAAACAGCGAGTGTGCGTGTGACATTAGGCTGCGGGCGGCGAAATTATTTACGACAGCGGTAATGGACAATTCCGCTTCCAACCTGTAGGGCGACCGAAGAGGAAAAGTTCCTTAGTGTTGCTTTAAGAAAGCAAAGGTTATTTGCTGAATGTGCTTCAAAAGACATTGCAGAACTTGAATTTATGAGTGTATAACAATTTCAAACTCTTTTGTTCTAGCCTTGCTTTCTGATAATTATTGTATACCCATCACATAGTCTGAGCTAGCTTGATTTAACAGGGCACTCTTATCATTCATATGCCATCAGCCTTTTCAAAAACGACTTACTGAGGAGACATGATAACAGAAATAAACTAATAAAGTCTACAGGACAACAGACTTCTGTATGACTGAATGGGCAAAATAAAATGGGGTGCAATTTTCCTTGATTAATCATGCATTTCATTGTTTTTTGTTTTTTTTTGTTTTTTTGTTTTTTTGTTCTTAACAATACTACAGTGCTTTGTCTAAATAAAATGCTTGACATTTCATTTAGATTTGTGTATTAGAAGGGTCATTCTATGAAAATGTCCATTTTTCTGTCCCTAGCCTTTACAGAAATATTACACTTAAAAAACACTTTCGGGTTACAATTTCTTTACATTTTAAAATAAAACAATATGTTATTTGAACAATTACACCCTCTTGAGCCATCAATGTGGCAATATTTGATTTTTATTAATTATATAGAATTTCAAGCACCACAGAAGTGCTCTTCCCCACAGTCATGTACAGAGGGAAAATGCTTTATTTTGAGGTCAATAACAGATTTTTACACCATTTAAAATACAATAATGTATACATAACTATCAAATATATTATGTAAATGATATATATATAAAAAATGCAGAATAAATATTATAAAATTTATAATGAAAGTAGTGGTCCCCTGGAGTTGTGTCACTGGTGTTACCGTTAAACAAAAATATCTTATTTTGAAATAAAAATCACACTGATGAGACATCACTTGACTTCCTTCTTCCAATTCCTGTATATCTATGAAGAAAAGCCCACGGTAGATCCACTGTCTCTTTTCAGTTAGCAGAAATCTTCTCATTTATCTCATGATTTCATATGAAGCTTTTAGTTGAAGTCACTGGTATGACCTACTTTACTGTTAGGTAATTGTAAAAAAACTAGAATACAAATGGATTAAACTACTTAATTTAGTTAGTATACCATGATTGACAACATGTGGTTTGTTACCTTGCAGCAGCCATTTTGTAAAATTAATTTTTCATGAAAATTGTCACTGGTGTTACTGTCACTGGTGTCACCTTTCTTATGGGTAACACCAGTGACTTCCATTTATAGATAAACTTTATTGTGTCACTGGTGTTACTGTCTTTTCTGTCACATTAAATGCAATGTCACATGTGACATAGTAATAATGTTACATCCATTTTATTCTGCTACACTCAAAAGTTAAGATTTAAAGGATTGCATCATTACTTGATTTTAACTTGATTTTAACTGGTTTTCAAATATTTTCATTGTTATAGCAAATAGATGGTAGGGCAGATGAACTAACCTCATTCAAGCACACTTTTAACAAACCTGATTAAAATAAATAAAACATAATCTCCTTATTTGTTGCGTTATTATTATTTTTCGCTAACTCTGTCTACATGTGCTGAAAAAAAAATTGAAATAATATTTCATAAAAACCTTTAATATTGCCAAAGAAGTAAGGTAACACCAGTGACAAAAAAATGGTACATGCGGTCTTTAAATAAATGTACAAAAAATATAAAAAATCATTAAGCTGTAATTTATGCGTATTCATAAAGTCAAAGGGTAGTCTAATAATGTGGTGTAAGTTTAAATGTTAGAAAAAGAAATCAATTTTAAGACATCTTGCCATACCAAAAGTGGACGTTTCTGTAGAATGACCCAGAAACTGGTGTTAAATATATTTAAAATATTTAAGAGTTTAACATTTTATCCAAAATATTAAGACATTATGTGGACATAATTTACTGGGTTTTAGGAAAGAATATTTAATGGCTTTAATTGTAGTATAGGCTAACTATATTTTAGCAGAAACTGTTCTGGTAGTTCTACTATTCTATTATGGTCATATTTGTCATCTTACAGTCGGAAAAATAGTCAAATAAAACCTTCTGATGGCAAAGTTGCTCAATGCCCTTTTGTACACGACCTAAATATCAGAAACAATATCTGGTAGGCTAAGATTAAACCCATGAGCACGTTGGGGCTATCTTAATTGCCAAGAACATTATACCGTTAATGTTTAACGAGTAGAGAGCAAAAAAAAATCGATGTGAAACGTGTTTTGTGTGTGTGTGTATACACACAGCCATGTTGTCAGTAATGCTTTAACCGTGTGTACTCAGAGCTGTGTCGCGCTAAGCTTATTCAACGCACACATTGGTTCGCGCGGGGGTCTGGCCAGAACGCGAAACGCTAGTGGCTGATGACGGGGTGGTGTTGGCCTGGATTGGGCGGAGACTTTAGATACTGACAGCGTCCAGCGCAGCCACACATACACATTTACAGTGAATAAGGCACGGTTCGTCTCCGCTATAGAAAGGTAAGCGATGAATTTTAGTTCTCACTCCTATATCTTTTTTAGAAACGAGCGTTCACACCAAAGTTTGATCTGTGAGTGTGCACTGAGGGGGAAACGGGTGTAGGTTGCCCTAAAGAAGAACTTGTGAGTAAATAAGACCAGTGGGAGAGAGAGGGTTGAGAGGTGTGGCTATTCGGTCCTAGAATTCTAGAGAGTATAGAAAACTTCAGTGTTGCAGCAGCAGAGTCAAGTTTTGTATATCAATAGTAGCCTACACAACTTGTAATTTACGGTGTACATTTTTTTGTGTGTCAGATCACCTAAATGGACTCCACGTGGCAATTACATGGTATTAAGTTAAACCTTGGAATTGATTGATAGCTCCTACAAAACCCCTTTTAATTGTCAGATCGGGTAAAAAAATAATAAAATAAAATAAAGGTAAACCTGCCTGTTACCACTTTATCACAGAGTAGAAATGTAACATGTAAAAGATACAATAGCCATAATGCCGAAAGTAAGCAGAACACCCTCGTAACTAGATTACATATGCGAACTTGCAAGTGATGAAACTGCGCTTCCATAGAAAACAAAAAACGTTCGTAATCTTAACGGGAGGGATGTAAATATTTCACATTTATTATTCATGGATATAATGTATATTTTGCATATTTCTATGGTAAAATAAAAATTGTATTAAAATGTATAAAATCCGTTGCAGCTTCCTGTATGAAAAACACCTCATATATGTTTTTATAATTACATTTTACAACAATGACAAAGATATTTTTAACAGCTCATATATGCAAATATGTCAAATACAGCTAGGAAATGTAAAATATGCAATCACTAAAATACCATTCTGTAATACTTCATTGTTATTTTTATTATTAGGCCTATTATTATTATCGTTGTTGTTGTTGTTGTTAGGGGCCAAGCACCGATGGTGCGCAGGCACCTATTGTATCTGTTAGTGTTCTTCTTCTTCCGCTCTTTGAAGTCAATGGCAGCCCATAGAACTGTATGGTAAAAAGTTGTGAAATTTGGCACACAGATAGATGGCAGGCAGCATTAACCATATATCAATTTTGGAGTCTCTAACTCAATCCCTCTAATTCCATCAACTGTCCAAATTTCACTTACATTTATGCTAATAACTTTTGAATAGTAGGGGCAAGAAACAATAAGTGATTTTTTCCATAACATCATGAACATTTTTCTGGAATTTTGAATTTTCAGAAAAAGCTACATTTTCAAACACGTTCTAGACGGTTCGTCCAATTTTCACCAAAATTGGCTCAGATCTTCTTCAGACCATGGCAACATAAAATATGGAAATCAAGTTGATTCGTCAAGCCGTTCTTGAATAACTCACCATAACGAAGAGCACACCAAAATGGATGTTAGGCTATATCTCTGCAGGCCTGAGGGTGCCTGCACAGTTTTGGAACAGTGCCACTTAGAAAAATTGCTATTTTTGCTTATTACTTCCGAACGGTTTGACCAAAAATCACAAAAGCTCTTTAGATTTGGTATAGCATGCCGAGTCAAACGATACCCGTTTTAGATGGCGGCAATTTTGAATTTTGTTGTAAAATACTATATTTTACGAAGGCATTGGTGTATTGTTAAGAAACTTGGTAAGTGTCATTGCCACCATGCCCTGATGGTACTCCAAAAGTTTCAGGGATGTGCCATCTTGTGGTCAAGAATATAACGAAATTTCCAAAGACTTTTTTGCCAATTGTAATGAAACTGGTCTTAGATTACTTGGGTAATGCTGAGAACATACAGTGAGGAAAATAAGTATTTGAACACCCTGCTATTTTGCAAGTTCTCCCACTTGGAAATCATGGAGGGGTCTGAAATTGTCATCGTAGGTGCATGTCCACTGTGAGAGACATAATCATCTATTTATTTGTATGATACAGCTGCAAATAAGTATTTGAACACCTGTCTATCAGCTAGAATTCTGACCCTCAAAGACCTGTTAGTCTGCCTTTAAAATGTCCACCTCCAATCCATTTATTATCCTAAATTAGATGCACCTGTTTGAGGTCGTTAGCTGCATAAAGACACCTGTACTCCACTAGAGACAAAATTGTACACCTCCACAAGGCTGGAAAGGGCTACGGGGAAATTGCCAAGCAGCTTGGTGAAAAAAGGTCCACTGTTGGAGCAATCATTAGAAAATGGAAGAAGCTAAACATGACTGTCAATCTCCCTCGGACTGGGGCTCCATGCAAGATCTCACCTCGTGGGGTCTCAATGATCCTAAGAAAGGTGAGAAATCAGCCCAGAACTACACGGGAGGAGCTGGTCAATGACCTGAAAAGAGCTGGGACCACCATTTCCAAGGTTACTGTTGGTAATACACTAAGACGTCATGGTTTGAAATCATGCATGGCACGGAAGGTTCCCCTGCTTAAACCAGCACATGTCAAGGCCCGTCTTAAGTTTGCCAATGACCATTTGGATGATCCAGAGGAGTCATGGGAGAAAGTCATGTGGTCAGATGAGACCAAAATAGAACTTTTTGGTCATAATTCCACTAAACGTGTTTGGAGGAAGAAGAATGATGAGTACCATCCCAAGAACACCATCCCTACTGTGAAGCATGGGGGTGGTAGCATCATGCTTTGGGGGTGTTTTTCTGCACATGGGACAGGGCAACTGCACTGTATTAAGGAGAGGATGACCGGGGCCATGTATTGCGAGATTTTGGGGAACAACCTCTTTCCCTCAGTTAGAGCATTGAAGATGGGTCGAGGCTGGGTCTTCCAACATGACAATGACCTGAAGCACATAGCCAGGATAACCAAGGAGTGGCTCTGTAAGAAGCATATCAAGGTTCTGGCGTGGCCTAGCCAGTCTCCAGACCTAAACCCAATAGAGAATCTTTGGAGGGAGCTCAAACTCCGTGTTTCTCAGCGACAGCCCAGAAACCTGACTGATCTAGAGAAGATCTGTGTGGAGGAGTGGGCCAAAATCCCTCCTGCAGTGTGTGCAAACCTGGTGAAAAACTACAGGAAACGTTTGACCTCTGTAATTGCAAACAAAGGCTACTGTACCAAATATTAACATTGATTTTCTCAGGTGTTCAAATACTTATTTGCAGCTGTATCATACAAATAAATAGTTAAAAAATCATACATTGTGATTTCTGGATTTTTTTTTTTTTGATTATGTCTCTCACAGTGGACATGCACCTACGATGACAATTTCAGACCCCTCCATGATTTCTAAGTGGGAGAACTTGCAAAATAGCAGGGTGTTCAAATACTTATTTTCCTCACTGTAGATACCAATTTTGCCGAACTTCCTGTCCGACATTTTGATTTTCTTTAAAAACCTACTTTTTTGAACTCCTCCTAGACTATTTCTCAGATTTTCATGAAAATTTAATCAGATCATCCTCACACCTTGCTGACGGAACACGGAATTCAAGTCAATTCATCAAACCATTCTCATTTAACGTGAGAAATTCTACAAACACACCAATATGGACGTGAGGCTATATCTCCACACCGCTTTAGTGTATTCTGAGCAAACTTGATGTGTGTTATGACTATCATGACCTAAGTGTACCTGTACAATATGGCACAGTGCCAACTAGTAGTCACAATTTTTTTTTTTTGTTGCTTATAACTATTGAACAGTTTGGTCAAAAATCTCACATAATGTGTCAATAAAATATATAATAAAATGTGTCACCCAACACTGAGTACACCAGACCAATTTGGTGTTAGTGCCACCTATTAGTCAGAAGTAATAATCAATTATGTCACGTAAGTGTAACAAAAGATACAGTAGTATGTTTTACATGCTTCCTTTTGTGGCGCTTTGGCACAGATATCATCTTTTAGAAGGCCAAACTGGAAATAAAGAGATGGTTCATGAAATGAAAAAAAAAATATATATATATATATATACTTTTTTTCTTCTGTGGATCATAAAAGAAGATATTTTAAGAAATGTAGTGGAAGTCAATGGTCACCAAAATTGTTTAGTTACCAACATTCTTCAAAATATCTTCCTTGTGTTCTGCAGAAGAAAGAAAGTCATACAGGTTTGGAATGACATGAGGGTAATTAAATGATGACAGCCTGTTTTTTGGGTGAACTATGCACTTAAACAGTTCTGATCATGTGACTATCTACATCAGTTAAAATGTTCAGTTAAATCAGGACTGTCTGCACATTCATTTATAGTGGACAACTGTGTAAAATACTTCAACAATTTAAACTTAGATAACAATGTTGCCGGTGAGATTAAATGGGTTAAAAAACATGTTTTGTAGTCCTGATGAGGTCCTGTTCTAGGTCCTATTTCATTCTCAGGAGGTTCCTCCACTGATGGGCTGAGACTAAAGACACGGTTCAGTTTGAGGATGAAGCTTTTAGGGGTGGGGCTATTGGAAGAGGAGGAATTGTTTGCTGTGTATTGGAGAAAGTCAGCTGAGAGATAGAAACATTGTGGATGCATGCATTGGGATAATAGAGATCCAGAAGCAGGAGCAGTTATGGAAAAGCAGTCTTGTAATACTACGTGTGCATTTAGCTCTCTGTGACCGGGCTGACGCAGGGCTTTACACACGACAGACACCGGTAAGTTCGGATTCATAAATGCTTTTAAATGGGTCCACAATGATTTAAACCCCTGTTTAAAGAGCATGACAAAGTTAAAAAGCTTTGAATGGTGATTCATTCACTGTGTAGTGTTGTGAGTGTCGGAGGGGGGTTGTGTGTGTAGAACAGAGTGGGGAAGGTTTGTGTTAAAGTGTTTTGCTCATTATTAATCCATTAATACAAGAGGGAAATGCAATGTAGAAACATTATATTCTGAGTTATTTCCATCCTCATGGACAGTCACATCATGTATTTATCTTGGCCAGGACACTTCTGTAAAAGAGACTGTAATCTCATCGAGGTTCTCTCCTGGTTAAATAAAAGCTAAATAAGAAAATAAAATAAAACTTTCTGACAACCTTTATGAGGGAAGTTGTTCACTAAGATTGAGCTGCTTCATTAAATGTAAAACCAAAATACCTCTAAAATATATTTTTTCAATGAATATGTTTTAAATTTTGATAATTGCTATCACACATACCTGCTTGCTGTAGTTAATTGTCATACTGCAGTTTCTTGTAAGTCCTTATGGTAAGATATTGAACATATAAATATAACAGATTTTTGTTCTTTTAATCAGCTAATTATTGATATAATATATGTGTTGTATCATTTTCTGTGTGTTGGTTAATGCAATGTGATGGTTGTCTAGATCGATGCCTTTAACTGGACTGTTTTTGCTTTTTGAATGGGGTTACATCAGACCTAGTAACAAGTGTGCAATTTTACATGCATATTACACATTAAAAGGATAGTTCACCAATTCTGTCATCAATTACTCATGCTCAGTCATCTTTGAAACACAAATGAAGATATTTTTAATGAAACCTGATAGATTTATCTCCCTGTTTAGGCTGTAATTTACATATAAACATTGATCAGCACACATACATTGAGCACATTAAAGGGATAGTTCACCCAAAAATTTAAATTAGCCCATGATTTACAAGTCATCGTAAAATCAAGTCATCCTAGGTGTAGCCAATATGACATTCCTCTTTCAGACGAATACAATCGGAGTTGTATTAAAAAAATGGATCCTGGCTCTTCCAAGCTTTAAAATGGCAGTGAATGGCTGTTTCTGTTTTGAAGTCCATAAAAGTGCATCTGTCCATCATAAAAGTGCTCCACACGGCTCCGGGGGGTTAATAAAGGCCTTCTGAAGCGAATCGATGAGTTTGTGTTAGAAAAATATTCATATTTAACACGTTACAAAGTAAAATTCTAGCTTCCGGCCAAACGGCCATATGCAGTCCACTTACGCCTGAAGCACAACTTGCGCAACTTGTGACGTCGGAAGTAGCGTAAATATCAGCAGTACGTCGCATTACTCACATATACTGCGCTTTAGACTTAAGTGGAATCCGTATGTTCGTTTGGCCTGAAGCGAGTTATTTTACTTAATAAGGTTTTAAATATGGATATTTTTCTTACACAAACGCTTCGCTTCAGAAGGTCTTTATTAACCCCCCGGAGCTGTGTGGAGTATTTTTATCATGGACAGATGCACTTTTATGGACAGAAACAGCCCTTCACTGCCCTTATAAAGCTTGGAAGAGCCAGGACATTTTTTAATATAACTCCGATTGTATTCGTCTGAAAGAAGAATGTCATATGCACCTAGGATGGGTGAGTAAATCATGGGCTAATTTTCATTTTTGGGTGAACTATCCCTTTAAATATGGTAAGTTCAACCATGCAACCTTGACATGAGAAAACATTCCTCATTGGCTCATTTGAGCTTCTTATTTCTTTATTGTATTTGATGTGCTCAATGTGTTGATCAATATTATATGAGAATAAAATAATAAATTAAAGCTGTTATTAATCATAAATTACCGAGTCGCTTCCGAAGTTTCAGATTAAATTCATAAACAGTGGTTTATAACGAACTTACAAATACTTTGTTTCTATACTTATACAGTTTTGTATATTTGTACTTTACTCGAGCATTAAAATGTCTTCTTTTAATTTTCTACATATGTAAGAGAAAATTGATACTTTTACTCCGATACATTTGTCCAGACTCTTTCGTTACATTTGCAGTTGCAAAGTGGAAAAAATAACGGAAAGCAATCTTTGCCGATTTCCATTTCGCAAATGATTCTTTTGATCAGTTCGGTTCCTTTGAATTTGTCAAACTTGTTGCGTAGAGGTGTGAATTATTCGCAAATCCTGAATCTAAATCTTGAGAAGCACAAGCACACGGACTCTCCTCTGATAATGTGAAGACACTATTCAAGTAAGTTTTAATCTATCTGTGTTTTTCAAGGTAAAAACGTTTTAGGATTAAGTAAACATTTTGAAATTGTGTACGTGTGAAATTATTGTTTGATAAGCGATAAATCATGGTAAGTTATGTGCAATAAGCTTAGATAATCTGTCTGAACTCTCCCGCCAGTGGTTGTGATGAAAAAGAACATTCGTAGACGGTCGTTTTTTTTACAAGACCAAACGTGTTGTCTGAATGAACTCAATAATCTTTACTGCAGGTTTTTTTCTCTCTAGATAGTTTGCTTAATTTTGTTGTATTGTGGTTCATAATGTATTTGTAGTAGGACCCTCTCATTTAAATCGTCCAAAAAATCAGTTTGTTACTTACCCCCATGTTGTTCCCAATTATTTTATGGAAAATTAAAGTATATATTTAGAAAAATATTTCTGATGATTTTTTTTTTTTTTTGTCAATACAATGGAAGTCACTGGGGGTTCAGTGTTGTTTTGGACCCCGTTCGCTTTCATTGTATGGAAATAATGTTTTTTCCTCCGAAAGTATCTTTAGTGTTCTGCAGAAAAAAAAACAAAAAACATACAGGTTTAGAACAACATGAAGGTTAGTAAATGATGAGAGAATTATTTGTGTGTGTTCACGATTTAGGTCTATGTATGAAAGCCAGTAAGTGCCAGCTTGGTCAAATAGCATTTGAGCGTGGGTTCTGACTTAAGTTTTCTTTTTTCCCTTTAATACCACATTCAAGTTTTGCAAGTAAATGCCTGCTGCTATGATTGGGATTGCATATTAAAATACACATGTGGAAGTGTTCTGAAAACAACTTCCGCTGTTGAAAAATGGCAACCGGTGAAATTCAGCCATACAGTACATGTTTGAGCCAGAGTCTGATCCCGAATTAGAAGAAATAACTTGTGCCTCAAAGACCAAGGCTGTTCCAGTTTGCAACAGCGTGGTAATTAATCATCTTTATTTATATTTATTCCTTATGTATTTGTGAGGTAGCTATTACATTATTAGCGTTTAACCGAAGACGTTACAAAAAGGTGTTTATCTTGATATTATAGTTAAAGAATTTGTCAACTGAAACATTTAAATGTGTATTACATATGCTTTATAAGTCTTGGTTGTGGCAAGCAAAGTTTAAGTAGCTTACTTGGAAATGACCACAGTTATGGTTGATAAAGGATAATTTACGGTGTTTTGTGTAAATTAATTATGAATAAATGTACCATCGTTGGTTCTCATCATTCACCATTTGCAGTAAAGTAAAAAACATATACCTTTTTCAATTACACTGTGTCGTGTTTTAAATAAAATGAAAAAGATTTTCTGAATAGCTTTTCATCAATACTCTGTTGGTGCATCTGTGTTGCGATCTGGAACTTTAAAAATAAAGTTCTTCCACGTTTTCCTAATGTTAGGATCACGAGGAAGGCAATGCAAATACTCTTTTCCCACAATTTGGCACTGCAAAATCTTTTGGTTTGTTGCTTGAGTAATCCTGTGTTTACATCACTCTTGTATTTACTCACCTCCTACTACATGCGCAAATCGTTGGGCTGGGCTAATGAGGCAATGATGTAGAAGTAGGCATTGATTTTCTTCTGCAGAGGCGATCTTTCGTTGCATTATGACATCATACTGAGACAAAATATGAAACGAACCGTTTTGGCAGCTTGGTTTTAATAAAAGCAGTTTTTGGACTTAAAAGGAAGTTTTGAGTTCTGAAACTTACAAGATGTTTTTTTTATTGTGCAATGACCTTCTTATATGTCAAAAGATCAAGGAATATTAGATTTCTCAATTCATGATCCCCTTGACAAATTCCAATAAATGGACAAAAAGGTCTTGACTCCTTTTACTTACTTTTACTTAACAAGATACTTGCTGCAGAGGGAATTGATCATGAACCTCATGGCCGCCACTTTCAATGGCCGGCCAACTTCATGGACGCATTCCATTCTATCTTGCGTCATTTTGCTATCATTCATAGTTTCCTATACAGTGTTAATACCCTGGACTGAGGCGGGGTTGTGACACTATAGACCCAAGCCTGGACACCACAGTTCAGCCAGTGGAAATCCCTGCTGTTCATTCATTCAACTATTATGTACATTGAGTTAGTGACTGATAAGGGATGATTATGGGTGCTGTGGTCAGAGCGATCTGTCCTAGTGCTTAATAATACCACGTTTCACTGGATCAGGCTGTCCTGTGCATCATGAACTAAAGTTTTATGCAACTCATCATTGGTGTGCTTACATCGTTCTTCCTGGCTTGTGTTGCATGTTTTTTTTTTCTTACTTCAGTACTTGATGAACTGTTTCTTGCATGTCCTGGAGGTTTAAGAGGGATTGCATTTTCCCAACCCTACTCAAATGTTTTTGTTCTTAAGACTGAAATGTTCCCATCTTTAGTATCAACATTTAGTCATCATACAGTTGTCATGGTGAGTTTGACCCAGAATTAGTATTGCTGTGATTATTATTCTGCTGCATGGAGCTTCACAGACTGTCTTTTGCAGTCATGTTGTGTTGGAATTACTGTAATTACAAGATACCAACTCAGCAATTCTACTTGTAGGAAACGTCCTTGGATTTGTTACTGTGGCAACAATCATAACACCAACATGGATCTATGTGTCACTTGGTTGTTAATGACAACAAATTATTTAACCACTATGCTAATTCACTTCTATATGTGTGCACAAATTGTTTAAGAACAAAGCAAGCACACAATTACCATTAACTATAATCAACTGATGTATCAAACAGAAGGAGCCAACTGTGGATGCCTTTGCCCTTTTGCTTCTGTTTAGATCACGTTACGACACTGACAAGGAGAGAAATAGACAAGCTTTCCAAGTTGTAATTATGAATCCATTGAAGACCTGAATGGTTCTTAGTCGGAAACACATAATTATAGTAATTTAGATGATGTGAACAATCAGTTAATGTCTACAGTAGTTAAAATTTATATTTTAAATTTACTGCTTACCCAATACTGTATTTATGTAATCAAAATGGATGTGAAGTTTTTTTATAACTTAAAAAAGAGACTTGTTAGCTAAAAAAGAGACTTGTTAGCTCGTCAACAAAAACTGTTAAATTTCGATTCAACCCACATTTATTTATCTTTTACCGCTTTTCCCAATACATATTGTTTCAAAGCAGCTTTACAGAAAGCGCATTACAATGTAGAGTAATCTGTTATCAGAGGTGACTGTGTCCAAGTAATGTATTTCAGATATACAAATCATGCAGTTAACTAACATCTTGTATTAATTTTAAGCAGAAACATAGAGCTCATTGAAGTAATTATTACAAGTTGTGAACATAATGATTACAATAGACTATATAGAAAATGTAGCATTGGTACATGTTGATTCAGAGTTTGCGTCATCTGAAGTCTTTGCAGGGCTTGGAGTCATCTCTTCACATGTGTTGGGTTATTTGAAGTTAAGAGGCTGGATCCAAACTGGAGCTGACATACTCTCTAGTTACCTCAGGATGGGCACCCCCCCGAGATAAAACAGAAAAGCGAATGGAAAATAATTAGTGTAGCTGCTGTTCATAACATTTCAAGCAAAGATAATCATGTGCATTTGATCTGATATAACTAGAGTACAAGGTTATGAGATGTATTTTGTTAATGCTTGACTAAAGAGATGTGTCTTTACTAGTCTAGTTTTAAACTGGGATAGTGTCTCTGAGTCCCGAACATCGAAGGCTATTCCAGAGTTTAGGAGCCAAATGTGAAAACGCTCTCCCTCCTTTAGTGGACTTAGATATCCTAGGTACTAGCAAAAGTCCAGAGTTTTATGACCTTAAAGAGCTTGATGAACGGTAGGGCGACATAAAATCGGTTAAATAGTTATAGGTCAGTAGCAATACTTTGTAATCGATAAGGAAATTAATAGGTAACCAGAGTTCAGAGATGATACATTGAATACATTTATCAAAAAATAAAATAAATTGTCTTGACCTGGTAAGAACTCTAGCAGCTGTATTTTGGACTAACTGTAGGATGCTGAACAACCACCTAGTAGCGCATTACAGTAATCCAGTCTAAAGGTCATGAATGCATGAACAAACTTTTCTGCATCAGAAACAGATAGAGTGTTCCATAACTTAGCGATATTTTTGAGGTGGAAGAATGCTTGTTTTGTAACACATGTAATATGATTTTTGAAAGAAGTTGCTGTCAAATGTAACACCCAGGTCTTTAACTGTAGAGGATGAAATAACAGTACATCCTTCTAAATGCTAAATGTATTCTAAGAGATTCTGTGTACAGGTTTTTGGTCCAATAAGTAATACATCAGTCTTATCTGAATATCCTAAATACCCTCTCAAAACAAAAATCCTTTTATGCAGTACTGCATTTTACTGCAGAGGAAGCCCTTTTCCTCCCTTAACTCGATGTTCATTGCCGAAATTAAAGAGCGAACAAACTTAGCCCACCCATACAGCAAACATGTGCACAACTATAAGAGCTTCAGTCCCATTCTTTATTCAGATTGCATAAGAGCCTGTTCCTCGTTGTCCAATGAATCTCTCATCCAATTAGTGATTGTCCATGTTTCCAAAAGCTTTTCTTCCTGGTTGCCCATTCAGCCATCTGATGACATGACGCTTTCTTATAGCGTCCTCTGCGCAGTCACTCCAAAATAATGGAGTTGCCCATTAATAAAGAAATCAGGATGAGCAACTGAGGTGTGACCGTTGTGCTGTCGACCAGTGCCTCATTTAGAAGATTCACATGAAAATCAAGGGCATACAGAATTACTTACCATCTTCGTAACATTTTATTATTCAGCACTGGTTCTTGGTAATCTTTTGCTAATGTTATTGCTTGTCAAGATTCATGAATAAATTAACACATTCCCTAGATTCATTCCAAAGGAGTTGCTGGAACTTCCATTGCTGTGAAGGTAACTCCACTCCCACTTGACCTTTATCAGGTCACTAAGCCCTGGGTCCAAGATTATTGACACCTGCAACTTGTCTTGTGTTAATTGTATAAAAAGGATATAATATTCTTTTCTTTTTTTTTTTACAGTGAAGAGAATCTCCCTTACTATCATGTTCTCTCAAAGGCTATATTAACAAAGCAGCAGAATATGGTTGTCACATCCATTGTAAATGTGGTTGTCAATCCCAAACACTGATTGTGAGAGTAAAATGAAGCCAGACATCACTGCTCTGTTGCAATAGCAAAGTGTGTTTGTTTTGAGAGATAAAGTTGGCAAACAGCCCAATTTTTGTTCTCTTAGTATTTCTGTCTTTAATAACCTGCATGTATGTACAAGCATCATGACACAGAGTTCATTCTTTGGGACTGAGTTAGAGATCTGATATCTAGGGCTGTCAAAAAAGTTATTTTAGAAAATTTCAGCTTCTCCTTCAAGAGATATAGTGGTGTTTGGGGGACAGTAAATAATTTTAAATAATTTTAAATCTCCTATATGTGTCTTTAAAAAAAAAAAAAATTGCTTCCGCCATGTCATAAAATCATGGATATGAAATGTGTGAAAAACAGGTACTAGATCAGAGTAATAAAGCAACTGACCCCGATTTGGAATCAAAATTTAATAATGTGCCTCAAGTTAAAAAAAGGAAATAAGGACTCACTACGATCAAATGTAGTCCTGATGGAACAGGGCAGTTCTCCACAATTCCCTAATTTTCACATCAAATAATATACGAGTCATGCCAGTGTCTTGTATCCCTAGTCCACATTCAAATATTAGTTTAGTATATAACTTAGGCTTTAGTTTTAGTGATCAGTACTGCTCCTGGAAATCCAAATTTTTAGGTAGAGTTCCAGTACAAACTATTGAGCGAACTGGTCACGATGTGTCACAGTGTGCATATGTATGCACTTAAACTTTGCTGGTGATTGTATTTTGAGTAAGTAGTTAGTTTGTGAGATTTAGCCAGTGTTGTGCAAGTTACTTCCAAACTGTAATACATTATACATTACTTGTTACTGTTATTAAAAAGTAATTCTTTACCTTACAATATTACTGTTTCAGAATTGTAATGCGTTACATTACTCCTGTATTACTTTTGAGTTACTTTAACCAAAATAACTACAGAAGTAGAACTTAACATTCTAAAATGACTAGGGCTGTAAAGATATGCGATATGAAACCGCGACACTCAGATTCATGAACCTGTGTCGGTGTGCGGTGTGAGAAGGCAGAATCACGACACACCCCACACGTCCAGATCCAAAGCTACCACATCTTTAAATTACTTTTAGTATTATTTGAAATTAACATTATAAAATACATAGACCTACACCACAAAACTAGTTGAGAATAAATTATTTAAAATTGGGCAATTCCAGCGTTGCAGTAAAAACTTGAAATATAAATTCTCAGAAAATGCATTTAATACCAATATATTGAAACGTCTGTTTATACATCTAGGCTACTCCCTTAATAAAGGAGTCCAGACATTAGAAAAATATACACACATGCATTTTATATTTAATATGAGGGAAATAGCGTGACACAAAAAATCTTTAACTTTTAGGTAGGTTATAGCAAAATATTTTTTAGTAATTCTGTGAATTACACTAAGCAAACCAAAAGTAGGCCTAATACTACCCACCATATGAAGAAGGGTTGGCTCTCCACAGAACATAATATTCATTTTATTTTATTTTATTTTATTTTATTTTATTTTTCGTGTTCGCATTTATGAGGAAAAAACAATGTTACGGTCGTGTCAGTTCTCCGTAACGGACGCGACCGCTCTGAAAGCGGCACTAAAGACTGCTTAAGCTTTCACAGAGGCCTCAAACAGAAAGCACAAAGCCTTTCTTTAAAGTGAATTTCGTTTTGTATTAATTGTATCTTAATTTTAATCAATGATTCATCTACCAATTGCCTGGATTTAATAAGTAAGAAGTAAATATAAGTAGACGAGATAACCAGGACACGGAGGCGCGGGCGTCTCATAAATGAACCGAAACTCAGCGTCTTACTTGCCTCACTCACAGTCAGACATGTCTACTTTTAAACAGAACAATTCAAAACGAAAGAAAACGGACTGCTCTCTGGTTAGAAAGAAAACACAGAAGAGCAAACAGAGCAATGCGCATACGTCCATCCCGCCAATGTACAGTCTTCTTCTACCATATTCTCCCATTAACCGCTTTTCCACTGGCCAGCGCGAGCACAGAGACCGAAATCATGATCGCGGCACTCCTGTAAAACCTGCCCTAAACACGCTTTTACTGGACTATGTCACACAATACAAAGGTACACCAGCAAGAGGGAGATGAATGAAATAAATCGCCTTACAAATATATCAGAAGCTGTCATTTAGTCATTATTTACAAACTTGGACACCACACGCACGCGGCTATTGACTGACCACGAACAGGTAATAACTTGCATTTTTCATTCGTTAATGTCTCGCGGTCTGGCTGTATTTATTTTTTTATTTTTATTTTTATTTTTTTTGAACAATTAAATTTTGGGCTAAAAGTGTGTTGTAACGCATGCGTTACTGAACATGTACCGAGTAAAATATTACTGAAAATTGATTAGTAATGCCTTACACTACTGCGTTACAACAAAAAGTAATAAGTTACTGTAATACATTACTTTTGTAACGCATTACTCCCAACACTGGATTTAGCACATGTATTTTTCTTGAAAATGTCACTTTTTACATTTTATTTAATTGTATATTTTGAATTAATATACATGTATAATATCAGTTTAGTTGTTTTGTTTTAATTTTGAATACATAGTTTTTATTCAGTTAACATCACATTTCTATCTGCTTATGAAGATACTATATTTTATTTTTATTGTTTTATTTAAAACTAACATTTATTTATTTATTTCAAATATGTTTGCTAGCTTTTGTCCTATAGTTTTTAAAGATAATAAATTGGTCTTTACATCACATATGTCTGCATTTGCTTCTCAGCATTCTATTTAAATTCAATTAATGAGTTTACGACTGGAAAAGCCAAAGGTAAACCCTCCTCCTCTTCCAATTACGCAAGGGTTTTTTGGAGAAACCGAATAGCTGAAAAAGCATGTATGCCCGATTCTAATCTTGAATTGAGACACAGCTTTTTGCAACTTGAAAACGAATGGTATCTTAGAGAAGGGTTGAAACTAAACTCTGAAGGAAAGGCAGATGTCCAGCCGCAGGATTGTCGTAAGATAAACTGTTCTCGGCAGCAGACCAGTACATGTATTGCTCAACATGCTGTATCTTCGTAACTATCTGAAGACAAACTGTTTTCTTGGTCCCGGCGATCTTGTGGAACAATGTTTTTTCTACAGTAAGAATCTTCTTTACACCTTGCATCTTTTCCTCGATCTGTATGGGTTTTCCCTAATGCAAGGAAGCATCCCTAAAACAGCAGGCTACACTGTGGGGAAGTTTGATGTGCTGAGCTATGTTTGGCTAGGTTCAACCCAACACTTCTTAGAAGTTTTCATCTTCATGAATAAGAAAGATTTATGGAATGTGTGTGTCATTTTTGATTGATGCTCCTATTTCTCCTGTAATGGAGAACTGTAAGCCCTATTGAACTTCTAGATGCCTCTTTATGGCCTTTCTTTCAATGACTAAGCTATTCTTTCTTGGACACACAGCTTTGGACTGCCCAGTTCTGGTTTTGCTGAAGGATATTGTTTTATGACTGCTTGAAAAATGTTACTGGGTCTTGTTGGTTGACATGTGGTTTACTTTAGGCATTCTTACAGTCGAGAACAGACTGTTCATTTGAGTTCAAGTCCAGGCTGAGACCTGCATAGGTGGAGTCCATGACATTATGAAAATATGGCATTGGTCTCAGGCTCAAGACTGAATATGTTTTTGGACTCCAACTACAAAACTAAAAGGGTAAAAGACTTATATGTGGTCATGCATTTTTTGTTTATAATTTATAAAATTTCTTTATTTTACATTATGTAATTATGTAATTATACAGCACTTTTTAGTTCATGCATTTCAAATATGCTTTTAATATGTCTAATACATCACAATCATACTGTACATCATATTACATATTTCAAGTCCAAGGTTCACACGCATTATAAGGGTCCAAAATGAACACCTGCTAAGCACCAAATGTAAAGGTAAGAACAAACTGGCTTTGACAAGTAAATAAAATGAATTACTGGTCAGTTGTGTAACCTGATAACTGATCAAAATAATATATGGTTTAAATCAGATTGTAAGATTGATTAGCTGACCCTCCCTGATGTAATCAAGCTTAAATTCCATGTTGCGATGTGGAATATTCCATGCATTAAAGCCAGAATGAAAAAAAAAACAAATAAATAAATACAAGCACTGCTTTTTTTTTTTTTTTGACAGGCACAGCTCCCTTTCGTATAGGACCTTTGACACTGCATCATGCCGTTGACGCTATGGGAAAGCTTCCGCTTGACCCGTTGTCTGAAGTATGTGTATACACATGCCAGTTCAATTGGCTGAGCATATGGTGTTATGACGTGGCACAGTGTGCTAAGTAAGCACCCTCAAATGCAAGCAAGAGCACACATATTGGTGAAAAAGATTTGGCAAACGCTCCAGTGCATATTTGTGTTTGCGCTCTGGAGAACGTCAAATGCATCTATTTACAACGTGTTTTTGCAGCGATGAGCAATTTAGCCAATCACAGACATAGTTGTTGATCTCTTGAATGCAATGGCCAATCAGTGGTATTTAAGTTTAAGTCAGAATCCACTCGCCGTTCAAAACGGCAGAATTTTTATTCAGTGCTGAGTTATGCAGGCTTACGAAACCTCTCATTAACAAAGTGTAGGCACGATGTAAGTAAGAGATTTATTGTGCATTGTTGGCAGCTTCTTTGATTACAGTATAACAGAACTTAGTTAGATTGCGATGAACTGACAAAGCGACAGCGTTTTAGTTAAGGGAACTGTCTTGGCTCACTTTTCAGGTTACAGCCTATATAATAAATTGATTAAAACTATTTTTTTCTTGCTGTTAAGAGGACCAACGGCCAATTGCATGCTTCAAATTTCGGAAGTGACATCTACATATAAATGCTGGATTCACTCTGCACGTGACAGAAATATATAGCAAAATATTTTTGATATTCTATTCCATTATTGGTAAAAAATATGACTTGTAAACAGGGTTTGAAATTAATACCAGCCAGCTTGTCAAATGCGGGTAAAAATTAACTTTGGCAGGTAACGAGAAGATGAGAATGAATGAGGTAGGGAGGAGATTGTTGGATGACTGGATTTTGTTTGAATAAGAAATTAATGTATGAAATATATACAGTGAGGAAAATAAGTATTTGAACACCCTGCTATTTTGCAAGTTCTCCCACTTGGAAATCATGGAGAGGTCTGAAATTGTCATCGTAGGTGCATGTCCACTGTGAGAGACATAATCTAAAAAAAAAAATCCAGAAATCACAATATATGATTTTTTAACTATTTATTTGTATGATACAGCTGCAAATAAGTATTTGAACACCTGTCTATCAGCTAGAATTCTGACCCTTAAAGACCTGTTAGTCTGCCTTTAAAATGTCCACCACTCACCAAGCAGCTTGGTGAAAAAAGGTCCACTGTTGGAGCTGTCATTAGAAAATGGAAGAAGCTAAACATGACTGTCAATCTCCCTCGGACTGGGGCTCTATGCAAGATCTCACCTCGTGGGGTCTCAATGATCCTAAGAAAGGTGAGAAATCAGCCCAGAACTACACGGGAGGAGCTGGTCAATGACCTGAAAAGAGCTGGGACCACCGTTTCCAAGGTTACTGTTGGTAATACACTAAGACGTCATGGTTTGAAATCATGCATGGCACGGAAGGTTCCCCTGCTTAAAGGCCATTGCACACTGAGTCCGAAATTTTCGTATGCGTTTTTTCGTGTTCGTCAGCCTTAAAATTCGTCACGCACAGAAACCTTGCACACTGAGTCCGATGCGTATTTATTAAACCTTTGCGGAAAAAAAACGCAAAAAAAACAAAATGGATTCGTCAAGCAGTAAGGATGAATTTGTTGCCCTCTTTCTTCTTAAAAAGAGAAAGAAAAAAAGAAAGAGGAAATATTGGGTCCATCCAATCCTGAGATTGCGCTGAGAGGAAGGAGAGTTTCACCTCCTTATCAAGGAGTTGCGAAATTATCCCAAACGATTCAAAGTTTACCTCAGAATGTCAGTGGAACAGTTTGATGCTTTGCTAGCGATACTGGAGCCACATATTAAAAAGAAGACCACCAATTTCCGTGAACCAATCGATCCTGAACAGAGACTGACAGTATGTCTATGGACGGACACACACACACACACACACCGGCGGAAGCGCTGGGCAGACAGAACAGCTGTATACAGGTTATATTTTATTCAGTGTCTTTGTAATCCGCATTTTGTGTTTCATACAGTACTTGTGCTGTGAGACGAATAGTGTATCAACTTGTCAGACGTCATTCTGGATTTTGTCGTTCGCTTGTACGGTGGCTCTGAATTTTCAAAAAACCTCTCAAAACACTGGCTGTGGATGCGAAAAACGCAGAAAATCGAACCCAATCCGAATTTTTTTTTTACGGACGAAAGTTTCGTAGACAGTGTGCAAGCGTGATTAACATAACGTGAGGTCGATTTTGTTTTTTTTACGTGCGAAAATTTCGGATGCGAATTTCGGACTCAGTGTGCAATGGCCTTTAACCAGCACATGTCAAGGCCCGTCTTAAGTTTGCCAATGACCATTTGGATGATCCAGAGGAGTCATGGGAGAAAGTCATGTGGTCAGATGAGACCAAAATAGAACTTTTTGGTCATAATTCCACTAAACGTGTTTGGAGGAAGAAGAATGATGAGTACCATCCCAAGAACACCATCCCTACTGTGAAGCATGGGGGTGGTAGCATCATGCTTTGGGGGTGTTTTTCTGCACATGGGACAGGGCGACTGCACTGTATTAAGGAGAGGATGACCGGGGCCATGTATTGCGAGATTTTGGGGAACAACCTCCTTCCCTCAGTTAGAGCATTGAAGATGGGTCGAGGCTGGGTCTTCCAACATGACAATGACCCGAAGCACACAGCCAGGATAACCAAGGAGTGGCTCTGTAAGAAGCATATCAAGGTTCTGGCGTGGCCTAGCCAGTCTCCAGACCTAAACCCAATAGAGAATCTTTGGAGGGAGCTCAAACTCCGTGTTTCTCAGCGACAGCCCAGAAACCTGACTGATCTAGAGAAGATCTGTGTGGAGGAGTGGGCCAAAATCCCTCCTGCAGTGTGTGCAAACCTGGTGAAAAACTACAGGAAACGTTTGACCTCTGTAATTGCAAACAAAGGCTACTGTACCAAATATTAACATTGATTTTCTCAGGTGTTCAAATACTTATTTGCAGCTGTATCATACAAATAAATAGTTAAAAAATCATACATTGTGATTTCTGGATTTTTTTTTTTTAGATTATGTCTCTCACAGTGGACATGCACCTACGATGACAATTTCAGACCCCTCCATGATTTCTAAGTGGGAGAACTTGCAAAATAGCAGGGTGTTCAAATACTTATTTTCCTCACTGTATATACATATATACATGGTGAGGTTATATGGTGAAGCCTTGGTGAGCAGAAGAGACTTTTAAACATTAAAAACATTAAAAAAACTTACCGTTCTAATAATTTTGGCCACCACTCTCTCTATATATATATATATATATATATATTAGGGCTGTCAAAAGATTAATCGCGATTAATCGCATCCAAAATAAAAGTTTGTGTTTAAATAATATATGTGTGTGTGATGCAGAGTCAGAGACGTTCGGATCCATTTGCAGTATTTATTGAGAATGGTCAAACAGGCAAGGGTCAGAATACAGCGTAGACAACAACGAAGAGAATCCAAGAACATAAACAATACCAGGCAGAGGTCGAGGCAGGCGGCAATCCAGAATCAGAAACGGTAAACAGGCAGAAGGTCAGGGCAGGCGGCAGGCAGGGAAACAGGTGTCGATAAAACAGTCAAAGGTCCAATACACGGAGAGACAACAGTAGAATAATAACGCTTGGAGATGTTAGCCGAGGCAGAACAAGACTTCGCAATGAGGGAGAGTCAGGCAACAGTTTATATGGAGAGGTGAATGGGAAACACCTGTGCAGGTAATTAGACCTAGGTACGGGGCTTATGGGAAGTGAAGTTCAATATTCCGGTGAAGGTGTTCGCTGATGAGTGGAGAGAGCCACTGAGGTGCGATCCGTGACAGAGTGTGTACTGTGTATAATTATTTTGTATATATAAATACACACACATGCATGTATATATTTAAGAAATATTTGCATACATATACTGTATATATTTATATATAATTTATATTATATATGAATATATATTTTTTTTATATATATAAATAACACATTTTTGTTAAATATATACATGCATGTGTGTGTATTTCTAGATACAAATTTAATTATACACAGTACACACACATATATTATTTAAACACAAACTTTTATTTTGGACTGCTACAACAAACACTGTCGGTATTTGAAAGTTGAGCCGCAGCTCATTGGCCGCTGATGCAACAGCAACCAATCAGCTGTGCTATGTAGATAACACAAAGTGATCACTACCAAATGAGTTAAGGACCTATCAGCTTGCGCCATCTGGAGTCTCATGCCAGAACTTGGTATTAATATTAGGAAATATTATTACAATTTACAATAACTTTTTTTTCTTCTATTTTAATATATTAAAATGTATTTTATGTATAACATAAATATTATAATATAAATATTATAATATTTATGTTATAAATATTGGCACGTCGCCTCCCTCCCTCCCCTCCTTCCCGCTGACAGCCTTGCATTACACAGTGGTTTTATGGACTCTGACAACCACATAAATATTATAATATAATATAAATAAACATATACAAATTTATTCCTGTGATGGAAAGGCTGAATTTTCATGTTTCAATGTTCATTCACACTGCCAGTGATTTTCCAGAATCTGTGAGTGCGTTCACACACATCCCGTAAAGACACGTGACGTCAGGATGTGATAACTCCTGTCAGATGTCAGTTCTGCTGATAACAGGGTGCGTTCCGGGACTGATCCCAGCAATGTTACTAGGTCCCCATCCCGGCATCGATCCCGGCATCAATCCCAGGACGTGTTTGCGTTCACACAGAAGGCACTCTAGCAATTTTACGGCAATTTCCTGTGATCAACACGCTGTGTGAAAGGAGCTTATGCTAAATTTTTCAGTTCTTGACCAGCTGATGGAGGCAGGCTCATGTCATATTTGATGTTGTGAGTGACAAAATTACATAGTGCAGTTGGAAATATTTATGGCTGGTAATTTTCTAATTTATCCACGATTTTAAGACATATAGGATAGGCCCGGTTTCACAGACAGGGCTTAGACTAAGCCAGGATTAGGCCTTAGTTTAATTAGGACATTTAAGTAGCTTTTATAAACGTGCCTTAGAAAAAAAAACATTACTGGTCTGCATCTTGAGACAAAACAGTGGCACTGACATATTTTAAGATATGTCAGTGCAAGTTGCTTTCAGTTAAAACAGATCAAACATGTATTTTAGTCTAGGACTAGGCTTAAGCCTTGTCTGTGAAACCAGAACCTACTGAAATCCTTCTCAGCTTCTGTTTAGTGCTTTGATTACAATGAAACATTTTAATTTCCTGTCCAATCAGAAACTAAAGGTTTAAAACCCAGAGATTAGTGTTGGTAAGGGTTCCATTGCTCCTGACCCCTGCTCATTTAATCTGCAATGGGAGGAGTCAGAGAGGAAAGGGTGTGGGAAACAGCTTATAAATATTCATGACTTGCTGCATTTGGAAGGCCCCTTTCCTTCTGGACACACAGCTGGACAGAGCAGCTTACATTCCAGCGTCCCTCCCAACCAGGCACTCTCTCTTTCTCATCCTTGCTATCTCTCTCTTTCTCACTTTTTATTGCTGTCCTATTTTCAGCTTGTCTCTCTCATCTCTGCACTTTGCCCTACAAATCAATGCATACCATTTTGCGGCTCTCCTCCCAGTACTTTATGTGGAAAGAATGTGCTCCCAGCATTCCTGAGGAGATGGTGCATTTTGGCTAATGGTCTCCAGAGTATTCCTAGGATGTTGCATGGGAATGTTGGAGTAGGCCAGAACTGAGATTCTTTCTCAATGATGTTTATATATTTAAAATGATAACAGAATGTAGAGTTGATCAAGTTTTCAATTTACATGTCTACAAACAAAGGTAAAACAATGGGAAAATATTTCCGTTACAATCAAAAACTGTACAGTACCAGTACAGTAGCAGCTGTAAATTAAATAAATTAAATATTAATTTATTAATAATCATTTTAATATTATTGATCTATTGATTGAAGGTTGATCTTACATTACCGTTCAAAAGTTTGGGGTCAGAATGGGGTTTATGTTTTTGAAATAAGTCTCTAATGCTCTTATACTTTTTAACAGTACTGTATGTCTATCTGTACTGTATGTCTACTGTATACTATCTGTTTTGCGAAATGATAAGTAATTTTATGGTTGTCTGTGGGTTTGGGATCATTTTTAGATTGAACAGCTAAGTAAAAACCACACTATGATTGGTAACTTCAGTGAGGTGCGTGTGTACCCCATGGCTATGTGTTTTTATACTGGATGGACTATAAATATCCCACATATTTTCATGAGTGCCCCATTTAGAAAGAAAGATTTTTTTTAGCCTGTAGAATGCAAGGAATTTATGAGGGGTGCAAAAGCACTAAATAAGTTTGAAAGTCAACATACAGTGTATCCCAATAGAAGTGGTTATTGCAGTGAGCCTAATTTCCACCTTTCTCTTTATCAGTATTCCCTATTACGGTTATGTATTCCATGCATTTTGGCCTAATTTCTGAAATTTGTGAAAAGGTTCACTTTACACAGGTCATCTCATGTTAAGTGGCTGTGTGTATTTAAAAACTGCCTTTGTGGCATTCAAGTGCCACATTCCTTTTCACTGTGTGTTTTCTCCCTAGTGCGATGAATCTCGGTGCATATTTTAGGGAATAGTTGTGATGTTTTGTGAATTAAAGGATTTAGTGTTCTGTTTCTGCTCCATGTCGTGGATGAATACAAGCGATGAGATTTATTTTATAGTGTGAGAACTGAGTATTACTGAGAGACATGATGTGAATGTGCAGATGTGTTCGGGAAGAGTTGAGTTGAGTCTCAGGCAGGATCTCTCACTCTCTCTGTAGATTTAGATTGCGTAATATGGCACGTCGCCTCCCTCCCTCCCCTCCTTCCCGCTGACAGCCTTGCATTACACAGTGGTTTTATGGACTCTGACAACCACACAAAGAAGTTAAAACTCTTTCTGGGGCTGAAGATAGCCCTTGTGGAACTGTGCTTCCAATCTGAAGGTAGATCTACTAGTGCAGATGATATTTCTGCCATGATATTTCACCAAATAATATAGATCTCAGCAATGAATGCAGATTTAACTGTCTGCCATTTCATTCCTTAAAGCCATTAGTTATACATGAACGTTTCTCAGATGAAGTATTACAGAAAGATTTGATTTTAAATCTTTGTAGAAAATAAGACAGAGTAAAATGCAGAACATGTCCACAACTAGTTTAAAATAGTTTTCTTGAAGTTTGACGAACGAATAGATAGATAGATAGATAGACAGACAGACAGACAGACAGACAGACAGACAGACAGACAGACAGACAGACAGACAGATAGATAGATAGATAGATAGATAGATAGATAGATAGATAGATAGATAGATAGATAGATAGATAGATAGATAATGTTTCAAGGCTTAATGTCCCATTGTAATTGCATGAAGAAGAGTGACAAGTGTTTAGAAAATCTCCTTTTGTGTTCCTTGGAAGAATTAAAAGACATAGAGGTTTGGAACAATATGAGGGTGAGTAAAGGCTGTCAAAATATTATTTTGCTAAAGAGGAGATCTTTACAGAGAACTTTTGGTACTGTTTCAATAAGGATTTACTTTAAATAGCTGGTGGCTGGTGGAGATCCCAAAGGCTTGGCCTTTGCCTTTGCTTCAGGGCTAATCACTGCTAGACATTAAAGCTCTCCTTTTACTGTGTAAGCACACATGAACTTCTTGCCACAATACTCAACAAACCTATCATGCCGTCATAGCTCACAGTACAATTCAGCTTTTGTGCTAGGACAATCTGTATAACAAACAAACAAGCCACACACAGAGCGCCGTAGGGGTCAAGGCGGGTTTTATATCCCTCTTTACATTCTTCACTGACTCTATTTCTTCCACGCTCTATAATGCCAAAAATCATAGATAATAGGATGATTAGCAGAAGCATAAGCACTGCAGTTTCCAACTGAAATGAATACTAGTGGCAGTAAAACATCAGCAACTTGTATTCCTTTTTTATGATTAGAAGGGCATATTAATAAAGAATCTTTGCATGGTTCCTTGCACAGTACTATTCTATGACCTCAAAACTCTTAGTGCATGATTTGTAAACTACCGCATTTTTATGTTTGCATAACATGTGTATATATGTATATATGTATGGATTTTCAGACATAGTCAACATGTTCAGTAGCTCAGCTGGTACAGCGCTACACTTGCGATGTGCAGCTCTCAGGTACGAGCACAAAAGTTTATTGAACCAACGTTTCGATGATAAGCCTTTATCAAGGTACCTTGACAGAGTGTGCAGTTGTATACCTTTTTCATAGAGATTTCTTCCCTAACTTGCACTTCCAAAAGCTGTGCGTTTACCTGAATACCTTCTTAAAAAAATACAAAAGATAACTTTGTGGTCTTCATTTTTTCCCACCCTTCATAAATGAGTTTTGAGGCAAGTTTGAGAATCTTTTTCTCATACAATGTGCTGTATGATTGATTGGTGGTTTGTTTGTTTGATTGAACTGAGATAGGAAAGAGTCACTCTGTTCTTTTTCTTATGGGGGTACAATGAATGAAACAAAAATAAAAGAAATATTAAAGGATTGGTTCACCATTTATTAATTATAATTGTTTACTCACACCCATGTTGTTCCAAAACTTCTATTCAGTTTTGGAACACAAATGAAGATATTCTTAAAATTCTCCACTCATTTTGGTCCATCCATTGAAAGTCCATGCAACCAAAATTTACATGCTTCAAAAAGTTCATAAAGACATCGCAAAAATAAAACCATTTGAATGAAAAAGTTTAATCCAAGTCTTCTGAAGAGAATTTATATGATAAACTGATTTCATGAACAACACACCAAGCAAACACATTTTGACAATCCATTTACCATATTTGATGTGCTCTGTGTGCTAAATGTGTGTTGATGAATGTTTTTATGTGAATAGAAGCCTAAATTTAAATCAGTTCATCATATTTAAAGTGACCGTGCCTCTTCAGAAGACTTGGTTTAAACCGCTTGTTTCACATAGATTACTTTTAAAATGTCTTTATGGACATTTTGAAGCATAAAAGTTTTTCCTGAGTTGACTTTCAATGAAAAAATAATATAAGAATAGCTTAATTTGTGTGTCAGAGATTAATAAAAAAAAGTCTAATGGGTTTGGAATGACATGGGTGAACTATCCCTTTAAGGTGTCTAAATATATGAGTGGTGACAGCACCAATATACTTAATTGTATATGACAATTCAGTATCAGGTTCAGTATTCCCTCATTCATAATTTCACACGTTTTTATTTGTAGTTTCTACCTCATATTAAAAAAGACTTTTCTCCCTTTCTTGGAAATCAAAAGTCCATTGCAGACAGACCTCTGTTCCTCAACTTGCGTCTCTCTTTCGAATAAAAAGAACTAGAACTAAAGGGGCCCTCACTATTCTTTCAGAGACAGATCCCTGCTGAGGTGTTGCTGGCTCCCCACTTCTCCTTTTTAGCTCTATGGCTGACTGAACCAGAGGCATTGAGAGATTGAGGAGTGCAATGCAGTGCTCAGCAAGCTTCTGAATACTGATTCTGAGTCAGACACATTGAATGAATTTAGATACCAAAAGAGTAGCTGTCGGACCTGCGTGGCCCAGAGGTCAATCACATGATTAACGGTGATGACATCATCCCCTGGGGCTGCCCAATCTTTTGTTGCAGGATTGGACACTGAAACGTGCAGACCTGACTCCATTATGTAATCCCAGGGGCTGAGAATTGGGCCTCTAAAATCAGCCCAAACTGCTGGGAAACTTAAAGTTCCCCTTTTAAAGTAACTTTTTTTTCTTTTTTTTTAAATGAACAAACTTTAAATATTTGGCAAGTACATCATAAATCCATCTTCTAAAACATGTTTTTGCCTTTCCCTGAATCACTATGGTAAGCCTATAATAATGATTTATATTTTAGAGTGGTCTGGATACATTTCACAAGAAACTGCATATTTCCATCAATCGACCATGCATGTTTATGTCATATCCACAAATAAATGAAAGAAGGTCAGGCTACTACTATATGCAGTGAAAAGTCTCATAGTAGCTTAAAGACACAGCAAAATCGAAATTAGCAAGCAAAAAGGTAAAGCGACAGTGCCTGTAATAAAAGACAAATCAACAAGGGCTTTAGCTTAGTTTAGTTGACATTTAGTAATATGCTTCATCCATTAGATGCCCAAAAGTTAAAGGGTAACTCTCGCCAAAATGCAACCTAGGGTCTTTTTGTTAATCTACCCGAGGTGAACTTTCTTTAAAAGCATAATTAGAATGGAAACGCCACTTAAGTTTGGCCGTATTTTCGTTTTCGGTCAAATTGCCTTTTGAATGGGAGCGCTTGGGGCACTTCTATAATTGCATCAAAAATCGCTATTTTTAAAACACTAAGAAGGCTCGACACAACATGAAACTTTGCTCGAAGTATCACCAGGGGCTCTACACATGAACTCGAGCATTGAGAACATTGTTTGTGTACACAGAGTTTACTAAAAAGAAAGATTTTGAACAACTCACTGTAGCTGTGTCCGCCGGCATTTTGTCAGTCAAAAATAGTCGATCTCCAAATGTGAATGAACTGACTCTGAATTTTAGTATTGTTTCTTATATGAGGATCCTTTTTCAAATACAAGGTCAGTATTGATTTTCACTAACGACAAAACAACAAATTATCCGTGAATTTATATGGAACTAAGCTTTAGGAGCTTTCCATCTCCTCCCTGTTACATTGCATTCAAACTTAAAAGTGGCGTTTCCATACTAATTATGCTTTTAAACGAAAGTTTGCCTCGGGTAGATTAAAAAAAGAAACTAGGTTGCATTTTGGCGAGAGTTACCCTTTAAATAGTGTAGCTTTAAGAGGACTAGAAATAGTCAACACGGACCTCCTGAGCTTTCAACCACCAATTAATGACTGCTTAAAAAAAGGTAATAAAAAATGTATGAGGATTCCCAATCTACAGAAGGATCCAATGTCAAAAAAAAACCAACAACAAAAAACAACCTTGACCAATCAAATTAAATCAATCAATCAAGGCTTAAAAACTAAGAAAAAAAATATCGGTCTCCCTCTGAGCAGAATCAGTATTGTAACGTTTCTGTTCACGCTTTCCTTCTGTAACATTATCGTCGATTAGAAAAAATGCTGGTTAATAACGTTGTTATTTTTTTTGCCTATACTTTATACCAGAACTTGAATTGAACTTTATACTAAGAGCTTGTGAAACCTCATAACTCGAGTGGATCCTCAAACTATCGGCAAAGCCTCATACAGTAGCTCAACCCGCCTCAATCGTGAAGGAAGTCCTGCACGCATTTTGTAGACTGTCTCTGCTTGTTGCAGTGCAAGGGTAAATAAAAATCTGGTTCTTTGAATAAGTACAGTGTTTTCTTTATTCAAAACGGCTACTGTTTTATGTATTTCAGGAGCGGAGAAGAGTATCTTTGTCTGGTATTTGCCATCTAGTCATAGTCAATACAGCCTGTGCGTAACACTTTGTGTTTTATAACACACGCTTTTTGCCAAATATATTAAGTGCCCATATAACTACAATAACATTTATAACCTGAGAAAATGCAATGCATTTTCTGCGTCAGATGCGACTGTTCTAATCATGGACAAAACACAATTCTCCGACATTTGCTGGTGAAAAACCTCATAACTTCATTTGAGCTTGATTTTGGAAAAATGTTAATAATATAACGACACACACAAGTGTCACGCAGCCATGAACCATGAATGCAACACTCGACCATGAATGGCTTTAAAAGTAAACAACTCAGTTCATTGATTAATCGGGAGCCTGTTAAGAGATGCCAAGATTGGAGTTTTATGGTCCCTCTACTTAGTATTTTTAATTGTGGCCACAACATTTTGAACATATTGTAACCTTGATAAAGTTTACTGACAGACCCTTGTATATACAGGAAATCATTACAATAATCCAGTTGCAAAATTTTTCAAGATAATTTCTTGATAAAACTGATTGCAGTTTTCCAATCCTTCTTAACTGAAATTTATTTATTTGACGGTCAAATTTGAGGTCTGCCAAAATTACAAAAACAAAATTACACGTAGATTAATGACATTTTTATGCAGGATAAGAAGGCACTTTACTGGAGTACACTCATGCTTTTTTTTTGTCAAAAATGTAAATTTCTGTCTTTTTGTCATTTAACATTAAGAAATTGTAATTCATCCAGCACTTCACATCTTCAAGGCAATCCAGCAGAGAATTTTCAGACGCATTATTTCCTGCTTTAAAAAGAAAATACCACTGCATATCATTGGCATAACAGGGATATGAAATGCCATGCTTATTATATAGAGCAAAACAGCAACATGTAAAGGGAGAAAAGCGGCCCTAGAATAGAGCTCTGAGTTACCCCTTAAGTTATAGGAGCAAAAGAAGAATTATGATTCCCAATCTTTACTGTGAATGTTCTGGCCTCCAGGTAAGAGCAGAACCAACATAAGGCCACTTCATTTAGTTCAACATGCCACTCAAGGCACTCTAGCAGAATGACATGATCCAGCATGTCAAAAGCTGCTCTTAAGTCTAACAAGACAAGGCCGACACAGTTCCCATGGTCAACTTTTAATAAAATGTCATATTGCATCCTGATGAAGGCAGTGCTTTGACCAGTTCTGAAACATTATTGAAACTTATCCAGGATATTTATTCTCATAGAATTAGAAACAATTTAAACTTTATAGTTATACAGTAGTAATAGTTATCGTCCTTGGGGTGAACGGTCCTTGAAAGTGTAAAGTTATTTGCAAACTCCAGTTCATGTGTCTTCTAATGTTTCTATGACTTTTAAAGTTTCAAAATGGTGAAACAGCTAAATAAATACATGCATTTAAGCTTGCTAGACTACATAATCTTACCCTCTGAAAATAAGGTACCATTATATGAGTGAAAATATATAATTTTGGTCTCAGTGGAAATGTTCACTATTTGGAGCTCTGTATGATCTGTTTGTTTAACATGTCCATTCTCTCCTCACAATGCAAGTCGCTTTCCCAGTGCCTTGGATTTAAAGAGGACAATCTAGAAATTGTTTTAGATACTGTAACTGCGTGGCTGTTGGTCAGCTCGGATTCTGTATTTCCCTCCTCTTATTCTTCTGTTGTTTACTGACCCCGTGGAACTATTTGGGTTAAGAAGTGCTCTGTGCTATATTGGTAGTTGCCACTTAGACTAAACTAAGAAAGAGATAGCTTTTTTTACCTTGAAGAAACATTTGATGTAACATTTTTGTTTTGGTTTAATTTCAGACTCTTTTCTCATCTATCTGAGGTGGATGTGATATCCAAGAGAGACATTACAGAACTGTATCATGGCTGTGGCCGGATGTCCGGATTATTTTCTACACCATCCAAATTACCAGGTAAATGATTTTTTGTGCTTTTCTTATTACATTATTTACCCAGCCTCTACATTATTGTAACATTTTCTTTCTTTTTTTTCAAACACACTAGATAATCTGCCTTTAAACATAAACTGGAAAATGCAGCCAGATTACAGCTATTCTAAAATGTTCATGCAGTGTCAGGCAGTTTTCCTTTAGTACCCGCTTTGGTATTTACTTATTTAAGGTAATTAGTAACTACACTAAAACTACTAGTCAAACCTATATGCTAATACCAAATATCCTTGATGTAATGTTTTAAGTAGTATTATTTACTAAAGAAGAAGAAATTATTTAATTCTAATGTCAGTGGACTGTTTAGGGCATTTTGTTCAAAGCTGCCCTTTCCTGACTTGGGATATATCCAAGCATGAATTTAAATACATGCATAACCTACACGTCAGGACAGGCTGTACTATATTGTGAATATAGTCACAGCTTTTTATTTATTTATTTATTTATTTATCTTGGGCATCTTCTATAACCTATAGTCCCTTATCATATATGTGCTGCACAGTGATATACGCAGTAGTTTTATGAACAGGTGTTTTACACCATAGCTGTTGATATATCAATTATCATGCCTTGAATACTGTATTGATCAGCAGAAAACCAAAAATATTCTGTAAAAACTAATAGTTGATTTGCTCAAGGAAGTTCCCTTTCAAGGGAACTCACGTTGCGTTGAGATTGACGCTATGGGGAACGCTTTGCGTGATGACGTCTTGAAGCACATGTAAAATCAGTCCAATGGTGTGGCGGAACGTCAGAGGCGGGTGACGTCACATACCAGGAAGCTATAAAAGCCGGCCCGAAACAGAAAACGAAAGCTTTCTGAGTCTTCAGTCGCGCTCTGTGTTGAAATCTGTCCTTGTTATTTGGTGTTGTCTGTCTATATTATATATATATTCAGTATGGCGAGCAAGCAGCAGTTTAGAGTGTGTGTTCATCCCTGCCCGCGTTATTTAACGGGAGGTGACACACACACTCTTTGTGTTGTTTGTTTGGGAGAGGAGCATGCCCAGTCAGCACTCGAGGGTGGTGACTGTGTGCATTGCGACGCGCTTCCATTGCGTACGCTCCGATCCCGCCTGGCTCGATTTAGTCAGGATTACGTTCCCCAGGGCTCGGGTCCCGCCGCTGCTGAGGCTCGGCGTCGATCTCAGACCTGGGGTTCGCAAATGGATCTGTCAGTGGATGTTGAGACGGGCTCTGCCTTATCTCAGCCTCCTTCTGACAGATCCAGTGCCTCTCATCAGGGTGTGGAAGCACGCGTTGCGGTTTCTTCCCCCCCGATGGAGGCACCAACACTGCAATTGTCCAGCTCTGAGGAGTTGGACGTTGTTAGTGTTGCCGCTGAGTCTGAGGATTCGCCACCTCAGTCTCATGCGTTTGAAGAATTGCTCGACGTGGTTACAAGAGCCGTTGAGCGATTATCTATTGAGTGGCCAGAAGATAGGCAGGACGTTCGTTCGAAAAGTAAGCTCGACGAACGCTTCCTGCCATCTCGTACACAGCCTCAGCACAGAAGCCTTCCGTTTTTCCCCGATCTCCACACCGAGGTGTCGAGATCGTGGGGGAAACCCATGTCTTACAGAGTATACACACCACAAACATCACACTACTCTTCCATTTATAAATATAAAGATTATGGTTATGGGGAGATGCCGAAGGTGGAGGAGACGCTTGCGAGCTATCTTTCTCCAGCAACGGCATCTTCCCTGAAGGCTTCTACACTTCCCTCTAAGCCAACTTCTGCCCTGGTTCATAAATCGTATGCAGCCGCTGGTCAAGCTGCAGCGTGTCTGCATACGATGTCCCTTATGCAGGCATATCAGGCCGAATTACTGGGTGATTTAGAGGAGGGCGGGGGAATTGGCCCTGACACAGTAGCCGAACTGCGCAGAGCCACAGATCTGTCTCTCAGGGCCACCAAGGAGACCGCTAAATCAATCGGGCGGTCTATGGCAGCCCTGGTGGCCACTGAGAGGCATCTGTGGCTCAATCTAAGCAACATAAAAGATAAAGAGAAACATGTTCTCTTAGATGCTCCGGTCTCCACTGTTGGGTTATTTGGTGATGCTGTAAACAGTGCTGTAGCTAAGTCACAAGAAGCTGCAAAACAGACAGCTGCACTTCAGAAAATTCTCCCCCGCCGTTCTTTCATTGAGGCTGCTGAGCGGGAGCGGCCTCACTCCTCTAAAAAGAGCGCTGAATATCGTGCCACTCAAAAACAGAGTGTGTCCTCTCGTGCTCCCCCACAAAAATCACGGGGACACGGAGGGCGCTCTCAAACCCAGCAGTCTTCGAGGGGTAAAACGGATCTGCGGACCGTTATTACCGCCAAGAAGGCTGCTGGGAAAAAGTCCTGATGTCCGTGGGCTCAGGACGAATGAGGGTAGTCCCCCCCGAAGCAGAGCGGTTAGCACCTCTTTTTACGGTGCCCGTCTCTCTTCGGTACCCTCAGGGGACCGTTCTGCTAACCCTGCCGCCTCCGGTGTTACAGGGCGCAGCGGTCTCCGGCGAGCACATATCTCAAGGACCACCCGAAAACGTAGTGGCCTCGGGATGCCCGCCCCCTCTGAGGAGGGTGTTAGAGCAGTCTGTTCAGTCGTTCCCTGCCGGTGAGCCGTTACAGGGCGACGAACCGACTACTCAACAACAACAAAATCCAGAAACCAGTCTCGAGAGGCTGGTACCTCTAGTAGAATCTTTGACAGCGTGGAAGCTACTGTCGAATGTTTCTCATTGGGTCCTGCAGACCGTAGAAAAAGGGTATCAGATACAATTCAAGAAACGCCCACCTCGGTTTATGGGGGTCCTGCCCACACTGGTGGGCCCCGAGCAGGTTCTGGTTATGGAACAGGAAGTAAACACTCTGTTAGAGAAAGGGGCCATAGAATATGTACCTCCCTCCAGCAGGGAAACCGGGTTTTACAGCCGGTACTTCATAGTTCCAAAGAAGGACGGGGGATTGCGTCCCATTTTAGATCTTCGAGTTCTGAACGAGTCAGTCATGCAGCTCAAGTTCAAAATGTTAACATTGAGACAGATCGTGCCACAGATCAGGTCCGAGGACTGGTTTGTCACGATAGACCTCAAGGACGCATATTTCCATATTTCCATCCGTCCGTGTCATTGGAAGTTCCTGAGGTTTGCTTTCGGGGGCAAAGCATACCAATATCGAGTACTTCCATTCGGCCTAGCTTTATCACCCCGCACTTTCACCAAATGCATGGATGCAGCTCTGGCGCCCCTGCGCCTCCAGGGTATTCGCATCATGAACTACATCGACGATTGGTTGATTTTAGCTCATTCGCATCAGTTGGCGGTTCAACATCGAGATGTTGTTCTCGCCCACATGAGAGAGTTGGGGTTACGGCTGAACGCCAAGAAGAGTGTGCTTTCTCCACTCCAGAGGACCACTTTCTTAGGCGTGGTTTGGGATTCAGTGTCGATGCAGGCGCGCCTGTCACCGCCACGTATAGAGTCCATCCTTGCGGCTGTGAAAAGTGTAAAGCTAGGCCAGCTACTCACTGTCAAACAGTTCCAGAGACTGTTGGGTCTCATGGCAGCAGCTTCCAACGTGATACCTTTTGGACTACTGCACATGAGGCCCCTGCAGTGGTGGCTCAGGACCAGGGGGTTTTCCCCGAGGGGCAACCCATTTCGCACAATCAAGGTCACGCGGCGATGCTTACGTGCCCTGGTTATGTGGAAGAAACCTTGGTTCCTGTCCCAGGGCCCAGTGTTGGGAGCTCCTTGTCGTCGCAAACTGCTAACGACGGATGCTTCCCTCACGGGTTGGGGAGCGATCCTGGAGGGTCGCTCATCTCAAGGTCTGTGGGAAGACCATCATCGTTCCTGGCATATCAATCGCCTAGAGATGTTAGCTGTCTTCCGGGCTCTGAGGAGCTTTATCACAGATCTCAGGGGACACCATGTGCTAGTACATACGGACAACACGTCGGTAGTCGCCTATATCAACCACCAAGGGGGTTTGCGCTCGCGCCCGTTATCCAACTTGGCACGCCATATCCTCTTGTGGTCCCAGGGGAAGTTACTGTCACTCAGGGCAGCTTACATCCCCGGGGTCCAGAATATAGGAGCAGACACTCTGTCGAGACAGGGGCCGAGGCCCGGGGAATGGAGGCTCCACCCCGAGGTGGTGGAGCTGATATGGAGGGAGTTTGGCCAAGCTCAAGTGGATCTGTTTGTCCACTGTCCACTTTGGTTCTCCCTCACGCATCCAGCTCCTCTGGGACTGGATGCTATGGTGCAGACGTGGCCGAGGCTACGTCTGTACGCTTTTCCCCCAGTTGCTCTGCTCCCGGGAGTTCTGGAGAGAGTTCGCAGGGACCGGGTTTGCCTGCTTCTTATAGCCCCGCGCTGGCCGGGCAGAGTATGGTTTCCCGATCTTGTGTCGCTCCTCGACGGGCCTCCTCTGGAGCTACCCGTCAGGAGGGACCTTCTGTCCCAGGCGGAGGGCTCGATATTTCACCCTCGGCCAGAACTGTGGAACCTGTGGGCTTGGCCTCTGAGGGGGCCCAGCTCATAGAGTCAGGTCTCTCAACTGAGGTTGTGGAGACCATTCTACAGTCCAGAGCTCCCTCCACGAGGAAACTTTATGCCCTGAAGTGGAGAGTCTTCACTTCTTGGTGTAGTGACCGTCGGTTGGACCCAGTTAACTGCCCAATTGGTACAGTGCTGGAGTTCCTGCAGGACCGGTTCACGGCAGGGTTGACCCCGTCCACTTTAAAGGTTTATGTGGCGGCCATAGGTGCTTACCACATTCCTTTGGGTGGAATGTCTGTGGGGAAAGACCCTTTGGTATCTCGTTTCCTTCGTGGCACTTGGAGGCTGAGGCCTGCAGTTCGCTCTAGGGTACCACCATGGGACTTGTCCATTGCATTACAAGGCTTGTCCCTGGCCCCCTTTGAGCCCATTGAGGAGGTTCCTGAGAAGTTTTTAACTCTGAAAGCTCTTTTCCTTCTTGCTATTTCTTCTCTCAAGAGAATAGGGGATCTGCAAGCATTGTCGGTTGCTCCGTCATGCTTAGAGTTTGCTCCGGGTATGGTTAAAGCTTTTCTTCATCCGAGACCGGGTTATATCCCCAAGGTCCCCACTAATGTGGTCAGACCTATTGTTCTGCAGGCCTTCTGTCCTCCTCCTTTTCAAAATGCTGACCAGGAGGCTAATAATTTGCTTTGCCCTGTTCGGGCGTTAGACGCTTATGTCCACAGAGCTGCCCTGTGGCGTAAAAGTGATCAATTATTTGTGTGCTTTGGGTCTCCTAACAAGGGAGGTCCAGTGTCTAAGCAAAGGATGAGCAAGTGGGTGGTCGAGGCTATCTCACTTGCTTTTGAGGCGGCTGGGCAGCCTTCTCCTATGGCTGTCCGGTCCCATTCTACAAGGAGTATGGCGGCCTCTAAGGCCCTTTTATCAGGAGTATCGTTACAGGACGTCTGTGATGCGGCAGGCTGGTCCTCACCGCACACTTTCATCAGGTTCTACTCTCTGGATCTAGACTCTGCTCCAGGGTCTCATGTTTTGTCTTCCTAGTGCTGCTCTCCAGATTTCACACAGGACAGACATTCGTAGCTATGGAGGCGTTGGTATAGACGTTCCCCATAGCGTCAATCTCGACGCAACGCGAGTTCCCTTGAAAGGGAACGCCTCGGTTACGACTGTAACCTCGGTTCCCTGAAGAGGGAACGAGCGTTGCGTCGCCTTGCCATATCTTCTTCATGCCTGTCAGCTCGACTTCAGACTCTTACGAAGCTTTCGTTTTCTGTTTCGGGCCGGCTTTTATAGCTTCCTGGTATGTGACGTCACCCGCCTCTGACGTTCCGCCACACCATTGGACTGATTTTACATGTGCTTCAAGACGTCATCACGCAAAGCGTTCCCCATAGCGTCAATCTCGACGCAACGCTCGTTCCCTCTTCAGGGAACCGAGGTTACAGTCGTAACCGAGGCGTTTTGTATATTTTTTGAGAGCATGTGAGAGTAGGATAAAGTGGAGGGCTTCTGTGTATTTTGAATGTACCTGTCATGAGCAGTAGATTATAAGTCTGAGCATGAATGAAAATGGGGTTGCAGTGAATGACCATTGCATCAGTATGCATTAATTTGGGCTGAGCGCATTTGATTCACATAGTGTAACCTGACGTAAAAGCATCTCAATTCTAGCTTCATTCAGTGAAGTAGCTGGCCAGTTTTGAAGGGCTCTCATCGGTTGGCACTGTTTAAAGTGCATCCACGTGCAGCAGTTCAAAACCAACTGGGAAATATCAATCAGGCAAATCACCCCGTGGAGATCTGGCATTAGTGCAGCTTGATTATAAGATATTCTGGGGGACACCCACTGTCTTGCAAAATACCCAGACACTCTGATATGAAATTAGCTTGTCCTTTTAATTAAGTCAAAGAATGTATATTTCCCTCAGTCACGTTCGACGGCCTTGGTGGCTCGCTGGCTCATTCGGACTATCAGACTCAGCTTTGCGATTCAGTTTTACAGCCCTTACTTCATTATACCCAAGAAAGGCGGTGGGTTACAACCAATCTTGGACCTGCGTGTCCTGAAGCAGACCCTTCTCGAGCTCCGATTCAAGATGTTAACTCAAGATGTTAGATGTTACTCATTTTAGAATGCATTTGACCCCAAGATTGGTTTGCAGCAATCAACTGAGAGGAGTACTTTCATGTCTTGATTATCCCTCTACACAGACCGTTTCTACATTTTGCGTTCAAGGGGTGAGCATATCAGTACAAGGTCCTCCCCTTCTGGCTGTCCCTGTTGCCTCGCGTCTTCACGAAAGTTGTGGAGGCGACCCTTGTTTCTCTGAGGGAGCACGGCGTTCGCATCCTCAACTACCTCGGTGACTGGCTCATCCTGGCCCACTCGCGAGAGCAGTTGTGCGAACACAGGGACTTGGTGCTCAGGCATCTCAGCCATCTGGGGCTTCGGGTCAACTGGGAAAAGAGCAAACTCTCCCTCGTACAGAGAATCTCTTTTCTCAGTCTGGAGTTGGACTCAGTCAACATGACAGCACGTCTCATGAACGAATGTGCTCAGTCGGTGAGCATTTCACATTCCAAACAAGCTCAATTGTACAGCCAAAGAGCTCTCAAGACAGCCCATGCTCCCGGGAGAATGGAGACTCCACCCCCAGAACGTCCAGCTGATTTGTAGATGCTTTGGGGCCGCACAGGTTGACCTGTTTGCCACTCCGGACATGTCCCACTGGCAGTTGTTTTACTCCCCGACTGAGGGGACCCTCAGTACAGATGCGCTGGCACACAGCTGGCCTTGAGGCCTATGCAAGTATGCGTTTCCCCCATGGAGCCTACTCACACAGACACTGTGCAAGGTCAGGGAGGACGAGGAGCAGGTTTTGTTAGCTCCGCCATACTGGCCTAACTGGACATGGTTTCCAGAACTGATGCTCTTTTGTGACAGCCCCTCCCTGGCAGATTCCTCTGAGGAAGGACCTGCTTTCTCAGAGACGGCGCACCCTGTGGCACCTGTGTCCAGACCTATGGAATCTCCATGTATGGACTTGAGAGATCTACCCCCAGCAGTGGTGTTCTCCTTCCTGCAAGAAGGGTTGGAGCGAAGGCTGTCTCCCTCCAGTTCTGTGGGAAAGCCCGAGCTGATCACCAGGTTCTTGAGGGGTGTAAAGATTAAATCCCGCTCTCACCTTGTACCCTCTTGGGAACTCTCCTTGGTCTTATCAGCCTTGCGGGGAGCGCCATTCGAGCCAGCTACAGTCAGTAGAACTTAAGATCTTGTCTCTCAAGACAGCGCTCCTGACTGCGCTCGCTTCTGTCAAAAGGGTAGGGGACCTGCAGGCATTTTTGGTCGACGAATCATGCCTGGAATTCGGGCCAGCCAACTCTCACGTAATCCTGAGACCCTGGCCTGGATATGTGCCCAAGGTTCCCACCACCCTTTCAGGGATCAGGTGGTGAACCTGCAAGCGCTGCAATGGAGGAGGCAGACCCAGCACTTGCCCTGCTATGTCCCGTTCATGCTTTGCACTTGTACATGGACCGCACGCAGAGCTTCAGGACCTCAAACCAGCTCTTTGTTTGTTACGGAGGCCAGCAGAAGGGAAAGGCTGTCTCCAAGCAGAGATGTGCCCACTGGATTGTGGATGCCATAGTCTTAGTGTATCAAGCTTGAGACTAGTCGTGCCCCCTTCAGGTGAGAGCTCACTCCACTCGGAGTGTTCAGACATCAGACATTAGGTCTAGCACTCGTGTGCATGCCCAGAAGGTCAGCCCTTGTGCTAGACTAGGATCTAGAATCTTATATTGGTTGTTGTATGTATCGTGGCAGTTCAGAAATTAAAAGTTCACTGAATGGTGCTAAAAAGTTAATTCTTTATCTCATTTAAAAAATAATGTAGCACCTACTCTAAACCATACCCAATAGTGAAAAGAAAATAGGAGATAAACATTTGCTGAAGCGACCATGCCATTTTAGCTTGCTTCTACTTTGAGCTCTTTTATCTCTCACGCTGGGGTTGAATAAAGACGGAACAGTGCTGGATCTATTTGCAAGCAGTACGTAATCAAAATAAATTCAGCAACACACTTAGGCTATACAGGAAACTGAACAACCACAATAGAGACAAGATCTGACAAAGAACAACAAGATCTGACAAAGAACAACTGAATGAACACTATAGAGAAAAACACTAGGGACTAAACAAGATAATTAACAAGACACAGGTGTAACTGTCACTATTGTTCATTTCAGCTGGAAGCTGCATTGAATTGTATGTATATGTACGTTTTTGGAGTTTTGCAAAAATGTAGGTGCACATTTCTCCTAAAAAGTGTTAGTGTAATTGTTTAACAACAGTTAGTAAAGACAAATGTTTCAGCACATTGCTATCTTCAGTGCTCCTGAAGCACTGTGCTCAAGATAGCAATGTGCTGAAACGTTTGCTTGCTGGTGTCTATTTGTTTTTAACTCACATACACTTTGCACTTTTTGCACGATGCAATTTATAAAATAAATAAATGTTTTTGTAGACTTTTCCAGTCTTGAGTGGATCAGTGTGCGGTCAGCCACCCTTTTTGTTCATTCATTTATAATTTATTATATATAAATTATATTTAAACACAAATGTAGAATACATAAAGATGTAATTCCCACCACCATCATTTCCATCACAAATTAATTATAATTTGAGAAGTATGTTCATGGTGGTTCAGGGAGAAAAAATAAAAACAAAAATGAGAGAATTCATTAGAATTCAAATAATCTAGAGTTTGAAAAGAGAATTTTAAGTGAGTTTAATACCTAAAAGCCCACCAAACGTGCCCATAGTTATAGTCATAGTTAAACCTATAGGCTATGTGAAATTATGTTTTATTAACAAAGCTCGGGAGGTTCAGATAATTTACCTAATCAGTGCGAGAGGAGGGATATATTTAGAGACGACTTACCGACTTTTCCCAGCATCCCTCCTCCACTCCAACTCCTCACTCTTGATTATTACCATTCCAGCCAGGGATGGGGAGAGGGGGAATACTCTGGGTACGGGCCAAATTCCGAGCTCGGAGCCCTCTCCTCGGACAGCACACCAAATATGCAAATTGTATACTATATCTGTATCAAATTGTATACTATATCTATAAGTGTGAACCTATGAAAGAGAGGTCTTGCAAACTAAACCACTAAGATTTTTTATGTATTTGGGAGGTGGAGGAATGGTAGATGCTTTTAGATACTGGTAAATAAAATGCCCTCAGCATCTGTCGGTGCCTGTGTAAGTCTGGTAAGTCTGGGCCGGGCTCCAGGCTTGGCTAATACAGGGGAACTGGAGGCCTGCCACAGCACTTCGAGGAAAGCTCCCTAACTACTGTTTTAAAGGAACTGCTGAACTGGCTTTTATTGAGCTGTGCCTCTCGCCTTTGTGCTCTCAATTAAGGTGATGAGCTAATGTTTGAATTGCTCTGAAAGTGTAAGCCCCTACTTTCAGGATCTTCATTAAGCGTGTGTGGGTGTGAATTGAATAAAAATGTACAGCTAAAGGGAGCGTTACGCTAATGTACTCAGTTTTCCTGAGCATCCATAATTAAAGAGGTCTTGATATAATAACCTAATAAATCAAATATGGCTTGCAAATTAAATTGAAATGCGGTGGCAGCTTTTGAATGTCATATGCGATCTGTTTCATTTTCTGTGAAAGTTAGAAGTATGCAAGTTTGGCGTAAGTTTTGAAACTGTGTTTTCTTAGCTTAGTGTAAGAGGATGTTATTGGTCATAGCAACATGACTTTTGCCAATTGAAGATGAACTAATCCAGAAATGTGGGTTAGTCATTAGCCTACCAGCCATATTGTATTTTTTCCTCATACTGCTTTAGCCATTAAAGTGCCTGTTGTTGGAGCATATTAGTATTTCAAGAGCTGTAAATCTTTTCACCCTGAGTTTTATAGCTGTTTTTAGAGTGAATTAAGACAACATGGTTCCAAGTTCCTTGAAGTCAATATTCCTCTTCTTGGTATTTCTAAGAGCTTGAGGATTCAGTATCAAGGTCTTTTATGTTGTTGTCTTTCAGACACTTCCAGATGTTTTCTCTGAATTGAAGTAAATGATTTGAGAACCTGGTGATCCTGGTATATGAAAATACATTATTGTAATATTGCTTTGATTCTCAAGAAGAACTTTTTATGTCTCAACTTTTATTCTTTATTTTTTTCTTATGCCTTAATGCTGATATACATATAAAACAGGTTGTGTTGAATTAATCAAAAGTGACAGTAAAGATCTTTACATTGTTACAAAAAACTTTTGAACTTTCTTTTAAACTTTCTAATTATTAAAGAATTCAGGAAAAAAAAAAAACATTCTAGAAACATAATAAGCATATTGGAACAATTTCTGAGACTTAAGACTTAAGTAATAGCTGCTGAAAATGTAGCTTTGCCATCACAAGAATAAATTACCTATTAGAAAATAGGTATTTTAAAATTTAGTAAGATTTCACAATATTACTGTTTTGAATGTATTTTTAACCAAAGAAATGCAGCCTTGGTGAGCATTCAAATATTAAGACATTTTAATGACCCATGACTCTTGAACAGTAGTGTACATCTGTATTACTCTAATGTGCCTCTTCCTCTTGTATTTAAAATGTTTGCCACAACTTATACGCCTAACAGACTAATGTACATTGCATTTGAGTAAAGAGTAAATTACTTTATGAATGTGGGTCTGTTTTCACAGTGTAATCCATCCTGCCAGAGGAATTCACGGTAGCTTGGCCGTCTGAGGATAAGCAGGGCTAAAATATTGACTGTTGTACCTTTAGCATTATATTAATACCACAGGTTTAAAGGATAACCAAGTCAGTACATTAAATGCTGCTTGACATAGCCATGTTTATTGACTATGTTATGACCCTTATGCTTTAGATTATACAGCAGGTAAAGCCAAGTCAGGTCGCATAGGAGATCTATGAACCTTAATAAACACCTCATGGATATGCATCCACGTGTTAGCAGAAACTTGATCTACGTACAACAGCACATGGTGGGTTCTTACTTTACGTCACATGTGTGTTTGGGGATAAATGAATCATAGCATCCTTGAATAGTTCCTTTAAAAGATGCAGGCCTATGTTTTGTTTTCTTCACACATCACATTTCTTATGTTTGCTATAAAGAATGCTCTTCACTGAAACCGAAGTCATCTTGCTAATTAAGTACAGAAACTTCAGAAAAAAAGAATGCCTCAACTGTTAGTCATAATTTGAGTAAAAAAAATTAGCATTTTCTTTAAATATCCAAATTATTTATTACTGTAGTTATTTTGTAGATTATCATACTTCAATAAATTGCAATAATAATAATTAATGTTTATTATAGATGTTCTTATAAAAAAAAATGTAAGAGTCGAAAAAAACATGGTATTTGGTATTTGAATTAATTGAATTAAATACATTTTGGAAAAGCTTCTATGACATCTAACATTATGTCATAGCTTTACAGTTCTTACTTGAACTGATCAACTTTTTCAAGATGTCTGAGAAAGTTCTGTAAAGTCAGCAAAGAATAGTCCCAGACAAACTTAAAGTGTGATATTAGAGGTCTTATCTCTGTCTGGGCCTTCTGCTGAGTTCAGTCAGACAGAACCACAGTGGCTTCCCTCAGTACCAGTATGGGTGGAACTTAGAACGGATCAGTCTCACTCTACTAGCTAGAACCCCTATGCATGCTCACTAAACAAAAATACAGTCTTTTTGCCCTTAAAGGAGAACTCCGGTCAATTTTAACATTGAGCTCATTTTTTTGTAAATTTGGAGTGCTGTCAATACAGAGAACAACGACAAAAATCGGTGTTGCCTACACCGTGTTATCCTCTTTTTAAAATTTGCACCCTGTTGACTTCAATGGGGCAAGTTTTAAACCTGCTTTTAGCCTCTTAACATCCTTGATGTGTCATTACAAGTGCCCAGCCAATGTGAGTGATTCCTTCAGAGTGAACACGGGTGAATCTGACTGCAGTAGATGTGAAAGATATGAATAAAAGTGATGTTATTTCAGCCAGCGCACATACCTGTATTTACATCCTGTTTTCGGTCGAAGTCCACAGTAGTTGATTGTCGAGTTCACGCGCGTGATCATAGATAACTAAACCTATGCACGTGAACTCGACAATCGACTACTTTGGACCCGAAAACAGGATGTAAATACAGGTATGTGCGCTGTCTGAAATAACATCACTTTTATTCATATCTTTCATCTCACATCTACTGCAGTCAGATTCACCCGTGTTCACTCTGAAGGAATCATCTAACATGGCTGTGCACTTGTAATGACACATCAAGGATGTTAAGAGGCTAAAAGCAGGTTTAAAACTTGCCCCATTTAAGTCAACAGGGTGCAAATTTTAAAAAGAGGATAACACGGTGTAGGCAACACCGATTTTTGTCGTTGTTCTCTGTATTGACAGCACTCCAAATATACAAAAAAATGAGCTTGATGTTAAAATTGACCGGAGTTCTCCTTTAAGCACATTTCAGTCTTTTAATGCTTATGTCGAGGTGCATTGCTTTAGGATTAACCGTCAGACTGCAGGAGACCAAAGAAGAGACTAGAATGCCTTGTATGTTCAAAGACTCATTAGAAACATCCTGAGAATTTTCAAAGAACACAAGATGGATTGCTCACTCCAAGCCGATCTGATGCATCAGTGCGGAAAAAAATAAATAAACAGTTTTATACACATTATATCAATACATTAGGAATTTAAAAGTGTATAAATACTTTTGTAGAATAAATCTGAAGAACAAATATCTGTGCCGTTCACAACAACAGCTGTGATGTGTATGAGCAAAAATAATTATTTTAGAATATTCAGAAATGAATGAAAATGGTGATTCTTCTCTAATCTTTTGGATTCCATGTTAAACCAGTAATGTGAATGTTGGTGCTGGTAATGCATTCTTCAGATAGGATTTCCATGATTAGTGATAAAGTAAAGGAATCGGTTCACTCATTCAGTAAGAATTAGCTAAAGATATTTTACATTGTTTTATAATGCTCAAGTGCAATGCCTGTTATCACTGTAAAGCTTCTTTGAACCAATCTATATTGTAAAAAGCGCTATATAAATAAAGGGGACTTGACTCAAGTTGTTGTTTTTATTGTATATATTGTCTTCAGCAACATTTGTTCAAAGACCACCATCAACATTCAAAATTCCTAATGATATGGCAGTATTTAGGATAAACTAGTATGATATCCAGATTCAGTATTGTTGCAAATTTACACAATGTCGCTTGGCTGCAGTACATATGAAGTGGCCAGTGCACAAGATGTGTTCTGGGATTATAATTAGTGGTGCATGGCAAGTATCAACATTTTTCACATAAACTTCAGCGCATAACTCATCCCGCACTGTGCTATGGACATAAATGATACCTCAAATCATTTGGTCATTTGAGGAGAGATGTTACTGTAATCAAAGGATTTTCATGGAGAAGAATGGGAGAAAAAATCCCATAGACTTTTTCTTCTTTTTTTTTATTGTTTTGTCATGAAAAATGCTCACACTAAATGATATTTAGATGTTTATCAGCATCAAGATATTGACCAAATGTATATGAAAAAAAAATTCAACAACAGTTCGGTTTGCATTCAACAAAGTGATGATGTGTGCGGCATCCATTAACACATAAACACATTTACATAAGAAAACAAAACAATCTTGCTCTGGTTCTGGAACATTGTACATAGCATTCAGAAGCCATAAAACTACTGACGCTCTACAGCCACATCACAGCCAGATTATGGGTTTGTGGTCTCGCTCTGAGAACCATCTCTAAATACGAGAGTGCCACAAGACATTCTGTTCCCAGCTCGTGCTGTGAAAGCTCCAATCAGCGCTGAAAGAGATATCCCACAATCCTTGATCCTACTGCGCTCAAACCAAGCTTTTTGTTTTTTGTACGCCATCCAAGAGTTCAAAGTGTTCCGCTCTGGTGAGACAGCAGGGAGCTCTGTTATGGAAAGGAATGAGTTTTTGAATCCACTGCCACCTGTAGTTTACACACGGAGAACGTGGCTCCCAGCTGCCAGTTGCTTTAGATCTTGTTCCGTGAATACAATGGCACAGTTTCAGCTGATCACATGACAGGGCCGCGTCTGAACGATGCTGTTTTTCTCATAGCCTGTAAACACGCCCGTGACCCTCCCCAATTACAGCAGGGGGGCATCTGAGGACAAGGAGAGGGCCTCCTAACGTCTCTTTCATCACATATTGGGCAATTGCATCATGGACGTTCCCTTTGCTGAAAGAGTACCGGAGAATTTTTATGCATAGACATACATGTAAACACGTAATGCCCCTTAAGACTGACATGGATACAGCTGTCTGATATTGTATGTGCACTGTATTTAATCAGTATTTTTGTCTTGTTTTCTAGTAAACAAATGTATTTTTTTATTTAAAATTGTGTTAGATAATATATATATTTTTAAACATAAACCTAGAAAAAGCATTATGCTAAACATTGAGATAAAAAAATCTATTTAATTTAAGCTATAAATAACAGCTAAATGTTCCTTGCTTTAATGATGTTTAGATATTTTACTGGAAGAAAAGGACCAAAATACTGATTAACAAAAAGTTTTTCACTGCACGATGAGATTCATAGACAACATTTTGGAGGGACTGAGTTTTTTTCCAGGAATGTTCTGTCAAACTTACAAAACTAAACTGATTTATTCCTTTATGGACAATAAAAATAGTTCCAATGTGTGTGGTTGAGTGTGTGTATGTGAGGGAGTGGTGTGATGTCAAAAAATGCTTTTAGCATGACGACTTTATTGGCTTCTGTCTCTGCAGGATAATGTAGAACGAGCTGCCAATCACAGACAGGCAGATATGATTGGACCAAGTTTTCAGCAGTCAACCAATCAGAATTCACCCAGCCATCAAGGTCAGTAAATTAATAATTTGCATGTGCACTTCTTAAATTTCTTAAAATAAGATTCCCTGGCTCTGATATTTGTAATGACAGTAAACAAAATTGTGGTTGTGGTGTTTTTTTTTTCTTTGTTCTTAAACAGAAGTAAAGAGTTTCTAATAGATTTGCGGAATTGCTCATGGTTTAATAACAAGTGTATATCTGTGTGCATACTTGATTATGGGCGGGGGCTGTCTGTCTCACACGCTTGGACTTGAGTTGGGGCTGTCTGTCGTAGATGCCTTTTATGGTTGGAGACTTGCTCATTAAGTTCAAACTGGGATCTATATTCAGGCCTCTTCCGCTGTAAACACTCCTGCAGTTCAAAGGTTTGATTTGTAAAGACACAGGGTGCCACTCATTAAGCCGCCAACCTAATTGTGCCATACAAAAATACAGAGGCATGATATTTGGAGCATGAGATTTAAGCACAATATCGCCTCAGCATGGGAGGTAGAGCCTGAAGTTTTTTTTTTCTTTTCTTTTTTTTTTTCTGAAAGTCTGATGCTGTCATTGAAGTAAATGGAGCAGAAGTACACTGTGAATCCTCAAAGCTGTGACTACACTAAACTCTTGGTTGTAATAATTTAATACCCCTTAATATTTAATTTGTCCAGTGGTCTTTGTCGAACACAGTTGCTTTATTTTCTGTTGGTTTATGGATTTTTTAAACATGGTTCTGTAAACATTTAACATTTAACATTAACTGACACTATTATCACATCTAAATGGATGAATGAATGAAAAAAACTAGAACAAAATAGCAAAGCATGTTCCCATGCCTGTTCTTTGACCCTGCCATTTTCATACTCCATTGAAAACAAAAAACTGTGACAACAAAGGTCTTATTTTGGGATGCTGGAATGCAGCTAAGAATAGATAAGAAGCATTTGTTCGTCAAATCTCAGATTGAGGCCAGAAATATTTGTTGCTGCATCGAAATCCTGCATGACGTTTACAGCTAAAAACTCTCACATACTTATATTCTTATAATAGAGTTAAGGACCCCACTCTATTATTTGTTAGTTATGAAACTTATTGAAACTGAGGCGCTTGGTAGAATTTGACATTGTATGTTTTCAGCACAAATGGTTTACATTTGATGGGTCTATGTAAATGTATTGCTTTTTTGGGATCATGTGGAGTCTGCAACTTGTATTTTTAGTAAGAATGCATGATTTGTATGTATGGAGTTTATTGAAATTTCAGGTCGGTATAATCTCTATTGTCAGATTATGTTTATCAGTAATAATTCACTTAGGCACAGATGTATTTCACTGCAAAAAGGAGTTAGCATTGCCTTGTATCCTGCCATTTGAATATTTATAAGTACTCTCTGCTGTCATATGGAGTGAAATAATATATCCATATGAATATGATTGGTACTTACCTTTGGTCGGACAGAAATTCTGACCATAGAGATTGATCATTATATATATTGAACAGACAACCCCATCATGGCACGGGCAGCTCTTGCCAGAATAAGCTGGGATATTCAGAAGAGTTCATGCTTCATGCCAGTGATCAAAAATCTGACTTTAGCCCTATTCACACGGGATAAGTATTACCTGGTGACCTCTAATCATTTGTAATAATTGCGGAGGTTGTCTGATCTTAATCCTGTGCGAATCGGCCATGTCTGTAATTTGTAAAGTAAAAATTCCCCCGCAAATGACCTACCATATTTCGCTGAACACTGAGGTCCTGAACATATTAGTCCCGTGCGAATTGGCATCTCTGTGATTTGGCGGGGTAGTTTATAATTTTTTCAAGGTTTTTGTTTCCTGTGCGCTTTTTTATCCATCTTTCGCGAAGAATGGAGGCTGCGTTTGAGTGTTTTGATAGTATTTTGGGTTCTGGGTCATATCGCTATACACCATACAACTATACAATTTGCAGAAAGAGAAAGCTGAAAACCATGATTAGATGGAGATGAATGACATGTATAGCAGCATGCGGTAAGGAACATTTTTCTGTTTATGATATATCATACAGCTAGACCTATAATAACGACAAGACATTTCCAAGCAATAGCCTACTGACATTATATCCGGGAGATAAGTCAGTAAATTTGAGTAAAATCACAGGCTTCGCTATCCTGTGCGAATGTGCCACACGAAATTCAGATGTGGGGGGGGGGTAATTTCGAAATCACACGAGGTCCCCAGATAATACTAATCCCGTGCGAATAGTGTAACTACACCAGAAGTGACTGTCCTGTCCTGCTTTAAAAGCTAAATGAAAAATGTGTAAAAACCAGTAAACAATAATGACTTAAATCTATATTAATATAAGTTTTAATATATAAAACCTACTTTAATTATATAAAACTTAAACCCAAAATTGATAAAACGCCACATTGACTTTGAATTCAACTTTGCTGTCAAGTTGTTTATCTATAATTGGATATAAGACAAATATGTATGTATATTTGTATATTTATCAGGTTTTCTGAAAGAAGAGACTCAAAAGCAGATAGATGCTCAGCTTAGATTTTATAAGAACTTCCAACAAAAGACTTGGGCAAGCCACCTGGCTCTGAGCCAACTCAAAGAGGGGCAAATTAGAAGAGGTCAGACTGACATGGATCAGGCCAGAGAAACAGTCTGTACAGCGATTAGATCCATATGGGAGACGAGAGAAGAGTCGGACAGGCAAGAAGGGCATTACTAGGTGGACAACAGCATAGACATCCTTGAGTTCCTCAATGAGCTCATTCTTGAAGCTTTTGAATAAGTTAATAGAAAATGAGCATCTTGTCAATGACCCCTTTACTTGAATTCCCTTATATAGAAATAATGAATGCCTGAATGAAAAAATGAGTGAATAAATGGATGGATGAATGAGGCATTTATATAGCACTTTACTATGTACTACTGTACATCCAGAGTACATTATAATCATATCAGGGGTCTCTCCTCAACCACCACCAGTGTGCAGCATCCACCTGATGATGCAACAACTGCCACAGTACAGTGGGGCCAGTGCGATTATTACACACCGGCTATAGGTGGAGAGGAGAGAGTGTGATAAAGCCAAATCAAAGGATGGGGATTATTAGGAGACCATTGGTAACGGCCAATGGACAGAATGTGGCCAGGACACCGGTTATACACCCCTACTCTTAACAAGAAGTGTCATGGGATTTTTATTGACCACAGAGAGTCAGGACCTTGGCTTAACATCTCATCTGAAGAGTTTTATTGGATACACAGCCACGTCCGCAACAAAATATGAAAGGTGTTTTAGCTTTGTTTTAAATGTTACGGGGTTTTTTTCTGTGCTAACTATGCATGAGTATATGGCTATTTGCATTTTATTATTTGTGTTTAAAAACCTCATCCATGAGACCAGTGATCTTAAAAAGATAATTCACCCAAACATATAAATTCTGTCAACATTTACTCCCTTTCATGTAATTCTAAAACTGTATGATTTTATTTCTTCTGCAGAAAATAAAATTACATATTTTGATAAATGTCTCCACAAAAAATCTTTGGTTGCCAGTATTCTTCAATTGATCTTCTTTTGCCTTCTGCAGAAGAAACAAAGTCATACAGTTTTGAGTAAATGATAGAATTTTGATGAACTATGTCAATTAATTGCTAGTTGAGATATTTACTAGTTCTGGGTTCGAAACTGGAAGGCTGGATCGGACCACTGCAGAGTTACTCAAGATATCCCTTTGTTGAGGTCAGTGCCTCTCCTACACTGCATGGTTCTGATGGACCCTTAAGCAGCAATATCCAGTGCATTGCATTCTTTAGAAGAAAGAATGGTTTAAGTGTGGTGGGCGGACGGGGCTTATAAGATTATAGAATGTGAATTATATGAAACTCTCTGATTAGATTGATGTTTCCCAAGAACAGGCCTTGATCTCCATTATTGTTTTTCCAGATTTTCCCTCTCTTTTTATGCTCTGCTGCTTGACTGCCAGGGGCATTTTTAGCTATCATAATCTCTCTGACATGCACACCAAAAAACTGCTTATTGCAAGAAAGCTGTTTAAGGTGTCGTCTCAAACCTGTATAACTTTCTTCTGTGGAATGGCAAATAAGATATTTTGAAGAATGTTGGTAACCTAACACTTTTGGTTACAATTATATATCTAATTTAATATTATATAATCATATATCACATTTCCCTTTATATGGTGAAATTCCGCAGGTGAAATGCAGTCATCTCAATAGGAATCCACACGATTGAGAATTTTGTGTGAGGGACACTTGAGGGAAAAAAAAAACTATCTGTGTGGATTTTACATTAGCTTCAAGTTTATTGAACTGTTAACTCTTGGATTTGCTGCGTTTACCAATATAAAGCTGCTGGATTTGGAAGTGACCTCTGAGTAAGCAGTACTTCATGCATCGCTACACTATTGACAATGAACATTCCTTGCCTACAAAATTTCGCAGAAGTTTCGCTAATGTGACCACTTTTATCCTGTGGCCTCATGTCATTACATGGCAGAGAATAATATATTGTGTGAAAATTGATTTAAATTCCACCATTATCCTCATACAAGCTACTGTAAACAGATTAGCAGATTACTGTAGCAGATTAGTCATATAAACTACCTTTCTTTTGGTGTGTTTTTGTAATCTTTGAATCTTGACAGACCCATCACCATTCACTGTATTGTACAGTATATTGTATATATTGAAGAATCAGAATCAGCTCTGCATCTACATTAACTAACTTGTATGGGTAACTAAAATAAAACTCAGGGTCCTATTTTCTATTCTTCTCCCACTCCTTCTCTATATGAATCCCCCATCCTTTATATCTCCCTCCTTCCCTTCTGTCCACCCCTCCTGTGTGGTGCTTATATGAAGGCACTGTATTGTTTAGACAACTTGGGAAAGCTTTATTAGAGTGCTGTCTATATCTGTGAAAAGACTTGCTCCACTGCCTCCTTTCACATACATCTGTGTGTGTGTTTTTGAGGCACATATCTCCCCCACAGGTCTTCTACAGGACGTTCCTGCCAAAGTGACTCCTCCTTTCCCCTTTTAGTACTCCCGTCTCTTTGTTCACTCACAATTTGCATGCTAATTGTCACCAGCTGGATGGCCTAATGAACTCAGTCATAAACATAGTGCTATAAAACATGGTGCTTTTAAAACTTTGTCTTTAACAGTCTTTGGCATAAGTGAAACAATTTAACCACTTGTATTGGGCAAAGAATCAGCAGCCTCAAAAGTAGATTAGCTGAGATGTATTTTGCCACTGTCCCACTAATAGAACCAGATACACAGTGATAAATTAGCTCATGCACACCACTGCTAAAGTGGACCTATATGAAAATCAGTGACGTATCAGTGTGTTTGGGTATCACCCTTTACTAATGGTTGGAAACTTCCATTTTTCATACACATTACTCTCAAAACCTTGGGCCATCATTTAAGACACAAATCTAATTCTGGGTACATACTACATTATTATAGCTCCAATTTTCACTTGCTGACAGTTTTGTGGTAGTAATCATGAACAAATTCCTGAAATTGGAGGCAAGTCGGTGCTCGCATGAGTGACAAATCGCATAATGTATATTATCAAAGAAGTGATCTGAGAGAAGAGCTGATGCATCGGCAATGCCCATGAGATTTTTGCGTGCAAAATATCTGGACCTGTCTGCAACTTAGAGTAATGCAGTGTGAAATGTGTTGACTGGAAATTACATCGGTGACAATCTACAGCCAATGAGAGAGCAAGATGGGTGGGATAGCTACAGGGGGAGGAGTAATAGACCTGCAACAGAATCAGCAAGCATGGCTTCTGAAAACAACCATTCTTCTTTGTATTCTTCTTTTTTTCTTTTTTGCTGCAAATCAGCGCACACACAACTTGGATCGCAAGATTTTTGAGGGCTACAACTTTTATCAGGAAGAAATCCAATCTCGCGCATGATCTTACATTATTTCCTGTATCACTTCTTGAGTGTGTTTGATTGTGAAACTTATGCCGAGGACACACTTAACGACTACCTGAAACATTCTAAGACTGAACTGAGCACACTTACAGACTAAGTTTCCAACGACTGGAGCAGATTTTAAACACCGACTGTTAACACCGACTGAACACAACTGTCTCTGACTCGACGCTTTTGGGCATGATCAGTCGTAAGTATCATATTACATTCATAATTGGCCTTACAGTTGTTAAGTCTGTCCCCGGCTTAAGTTTGTAGACCAGACAAAGTTGTCTGCGATTCTTCCCATTTAAATGTTTGGTAATGTGTGACCGACTGTTGCCAGTCCATCGTGTAATGTGCAGACAACAGCAACTAATGGTACCCCAGACAGTCGTGTAATGAAAACAAAAACAGTGATCCAACGGAAATTGCGTTGTGTGTTCCCGGTTTAAGGCCCTGGTTATACAGTACATATTAATAACCATCGCAGGTCATAAGATTTTCTTTTTTCTTTTTTGTGATTTGGCTCTATTTATTAATTTTATAATTAAAATTTTTCATCGGATACCATCCATATTGAAATTAAAGTAAAGCATGCTTAAGATTTGTGTGCAAACAGTAGCTCAGGTAGGTCAAAAAACACGAAGAAAAGCGTTATAATAATACAATATCAGCAATCACAGACATTTACATGCGGACGTTAGCATTACCTGAGGTAATTTTTCCAGATCTTTTTCCAGAAGATAAAAGTCACCGTAATCATTACTGACAACGTCCTTAATGATTACTGAGATGGCACATTTGGACGAGACAAAAATCACTGCGAAGCTCTGGTAATAATTACTTTACCCCACCTCTCCATGTAAAACTAATCCCGTCCGAATAGGGCTTAAGACAGCGGTTCTCAACTGGTTTTGCCATAGGACCCACATTTTCCCATAGTTATTAAGCCGCAAGCCAAATTTTAGGAATCTGACCAAATTCCTATATATACTGTATATGAACTGAACTGTAAATTAAACATAACAAAACTGCTCCTGATGAATAGAATGAACATTATACCTGCATGTAAATCCTTCCCAGCTAGCACACAACTTACCAGTTACGTAGTTTATTGGTAATTTTTCATAATTTCATGACTTACTAATTGACAATATACTAACTGACGACTTTGCATGCTCGTAACTTCTTTTGCTCTTTATATATCGTGAAGTGATATACAGTGTGCGCCTTCGCATTTGCGCATGCAATTGAAGATTGTGTACTACAAACACAGTATAACGTTTTTCTGAGGTGAGAGTTTTTTTATTTTGTAACAAGTTACGAAAATAACGTTAGAATAATGACACTGACATATAGCCTGACAACATCTCATCTGACCGCAGATACTGAATCAGGACAAAGTGTTTTTCTCAGGCACTCTTTACTCAAACTGTATCTGACAGAAGAGTCAACAGCTTTCACACACGGCTTTCAAAATAAAAGTCTCAGCAACAAATGCCCTCAAAGTGCTACCTACAAACACATCAATGCCTCAGAAAAGGGTTCTCACTCAGAACAGCCAAATTCAACACACCTGCTCAAATGAAGTAGCACATAAAGATAATAAATACCAGAAAAATGTCTCAGGTTGCGTATGCAACCAAGTACCCTGAAAAGGGGAACGAGACGCTGTGTCTTTTGTCGTTTATGCTATGGGGGATGCCATCAGCATGACCATTGTCTGAGGCAAGTGGAAACAAATGGTAATAATCATTGTCAGACGACAGTCCAACTGTTTTGTCTGACGGACCGTACATCCCTACCATTATTCAGGAAGTGAGGCAAACAAGAGAAGGACATATTGTAGTTTGCCCAATAACTCTCTTAAACCAGGCTCTATACTCCAAGAAAGCTTTTATTCCCTACTTAAAGATCCCAATGTAACCGGGGGAGAGCAGCTCATACCCTGACTTGCCTATAGAAACACACATTCAAGGGGAGCGTATATCCCTTCTTCAAAACTCAACAATAGTTAGGGAGGGAGGCAAAGAAATAGAGGGAAGTTTGCAGAATGCCCACCATAATTCCGTTTACACTGCAGCAACCCTAAGGATGTAAGGCTTAACATGGTTCGAGAGAAGCGAGCATTTGTCTGCAATTATAAGCAGACAAATAATCTGTCTCCAATCTACTTTCCAAGCCTATGAAGTTGGAGAGGGCAATAGAGCTGAATTTTGCAACATCCACCCCTTTAACTTCTCTATAGGAGAACTCATGCAGGTCTATGTAGGCAGACCCCAACGGCAGCGTAAGCTTAGAGCGAGAGAGAAATATGTTTCCTATCTCTGCTAAATACCACTCCTTCAACACTCACGGAACCCCCAGAGAGGGATACATCTCATGAAAGCTGCTGACTGAGACCCCAGCTCTGTAAACATCTGTACGACAGCCTCACCGGCTGACTGAAGAGGTCAGAGTGTGAGATCAAAGCATTGAAGAGAAAGATTTTCTCTTTCTCCTTATCACAGATGTCTCTATTGCAACTATAGAATGGCCGATGCACTGGCTGTGTTCTTTGTGGCACAAATGGCTAGATCTGTGGCTTGCACAACTGTTTTTTTTTTTTTTTTTTTTTTTTGGACTGCTTCAGACCATTCAATAGGTGGGCATGGAGTCCCCACAACACCTGTGTCCCAGCACTCTTCACTGTGAGGGGATACCACCCTCTGGCAGCACTGCTGAGCGGAGATTGGGCAGATTTCATAGTGTGCAGGACCCCACAGGCCTGCCTCAGCATATGCCTTGTCATGAGCCACAAGGTGGTAAGTAGAGGAGATAGACTCTGCCCACCTCCGACCCAATGATTGAGAGCGGCCTGAGCTAGCAGGAGAAGCCCAAAAGGGAAAAAGAAAATCCCTGTGATCGATCCTGCCCTGCCATGTCAGCTGCATTGGGACCCAAACCATGAGGTGCAGACTCTCGACTATCATCACTCCAGAGAGAATCAAGCAATAACAGAGCCTCCTACTCTGAATGCATTGTCATGAGTGCCTCCAACCCCCTTGAGAGCTGAATGTGCTCCGTGCAAATGCTAGATTCTTATCCCTCAGGAGAAAATCAAGCAAGAACAGAGCTTCTTACCACAAATGTAACGTAATGAGCGCATCCAGCTTCCTTGTGAGTTGAACGCGCTCCAACAGACTCTTGTCTTACACGCGCATACAAACAAGCGACTCCTGAAGACAAAAAAGCTGAGATGCGTAACTCAGACACTCCATATGACACTCCACACGTGACGTCATTGTCTGTCGTCTGCCAGTGATTATTGGCAATTGTTTACACGTGCCTCAGACACCGCTCACGCTGATGGTGTTCCCCATAGCATCAACATCAAGACGCAGCTTCGAAAGGGAACCACTAGGTGGAGTACATCCAATGCTAGTCTTCAAGGACACCATAGATGGTGTCACAATAGTAAAAAGATAAATACCCAACAGAACAAACAAACAACAACAACAACAAAAAGAATAAAAATTAATAATAAAAAATGTCAGCCTCCTAATATGGTTTGAGTAATTAGATTACAAAATGTTTTGAAAGAAGTCTCTATACTCACCAAGGCTGCATTCATTTGATAAAAAAAATACAGAAAAAGCTGTAATATTGTGAAAAGTTATTACAATTTAAAATAACTGTTTTGTATTTTAATATATTTAAAAGTTTAATTTATTATTTTGATGCAATGCTGAATTTTTAGCAGCAATTGCTCCAGTCTTCAGTGTCACATGATCATTCAGAAATCATAATATATGCTGATTTGGTTCTCAAGAAACATTTCTTAATATTATCACAGTTGAAAACATTTGTGCCGCTTGGCTTTATTTTGTGTGTGGAAACCATGATTGTGGAAACCATGATATCACATACCAGGATTTTATCAGGATTTTTTAATGAATAGAAAGTTCAAAAGAACAGAATTTAAAAAAGGCGGGGATGGAGGAGCTGTTCTCCTGAATCATTCATGTATAAGAGACGTCTGAGATGAGTCCCAGGCCCTCCTCACAGGCCTCTACCTGAAACATAGCAGATTTAAATTTTAATATTTTCTGTAAAAACAAAAAGCTTTTAGAATTCAGTGCCTCATATCCTGAGGAAAGGTTGAATGATGGGTTCATGTATTTGCCGTCTCCAGGATGTCTCTAAATAATTAATAGTTGAACTTTCTTATGTCTACTTTTGTATCATCCCTAAAAGACCAATCTGAATCTTATACCTCTCATTATGGACCAAAACAGTTACTTTTTAAAGAATATCCTGCTCATTCTTTTCAATTTAATAAATGTTGTGACTGTCAGTACTTAAAAGTATCACAAACGTGGTCCATATAATAATTCTGTAGCCCATTCTTGAGAGTATATGAGAGATGTAGAAATCGTCTCGGTTACTAATGTAACCCTCTTTTCCCTGAAGGAGGGAACGGGAGACGTAACGTTGACGTGACGACGTAATTGGGATCACTTCAGGGAGCGCTATCAACTTCGAGTGTCTACAGAACGAGCCAATGAACGTTGGCGTGCGTGAATCGCGTCACGCGTCCCTCCCCACAGCGCCTTCAGGGAACACCTTCAGGGAACGAGGGATACATTAGTAACCGAGACGTTCCCTTTCAGTCGCTCACGTTCGACGTAACGTCGACGTGACGACGTAATTGGGATCCCATGGAAAATGCCACGGTTGCTGCCACATCCAGCGCCCTACGCAAGACTCTCAGACCCCCAACTGCTGGGGCGGAAGACCTGCGTAGAGGGAGTTCAACTGCTGTTCCATTATACCCCACACAGTGGAACTCTTGGATAACACTGGGAAAGCGTACCTTTCCAGGGGAAAGGACGCTGCGGAGCCACATCCTGCCCGAAGGGAGGTAACATGTGGAGAATACACATATGGACTGGCCAAGGGAGCAGTGCAACATATGGAATGTCACTGGGGTGGCTCCACCTGAAGGGGGAGACTACACCGGACAGTGACGGCAGAGCAGACTCTGCCAAGGGAAAGACACGGGCTCACCGCAGGGAGCTGGTCGTGGAAGAATACGCATATGGGATCGCCGCAGGGATCACACATTGGAACCCAGCCTAGCACAAGTTACAAACAGATCTACCTGTGCGGTCCTGAAAATCAGCTGGACCACCTGGGGATGGAGTCGCCATTCTCCCGGTAGCACCTGCTGCCGTGAAAGCTCGTCGGCTGCACGGTTGAGCAGGCCCGGAATGTAAACGGCACGAAGCGACCTCAGATGCTTCTGACTCCAGAGGAGGAGATGGCGGGCGAGTTGTGACATGCGGCGGGAGCGTAGACCACCCTGGCAGTTGATGTACGCAACGGTCGCAGTGCTGTCCGTACGGACCAGTACGTGCTTGTAGTGCTCGTGCTTGACCAGTAGCAGCGTTTTGAAGCGGCTCAATGCAAGACGCACTGCTAACAACTCGAGGCAGTTGATGTGCCAATGCAGTTGAGGCCCCGTCCACAGACCTGAAGCTGCATGCCCGTTGTACGTGGCCCCCCAGCCAGTGGCAGAGGCATCCGTGGAGACCACAGAGTGCCTGGACACTTGTTCCAGGGGAACACCTGCCCACAGGAATGAAGGGTCCGACGACAAGCTGAGAGTTTGGCGACAGTGCGGAGTAGGGATGTCCCGATCCGATCACGTGATCGGAAATCGGGCCCGATCACGTGGTTTCAGACTCGATCGGAATCGGACGTTACCTCCCGATCAGGACTCGGATATATATGTATATATATTCTCATTATTATTTAACACATCTATAGTTATGCGGTGGCACAGAGTTACGCCGGTTTCACACTGCACGCGTTAGCAGAGCGTAAGCAGCGCAGGAGCAGTGTGTATGGTGAGCAGGAGCAGGACACGCGCGTTTTGCTTTCACACTGGCAGCGTTTGTCACGCGCGGCTGAACCGCAGGTTGTGTACAGACAGAGTAGCCTACTCTATAATGGATAAGTTGGCATTGCTTTATTTCGTTTTCAAATACATTTAAGAGTAAATACTTGTCAAGAAGCTTATTTTATTAATAATTTCATAAATATAACTTTTGGTTCATCTTTGTTTTTATTGTTCTGGAAACAAGTTTGTTTTTGGACATTTGTTTTCTTTTTAAATTGATGTTGGTCATTTGATCGACTGTTTAAAACACAATAGATATCATCAATGCACTTTTTGGATAAAACTGCGGTGTATTTTGGCCATGATCAATGCATATCACTTTAATTCAGCGTAAGCGGCGCAGCAAAAATAGACTCTGCGCCGAAACGATCGCGGCACTGCTGCTTCTGCTCTGCTCCTGCTTCTTGCTGCCGCGCCGCCTCTGCGTGCGGTGTGAATGCTCTAATCTGTTAACATGGGCGCCGAAAAAAATACGCGCTACACGCTCTGCTAACGCGTGCAGTGTGAAACCGGCGAGTGCAGTTCCTAAAAGCACATTACTGGCTTTGCAAACACTGGCACTTTATTTTTTTATTTGTTTACATGCCTGCTGGGTATTTTAAGTTGAGGTGCTATTTGTTTATATATTAGACTTTTTTTATATTTACTGTTGCACTAAGTCCAAAAGTGAAGAATTTATGTTATTTATTACTTGATTGTTCAAGCTACCTCACAGTAGTGCTCTGTTTGTTAACAGAGTTGTTGAATGTAATAAGGTGAATTAAATAAAAAATAAGGAACATCCTGGATCTGTTTTTTGCTCTTCTTTATTCTTTTTTTATGTATTATAGAAGTATCGGATCGGGACTCGGTATCGGTAGATACTCAAAATCAAATGACTCGGACTCGGACTCGAGGGCAAAAAAACCTGATCGGGACATCCCTAGTGCGGAGTCACTTGGACCCAGCACGAGCCGCTCTGCCACGCCCATCTCGGGACGCGATCGTGGAGCCAGTGTTGGAACGGCCTCATATGAAGCAATCCGAGCGGCGTAACCGCGGCTGCAGATACCATATGCCCCAGGAGCCTCTGAAAAAGTTTCAGTGGTGCCGCTGTTCTGCGTCTGAGCGTGCTCACGCAGTTCAACACTGACTGTACACGGGCCTCGGTGAGGTGCGCTGTCATGTTGATCGAGTCCAACTCCATACCGAGAAAAGAGATCCTCTGCCCGGGGGTGAGTTTGCTCTTTTCCCAGTTGACCCGAAGCCCTAGGTGGCTGAGGTGACTGAGCACCATGTCCCTGTGTTCGCACAACTGCTCTCTCGACTGGGCCAGAATAAGCCAGTCGTCGAGGTAGTTGAGGATGCGAACACCACGCTTGCACATGGGAGCAATGGCCGCTTCCTCGACTTTCGTGAAGACGCGGGGCGACAGGGCCAGCCCGAAGGGTAAGACCTTGTACTGATATGCCCGTCCCTCGAACGCAAAGCGAAGACCGAGGGAGAATCGAGACATGAAAGTATGCGTCCTTCGGGTCGATCGCTGCAACCCAATCTTGGGGACGGATGCATTTGAAAATGCATTTCTGCGTAAGCATCTTGAACGGTAGCCTGTGAAGGGACCGGTTCAGGACGCGCAGGTCAAAGATTGGTCGTAACCCACCACCTTTCTTGGGTACAATGAACTACGGGCTGTAGAAGCTGGTCTTCATATCGGCTGGAGGGACCGGCTCGATCGCGTCCTTCGCCAGTAGGACTGCGATCTCTGCCCTGAGCACAGGGGCATTGTCCGCCAGAACACAGGTGAACACAATGCCCCTGAAAGCAGGGGGGGCGCCGGGCGAACTGAATCGCGTAGCCAAGTCTGATGGTACGGATGAGCCAGCGAGACGGGCTGGGAAGCGTTAATCAGGCTCCCAGGGACCGAGCAAGCGGGACCAACGGCACCACAGACGTACCCGGGGTGGGGCAGTGCGGCGGAATGCAGGGACCCGACTCGGACGGCACAGCGGCCCGAAGTGGGGTCTGAGTGTGTGGCGCCGCATGTAATACAGTGTAATCTGACTTTATCCATTAATAGGTTTATAAACAACTGAAAAAAATAAAATAAAAATAAACAAATGTTAGGGCATGTCAAAACTTCACCATGGCCCAAAAAAAAACCTAAGACCCCTCCAGAGGGTTAAAGTTAAATGTTTGTCAAAACATTAACAAAATACATATAGGGCCTGATTTACTAAACAGGGCAAATTTGCGTGTGAGCGCAATTCCAAAAAAGTGCAAATGGGAGTGGAATATTCTGCGCATGATCTACTGGCAATTTAAAGAACACAGATGCAGCCGGATCATTTCCATATTGACCAACACAATCTAGCGCCTGGTTTAAGACGTGCTTTTTTTGGAGCGGTAAATAATGGCTCAAATACCAGTAAATTGACGAGCGCAAACCTTAGTAGCTAAATCACCTTGCATGATTCATTTAAATACTCCCCTCCCATAAATTTTGCGTCTGAAAGGGAAACTCCTACAAATGCATAATGCAATAAGGTCAGCCGCAAAAATAACCCTGTCCACTCCTTTTCAGCGCTAACTTTTTCACTGCGTGTCTTTAGAAAATCCTGACAGTATAGTGTTTTAAAGCCAAAAGAGGGTTTGCGCTGGCGCAAGCTGTTAGTAAATCTCTTTTTAACAAGATCTGTATGAAGATGTTAATATTAAAATGTATTCTATTTGTAAAATCGAAACAAAAGTCAACAGTGATTCAACCTTTATCCAGGACTTCGATTCACCCATTAATACACGTTGAAATGCCTGCTGGGTTTCAACTAATTGTTTGATCCAGTTCACAAAAGTGGTCTGAATGATTTGTTCATCAATTAGACTTAACATGAATTCAAAATTGGCAATTATTCATCATCATTATTTTTATTTTATTGTAATATTGTAGTGTTTATTTTAAATGATTATCAGTGCACATTATTATTATTATTTTTTTTATTTATTTTTTTTTCATTCATGTCTGTTTAACTGTGTTTACTTCTGGAGTGCCTGCATAACCCTATCTAAAACAGTTATTTTCTGAAACGTACACCTACAGTCACATTGGTGTGAAATTTGTAACTAAATTTGTAACTATGCCTCAGTGAGGCTGGTTGAGAACGGACAGTGTATTTGCAAAGTCCAAAAAAAATAAAAATAAAGTATCAAATCGGCTCTTTTGGTCATAAAAGGATGCCAACTACATATTAGAATTTGTCCAGTGTGTAATTTGTTTTGATTTTTATCCACTTGTTTGTTTTAGCACCCTCTGCTGGACTTGCAAAAATTTGCTTCTGTTTCTATTACAGAAGGCCAAGTGCATGCAAATTGCACTGTACTGTTAAAGAAACAGTTCACACGAAAATTAACATTATTTACATATCGTCATGTAATTCCAAATCTGTATGAATATTTTTTTTTTAGTGCAATGCAAAAGGAGAATTAAAAAAAATCCTATAGAAGTTTTGGGGCCCTATTTTAACGATCTGAAACGCAAGTATCAAACGCGAAACGCAAGTAACTTTGTGGGCGGATCTAAATCAAATCTAAAATGGGTTGGTCTGAAGTAGCTGCATTACTCATAGGTGTGGTTTGGACGTAACGTGAAATAAACCAATCAGAGCGACATCTCACATTCCCTTTAAAAGCAGGCGTGCTTGTTCCATGGCGGATGCTAATATAACGGCGGATTTGCCAGGAGCGGTTCACAGCCGAGGACACCGACGTTCTCGTCAGGGCCGTAAAAGACAGAGAAGTGACATTGTATGGTGATGGGAGAAACCCACCCAAATTAGCTTCGGTTAAACAGGCGTATAATAATTTGGGAAAATGTGTAAGCTAGATTTATGCCTATTTTTTCACATCTTCATGGACACCACAATGATTTCCCTTGTGCGGAATATTTTTCCTTGTAATTATGTATGGTTTGCAAAAATGGCAACTGCTGCGTCTGTGTAGATGAGAGAAGCAAAGTGTATGCATGTTGTGCACACGCTACATTATGGACAAGCATGCGCCCTTAAAATAGCATCTGAATAACGTGCCACTGACTTTAGACTAGGTTATCCTGGTCTGTAGCGGAATTGTTTTCTGGAACTGCAAAATAGCACCAGGGAACGTTTGCGCCGGAACACGCCTCCTCTTTTCACTGAACCGCCTCTGGGAGCGCAAGTTCATTCCCTAATTTACTTTATCATTTAAGTTTGAATGATTCGATCACTGTATAAGTTTTGGGACTCAATAAACTGGTTACAACTCTTAAGCTGTATTATGAATGAATTAATTTCAGACTGTTCATTACTCACAGCTATCGTATGGCTTCAGAAGACTCTGAATATAGCCCACATTTATAACTACTTCCATGATTTTTTTTTTTCATGATTTTTTCATAGTGCTTCCATTTTGAAGCCTTAAACCTTTAGTTACCATTCATTCTAATTTCATCAAAGTGAGTGGCCAGAATATATGGGAACTTGTGCTTGATGTTACTAAGTTATGAGATTAGATTTAGATTTACAGTTCGAATTAACGTTAGTGCACTGATTTAAATAGACTTATTCAGTGCTAGGACAGAATTGCATCATGATTGATGTTTGCCAGATATGTGGTTCAGAGTGTTGTTTTGTCATGCTGATAAGCCATGTTCAATTAAAATCAGTTAATGTCACCAAGCCCTCCTATTTTATTGTATCATTATACCCCATGGCGTGACTTCACTCTCAACCCCCCCCCCCCCCACCACCCACCCCCGTGCTAAAGCCTCGGTGTGTGAATGTATCTTATAGCTCTCCAGGATCTCTAAGTAGAGAAGGGGCTTACCTGTCTCTATTAATACATAGGGATCATCTGATTATCTGATGGGTTTTCAGAAAAAGGTCTTGCAGAGGGCACAGGTAACCCAGCCTTTTGCCAATTGTAATCAATTTCTTCTAGATAAGGTTTTGTATAAAGGCATATATATATATATATATATATATATATATTTGGAAGTCAGTGGGGTCCATCAACTGTTTGGTTATGGACATTCTTCAAAATATCTTCTTTTTTTGTTCAGCAGAGGAAATACATTTTTACAGGTTTGAAACAACTTGAGAGTTAGTAAATGATGACAACATTTTCATTTTTGGGTAAAAAAAAACCCTTTAATGCTTAAGAGCAGGATTGTTACATGTCTACACATCCCTGAACTACATTGTGAGAGTTTATTAAATCTTAGGTCGCCCTCTAGTGGTGTGATTATGAAACACATTTCTGAAAGTTCATAACTTATGTACTGTATGATAGTACCAGTCCAAGATGCTTTTTGCTTAATACAATGTTCCAGCCATGATAACAAACCAAATTTAGTAATGGATGTGACTTGAAACACCTGTTCTCCTGCTCAGCAACTGCAGATGACAGATATATGTACATTAGATCACACATATTTTGATTTTACTCGATATAACAATCTTTTAATAAACATTTTATACTTATCTGATAAAAGGTAACTAATAGATGTGGCTTTGTATGTCTAATATTCTTCCCCTTTCTCTCCCTACCAGAGGATGACGTGGATCTAGAAGCTCTGGTGAATGACATGAACTCTTCCTTTGAGAGTCTGTACACTTCTTGCAGTGTTCAGACTGAATCCACTCCACTGCTGCACAATGGCCAACCGCACCGACCCGCTGCATATCACACACGCGCTCAGTCCACCTCTCCACACCAGAGACTGCGGCGGTCCCAGCCTATGCACATCCTCGCTGTCAGGTAAAAACCCTGAAAATATATGAAACGCACACATACGGTTTCCCCAAAATGTATTTAGACTCTGAAGCCACACTTTAAAATGTATAAATGTCATTGTGGGTGTTTATTTTAAAGAAAGACATTTAGCAAGTTTATTCGTCTGACATTTTAAAACAATCAATATAGAGTTTGAAGGACACCATAGACATAATAGAGAGTAGACGCCGCATCGACCGCTACTGCATACTGGCGCTGTAGAAAAATGGGGACATTTCCAGTTTGACTATCAATCTGGTTGAAAAACCTAATGTTGTGTCTTCAAAAACAAAACGGGGACTGTCTGGTCACTCTATGATATGTGATGTAGGCTATGATAGGTATTTTGCAAATCACACACTATAAATATGATAGAGAAGCAGAAACAGATAGTGGCAGTAAACCATATATGATTATATTATTATTACTTTTCTTAGGGTGAATTACATGTGAATAATACACAGTGTTGGGCAAGCTACTTGGAAATTGAAGTGAGCTAAGTCTCTGCCATGAATAAAGCTTCACTACACAAAAGCTACCACCCAGTCAAATGTAGCAAGTAACACAAACACAGCAGTAGGCTAGTTCACTACATAGGAAGCTACTTTAAGTTGCGCTAATTTCACATGACAAGAAAAGTGTAGCTTGTGTGGCCAAGCTACCTGATAAATAAAGGAAATAATGAAGCTACTACCAAAATACTAAGTTACTAGCTAAGCTACAGTACAAGTAGCGACTGCCCAACACTGATAATACAGTCTGTGCCACTTGTGTAAAATTCGCTGGCCAATGTTATTCCAGTAATATTTGTTTTATTTCTACAATAGCATTTTTGTGTCAGTTGTAATCTAAGTCAGTGTTATGGAATATGAGTTACCAAGTCTATTGATTCTATTCACAAAATACAACCAATAGTACGGTAATGTTAAATCTTACTTGTGAAAAGTAATCCCCCGAGCCCTGTTTGTGATGGTCCACCGATGTGAGCAGGAATATGCTGCACAGTGCTTGGCATCTTGTTACTTCTGCTGCTACGCAACTAGGAGTATGACCGGTTCAAGATGGCGGCCGCATTTCTTGCGCCCAGCGGCCAATATGGCGTCTACTCTCTATTATGTCTATGGTTTACACAACACCATTTTCAACTAAAAACGTAAAACCTTTTATGCGTTTTGGCCATTCGTTTACACGACAATGGCATTTTGGGTGCCTGAAAACCACAAAGTTTTGAAAACGGGTTTCAAAGTGCAAGTTTTTGAAAATGTTCTCGTGTGAACAACAAAAACGTGAATCTTTTTGTGAATCGTAATGCGTATTATGTGTTCAATCTATAGTGTTTCATCGCCATCTAATGGCCTGGCAGCAGAATACAGGGGTTTTATTCGTTTTCACGGATCCGTGTGAATGGGGATCGTTTTGACAATGACGCTTTGTCTGTACGCAGAAAACTCAAAGGAAAAACGTCTCCGTTTTAAGCATATCGTTGTCGTGTAAACGTATCCTAAAATGTACTTGAACCTATATTGTTGTTAAACATTGGGGGAACATGTTTCTAGTTAATATGATAAAGTGCACCCGTAGTTGAGGGGAAGTGACTTCATACATCCACTAAAAATCACCTTGGTACCAGTTGCACAAAAGTCTTTGTGAAAACTGATCAGAAGAGTAAAGTTAATTAGTGAAGCATTTAGTTTGCAGACGATACCTGCTTTGATATTGTGTTATTTAAAACAGCGACATTCAGACATTTCTTAATATAGTGTACAGTAAGTGTGCAAACACTTACACGAACATAGCACATTTTGCCGCAAGAAATACCAAAAACATACCAATAACATCAAAACTTCAAAGATTTTCCAAAACAATAGCTTAAATGAAGCACACACACTATGATCTTTTTCAGCTTGGCTTTCTTTGCCTCAATCAAGAGTGACACTATTGTTATTATTCCATTGCTCTGTTATGCTGAAACCTCTGAGAATAAATGCTTTCCATTTGGTGAGCATATTTTTGCCTCTCAGCTGCGGATCAGAGCAGGAAGTTGAGCATACCGAGCTTGTGAACGAGGGTTCACTCAAGCAAAGGTTCACTCAGAGGTTACCGTTCAGACTTCAGCTCTGAATTCCATATCACACACTCCCTCATGCTCTCAAACCTACGGCACAAATGTGTGTGTGTCTTTCAGCTTTTCTCTGAAGTCCCCACTTCAAAAGGACTCCCTGTCTAATGGCAGCTTCAAAAAATGGCCCAAAATGCTAATGCTGCCCAAAGCCGCCAACAATTTGAGGCTGACAGTAATACTTTTGGCTTAGAGACAAGGTTTCTTGTACGTAATATAACCCTAAATCGGAGATTTTGCTTTATTCTTCCAGAAGACTTCAGGAAGAGGAGCAACAGTACCGAACGTCCTCTCTACCTGCCATCCCCAATCCCTTTCCTGAGCTCTGCAGCCCTGCGAGTTCCCCTACGCTCAGCTCTGGCTCCTTACCTCAGTGTCAGCCCTCAGGCAAATATGTAAGAGATCCTTTGTTCTCATTCCTCTCTCACTGCAAGGACTAGTTTACTCAGAAATAGAAATTCTGTCATTATTTACTCATCGCCATGTTATTCCAAACCCGCAAAACACATTTTTATAAAACATCAGGCCATATGTACTCCAAAAAACACATGTGCACACACATACACACACACACACACACACACACACACACACACACACACACACACACACACACACACACACACACACAAAGCAACAATAAGTATTCTGAACCATATGATTGCTTTAAGTGAGGAACACATTGAAATTTGAGTAATTCTTTTATTTTAATGTCAGTGACATCACACCTGGCGCATTTTTGAATCTGATGTGTGATAATGTGCAGAAAGATTCTTTAAAAAAATGTCTTTCCTTCCTTCTTCCACGAGGTGACATTGCTACAGTGTAACTACACAAATAAGTACTTAGGGTTACACTTTATTTTAAGGTGTCATTGTTACAGTGTAATTATATATTTAAGTACTGAGTAATATTAATTAACTACATGTACATACTATAGGGTTAGGGTTAAGATGAGTGTTTGGTTTAGGGTAAATTGCATGTAATTATGCATAATTTATAGTTATTCTACAGTAACTACATGTAACTACATGTAACGTGTAACAATGACACTGTAAAATAAAGTGTTACCGAGTTTGGTTTAGGGTTAGTTGCATGTAATTATGCATAATTTACTGTTATTACTATGGTAAGTACATGTAACATATGTATCAAGGACACTGTAAAATAAAGTGTTACCGTACTTAGTAATATTAATTAATTACTTAGGGTCAGGGTTTGGTTTAGGGTCAGTAAATATGCATAATTTACTGTTATTACTATAGTAATTAAGTACATGTAACATGTAATTAGGTCACCTTAAAATAAAGTAGCGAAATCAATAGCACACTTGGTTGGAATTTGTTTTTTGTTTTGGTTACACTTTATTTTAAGGTTTCCTTGTTACAGTGTAATTATACATCTAAGTACAGAGTAATATTAAGTAACTACATGTACTTATTATTGGGTTAGGATTAGGGTTTGGCGTTACTTTATTTTACAGTATGTGTACTTACAATGTAGTTACCCAAGAAAGTACTGGGTAATATAAGGTAACTACATGGGATAAGGTTAGGTTTAGGGATAGGTTCAGGGTTAGTACCTATTAATAACCCAGTTATTGTAATTGCTATAATAAGTACATAGTATATACATGCGGACATGATAGTAAAATAAAGTGCTACCAGGTTTGGTTTAGGGTTACTTGCATGTAATTATGTATAATTTATATTTATTACGTACATTATGTAACATGTAACAAGCACACATAAAAGATTTCTTGAAATGTGACTCAGATATTCGCATTGTGCCATATTTGGAGATTTTAAATGTTAAATACTGTTGGGACAACATAGGTTTTGAAACGTGCTGAAATGGAGTTCAGTGTGGTGTATTGCTTTAACGTGTCCAGACACTGGTTTCCTAAGAAACAGGTCACTTCCTGTATGGTGTGACTCATGTGCTCTTACAGTAAGAGCTCACTTACAGCAGTAATAAAAAGTTATGTCCACACGAATGTCGCCTAAAACGTAATAATATCTTCATCCAAAACCAAATAAAATTATTTTCGGATTTTTTTATGGGCTTTTGGTCGTTAACGGGATAGGACAGATGGGATACTATTGAGAAAAGAGAGGAGGTGTGATCGGGAAATGATGGAAGACAGATTTGAACTCGTGTAACGTGTCTAAGATTGTGCCACATGCATTGCATTTGATCGCATTTAGGATAGTCTTATGTGTGCATGTGTGTCTGTGATGATTTGCCGGCACCTGTATTTATTTGTATACATCGCGCATGCATTGTTTGGATCTCTGTGTGTGCATGCGTGAGAGCATCTGTTGTGTGCGTGTGTGTGTATATATAGCTATCTCTAGACCTCTGGCTGTCTTGTGTGATCTGACTGAGGCCCCAGTATATTCCTGGAAAGCCCTGTCATTGCTCCAGGCTATCCTCCTCCATATGGGGCCACGGTCTATTACCGTAACATGGTCCCAATGTTACCGTAAAAATCGCTACAGACATTAATCAATTACCCTTATCCCTCTCTTTACTTTTATTGTCCTGTGGATGAAACCCAGTAGGGCTCTAAGTGCTAGAGAAGGCTTTTGGTCTGTACAAAAGAGAAAACAACCTGGAAGAACGCCTGGAAGTCATTTAAAACAGCTGACAAATCTTCAGTGACTGATGATGTCCATAAATATAATCAAGACATCAAGCACATTGCCTGTTGTTTGAATGTGAAGTGCATGTGAATAGCAGACATTATTTTGGAATATGGAAAATGAGAACATATTTGTTGCAGGGCCCTCAAACATGTGATGACACTGTGTTAACAAAGGATGCAAGTGGTGCATCTCAATGTGTCAAAACTAAATCACCACCATTTCAACCCTGCAAAGACTGATATATGAAATAATAATCAGAAAAATCGATTTATTTAATGGAACAGTTTATTGAGCCTTTAGACAAAATATTTTTAAAAATCTAAATAAATAAATAATTGCTTGCATACGTATGTGTTTCAGTGTAGACACAATGTTAGGCAGAGCTGGATTGAGGAAGATTGTTGCAGATTTTGAAGACAATTAATGACATTTGTCTTGCTCTGAGTTAGTGAAGGCATTTCTCACTACATGTGTGGGATTTGGCACATTTTGTTTCTTTCTCACTATTCACATCTATTTATGGCTTTATTATGTCTGTACAGTAGCCCAAGAATATTTGGGCCTTTAAATGTGTATTTTTTCATTCATTCACAATAAATCACCTATTTACAATACATGTGGACATTCTCCACAACATTTTACAACCTGACAGTGCCAAATATTTTTTTTTTTTAAGAATATAAAAGAATCAGCTTTAAAAGAATATACTTCAGTGGAGTGTTTTTAATTGTGTGTTATGTGTTACAAAACATCACTAATGTGCATGTTAAATGCAATTAAAGGGAAAAATTTATCATAATTTAAATTCATATTAAAAATAATTAGCTGAACTTTTGTCATAATTAGTATGTTTAGTTTGGTTCTTTGTATTTCATTTATGTTTCTGCTGTTCATTTGTTGCTATGGTTACTCATTTGTTAATTGATTACCATCACCTGCTCGTTGTTCCCTTTCAATAGGGACGCTACGGGGAACGCCTCCGCGTGAACCGGTGTCTGAAACGCTTATCTAATCACGGCAATCCTATTGGCTGGCGACAGCCTATGACATCACTACTAGTGCGACTCGAAAGTATATAAAGGGGGCCTGGAGAACATGTCAACAACTTTTTCGTCTTCAGGGACTGTCTTGTTTGTACGCTTCAACCTGAAACTTCAATCAATCAATTCAATCATGGCTTGTGAAAAATGCTTCAGGAAGTGTGTGCATCCATGTCTAAGATATTTGATACTTGATGACACACAACTTGTGCTTTTATTGTTTGTGCTCAGAGCATGCACGGTCAGTTCCTGAGGGATCTGCTTGTGCCACTTTGAGTAAAGCTCCAGCTCTTGTGAGCCTTCCATTCCTGCCCGATCTAAATAATGAGATCGAAAAGGCATGAAAGAACCCGTATTCAGCACGCATTCATCACCATCAGCGAACTATGCTGATGTTGAGGGGATGCGCGAACACGGGTATGTGTCGATGCCCCATTTGACGAGTCAAGTAACCTTCATTTATATAGCGCTTTTAACAATATGGACTGTTTCAAAGCAGCTTTACAGTGATAATAGGAAATTAAAGTAACAGAGATTGTTTTGGCTTTACAGCAGCTCTAGAATAAAGTTATTGTCCAGCTAAAGTTAGTTTTGATTGATTCACTTCCATTGCAAAGATCATTAGTTATTAACTTAGGGGGGCGCTAACACGATACCGTTCTAACAGGAAAACCCTTAACGCGCTCCAGCCCACTCAATTGCACAACAACAGTGCCTGGTGGCTCGAGAACGCAAACCTTGAAATAGATTCCAAGGTGCAAGCCTTGAACTTTTTTTTTTTAAATCTCTGCACAAGCTTTAAAAACGCAAACCTTGGAAAATGCTGACGGCGTGCACGTGTTTTACGTGTTTAGGTATGCGCGTTTGAATATATATGTGCGCAGGTGTGTAGTCTTTCTTTACAAATTGACCTCAACAAATTACTTGTCTGGCCTTAAAAATAATACAGAATTTTTTATCGCTTCCACATAGCCATGCGAACCAAAAATATTTTGTCAACGTTTTATCTGTACAGATGTAAAGGGAAGGAGAAGGGGGCCTTCACAGGGCAGAGACTAGTTGATACTTCAGGACTGCGTTGTAATCATGTCCAGGCACAGGTCCTTCATCAGATCTGGATACGGCCTGGATCCAGCGGACTGCGGTAAACCTCTGAAAAAAACAGAGAGACTAATATTAGCGTAGAAGCCATTCTTCTTATGATGTAACAAGTACATCAGGATTTATGGGGAGTGTTCCCGGTTCCGGCTGACCAAATCTATGCAGCCTAACATTGAATTATAGAAGTTTATAATGTGTTATGTGTATGCTAGGTCAAAGAGATGGGTTTTTAGTCTAGATTTAAACTGACAGAGTCTGTCTGCTTCCCGGACAATGTTAGGAAGACTGTTACGGAGTTTTGGTGCTAAATAGGAAAAGGATCTACCGCCAGCAGTCGATTTTGATATTCTAGGTATTATCAACTGTTAACAAGCAATAGACGTGAAGTACTATAATGCATTAAGAGCTCGCTCAAGTACTGGGGAGCTAAACCATTAAGTGCTTTGTAAGTAATCAGCAATATTTAAAAATGTACAATTTAAATATAAATATAAAAAATATCAAATTTAAAAAGTTCAATAGGTAGCCAATGCAGTATTGATAGAACCGGGCTAATATGGTCATACTTCCTGGTTCTGGTAAGAACTCGAGCTGCTGCGTTTTGGACCAGCTGTAGTTTATTTATTAAGCGTGCAAGGCAACCACCCATAATAGGATTACAATAATCTAGCCTTGATGTCATGAACGCATTAACTAATTGTTCCGCATTTGTCATTGAGAGCATATGACGTATATTTTTAAGATAGAAGAATGCGGTTTTACAGATACTAGAAACGTGACTTTCAAATGAAAGATTGGTATCAAAGAGCACACCCAGGTTCCTAACCAACGACGAAGGTTTGACAGAGCAGCCATCAAGTGTTAGACAGTATTCTAGGTTATTACGTGAGGAAGTTTTTTCTCTGTTTTTTCAGAGTTATGTAGTAGGAAATTATTAGTCATCCAGTTTTTTATATCAGCTATGCATTCCATTAATTTTGTGAATGGGTAAGTTTCGTCAGGGCATGAAGAAATATAGAGCTGAGTATCATCAGCATAACAGTGAGATGTTCGCAAACTATCTCACGGCTGGAGAGGCATCAATACTAAGTGCTCCGGCCCTGCCTTTTAAGCCACCAAAATATGACAGCACGCTTAAATGGCAGGGCATACGCAGCAGCGAGTCTGGCTGGTGATGCCTTGCACAGAATGGCGGTGCTGAAAGCACAGGTTGGCTGTATGGAAAATTCTCTAGCGAGGCCACCATTCATCCGAGCATCTATACACATTTTTGTGTGAGATGGCCACCGCTCTGTCAAGCTCCAGATAGAACTACAAAGTCAAGCATTGTCCCACCTTATACTAGAGCAGCAGTTCTCCACTCAATTTTAGAGAGTCGTTAGAGATTATAGCTCTGAACTTCAGTAATATTTTTAATATTCATGTGTCAGCCCTCATGGGGCTGCCTCGATATCTGGCTTAGGCTTAGTAACTAGGAAATTGGTGGCGGTTTTCTAAGCAAACTCTCAAGCCTCTCATTATCTGGGTGTAGGTTCCTTTGCATTAGGTGTAAAAATGCTAGTGGTGTTACAGGGTGGATAGCAGCATAGGTAGCAGGCTATCTTTTAAAAAAAAACTTCCCATGCAGATATCTCATGGGCTGCAAGCTGAAACCTCAGTGTCTGTTTCCACCAAGTTTTGCTGCAGGACTTTTGCAGTCACTCAAGGGTTTTTCTGAACCTTCCTTCTAAGAAATCTGATTGCAGCCGTTGATAGCTTCCTTTCTCTGCCCCGTCCAGGTAGTGTAACCACTCCCAGCAAACACATTTACGTGTGGCAACGTCTGTGGCATGTTGCTTTTCTGCTATGGCAACGTCGCTGTCTACGTGCTTGCAACATTGTAACAACGTATAATTGTAAGACGCGATAGGGCTGTAGCAACGTTGTTGCACGACATTCAGCAACTGAGAGACGACATTCTGACAATTTTTTATTTATTTTTTAATGCTAGATAGACCTATAAATAGCCTATCCCCAATTTGCATTTTATGTTTTGAGGTTAATTTTTAATTAGTCATATGTTAGATAATTATATACTTTTTAAATATTGTAAATATTTTAAGTATAATAAATAAAAAATAAAAAGCAAAGATCAGAACATTTAATGAACGAAATCGAGTTCTGTACATGGCAGATAGGGGAGCGTAGTCAAAAAAGCACGTTGATAAAGGTCGGTAACAGGAATCAGGAAACATCAACAAATCCAGAGGAGCAAAGAAACGAATGAGACTAAATAGCAGACAAATCAAATGAAAAACTAATCGGTGCGAGCGAGGCTACATTATTCACATTAGAAAATGAAGTTGATTTTGTTAATAATTACGTATCTTATTTAGCTGAGGTAAATTGAACGCAATACTCACGTATCCTTGCTCGATGAAGAATGAGACAACACACAATGAGCCCAACGGGCGGTTGAAATTTAAAAGGCTGATTTTCGCGCTTCAGTGACGAGTACATACTGTATGCAGTCCAGTGGTTGTCCAGACACCCTAGGGCACAACCTTAAGCAATGGCCCTGAACGGTGGTTTAATGTCAACATTGTGTCAACGCTTTAACAACCTTCACCACACAACGTAGTTATAGCAACCTTTTGGCCATGTTGTTAAAACGTTGTTACAAGGTTGGGTACGTTGTGCCAACGTTCTGTGTTTGCTGGGCTGTTACTTTAACTTTGAACGTGCAAACTATGCTTCCAACGGTGTCTCTATGAACATTTAGTGTATTCGCTATCTTTTTGTATACTGTCCCTTGTTTGTGAAGGGCGATGATCTTTTTGGACCATTCTTTTAGCCATATTTCTAACATGCCTCAACAAACCTAGCCAGTTCAGAAATTTCCTGTGTTCTAGCTCAAGCACACCTGGTCCAGTTAATGAAGCCCTTGATTAGATGCATCAGCTTGTGACAATGGCAGTTTTACAGATTTGTGCTGTTGTTAGGGATTCTATTCAGAGGGGTTGAATAATTTTGAGACTGCGGAAGATTTGAGACTTCAGTTTAATTTGGGGAAACCACTTGAAACATTTGTTTTGTTGAGCTATTTCAATTATTTTTGTTTGATTTGTTCATTGCAAACAGCTGAAAGTCTGTAAATGTTACCAATAACCTGATTTGCAATGGGGGTTGAATCATTTTGATTACAACTGTACTCCTGCGTTCACCGCCGCCACCACTCAGCATTTCATATTCACAGTGTGAGGAATTGATTATCAGCTGGTTCCGATCAATGGCCAATCGTTTGGAGTTAGAAAAATATAATACGCGATGTTGCATTCTAAAAATTCACTGATTAAGCCTCAAATACAGGATATGTTCATTCAGTTTTAGGAGCAGATATTGTTTATTGCCAAGACAACCATTGGCGTGTTCACATTGACCGTGCTTCTTGTGTGTAAAAAGTACAAGAAAATCTTGATGCATTTTCTATTGGTTAAGATATTGATATAGGAACTGTTGTTAAGTAAGCTTCATTAATAATGCTTCCTTCGTTTAAGCCTGTGCGCTTTCTAAAATGTCCATGTGCCGCACTCCTCTCGCAGTTGTCTGCCGCCTTAATTACGTGCAAAATTTTACTGCCGAATGTACTGACAAGCATTTATGGTCAACTTTAATATCATTTCTATTTAAACTTGTGTGTATTTAAAAAATATTTGTAACTGCACATTTGTAATGATGTTGCAATTTAATACATTTAAAATATGCTACATTAAAGTCACCATAAATTCAAAATGAACCATTCTTATTTTTTATGTAATATTGCGGTAATTATTATAAATGGTTTATCCGTGCATTTCATCATCTTTTATTTTAATTCATATGCTCTCACCTCCTCTCTTTTCTCTTCTCTGATGACATGTTTACTGACACGAGGGCGAGACAAACCTGCCATATGAGATCACAGAAATAGCAGACCACAATGATCCAATCAATTCCCGATGGACAAAATCAAGTCCCGCCCTAAAAAAAGTTTATTGTTCAAGAAGCCGTTTCACTGTATAGACTATAGCAACTTCCATTTCATGCCAACTTTAAAAGTAATATCAAATAACACATTAAAGTTAAAACGATAGTCAGGTAATTACATGTGCTTTAGTGTGTTTGTCAGCACATCATCACTTCTTTAAAGCACAACAAAAGATTATAAAAACATATTCAATTAAATCTTTTCATTTGGCATTATTACAAAGTGCACTTTTTAAATGTGTACATAAGTGTGTTAAGAAACATTCATGAAAATGTGCTCTCATTAAGTATGCTTAATTGGCCTTTTATTTTTTTAACATTATACTAAGTACAGTTTTGAAGTACAATACTAAAGGCACCTTCAATACAATTAAGGACACAAGGGTGTGCTTTCTTTCTTTAATATAAATGGCATTTAGAAACTATTAATTGCTATTTATGCTGTTAGATTCCTACCATCATACTTAAGTTTGGCATGTGTATTCAAATACACCTTTGCACCGCGGTATGTCTGCAGAGTGTTGTTTAAAGAAAACATAGAGCATTCTGAAAATCATGTGTGATATGAAGCTGGTTTCTGGACTCTTTTACATGTTACCTTCCCACAGCTGCCTCTGGTTTGCACCCCCCGGATAGTTTTTCTGAAATGCATGCTCAAAGAAGTGCAGATGTCTGTCGGCCTGCTTGTCTGGTAAGAAACAAGACGTTTTGTGTTTACAGAATTTTCCGAGCTGCAGGCACTTTCTGACAGGCCCCTATTGCTCTCCCAGGTCCCACGCGTAAGGCACGCGAACCAGAGAGCTTCCACAAGCCAGCAGGCCATTTGATGGCTCTGCATATTCAGAAATCATATGAATTTCATGTGTGTCCTACCTGAGTCAAGTTTAAAGTTTATGTGTAACAGATTTAACAGGGTCCATTCAATTCTACAATCTTCCACCCTTATCAGAAACACAACAGCACAGCAAAATAGAAGGAGAGAGAGAGAGAGAGAGAGAGAGAGAGAGACACACACAGAGAGAGAGAGAGAGAGGCTTTAATCCATTTAAAGCACTCACTGACATCAGGTTCTGGCACCCACTGAGAAGGCCTGGAACTGAAATAAGGGGATGAGCAATATGCTTAATACTATCTTACCTCACTTTAATGTGTTGATGCATTTTTACATAGGGTGAGGTAAGCGGCTGGAAATAACCCAGAACTGGGAAGGGCTTGCAGGCTCATCAAGCCCACACAATATGGCACAACTTGAGATAGAATGAGGAGTGCTTATTGTTTGCTGTAGACGCTGAGGTGTGGTATGGGCAGAGGTTGTCAATTGGTCTGAGGTCATTGTGTCTTTTTTTGTCATACCAGGAGGTGATATTTAAACAAAAACAGACAAGCAAGAGAGTGCTGTTCTAAATATCAGAACAGGTAATCACAGCTGTGCTGATATTCAGACCAACAGCATGATTAAGAGTGTGATATTGCTTTTATTCTAGGAGCGTATCGATCATCGCCTCACCATTTCCTCTTCTCTCCGTGTCCTAAATGTTACACATACACAATATTTTTAGGTACGTTGTCTATTTTTGCTCCGACAATGGACAAAGTTCCCAACAAAGCAATAGCAGACCAGTTGCACATCTGTATAAAAGTGTTTTGTTTCGGAATGAATCAACATTTTTGAATGGATCAGTTCAGTGAATGATTCAATCACTCACTCATTCACTTGTTTTGTTCTAGAACAAATCAGCATTTGTTGAACAAATCTGTTGAGTGAATGATTCATTGACTTGTTCCAAACCTATATGACTTTCTTTTTTCTGCGGAGCACAAAAAAGAGATATTTTGAACGGTGAAAACTGTTTTTTGTCTATACACTGAAAGTCAATGGGGTCCAAAACAACATTGGACCCAACTCACTTTCATTGTATGGACAAAAAACACTGAGACAGTTTTCAAAATTAAAAACAAAGCCATAGAGGTTAAGAAGGAAATGAGGGTGAGTAAACGATTAGAATATTAAAATTTTTGAGTGAACTATCCCTTTAGTAATGCTTGACAATACCACTTTAAAACTCACGTGTTGGCCAAAACTCATGTCAGAAATGCTGCTTTGCTACTTTATGTATTTGTATTGAGAAAGTTTAATATTCTTGTTTTGGTGCAGTGATTATCCAGTACATTAGTAGGCAATCATTTGATGCTTTCACGCATCAACATTTACACTACACATGCAATGCAGCCGTATACGCAATGACTCAATGTGATTGCAGTGATCTGATCATAATGAATTTTCCAAGACACATTGCGCCTTGTTTCCATTGTAGCTATTCCAGGGTTTGTGTGTCTTGCTCAAGGACGCAATAGTGGTATCTCAAACCTTGTAGGGTTTGAACATTTAAACTTTTGCTACCTCATTAAGTTTGTAGTTATACCACCATCATGCACGCCATGTTATGTGCGTGCTCACCATTCACCCAGACATGTCACCCTATGATGCTAACACAGCTTGGATCTTGATTACAGGGAAGTGCTGTAATCCATTTATTGATCCTCCAGCTTTGTCCCCTAAACTCACAACTGGTTCAGCTAAAGATGAAGGAGGGTTCATCTAATGGTCTTAAAGGGGTAAATAAAACATAGACATGCACACAAACACTCAGAGGCAGAGTGAGATCTAAGGAGCAGTTGTGAACAGTTTACCAGTCAGTAAAGCCAGAATATTACATCTTTAAAAAAAATCTATATTGTGACACAAAATTTGTAAAGTTTCTAATATTTGTATTATTTTATATAAAAATAAATGCTATATAATTCAGAGGAGAATATTTAGTGTCATGAATTAATCTCAATATATATATATATATATATATACTGTATATATATATATTTTTTTTTTTATTATTATTATTTTTTTTTTTTTTTTTATTTAAGAAAACAAATATATTGATCTGAAATATAGAATATAAAGTTCATGTCATCTAGAACCTTTATCCAGTAAACACTTCCTTTATCTATTTTTTTTTTTTACTGGACATAATTACTGCACAAAATAAAGATATAGTACATCCATTTTAAATTCATTCAGGTTCAATTACCAAACATACAATCTTAATTTGATTTAAATCAAACAATGATTTTACAAAATATGAGACACTTCTTGTTTCCTTTTTTGTCTTTATTTTAATCCCTCGCCATGGCAATACCGTTTGAGATATCCAATAACCATTTGCAATTCAGCATCTTCAATATATTGGCATCATGTTGAGAAAGTTTGGTGTGAATCGTATATCGGTCTTTGAAGCAATAGTTAAAAATTCAGAGTTTGATTCAAATAATCCACATTCAAATAAAAATAGCTGACTTCCTGTTGGTCAGAGCTAATGACTGTAAATTAGAAAGTTGTCCAGCTCGATGAGAGCAATATATTTACCGAGTTTTGTGACTCTAGGTAAAACTAACCCCCGACTTTAGTCAAAAGGTGGTGCTATAGAGTCCCTTCTCCACACCCATTTCTATGTCTTTGCCCATGTCTTCTGGCTGACAACTATGATGTGTTTGTCGAGTTTCATGCAATTTGAAGCAAGAGTCTCAAAAACACCCAAAAAGAATATTAAAGTTTGAAGCATTGCAAATACAACAGTATTCAAGATATCAAGAATCCTTTCACAGGTGTACATCTGCGGTGTCTTGACATTATTCTGATGAAGATTGAAACAAATCAGGCAAAAATAAGAGGGTGATTTTAAAGCATTTTTAAAGTGACACACTTCCTGCTGCCAGTTGGTGGCACTATAACTTTCACTCACAATAGTCACACCCATGTGATCAGCCTCCTACAATGAACACACAGCTGAAATTTCATCAAAATCAATGTATGCAGAGGTTATAACACACTTCCTGTTTCCCTTTTTTCGCCATAAATTCATTGCCTCCCTGCCCAAATTCCAGAGCATGCGTTTTTCAAACAACCCATAATAGCCAAATTCCTGTTGGGCTGGCGATAACTATATGAAGTTTGGTTACTGTAGGTGAAAAGGGGGGCACTACAGAGCACTACCTCAAATATAACCATATAAAAGGTTGTGCCACAGAGCCCCCCACAAACATTCCTCCACCCCCCAATAACTTGTGCCCGGCCCTGATGGCTGATGATTTCAACGTGTGCAACGTTTCAAGAGTTTTTGAGCATGTTAAGGGCCACAAAAGTGCCAGAAAGTGTGAGAATTTTTTATTATTCTTTTTTTTTTTTTTTTACCAAAGTAAAATAATTGGGCCCTTTGCCTCTTGGGGGTTGGGCCCTAATAATTATGAGCTCAGACCTGAGCTGTGTGTAGGATCCTGAAAGGTTATTTTGAGAAATGTGTGTCAGGTGTTCCTGTTATATTCCACGTAGCTAAATTACATAGAAAGATAGTACTGTAACACCTTAGTGTATTACAGATAGCTCTTCACCCTCCCAGGCACCTGTGTCATGATGCAGTACGTGCCGGTTTAAGCCACCAAGATGTGTCTACGTGTCACATCACACATGCAGGTGTTCCTGGCATAAAGTCTGCAGAGTGCATTTAGTTCTCTTTGCTGGGCTGATACCAGTCACAACAAAGCTGTTGACAGATGCTGGCTTGGACACTGGCCAGGCTGTGGTTTAGTCTAAGGCTTCTCCAGAGTCAAAGAGCCAATTTTATCCTTTAGCCCACTGAGCAAGTTTCAGCCTGCCTGGATTACTGGCTGCTAAGTACAGTCGTGACCGAGAACAGTGATTTAAACGGTTCTTTCAGAAGGGACACCAATTAAAACAAGATGTGGAGGACACACTGCCAAGATACTAATGCTGTCTTTCTGAGGTGCATTGTCATAAACTCCTGTCCTAAAGGTCTCTGAAAAAGCGCAACCTGATTCCCTGACCCGGAGACCACAGTACCTGGGGCTTCCTGGGCATGGCCTGTTTTCACGATATCACTGCTAAATATCATACATAATATGTATATTTTATTAAAATGTAATCTATTAAAGTAAATTTAAAACAAGAAATCACATTTAAGTTGTTACATTCTGATTGATTATGTAGACATATTTTTTTTCTTGAATTGTTCACAGTAAGACCAGGAACGTGCATTAAAGGTATAGGGTAGGCCTTTTATATATATATATATATATATATATATATATTTTTTTTTTTTTTTTTTTTTTTTTTTTTTTACTGGTTGAAACTCTCTTCACATCTTGATATCATTCAATAATAGAAGTAGCCTAAATATATAGATAAAATAAACAACAACAACATATATCTTCTGTGGAAGTCTTAGGACCAAAAAATGTTCTTGCATCTTCATGTCTTTTGGAGGAGGCGTGGGTTTGGAGACGCTCTGAAGGAAGGGTGGGATCTCATGCTTTCAAAGCTAGCTTGCTATTGCTAGCCTCTCCGAAATTGCCTATCCTACCTTTAAGAAGGCAAAATAGGTCCATTTTGATTTCATGTTGACTTTAAACCGTAGGGAACTAAATGTGTGTTTACAGGGTCAAATTTAATAAATCTACACTGAAAGAGACTGTAGAGAAACAACATGTAGTTTTATGAATAATATCTGCATGTGAATCCTCACTATCTTCCTTATTGTTTAAACCCTTCCTGTTCACTGTGACTGTGCCATGAACTGCTTTGTCAGCATTTTGAAGACTTATTGATGAGGGGCTCAGAGTTGTCAGCATAGAGCAGCTGCATTCATGTAGGTCATGCATACAGTACGTAGCTGTAAGGCTTTAGGCACTCATCTGGAGTGCAGGAATGCATGTCTTTCAGAGGAAAAAACTTGGACAGAGAGAAAAAAAGGGGGGGGGGGGGCTAGGGGCTGCTCTTTGTCCTTCTTTGTCAGGATGCAAACATTTCTAATAAAAACCTTCAACTATCTTTATATTGTGTAGTAATTATGTCCAGTAAAAAAAAAAAAAAAAATGCTAAAGGAAGTGTTTACTGGATAAAGGTTCTAAATGACATGACATTTTCAAAACTCATAACTTTCAAAACAGTTTTTAAGTTTACTGAAAGTTTTTTGGAAAGATGTTTCATAAAATTAACAATTAGCATGTTGTTACACACCAGTACAATCCATTGTACTTCTGTACTTTTAGCCTAGTTTACATTCCTGTCAATGGTGCTATCCTGGCTAAGGTCTAATACGAAGACTCAGCTAGGCAGAGTGGATGGTACTGTACAGAACTTCATGCTTTAAATGTAAAAAAAAAAAAAAAAACCTTTCACCTTTGGCCTCATTCTACTGCTGGCTCAGTTTGAGAACCTCATTCCAGTTGGCTCCATTCAAACTACAAGTACTCTTGTTACTGATGGTTTGGAGCTAGACCCTTCAAAGAGGTTTAGCTGTATCAAAGGCCAGGGGTTAACTCTTTAATCCTTGGGTGAAATCATACCCACCTTCAGTACATGGTTAGCAAATAAGCAAATAAAAATGTGAGAGGCCACAAACATGATGATAAAAAAAACATAGATTTAACAGTTTTGTTCCTATAGTGTGTGTGTTTAGTGCGGTCATATGATCAAGACGGCACACCACAAGCAAACAGATTCCATTCACAAACAACCAGAGTCCCGACTGTGAACACCGGAAATCTTGCAAAATCTCTCGTGGTCAAACATGACTTTAGAGTAAACAAACATGGCGGACGACGGGCAAGAAGAAATAGCAATAATAGTGCTTTTTACAGAAAAAAAAAAATGCAGAAAAAAAAAAAAAAGGTTTGGATGAAATCGTGTTATGCTTCCATCTTTTGTCAGCTCGAAACCTGATTTGGTTTCGTTTTGTTACATGTGACAATCTGTCCTCAGGTTTCCCCCCACAAAATAGGATTTCTGATCGTAAATATTCAACATGTTGGATATTTATGATTTGAGATTGATGCGGACCCCAAGTTCTTCAGAGCAGATTCAATCCCTCTTACACCTCACACCACTGGAAAATCTGATAAATAATTTGTAGAACCATTAAAATAATCCAGATTTCATCTAGGATTGTCGGAACGGGAGAACTGGGCCCAAAATCGTCCAGATTATAGTGTGTGGATGCCTTACTTCCACGTTTTACTTATTACTCTGGAGTTTCCGGTAACAATGTTCAGTGCACCTGCATACACACAATTAGTCATGAGTACACAGATTATTATTACGTTTTATGGCTGTCAATTGGTTAAAGGTCCCGTATTATGCCCCTTTTCACAAGATGTAAAATAAGTCTCTGATGTCCCCAGAGTGTGTATGTGAAGTTTCAGCTCAAAATACCCAACAGATAATTTTTTACAGCATGTTTAAATTGTCATTTTTTGGGGCCCAGAAAAACGCGCTGTTTTAGTGTGTGCCCTTTAAATGCAAATAAGCTGCTGCTGGACGACCCAGGGGGCGGAGCTTCATGAGCTCGCGCTCAGTCTCTCAGGACAATTTCATCTCACGGAATGATGATAATATCAGAAACTCTCAGTAACGGTGTTCATTTCGAGTCGGACAATAATGCCTACAGAGTCAGAGTGCTGTATAGAGATGGAACAGGTATAATTTAGTAGTTTAACCCTCTGGGGTCTGAGGTGTTTTTGGGGTCCTTGAGATGTTCTGACATGCCCTGACATTTGTGCTTTTTTCAGTTGCTTATAAACATATCAATGGCAAAGGTGTAATTACACTCTATTTAGCACAAACAGGACTACCATAATATGTGAGCCACATGTATGTTTTCATTTGTGAGAGAATAATGTTTATGCATGGTTATTGAAAAAACTAAAAATGAAAGTTTCTGAAATAAGGCCACAAAACACATACTAAATATGTGTCAATAAGACTTTTGACTAATGGATGTCGTTGCCTAGAGTTTCTTCAAAATGATGTGAAAATCATCCTGCCTAATCATTCACATAAAACGATACATTGATTTAAGTTTTGTGAAACACTTTTAGTTTGGAAAGCCAATATGCGGATGGGGCGTAAACGCTCCAACAGCATCATGCATATTTAGTAGTTCACACCTGATGAGACAATGCCCCTGCATACTTAATGAGCCATTCATTCAGGTGTGTCACCTATAGCCACAAGAAAGAATACAAGAGCAATATATATATATATATATAGAAATTATTGAACTTAAAAATATACTCAGTATAACAATAGAGTTTGCTAAAAGCTGTTCATTCAATACAGCAGTATTTGAAAATCGATAATATTTTGTAAAATTACATTTATATTTGCATTTATGTCAAAACCTAGACACTTTTAAACATCAAAATGACATTTATTATGTATTCGTGTCAAAATGACATACAAACAGATTTTCCTATTCAATTTTGCATGGAAACGCTTCCAAGACGCTTGCGTGTCGCGTGAAAAATAGGCGTCGGTTCTATTTCTAGCATGCACGCGTTTTGACGCGCGTCTCACGCAGGCAGTGTGCAAACTCTAAACTGTTAACATGGGAGCCGAAATAAAAACGGACACGCCACGCAGCTGAGACGCTTACGCCACGCATCCAGTGTGTCACCAGCCTTATCCAGCTGATGTGGGCGTTTCACAGGTTTGTATGGATCGCCTCACATTTGCGTTTGTATAGCTCGGTCTCCGTGGGCGGAGTCACATTAAAAATAATTAGCTGAGATGAGAACAACTGACATCTCTCTCTTTACATACATATTACATAAACTGTGAATATTTGTTTTTTATAAAAATTACTTCATTTAAAAGAAGAGAATTCAAGCTTCATGCCTGTGTGTCTGTATGCCTGTTTGACTGAGTATTCGCTGAGTTACAGTTCATTTTCGGACGCGTTTCAGAATTGACTTCACTGACGGAGAGAAAGCAGAACTCGCTTTGTGTTTATTTTTCTTTATTTGGCAAAAAGCACAACACTTTGTTTTTATTGTGAGTATACACAAAAATAATACACACTTAACAGGATCGATTGATGTACAACACAAGCATGTAATATCAAAATCAATAGAGTATTTTGAATCTCTTTCGCACTGATAAGGAAAAAAAACGAGCAGATCACGCCGGCGTGATTGCCGACCTCAGAGGGTTAATTACGGTTATTATAACATATTTGTCATCTGCTTGTATGTATCCATTATTTATTAATAGCCTACAAGTCTGCTGTTCTGGTCCGAATGATGATCAAACATATACTGATGAGTTTAATAAAGTTTATTGTACATCACACAAAAGATGAAGCGTCAGTTTTACTTCAGAAAATCACCGTAAGAGCTGAATAAACACAGTAAGTTATAAGAAGTGCGCAAGTACATAAACGAATTTCGGTAGAGTTGAGGGAGCATTCCTGTGGGCGGAGGTTAGTCAAAAAACTGTTCTACTGACGTCATTAAAGGAGGAAGTAGAGGGATGTAGTCCAAACGGGCCGTTCGATGTAGGCGACTTCTGTTAAATAAAATATCTCGCTTAGCATTGAACTTTGAGCTTTGAGTGATAATTTTACAGATATTATTTATTTATGCGCTAACAGCAACATTACACACTAACTAAAGTTTGAAACATGGGATCACGAAGAACGGGACCTTTAAAACAATGAATCGTTCTCTGCGTTAACATGAATTATCCTGAACCTGATGAAATTGTCACAAAACCACACACAGGAAACAGGGGATCCAATCGCAGTGTTTATTAGGGAAAATCCATACTCACAACTAGTCCAGGCAAGGGTCAAAATCCAAATAAGGCAATCCAAAAACAATAAACAAACAAGAACAGCAAAAACAGACCTCAGAAGTGATGTGACAATAACAAGGACTCCGTGACACATACTAAAACAGACAGGGTTATATACACAGGGAAATGACAATGCTAATGGGGAATTGGCTGAGTGCAATGATTAGTGACAAGGGACAGCTGAGTGCAATGAAGAACAAGGATCGTGGGGAATGTAGTTCAGAATGTGACAGACACCGTGGGGAAGGAGGACATCTAGTGGTGACCCAGGGAACTCAAACCAGACACTGTGACAGAAATGTTCATATAAATATATTTTCTTTCCAACTGTGCATTCTGAATAATACCCACTAACTTGCAGCAGTCTAGTGTTCGTTTGATTATTTAACAGTGTTTTTCTCTCACTGATCATATATCATACCTGTTGAGTTTTCATTTTTAAATGAATTTGACTGATAAATAGGATTGCTGCACACGTTGGCACTCTTATTCCAGTCTTTTAAAATAGTTGAATGAATGAATGTCCGTTATGTGCGTTAAATACATTTAACGATATTTATATATTTAATTAATCTTAAACAGTAACGTGTTGACAGCACTTACTATTTTGAATATTAATTAAGAATTTTGGCATAAACATGTAAATTACATACAGTTAAATGATTGACAACAGAAATGACACAGAATTGTAATCATTCCACTAGAGGTGAGCTTGACGAACCGAAGTGCAGTTTATTCTAAATAAACTAAATACAAAAACAAAGGCATGGCATGGCATGGCATGGCATGGCACTCACCCGACAGTGGTTACACAAACAATACTTGACAAGGAACCAGGCAAACATGATGGCTTAAATACACAAGGCTAAATGACAAGACACACCTGTGCACAATGAAACAATGAACCAATGACAACATTACAGCACAGTAGTGGTGTGCAGATCGAGGCTTCATGGAACACTGAAACAGTTCAAACAGATGTGCCGTATTGTGTCGAGGCTTCAAAACAAATCTGACACCCGTCTCCACGGTGACCCATAGTGGTCAGAACAGTGTAAATGCAACAAAACCCCGGGCCAAACATGCATAAAAAAAACCTTTTACAAATCTATTGCAAATTTTATTTTTTGAAAGTGAAATCTGTCAAATGCAATTATCTAATCATCTAATAAGATTATCAAGTGTCTATGCTATATGTTCTTTTATCAATTGTCAGGGTTTGTTTAGTTTGTTCTATGAATGGCTCAGCTAACAGGCCAAAAAGAGACTATTAACTACCATTATTAATTTTAATTATACTAATGTCTAATTAAAACGTCTACAAATGTATTAAACTGATCAGAGATCAGGTAAAACCCACAGACACTTGTTCAGTGGTTCTCAGTGACTCCTCATGATTCATGGGTTGACAGAGATCATCGCCCACAGCGGTGAACCATTGAAATTTCAAAGTGTTTCGAAACGTTTCGAAACAGTTATGACGTAATGAAGCCTCATTTACTGAAATCACGTGACTCTTGTAGTTTGATACACGCTCCGAACCATTGATTCGGAACAAAAGATTCATAAAGATTTCGAAGCTTCATGAACCAGTGTTTTGAAATTGCCATCACTACAGCACAGAACACATGGCAGGATCACATGAGGGCCAGGGAATCACATGACAAGACATGAAACATGACTGACATGAAACGTGAATCAAAAACCAAAACAACCTGTGACAAGAATAGTGATTAAAATATTTTAAAAAAGTAAATAAAGGTTTGTGCTCATCTTATTCATCAGGTCTAACACACTTCAGCATTGTGCTCATTAGTTTAGATGAGCACAGACACCCTGTGGTGAAATAATGACGTATATGTTTACCAGTCGCTGCTTTCTCAGATCGGCTTGGGTTTGATTAAAACTTCATGTTCCGTTGAGTTTGGAAAATTCATTACGCCGTAATCATCAGAATATCTCTTCTCCCATCTCTGAAAATGTCCAGATTTTTATGTTTTAAATAAATAAATGAGTTGTGCAATTTCAAAATGGAAGTGCATCACTAAGCTTAGTGCAAGTAGTCCTCTGCTTTTCCATAATTTTTTCTCGTCAGCATAATATAATATTTGACAAATTGGAAAATGAAATGTATGACCCTTTAAAGCAATGTGATTGATGTGGTGACTGAGCAAGACAAGCCAGTTTTCTGAAATGTTTTATAGCTTCACCATCTGTTGATGAAAGAACAACCAAAGAATCCCACCGCCTGTGCTTTTGACCATTTCTCATTCCTAATTTAAAATTAGGCACATCAATAACAATAAAAGCACATCCGGCCTCAGCAAGCGCTCTATGTTTACTGTTGTATTGTCTGTTCACTCAGTATTTCATGGCGAAACAAATGCAATCATTCAAATTGTGTGCTTCTCCCTGCCCGCGTTACTTAACGGGTGGGGATTCACATGATTTGTGTGTTATGTTTGGGAGCGGAGCATGCTATGTCAGCCTTCGAGGGGGCTGACTGTCAGCATTGCTAGAGGCTTCCACTTCGCACGCTCCGCTCTCGCCTGTCACTTTTCGAGGAAAAAGTGGCCAGGCTTGCAGTCCTCAGGGATCCAGACACACTGCTGCTGAGGCAGCACGGAGAAGGCATTCTTGGGGATCACGAATGGATCTCTCGGTGGGGTTAGAGACGGGCTCCGCCCTTTCTCTTCCTTTACCCGAGGGATCCAGTGGCTTCTTCTGCACGGGGTGAGAGCCCAATGCTTCAGTGCTCTAGTTCCAAGGAATTAGATGTGCTGAGCATTGAAAGTGAAAATAAGGGGGAAGAGGATTCGCCACCTCTTTCCCCAGCGTATGTGGGACTCGTGCCGTGGCTAAACTTAATATTGACTGGCCGGCCGAGAAACAAGGCGCTCTTCCCAAAAGCAAATTAAACTAAAGTTTTTTTGTCACAAACTAATGTGTTACCTCCATCATGGGGCCTTCCATTTTTTCCTGATCTGCACAGTGGAATAAGCTGTATTCATCCCGACTTTTCAGCGCCCAAGTACATATTTATTCCGATATAAGGGGGTTGAAAGAATACGGCTGTGGGACGATGCCCAGGGCTGAAAAGACATTAGCCAGCTATCTGGCCCGTGGTTCTGCATCGTCCCTGAAGGCCCCAGTGCTACCCACTAAGGGCATGCTTACACACCATGGCAACCCTGCAAGCATATCAGGCTGACCTGCTGAGGGATTTGGATAAGAGCGAGGGGGTAGGGCCTGATGCAGTTCGAGAGCTGCCTCGGGCCACAGATCTTTCTCTCAGGGCCACTAAGGAGACCGCCAGAGCAATAGGGCGTTCTATGGCAGCCTTGGTGGCCACTGAGAGGCATTTATGGCTCAATCTAGCTGAAATCAAAGATAAAAATAGAGCCTTTTTGCTGGATGCCCCACTAATGCCTAGAGACAAGCAGAGGTGTTCAAAAAATACCTCCCTCGCCACTCTCAACCCCCTGGGGCAGCTGGGCGTGAGCAGCCCCAGCTGTCTAGCTCCTCATACAGGGCACAACAGAAGGAGAGTGTCGTGTCCCGTGCTCCTCCACAAAAATCATGGGGGCAGGGCCGACACTCTCAGATGAAGCCTTCGAAGCAGAAGCCGGATATGAGGACCATTCTTAAAGCTAAGAAGGCTTCGGCTCATAAAAGGTCCTGACGCCAGCGTGTGTCAGACCTCTGAGGGCAGCCCCAACCAGGTTGGAGTGGTATGCACCTCAGTATATGGTACCCACTCCACCTCGGGGTCCTCAGGGGGGCGTTCTGCCAACCCCGCCACCCTTGGTGCCTCGGGGCGCAGCGGTCTCCAGCGAGCACACAAGTCGAGTTGAGCGCAGTCTCAACTCGACGCTGCGTCAAACTCGCACCCTCTGAGGCGGGTTCAAAAACAGTCACTTCGGTTGTTTCCTGCCAGTATGCTTCATGTCACTGAAGTGGCTGTTCCAGTTACACCAGAGGCCAGTCTCGAGAGACTGGTACCCTTAGTAGATTATCTGACAGAGTGGAAGAATCTACAGAATATATCTCAGTGAGTCCTGCAGATCGTAGAGAAAGGCTAAAGAATCCAGTTCGGTTCTCATCCGCTACGCTACAATGGGGTGTTGCTCACGTTAGTGCATCCCGAGCAGGCTCTTGTAATGGAACAGCTCTGGTGAAAGCTCTATTAGCGAAGGAAGCTATAGAGCAGGTATACTCACTCGACAGGGAATCAGGTTTTTACAGCCGATACTTCATTGTTCCTGAGCTATATCAACGACTGGCTCATACTAGCAGAGTCGAAGCAAGTGGCGGTTCGGCATCGAGATGTCATCCTCGCACACATGCAAAAATTGGGGATGAGACTCAATGCCAAGAAGAGAGTGCTTTCTCCAGTACAGAGAACCACTTTCCTTGGTGTGGTCTGGGACTCGGTCACGATGCGGGCCGTCCTATTGCTCGCTCGTGTAGCTGCTATCCTCATAGCCATGAAAGAGTTAAAGCTAGGCCAGTCACGCACTGTGAAACAGTTCGAGAAACTGTTAGGCCTCATGGCAGCGGCGTCCAATATGATACCAAAGGGTTCTCCCCGAGGGGAAACCCACTTCGTATGATCAAGATCACGCGGCGGTGTCTCCCTGCCTTGATTATATGGAGGAGACCTTGGTTCCTATCCCAGGGTCCAGTGTTGGGAGCTCTTTGCCATCGAGTTGCATGTCTGGGGAGAGACCCTGATAATATTTGTTTCCTCCGTGGAACTTTGAGGCAGAGGGCTGCAACTCGTACCTGGGTTCCGGCTTGGGACCTTGCTATAGTCCTAGAAGGCCTATCTCTGGCTCCCTTCGAGCCCCTGGAATCAGTTTCAGAAAAGTTTCTGACTTTTAAGACTTTTTCTTCTGGCTATTTGGTCCCTAAAGAGAGTCAGAGACCTTCAGGACCTTTCGGTTTCTCCCACCTGCCTTGAATTCGCACCTGGGATGGTCATGGCATTTCTTTACCCTAAGCAGGGCTACGTCCCTAATGTGCCTATTGTGTTGCAAGCTTTCTGTCCTCCTTTTACTACTCAGGACAAGGAAAAGCTGAATCTACCAGCTGAAAAGCTGAAAACCAGTGTGAGCACTTGACACACATGTCCACAGACCTGCCCCGTGGATAAAATCAAATCAGCTGTTTGTCTGCTTTGGATCACCTAAGAAATGTCTTCCTGCATCTAAGCAGACAATCAGCAAGTGGATAGTTGAGGCTATTTCTCTTGCTTATGAGTCCTCTGGCCAACCGTCACCCCTTCAGACGCAATCACACAGGTGCGTTCCCAAAGCGTTGTTGATGCAGCGTCTCATTCCCTTCTCAGGGAACGTCCTGGTTGTGTATGCAGGATTGTGTATGACGTAGTCGATGTCGACTGAATGGGGATCACGCTTAGGGAGCCTGTCTTCTTCATACTACTATTTAATCAAGCCAATTCAACATTGATTACACGCTCCACCTCGCAGCGTGGGTATAAACACGGAAGTGGACGCACGCACCAGTTGCTTTTTTGCTGAGGAGCCGAGCGGCCCCCGGAGTCAGCGGTGGTCCAGCAGTAGTGGCGAGGGGACTACGCAACCAGGACGTTCCCTTTCAGACGAGAACGTCAGATGTAGTCGACATCAACTGAATGGGGATCTATTGAAAGCGCCACTAGTACTGCCACCTTCCAGTGCCTAGACAGAAGTGGTAGGCCTGTGCTAGTGCACTAGTGCATACGAGTGGTAGGCCTGGCTCCTGACACTCCGCCGCGTCCGTCGCCGGAGGGGATGGAGGAATTCGACAGGGTTCGGTTAAAGGGAACTCAACTGGAGCAAAAATGGCGCACGTATCCAGTCCATAGGAGGGGAATGGCGCAGCAAGCCGACACTTTGAACCGGGCTCGAGTGTAACTGAATACTCTAGAATATCTGTCAGCGAAGCACACTGTGTCAATGCCTAGGCGGGAGCACCACTCACTTCAGAGGAGCCAACGTCGCTTGGAAACAGCTTCCCTTTCTGCTGATTTCCTTAACAGACAAGAGTTGGTCTGAGGTCCTAAGGCTTGCATTCTGTGCACGGAGAGAGGTAGGAACCTTGGGCACACATCCAGGCCGGGAGTCTCAGCTAGTGAGAGTTAGCCGGCCCGAATTCCAGGCACGACTCGTTGACCGAAAACGAGCAAGTCCCTACCCTCTAGTAGAAACCATGCGAGCAGGAGAACTGTTTCTTTAAAAACAGAATTTTTAACTCATTGCCTGCAGTGGCTCAGGGGCTACTGTATCTCTGCAGTGCAGTAGCACCAGAGATAAGGCCCAAGAGGATAAAGAGGGGCGCAAGGCTTTTAGTTAAGGCGCAAGTTACCTTGCTCCCTCAGGAACCTGGCGATCAGGACGTGCTTCCCAGCTACTGCCTCATGATGTGCGTCAAAGAAAAATAGAGGCAACATCATTTTGAGGGTGGAGGACACAGCCCTCACTCCAACCCATCTTGCAGGAAAGAGAGCACTGAAATGACCGAACACTTTCAGGATCTCCGCACGGAGAGAAGACTCACTCAATGAATAGGTTCCACTTCTATTCGGCGAAAGCAACACTTCCTCTTAGGGGGTGCTCTCGCAGAAGTGATGGTGACCACCACATATTCCTGCGGTAACCACCTGAACCTCTACATCCACTTTTAGGACCAGCCTGGACTTCTCCAGGGGTCTGAACGCGGGTGCCATCATGCCCTGTCCCTGAGAATGTATTTAGGGGAAAGTCAGGAAGGGCTGTCGAGGGGAATTAGGTCTGGTTAGGCCAATAAGGGGCAACTATCAAGACCTGCTCCACTCCTGGCCTAGCACAGTACGTGCAAGCGATATGCGTGCACAAGACAGGAGCACTGCTCAACACTAGGTGTGAAGAAATTCACTGAGCTTCAGGAGCATCTCTGCCCAACACCTGAGTGTGATGAAAATCACTGAACTTGAACGGGCGCCAAGCGACAATGAATCGCATAGCCGCTTCTTTAGAAGGCTCACTGGGGAACGCATTTCTGCGGGGCCCCGGGGCCAGCTGAGAGCCAGAGTCTGTCCAAGGGTTGTCCGCTCGGACAGAAATAACAACTGGCAGAGGAACGAATCCGGAGAGGCAGACAGATGTGACTGTGCAGCCCCGAAGTGTTCCCTGCCCAGCTGTACCGCCTGGGGATGGAGTCTCCACTCTCCCTGGCCAAAGGCTGTCGTGAGGCTCGTGGCGGCACGATTGAGCAGGCCAGGAAGATACTGGAATGAAGCGATCCTCAGAAGCTTCTGACTCCAGGGAGGAGGTGAAGGGTGAGTTGTGAAATGCGAGGGAAGCTAGCGCAACGGATGCTATGCTGTCTTTTCAGACCAGTACCAGCGAGGTGAGCAGCGGTGGCTCAAAGCGAGGTGAATTGCAACAACTCGAGATTATGAATACCAATGCAGTTGGAGGTCGCCTAGGCCTTCGTTAAAGCATGCCCTTTGTACATGGCCCATCAGTCGGTGTTAGTGGACCTCGTTTTAGGAGCGGTTGGCCCGGAGAAACGAAAGGTCTGAACACGGGCTGAGGGTTTGGCGGCAGGCCGGGGTGATCTGTTGTCACACAGGGCGTGCCGCTCTGCCACGGTCACCTCTGGACTCGACCTTAAGCCAGTGCTGAAGCGGTCTTCATATGGAGGAATCCATGTGGCTGCATCTGCCATATGCCCCAGGAGCCTCTGAAAATTCTTTCAGTGGGAACCTTTCTCACTTCTTTTTATATATATATATATATAATTATTATTTATTTTTTTTAAAGATGCAAACGCACCCGTGTTGCTCTTTTAGGAAATGGGACGGTCACCAGTGCCGGAGCACACAGGGAATGACTGCGCCAACACTTAATCAGTGAACTGAAACAGTGAAGCACTCACTTCTCGCCCTCTAACCAACTGTCAAACACACAAACAAATAGAAATTTGTTGCTGTTAAAACAGCAGTTGAGAGCTCAAGAAGCTCGCGATCACCGCTGCACTCACGCTGTAGAAACACCAACACTGGGAGGTCTTCCCACCAGAACACCGACACACTCGCTTGCTGTGTAAACAGTAGTAACTTCAGAGACATCCGATCGTCTCCGAAGCGAAAGGTGCGTGCGTCCACTTCCGTGTTTATACCCGTGCTGCGGGGCGGAGCGTGTAATCACGCACGCCAATGTTGAATTGGCTTGATTAAATAGTAGTACGAAGAAGATAGGCTCCCTAAGCGTGATCCCCATTCAGTCGACGTCGACTACGTCTGATGTTCTCGACTGAAAGGGAACTAGGGTTACAGTCGTAACCTGAGACGTTTTTGGTTAACTGTTGCTTTAAATAAATGTATAATGTATAAATGTATAGTTTTAGAATTCAGGAAGTGTTGAATTCAGAAAACCTGTTTGAAAAAAAAATTACAATTCCATTTGATGTTAATACTGGCACAGAAATTTCACATTTAAAGTCATAAATTATGAATGAAGTTGGAAAGGCTTAAATGGATTGTTCACCCAAAAATGAAAACTTACTTACCCTCATGTTGTTCCAAAGTTTCCAAAGTTTCTGTTGAACACAAAAGAAGATATTTTAAATAATGTTGTTAACCAGACAGTTGGTGGCACCCATTGACTTCCATTGTATTTTTTTTCCTACTATAGAAGTCAATGGGTGCCTTCAACTGTCTGGTTACCAACATTCTTTAAAATATCTTCTTTTGTGTTCAACAGAAGAAAGAAACTCATACAGGTTCGGAACAACATGAGGGTAAGTAATGGCAACAATTTTTTTGAGGGGAGGGTGAACTGTCCCTTTAGGTTTATTGGAAAGTACTCAGCAATTTACAGTTTTTTACAATCGCTATGACAATTTTTTCAATACTTTTAACAAATTTCCTAAACTCTTAACGCACCAACACACCTACAACACACAATTGGCAAAACAGTTAATTTCATGCTCAAAATCACACATTGTAAACTAAACTCCAACACTAATTTTCAAAATACAATAATACACTAGCAACAATACACTATGTCTACCAAAACACTGCAAACATCTCTCAAAATCAAATAATTTTTCAAAACACTAACATGTTCTCGTCCAACAGGAAGATTTAGTCAATCATAGCATAATGTCATAAAAACACTATCATCAGATGGAATTACAGAAACTGCATTATTTTATATGTGTCAGGTATGCCCTTATACAACAGACAGTATATTGTATTGATCATAGATTGTGTTTTGCACTGCAGTTTCTTTTGAAGCCTCTCTACATTTTTGTTTTGTTGGGTTTAGGTCTTTTGCTGCAGAAATTCAATAAACAAAGACCCATCTCAGAATGCTTTATAGAATATACGGTTAATGAAAAAACGAAGACAGAGACAGAATTGCTGCAATAAAGACTTTATTTGCAAAAAGACATTACTGCAAGATAACAAAAATATGCAATATAGCTGCCATTTATTATGTGAAAATACAAAATATATGAACAGAATAAGCACCAGAAGAATAAAAAAAAAAAAAAAAAAAAAAAATATCATCTTCTATTCTGCCCAGTCTTCTGCATTTGGCCACATGTTCTCATCCACATCACACCTGATATCTTCTCTGGCATGGCATCGTGGGAAGAATCTTTTGGCATGCCTTATCCACCCCTGGCAGTGTTCAGCTGTGATGTCTTGGCATGCAGCATCCATTGCATCCAGGAGGGACATTTGGTCCTGTGGATGATGGTCAAAAACCTTCCATCTCCTGGATGAGAAAAACTCCTCAATGGGGTTGAGGAAAGGGGAGTAAGGAGCAAGGAAAAGGGACATCTTCCTAGGATGGGCGTCAAACCATGCTGTGACTGCACGGGAATGGTGGAATGCCACATTGTCCCATGTGATCACGTATATTGGCAAGTGGTCTCTCACCTGTCCCCTTTCTACCTCCGGCACAAGTCTTTCGTGCAGGTCTTCTAAAAACAGGAGAAGGCGGTTGGTGTTGTAGGGTCCAATCTCACATTTATGCAGGAGTGCACCATCGTTGGAGATTGTGGTAACTGTGGCCCTTTTGCCAATTATGCTTCTTCCGCGCCGACGCCTTTTCACTAAGTTAAAGCCAGCCTCATCAACGTAGATCATTACATGTGGGACTTGATTGGCCTCCAACTCCATTACTCTCTGAAAGTAATCAGACACAGGGCCCTATCTTGCACCCAGCGCAATTGACTTTGTACACCGACGCATGTATCATTCCTATTTTGCACCCGCGCAAAGCGCGCTTTTCCCTCCACAAAAGCACGTCGCTAAACTAGGGAATGAACTTGCGCTCCCTGGGCGGTTCAGCGCAAAAAAGGAGGCGTGTTCCGGCGCAAACGTTCCTTCATGCTATTTTGCAGGTTTAGAAAACAATTGCGCCACTAACCAGGAAAAACTAGTTTAAAGTCAGTGGCGCGTTGCGCATGTTATTCATATGCTATTTTAAGGGCGCATGCTTGGCCATAATCAATGTAGCGTGTGCACAACGCGCATACACTTTGATTCTCTCATCTACACAGAAGCAGCAGTTTTCATTTTTGCAAATCATATATTATTACGATAGATAGATAGATAGACAGACAATTTATTATAAAAGCATACATCTAGCTTACACATTTACCCAAATTATCATACGCCTTTTTAACCGAAGTTAATTTGGGTGGGTTTCTCCATCCTGACGAGAGCGTTGCTCTCCTTGGCTGTGAACCGCTCCTGGCGCGCGCCTGGCAAATCCGCCGTTATAATAGGAATCCGCTTTAGAACAAAGCGTGCCTGCTCTTAAAGGGAATGTGAGATGACGCTCTGATTGGTTTATTTCACGTTACGCCCAAACCACACCCATGAATAATGAAGCTACTTCAGACCAACCCATTTTAGATTTGCACTTGGCGCAAGAGTCATTTATCCCGCAAGAGTCATTTATCCCGCTGGGAAAATAGCAACAGCGCCAAGACCCGCCCACAAAGTTACTTGCGCTTTGCACTTTGACACTTGCGTTTCAGATCGTTAAAATAGGGCCCACAGTGTATGTAAATGCTTTGCTATATATCTACTGTATGTCCTAATGTACTCCAAGTTTATAGAGTAGTTTACTGCAGAACACACAATGTATAGTACAGTAATGACTGTATTGCATAACCTTACCTGGACGTATTGGTGACGGAGTTCTTTGATGCGCTCACCATTCCTTTCAAAAGGCACTTTGTATAATTGTTTCATTTGGACTCTGTGTTTAGCTAGAGTCCGAGAAATGGATGTTGTGCTGATTGCTGCAATGTTCCTAAAGACAAGGTTGTCCTCTACAACTCTGGACTGAATGTCCTTCAGTTTTATTTCATTGTCAGCAATCACCATGTTGACAATAGCAAGTTCCTGTTCTTCATTCAGGAGCTTTCCTCTGCCCCCTGAGGGAGGTAGACGTTGAATCCTTAGAGGGACAAAATACAGTTACATATTAGAGACCGGAGGCACACAGTCACTATAATACATGGTAAAATTATTTACACTTTGCAGTAGGAGAAGCAATATCCTACCTGTTGGTTTCTCTAAAAATCCGAACAATTGATGCCACCGTGTCCCGGCTGAGATTTGGCTGTACTCGTTCACCAGCCTCTCTGTATGATAGCCCGTGGTTTATGACATGGTCTATTATAATAGCTCTTATTTCATTAGTTACCCTAGCTCTGGCCCTTCTTTGAGTGCCACCACGCATTCTAACTCCTCTCCCTCGCCCCACTCCTCTCCCTTGCCCTTGTCCCACTCCTCTCCCTTGTCCTGGTACACGTCTTCCTCTACCTAGTGTAGACATTTTTCTTTCTTTCTTTTGTTGCTCTATATTGTTCCCTTTCCACAAAAGATCAGCCCAAAAGGTCCTCTTTTATACCATATGGTCATGCGACTGAAAGAACCTCAACACCTGAGTGTGTTTCCTAGATGGGAATCAGCTGTGATTTATGTAATTGCATAATTCAATCAGCTGTTTCTCAGTAACAATAGAATAAAATACAGGGGATATATTTGTGTTTCAATTTACAATACAAACAGCTGTTTACCTTGACTTTAGCCTGTAAGGTTAGGTTTAGAACATGGTGTTATCTGTTCTGACATACAGTGTTAAAGCATTGGTAAATTTGGCAGTAAAAATCCATTGTTTTGGTCTTGTTTGAGCTTGTGTGTAAAAGAAGTTCAAGCATTTTAAATTTGTGTTAATTGTATGCATTTTGTGTTAAAGCAACAAGAAATGTGTTAATAGTATAGCTTACACAGACGGATGTAGTGCTAACTGTGTTAAGAGTTTTGGAAAATTGTTAAAAGTATTAAAAAAATCTGTCATAGCAATCATAAAATCTGTATTTACATGAAATATTTTAATGGAAAATGTTTGAGACTCAAGGCCCAGAAATACTGTACAATGGGGTTAAAGCCAAAAGTCTGCCCATGTTCAAGTTCAAATTAAAATTTAAGAATGACTCTGGAGCTCTTGTATAAGACTTTGTCAAGTGAATTTTTATACAGGAGACTCTAGGACAACGGATATCCACTTTAAGCTCCCACATGTAACAATCCATGTGACATATAAAGGTTAAGCTAGTGGAAGTTGACCCAGCTCGCATCAAACATATCTAGATTTCATTACACATCAATCAAAGTATCTTTATGGGAATCCTTTAACTGTGAAATGGATCTCTGCCATGTGAGAGAATGGCCTTTAGTTCTTCTGGTTATGGAGAGGAGGAGTTAGTGTCTGGGTGGCATGAATGAGAAGAATTTGTACAGTGCTGCTTTCCCTGAAATGACTGTTTACCCAAAAGTAATTATGTCATTCTTTTTGTGTGCTGGGTTTTCGTTCCCAAAAAGACAATTATCTGCTGTTGGGATGAATGAGCGGCCCAAGGACTCAATTAAACTCCCTGCTCCTATTGGGGAAATATTTGGCTCTTCTTTGGTTTGATCTCAGTTGGATGCCACAGGCTAAAGAGGCTGCCCATTCAGGACTGGATTGTTAGTGCCGACGTGTGTGGCTTAGAGTGAGATGAGGGGCCAAAGGATTGGACAGCAGGGATTCATCCACACTGATACGTCTGTGTGATCTATATTTTCCCCTCTGTTCCTCCACTTGCTGGCCCAAAAGAAAAAGAGAGCACTTTGCCACAGAAATATTGTTTAACTCTTACCCCGCCATTGACAGAATTTTCCGTAATTTTTGAGACAACACTTCCTCGCCATTGACAGAATTTTCCGCCCTTTTCGTGTTTTCACTGTTATTATGCATCTTCTGAAAGAGGACAGCATCTCTGGATCAAAACAGGCAAAAAAGGAGCAGAAACAAGCGATAAAAGCATTGCTTAAGCACGTTGTAGTCTTTGGAAAACATTTTTATTTTCTCAGCTTTTTGTTTAAAATTGTGTTTTTTTTAATGAAACTTACCCACATTCAAGTGTTGATAAAAAGATTGTAGAAAGATGGTCATGGTCAATGTCATAACTCTGCTTATTTTGGAATAGTGACCTAGAAATAGTGCTGAAGAATAATGCAAATAAAAATGTTCATAAGCCACATATATATATATATATATATATATATATATATATATGCAGCAATAACAGCTTCAACTCTTCTGGAAAGGCTTTCCACAAGGTTTAGGAGTGTGTTTATGTGATTTTTTTACCATTCTTCTAGAAGCGCATTTGTGAGGGCAGGCACTGATGTTGGATGAGAAGGCCTGGCTCGCAGGCTCCGCTCTAATTCATCCCAAAGGTGTTCTATCGGGTTGAGGTCAGGACTATGTGCAGGCCTGTCAAGTTCCTCCACACCAAACTCACTCATCCATGTCTTTATGGACCTTGCTTTGTGCACTGGTGCACAGTCAAACTCCACAAGGTTGGGAGCATGAAACTGTCCAAAATGTCTTGGTATGCTAAAGCATTAAGAGATCCTTTCACTGGAACTAAGGGGCCAAGCCCAACCCCTGAAAAACAACCCCACACCATAATCCCCGCTCCACCAAACTTCAGACTTGTCCATCGGAAAAACGTGATTCGTCACTCCAGTGAACACGTCTCCACTGCTCTAGAGTTCAGTGGCGGTGTGCTTTACACCACTGCATCTGACACTTTGCATTGCATTTGGTGATGTGAGGCTTGGATGCAGCTGGAAATTTCACGAATGGACTTATTGCACAGGTGGCAACCTATCACGGTATCACGCTTGAATTCACTGAGCTCCTGAGATCGACCCATTCTTTCACAAATGTTTGCAGATGCAGTCTGCATGCCTAGGTGCTTGATTTTATACAACTGTGGCCATGGAAGTGATTGGAACACCTGAATTCAATGATTTGGAGGGGTGTCCCAATACTATATATAGAAATATATATATTTCTTTGTCTTTTTTCTTCCTTTAATTCTGCCCTCTTCTCCTTTATGTGGGGGTGTTTTGATGATGATCAGTTGTTTCTGTGGTTCATGGAAACCTCAGTGTTTTGAAGACTACAGTCAAAGCTGTGAAGCAAGCTCAGCACGTTTTGGCCCACCAGAGACTGCATTGTAACCAAAAGGCAGCGCTGGGTTATTTTAGCTCAAGGTTAATCATATGGTCGCAGTTACATTTTTGGAGATGTGTCGTCTGATAGGAGTGTCCAAGTCAAAAACGCTGTCTTTATCACAATAGATAGAAGACATCATTATAGTCTACCCAAGATCAATGGCTGATAAAAATATAGGGTAACACTTTATTTTGATTGTCCCTTTTGAACATTCTGTAAGTAACTTTGCAACTACATGTCAACTTACTCTCTTAGAGTATTAGTGGACTGTCTGCTTAATATCTGCAGACTCTTTATTGTGATGGTCCTCCAACAGACACTCTACTGACTATAAGTAACTTTGCAACTACATATCAATTTATTCTAACCCTACCAGTCTACTAATACTCTACTAACACTCTAATGAAAGTTAGTAGACATGTAGGTGTGCAATGTTACTTATAGACAACAGACTGTGTTAAAGGGACCATCAAAATAAAGTGAAACCAAATATGGTGACTATAAAAATGTAATGTTTAATTATTGGTGTTGTGTTTTAAGAAATTTTAGAACTGCAGTATGTCATTAAATTATCAAATTATCAGCTGTTTATGAGCCGTTTGGGAACCATTATGCCCATTCATTCACATGCCACCTCAGATTTTTAAGCCTAGTGGATTTAGCTTCCAGAAAAATATTTTTTTGTGTACCTTTGCTTATTTTTAAAGATTGCTGTAGTTAAATGTATGTAGTAGTCTAAACATCAACCATTCAAATCAATTGTAAATTTGGTCAGTCCAGTCGAGCCACACTCTGTTATCATCCACCTACTCTAATGTCACTCCTTTTCTTTCTTTTTTTAACACAAAAGGAGTATTAATGAATATATATTAAGATAGGATTTGTTAAATCTAATTTGACACAATAATTACAACAAGGCGCATTTGATGCTTGACCCATGAATCAGCAATTACCCAGGCAGGCAGCCAGGAATAATAAAGGGACTAGCTCAAGTCCCATGGTCGCCTGGCTGTGTTGTGTAGAAAAAGAAAGTCTTCTGATTGTTTTTGCTCTGGTTTTGTCTTACTGTCTCATTAGAGGTGAAGTCAGGCCTCAGCCCTCAACACACAACAACTCAGAGGAGGAGTCTGGTCATTAAAAAGGCACTTGTAAACCTAAGGGGAGGGGGAACCTGTCATGCTCATCAATGGATGATTTACAGTCAATAATTTTCCAGGCCAGAGGAGGATTATAAGGTTGCAGAACCAGTGATGACAATGGCATTTTCCAAAGCATTTTGAGGTCATCCTGTTTGACTAGATTTTTTTTTCTCATGCGTCATTTGCACACATTCTTCAACGGATAATTTACAACAAGAGTCTTGTACATTACATGGTAAATAATAGAGTACAGCTGGGCTAAAGGCACACCTTAAGGAAAATTTTCTTTTTCACTACTCTCGTAGTATAAGCAAGACATTTTGTGAGCAAAGAAATCATAAAAGCAGTTTAAAAAAATCATATGAACATTAATTTGTTTAATACAATCAAAACAAGCACTTCAGAAAAGTATGTACCATATTCTGTTTATTTTGCTAGATAAAATGTACTTTTATTTAATAAATACATTTTAAAAATACAAATGAAAATATTAAATTCTGAAAGCATCATAAACTGCAAATACCATACTTTTACATATTTTTACAGTAATTGAAAAACTGTTGATTTAATTACTTTTAACAAAACTGAAAATCATTTACTAGATCTTTGTCTAAATAAAAAAATTCTTGGTAACTTTAACATTTCTCATTTGCAGCAAAAAAATATTTAAGATTTAAAAAAACGTTAAATAGTAGATCAACTTTGACCAAAAGGATCAGCCAAATTTCCTGGTGCATAGTGAACCGCTGATGTTTAGAAAAGTGTTAAGCTAGTGATTAGATGTGTTTAGAAAACCCACGCTGAGACAGGAAGAATCTCATTTCCGCTTTTTTCGAATTCCTCCTAGGCTGTTTGTCTAATCTTCACCAGAATAGGCACATATCATCTAGGGACAGTGCTGGGAAAAAGTTATCAAATAAATTTTGATTAATCAAAGCATTGCAAAGTTATATGTTAATTAAAATTACCCACAAGTTTGCGTTATGCTGCAACCGTGTGTGACAGAATCAAAATACTTATTTATTCTAAATTCCTGCTGCCCGAACAATAGTAAATCAAATTTTTTCAAATTCCTCTTAGGCCGTAAGTAAGACCTTCACCAAACTATGCACACATCAGCTCTAGACCATACTGGCTAAAACTTAACAAAATTATTTTGATCTATTAAACAGTTTAGTAGATACATTTGTTTATATGTGTCTGCTATGACCCATAATGACTATAATGTTTATATCTTATGTGCACAAAATCCAAACATCTCAAAACTTTGTACATACAGCATGGAGAACAAGTCATTCTAGGAAAACAGGCATATTTTCATGAATTTATGATGCTCGGTAGGCTAACAGCCAATTCTAAATTATCAGGCATTTCAACTGAAAGATGAAGGCTGTGATATTAAAGTGCCCCTATTATGCTATTTTAAAGTTTCCTAATGTTGTTTTGGAGTCTCCTACAACAGGTTTACATGCATCAAAAGTCAAAAAACAGTTTAATTTCCTCATATATACATTTGCACATCACCACATTTTTCAATGATTCTCAAATGACTCGTCAAATGAATAAATCTCTCTAAATCCCTCCTTTCCAGGATTTACTCTGCTCTGATTGGCCAGACAGCTCAGTCTGTTGTGATTGGTTTACCGCGTACAGCGCGCGCGTCGAAAACAACAATGCCCATTGCCATAACAATGTCAGGTGTCGTGAGGCTTCCTACACCGTAAACTAACGAACAATAAAGGCTGATTTATACTTCCGCGTCGGACCTACGCCAGAGCCTTTACGCTTTAGGCTACGCGTTGGTTTTCATTTATACTTCTGCGTCGTTGTCCGCGTTGACGCGCGCAGAGGGAGCATGTGAAACCCGAGGGAGCGGTCCTAGCAGACCAATCACAGCGCTTGCGTCCGCGTAGAGTTGACGCGTTGTTACATTTTTGGAGAGGTGCACGTCAGGGTACGCCGAAGGGTACGCGCGCTACACACAGCCTACGACGTAGCTATGGCGTGAGTTCGACGCAGAAGTATAAATTGGGCTTAACAGTAACGAACAATTGCGGCGATTTTACCATATCAATGCGAGCGCGAGTCCAATGATGAAACACTGGAAGAACTATTCAACCCAAACCTCCATCGCAAGGACGACTCGAGCAGGATGTTTCTCAGTTATACGCTACTCAGTTTGAGGTACATTATGAGATGTTGCAACCGTAATTCCTCACCATCAGCATTAACAAGTGCATGTCCATCAACAAACCGATTATTTTACTCGTACTAATTTATTTACCGAGTATTTTTCTAATTTATTGCGGTGAACGTGGGAACTGTATCAATAACAGTGCATGTATGCAATGTATACATTAGCCGAGCTCTAGCGTGAATGACTGATGTAACATAAACGTTGGTAAAACAAATCTTGCTCCATGCTTAATCTTTACTCAAAGTAGTGAGAACGACAGACAATCTGCATAAATAGACACAGTTATAGGTAATAGTGGCCCACAAACTGATTAGCAGAAGTATTTAAGTAAGACAGTGATAACGTGAGTTAGCCAGTTAGCAGGAGACCTACATAATATAAAACTCAAAACTAAGTATTTTGAACACCATCTTTCAAGAGCAAGCGGTTTGCGAATCCTGCATTGAACTCCGAGATTTGAGTAGTCGTCAGTGAAATAAAGGGAACACAACAAAAGTTTAGGATTATACTGCTGTGGTATCGTGGTAAAGATGAATTTTGACCACAGATTCTTCACATGCTCGTCCTTGGGCAGTGAAAAAAAAGTGGCTTTACCTTCACATTGTACAGCACAGCGCCTCAGACATGATGCTGTCCAGTATCCACAGGAATCAGCTGCAGTGTTTGAGGTTCAAGTTTTCCCTGGTGTCTACGTGCGCAATAAGTGGGCGGGCAGTATGCTAATGTTTCGTCTTGACGTCACAACAAAATGGCTAATGACTCATTGACTCAGAGTTCACTCTTACTTTTGAAAGACAATAACTTTATATACGGCAGGGTTCACCAATCTCAGTCCTGGAGGGCCGCTGTCCTGCAGAGTTTAGCTCCAACCCCAATTAAACACACCTAAACCAGCAAATCAAGGTCTCACTAGGCATACTAGAAACTTTCAAACAGGTGTGTTGGAGCTGGTTGGAGCTAAACTCTGCAGGACAGCGGCCCTCCAGGACCGAGATTGGTGAACCCTGATATACGGTGCACTTTCAGATTTAAAACTTTGCAGGATGTTTTCATTCACTTAGAGCTAGTTTCACACTACATGAAAGGTCATTTTAAAATATTCATAATAGGGGTCCTTAAATCTTGTCCACTGCAGAGGGAGTAGGGTAAGGAATAGGAATAAGGATAAGGAATACGGAATCTCACAGGAGTAGTAATCTTTTAAGTCAATTTATTTTCTATATGTTTCCATCCCTTTGGAGGGAAATAAATGATCTGGTTAATTTGTATAATTGTGTTGTACTGACTGCAGGGCTTGGCATTAAAACCCGCAAACGCAGTCACTCCTGCCACTTTGGCGGGTTGAATTTGATATAAAATATAGGCCTATACATTTTTCAGTTGTAGTCTTTTAACTAGTCCTTTTCCCCGCCATTGACGGAAATTTCCATCATTTATGAGACAACGCTCCCCCGCCATTGACGTTAATTTCCAGCTTTCTGTGTTTTCACTGTTATATGGTAGGTGGTGCTATTACGCATCTTCTAAGAGAGTATTGAATCTACTGATCAAAACAAAGGCTTTGTTTTATCTTTGTTTTAATCATCATTCTGAATCCGATCTAGACATAGTCTTTGACAAAAACCTGATTTTCTCAGCTTTTTACTCAAAATGTTGCTTTTTTATGAAACTTACCCTCATTCAAGTGTTGATAATTTATTTATTTTTTTAAATGCACGAAGCTAGAATAAAACTTTTTGTTTTATTTTGTTTAAAAGCAGAAGGTCTGCTTTTTCTTTTGATATATTGCATGTTCAGATATTCATACAACACAATATTCTGGGGGCCATGACATTTTTGTGAAAATTATCAAAAACGCTGGAGGTGGCTGGCAACTAAATAAACTAAGTGCCAAGTCAAAAATGTGTTGTCAAAAATATAGATTATTCGTTACATATTACATATCGAAATTATTCCAAAACTCATTTTCCACAGAGTAGACACATGACACCAGCTGCGCTTTCTCGCTCTCTCATCTCTCCGACAGCAAGTTGAAACACAAACCCGCCTCCCCTCACTTACTCGTTTCATTTGCTCCAGATTAATATTGTTGGTGTTACAGGGTTTGAATTTTGGCGTGGGATTGTGCGTAATACACATCATTTTACTAATTACCCTCAGATTTTGTGCTCACACCCAAAGTGCGCGCAAATAAATCTGCCTCTCAGAACTAAATTTTGTGCTTTTGCGCTGCTTATTGTGCTTAAAAAGTCAAATACACACAAAATAATGTCAAAATGCCAGTCTTGGCCAGTATTCACGTAAACACAGGGTGGCCTCACTCAGCTCCCTAGTTCAGTAGTCAGGGCACTGATCAGGGAGTCGGCTATTTTAACGGCTGTCTCAATCGCAGAATCCTTCCAGGGTACTGAAACGTTTGCTCCCTAAAAAGAAGTTCTGAAGCGCGAAACTTAAATCACTTTAACAAACTTAAATCACTTAAATCAAGTCACTACACATAACAACATGCGATAGATGTTTTTAAAAATACAAACCATTATTTTTTATATTTCAGCATAAGCATACATCGCTAGACAGATAATGAACGTAATCTAGCTAACATTTATAATTTATTTATGGCTGAAATGTTGCATGTATATGTAACAAGCAAAGTATTTTTCATAATGTACTTTAAATAACATTACATCATACATTGTGTCAGAAAGATATCAGCTCTGCTGTTTTTCTGAAAAATAAAAAATAAAAATCTGGTCTCAGATCTGGATACATTCGACCAAGTCAAAAACTGTTGTCTATTTAGCCTGTGTAAATTAGAAACAGAAGCGTACTGGAAAACAGGAAAGGGGAAAGACGGGAAGTGTGGGTCTTAGCCTGGAACCAAAAGTTAACACCATTCCTTTCCTGTAATCAATGACTGGAAAACTAGGTGTGGTAATATTTGTTGATTTTTGTTATAACAATTCTTTTGCAATCTGGTATCATCACTTACTTGATTTACTGATGAAATAACCGGAAGACATTAATTCTCACAATTTTTTTTTCACGACACTGTCGGGAAAAAGGCTCCGTAACAATATAATTGTATTATGTAACTTAATATGTCTACTTTGCGAGGGACTGGAAACATCTCAAGACTGATGCATTTATTTGCTTATAGGAATCTGATTGCTAACTAATCCTTGTTTTTCTTAGTAAATAAGATATTTAGGAATGCTTTGGAGGCTCTTCGGGGCTCTGAAAGATACCAATCACTTCCAGATTTGCAATGGAAAATGTTCCTGTGTTATTTTAGACCATTTTGGAAACAAACACTTGTCAGAGCTGTAGCCTAGCAGTTATGATATGTGCTCAACCACAGAAATAGTTTACTGGGGAAGGGGGGGTGCATTAACTCGCCTTCCTGTCATTCCAATCCCCTTTGACATTTTTTTTCTTTCTTTTTTCTTTTCTTATGCTTAAGTTGTTCTTTTCCCAAACAACAAAAGTGTATCATAAAAGTAGTACATATGTCGTTTCTATATGCCAAGTGTTCTAAAGCCATGCAATGACTTTAGAACACTGTTGTTTAAGGGACAGTTGCTGGATATTTACAGAAAATCTTGTCCTTGCCCAGGACGGAGGGGGCCAACTCACAAAAATGTTATCCCAGGCCCCATCATTTTTAGTGATGGCACTGATCAGGAGTGTAGGAAAAAGTATTAAAATGATCAGTTTGACCTTTGCACGTAGGTTTCTACTTGGGCCTAAAGTTTTGTATGATGTAATGACACAATCTGGGGAGATGAATGCAGATAGTTGTAAAAGTCGTGGGCAGTTATGAAGTTAAGGTCTTAAAGGGATAGTTCACCCCAAAATGAATATTCTTTCATTAATTACTCACCCTCATGTTGTTCCTCGGAACACAAATGAAGATTTAGTCCAAGTTTTCTGAAGAGACTCGATCACTTTATATGATGAACAGATTTAATTTAGGCTTTTGTTCACATTTATACAGTGATCAGACATAAACAGAAGCTCAACCGAACCGTCTTGATGCTTGAGAACAAATCTCATTGGTTATTGCGGAAGCTCAAAAGTGTTGTGTAACAGACAAGAATGAACCTCATTGGTTGTTGCACATAAGCGAACATTTACCACAACTGATGTGTCATTTGATGAATGTTTATATGTGAATAAAAGCCTAAATTCAAACTGTTTAAGCAAAAATCTCTTCAGAAAATTTAGACAAAACCTCTCAATTCATATGGATTGGTTTTACAATGTCTTTATGAACTTTTTGAAGCATCAAAGTGGTAGCGGGGTAGTTGTCTATGGAGGGACAGAAAGCTCTCAGATTTCATTAAAAAGATCTTCATTTGTGTTCCGAAGAAAAATGAAAGTCTTACGGGTTTGGAACGACATGAGGGTGAGTAATTAATGAAAGAATTTTCATTTTTGGGTGAACTGTCCCTTTAATGGCATGCCCCTGACAAAAAAGAAAAAAGAAACACTTCTAGAATAGAATGGAACAATCTGCTGACAAACTATTACTATATCAAGTCCAACAGTCACCACGTGGCAATATGGGTCAGTAGGGTAATGATGGACACACTGTACACTGAATGACATGGCTGTAGCTTATGACGCTATAAGATGGTGTGCGGACATATGTGACCCGGTCTTTTCCTCGCTGACTGTCTAAATGGTAGAGTGATTAGTGAAAGAGAGGAGGAGGAGGAGGAGAAGAGGAGGAGCAGCCAAGCCAGCTGGAGCACTGGAGAGTTTGCATACCTTTTATGTTACCACCCCTACTGACTCTTTCTTCTGGACTGCTTCCAGGACTCTCTCCAGCCCTCTATCCCCGACTTCCTCTCGCTCTCTCCCTTCCTCCCCACCCCCATAACTGAAATAGTCTCCTAAAGGATTGAAAAGGATTGAGTCATCCTTTCTGTCCGGTTTCCTGTGGTCACATAAAGTTAATTTTAGCATGGGCAGCCAAGCAGATATGCATGCAAGTGTCATAACCGAGAGAGATGAAGACTTGAGATTAAACACTGTATTCATTTAAGAGAAAAACTCAGTTCATTTCCACAGAATATGGGCGGGGTGTATTCTCTTTGTGTCAGTCTTCTGTTGAATTAGCTGTCTGAAAGTTTGCGTCTGACTTCTTTCCTTGTTTGCGCGTGTGTTTAGGTTTGTGTGTGTGTGTGTGTGGATTCAGGGGTCACCAATGAAACCACTGGGGTTCGCTTTTCTTTCTTTTTTCTTTTTTTTCCGTGGCTTTAGTGGAGGAATGTTGGCATAAAGTTTGGCTGGGGGGAAGGCAGTGAGTGTCGTCTCAAGTGCTGGCATTTGTTTCATTTCAGCTGTAATGAGTCTTGTCCTGTCATGAGAGACATTTCTGGCTTCGAACTTCTAACTTCAAAGCTAGGCTTTTGAAAGTAAAAAAAAAGCTTTCAACAAGTCCTCACATGAAACTCGTTCAAGACTCTAAAAAGTTAAGGTTTAGACAGCCGAGAAGCTTTGCTCTGTCCGGTCCTATCGCCATCTCCACTTCAGAGGAAACGAACGAGCTGCTAAAAACGAGCCGCTCTCCTTTCAAGAGCAAAAAGAAACTGAAGCTATGCAGAAGGGGGGGGGAAAGAAAAGTTAAGGCTGTGTGTGCGTATGACTGCGCGTCTGTGTATGTGTGCCTGTTGGTGTGTGTGCGTGTGTGAGGGGTGTGTGAGTGTGTGTGTGCGTCTGTGTCTGTGTGGGAATGATTACATCAGCTTGAGCTAGCTCTATGATTGGTTAGGGAAGTGTGGTTTGATTCACTACCTAAAAGCCTGTGGCTGTAACCCTTTGTGAGGGGAACAGAGGCAAGTTGTCTGCCAAGCTGGAAACAGTGCCATCTGCATTCTCTGTCCTGCGCCAAAGCTAGACAGAGAGAGAAAGAGAAGGAGGGAGATTGTGACAGGTAGGATACGCTGAGCCACTGACAGGAAGAAGCATCTGCAAAGCATCGGAACTGTTTTTTTTTCCTTTTTTGGGGGTCTTTTTTTTCTCTCTTGTGGAGTTGTGGAGACATTCGGGGAGCGGGTTTGTCTCTCAGTGTGTGTAGGAGGACAGAGGCTGCTGGGGAAAATGCCATCGTGTTCTCCTGACTGTTGCCTGCTCAGGCCCGGAGAGGTAAGATTTCTCCTCAGCCCCAAACGCACGGCTCCTCTTGAGTACTTCAGAGTCCCTCTCCCCCTAGGCGACTGAAAGAGTCTGGGGAGTTGGTGTCCATCTGCAGTGGGGTGAAAAATAGAACCTGTAGAATGAAACGGAAAGTCTGAAATAGAGTGTGATGGCGACGGTTACATTCACAGTTTAAGTGAATTATGGAATTCGCCAGAGTAAATGTGGTGGAAAAGCCGTAAAGGTTGGTGTAACAGATTTATAAACATGTTCTGGGTGAGAGGATGTATGAACGATCTCAGAATGGGTGAGTGATGTTGCAAACAGGAATAGAGAATTTTCGAGAAAAGCTAGTATGTGAGTGACGAAGGGGAAACAATGACACGGGACTCATTCAGTTGTCGAGCACCAAACTATTTCAAATTAAACATTTTTCTTCAGCTTTTCCTACTCGTATTAGCAAGGATGTAGTCTAGACATGGAATTTGTATGTGAAAAGACCCAGATTTGAGCGTTAATGGCTTTACACTCTCGTGGTCTAAGCCTTAGAAGAGTTTCAGATATTCCCTTTTTTTGTAAAAAGATACAGTATGTCATCTAAAATGTTGTTGTGTAGCACTATTTAATGTTTGTTTTATTCCCGTTGGGACCCTGAAAATAAAATTGTCCTGTGACGCAGTAAAATTTACCAATGTGTAGATGTGTTTTTCCAAACTAGAAATTAGTTTTCTTCTTTCTCCACATCATATCTAAGTAACATAAACATTTTTTTTTTCCATCTATTTCAGATCATAAAAATCTTCAATGAGGACGGGATGGGAAAGCTGGTGGAGATCCCAGCCGACATGACTGCACGAGACCTGTGCCAGTTTCTCGTCTATAAAAACCATTGTGTGGACGATAACAGTTGGGCGCTTGTGGAGCATCATCCATCCCTGGGACTCGGTAACTGGCTTGCTAGTTTTTTAGGCTAGAGGGGAGCGAGTGAATTTATAGAGCTGTTTTAATGTGTCTGTGTGTGCGTCAACCACTTTAGATGCAGTAATTACAGGGTCTTTTGTGCTCGAGTTGAAATCAATGATGACCATGCAAGAGAAAAAGACAGACTTCCTTGATTCATCCTTTTATGACCTCGGGCTGAGAGTAATTGATTAACGGTCGCCGGGGGAAATCCCGTTTCACAGAAAGACATAACAGGAAGTTAGGTTACCCAAGAGTAGAACTGGTATTGGTTCTGGTACTTTAGTCGAGCATGGCATTGTTATGTGTAGTTTTGTCTTGTGTTTTATGCTTTAGGACACCATTTTAAATGCGATTAAAAAAAAGAATGCATCATGGTCAGCACAAACCATGTTTATTTGCATTTTAAACCATATGGAAAGTAGTTTGAATCATATTTTCTATTACCTTGCATTGTTCTGTTCATGTTTTTTTCCAGAATGAGTGCATGTCACCCTATGCTAATTTGGCTAACTTCTAGCAAGTGACTGATGAATTTGTGACTAAACACCATAGACTTTGGTGGGCACATAGCCTTGAGAAGTTGATAAGCCAATGATTTTGCCATTCTAACTATATAGAATTATATATTTAATTGCATTCTATTATTTGTAGTTAGCATTGTCCTGTCCACGACCATCTCAGAACAGACCTGCGACCGAACAGTTGAAAACTACTGCTTTTGCTGTTAGCTCTTTAAACTTAAACATGCTCAGTGGGTTTTTTGACATTGACGGTTGCTGTCAGAGTGCGCGTTGCGGGCAAATCTCTAGGCTAACGCATGCTGTGTGTTAATTGGTTACCTCGAATAACCTGTGTCGAGAATGTACGGGCTTGCTAGTAGAACTAATGTCAACCCAGGGCAACGAGTCGTACAGGAAGTTCAGCCACCCGAGTACGTGGTCTGGGCAGGATTTTGTTTGCCATCCAACTATTTGTTTTGTTTGGCAAACAAATGGTTTTCTTTTTTACTTTCAACCTTTTATTTACATCCTGCTCCCCTTCTCTATATCATCATTCTTTCAACGTTCTTTTTTACTTTCAGTTTCCCAATGAGTGTGAGGATATGACAGATCTTTAGGGAATTGGGGGAAATGTTGGGGAAATTTTGGACAATTTTGGGGAATTTTGAATCTGTAGCTTGCAAAAAGATATAGCCTACTCATAATTTCAAGTGGTTAAACTTAAGTCAGTTAATAGTAGGTAGCTACATTACAATCTGTTCATAAAAAGTAGCTAACAACATTTCAGCTAATAAAGGGAGTAATAAATATATGTTGTTTTAAATATATAACTATCAGATTTTTTTTTGTAATCATAGCACTGTTTATCTGACACAAATGCAATGGAAATCTCAATGACATGAGCATTCAGTTGTTAAAGGGATAATTCACCCAAAAATTATTTCATAATTTACTCACTCTCAAATTGTTCCAAATCTGTTTGAGTTTCTTAAGACTCTTAATAATAACTAATAGAAATAACATACATTTTTATATCTAAGTTGAAAACATGGTCAACGGCATAATACTCTAAACAAAAAGACATAATAATACCACACAGAGATGTCTTTGCAGAGAAATAATTCTGGTCAGTCTGTGAATTGTTTTTTGAACTGATATGTCTGAATGAACTGATTGACAAAATGAATCAATTCTACACATTTCAATGCTACACGTAAGAAAGAAGGGTCTTGGAATACGTGTTTAATAGTAACCTTAGCTCACTCGGTTGCAAAGTTTGTGCAATACAATATTTCAAATAACAATGTAGTTTTGTCACACTACATCGCTACATACATTTTGTTGGCAAAATAACTTACTGTACTGTAAAAGCTAAATCTTTTGTAAAGCAGATACGCTTTTTTTCACGCTGTTGAAAAATGTAGTTAAGTTAGTAGTAATAAACTTGTTTAAGGTAAACCCAAACTCTGAAAGAAGGCCTTGTGTTGGTATATTAGACATTTTGCTAATTGTTCATTAATTCTAGATCAGTCATTTGTCCGGAAAAAAAAAATGCTTGTGTATTTTGCAGCAGGCTCAATATTTGGTATCCCAGAGACATTTATATTAACAATAATAAAAAATAAAAAATTCTAATTAATATCTGATTCCCATTTTCTACTTTGTTCAACAGTATCGATCCATAAACATGCTCATTTGAATGTTTGGACAAACTCTTCATTTTATATGCGAAACACAGGCTGCATTTAAAACGCCAAAGCGTTCTTCATTTGTTATGGATCCACTCTGCTAGACTAGTGTGAAGTGTGGTTGAGCGAAAGCATGACATCATCTCTCTGCAATGCCAGACTCTCTCCTTACTAAGCCAAATATTGAACTGCGGAATGATGGAAAAGCTTGTCACTCCTGAGTACTTCTGTATCTCAAACCTTAATTTCAAGATGGATGTGTTGTGGGGAAAAGTCATAAACCAGATTTGTCGTAAAGTGGATTAAAGTGTGTATAAATTGATACACATATACAAAACTGCTGTGAGTGGATGTTATAATTGCTAAATAATTGCAATGCTTTCTAGAAACAGTTACTGTAGAAAAGAAATTGTTGTGGAAAATGAAGCTTTCATTTTTTATGCACTGTAACAAGTGACAATGTGTGGTTTTTACCATAAAATAATAGTTCACTCACCCTCATTTTGTTTCAAACCATAAAACACATCCTTTCATGGCACATTAAAGATTTTTTTAAATAATGTGCTAGAGTTTTCAAGCTTCAAACTATACACAAATGCACTATAAAAACAAAAAACGTTCACACGACTCAGTCGTGCACTATATTCTTGTAAACATGCACATTTGAACATGTGTGAAGAATAAACCAAATTTAAATAATTATTTAATTTAGATATTACCATGAATCACATTTTTAGGTTTATTAAAATACAAAAGTAAAAAAAAGTAGTTGGTTTAATACAAAGAAGATTGTTAAATGCAAATGAATTTCAGCGATAATCAAATCTGCTTTAAAATAATAAAAAAACTCTGAAGTGTTTTTGTTTTTCAATTTGACATTGCACTTTAGAAGCACATCTTCACTGTTTTTACCTTCTATAAAACATCATAGTTTCTTCTTCTTTTTACCAAACTTTATTGTGTTATTTTCTCTCGTCATTCATCTCTTACACTTCTCATGTGTTTCTGCTGATATGTTATTTTTTCTCGTCATTCATCTCTTACACTTCTCATGGTGTTTGTGGGGTGGGTGGAACTGATCCCCCTATAGCTTCCTGTTGCCAAACAAGCTCTCTGACCGTCTCCACAGTTGGATGAAGAACATATGTCCATATAAGGGTTCAGGGTCAGTTTTTGGAGCGGTCATAAACCATCCTTGGGACTAATAGTAGAGAGATTGTGAGAAAGGCAGAGAAACAGATCTAAACAGAGATCAATATATACATTGATCAAAAGGAGTTTTTTTCTTTTTTTTGTCAGTAAGTCCCTGCGCTGGATAAGCTGAATGGGGGGTGGGGAGAGAGTGTGGGGGTAACTCTCCTCCAGACAAACTCTCTTTTCATGAGGCAGGGATCGCTCACCCTGTTTATTTTTTGTCTGCCTGGATGAATGCTAACAGAAAATGATGTCATTTAAGATGCAAATATTACACCACATTTGAGTATTTGGTTACAAAGATGCCTTTTTTATCATATGTTTTTACACACAGACCTTTTTATATGTCTAATACAGATTTTTAAGTGAATGCAGTGTGTTTGTGACCAAATTATGCCTTCCTCCCCCCCCTCCATCAATCCACAGAACGATGTTTAGAAGACCATGAACTGGTTGTCCAAGTTCAGACGTCAATGACCAGTGAAAGTAAATTTCTCTTCAGGAAGAACTATGCCAAATATGAATTCTTTAAAAATCCTTTGGTAAGTTAATCCAAGACCTCACATGAACTATTTCATAATTAGGTTAAGATGATTGTAGATTATTTTTATTTCCTCCTCTTAGAGCAGGTGTCAGCAGGTACAGAAGTAACATGACACGGATTATCGCTGAAGGAAAGTTCCTGACATTAATGGACTGTTTTCAGTCTTTCTTGTTAGATGCAGATATCAAGTGACATGCTTCCAGTTCAGTGAGCTGCTCTCACACTCTCTCACACACAATCCAAAAGAAACCCATGCCTCTTACTATTTGGGCTGGAAATCAAACACTTTCACGAACATTCAGTCCTCTTGTAAATTCAGCTGCAGACCGAGGGGAGGAAAATCTGTGCTTTAAATGTACTTTTTTTTCTCGGCCCTTGACACTTTTAAATTGCCATAACACAAGTAAGCTCTCAACTATATAATCTTTGGTAGCATTTTCTTTGGGCGTATTTACACATAATCTGTGTTTGTGCCTTGACTGATCGAACTGCATTCCAGTTATACCCCGAAAAATAAATATAAACCAAATGATATCAGATAAACCATCGGATATAGAGTTTATAAGATATAACATTCTCATGCTAGGCTGCAATATGTTTTGCTCGCCCCAAACTTTCTGTCATGTGGTAATTAGTTTCACGGTTTCTCCATCCATTTGTCTCATCCATGATTGTTTGCTCACTTATGGATAGTGGGACTATGCCTAGCATCTGTATGCAGACACATTTCCATTTGAGAAGAATTTAAGTATGTGGCCTAAAAAGCTGAATGTTGCTCTGTAGAATACTGGATTCTGATTGGTCAGTGGCTGCATTTTCGGGGCAAAAATATTCAGTTAAACTTATACAACCAATTTTAGTACACACCTCTGCTAGTTTTACAGTATATCTCGTCACAGACTCTTTCTTCTCACATAATAAAATGATTTCAACTCAAATCAATATTTCATGTCCATTTATTTGTTTGAAAAGTAACAGTAAAAAGACAGACAATGTAAAATCAGCTAAATATTACTGTAACAACAACAACAAAACCCTTCAGGGTGATGCAAGACACAACACCCTGTTGGTAATTATTTTGGAATAATAACAGACTGACTGTATATTATCCCTTACGTATGAACAATGACACTTTTCTTTTTAGAGCTGCTTTACAGCCGAAATGAACTCTGTTTGCATCATTAAATCGTTGTCCTGTTTTCACTGTAAAGCTGCTTTGAAACAATCTGTATTGTATAAAGTGCTAATAATATAATACTATGTAATAATATTAATATAATCATATAAATAAATAAAGATGACTTGACTTGACATATAATACATAAAAGGTCATTGTTGTAGGCTATAATCAGATGTTTAGAAATGCCATGAAAACTGTTGAGCATTATATAATCTTTCCAGTAACTTGAGTAACTTAATTTATGTTAGCTAATCATTTAATATGGCTCTACAGTCACTAATCTTAGTTAATTTTATTTTCTAAGCTATGCAAAGCTTTGGCCCAAATCTTCTGAAATTCCCTGGTTTAAAATCATTAGAACAAAGTCAATGGGTGGCAGGCTTATGTTTTTACAAGATTATATAATACTCTATTGTTTTGTGGGTTTTTGGAATGAGGAGCTTTTAGAATAATTTCGAATAATTGCTCTTTTCTTTCATCCACCTTAACCACGAAAGACAGGCCTTTTCGGCAGTCATTACAAAACCTTTCCATTTGTTATCTATGTGTAGAAGTACAATTTTACACAAGCAGATGAATGCCTTTTATCATAGAGATTTTATTATTGTTATATTGCATTATTATAAGGCTTTTTTTTATTAAATATGCAGTTATAGTCATGGTTTCAGAGATATACGGGGATTACTTTGCATTATACTATTAATCTTATTTAACATGGAATGGCTTAAATAGCTGTGTAATTTAGACTAAATGGATGTTGTATTTAATTTCATTAGAAATTATAAGGATTTAGTTTGGAATGACTGTTAATATACTATACCAATATACTACAGTATCTTGATATGCATGCAGTGAGCTAAAACATATTTTTTCGACAGAACTTCTTCCCAGAGCAAATGGTTGCCTGGTGTCAGGAGGCCAATGGGACAATCCCGCCTTCTCAGCTCCTGCAGGTACAACATGAGCATGTGTTCTCTTTCCCATCACCCGCTGATCTAACATCAGCCCATACATTTTTGGAAAACACTTTATTTTGATGGTCCACTTTAGATATTCTTCTAACTATAAGTAACTTTGCAACTGCATGTCAACTAACTCTCATTAGAGTATTAGTAGACTGTCTGCTTAATATCTGCTCACACTTTATGTTAATGTTCCCCCCAACAGACACTCTACTGACTATAACTTTGCAACTACATGTCAACTTATTCTTCTAACCCAAAACACCTAACCTTGATCTACTAAAAATCTACTACAGTCTACTAATACTCTAATTGCAAAGTTACTTATAGTTAGTAGAGTCTCCAAAGTGGACCATCGAAATAAAGTGTAACCCCTCTCTTATAAACTAGCTTATTCAGCTGAAGTAAGATATGCCAAACACTTTTATATGCACATATGGACTATTTACATGATTCTATTTACAGTATTAATTTTACAAAAAAGAGTATGTCACCAAATATACATGTATTTTGTCAGATTTAACTGTTTTTCTGGGGATGAATTTGTCCTCGAAGTGTGCCTAAATGGCCAATGGTGTGCCAATTTTGAAAATATTACTTTTTATCAGTGATTTATTGGCACATTCAGATCTTTTTTTAAAAACCTGGTGGTGAATAGTTTACACTGAAAGGAAACCATTCTCTACCAAAAATCTTAGAAGCTGACTGACTGCTTCATAAAATGTTCAAGTATTCTCTTCTTTTATCTCCAGAACTTCTTAAACTCCAGCAGTTGTCCTGAGATCCAGGGATATTTGTATGTGAAAGAGATGGGCAGGAAATCATGGAAGAAACTGTATGTGTTTTTAAGACGGTCAGGATTGTACTTCTCAACAAAAGGAACATCAAAGGTGAAATGGCAAAACTTTGCTTAGTTTCTCTCTAGAAAATAAATAATAAAAAAACACTCATGACCACCTATTTTGTATAAAAGTGGTCTGTTTTACTAGTCTACATCACGTGCAAGCCTCTGTTAATGTCTTCAGGTACTGGCTAGATCTGACCCCTCCCCGTTTCTGAGTGCTCTTTTGGTGCCCTTTCCCTCCTTATCCAATAAATGACATGAGCTGTTGGCTGATCTTTCACAGGAGCCCAGGCATTTACAGCTACTAGCAGACCTGGATGACAGTAATGTCTTTACAGTTATAACAGGGAGAAAGCTGCACAATGCACCGACTGACTTTGAATTCTGCATAAAAGTAAGTTTATGTGGTTTGTTATGAGAACTCTTAAAGTAGATAAGCATTTCAAAGTAAAATATTAAATATTCAACACAAATTTAGTGTAAAAAAAGCTTTGATCATTTGATTCTGTCAAAGGCAGAAAAGCACAATTGAATATCTCACAAAGTAAATTATTTATTTTTAGCAGAGGGGCTAATGTTGTGCATTATGATCATTTTCAGCCTAACAAAGTACGGAATGAAGTGAAAGAACTGAGGATGTTGTGTGCAGAGGATGAACAGAGCAGAACATGCTGGATGACGGCCTTCAGACTCTTTAAGGTTAGAAGTGGAACCCCTTTTCACTGGCTGATGAACCTTTGCCTTTTCCCTGGCTGATCTAGAACCTGCACCCTTTCTGTGGCTGATCTAGAACTCACGCCCTTCCCTTGACTGATCTAGATCCTGCACAATTTATCTGACTGGTCTGGAACATCTCTAACCTCCATGCACCCTTTCTATGGTTCTTTTGTGACTGAGCTAGAACATACACCTTTCCCTTACTGATCTAGGACCTTGACCATTTTCCTTAACTGGTCTAGAACCTGCAATCTAGGACCCTCACTCTTTTCCAGGCTAATCTAGAACCCACTGCCATTCCTTGCCTGATCTAGAATCGGTTATCGAACCCTGATATAGAAACTACTCAGTTTCCCTGACTAATCTAGAACCCCTACCTTCCTCTGGCTATTCTAAAATATATACCCTTTCATTGGCTTGTCTAGAACCTGCACACTTTCCATTATTGATCTCGAACCAGAGGCTTTTCCCTTATCTAGAACCCATACCCTTTTTTAGGCTGACCTTAACCCACATCCTTTCCCTGACTGATCTACAACCAGCGCTCTTTCCTTGAAGCCTGTTCACACCAGCAACGATATCTATAAAGATAATTATAACGATAACTTAGCATCCACACCAGCAGACGATATCATTCGGATTGGCTGTCAATATTTTTATCGTTCATCAGCTGGAGAAAAATCATTCTGAAAGTGATTCCAACTATATCGTTTCTCTGCCATTAACATAGTTGTGGTGTGGACGCTGCTATTCTTTAATATTGAGAATAATTTTTTTGAACTATATCTTTATCATTATGTTAATAGTAATCGTCCTTGGTGTGAACAGGACTTTAGATGTTCTAAAACCTGCATTCTTTCCTTGGCTGATCTAGGACCCTCACCCTTTCCAGGCTGATCTAGAATCTGCACAGTTTCTCTGACTAATCTAGAACCTTTCTCTGACTGATCTAGAGCATGGATAACTTACATGCAGTGATGTTCTGTGCATAATACATAGATGTTGATCTACAACTTATAAGCGTATAAGTGTATGTTACACATTGTCATGACTGTATGTTAAATCAATTTGTATTTTTCCTTTCAGTACACAACGTAATAATATATTATTACGTTGTGTACTGAAAGGAAAAATACAAATTGATTTAACATACAGTCATGGCAATGTGTACCATACACTTATACGCTGCTCTCATGAGAGTATATTTGAGGAGAAAATCTTTGAATATTAATTTTTGAATTCGTACAGTGTGTAATGACTAATTTTAAATGCAATGAACGTTTCTCTACATTAGCATTATGTTTTATTTTGGTGTTTTGTTAAAGAGTATCATTATTTCTTCAACTTTTTAACCCTTTTTTTTTCTTCCTTATAGTATGGAATTTTACTCTATCAGAATTACAAGATCCCTCAGCAGCGAGAAACGTTGCTTTCACACTTCTCAGCGCCTGTGGTAAGACTCCTGTTCCCTTTAACCAACTCCTGCATTCCCTCTCTCTTCCTCTCTACCTCACAGATGGAGCATTAATCACACATGTGTCAGTATGTGGGCCATGATGTCACATTATGGAATGATTGTTCAAGTGTTGGCAGTGAAGTTATTTTTACAGCTTGTCCTATGGATATTATGCAATTCTGACAATTTTAGAACAAATGAACACAAAGATGCAAACCGATTCTGATTTAAAACTTTTTTTCTTTTTTTTTCTGTTAAACAACAATCCATCCATGTTTATGTTATGCTTAAATATTTTGACAATTACATTACTTACTGGTTTGGGACATGAAGACTAGGTCATGAACAAAGTATTTATCAAAAGGTAACACATCTGTTATATGGCAAACAAAGTCATTGTTTCTTCTGATCTTTTTTTTTTTTCCAGAGGAGTGTCTCAGAGAACTCTCTGGTTGCCATGGATTTCTCAGGGAGGATAGGCAGAGTGATTGACAATCCCGTGGAGGCTCAGAGTGCTGCCATGGAGGAGGGACATGCCTGGAGAGTTAGTTCAAATAATCATTTTTGTTTTGATTATTTAGTTATTTATTAGGTACACCTTGCTAGTACCCCATTTTGCCTTCAGACCTTCCTTAATTGGCATAGATTCAACAAGGTTCTGGAAACATTCCTCAGAGATTTTGGTCCATATTGACATGAAAGCATCACACAGTTGCTGAAGATTTGTCGGACGCACATCCATGATGCGAATCTCTTGTTCCACCACATCCCAAAGGTGCTCTATCGGATTGAGATATGGTGACTGTGGAGGCCATTTGAGTAGTGAACTCATTATAATGTTCAAGAAACCAGTTTGAGATGATTTGAGCTTTGCATTATCCTGCTGGAAGTATCCATCAGAAGATGGGTACGCTGTGGTCATAAAGGCATGGATATGGTCAGTAACAATACTCAGGTAGGCTGTGGCGTTTAAACGATGCTCAGTTGGTACTAAAGGGCCCAAAGTGTGCCAAGAAACTATTCCCCACAGTATTACACCACCATCAGCAGCCTGAACCGTTGATACAAGGCAGGATGGATCTCTGCTTTTATGTTGTTTACCACAAATTCTGACCCTACCATCTCAGAGACTCAATGTTTTTCCAATCTTCTATTGTCCTATTTGTGAACCTGTGTGAATTGTATCCTCAGTTTCCTATTTTTAGCTGACAGGAGTGGCACTCGGTGTGGTCTTCAGCTGCTGTAGCCCATCTGCTTCAAGGTTCGACGTGTTGTGTATTCAGAGACGCTCTTCTGCAGATCTCGGTTGTAATGAGTGGTTATTTGAGTTACTGTTGCCTTTCTATCAGCTCATACAAGTCTGGACATTCTCCTCTGACCTCTGGCATCAACAAGGCATTTTCGCCCACAGAACTTCCGCTCACTGGATATTTTCTCTTTTTCTGAAAATCCCAGTAGATCAGGAGTTTCTGAAATACTCAGAACAGCCATTCTGGCACCAACAAACATGCCATGTTCAAAGTCACTTAAATCCCATTTCTTCCCCATTCCAATGCTCAGTTTGATCTTCATCAGATCATCTTGACCATGTCTGTTGACCAGTTGCTGCCATGTGACTGGCTGATTACATATTTGCATTAACGAGTAGTTGAACAGGTGTACCTAATAAAGTGGTCTGCTAATATCAGCACAAAAACTGTGTGGCGGGAGCTTCATGGAATGGGTTTCCATGGTCGGGAATCTGCATGCAAGCATCATATCACCAAGTACAATGCCAAGCATCAGATGGATTGGTGTAAAGCACGCTGCCACTGGACTCTAGAGCTGTGGAAACGTGTTTTGTGGAGTGACGAATCACGCTTCTCTGTTTGGCAGTCTGATGGATGAGTCTGGGTTTTGCGGATGCCAGAAGAGCGTTACCTGCCTGACTGCTTTGTGCCAACTGTAAAATTGGGTGGAGAAGGGATAATTGTGTATGCCTCAGCCTGTGCGGAAAGGTATGGGGCTGTTTTTCAGGGGTTGGGGAAGGGAAGGGAAATAGTAATGCTTCTGCATACCAAGACATTTTGGACAATTCTATGCTCTCAACTTTGTGGGAACAGTTTGGGGAAGGTCCTTTTCTATTCCATCATGACAGTGCCCCAGTGCACAAAGCAAGGTCCATAAAGACATGGTTGGATGAGTTTGGTGTGGAAGAACTTGACTGGCTCGCACAGAGCCCTGATCTCAACCTCATCAAACACGTTTGGGATGAATAGGAACAGAGATTGGAAGCAAGTCCTTCTCGTCCAACATCAGTGCCTGACCTCACAAATGCTCTACTGGATAAATCGGCAAAAAATCCCACAGAAACACACCAAAATCTGGTGGAAATTCTTCCTATAATGGTGGAAGTGGTTATAGCTGCAAAGGGGGGTCCCAGTCCATGTTAGTGTCTATGTTTTTAGAATGCAATGTCATTACAGTCACTGTTGGTATAATGGTCAGGAGTCTCAATACTTTTGTCCATATAGTGTAGTAGGATGTGGTAAGTTTATTGATTATGTGGTTTTTGTGTCTTTTTTCAGAAGAGAAGTCAGCGTATGAATATCCTAGGAAGCCCCAGCCCGTTACACCCCTCATCATTAAGTGGAGGTACTTTCTAGAGAATTTTGACATCATTGCTGAATAAAATAATTTCTTTAATTGAAAAACTTTTGAGTGTGAATTGCAGGAAAATTGAAAAACTAAATCTAAAACAAAAACTTAAAATCATTATTATCATACATCGTCTTAATAAGAAAAGTTCATTAATGGTTATGTAGGTGAAATCCTTGCAATATAAATATGCGAAATACAGTACATGCTTTTAAAGAAAGATAGCATCAAATGTGCACAGCATTCTATTGAGAATTGCTCACCAACATTCTTGTCTTAAAGGCATTTTGTATCCCCTCTGATCCAGTTATCCACAGAACTCAGCTGTGGTTTCATGGTCGTATTTCACGAGAGGAGTCCCACAAGATGATCCATCAGCAGGGCAGAGTGGATGGGTACATATCATAGCTCATTAATTATTCTCAAAAACATGCTGGGTGCTTCTCTGTTCTAACTATGCCACAGAGACTTACACTTTATTGTTGTTGTTTTTTCAGAATGTTTCTCTTGAGGGACAGCCAGAGCAATCCCAAGGCGTTTGTACTTACACTGTGTCACCACCAGAAAATTAAACATTTCCAGATTTTACCGGTGAGATTTTATAGTTTTCTGCACTCAGAACATATTAGCATAGTAGCATATTAACTTACTGTGCTGATGCACATATGACACTTCTAAAAATACTGTCTAGTATTCCTTGAAACAAAATGAAAATGGATTAGATTTACTGAAAATAACTTTCTGAGAATGAATGTGACAGGCAAAAAAAACCTCTTCTCGAGTATTGATTTGAAAGCGCACAGCCTGCTGCACATAACGCGCATTCTTGTTTTAGCTGTGCCTGTAACAATCTTCAATACTCCAGGAGGGCGAGAGTTAAACTTTAAAAGGTTGTGCCTTTAAACTGTGTTATTAATCAGGTATCTGGCTGTAAACATGTCAGTATGACTTCAATTAACATATTCAGCCAGAATCTTTTCAAACTGTAGCGCCGCCAGTTGAAAAAACTGTCTGCAGAATCCAACGGTTTAGAATATTTTGCGTATTTGAATTGCATTCATTGAAATTGCAACCTGACACATTTCAGAATGCATGAAACAGCATCTGCACATAAAATGTTTTTATAAATTACTGACTAATCGTCCCTTTTCCAGTGTGAAGAAGACGGTCAAATGTTTTTGAGCCTCGACGATGGCGCCACCAAATTCACGGACCTGATCCAGTTGGTGGAGTTCTACATGCTGAACAGAGGAGTTCTGCCTTGCAAACTTAAACACCCTTGCACCACTGTGGCCTTATGACCTCCATATGCCTGATTCCGCCTAAAGACACTAAAACACTAAGACGGCGTGTGCTGTGGTGTATTGCTGTGCTGCTGGGCTGGAGAAAAGCACACTGCGAGAGCCCCTCTCTATCAAGAAGAGAGAAAATCAAAACAACAAACAGGACCAGCAAAAAATAAAGGAAATAAAGCTTGTGTGTCAGCGCTGATGAACCTCTCAGCCACCTGCACACTCGACCGTGGCCAGAGCAGGTTCTCAGGACAATCAACAATCATCCGGAGGGAGTTTTCAGGATCCGCGGTCTGAATTGTGCAGATGCGATAGTGGTTTGGGAAGACCAGCAGAACACTCTTGGAACACATATTTGATTTTATTTTGCACTCATGAACCAGGAACAACCAAGCTATAGCAATTGTTGCTTTCATAAATTAAGCAGGTTTGATTCTACGTCCTGTGAGATGTAGACAGCCGATTGGTGTTTTCAGTACTGTGAAAAGACTTTTCCGTTAAAATTGTGCTTTCTATCCTTTTCATCTGTAATCATTAGAATATTTAGATTTTTTTTTTTTATGTGCTCATTGTTTTGAGAACAGAACTCTCATGCATAAATGCATTTGGCCTTTTTTTTTTCTCTTTTTTTTTCGTGTTATAGTTTTTCCCCATCACAAAACATAACCTGCAGCACTCTCTACTGGCCATACCAAGAAGTAAAGTGTCACTCCTTCAAGGAATGGTTAACCTCAGAAAATTTAATTGGGTTATTTACTCACCCTACTGTTGTACCAAAATCATCTTTTTTCGTAAAATGGAGAAATTTGTATTTACCATGTCAACTGTACCACGGCTGTCAGTTTACAAAAAGGACAGAAAACATCATGAAAGTATTAAATACGACTCGTCTACTATGTATCAAGTCTTTTGAAGCCACGCGACAATGTCATATTCAAGACCAGCTCATTTAAGTTCAGGCCAAGACTTATATGAGTATACTGAGTCTGAGTCAAGACCAAGACCTGAATAGGGTTGAGACTGAGTCAAGATAGAGACCAGAAAAGAGTTAAGTCTGAGTCAAGACCGAGTCCAAATGCTCCTAAGACCAACACCATGAAAATATTAATCTGGTTATGATTTTGACATTCTTCACCTCTTACCAAACTTGTGTCTAGCCTACATTCGCTTCCTGAGTAAAAAAAAAAAAAAAGAGTCTTCTTCAAAACAAACAAACAAACAAACAAACAAACAAAAAAAATCAACAGAAATGAATTTGTGAAGGACATAAAGGTTCCTTTCAACTATTCCTTCAAACATGAGTAAACATGGCCTGACATCACCACCACATCCTTTAGGAACGGTGCCTTGATTTTAAAGAGGAGTCTGTTGAGTTCAGTGAAAATAACCACTAAACCCTCAGCTGGGAACTTCGCTGTGGGTCGCAGTCTATCAGGAGCTAGATCAACAAACTGGAATCTTTATAACTGCTGTCATCGTCGGTCCCACCTCCAGTCCGGTTTGTTGTTATTTTTCTCTCCATGTTTCGAAAGATTGTTTCGAGGACAGCACACTGTGAAGCCCGGGCTAAGAACACCCACAGAACGGCGGGGTTCAAATTTCTAATCTGCCTTTTCCATGGTACAACGGACGTGTAAAGATTTTTTTTTTTTTTTTTTTTACTTATGACGCAATGTAAAGAAAGAGCCTTGAATTTAGTATGTACCTATGTTGTATTAAACTAGATTGAGAGGGCACAGCCACCATGTCTCCAAGTTTACACAGAGACCAGTATATAGATAAATGCAAACGACGCAATCATTTTTAAGTATTGCTTCAACAAATTTATTTATTCATCTGGATTTGATTACTTGAAATTTAGTTTCGTCGTTTTTTTTTTTTTTCTCAGCGCTGTTCGATACTATTCTTCCACATTTTTGTGAATTTTTCAGACCTCAGTTAACAGGACCCCCTTTCTTGAACCTTTTAACACAAATTCTTCATCAGTATCCCGCTCTAGAACACCATCTTCATGGATCTTACGGTAGACATACAGTACAGTCTGTTCAGTGGGTTGTACTGTGTATCTTGCCTTTGATCGTTGATACGGCACTATCTTGAAAACACATCTTTCTGAAAAAAGTTTCCAGTGAACAAAAATTCAAAAACATATTATATAGGACATTAAGACAGTGCAACCCATTAAACAGAATATTGTACATATATCTCTGACAGCTTTATTTCCATTCACGTTAATTGAACTATGGCGTCTACACGATTAAGGTCTATACCTAGCAAATTTCCACATTGTCGTGAGTAGTTTTAATTGTCACAGAGTAACATTAAGCTGTTAATCCAGTTCATAGATGTATTCTAGGATACATATATTTTGAGTCGGTTAAGTTAAATAAGGGATAATGCACAATCAGCTGGCTTTTATCACAAAAAAATTGCGCAAAAGGCCGATCCTGAAACAAAGGGGATTCATTTGTGATAGTAACTGGCTGACTGTACATTATGACTCTTATTACACAGCTACTTACAAATAAAAAGTAAATAAAATAAACGGACGTGAAATATTGATTTATCAAAACTATTTGATTACGTGACAAGGAAGAGATTGGCCAATCAGTATTTTAGAGAACCGTGTAACAAGGTAGTGCTTAGACCTCATTGGATGATTTAACCACAGAAATAGTCTGCAGGGCTTAAGTCAGCGCTATTAGTATTCACTTGAATTTCTTTTTCAGTGTCAGTTAAGTTAGTTCAAGCCTTGTTTGAGGGTGAGTGTGTGTCAGTGTTGATTTAGCTGCAGTTTGGGTGGGTCTTACGTTCACCAAAAGAAGCAAGCACATAAATGCATACTCACACAAGCTTTGACATTATTGTCTTTATTTTTCAGGGTTTGATAAGTGAAGCTATACAATCAGTCAGCCAAGGACTAAACTAACTTTCAGTTATGATGCTATTGATTAGCATATTCTATCTATATCTATATATTCGCATGGATTCCACAAGGCCCAGATGTGGGCCGGATCTGGGCCGACACTATGTTGCTGTCTGGGCTATTTCTAGTGTAACAGTACGACAGGAATTTTTCCGCCTGGTTCAGACAGATGGATGTATTGAGGTGGGAGGGTATGTTTTTGTTCTGAAATCATTTAACAAGTGAAAACATGATTTTTTGGATTTTGCCAGAGAGGAAGTTTGCTATATGTTACTGGTGAATCACTTGTGTGAGTAAAATTGATTTGTAGGTAGTCTGAGTAGCATTAGCGCTTAGCTTGCCTGTCTATTAATTGGCTGTTGTCTTAAGTGAGTGTAAGCAGAATGTCTGTTCACAATCCAAATACTCGGGGCGTCATTTCTGTGTTAACACAGTAATACACTTCAATCACGTTGTCCGTACAAGTTAGCCTAATTTCATTTGCAGCATTGTTTAATTTTTAAATATATCATGTAACTTAACAGGACACTATAGTTACACTCCATTCATGTTGTTCAAGTTTATAGATACCACACTGAATTTTTGGATGCAGAATTTTTTTTTCTTCCAAAATGGCATATACAATGAAGAAACTTGACTTATTTTAGTGCATTTTTTTATTAGTTGGTTAAGTGTGTAAATATTGAATCTATTCTATTTTATGTTGCTTTGTCAAGCTAATTGACCTTAAAAAATATGTTATGTTTGCATCGAGCTGATGGAAAACTGGACTTTGTCATTGAAGGTCATTATTAAGCTAAATTGCTGTTTTAAAAACTCACTTATTCTCACAAATACTCTTATTATGAAAACGCTAACAAATGTATGCCTTGTAGATATTATAGAAATGTTTCTTTAATATGAATCAAAGACAGAATTTCTTTGCATTTTCCCCAGTGTTGTTGAAAGGAGCTGGTAGCAGCATTTGCGAAGTGTGATCTGTTGAGAGTTTATCAGTGAAAGAAACAAATGTCATTTTTATATTTAAAAGAAATGAATGTAACTGGGTTGCTCAGGGTTGAAGTGGAGGCTGTTTAAAAATGGTCCTGTGGACCAGCAAGACTTCTCTGTATTTTTCTTTTTATTAAACTAACAGTGTACTTCTTTTTAATTGAGTCTTTGACCACACCAAACCTCTGTTGTTGTCCCCCGTCCCCGTCCCCCCTCTCTTTTCTCTCTTGATGAAACTCTAGCCTTCAAGATATTCTAGTTTCATCTGGATTGACTCTCTTGTATCATATAGCTTCCACAGTTTATTTTTTGGGTGAACTAAAGGGATCATTTACTCACCCTCAAATCATTCAAACTGTTTTTCCCCCATACGGTGAATGGTATGGAACAGAGAAGCTTGGACATTTCAGCTAGATAACTCCTTTTGTGTTACATGCAAGAATTTGTAATGACACAAAGGTGAATAAATAATGACAGACTTTTAATATTTGAGCAAAGTATTGTTTTAAAGCATATGCATATCAGGTGCCTCAAAACCCCACAGGCCATCCTCTCTCTCTTCACTAATGTCGACCTGAGAGGGTGTTCTTACTCAGGTTATAGGATTTGTGTCACGAGTATTAGTTCTGATGAAAGAGGAGGTCCTGCTTTTTATTACAGCGTTCATGTTATTGCATTATACACAAGTAGTAATTTCTAATAAACAACATGTATGAAACAACACTGTAATGCAGAGCAGAACTTCTGTGACTTTTTCCACTGCATAATTTATCAGAATGTTTCCCAACGATCAGTAACATTTCCTGAGCTATGCGTTTCTTCTCAATGCAATATATATATATATATATAATACCATGACTGTAAATGTAAGTAAAATAGAAATAAATATGAATCTATGTATTTCAGGGAATGAAACAAACAAACAATTGGGTTGAAAAAAAGGTTTCTTCTTTTCAGATTCTGTACTGATAATGTGTTCTGTTTGGTTCTGTAAATAGCTGAATGGCTTACACATTCTAACTGTAATCTTTTCAGGTATTTTGTACAAATAAGGGACTGATATATTCTGTTTAGAATAAAACATTAATTCATTGCTATATCTCAAGGTGTGTTGATATTATATTAGCATGCAAACATCACACATTTACATTCATATGATTAAGTCATTAGCACTGGTAACGACCTGATTAGCATATCCGTGTGTAATGTGTGTTGTAGGAGTTTGTAAGATGCTTACTGTTTAGGGAACATGCATGCGGACGAGTGGTTGAGCAGCTTTTCTGTGCACAGTAATATAATATCTTAGATTTTTTTCCTGCTTAAATAATCTTACAACAAGTATTGCTTTAGGCAGGTTTTAGCACATTTCATGCATAGTATTTCATAGTGTTTACACAGTCATGATGGATGGATGGATGAAAGTTTATTCTAATCTTTGTCAGCAGTATAAATAATTTTAAAGGCCATGAATTATGGAATTTAAAATGTGTATTACATCGACAAAATTAGAATCAGACAAAATTAAAATCTTGAATCAGTTCTGTCTGCTGCATCTCAAAAATGAACTGTTCAATACATACACAACAGTGAGTGCTTCTCATAAAGGTTCTAAACGTTAGAGAGTTGCGATTACACTACATACAATAAGACTATTTGCTTTATTATTTTGTAGAATCACCTGTTTCTGTGTGATGCAAGCCATGTTCATGTCCACTAGAGGGCAGACAATCTCATTAACAGTAAATCATTTCAATCATCCTCACCTGGGTCCATTCTTCGTACGTGGATTACTCAATTATCTGGATTTCACTGTTTGACATGATACAGGATTGTTTGGTTCTTCGAAGCTCATCCCGGAGTTGCTGTCATAGCAACAAGTCCATAAGCTCAAACCTGCTTTGGAGCAGGCATATTTCATGTAAACAGGGTTAGATTGTATTTTAGTGATGAGTCTTTGACGACACCAGGGGCCTGTACCATGAAGGTAGCTGAACAAACTCGGGGTTACAGGATTAGTTTTGAGTTGACAAAACCAAACCGATGCAATCAGGCTTTATTGGTACCATAATGCAGCTCATCAACTTTCTCTGTCAACTCAGGCTTTGATCCTCAAGCTATGATTACTCCACGCGCGCGTGCACATAAAAGAGTGACGTCGACACTGAACAACCAATCGCGGGTAGAGCGAGAGCGATATATTTTTCTGTGGAGGAGCAAGAGATAATCATTCATAATTACGATGAATTTAAATATGTATTTCAAGCTCGAAACAATACGGTCTCTGTGGCCAAAGCAAGAGAAGACTGTTGGAGAAAGATTGCTGATTGTTAATGTGTAAGTTAAACAAATACGTTCTATATTTATGTAAAATTATGTATATATGTATGTGTAGCCTATACGTGTAATATAGCCTATAGCCTATTTTTATAATATATAAAAATGTGCATGTACTAAGAAAGATTAATATTCATTGATTTTTAGATGCAACCCCAACTCCAAATGTTCTTGGCAGCAGATAAAGACAAAATATAAAAATATAATTCAAAGTGGTGAGTATTTAACAACCTTTTATTATTTTTGTGAACATTTTATCACAAACACTTGTTTGCAGCAAACAGAAATAAAGAGTTAAATTCAGAAAACCAGAAAACACTGGCGGAGGAGTTGGCTCTGAGTAGGCAATAAGGGACGGCCGATTATGGATGTGATTACAGGTGCTGTACAATCTGACCCTGGTGCTGGCTCCTCTAAGCAAGTAACACTGGGTACGTGTGCAAAACATTATTACTTTTAAGTTTTAAATATGGCTGACTGTATGTTCTGCAGTAGAGGGAAATACAGTGTCCCTGTTGAAGCCAGCACACATGCACACAGTCTCCTATGGAGGTCAGTATGCAGCAGACAGAACACCAAACATAACCTGCTTTACAACAGTTATGCTTTACATTGGCCTATTTTTATTTATTAGGGTGGAGGAAATGAAGACACTCTGTCTGTGTGTTCTCAGACAGTTGCTGATGTGAATGCACTGGGCTTTTTATTATGGCAAACATTTGAATGTGTGGCATAAAAAAGGGACTGGCCCTTACACATCTCTTTTATTGTAGGATTTTTCACTACCTGCCCCAGAAACTGAGGCCTCTACCTCAATGGGCTTCAGAAGAAATGTGTAAGGATTTAAAACCCTTGACATAAATTACAGTCAGTCCTGTGTTTGTAGGAAGTCAAGGAACTTTTTGTGATTTGATGAGCCTCCAGAAAATTTGTAATGATCATGTTTGTGGTGGAATTATGTTTCAGGTGGAAACAGACAAAAGGGGTCTTGAACTAGAATGCACACTAAAGGAGTCTTGAACTAGACTGTTCACTAAAGGAGCTGGACTGAGCTGAGGCTCCAAAAAAAAAAAAAAAAAAAAAAAAATTGGAGATCAAACAGCTGGATAAAACTGATCTCAGTATGTGAACTTATTTAACCAAGTAACACTTTAGTATGAATATTTATTAATGCAACTTTCTCTTGCTCTCTTTCTCCCTCCCATCCCACAAAACCAATAAAACAGTCTGAGACCTATCTGCAGTTTCAATGTGCTTTTATTAAGTGTAATATTGTATGGTGATTGCCTCTACATCTGCACCAGCTGGGTGGTCAAGTGTGATCGGGTCAGTTTCATTGGGGAGAAGCTGGTTTTGTGGTGTTTCTCGCTCCTTTCTACTGGTGGCTATATTGTGCAGAATGGCACATACAGCCACTATCTGTGATGCCCGCTCTGGTGACTCTTAAGGGCTGAACACAGTTGAAATGTGCCTTTAGGAGGCCAAAGGTCATCTCTATCTTCACTCTGGTTTTACTGAGGGCCACATTGAAGCGGTGCTGTGGCCCTGTCTGAGGGTCATGATAGGGGGTTATTGTGTAGGTTTTTCTATCTCAGTTCAAATTAACTGTTTTGTACTGTACCAAATTTAACTTGCTTTCCTCGAAGCGCTGACACAACACAGACTCACGGAAAATTTGTGAGACAAGCACTGGAGCCAGGCCATTTGGCATCCAAACTTGTGATCATACGTTCATGACCACAAGTCGTCTGCAGATGAAATGTTTAGTAGATCATTGTTATATCTGTTAATGTTACTATTAATTTAAAGATTCATCTCACAGAAAATAATCATCTCACATATTCACATCATCTTTACTTGAACATTAAGGCTGTGATAGGATTTCCTATTAACATAATCTGCCTCATGTTCCCCTAGAGCAGTGGAGATTGGAGCAATAGACTGCATACATGTTGCAATGACTCTAGGGAATCCTATCATAAGATTAACAGAATAATAATACAGATTTTAAATAATTCTTGACATGTATTATATTGTATAGTACATTTGTGAAATTTGCTTTTTTAAAAAAAAAAAAAAAAAAGTGTTCATGTGATGTCACCCTATCAATATATCTTACCGGCAATTTTATAAAAGCCCTCTTTTATGGACATGGTCGATAAATGTCCGGGGAACACTATTAATGAAACTATTCATGTACTCCTGCAGAGCGAGGACCACCTTGCGAATGGTTCGACAAACATATGTTTTCCCATAGCTTCTGTGCGTCACCCACCGTGCAAGTATGTACCACTTGCAAAATAACGCAACGCAATACCATTTGCGGTACAGTAAGTGCATGAATTCGACGTGTTAAATTCTTTATGTGCGGCTCAAGAAGTTTGCAAAGATAAGACATTGCTTCCGCGGGAAATCTGTATCTTTCATACAAGTAACTATCAGGAAAGGCAAGGGGATTTTGTCTGGCTAAAAACTCTTTCTCTACGAAGTGCTCGTCAAACAATTGCGCTGATATGTCCACCGGATTTGGAAGAAAAGGTGACGCCATTGCAACAGACACTGGGAATAAGTTACGTCACCTATATGTTTCTTTGCTCTCAGCTGATTGGTCAAACTTCGGTCTGAGATCTTGAATCCAGAACATAACCTGCCCCCGAGCAGGTTAGCCGTGCAGCGTAAGATACCATGGCGACGAACACCGATTAAAGCCAAGCTACTTTCATAGTACCTAAAACCCAGGGTTGGCGGAAACTAAACTGAAACTCTCTCTCTCTCTCTATATATATATATATATAATTTTTTTTTCCTATTTTTTTTTCTATTTGATTCTTATGCTCTAAACAATATAATGACATGGAAAAATGTTCTGGTTCTCAGGAGGATAGATAAATAAAATGTGTACTGTTTGCTACATGATTCCCAATTATTTCACAATTTCTACTATTACAGGCTTTACATTTGTATTTAAATGTTGTAATTAGCCATTCATTTAATTTTATCTGTGAATCAGATTTGTTATGAGTTGGCATTAATCAAAGTTTCTTATCAAAAACATGTCCCATAAGAGCGGTTCAAATTAATGCACAGCTTAGACTATACCATACATCATGCGTGTAAGACTCCAATAAAATTATCATGTAATTATTCCCTCACAAATAAATATCTTAGTGAGAACTGTCTGTGTTTATTATGATAGACTACACAATATCATAATGGTATTTCAAATTAAATTTTAAATTATTATTATTTAAAATTATTGTTGCAGTAGTAGTAGTAGCAGTGGCTGGGACGGACTTTAAGTATCGCCTCCGCTTAAAAAGATAGAATTTAATCCTGTTTACATGAAATAAAACCTGCCTCCCGAGCAGGTTTAAGCTTACGGACTTGTTGCTAATTTTTGGGTGAACTATCCCTTTAAGAAAGGGTGGCACTCCCACCCCTTTCTTTGATAGAATTAAACTGTAGAAGCTATATAATAGCAAGAGAATCATTCCAGACGAAACTAGAATATATTGAAGGCCAGAGTTTCGTCAAGAGAGAAAAAACAACAGAGGGGACAACAACAGAGGTGTGGGGCCTATACCATGAAGCCGGTTTAGGTGGCTAGCCAGCTATTGGCGCTTTTCCACTGCATGGTACGGTACGGTTCGGTACGGCACGCTTTGGCGCTTTTCCACTGCATGGTACGGTACGGCTCGGTTCGGTACGGCTCACTTTTGGCGCATTTCCACTGCATGGTACGGTACGGTACGGCTCGCTTAAATGGTACCACCTCTGTTGAGGTTCCAAGCGTACCGTGCCGATACTAAAATGTGACATGAAAACACTGCAGATCACTGATTGGTCAGACAGATTCATCACTACCAGCGTCATTGTATTTACGACACGAGACAATAAACCCGCTAGATTTAAATAGCCAGTAGACAACAGCCAGCGCTGTAGCGCCTGTTTTAAAAGTATTTGCTTAAAAAAAAAAAAAAAAAAAAAGAGTATAAACTTCAAAAAAAGAAATGGCTGAATCGTGGTCAGTGGACGAGGTGCAGACGTTCCTCTCGTTGGTTGCCGAGGAGTGGATGGGGAAACACGGAATGAAAAATTTGCATTTAATATGATGATATCATGACAGTAGAGACGGCAACTATAACGATCAGTCCCACCCACTTTGAAGCGGTACTAACTGCAGTGGAAAAGCAACCGAGCTAAAGCGAACCGAACCGTGCCGTACCGAGTCGAGTCGTACCACGTAGTGGAAAAGCAAAGCGAGCCGAACCGTTCCGCGCCGAGTCGAACCGTACCGAGCCGAACCAAGCCGTACCATGCAGTGGAAAAGCACCGAGAGAGAGAGAGAGAGAGTATGTTATGCTATGTCCTCTGTAGTGGACACCAGGATCAAGTTGTTTAAAAAAATAAAATTACATGGAATTACATGTAGGCTATAGGCAAAAACAATGCGATGTTTTTCATTCACCATTAAAACTAAACTTTGTAAAAAGATGATTCTCAACTATGTTATGAAAGATATAATAGAATGAATTGATATAGGGGGAGAGTGGGGTAAGATGAGCCAGTGGGTAAGTTGACCCACCCTCTTTATCTTGGCAACCGTACACTTTTATTGTCATGTGACCATATATTTTGGAACACCCATCATTTCCACCAGACTGTGAAAGGGAGAAACACATGGGAGGGGTTTAAGACACCTACTTTAAAAACAGTTTTTGGCTTGTCAAAGTAAAATTTTGCATATCAGATGTTATGGCTGTTACATCCAAGCAAATTTGTTCAGGTATAAAAATATTTATGATCCATATATGACTATTTAAAAGGAAATTTAATTATTAAATTAGTTTTTAAAAGAGGTAAATTATCTTTAAAATTTCACATGGGTTCGATTCAGATTCAGCTAGATGGTCAGTTTACACCTAGATGGTGCAACTTACCCACTAACTTGGATCAACTTACCCCTTCTCTGGGGAAAAATTGAGCCACAGGAACTCTTTATATATATATATATATATATATATATATATATATATATATATATATATATATATATATTTAATGGCGCTTTTCCACTGTATGGTACGGCTCGGGCTCGGCACGGCTCGGCACGGCTCGGCACAATTTGCTTTTCCACTGCAGTTTAGTACTGTGGGATTATACAGCCGTACCGAACCATACTATGCAGTGGAAAAACACCAAAGCGAGCCGTACCAAACGTAAAAGCACCATAAGAAGCCATATTTTTAGAACCCTTTTTCATAGATATATTCTGATCATTTTAAATGTTATAAAACATCCTGAAATTAATTTAGATACTTTCATTGTACTTCTGCCTGATTTTCTGATCTTGAGGAACAAAAAAAGGCTCATCTTACCCCACTCTCCCCTACTATTTTACCTACTATTTTACTTTATGCAATATGTGGGTAAAATGGCCATAAATGTGTAGTCCCATTCAGTTAAATGTATATATACACTGTATCTATTTTGCATATTAATGTGTTATTGAAATAAGAAGTATAATAATGGGAGTAAAAATTGGCAACATTTTCATAATAATCTAAATATTTCATAGGAATACTGATATAATTTTTTTCCCTATTCACTTATTGTGTCTCCGCATGATAAACACACAGTGGACATGTATGAAATCAATGTCCTGCTTTGTAAAAGAAAGTCATATTTTGATTAGAAAACCTTTTTTACCTTAACATTTAACATTTTCCTGAGATGTTGATTTATAACAAACAATTTGAAAATTAGTCAGATTTCAATGATAATTAAATATTATCATCTTTCCATAAGAGTGCTAAATTTGATCATTAAATTAATGTCAGTGATTTTTGAAGACAGGGTTGTTGTTGTCATGGTGAAACCTCCAAACATTTGGTATATCTGAAAAGCCCTGAATGTGCTCTTTACAGGACATCCAGACTTAAAACTGACATGTATGGTGTCAGAGAAATTCACTAAAATATAATGTCCACTACAGAGGACAAAAGTCTATACCTGGGTCCCAGGAGTCCACTTGAGAGAGTGAATGTAAATAAATGAGTAAACTCAGACACCGATGACCACCTGCTGATAACAATCAGAATAACTGAAGGAAAGAGAAGCAACTAGAACAAAACAAATTGATTTCCATCCACAGACTTAGATCAAATCAACTGAAGATAAAAGAAGACATTAAAACTCTCAAGATCTGATTAAACAACTCCACAAACAGCATCACCAGCTTCACCTATTACTAACCAGATTGTACATCTCAGTCATACATCTACAACAATTCTTATTGAGAATTAACAGAGCTTTAGACGTTGACGATTTATTGTTTTTTTTTATGTTTCCATGATGGAGATCAGTGTGTGCTTTAGTTGAGCTCTTGACCCTTGACTTTTTGAACATTAGTTTTTCTTTGGCTGCTTTAACTTGATGAGATGACATTGGTTATGTATTAATGGTCACACTCATCACCTAATGGCCTGATCCACTGATCTCATTCAGAGTTTAATCTATAATTATATGGGTGATTATATGGTTTTATATTATGATCAAAGTATCCCTGTGATTCTACAGAAAGAGGTATGTCAGTGTTATGACAGCCAGAAAATATGAAGGATTTTAAAAACAGTTTGTGGTCAAAACATTTTGAACTACATCATTCAGACTCAAAGACAAAAAAAGCTTTAAACAACTGTTTAATTTAGAAACACACAGACATCACGAATCGGCATATGAATCTCAACAATGGTGACAATCAAAAGTTTCATTCCGCAGTGCGTGATGGGTACCAGCATAGTCCAAGACTCATCCATGACTCCCAGCATGCATTGCAGCATGGATAAATTATGCCACTGAATTGTCCAGTTGTTTTCTTTAATTCTTACTATTTGGTTTTATTTTTGCTGTTGTTTTTGTTTAATTTTAATAGCGTCTTTTTGATGTTCAGAGTTGATCTGTTTATCTATTTTGTTGATTGTCACCGTTGTTGAGATTCATATACTGATTTGTGATGTCTGTGTGTGTCTAAATTTAACAGCAGTTCTAAGCTGGTTTTTTTTTTTTCTGTGTGTGAAAGATGATGAAACCTGCTGGTCAGAACAGTGGAAATATAACAAAAGCTCAGGCCAAACATGTGTAATAACAGCTTTTACAAACCCATTGCATATGTTTTATTTTAAGTAAAATCTATCAAATGCAATTAACCAATCATCTAATAATATTAAATGTCACGTGTCTGTATAATATGTGTTCTTTTATCAAGTTTTAGTACTTGTTTTGTTTGTTCCATGGATGGCTCAGCTAAACATGCCAGTAAGAGACTAATAACTACTATTATTCTTTTTAAATATACTAATGTCTAATTAAAACATTTACAAATGTATCAAACTGATCGGAGACCAGGTAAAATGTCTCAGGTTACCCATGTAACCATGGTTCCCTGAGAAAGGAACGAGACACTGCGTAGCTGACGACAGTCTGCAGAATCCTTTCAGGGTCAGTGCTCCTGAAGCATGTGTGCAACTTAGTCCAATTTTGATTGGACTAACAGTTTTTATTTGGTGCAACGTCATCCTGTGACGCGTGCCGGCGGAATATGGAAGTTATAAAGGGAACCGGCATCAGACATTAGTTCTCTGTTGTCAGCCTTCTGATTGACTGAAGCATGCCGCTTCCAGGTATGCATGAAGCATGGCAAAGGGACACAGTGTCTCGTTCTCTTCTCAGGGAACCATGGGTACATGGGTAACCTGAGACATTCCCTTTCGAGGGAACTCGCGCTGCGTCGCTGACGACAGTCTGGGGAACGATATGCCCACTTCGCCATGCTGACGAAAAAGTCTGTCCTAGCGTGAACCAATAAGGCACAGCTCAGGATGTGAGTGCTTGTGACCCCGAGGTGGCCTGAAGGTCCAGGCTATAAAATCTAACAAAGGTATGTGGTGAGGACCATCCCGCCTCATCACATATATCTTGGAGGGATGCCCCCGACCACAACGCTCTTGAAGATGCCATGCTTCAAGTGGAATGTGCTCTAAATGACAGAGGTGAAGGCAGACCGCGCAACTTGTAAGCCATAGAGATAGCCTCAACAACCCACCTGCTTATAGTCTGCTTGGTAGCCAGGCAGCCCTTCTTAGGGGGCCCAAAGCATACCAAAAGCTGGTCATATTTCCTCCTCTGAGATGTCTTCTTAGGGGGTCTGGGGGTGGTCCGAAAAAAAGAAAAAAAGGTTGTTGATTGTGGCCTGTGGAATGTTGGTCCACTCCTCTTCAATGGCTGTGTGAAGTTGCTGGATATTGGCAGGACCTGGAACATGCTGTCGTATACGCTGATCCAGAGCATCCCAAACACATTCATTTATGCTGACTGCAGGAATGTCCACCAGACCTGTTGCCTGTGAATTGAATGTTCATTTCTCTACCATAAGCCATCTCCAAAGGCGTTTCAGAGAATTTGGTAGTACATCCAACTGGCCTCACAACCGCAGACCACGTGTAACCACACCAGCCCAGGACCTCCACATCCAGCATCTTCACCTCCAAGATCGTCTGAGACCAGCCAACCGGACAGCTGCTGCAACAATTGGTTTTCGTAACCAAATAATTTCTGCACAAACTGTCAGGGAACGTCTCAGGGAAGCTCATCTGCATGCTCGTCGTCCTCATTCAATGGCGTCTGGCACTTTGGAGAGGTGTTCTCTTCACGGATGAATCCCGGTTTTCACTGTACAGGGCAGATGACAGACAGCGTGTATGGCGTCATGTGGGTGAGATTCTGACGATACGGCATTCTGCGCCGACTTATATAGGCAGTCGGCTCTGCCTGTTCCGGCGGGCTGGAATGCTATAGGTTCGTGCAGTGCACAAACATGAACAACTCAGGCTTCAGTATTCAGAGTTTCCCCAAAGCATGTTTCACGTTCATCGTTTTGAGTATTTCCAACAAGAATGCGCAGTAATCTCAGACAACTTAATCAAGGTCAAATCCGCAAATTCATTCGAAGTAACCAGAGATCAGTTATCATGATTAGAAGATCTGTCATCTGTCAAATCATCTCAGATGTATTAAGCAAGGTTCGAATGGATCTCAGATGGTAGAATAGTTTGTTTTTCTGTTTAAAATCAGCTAAAATGTAAACTGTTCTATACATCCTGTAGTCAATCAGTATGAGTCTCCAGCAATGTGAATTATACACTACGTGTATTATACAGTACGTGTAAATATACAGGATCTACAGAAAACTGATTTTAAGAACAATGTTTTTTTTTTCCTGATAGATAAATAAATAAATAAGTCAATAAACTACCTTACTCCACATCTTTTAGTTTTAAAATCATTATTTGTCGTACTAATTGAGTTGTTCCATAAATATTCAGCTGTTGTTTTTTATCACCAAACACTTTGGAGCTCATGGCAGTCGTGGCCTAATGGTTAGAGAGTCAGACTGGTAACTTGAAGGTTGCGGGTTTGATTCTCAGTACCAGCAGGAAATTACTGAGGTGCCCTTGAGCAAGGCAACTACCCCCCAGTGTCACATGCCTGTCCTGTCTCGTGTAGCACATGTGGTGTTTGTGTTCCTGTCTCTGTTTCGATCCCACCCTCCTTGTTATCTCATTGTTGGTTTCATTTGCCCCACCTGTTGTTCCCTCATTACCTGCCTGATTTGTCCCTTTTATAAGTTCCTTTGTGTTTGCAGTCTGGGTCGGATCATTGTCTTGTATACGTCTCCTGTTTTCCCGTGACCCTCCAGTATGTTTGCTTTTGAAGCTGTTGTTTTGTTTTATATTATGTTTTTCCCCCTTGTGGGTTTTTGTTTTACTTTGTTTCTTTTATTAAATAAATCACTATTCTTTTGCAACTGAGTCCTCACCTAGTTTTCTTTAGTTATCACGTAACATAACGATCCGACCATGTCGAGGACTCAGCGAAGGAATTCACGTCACCCACCAGCTCCCCCGTCTCGTGCCCCCACTACGAATGTATTCTTCGTTTTCAGTCGCTAAGTTCCCTCCGCCAACAAGGGGCTGATATGAGGAAGTTCACGGCCGAATTCCTTAGAGCGGCGGAGGGATTAAAATTTAATGAAGGGCCTCTTAAGGACCTTTTCTTTTATGCCCTCGACGAGCCCATGGACTGGTTGCTCAGGAGGGCGTATGATGGGAGTACCTTTGAGGCGATGGTGGAGGGTCTCGCTCGCTTGCAGGAGCGAGAGGCCAGGAAGATGGTCTCTCTTCCGGTGGTCCCAGTTCCGGTGGTCCCGAAACGGAGGAGGAGAAGGAAGACTCCCTCCGTGACTGTTCCGGTGGACCTTGTTCCGGTGGTCCCGAGTCCGGTGGTCCCTGTTCTGGTGGTCCCTGTTCCGGTGGTCCCTGGGAGGAGGAAGAGAAACCCCACCACAACGACTTGTCCGGTGGCTCCTAACCCAGAGACCATCCCGGAGGTGACTGCCATCCCTGACGCGAGTCACCCTGAGTCATCCCTGAGTCACCGCTCAGGTGACTTGCTCTGCCTGCGCCGCCCAGGCACCCTGCTGTACCCGCGCCGCCAAGGTGCCCTGCTCTGCCCGTGCCGCCCAGGTGCCCTGCTCTGCCGATCCAGATACTGTTCACGTCACGTCTGCCGATCCAGAGACTGTTCACGTCACGTCTGCCGATCCTGTTCACGTCACGTCTGCCGATCCTGTTCACGTCACGTCTGCCGATCCAGAGACTGTTCACGTCACATCTGCCGATCCAGAGACTGTTCACGTCACGTCTGCCGATCCAGAGACTGTTCACGTCACGTCTGTCGATCTAGAGACTGTTCACGTCACGTCTGTCGATCCAGTGTCTCCGGACAAGATGGCCGCCACCGAGCCTGTATCTCCGGACAAGATGGCCGCCGCCGAGCCTGTGTCTCCGGACAAGATGGCTGCCGCCGAGCCTGTTTCTGTGCCATGGCCGCCTGAGCCTGTTTCTGTGCCATGGCCGCCTGAAGGGTCGTCTCCTCCCTGGCCTCCTGAAGGGTCGTCTTCTCCCTGGCCTCCTGAAGGGTCGTCTCCGGGTCGTTTCCCTGCATTCAGATCATGCTGCATTCACGCGTTATTGGTCACACTCACACAATAACAAAATAGGGTTGTGATGGCTGACCGACATCACGATGGAAAGGTCACGTATATCTATTGATTTGTGTATACTAGTGGTTGGGAACGGAACCTGGCTCTTTTGTAAAAATCATGTGGCTCGCATGGTCCAACAAACGATACAAAAAATTCTCTCTACAGAAAAAGCAACCAATTACAATTCCCTTGTTGTACTACCAAAGTTAATGAAAAGTGTATGATAATAATAATAATATTCAAGTTGTACCGGCAAAAGTGCATGTTCAGTGTCGTTCGCGAGTGTCACGAGTCACACAGCAATCAACTAACCGCTTACGTTTCTGTGGTAAATTGTAGCCAAACAGCTCCTGCACTGGGAGTCAAGCCAATAGAACAGCACCGAAAATGTAAAAGTAGGCTATATAAACTTTAATATATCCTTTTATTAAACGGGTGCTTTATTATTATACATTTATACAAGGTTTTAGTAATATTGTGAGTATTTTTATTATTATAATTATTATTGACATTATGGTTATTAATATTTTCAATATCATAGAAACATTTAACAGTGATGGAATGATGGCGATGTGATGATAATTTGCTTGATATAAGGACGGTAATGGTATAATGTATATATTAAATGTTTAAAATAAATAAATGAATAAATAAATAGATAAATGAAATGATGATGATAATAGTGATATAAATATATAAAATATAAAAATATAAACAATACAAGTCAACACCTAACACATGACACAGATGATTTTAATGCACCAAATGCTGATCTTAATGCACTTCACCTTCTTTTAATGCACCACCTTAGTTTAGGCATACATACAAATAGTAACTGTACAGTGAATGAGAAGAAAGGGAAAGAAAATGAAAAAATAAATAAAAATAAAATAAAAATGGGAGGGGGAAAAAAACATGCACACAGACAGAAACTAGGAGAGGTGTGGTATGTGTTGGGTGTGCGTCACGTGTGTGTATCGTTATTATTATTGTTATTATTATTGTTATTATTATTATCATCATTATTACTGCTATTATTATTATTGATATCACTGTCGCCGTCATCGCAAAGTGTTATCATCATCGCCATCTTTAGCATTACTATTATTAGATAAAATAAAATAAAAACAAAAAACTTTATTATTACTATTGTTGTTATTATTATTATTATTATTATTATTACTATTGTTGTTGTTGTTGTTATATTATTATTGATATAACTATTGCAATACAAAATATTATCATTATCGCCATATTTAGTATTACTATTATTACTGTTATTACTGTTATTATTATTGATATACATGTTGTTATTATTATTGTTATTATTGATTTTATCAATATCAATAGTATCTTTTTTTTTTGTGTTTTTTTTGTTTTTTTTGTGTTAGTATGAGTACCAATACTGTTATTTTTTTTATCATTATCAATGTTATATATTATTATTATTGATATTACTATTGCCGTCAACACAACTTATCACCATCCTTATTATCATTATTGTATTATTACTGTCATTGCTATCACTGATATTACTGTTACCGTCACCACAAAATATTATTATTATCATTATTATTATACATGCTATTACTATTTAAATACTATTTAATACTTCTACATATTACTATTATTATTTGTCGTTGCTGTTTTTTTTTTTTTTTTTTTTTTTTTACTGTTATTATTACTGCTGTTTTATTGTTGTTTTTGTGTTCTGTTGTTGTGTTCTGTGTTTACCTTATGTACTGTATAATAATAATAAAAAAATAATAAAAAAAATAAAAATAAAACAAGACACATGATCGTGAAAAAAAAAAAAAAAAAAAAAAAAAAAAAAACGGGTGCTTTGCTGTGCTTTTACTTTCACTTTTGCCGCAGAGACAATTTTATGTCCTATAAATGTTTCGTATTTTTGATAATCCGCGCAGATTTCAGTTGATGATTCTGTTTAAAGTTATTAATAACAAATCATGAATGAAAGAGAAAGAAATGAGCAGAATGTGCTTTATATTGAAAAGAAATATTAAAAGCGCGATAAGTCGCGAAAGAGAACTGAATAGGATGCTGTGCGCGTGCTCCGAGCGCAACACGGACAAGCAGTCTTTGTCTCCGGTTGCGCGCCTAAACGGCCAAATAAACAGAGAGATATTTCAAAATGCCAAGTCGAGTATTCCCGTAAACACAGTAGATGTAAGTACTATGTACATTCTGTGCCAATTGGAGCAAAAAGCACAGGTTCTATTTAGTTATTTTTATTATTGTATATGTTAATGTTCTCTTATGTTCAACAACATAAAGCTTTAAAATTATTCACTTTAAGGAGTCTAAAATAAAGAAAAGAGACAATTTTTTATGTTACTCCTGCACTTTATTATACTGAATGTCCTTTGTTTTGTTTTTTTGTACTTGATTGCAATAAATTTTGGTTGAAAAAAATGAGAATCGTGTAAGAGAATCGTGATCTCAATTCCCATGGAGAAAAATCATGATTCACATTTTAGCAAGAATCGTGCAGCCCTACTCCGCCCTGGCCGCCAGATGGACTGACATTTCCGCCCTGGCCTCCCGAACTCTGTGGGCCGCCCTGGGGCCTCATTTATAAACGTTGCGTATGCACAAAAGAAGGCGTACGCCGCTCCCTACGCAATAATTGGTATTTATAAAAAGCAAACTTGACGGGAAAATGTGCGGTCCTTCACGCAAGCTCTGACCCAGGCGTACGCACAAAAACGGGTGAAATGAGAAATGGCGACACCGTCGGCAGATGGAAGAAACACGTTAAAGTGAGTGAAACTTTAGACCGTTGTGTAAAAAAATGACAATACTGCCTCTCATAAAAAACATGAAGACTTTACAAAGCAAGTCTTACAATTAACAGCCTACACGAACACCCGTTTGATCGATCTGCAGTGTATAACAAACAAAATCAAACGAAAATTACAACAGAAATGCTAATTAACACATATTTGCAAAAAGAAAAGTGAAATATGTTCTGCAATAATATTGGCATGTTGTGCAATTCATCCTCATAAATAATATAGTAAACAGAACGAAATAATGTACAAAACTGATATTCTCGTCAATGTGTCCGTCTGGCGGAGCAGATGCAATTAGACAGATAGATAGATAATTAGGGAGATATATAGATAGATAAATAGTTAGATGTATTAATTGTCCACTGGGGAAAGTTGTTTTCATAGTAAAACATTTCTTCATCAGCTACGGAATCATGGTATTCATGCATATGCCTTTAGTTTGTTTTATTTTTGATAAAATAACGTATGACGTATGTCTCAACTCTGGCGATGGAGCGCTAGATGTCCGACCATTTGATGTCCGACCATTTCTGTCTCAACTTTGATGTCCGACCATTTCTTTTTTATTTCGGCCACGGTCCGAGGTTGTGAGGCTACAGCATTTACGGCGTCTGCAACCTTTTGCCACTCAAGTGCCTTTTTGGCATTAGTAATGCCCACATTGTGCCCTCCAAACAACATTTTTCTCCTCTTTTCCATCTCGCCAACGATAACTTCTACTTCACATTGAGTGAAGTTACGTTTTTTTTTATTTCCTCTCTGTGTTTGCCATGATTTCGCAATCAATGAATATTAACTTGTGGGCGTTTCACGGACTATTTATGGGCATCTATGGGCGTGACATGAAGCCGCAAAAGCTGCGCTACATTTAGAATTGATTGTGATTTATTAAGGGAAAACTGCGTAGGATGTGCGTGCGCACGGTTTTATAAATCCGAATATTTCTGTGCGTACGCACGTCCTATGTTTCATCCGTACGCCACTTCTGACGCAAATCCTACGCAAAGTTTTATAAATGAGGCCCCTGGTCTCCCGAACTCTGTGGGCCGCCCTGGCCTCCCGAACTGTCCATTTCCCCTGCCCCACCCTGGTCTGTCCTTCCTGTTCCCCCTGTTCCACCCTGCACTCTAAAAAATAAAACATTGGGTCAACAAAAAAATATATGTTAACGTTTTCCACTAGAATTTTTATGTTAAGACTGCTGGCAGAATTACATTAATTCAAAGCGATGTTTTGAGTACGGTGAATTACTTTTTTTTGGCCACAATAAAACGCATTTCTAAGTAACACGAACTTAATAATTTTCAACATGAATGCAAGTAATTAAGTTGATCCAACATAATGTTTTAAGTTAGGTGAAGCAGTTTTTTTGGCCACAATAAAACACATTTCTAAGTAACATGAACTTAATAATTAAGTTGATCTCTGCAAGAGTTAAGTTGAGCCCTTTTGATTTTATTTGAAGTTGATTACTCTTTTAAACATACATGTAACATTCATCTTTTAATATATTTCCCTTTCAAAACATTTAAATGAACTGTATTACCATGTCCTTTCTAATACAACGTAAAGCATACATTTTCTTAGAAATCAACCTATGTACTTATCACTTCAAATCAAACATTCAATTGAAATGTATGGTCACTACACTGTCATTGGACAGGAACACAGAAAACATTCCATCACTGGATAGGTTTCGTTCGTTTATTTAAAGTGTGGTTTATGTCAGCTGAATGCAGGGGCGTAGCAACCGGGGGGGACGGGGGGGACACGTCCCCCTCACTTTTAGAAACAGGTGATTCTGTCCCCCGCATTTTTTTTTTTTTTTTGACCCAGCGCCAATATTTCTGCCCGTGTTCTCTGATTTGTTACTTAGACTTGAGTGAACTAACATTCAGCCAATCACAGCGCGAATCATCTCTTGGGCGTGTCTGCCATGAGCTTCAAATCTCTTGTTGCTCTTGCGAATTTTCGTTCGTTGTGTTTAGTTACTTTGCTGTTTGGCCGTCTGGGGTAAAATGAACCCCAGAAAAAAGCAGAGTACGATTACATCCTTTTTTCAAACACGCACTGTAAGTATGTATGTCGTGATGATATGAATCACACGTAAAGTTATTTCCTTGTTGATTTAATCAACTGTAACGCAGAGTAAGACCGTGTATGAGTAAGACGTACGACAACAGAACCCCTATGGACCATAGAGTGTGTCTGGAACACGTGTGTTTTTTTGTTTGTTTGTTTTTTTTTAAGGGAAAAGTGAGAGAGAATTGTAGGCCTACTACTTGCCCAACCGGACAAATGCCCTGATTAAAACAATTTTTAATATAAAAAATAACCAGGGAATCACCGAAAACGTGAGGATGATTCTTTTTTATTTAATTTGATGTAAGTGGCGATTGATAGCCCATAGTTGATAATAATATAGGCCTAATGTGCGCTGTTGAGGCTCGCGCAGTTATAACATATTTTAGTTAAGAAACAATATAGCCTAGGCTACACACTACCAGCTGTTTTCCTGAATGCCATCAACATTGAAACGTTACTGGTTTCATAACAGTTCAATAAACAAATAGTTGAAATTAAGTCACTTACATTTTAGACACAATGGGCCCTATTTTAACGATCTGAAACGCAAGTGTCAAAGCGCAAAGCGCAAGTAACTTTGTGGGCGGGTCTTGGCGCTGTTGCTATTTTCCCAGCGGGATAAATGACTCTTGCGCCAGGCGCAAATCTAAAATGGGTTGGTCTGAAGTAGCTTCATTATTCATAGGTGTGGTTTGGGCGTAACGTGAAATAAACCAATCAGAGCGTCATCTCACATTCCCTTTAAGAGCAGACGCGCTTTGTTCTAAAGCGGATTCCTATTATAACGGCGGATTTGCCAGACGCGCGCCAGGAGCGGTTCACAGCCGAGGAGAGCAACGCTCTCGTCAGGGACGTTGGGGATGGAGAAACCCACCCAAATTAACTTCGGTTAAAAAGGCGTATGATAATTTGGGTAAATGTGTAAGCTAGATGTATGCTTTTATAATAAATTGTCTATCTATCTATCTATCTATCTATCTATCATAATAATGTATGATTTGCAAAAATGAAAACTGCTGCTTCTGTGTAGATGAGAGAATCAAAGTGTATGCGCGTTGTGCACACGCTATATTGATTATGGCCAAGCATGCGCCCTTAAAATAGCATATTAATAACATGCGCAACGCGCCACTGACTTTAAACTATTTTTTCCTGGTTAGTGGCGCAATTGTTTTCTAAACCTGCAAAATAGCATGAAGGAACGTTTGCGCCGGAACACGCCTCCTTTTTTGCGCTGAACCGCCCAGGGAGCGCAAGTTCATTCCCTAGTTTAGCGACGTGCTTCTGTGGAGGGAAAAGCGCGCTTTGCGCGGGTGCAAAATAGGAATGATACCTGCGTCAGTGTACAAAGTCAATTGCGCTGGGTGCAAGATAGGGCCCAATGACTGTTTTTGTTCTGTTTCAGCAGCGAAAATAGTTCCAAACAAAGATCACAGCAGAACCATCGCGCATCTCACAGCAACACTTGTTGCATTACTGAATGATTCAGCGTTTTGAACGAATCGGTTGAGTCAAAGATTCAATTACCCATTCATAAACTGCCTCATTCTGAATAAATCAGCCGTTTGAACGAATCGTTTGAATGAATGACTCAATGACTCGCTCATTAAGATGGTCGCCTGCCGCCTCCTACTGGCGGTTTAGTTTCATAAAGTATCATTCTTTTCAACATTCCTTATTTGTATATTCAAAAATATTTAAAATAATCTCATTTAATACGTTATAATTTTTCAATGTAAATTATTTAATTTGATTGGTAACAGCCTAGTGTCTTATTATTCTAATTGAATATATTGATCAAATTTAAGAATTTGAAATGAAAGATGGAGCATGCATTTAGGCTAATAAAATTAGGGGGAAAATGCCCTTTATAAAGGAATAAAAAATTAGTGTTTTCAAACAGTGATGTAATGAAACATTGACAATTTAAATTTGAAGGGAGTAAAGTCTCTGTTTAGGCTATTAAGGAAATGTAATTTTGCCAAAAGAAGAACTTTTATTTTAAATAAATGTTCATTTTAAATCAGCCTACTTCAGTGTGATATGTTACCATATTAGCATGCTTAACACTGAGAATTTGAATAATTGTAATGTGATGATCAGATGCAGATATCTAAATCAAAGAATATCATCGGGCAGTTTGCGGGTGGATTATTTATTTTTAACAATGGATTCGGGTGACTCAAAGTGCACCAGATTAATGAATTTATCTTTAAAATGTACAAAATTTTCTTCCGGGGGGGGGGGGGGGGGGGGTGGAGGCATGCCCCCGAACCCCCCTAGAGGTGCCTAGCTCCACCCACAAAAATAATGTGGGAAACACATTAGTGTATATGATGATCTACAAAAAATACAAATTTAATTATCTTATTATTAAAATACATTATTACGATTTTACCACCTCGGCCTCATTTTGAGCCAGGAAAAACACTGTTATGAAAATCACCTTTGGGTCACAGCTTTTGTCCCCCCCACTTTTATAATGGCTGCTACGCCCCTGGCTGAATGTGCGGAACGCTTTTCAGAGAAGATAAGGCAACGTTATTTTAGTACAATTAACACCCAGCGGTAACTCAGGGAAAAAAATCTCTGAATGCTTTACGTGAAACTTCGGTCTTCCGACCTATTACCATCGTGTCAATTCTCTATTGATTTTGATGGTAATAACAGTTTTGATTAACGTTAATATGCGCGAGGGAGGGAGGGAGAGCAGGACAGTTTGAAGACTGTGAGAGTGCGCGCGCGCGGCCGTAGGAGGGTCTCTCTCGCTCTCTCTCTCTCTCTCTGCTCGTTCTCTCAGTAAATTAACAGAACTTAAAATTAAACTAGATGTACCGCATGGCGGTACAAAATATGACCGCCGCTCAGGCCTGCACTGGCTTTCCACAAAAAAAAATGACGTGGAGTAATTTGGCTGTATTGCGTGTTTATGTAAAAAAAGTAGTAGTATGTGCATGTCTGTCTGTGTGTGTGTGTATGTGTGTGTGTTTGTGTATGTGTGTGTCTGTGTGTGTGTGTGTGTCTGTGCGTGTATGTATGCGTGCGTACATGTGTGTGCGCGTGTGTGCGCGTGTGTGTTTGTGTGTGTGTGTCTGTGCATGTGGATTTGTATGTGTGTGTATGGGTGTGTGTCTGTGCGTGTGGATGTCAGTGTGTGTGCATGCTTGCGTTTGTTTGTATTCCTGCATGTGTGTGTGTGACAGTATCATCCTAAACCAGCAACCCTTCGCTCAACACCACCATCTACAGGCCGATGAGTGTACAGTCACTAAATGTGCACATAAATTAATTTATTTTATACCCCCCCATGGATGAAATTCTACGAAACTTAGCATACCCCCAGAGGATGTCAAGTTAATCATACACATGAAATATGGTGTAGTTCTGAACATCTCAACTGAAGATAGGGGCGAAGGACCCTCCCATTCAATTTCTACAAACCTCTACCAAACGGTTGAGGTGCCTGTTGATGGTAAAAGTCAGTTATCTGATTTCGGCATGGGTTTGTTGTGTTTTACTGAAATAAAAAAACATTTTTTCCCCAAAAAAGTGGTTTTATCTTGTAGCCCTGGTCTCAGAGTTGTAAAAAAACAATGTTAACAAAATTAAACTCATTCCCACTGTACCTAGTAGAACACTTAAGTAAATGTCCCATTGAAATTAATGGGATTTTATGGATTTAGGTGAAGAAAGTGTACACATAATACATTTTGGTCTGTACCATGAAGAGAAAACTGATTCAACTATATAAACTATATATTTTCTGAAAGCGTAGACTCTCAGGATGTGATCTAACATGGCATGAAACATGTCCCACCCACGTCATTAGTATACTGCCCAAGCATAACACATTGGGTATTGGTAAATCGGGTATATGGCTGATACCTAAAAAAAGTAGTAGTATGTGCATGTCTGTCTGTGTGTGTGTGTGTGTATGTGTGTGTGTTTGTGTATGTGTGTGTCTGTGTGTGTCTGTGCGTGTATGTATGCATGCGTACATGTGTGTGCGCGTGTGTGTTTGTGTGTGTGTGTGTCTGTGCATGTGGATTTGTATGTGTGTGTCTGTGCGTGTGGATGTCAGTGTGTGTGCATGCTTGCGTTTGTTTGTATTGCTGCATGTGTGTGTGTGACAGTAAGTATCATCCTAAACCAGCAACCCTTCGCTCAACACCACCATCTACAGGCCGATGAGTGTACAGTCACTAAATGTGCACATAAATGACTTTATTTTATACCCCCCCATGGATGAAATTCTACGAAACTTAGCATACCCCCAGAGGATGTCAAGTTAATCATACACATGAAATATGGTGCAGTTCTGAACATCTCAACTGAAGATAGGGGCGATTAAAGCAGAATAATATTGCATTTTCATTTTTTATGGGAGGGGCGCAAATCACAAATGAGTGATTATGGGCTAGGTTGATGTGGGCCCTTAAGACCAACATACCATAAAAATTTCTTCATCCTCGGTGCCACGGTTCAGGTAGTTATTTAGGAAAAACTGAATTTTTTGGGTTTGGGGGGCCCAGCGCGGGGGGGGGGGGAGTGGCCCCCGGGGACCAAACAAAATTTTTCCATAAAAGTCTAGTGGGGCTACATGCCCACCAAATTTCATGTTCCCCGGTGTTTCGGTGTCCCTGGTATCGTTGACGGAAAATTCAGTAGATTGACGGAAAAAAAAAAAAAAAAAACTTTGACAATCCCTATATGACCGCTTTCGCTAGCTACGCTAGCGGTGGTCATAATTAATTTTTGATCAACTGAAAATATTAAACTCTGACAAGTCATGATAGTATATTTAATCAATAGGCATAATTTGTGTCATCCCAGCTCAATAAAATAACAATTACAAGTAAAAAGTCTAACAGTATCTCAGAACTTGATTTTTTATTTCACAACAATATATATTTAAGTAATGACTAAAGGTCCTCTGAATTAGTTTTTAGAGTGTGGTTTTTCCCTCCTGTCCCTCCCTGGTCTGTCCCTCCCGTACCGCCCTGGTCTGTCCCTCCCGTCCCTCCCGTCCCTCCCTGGTATGTCCCTCCCGCCCCTCCCTGGGCTGTTCCTCCCTGTTTTGTCCCTCCCGTCCCTAGTGGAGCGTCTGGTAGCCGCTCCTTAAGGAGGGGGTAATGTCATATGCCTGTCCTGTCTCGTGTAGCACATGTGGTGTTTGTGTTCCTGTCTCTGTTTCGATCCCACCCTCCTTGTTATCTCATTATTGGTTTCATTTGCCCCTCCTGTTGTTCCCTCATTACCTGCCTGATTTGTCCCTTTTATAAGTTCCTTTGTGTTTGCAGTCTGGGTCGGATTGTTGTCTTGTATACGTCTCCTGTTTTCCCGTGAATGTTTGTTTTTGAAGTTGTTGTTTTGTTTTATATTATGTTTTTCCCCCTTGTGGGTTTTTGTTTTACTTTTTCTTTTATTAAATAAATCACTATTCTTTTGCAATTGAGTCCTCACCTAGTTCCCTTTCAAGGGAACTCGCGTTGCGTCGAGTTTGACGCTATGGGAACGCTTTGCGTGATGACGTCTTGAAGCACATGTAAAATCAGTCCAATGGTGTGGCGGAACGTCAGAGGCGGGTGACGTCACGTACCAGGAAGCTATAAAAGCCGGCCCGAAACAGAAAACGAAAGCTTTCTGAGTCTTCAGTTGCGCTCTGTGTGAAATCTGTCTGTATATTTGGTGTTGTCTGTCTATATCATATATATATATATTCAGTATGGCGAGCGAGCAGCAGTTTAGAGTGTGTGTCCATCCCTGCCCGCGTTATTTAACGGGAGGTGACACACACACTCTTTGTGTTGTTTGTTTGGGAGAGGAGCATGCCCAGTCAGCACTCGAGGGTGGTGACTGTGTGCATTGCTGTGCGCTTCCATTGCGTACGCTCCGATCCCGCTTGGCTCGGTTCAATCCCGACCACGCTCCCCAGGGCTCGGGTCCCGCCGCTGCCGAGGCACGGCGTCGATCTCAGACCTGGGGTTCACAGATGGATTTATCAGTGGATGTTGAGACGGGCTCTGCCTTATCTCAGCATCCGTCTGATAGATCCAGTGCCTCTTATCAGGGTGTGGAAGCACGCGCTGCGGTTTCTTCCCCCCCGATAGAGGTACCAGTACTGCAACTATCCAGCTCTGAGGAGTTGGATGTTGTGAGTATTGTAGCTGAGTCTGAGGATTCGCCACCTCAGTCTCATGCGTTTGAGGAACTGCTCGATGTCATTACTAGAGCTGTTGACAGACTGTCTATTGAGTGGCCAGAAGATAGGCAGGACGTTCGTTCGAAAAGTAAGCTCGACGAACGCTTCCTGCCATCTCGTGCGCAGCCCCAGCGCAGGAGCCTGCCGTTTTTCCCCGATCTCCACACCGAGGTGTCGAGATCGTGGGCGAAACCAGTGTCATATCGAGTGTATACTGCACAAACATCACACTATTCATCCATTCACAATTATAAAGAGCATGGTTATGGGGAGATGCCGAAGGTGGAAGAGACGCTCGCGAGCTATCTCTCTCCAGCAACGGCATCTTCTCTGAAGGCTCCTGCACTTCCATCCAAGCCAGTAAAAGTTACTTCTTCCCTGGTTCATAAAGCTTATGCCGCCGCCGGTCAAGCTGCAGCGTGTTTACATACAATGTCCATAATGCAGGCTTACCAGGCTGAGTTATTGGGTGATTTTGAGGAGGGCGGGGGTATTAGTGCTGATACGGTGTCTGAACTGCGTAGAGCCACGGATTTGTCTCTCAGGGCCACCAAGGAGACGGCTAAATCCATCGGCCGCTCTATGGCAGCCCTGGTGGCCACTGAGAGGCATCTGTGGCTCAACTTAAGTAACATAAAGGACAAAGAAAAACATGTTCTTTTAGATGCACCAGTATCCACGCAAGGGTTATTTGGAGACGCAGTTAATAGTGCTGTAGCGAAGTCACAAGAAGCTTCAAAACAGGCAGCTGCACTTCAGAAACTTCTCCCCCGCCGTTCTTTCTATGAGGCTGCTGAGCGGGAGCAGCCTCACTCCTCTAAAAAGAGCGCTGAGCACCGCGCCACTCAGAAACAGAGCGTTTCCTCCCGTGCTCCCCCACAAAAATCTCGGGGACACGGAGGGCGCTCTCAAACCCAGCAGTCTTCGAGGGGTAAAACGGATCTGCGGACCGTTATTACCGCCAAGAAGGCTGCTGGGAAAAAGTCCTGATGTCTGAGGGCTCAGGACAAATGAGGGTAGTCCCCCCGAAGCAGAGCGGTTAACACCTCTTTTCACGGTGCCCGTCTCTCTTCGGTGCCCTCAGGGGACCGTTCTGCCAACCCTGCCGCCTCCGGCGTTACAGGGCGCAGCGGTCTCCGGCGAGCACATATCTCAAGGTCCACCCGGAAACGTAGTGGCCTCGGGATGCCCGCCTCCTCTGAGGAGGGTGCTAGAGCAGTCTGTTTGGTCGTTCCCTGCCGGTGCGCCGTTACAGGGCGACGAACCGACTGCTCAACAGCAGGAGAAAAATACGGTGCCGTCTCTCTTCGGTGCCCTCAGGGGACCGTTCTGCCAACCCTGCCGCCTCCGGTGTTACAGGGCGCAGCGGTCTCCGGCGAGCACATATCTCAAGGTCCACCCGGAAACGTAGTGGCCTCGGGATGCCCGCCCCCTCTGAGGAGGGTGCTAGAGCAGTCTGTTTGGTCGTTCCCTGCCGGTGCGCCGTTACAGGGCGACGAACCGACTACTCAACAGCAACAAAATCCGAGAGACTGGTACCTCTAGTAGAATCTTTGACAGCGTGGAAGCTACTGTCAAATGTTTCTCGTTGGGTCCTGCAGACCGTGGAAAAAGGGTATTAGATACAATTCTGGTAACGCCCACCGCGGTTTATGGGGGTCCTGCCCACAATGGTGGGCCCCGAGCAGGTTCTGGTTATGGAACAGGAAGTAAACACTCTGTTAGAGAAAGGGGCCATAGAATATGTACCTCCCTCCAACAGGGAAACCGGGTTTTACAGCCGGTACTTCATAGTTCCAAAGTAGGACGGGGGATTGCGTCCCATTTTAGGTCTTCGAGTTGTCATGCAGCTCAAGTTCAAAATGTTAACATTGAGACAATCGTGCCACAGATTAGTCCGAGGACTGGTTTGTCACGATAGACCTCAAGGACGCATATTTCCATCCGTCCGTGTCATTGGAAGTTCCTGAGGTTTGCTTTCGGGGGCAAAGCATACCAATATCGAGTTCTTCCATTCGGCCTGGCTTTATCACCCCGCACTTTCACCAAATGCGTGGATGCAGCTCTGGCGCCTCTGCGCCTCCGGGGTATTCGCATCACGAACTACATCGACGATTGGTTGATTTTAGCTCAGTCGCATTAGATGGCGGTTCAACATCGAGATGTTGTTCTCGCCCATATGAAAGAGTTGGGGTTACGGCTGAACGCCAAGAAGAGTGTGCTTCTCTATTTTAGAGGACCACTTTTTTAGGCGTGGTTTGGGATTCAGTGTCGATGCAGGCGCGCCTGTCATCGCCACGCTTCGATCCTGGCAGCTGTGAGAAGTGTAAAGCTAGGCCAGCTACTCACTGTCAAACAGTTCCAGAGACTGTTGGGTCTCATGGCAGCAGCTTCCAACGGGATACCTTTTGGACTGCTGCACATGAGGCCCCTGCAGTGGTGGCTCAGGACCAGAGGGTTTTTCCCCGAGGGGCAACCCATTTCGCACAATCAAGGTCACGCGGTGATGCCTACGTGCCTTGGTTATGTGGAAGAAACCTTGGTTCCTGTCCCAGGGCCCAGTGCTGGGAGCTCCTTGTCGTCGCAAACTGCTAACGACGGATGCTTCCCTCACGGGTTGGGGAGCGATCCTGAGGGTCGCTCATCTCAAGGTCTGTGGGAAGACCATCATCGTTCCTGGCATTCTATAGCCTAGAGATGTTAGCTGTCTTCCGGGCTCTGAGGAGCTTTATCACAGGTCTCAGGGGACACCATGTGTAGTACATACGGACAACACGTCGGTAGTCGCCTATATCAAGGGGGTTTGCGCTGGCACGCCATATCCTCTTGTGGTCCCAGGGGAAGTTGCTGTCACTCAAGGCAGCCTACATCCCCGGGGTCCAGAATATAGGAGCAGACACTCTGTCGAGACAGGGGCCGAGGCCCGGGGAATGGTGGCTCCACCCCCGAGGTGGTGGAGCTGATATGGAAATTATAAGTGGATCTGTTTGCGTCTCGAGAGACGTCTCACTGTCCACTTTGGTTCTCCCTCACGCATCCAGCTCCTCTGGGACTGGATGCTATGGTACAGACGTGGCCGAGGCTACGTCTGTACGCCTTTCCCCCAGTTGCTCTGCTCCCGGGAGTTCTAGAAAGAGTTCGCAGGGACCGGGTTTGCCTGCTTCTTATAGCCCCGCGCTGGCCGGGCAGAGTATGGTTTCCCGATCTTGTGTCCCTCCTCGACGGGCCTCCTCTGGAGCTACCCGTCAGGAGGGACCTTCTGTCCCAAGCAGGGGGCTCGATTTTTCACCCCCGACCAGAACTGTGGAACCTGTGGGCTTGGCCTCTGAGGGGGCCCAGCTCATAGAGTCAGGTCTCTCAACTGAGGTTGTTGAGACCATTCTACAGTCCAGAGCTCCCTCCACGAGGAAACTTTATGCCCTGAACTGGAGAGTATTCACCTCTTTGTGTAGTGACCGTCGGTTGGATCCAGTCAACTGCCCAATTGGTACAGTTCTGGAGTTTCTGCAGGACCGGTTCACTGCAGGTCTGACCCCGTCCACTTTAAAGGTTTATGTGGCGGCCGTAGGTGCTTACCACAGTCCTTTGGGTGGAATGTCTGTGGGGAAAGACCCCTTTGGTATCTCGTTTCCCTCGTGGCACTTGGAGGTCCTCCTCCCTTTCGAAATCGGACCAGGAGGCGATTAATTTGCTTTGCCCTGTTCGGGCGTTAGACGCGTATGTCCACAGAGCTGCCCTGTGGCGTAAAAGTGACATTTGCTCCCCTAACAAGGGAGGTCCAGTGTCTAAGCAAAGGATGAGCAGTGGGTGGTTGAGACTATCTCACTTGCTTATGAGGCGGCTGGACAGCCTTCTCCTGTAGGCTGTCCGGTCGCACTCTACGAGGAGTATGGCGGCCTCTAAGGCCCTTATATCAGGAGTTTCGTTACAGGACGTTTGTGATGCGGCAGGCTGGTCCTCACCGCACACTTTCGTCAGGTTCTACTCTCTGGATCTAGACTCTGCTCCAGGGTCTCATGTTTTGTCTTCCTAGTGCTGCTCACCAGATTTCACACAGGACAGACATTTGTAGCTATGGAGGCGTTGGTATAGACGTTCCCATAGCGTCAAACTCGACGCAACGCGAGTTCCCTTGAAAGGGAACGCCTCGGTTACGACTGTAACCTCGGTTCCCTGAAGAGGGAACGAGCGTTGCGTCACCTTGCCATATCTCCTTCATGCCTGTCAACACGACTTCAGACTTTACGAAGCTTTCGTTTTCTGTTTCGGGCCGGCTTTTATAGCTTCCTGGTACGTGACGTCACCCGCCTCTGACGTTCCGCCACACCATTGGACTGATTTTACATGTGCTTCAAGACGTCATCACGCAAAGCGTTCCCATAGCGTCAAACTCGACGCAACGCTCGTTCCCTCTTCAGGGAACCGAGGTTACAGTCGTAACCGAGGCGTTTTCTTTAGTTATCACGTAACACCCAGTCACTCCCTGGGTGCAGCACGACATGCCGTAATGATGTCTGCACTTGATAACACATAAAGTGTTTACTGAGATGCCTGTAGCTTTACAAATTGAAACCAGACTGATTATTAATTCAATCTTTTGTATGCAAGAATTATTTCTGCAAAATTATTTTAGGAATATTAGTTCTAGGAACATAATGACTGATCCAAAATGCGTTTTTGCATTTGCTGGCTTGTTTGTCTTCAGAAGTATTCTTAAGTTTAATTAGCTTTTTTTGTCTGGGTGAATACTCGATTCTGATTGGCTGCAGGGTGTCCATTAAAAAGTGATAGAGGACACCTAGTAAAGGAGTTCTGGTGAAACTGACTGTTTACCGTTCGAAATTAATAAAAAAATGCGCTGGCTACATCAGCTGTGAGTAACCATAGTAACAGGCAGTCAAAGAATCTTACAATTTATTGAATCAAAACAAACATCTAGTTAGCCGTTATACACTACCTGTGTGTTTTAATTATAGGAAAAAAAAAACGAAAGTGTAACGCCCATGGCTAGACAAGCCTAACTTACATGAAAAAAAAAAAGTTAACTTTCTGGCTGGTAAGTTAGCTAAACTGAAGGGTTCTACGAGCTGAGCGGACTATAAATATCTCTGGTTGCTAAATAAACCGTCAGGCGTAACCAGGGAAACCAAGTTATTGTTTGTAAAAACTTTAGATTTCGATTGTAAAACTAATTAAAATATAAACTAATGTTTTAAAAATGTGTTATTTGGCAAGTGATGGTATAAGCGGGTTAATGCCCTTCGAGGTGTCCATTGTCAGGTATTAATGGACTTATATCCACTTGACGTCCATTAATACCTGACAATGGACACCTCGTCAGCCATTAACCCTTACGTAGTCACTGTCACCAACCCTGCTGATACAGCCAGTATCAGACCAACTTTTAGAACAACCTAACCCCCAATCGCTCCCCGGGCGCCACAGCTAAATGGCTGCCCACTGCTCTGGGTGTGTGTGTGTGTCCACGGTTTGCAGTGTGTGTGTGTGTGTTTACTGCTCACTGCTCCTAATGTGTGTGCTCTTACTTGGATGGGTTATGCAGAAGACAATTTCCGAGTATGGGTTGCCATACTTAGCCTTAACATCACTTCACTTAATATTTTGGTTTTATTATGACCGCCGCTAGCGTAGCTAGCGAAAGCGGTCATATAGGGATTGTCAAAGTTTTTTTTTTTTTTTTTTTTTGTCATCTACTGAATTTTTCGTCAACGATACCAGGGACACCGAAACACCGGGGAACATGAAATTTGGTGGGCATGTAGCCCCACAAGACTTTTACGGAAAAATTTCGTTTGGTCCCCGGGGGCCACTCCCCCCCCCGTGCTGGGCCCCCCCAAACCCAAAAAATGCAGTTTTTCCTAAATAACTACCTGAACCGTGGCACCGAGGATGAAGAAATTTTTATGGTATGTTGCTCTTAAGGGCCCACATCAACCTAGCCCATAATCACTCATTTGTGATTTGCGCCCCTCCCATAAAAAATGAAAATGCAATATTATTCTGCTTTAATCGCCCCTATCTTCAGTTGAGATGTTCAGAACTGCACCATATTTCATGTGTATGATTAACTTGACATCCTCTGGGGGTATGCTAAGTTTCGTAGAATTTCATCCATGGGGGGGTATAAAATAAATTAATTTATGTGCACATTTAGTGACTGTACACTCATCGGCCTGTAGATGGTGGTGTTGAGCGAAGGGTTGCTGGTTTAGGATGATACTGTCACTAAGGTTGCCAACTGTCCCGAATTAGGCGGGACGTCCCGCATTTTGGGCCTAATTTATTTGTCCCTTGCGTGACCTCCCGTGTCCCGTTTTTTGACAAGCTGATAAACAACTGACTGATACAACAGCAACAGCAGCAGTGCTGACCACGACACTTGAGAATGATCACCGACACCTGTCATCATCCAACCACAGCTTTTTTTAATCACTGTTTTGAGACAAATCATTGTTTAATTTGCGAACATCCTCTGCCGTCTGGTCGCTTCCGCTTCAAGCCGAACTCGTCTCGCGCTAACGGTAATTTCCTTTCACTGTCCACGTTTTGATTTCGGCTAATCAATTTTGGCGAATGCAAACAACGTGATTATTGTTCATGAGTCTAACATCCAGCCACCCAAGAAAACATGTAATCTACCTGAGGAAATAATATGCTCAAAAAACATTTCTGATTATTATTAATGTTTTAAAGCTTTTAGAAAATACATAGAAAGCTTTTGTAATATTATCTTAACTGTCACTTTTGATTAATGTAATGCATCCTTGCTGAATAAGAGTAGGCAATTACTTTCTTTATTTTTTTTCCCAAAAAATAATCTTACTAACCCCAAACTTTTGAACTGTAAGCCTAGTGTATAATGTTAAAAAAGCTTTCTATTTTAGATAAATGCTGTTATTTTGAACTATGGTTTGTTTGTAATGTGACTTTTTTCATGTATGACATTAAAATTATTTTTAGAATTAAATACATAAATAGGTTAAGCAATACAAATGTGTTTATGTCTGATAACCTTTTAAACACAAACTTAACTGCAGACACTGAAATGACGTACACTGTGTGATACAGTACAAATATTTTGAGTGTCCCTCATTTTCCTATAAATAACCACGATTGTCCCGCATTTTCCTTTTCTGAAGTTGGCAACCCTAACTGTCACACACACACATGCAGGAATACAAACAAACGCAAGCATGCACACACACTGACATCCACACGCACAGACACACACCCATACACACACACATACAAATCCACATGCACAGACACACACACAAACACACACGCGCACACACATGTACGCACGCATACATGCACGCACAGACACACACACACACACAGACACACACACACACACACACACACAGACAGACATGCACATACTACTACTTTTTTTAGGTATATACATAAACACGCAATACAGCCAAATTGCTCCACGTCATTTCTTTTTGTGGAATGGCAGGTATGCACTGGCTTTCCACAAAAAGAAATGACGTGGAGCAATTTGGCTGTATTGCGGGGGGGGGGGGGGGGCTTACTACGACGACGACGGGGGGGGGGGGCGTGGACTTACTACGACGACGACGACACATGCATTATATTGCATTGCATAAAATGTGTGCTGGTCAACTAGTCTAAAATTAAGAAACCCCTATAAAACTGTAAAAAAAAAAAAAAAAAAAAAAAAGCACAATTAAGATAGACTACTTAATGTATTATTCCCATATCCAAATATGATAATACCACAGGGAAAAGGGCTTCTATTTGTGACGTGCTGTCTTTGCATTTGAACATTGCGCATTTTAAACAGGAAACGCATTAGCTGAATGTTAGCCAATACAAACATATTTATAGAAAACAGTTGACAATGATTAGACAGGTGTCCAATAATAGCATAACGAATCACTTATTCTAAAAAGAATATCAAGTATACCGGTAAGTTAGACGAATCCGACATATAAGGGCTGTTAACAGTAAAACGTTCGTCATTTAACGAATTTAAAAAATAAATAATGGATAATACAAAATGCTTTCTGGCATTTTGACAGAAAAAAAACAAAAAAACAAAAACAAGCAAGAACAAAATTTAAACTTAGCCCGTCAAATTTAATTTTACAATTACCTTCTCTCTCTTTGTGCGCGCCTCCGTGTTTGTGAGAGCTCGCGCAGCACTGATACAACGGTAGCGTACTTTTTAATCCATAACTAACGCGCTAGTTTTCATACAAAATAAATATGTAACATAATTAGGTACTTTTATTATTAACACAATAACGTAACACATGAAGGCTACGTTTCTTAGCACTGAGAATTAATTAATAAACGCTTGTTTCTCCAGACTCGCACTTAATCCACAAATCACATCACTTTCATAATCACTAAGCCATAGCGATTTCAAGTTTATTAAGATTTATTGTTCAGCATTTCTTGAGCATTTTATTATTTGCATGGCTGAATGATGGCTTCCTCTTTTCTGAGTGACCATGAAGAACGGAGTATTTTAAAATAATCCATGCAATCCGTGTGATCATCGATTAGGTTTACTCAGTACAATATTTCAACTTTCCATATCGAGCCCAGCCCAGCCCGTTTACCTTCAGGAGTCAGATGTACATTGACGACTGTACTGTCCTCGTTTATGAAATCAGTCAGACGGCGGCCGCGGGAGTGGAAGGCGGATCGAGCGGGATTCTTTATTGGTGTCGATTTTCAGTCTCTTTTTAATGATAGGTCTTACGTATCTGTCAATCATCCCCGCTTGCTATTTGGGGAATGAATCCAGCGCTATGATTGGCCGAACTCTTCTTCTTTTGCTGTTGCTTGATTTGAGGACTGCGCGTGCAGAGGCGTCACCAGGTTTTTGCGTAGTTTAGAGTAACAAATCGTACCAGCGTACTTTGAAGTCAAAATGTGTATCCGCTACGCAAAATGCGTACAGGTTGGCAGGTCTGCCAGTGCAGGCCTGAGCGGCGGTCATATTTTGTACCGCCATGCGGTACATCTAGTTGATCACATACATTGATAGACCTGATAGATGTCTTCAATATATGGCCTTTGTGGATAGCTTTTCAAATAGTCTGTTTCTGTTCTATAGACTTTGGTTCCAGTGCTATTCACTCAAGATGTGAGAGTGAAACCTGTGATCTAATGACTAACTTAACAAGAAAACACATTTATTCCATCATATAATATATTATTGGCATATTGTTGAGTCATGTTAATGTGAAATAGCTGTAAACTGTACAGAAGCACTTCAGATGCTTATAATAACCGCAGAATAACAGTTCCATTAAATATTGACCTGAATAATCTACGTGAGATCTGTGATAGAAATATTTTATGTAATGGGTATTTTCAACATTAAATGTACAGAGAAATGCAGATTAAGGATGCTCAGGTCAAAGGCCATATATACATAACCAAAAAGTGCTTAACACAGTATAACTAACAGTGGCGATTGATAGCCCATAGTTGATAATAATATAGGCCTAATGTGCGCTGTTGAGGCTCGCGCAGTTATAACATATTTTAGTTAAACAATATAGCCTAGGCTACACACTACCAGCTGTTTTCCTGAATGCCATCAACATTGAAACGTTACTGGTTTCATAACAGTTCAATAAACAAATAGTTAAAATTAAGTCACTTACATTTTAGACGCAATGACTGTTTTTGTTCTGTTTCAGCAGCGAAAATAGTTCCAAACAAAGATCACAGCAGAACCATCGCGCATCTCGCAGCAACACTTGTTGCATTACTGAATGATTCAGCGTTTTGAACGAATCGGTTGAGTCAAAGATTCAATTACCCATTCATAAACTGCCTCATTCTGAATAAATCAGCCGTTTGAACGAATCGTTTGAATGAATGACTCAATGACTCGCTCATTAAGATGGTCGCCTGCCGCCTCCTACTGGCGGTTTAGTTTCATAAAGTATCATTCTTTTCAACATTCCTTATTTGTATATTCAAAAATATTTAAAATAATCTCATTTAATACGTTATAATTTTTCAATGTAAATTATTTAATTTGATTGGTAACAGCCTAGTGTCTTATTATTCTAATTGAATATATTGATCAAATTTAAGAATTTGAAATGAAAGATGGAGCATGCATTTAGGCTAATAAAATTAGGGGGAAAATGCCCTTTATAAAGGAATAAAAAATTAGTGTTTTCAAACAGTGATGTAATGAAACATTGACAATTTAAATTTGAAGGGAGTAAAGTCTCTGTTTAGGCTATTAAGGAAATGTAATTTTGCCAAAAGAAGAACTTTTATTTTAAATAAATGTTCATTTTAAATCAGCCTACTTCAGTGTGATATGTTACCATATTAGCATGCTTAACACTGAGAATTTGAATAATTGTAATGTGATGATCAGATGCAGATATCTAAATCAAAGAATATCATCGGGCAGTTTGCGGGTGGATTATTTATTTTTAACAGTGGATTCGGGTGACTCAAAGTGCACCAGATTAATGAATTTATCTTTAAAATGTACAAAATTTTCTTCCGGGGGGGGGGGGGGCATGCCCCCGAACCCCCCTAGAGGTGCCTAGCTCCACCCACAAAAATAATGTGGGAAACACATTAGTGTATATGATGATCTACAAAAAATACAAATTTAATTATCTTATTATTAAAATACATTATTACGATTTTACCACCTCGGCCTCATTTTGAGCCAGGAAAAACACTGTTATGAAAATCACCTTTGGGTCACAGCTTTTGTCCCCCCCCCCCCCCACTTTTATAATGGCTGCTACGCCCCTGGCTGAATGTGCGGAACGCTTTTCAGAGAAGATAAGGCAACGTTATTTTAGTACAATTAACACCCAGCGGTAACTCAGGGAAAAAAATCTCTGAATGCTTTACGTGAAACTTCGGTCTTCCGACCTATTACCATCGTGTCAATTCTCTATTGATTTTGATGGTAATAACAGTTTTGATTAACGTTAATATGCGCGAGGGAGGGAGCGAGGGAGGGAGCGAGGGAGAGCAGGACAGTTTGAAGACTGTGAGAGTGCGCGCGCGCGGCCGGACTCCGGAGGAGGGTCTCTCTCGCTCTCTCTCTCTCTGCTCGTTCTCTCAGTAAAATGCGCGGGCGCCTGTCACAATTGTAAACAATAAAAACGAAATTTGGAAAACTAAAACGGAATTCATAGGGCCCTACATAACTCCGACTTGTTTTGAGCAAAGTATCTGAACAAATAGCGTAGCTACTAGAGCGCGACCGATATGGATTTTTGGGCGCCGATGCCGATACCGATAAAAAAAAGCCAGATACCGATATATCGGCCGATATTATTTATGTGTATATTATAATACAGTAGCAATATTATTTATGTCTATTATAGTACAGTAAGTTTGGACACACTTTCCAATTGGTGTGTACAAACTTTTGATGGGTACTGTATATAGAATACACAGTATAAACATAATAAATATATAAACGTTTTGCAATGATCACTCAAATGTGGTGATCAAACACTTGTGTGACAAAGATATGTAATGGAGGCGAGGTGAATGATAGAATGAGAATTTGAGCTGTAACCAAACTAGTTTGCATTGCATTTTATATTATATTATATTCTAAATACTGTTGCATAATCTTCACTAACGACTTTGTCTTTTAATTTAATTAATTTAGTCACGTTATTTAAAACATAACTTGTATCAATAAATATATCAAAAGTGTCACTGACAAAACCTTATCTTCTATTTTTAATCTTAATTTCTCTAATATCTACCAGTGGAGGAAGAACTCAGATCTTTTTAGTAAAGTAAAATTAATAATATCATAATGAAAACGTTTATAATTACATATGTACAGTAGTTTTATACTATTTTAAATAAGTAGTAAGCAAAATGTACTAAACGTGAAACTAGGCTATAGGGCTGGACCCATTCGTTCGGTGGGTTGGTATTCGATTTGAAAATTTGACATTCGTTTTTTTTTTTTCACATCTGGGATCCCCCGCGAAACGGTTCTCATTCGCGCTTGAATAAGGCCGGCGACACACTGACTGCGTGGCATGGCCGTTTTTATTTCGGCTCCCATGTTAACAGGTTGGAGTTTGCACACTGCCTGCGTGAGACACGTCTCTCAGGCGCGGCTCGAGCCACGCGGAAAACGCATGCATGGTAGAAATAGAACCGACGCGCAAGTGTTCCAGCAACGGGAGTGTTCTCTGGCTAGAGCGCAGAACAGCGGAGTTTGTATGGACGAAGTGCATGCCTGAGCTTGTGTTTTGGGTTAAGCTGTGTTGCTTTGACATTGTGGAAAATAGAATAATAGAAACAAAATGTATTAGCCTTTTTACCCGTTATTATCAATCTAAATTAATCTCGTTTTTTAATTTAACTTAATTTCGTTTTTCTTTATTTAAATTTCGTTTTTCTTTATTTAAATTTCGTTTTTTCTTTATTTAAATTTCGTTTTTCTTTATTTAAATTTCGTTTAATTTCTTTATTTAAATTTCGTTTTCTTTATTTAAATTTCGTTTTTCTTTATTTAAATCTACCCTTTACTGTGTCAGTAATTTTGTTAGTCAGAAAAATATTAGACTACCTTAAAAGTATTGCTTAATTTAACAGACCTGTGTGTGTGCGTTTTATATCACTAATGCAGTGTCCATTCTCGGACGCGTTCTCTGCCTGTGAGGTGCGCCGCTTCCCGCTCGCGCTGTTCTGTAGTTTACTAAAATTCTGAACATGTTGCGTCTCGCGTGTCCATCTGGCTACTCTTAATGCAAAATGGCCCTATATAAAGTGTTATAATTACATAAATTATTGGAATATTGCTTGATGTTGTAATGTAGCAGAATGAGCTTTAACACTGTGTCTACACCGGACGCGGCCGTTATTTTTTTTGCCACTTTTGCCCATTCTTTGTGACAGCTTTTAGGTGCTTTATTGGCAGCGCCATCCTTACATAAATCACTGCACGCTGCATTTTTTTAAATATTAATTTATCGGCCATTATAAATGCCGATACCGATAGTTAGGAAAATGCCTAATATCGGCCGATAATATCGGCCCGCCGATATATCGGTCGGGCTCTAGTAGCTACTAGCTAACTTTACCTCGGCACACAGACTAACGTATAGGCCTACTATCAACACTGCTCACATTTCAGAGTAAGGACTTCCAGATTTCGGTATTCGGTTACAGTAGGCTATCACCAACAGAATCCTGAGCGAATGCGAATATGTGTAAGCATAAAATTACTTACCATTCACCACATTACGCTTCAGCGAGTTTCAGCTGTGGCCACACTCGTCTGGCCTTAAACATGCACACGGAAACTGTGGACCGTTTACACGTCATCAAATTGTTTTTTACATTAACAGAACTTAAAATTAAATTAATTTTTGATCAACTGAAAATATTAAACTCTGACAAGTCATGATAGTATATTTAATCAATAGGCATAATTTGTGTGTCATCCCAGCTCAATAAAATAACAATTACAAGTAAAAAGTCTAACAGTATCTCAGAACTTGATTTTTTATTTCACAACAATATATATATTTAAGACTAAAGGTCCTCTGAATTAGTTTTTAGAGTGTGGTTTTTCCCTCCTGTCCCTCCCTGGTCTGTCCTTCCCGTACCGCCCTGGTCTGTCCTTCCCGTACCGCCCTGGTATGTCCCTCCCGTCCCTCCCTGGTATGTCACGTAACACCCAGGCTGTTTCTCAATTCCAAGAACGCAAAGAACAGACTTGCGTCCTCTTTGAGACCGGTCTTGCCAGCCGACCTTGAAAGAACGAACTTGGAAGGACGCGAGAACACAGAACGCATCTTTATGAGAACTGAGATGTGCTGCGATCTTGCTGCTTAACTGACCATCTCGGCAAATAGCGATTCACGACCAAAGCGCAATAAATACAACACAACATCACAAACAAATGTCACAACCTATTAAACATTTCTTTCATATTATTATAGATATTGTTTTCATATAAGTTGAGAATATGTTGAGATTCTTTTTAATATGCTAATAAAAATACTGACGCTTTCTTAAGGTCTTTATCACTTTATTAAAATGAAGCAAAAGAGACCGGCAAATGTAAACTTTCACGAGCTGTCACGTATATCGAGCTTGCCGCGGGAATCTCTCAAGTGAGAACGAGAAGTTTGAAGCTTACAGCCTTCCGTACGTCGACTGCCCGCAGCGTCTTCTGGGATTTTTAACGGTTCGATTCTCTCAAGTCTGCATTTGATCAGAGCCCGTCTACGGAGAGCCTGCCCACTCCCTATTAAGCTCTATTGTACCGAATTTTGGTTGTAGTACCACCAGAGTTCCACTGGGGGCGATCGCCATGAGTGCAAAATGAATGGGAGTCAATGGGGCTAGACGGCTAAATTTGTCTCTTTCACCCGATTGCCGTTGAGAAATCTCAGATCTGATTGTAGATTTTGCAAGTTCAACATGGGTTTTAGGTTGAAAGTTGAATAAACGAGTACTTATGTCCTTTTGATTTCTTACAGGTTGAGTTGTTGTTACACGCTAGCATTCTGCTAATGAACGCTGATTGGTCAGTGAAGGACTGATTACGACCAGAGATACCGCTTGATGGCATAGTGTCATCCGCAGCGGGACCAGAAACAAACAAAACAAAAACTCTTCTAGCACGTGTGTTTACCTGTGTCAGCTGTGTTGTCGATGCCTCGAGTGAAAAGAAAGTGCAGAGCGCGAACGCACCAGAGTGAGTGAAGGATTACCGTGAAGCAGTATCTCTGGTCGTACGATGTGTATGACGTCATTGACACTTTAAAAGAGTTTTTAAAGCAAATAAGTGACTCTAAAAAATCTAACACCCAGCAATGTGTAATTTATTTGCATCTCCTTTCGAATACAACATTCAAATTACTAGAAAAAAAATTATATCCTGAGAAAAGTGGATTTTTATTGGTATAGCGCCATAGACCTCCATTCATTCTGCACTCGTCCTGTGAGCGCCCTCATATGGAATCAGAGTGGAACTGCAACCAGTTCAAAAGCCGGAAGTGTACTGAGAGTGAAACTTCTCGCCATATTAGACATTGGGTGTTTCTCAATATGCGTTCTTCAGCGATCTTGCGTCCTTGTGTTCTCGTTTTACGTCATCATTAACCGTCGAAGTTCAGACCCAATTCTCAAGAACGCAAGTACAGAGGACGCATGAAAGAACCCGGATGTGTTCTTGATACCGAGGATGCATCAAATGCAGACTTGAGCTAGTACTCGCCTGGTGTCCCAGAAGTCATTGCGGCCGGTTCCGAGTTCGTTCTTCCAAGGAAGCTTGGCAAGACCGGTCTCCACGAGAACACAAGTCCGTTCTCTGCGTTCTTGGAATTGAGAAACAGCCATTCTCTGATTTGATGCATCCTCGATGTCAAGGACACATCCGGGCACTTCATGCGTCCTCTGTACTAGCGTTCTTGAGTATTGGAATTGAACTTCGACGGTTGATGATGACGTAGTACGAGAACGCAAGGACACAAGATCACTGAAGAACGCATATTGAGAAACAGCCCCAGTCACTCCCTGGGTGCAGCACGACATGCCGTAATGATGTCTGCACTTGATAACACATAAAGTGTTTACTGAGATGCCTGTAGCTTTACAAATTGAAACCAGACTGATTATTAATTCAATCTTTTGTATGCAAGAATTATTTCTGCAAAATTATTTTAGGAATATTAGTTCTAGGAACATAATGACTGATCCAAAATGCGTTTTTGCATTTGCTGGCTTGTTTGTCTTCAGAAGTATTCTTAAGTTTAATTAGCTTTTTTTGTCTGGGTGAATACTCGATTCTGATTGGCTGCAGGGTGTCCATTAAAAAGTGATAGAGGACACCTAGTAAAGGAGTTCTGGTGAAACTGACTGTTTACCGTTCGAAATTAATAAATAAATGCGATGGCTACATCAGCTGTGAGTAACCATAGTAACAGGCAGTCAAAGAATCTTACAATTTATTGAATCAAAACAAACATCTAGTTAGCCGTTATACACTACCTGTGTGTTTTAATTATGGTTAAAAAAAACGCCCATGGCTAGACAAGCCTAACTTACATGAAAAAAAATGTTAACTTTCTGGCTGGTAAGTTAGCTAAACTGAAGGGTTCTACGAGCTGAGCGGACTATAAATATCTCTGGTTGCTAAATAAACCGTCAGGCGTAACCAGGGAAACCAAGTTATTGTTTGTAAAAACTTTAGATTTCGATTTTAAAACTAATTAAAATATAAACTAATGTTTTAAAAATGTGTTATTTGGCAAGTGATGGTATAAGCGGGTTAATGCCCTTCGAGGTGTCCATTGTCAGGTATTAATGGACTTATATCCACTTGACGTCCATTAATACCTGACAATGGACACCTCGTCGGGCATTAACCCTTACGTAGTCACTGTCACCAACCCTGCTGATACAGCCAGTATCAGACCAACTTTTAGAACAACCTAACCCCCAATCGCTCCCCGGGCGCCACAGCTAAATGGCTGCCCACTGCTCTGGGTGTGTGTGTGTGTCCACGGTTTGCAGTGTGTGTGTGTGTGTGTGTTTACTGCTCACTGCTCCTAATGTGTGTGCTCTTACTTGGATGGGTTATGCAGAAGACAATTTCCGAGTATGGGTTGCCATACTTGGCCTTAACATCACTTCACTTAATATTTTGGTTTTATTGATCACATACATTGATAGACCTGATAGATGTCTTCAATATATGGCCTTTGTGGATAGCTTTTCAAATAGTCTGTTTCTGTTCTATAGACTTTGGTTCCAGTGCTATTCACTCAAGATGTGAGAGTGAAACCTGTGATCTAATGACTAACTTAACAAGAAAACACATTTATTCCATCATATAATATATTATTGGCATATTGTTGAGTCATGTTAATGTGAAATAGCTGTAAACTGTACAGAAGCACTTCAGATGCTTATAATAACCGCAGAATAACAGTTCCATTAAATATTGACCTGAATAATCTACGTGAGATCTGTGATAGAAATATTTTATGTAATGGGTATTTTCAACATTAAATGTACAGAGAAATGCAGATTAAGGATGCTCAGGTCAAAGGCCATATATACATAACCAAAAAGTGCTTAACACAGTATAACTAACAGTCATATGATTAGCCTAGATCATTACAAACCAATCACCAGAACAAATCACAGTGAAGAAGACTTGAGTGACTTTTTACTCAACTGTATGATTTAAATGTACATGTATCTTTCTATTCAGAAGACTCACTTGGTTGTTGTGGCCAATGATCTCCCGGCCGTGGGCAACTGGAAGTTGTTTAAATTATCTGTGGTGAAGAAGTCAGATTAAGTAAGTTGTATTCAAATTAAGAATTTCCATGACAGATCTTACATATGATCTCGTACTTAAAACCTTTTTTTTTTTCAATTGCTATATGCTATTATTGTAATAATCTGATTATTCAGAGTGATATAATGGTCTGCACTGTACATTACAGAGGGTGGTTGCATTTTTTTATGTGGACTTGTATTGGTCTGTATGTCTGCTGTGATTGTATTAATGTTTGTGGAAAGTGAACAGGTTCTCATTAACTCCTTATGAATCAGCTCCTTTTGCCCTGCCTGTGAGCGCTGCTCTGAATGAAAGCCTCGTTCTGATTGGCTGTCTGAACGGTGGCAGGGCTGATAAACCCCCAGGCTTCCCTGCTGTTCCACATCACTCTGCTTTGCTCTCTCTCAGTGTGTGTGTGTGTGTGTGTTTATATATGTGTGTTTAAAACAAACAGAAAGCGTGTGAGGACCGACGAGGGGGACATCTCTTCTTTTTTGCCTGACACTGTAAGTACAATGAAAGCTATTACAGGGAAGAGAGAGTTATTATGAGCATAACACTTGTTGAGCGTTTAGAACACAGTCCAGGTACAAGGTCCAAATACAGGACTATTATGGGATTTTGTCAGGTTGATGACATGCATAACTACTGAGGTGGATTGTTTTTACTTTCTCTTTCTGCATTTTGTTTCTTATTATAAAGGATGCTGAGTTTAATATTCATTTAAAAATGAATGTCACTTTGCCAGTTAAATCTAATCAGGCAAATGTCAGCAGACTTTAGTTTTTACTCCATTTTTACAACACCTACTTCAGTGCAGCATGACATGTCATAAAGATATCTGCACTTGATAACCCATAAAGTGTTTACTGAGATGGTTGTAGGTTTACAAATCCAAATCAAAAGCTTTTAAATGCAAGTTTTCTTTCCTCAAAATTGTTTTAGGAACATTATGATAATGACTGATCCAAAAATGCTTCTTTACGATTGCTGGTTTGTTTGTCTTCAGAAGTATTCTTAAGTTGAGTTAGCTTTAATTTTCATTTAGGGCATCATGTAATGTATAGTAAAAATGCTTGCAAAATACAAAAAGAAATTAAAAAATGTCCTTTTAGGGATAGGGTTAGGGTTTGTCAATGTAAGTCCATGATATTACCTCAAATAGCTCATTTATATTTGTACATGTGTGCAAATATGAACAACTAATAGTACTTACTAGTACGTAATTAAAATGACTAGCCACCTTCTGGATGAGTCATCACTTGCATACACACACACACTGACACTTCTCAATCCATTTGTATTATGTGGATTAGGGTGAAGAGATAACAGCCATACAAATAATTAGTAGTAGTCACTGTCACCAACTCTGCTGATACAGCCAGAACTCTTTTAGAACAATGCTTTCATTGACAAACTGTAGTTTCTTTCTATTATATTTGCTCTAAAAAGTACCGATTTATGGTCAAATTTAACCAATAGCCTATGTGTGATTGTGTGAGGAAAATCAGTGTCATACATTTGTAAAATTAGTGCAAATTAGCTATGCCAGCACACTGTTAAAATTTAGTTTGGAAAGTTCACATTGTTCATTTTTATAGTATGTATTTGGCAAACTGTGATGTTCTTATCAGCAAATATTGCTACTCATGTGCAGGGATGATGGTTGATTATGTTTTAACATACATTTTGGTTGCACTTTATTTTATAAGGTATAAGGAAAGTATAAGGTAAGTACATGGGTTAAGGTTAGGTTTAGGGGAAGGTTCAGGGTTAGTACCTAGTTATTTCCCAGTTATTGCAATTACTATAAGTACATAGTATGTACATGGGAAACAGGACTGTAAAATAAAGTGCTACCTAAAAAAATTTCATTCCCTTTTTTTCATATTCACACAAATAGAATTAATTTGTGCACTCTGCATGAGGTGCATCCATTATTTCACAAGGTTGTTATTTCATTATTGCAAGGTTATTTATGTTTACTAAAACTTAAATTACTACAAACAAGTTTGTTATTTTAATTAAATCTGAAATAAATATAAAATGAAAATCAAATCAATAGATTTTAATTATTATTATTATTATTTAAATATTACCCCCCCCCCCCAAAAAAATAAAAATAAATAATAATAATAAAAATAATAATAATTTGATAGATAGATAGATAGATAGATAGATAGATAGATAGATAGATAGATAGATAGATAGATAGATAGATAGATCTGCTATAATTACCTTTCATGTCTTGAACATGTGGCCTTTGGCTAGTTTTCCGGTTAAGATACTGAGAATCATGTTGTCCATGAAAACAGTCTCAATCACACTAATATAATTACAGCTCTCCTCATTTGAGGACATTGAGAAGGAACCGATACATCAGATTGACTTTTATTCTTCCCACTGAAAGACTCTACTCCTCTTTCAGCCAAAACGATGGACGCTGCAGAGTTCCGGAGACGCGGGAAGGAGATGGTGGACTTTGTGGCAGATTATGTAGAGAACATTGAGAAGAGGCAAGTTTACCCTGATGTGGAACCTGGATATCTAAGGCCATTGATTCCCGAGGAGGCCCCGGAGGAGGCAGAGAACTATGAGGATGTGGTCAAAGACATAGAGAGGGTGATCATGCCAGGGGTGAGTCAGTGTTAACCAGCTCTGACATCGTTTTACTGTCTTAAAGGGATAGTTCACCCAAAAAAGAGAATTCTGAACACAAAAGAAAGTATTTTAAAGAATGTCGGTTACCAAACGGTTTCTGGTCCATATGGAAGTCAATGGGGTACATCAAGTGTTTGGTTACCCATATTCTTCAAAATATCTTCTTTTGTGCTCAGCAGAAGAAAAAAAATTCAAACAGCTTTGGAACAACTTGATGATGAGTAAATGACGACAGAATTTTCAATTTTAGGTGAACAATCTCTATAAGTTGAACTTTGTTTTCAACTGGTATGATTCGTTTAGGCATCATTTTTAATAGAATGTTTCTCTTACTAGCTTTTAGTCAATTTATGTACGATAAATTCTTTTAAGTCTTGATGGCTAATAAGCTATTGATAATTTACACCAAATGTACAACTTACTGAACATGTTAACGTTTGTGACAAAAGCACCCCGATAGCAGAGGCAACTGCTGTTTATAGACACTGATTAGAGAAAAATCCATTTTTATAAAATATAAAATCTCTAAAGTGAATATGCAAAATATCTGTATTTAAAATGTGTTTTCTATTAATACTATTTGTACCTATTTCACAGAAAATTTGTTCAAGGAAAAAACTATGAAACAAAATTTATGAAATATATAACACAAAAATCAAATCATTATTTTTTTCATTGTAAATAATCAGTAATTTAAATGTAATTGGTAACACTTCATTTTACAGTGTCCTTGTTACGCTACATGTACTTACTGTAGTAATAAATGTAAACTATGTATAATTACATGGAACTAACCTAACCCTGATTATATAGTAAGTACCCACTGTTAGTTAATATTACTTAAATGTATTGCTACACTGTAACAAGGACACCTTAAAATAAAGTGTAAGCATTTAATTTATCAAACGTTTGTAAAAACTATGCAAAAGGATAATTTCAGTTCTACATTTATTATACAGTATACAGTATACCATTTCCTGAATGTATGTTATGTTGTTTTGTGTTCATATGCTTAGTCAACAACTATAGCAAAAATATAATAATTGAAATTTTATTTTAGAAAGCAAAATTCACAAAAAGAAAAAAGTTGTTGCTAGAAAAAAACGAAAAAAGAAAAAAAACATTTGTCTAAACATTCTAGTTATAGACACAGAGCTCTTGTAACATCTAGTTGAATCAGTCTTTTTAATCTTTGATGGTTTTATATATAAAAAAAATTGTACCAATTTAGAACCAGGAGATTGGAATCAACCTTTGCCATCTTTTATCTAAAGGTGTGTATATTTCACTTTCTGACATTATGTCCACCATTTAAACTGATAGTCTACCAAGTATTAAACAGATAGGATGATGGAGTTATGTTATTCACTATGCCGATGATGTAACATCTGTGTGATTTGTCTTGTACAGATAAAGATACACTGTATTTTGTTTTATGGGCCATTGGCCATATTGAGAGACCCTCAAAGTTTTCCTTCCTTAGACATACTCAAAGTCCACCTTTTTGTGGTCGGTAATCTGATAGTAAGGAAATGAATCATTAAACTCTGACCTGGGGTCAGAGAAAAGCCTCCCCCACACCTTAATTTCATAGCTCAGAGGGAAAAAACTAACATTTTAATTCAGTTAAAGGTGTTAACCTTCCCAATGTGTCCACTTAGACCAATTTTCCCTTTCAGAAGTCCTGTTTTAATGCTTGTTTAAAAGTGTGTGCTGGAGCTAATGAATGACTCACAATAGGAAAATCCTGCAAGAGAGAGACAGACGCACAGTGCCTCAAGCTCTCTCCTCTGCTAAACACATGGAATAATTTCATCTAGCCTTCATAATTTCATCTAACCTTTAACTTTCTGAGAGAAAAACCCAAATGTCACTATTTCTGAAGTCATAATCCCTGTTCAAAATAGTAAAGGTGAACAACAACAGAGCAACCAAACTAAATCTGACAGATCACAGTTCCCTTATTCTTTAGCTTGATAAAATGTTAAATTACAGAAGGAAATACAGAGGTTGTAAAAATAATCTATTGGAAGTTTTTTATGAACATTGAATATACATTTTAAACAATTGTTTCTACATGTTTACTGCACTGTCAGGTGACTCACTGGCACAGCCCGTACTTCTATGCATACTTCCCTACTGGCCACTCTTTTCCGGCAATGCTGGCAGACATGCTATGTGGAGCCATTGGCTGCATTGGATTCTCTTGGGTATGTTTTTCTCTCTGTTCATCTATCCATCAAGTTTGCTCTCTGTCTGTCTGTGTCCATCCATCCATCCATCCATCCAGTCTTTCTGTCCATTTTTCTATCTATCCATCAATTTAGGAACCTAAACCTACCTGTCTATCCGTCCGTACGTCCGTCCATCCATCCATCCATCCATCCAGTTAGCCATCTGTATATCTATCCATCCATCCATCATTCCAGTTAGCCATCTGTATATCCATCCATCCATCCATCCATCCATCCATCCATCCATCCATCCATCATTCCAGTTAGCCATCTGTATATCCATCCATCCATCCAGTTAGCCATCTGTATATCCATCCATCCATCCATCCATCCAGTTAGCCATCTGTATATCCATCCGTCCATCCAGTTAGCCATCTGTATATCCATCCCTCCATCCATCCATCCATCCATCCGTCCATCCAGTTAGCCATCTGTATATCCATCCATCCATCCAGTTAGCCATCTGTATATCTATCCATCCATCTAGCCAGCCATCAATCCAGTTAGCCATCTGTATATCCATCCATCCATTCATCCACCCATTCAGTTAGCCATCTGTATATCCATCATCCAGTTAGCCATCTGTACATCCATCCAGCCATCCGTCCATCCATCCATCCATCCAGTTAGCCATCTGTATATCCATCCATTTAGCCATCCGTCCATCCAGTTAGCCATCCATCCATCATCCCGTTAGCCATCTGTATATCCATCCATTTAGCCATCTGTCCATCCATCCATCCATCCAGTTAGCCATCAGTCCATCCATCCATCCATCCATCCAGTTAGCCATCAGTCCATCCATCCATCCATCCAGTTAGCCATCTGTCCATCCATCCATCCATCCATCCATCCATCCATCCATCCATCCAGTTAGCCATCATCTGTATATCCATCATCCAGTTAGCCATCTGTATATCCATCCATCCATCCAGTTAGCCATCTGTATATCTATCCATCCATCCAGCCAGCCATCAATCCAGTTAGCCATCTGTATATCCATCCATCCATTCATCCACCCATTCAGTTAGCCATCTGTATATCCATCATCCAGTTAGCCATCTGTACATCCATCCATCCAGCCATCCGTCCATCCATCCATCCATCCAGTTAGCCATCTGTATATCCATCCATTTAGCCATCCGTCCATCCAGTTAGCCATCCATCCATCATCCCGTTAGCCATCTGTATATCCATCCATTTAGCCATCTGTCCATCCATCCATCCATCCAGTTAGCCATCAGTCCATCCATCCATCCATCCAGTTAGCCATCAGTCCATCCATCCATCCATCCAGTTAGCCATCTGTCCATCCATCCATCCATCCATCCATCCATCCATCCATCCATCCATCCATCCATCCAGTTAGCCATCATCTGTATATCCATCATCCAGTTAGCCATCTGTATATCCATCATCCAGTTAGCCATCCATCCATCCGTCCATCCATCCATCCAGTTAGCCATCTGTACATCCGTCCATCCATTCATCCATAGCCACCTGTCTGTTCTTGTAGGCTGATGCAGGATTTTTTGTTTTGTAGGCAGCGAGTCCTGCCTGTACGGAGCTGGAGACAGTGATGCTGGACTGGCTGGGAAAGATGCTGAAGCTACCAGAAGATTTTCTTGCTGGTACAGAGGGCAAAGGGGGAGGGGTCATCCAGGTGAGATCATTAAGAAAAGATTTTGGCTGCTAGTACTGTAAGTTTATTTGAATGGCATCACTTATACATGGTTTTCAACCAGGGGTATGAAGGTTATTGGAGAAGATAATTTAAATAAACTGTATATAATTTTAAATTGATGATATTTATATATGTAAGCAATAAGGTACGAGAGGCTGCTGTATCGTGCATAAGTAACGGCTGAAGGGCGTTGTTAGGCACGACGTAGTCTCAGCCTCAGACGTCACGCCCACGGAACGTTGGCTAAACGTCTGATGCATATGGTACACTTAACTGGAAACACTTCAGGAATTCAGGAAAGTCGTCATCTGATTGGTTGAATTTTATCGGATTTCCGGGGGGCGCGAGTGTCGCGTTTATTTTCGGTCCGCCGGGAAACAAAGCGCAGACGTGTGATTGCGGAAGAAAAACTGTTGTGTTTACATGAGTGACAATGAGCATTTATCAAGATCAGCTAAACGTAGGATTCTCAAAAGTATGCGAGGTTCACGGCATAGACTCTTTAAGAGATGTCCAGGAGTTTTGTTTGAGGCACTTAGTGGAGACAAAAAGAGATATTTTAGCCTGTTTGCCGACGGGATTTGGGAAGAGTATTATTTTCCAAGCCTGGCCGACCCTTTGTCAGCATTTAGAAGGATTCCCAGCAGATCCAATTTTACTAGTTGTGTGTCCCCTCCTATCTATCTTGTTTTCTTCTCCTTCTTTGATTTTCTATGCTGACTGACTTGTTGCACGCCGGTCTGTTGTTGTGGGGACATTTCCACGCCCCGAAACGTGACGCTGAACGAAACGAACTGTAATTGGTTGTTTGACATGTCGGTCAAACGGCCTTATGGGCGGGCCTTGGCCAAAGAAAGCTGCTATGAATTCCAGACCTTCAGCCGTCAGTCTGAAGGTCTGGCTACGCGAGACTAGGCACGACGCGAAGCGGAGTAGTCTAAAAATAGTCCCTGACCGTTAACAACAACGTTCCAATGTGTAATATGCATGAAAGCTCAAATAAAAACAACAAACCGTTCTCAAACTTTGTCTCATTATTTTTATTTTTTACAACACAATATTTGTGAAATTTCCTCACACAAATAGGCATAGCTTATCTCTCAGCATGAGAAAACGTTTATTTTTTTTGTTTATTCCGTTATTTTCTCTCTTCACTAAACTAAATATTTACATAGCCTAAATAAAAACACAAGGGCACATATTTTGATAGATAACAGTTAGGTCTTTAATCTATTTTATTAATGTTATTAATTTAGTTGCTAAAATGCTGCCTAAGAGATACTTTTTTATTGTTGTTTATTTAAATTTATTTGAACATCTCCGTTTATTGTGCATGCATTAAATATTTGTCTCATTTCAATCGGCTCCACTGTGGTGATATTTAACGTGGTTCTCTTTAGTTGGGGCTCAGCACTGTTTTCTGTTGCAGCAAGAATGTCGCTCCAGTGCTTTCTTTGTTTTAAGTTTGGCCTCCAGTAGCTCTGTAGTGAACTTTCACACTTATGTCCACTCACAGACATAATTTCCCTCGATTCGAGACCAGCATCGGACAATCTCTGCACCAAGTGTTTGAATGAACATTGACTTTTAAGCATCTGTAGGTCTGAAAAGGTTGATTTATATAATCAAAAGGTGTTTTGAAACCAACAACACGCACTGAAATATCGAAAATTTGTTTTAAAAATATCTGAATTGGCAACAGGATCTTGCGTCAGGTGTCAAAAACAGGATGTTTCAAACCACTTAAATTCCACATGCTCAATCCATGTTTACGGGTAATTTCTTTTGAACAACAACAAATATCAAATACATTTCAATGACAGCAATTTGTTTGTCATTGATTTCTTCCCTAGGCCCTGACAATTGTTACGTCCAGTAGAAATTGCCTTTTAAGACGTCAGCTACACATGAGAGGAGAGGCGTGCGTTGAGAGCAGTCCGTGTTCATTTCATCACTATTGAAGCAGCAGTTGAGCAGCTGTGACCATTTAGAGAGAGACACAGGAAGCACAGCGTATGGAAAGCCCACTGATGACAGTCGGTTTGATGCTCTGTCATTAGGGCCGCTTTGGAGTGTGTGTGTCCTTCTCCTGGATGGTTTTGTCTCTGGGCTTTTCAGAGAGCTCACTATGGCAACAGGCATTATTTTCACTGATAGCACACACTAATGAGGAAGTTTGTGGGTTTTGTAAGCAATGCCTTTCAGCAAAGGTGGGCATAGTAGAGAGGGGATGAGAACAGGTGCAAGAAGTAAATTATGCAAGTAAAACTGAGCATGTTGCGTTTGACATTGCAAGTGTTGGAGTGCATTCATTCTCATCACAATATTCATTTGTAAGTCTTAACCCTGTAAAGCCTGACATATGAAATAAGTCAGAAGAATATATATATATATATATTTTTTTTTTTTAACTGAACAGTTGATCAAAACAAACAAACAATTTTTTTTTTTTGCTGAGTGTCATATTTGATACATTAGGCTTTTATGGCTCATATAGTGTGATAGAAGAGAATATGGAGCAAAAACACCTACTTTTTATTAGAGGCCCACACTGAGCAAAAAATATGCAATTTGGTGCAGTTGCTGATATTTATATGGTCAAAAAGATGAAATTATGTTAGATTGTAATGTAAATAATCAAAAATCAATGAGACCTTCATAATTGTCGAGCGCTGGCTTGACTTGATTATCCACAACAATGAGGCTTGACACAGATGAACGATGAAATAACATTTAATGAACTCTAGGAACCAAACAGAGATACATATCAGCCTGAAACGTTAACACAAGACAAAGAACAGACAAAGTCTGAAGGTTGAAATACACAAGAAGACAAGGGGCTAAATGAAGGACAGGTGTAAGTCATTAGTTGACATGCTAACAAAGGTAACTATGGAAACAAACACGATGACAATGGAAACCGGAACTAAATCACAGGAACTGAAACCAGAAACATAAAGACAAAAGAACATCAAAATAAAAGGCCTTGAACACAGAGACACAGGCAATCGTGACAGAACCCGCAACCCAGTTCTGCATAATTAAGGGCGTGGTCACTTGAGTGACAGGTGGATTGCCGCTGCTGTCACTACTAGCCGTTTGTCTGCTGTCTGTGTCTGTTAGCTGTCATGTCACCTCAGCTAATTCCAGCTGCTGAACTTGCCATCTCTGCTGTGTTTGTGCTTTTTTCATACAATTTAATACACACATTATACCTTCGCCCACCCCGTTAGATTCCATCGTTGTCAAGTATCGAGGGAACAACCAGCACTGTTTTTCAGTTGTTTTCCTCTGTGAACATGCACACGTGAATGTCTGACCATTTCGTTGCTTTTTGGAGTTTTCAGATTTAAAAACGTCTATTGATATAGAGGCTACACTTGTTCTGCGGTACTCTCACGGAACAGATATATATGCTTATTTAACTTTTAAGTGTTAAATAAAAAGTACCGTCAGATGAAATCCTGCAGGTCTCAGTGCTTTCTCCATCCATGCAATAGATGAACATCCTTGAATGAGCGTTGATTTCTAGTGCATTTACTTGAACTTCTTAGGTAATATCTTTGGTTTGACCGATTTGAGAGGCAGCCAAAATCAGAATTTAAAATGGACTGAATAAAGCTCTCTATGAACTTGATGTGCGATGCCGTGCTGACTGACATGTATGCACATGAATCACTGTCACACACATGCACACTTACACGCTCAGAGCAATATTGTAAGTTACTGCATGATAATACATTTTTAACTAGCAGAATAATAATGCATCACGATACACATAGTCTCAATTTAGCTATGTCTTTTACCTATTATAGTATTTCAAAGGGCAAAAACATGAACTTTAACTATTGGCTTTACTTCTTCAAGTCAGCTGTCACTTTAGCGCGAGGCCAGTAGCAGGGTTTTTCCTGCATAGAGAATTATGAGGCGGCCGCCTCCGTCAAATTTCGTGCCGCCTCCGGCTCTCGACAAAACTTGGACAGACGGTCATGGTCAGATACAGTTTCCACCGTGACGGTTCTGTTGCGGTTACCGCTTGTGTTCATTCTCAAACCGTATAGTGCTGTGCGGATAATCCGTGGGTCGGGCGGGCCAAGTAATAAAAACATTCCATTCCAATTAATCGAGGGTGAATGACAGATAAATCATTATAATGTGTTGAGTTTAATAAAGACACGGAACTCTCATCACGGTAAAATGCAATGAACGTGCGTCACTCTACTTTCGTTTTCAACAACGTAATTCTCTTCAGGGAAAACCAATCACATATCAGGACTCGACAATAACGCTTGTCCGGGACCATAGAACTGTGTCCGGGACACGTGTGGTTTTTTTTTTGTTCTTTTGAAGGTAAAAGTGAGAGAGAATTGTAGCTCACCCGGACAAATGCCCTGATTAAAACAATTTTTAATATAAAAATAAAAAATAAATATAGCTGCGAGCAGCGATTGCGGGCCCAAGCCGGTGGCACCGCCACCCTGGTGCCTTTAGTTACACTAAAGCCACCGGGGTGGCGGTGTCACCGGCTTGGGCCCTCCATCGCTGCTCGCAGCTATATATATATATATATATATATATATATATATATATATATATATATATATATATATGCCAGTTGGTGGCGCTATAACTTTGACTCACAATAGTTACATCCATCTGATCGGCCTCTTACCACGAACACACTGCTGAAGTTTCATCAAGATCAGTTAACGTATGCAGAAGTTATATTACTTCGTGTTTCTCTTTTCTCGCCATTGTTTCCTCGCCACGGCCAAACCGTTCGAGATATCAAAAATCCGTCCGGAATTTATCATCCTCAATGTCTTGTCTTCATGCTGACCGAGTTTGGAGGCGATTGGATGAATTCTCTAGGATGAGTACATTAAATTCCACAGCATGCGTTTTCCAAACAACCCATAATAGCCGACTTCCTGTTGGGCGGAGCTAATAACTTAGAGTGCGGAAGTTGTTCGGCCCGATGAGATCTATATGTGTACCGAGTTTCATATTAATTCATGCAAGCGTGTTTGATATATGGACCAAGTTTTCAGACCGTGTCCAAGGGGGCGCTGTTGAGCCCCCCTGCCACGCCCGGGTACCAGCTTCAGCCCGGCTCTGCAGCTTCAGCCCCCCAGCTTCAGCCCCCCCAACCCCCCCCCCCCCCCCCCCCCCCCACACACACACACACACACACACAGACACACAGAGAGAGAGAGAAAATTCTCCAGAAAATCCACATTCAAACCAAAATATCTGACTTCCTGTGGGTCTGAGGTAATGACTGTAAATTAGAAAGTTGTCCGGCTTGATGAGAACAATACACCTACCAAGTTTTGTGATTCAAGGAAAAACTAAGCCCCATTTTTGACTAAAGGTGGCGCTACTGAGCCATTCCACCACGCCCGTTTCTGAAACTTTGCACATGTCTACTGGATAATAAATGTGATGTGTCTGTCGAGTTTCATGCATTTTCAAGCATGTGAAGAGTCTCAAAAGCATCCGAAAAGAATATTAAAGTTTGATGCGTTGCCACGGCAACAGTATCTAAGATATCAATAATCCTTTCACAGCTCTACATCTGCCGTGTGTCTACATTATACACATAAAGTTTTAAGCAAATCGGGTAAAAATAAGAGAGTGATTTCAAAGCATTTTGAAAGTGACACACTTCCTGTTGCCAGTTGGTGGCGCTATAACTTTGACTCACAAATGTCACATCCATGTGATCGGCCTCTTACAACGAACACACTGCTGAAGTTTCAGCAAGATCAGATAATGTATGCAGAAGTTATAACACACTTCCTGTGTCCCATTATTCGCCATAAATTCGTTTCCTTGCCACGGCCAAACCGTTCGAGATATCAAAAATCTGTTCGCAAGAATTCATCCTCAATGTCTTGACTTCATTCACACCGAGTTTGGTGGTGATCGGATGAATTCCCTAGGAGGAGTATTTCACATTCCATTGTATGCGTTTTCCAAACAACGTATAATAAACGACTTCCTGTTGGGCTGGTGTAAAACTTAGAGCATGAAAATTGTTCGGTCAATTACGCAGTATCCGTATTTTCTGTCACCAGTTGACTAGCGTTGTATGATCACGCTCAACCATTCAAGCGCGACAAAACAAGAGATCGCGCTGTAAGTCCTGCCTATTACACACGCACGCACACACACACACACACACACACGGAAAAGACGCGCGTCAGTATCGAGTTCTCTTTTCGGCCTTGAACAAAACATAACACACACACAAATTATGCCAAAATGTCCATTTTGTCGAGTGTCCTCATATAAGAGCAAATGATTTAAATAATATCATAAATGAATGTAGAGATTTGTGAGAAAATGGGACGCGTGTCAGATGGAGTGTCATTAATGTTAATCAAAGAACAAAGGTAAGAGAGTAAATTACTCACTCAGACCCGGCGCCAGGAGGATTAGTATTAGGATTAGCCTAATAATCATGAATGCACTCTCTTGTGTGTATGAATGAATCTTTTAACACATCTTCGGCGAACGGCTTCTTCACGCAAAAGAAAAACTCTTCATAAAGCGCAGTGAAACTCATGTGGCATTTCCTGTTGGAACGAGGTTGTTCGTTAACTTCATTTTATACGTGCAATTCACACGAGCTCTAAACGAATGCGAGACTGCTGCGATTAGTCAAACATAATTAATGAAACAAAATCAGAGGGAATAGTTTGTATTTTTTTATTTTATTTTTTACCGGTTGGCCGGTCACACGGCTTTCATAGTTTTCAGTTAGGCTAGTGTGGAGACCAGGGCCGGGTTTCCCGATAACGATGCATCTTAGCTCTTAAGAGCGTTCTCTATGTGCAAGGTTACGCGTTCGTGCTACTTAGAAGTCGCTGTCCATTCGCGAAGTGCTGAAATATAACCTAAATAGAGGACACGGACAACGCGCTGAAAGACAGGACCAAGCAGGTAATATTTAATATGAAACAAAGTCTCAACTTTCAAATTTGGTCAGTCAAACAAAAATAAAATACGCCTACCGTTTTTTGCCTCTTTAATGTGTCGTGACAGATTGCCTCAGTTAAAGCCAAAGCCAAATCCACCGAAGTTAATCAATAATTCTGACTGCTTTGTCGCACAAAAATTGTGCAATTTGATTGGTCAGATCGCATGTCAATCAAACTCAATATGAATGATGAATTGACGCCATGTAAAAAAAATTTACATCACTCTAACACCCCCCACCCCCACGATGAAACCGGTAATACCGGTGTTGTCATAAGTCGATTAACCGGTGGGAGAATATTATCACCGTCACATCTCTAATATATATATATATATATATATATATATATGTATATATATATATACACACACACACACACACATTATATATATATATATGTAACAAAATATATATATATATATATATATATATATATATATATATATATATATATGGTGTGCGTCCACGGCGAGGAACGGGCAGAGAAGAGCGAACGTTTTTTAGTTCATTCCTACTTCCATAGGAATTCATTGAAATGCTCGCTCTGCACCATTATCCATGTCAGTGCGGTCAAAAGCATTTTGAAAGTGACACACTTCCTGCTGCCAGTTGGTGGCGCTATAACTTTGACTCACAATAGTTACATCCATCTGATCGGCCTCTTAGCATGAACACACTGCTGAAGTTTCATCAAGATCAGTTAATGTATGCAGAAGTTATATTACTTTGTGTTTCTCTTTTCTCGCCATAAATTAATTTCCTCGCCACGACCTAACCGTTCGAGATATCAAAAATCCGTCCGCAATTTATCATCCTCAATGTCTTGACTTCATGCTGACCGAGTTTGGAGGCGATTAGATGAATTCTCTAGGAGGAATACATCAAATTCCACAGGATGCGTTTTTCAAACAACCCATAATAGCCGACTTCCTTTTGGGCGGAGCTAATAACTTGGAGTGCGGAAGTTGTTCGGCCCGATGAGATCTATATGTGTACCGAGTTTCATATTAATTCATGCAAGCGTGTTTGATATATGAACCAAGTTTTCAGACCGTGTTCAAGGGGGCGCTGTTGAGCCCCCCTGCCACGCCCGGGTACCAGCTTCAGCCCGGCTCTGATGACCGTGGGTTCTGACCTGTGTGCAAAGTTTCAAGAGTTTTTGAGCATGTTAAGGGCCCCAAAAGCCCCTGAAACCTTGAAAAACAAAGATTAAATAGAATAGACAAATCCCCCCCCCCCCACACACACAGACAGAGAGAGAAAATTCTCCAGAAAATCCACATTCAAACCAAAATATCTGACTTCCTGTTGGTCTGAGGTAATGACTATAAATTAGAAAGTTGTCCGGCTTGATGAGAATAATACACCTACCAAGTTTTGTGATTCTAGGAAAAACGAAGCCCCCATTTTTGACTAAAGGTGGCGCTACTGAGCCATTCCACCACGCCCGTTTCTGAAACTTTGCACATGTCTACTGGATAATAAATGTGATGTGTCTGTCGAGTTTCATGCATTTTCAAGTATGTGAAGAGTCTCAAAAGCATCCGAAAAGAATATTAAAGTTTGATGCGTTGCCACGGCAACAGTATCTAAGATATCAATAATCCTTTCTCAGGTCTACATCTGCCGTGTGTCTACATTATACACATAAAGTTTTAAGCAAATCGGGTAAAAATAAGAGGGTGATTTCAAAGCATTTTGAAAGTGACACTTCCTGTTGCCAGTTGGTGGCACTATAACTTTGACTCACAAATGTCACATCCATGTGATCGGCCTCTTACAACGAACACACTGCTGAAGTTTCAGCAAGATCAGTTAATGTATGCAGAAGTTATAACACACTTCCTGTGTCCCATTATTCGCCATAAATTTGTTTCCTCGCCACGGCCAAACCGTACAAGATATCAAAAATCTGTTCGCAAGAATTCATCCTCAATGTCTTGACTTCATTCACACCGAGTTTGGTGGCGATCGGATGAATTCCCTAGGAGGAGTATTTCACATTCCATTGTATGCGTTTTCCAAACAACATATAATAACCGACTTCCTGTTGGGCTTTTGTAAAACTTAGAGCACGAAAGTTGTTCGGCCCGATGAGATCTATATGTGTACTGAGTTTCATATTATTACATGCAAGCGTGTTTGATATATGGACCAAGATTTCGGACCCCATTCCAGGGGGCGCTGTCAAACCCCCCTGCCACGCTCGGGTACCAGCTTCAGTCCGGCCCTGATGGCCGCGGGTTCTGACCTGTGTGCAAAGTTTCAAGAGTTTTTGAGCATGTTAAGGGCCCCAAAAGTGGCAAAAAGGCACAAAAAAAAATAATGAAGAAAAAAAAAAAGAAAAAAAAAAATCCTTACGAAAACAATAGGGCCTTCGCCCTTTCAGGGCTTGGGCCCTAATAATCCTTACGAAAACAATAGGGCCTTCGCCCTTTCAGGGCTTGGGCCCTAACTAGGGAATCACCGAAAACGTGAGGATGATTCTGTTTTATTTCATTTAATGTAAGTGGCGATTGATCCCCTATAGTTGATAATAATATAGGCCTAGCTAATGTAGCCTAATGACGGTAACAATGTTGCGCTGTTGAGGCTCGTCCTGTTATTTATAACATATTATAGTTAAGAAACAATATATAGCCTAGGCTACACACGACCAGAGAGCTGTTTTCCTGAATGCCATCAAGATTGAATCCGAGACTGATTTCATAACAGTTCAATAAACAAATAGTTAAAATGAAGTCACTTACATTTTAGACGCAATGACTGTTTTTGTTCTGTTTCAGCAGCGAAAATAGTTCCAAACAAAGATCACAGCAGAACCATAGCGCATCTCACAGCAACACTCAGCCATGTTTCATTAATGAATGATTCAGCGTTTTGAACGAAACGGTTGAGTCAAAGATTCAATAACCTATTCATAAACTGCCTCATCTATCTATAAATTACAGAAACGTCTGTCTGTCTGTCTGTGTGTCTGTCTGTCTGTGTGTGTGTCTGTTAACCACTTATCTCTCGAACCGTTAGTCCGATGGATTTCAAACTTGACAGGTGTCTCGCTACGGTCACGAGTAAGTGCAGTGCCAAGTTTGACGTTGTTTGGATGAGATATGCTAAAGATATCGTTAAATATATCATTTTTAAAAGGTTGTGGTTTAAAAATAAACATTCTGACATTAGAGGGTTGTATCATTCAAAGAAGCCCCAAGAAGGTTGTGGTTTAAAAATAAACATTCTGACATAAACACTCTGTCAGTTGAAATGAGCCATCGCTAAGAAATATCTCCTGAACTTTTTTGACGGCGATCAGCTCACAAAAACTGATTTTGCACGGGCACCATGCACTGCTCCCTGAATCGACGTGCTTATTCATTTTTGGATGTTAACTGAATCTGTAAGTCAGCTATGCTGTTTACTTCTGAATATTATATTTCATTCTGGTGCGCTTAAAGTTATCGCTACTGTGTAATAGTAGCCTATGCTATTCACCAACTAAACATATCCTATTCAATGCGTTCACAGTCTCTTTCACGGCCATCATTTGTAGTAGCCTATTCACAAACTGTTTGCTCAAGCATAGCATTTTCTCGGAGTTCACTGTGTGCTTTCTACCATGCACAAATAAAAATGTCACTGAACTTTTGCTGTGTAATTGTAACAATGAGCACTCAAACCAAACCAACAATTACTAAAAACACACTCAAAAACTGATTTTGCACGGGCATTTTGCACTAGCACTTAGAAGGTTGTGGTATACATAAACACTCAGTCAGCTACACTGTTTACTTCTGAATATTATAGTTTATTCACAGCCATCATTTGTAGTAACCTAGCCTGCTCCCTGAATTCAATGCGTTCACAGTCTCTTTCACGGGCACCAAACCAACAATTACTAAAAACACACACAAAAACTGATTTTGCACGGGCATTTTGCACTAGTTCTGAATAAATCAGCCTTTTGAACGAATCGTTTGAATGAATGACTCAATGACTCACTCATTAAGACGGTCGCCTGCCGCCTCCTACTGGTGGTTTAGTTTCAAAGTATCATTCTGTTTTCAACATTCCTTATTTGTATATTCAAAAATATTTAAAATAATCTAATTTAATCTATCTATAAATTACAGACACGTCTGTCTGTCTGTCTGTGTGTGTGTCTGTGTGTGTGTCTGTTAACCACATATCTCTCGAACCGTTAGTCCGATGGATTTCAAACTTGACAGGTGTCTCGCTACGGGCACGAGTAAGTGCAGTGCCAAGTTTGACGTTGTTTGGATGAGAAATGCTAAAGATATCGTTAAATATATCATTTTTTAAAGGTTGTGGTTTAAAAATAAACATTCTGAAATTAGAGGGTTGTATCATTCAAAGAAGCCCCAAGAAGGTTGTGGTTTAAAAATAAACATTCTGACATAAACACTCAGTCAGCTACACTGTTTACTTCTGAATATTATAGTTTGGTTCCAGAACGTGATAAATCCATTTTGATTAATTTGAGTAAAAATGTGTTTTCTTTACCAAGAAAGTGGCAAGATGAAAACGACTATTTTCTGTTTCAAACTTTCACATAGCATCTTTAGGTTATAATATCATAAATTCAAATCCAGATTTTGATTTTCAAATATCTATTATAAAAACGGATTATTTTCCCCAAAAAATGCATTTTTTCATGACACTTTTTTTTTCAAAATGCAATTAATCCATTGAATCAATATAAAAGTTATTTTTTATCATATTGAAACTGTTGAAATCAGCCATCGCTAAGAAATATCTCCTGAACTTTTTTGACGGCGATCAGCTCACAAAAACTGATTTTGCACGGGCACTTTCCACTGCTCCCTGAATCGACGCGCTTATTCATTTGTGGATGTTAACTGAATCTGTAAGTCAGCTATGCTGTTTACTTCTGAATATTATATCCCTTTCTACCATGCACAAATAAAAATGTCACTGAACTTTTGCTGTGTAATTGTAACAATGAGCACTCAAATACACCAAACCAACAATTACTAAAAACACACACAAAAACTGATTTTGCACGGGCATTTTGCACTAGCACAGTTATAATTTTTCAATGTAAATGATTTAATTTGATTGGTAACAGCCTAGTGTCTTATTATTTTAATTGTATATTGATCAAATTTAAGAATTTGAAATGAAAGATGGAGCAAACATTTAATAAAATTAGGGGGGAAAATGCCCTTTATAAAGGTACAAAAAATTATTCTGAGTGTTTTCAAACAGTGATGTAATGAAACATTGACAATTTAAGTTTGAAGGGAGTAAAGCCTCTGTTTCGGCTATTAAGGAAATGTAATTTTGCCAAAAGAACTTTTATTTTAAATAAATGTTAATTTTTAATCAGCCTACTTCAGTGTGATATGTTACCATATTATCATGCTTAACACTGAGAATTTGAATAACTGTAATGTGATGTGATGATCAGATGCAGATATCTAAATCAAAGAATATGGGCGGTTTGCGGGTGGATTATTTATTTGTAACAGCGGATTTGGGTGACTCAAAGTGCACCAGATTAATGAATTTATCTTTAAAATGTACAAAATTTTCTTACGGGGGGGCATGCCCCCGGACCCCCCTAGAGGTACCAGGCTCGACCCACAAAAATAATATGGTAAACACATTAGGCTATATGATGATCTACGCAAAATACAAATTTAATTACCTTATTATTAAAATAAATTATTAGGATTTTACCACCTCCACCTCATTTTGAGCCAGGTAAAAACCTGCAGTAGCATATAGCATCAGCTCCTAAGCCTGAGCTAACTCGATCACGTCGAGCTAGGGTTTCAGCTAGGGCTGTAGTCAAGACCACCTTTGTCGAGTCCAAGACCAGGACTAGTCGAGTCCAAGTCAAGACCGAGTCCAAAGAGGTTCGAGTCCGAGTCAAGACCGAGTCCAAAAAGGTTTGAGTCCGAGTCAAGACCGAGTCCAGGACAGGAAAAAAAAAGTCTGCTAAAAAATATAGGCTAGCCTATAGAAATTAAATCATTATGTAATAATGAAATAATGAATAATTTTAATTTTATTTAAAATAATTGACTAATTCAAAGAACAACAAAAAAATAATAATTATATAGCCTAGGCCTAACACATTCGTTTCGACTGTCTGATCAGCCTTACATTCTGTTCCTGTCAATCATACACGCGATGTCAACCAATTAAACTGCATGAGGGAAGACCGAGACAACTCACAGACACACACACACAAGAGATGCGGATAAACCGCGGATCGGGCGGCTGACGTGACGAAAAATAATATTTTAATTAAATTCGGGCGGGTGTTACGGACAATTAAAAATGTGAATATTCACGTTGCACTAGCGGTGGACTTTCAGCGAGTTTATTTAAACATTTATTTTTTAAAGAGCCTTTTGTGAGTCAAAAGAGCCGGCTCTTTCAGTGAGCTGAGTGAAACGAGCCGGCTCACGAAAAAGAGCCGAAATACTTATTAGGTGGCCAGCGTTTCACTTTCCCTCCAATACTATATTGTTTTAATATCGCGGCGACGTATGTGTGATTACTGGGAACATAATAAAGAAACCTGGACTCGGTCGAGACCAAAAGCCATATTTGGCAAGACCAGTGGCCGAGACCGAGACAAGTCCGAGTCCGAATACCAGCGAGTCCGAGACAAGTCCGAGACCATAGAAAAGCGGTCTCGAGTCCGGACCATAGACTGTAAAAAATATGGACAAAGCGTCTGTGACGTCACCCATAGACTTTCTGAAGAACGGGTTTGAAGCCGTTTATGGGGGGTATGGGCGGCGCCATCTTGGAAAATCCTAACCCCGCCCACCTTCTGACGCAGCGCGCGTCAATCAGCTTGCTCTGCTACTCCGGTTATCTCTGTGTATATTTTAGGCAACGAAATATGTTATAAAACACCATACTAACTCTTTTCGTTTTCATTTAAAGAAATCTTAAACATTATAGCCACACAAATGTGGTTCAGGCAACGCATATTGATTATATTCAACTGCACATAACGTTTGCCTATTTATGAAAAAATAAAATATAAAACACAAACCTGCCTCTTTTCATTTTAAATATAATATAAAAATATTAAACATTTTATGGTCCAGGCAATATGTGCATTTGTACTAAACAACAGATTTTGCAGTAAACAACATTACAGATCATCTTCGTTGTATTAAAATTTATTATAAAAGTATAAGTAAAAGGTATAAGAAGCTATACAAATAAAGCAAACAATTCAGTCAAACATACAAAGTCAGCGCTCTAGTCTAACCATACAACGGTAAAGTTAAATAGCTTATAAAGTTATGAAACTTCCCCTCAGCCAAAACGATTGCCCAGGGAAAAAAATGATAGATTCACGAGACCAAAAATCGCCCATTAGATATACACAAGATGAATTATATCTCATGTTTAACCACTACAGAGATGCCAGAGTCCGCGGCATTGGCGGCAAACCTCAGAACGTCTAGCCGAGGAAAGGTTGCTCCAGGCGGGGTACATGAGCGCCGAGCGCCCGGTCATCGCTGGATCAACTGGATAAAATTTTCATAAATCTTTAAATAAACCACAGATTTGAGCTTTAAACAACTACATTCTCGCCTGAAAAACTCTTAAAACTACATTTCATGATACAGAAACAGTAGTATTATATGTCAACTGTACTAAAAAATGGCGCTTCTTATGTTGTCATTCTCCGTGGCGCTGCCTTGTCAGCTGTCAATCAAGCTGTCAATCAAAGTTAACCACGCCCTTATTGTCATACATTTTATATCTAAATACGATCTAAACTAACGAGTTAGAAAAAAATTCACCCCCCTCACAGTTGTCAGGCACTCGGAAGCTATCGAAAAATACAATAAAAGTCCATGGGACCAACCTGTAAAAACATGAATTTATGCTGTGAAAACGGACATTTTAACATGGGGGCTATGGACATTTGCTCCCTTTTGGGACCTGCCCCTAGCGGATTTTCGATGTATTGCAGTTTTTCGCACTTCCGGGTAGGCTTCATTTTTCAGATCAGAATGTTGCCGCTTGGTCCGGACTCGAGTACTACAGCCCTAGTTTCAGCAACCATCGTGGTTTCAGCAACCAGGCACCTCAGCTCCACCCACATCCCGTCTCTTTGCCCATTTTCAGTTACCCGGGAGTGACGCGCTGCAAAGATGCCAACGGCCGGCTCCGCCCACTTTAGGCTTCAAAAACGCTCTTCAGAAACCTACGGGTGACGTCACAGACACTACGTCCATATTTTTTTACAGTCTATGGTTTTTACGCTATCACTGTTTTGCCTAGTCTGCTTAATCAATTCCTTATGAACTAACCATTCGCAAGGTCTAAATCATGTGTCATGTCAGTAGTCCTGAATTAATGCTAGAGTGAATCACTAGCATTAGCAGCTAGAGAATGTGCATTTTACATTCAGGCAATGTAAGGATACAGAGAAAAGCTTTTCTGAACTCTTGATGTATGTGACATCGTGCCGTAAAGCAAGTCATGATTCACGAGATTTGGCGGGGTGCCACCTCTCAAACTTGCATTGCTGGTTTTGCCAGCGGCGTCCCCCCCAACAGGATGATTCTCCCTACTACGAGTTTGTTTACCATCTAAATGATTTCGAAGCTGTTATTTTAAGGTACAAATCTTGCATAGTGTGCCTTTAAAATGAAAGGCTTTTATTTGTATAACATATATAACAGAGCCACAGCATTTCCTATTATTTTTACAGCAGCAACAACAGCAACAATCAAATTGCAATGTTAACGAATATCAACAGCAGTAGCAGACATTGCGGTCAAGTAGACACTGTATGTGTTTGCTAATTTGAGTCATGTGTCGGCTAATGAGTCAATCATGAAATGTAAACATTACCATTTTTAAAATACAAACAATGCATTCACCTTATTTACATACGAAGTATGCGAGCAGCTGCATTTTCGGCAGAATTATATTTGGGCATATACTTTTTCATAATGTTGTAAAGTTTTTCTTTGATCGAAGCAGAGACCAGTGAGACAGTTGGGATCGCGTTCAACAGAAGTTATTCTTTATTGAGAACTCTGCTGTACGCGGCTGTAGAAACTTCCAACATGATCTAATCTAACATAACTTTACATGGTATCTTATAGGCATTTTAGGAGGAGGGACTTTTGGGGGTGGAGACAAATTCAAACAAAGCATGTAAATGAGTATACAGGTTAAGGTAACACCCTAGACTGAGGGTCTAGTCAATCCTAATTCAATCAGCATAAGGCTCCAAGGGCCATTTGGGTCCGAAAGCCATTTGCAGAACAAAAGGTGAGATTCTCAGTGAATCATTCGTGTGCTAATCCAATCAGCCAAACGATTCAACGTCTGGACTGTGGTTCTTGCTCCAAGAGCCATTAAAGACAATAGGTTAGCGTCTCCGTGATCTGACTCATTTAACTTACAAAGGAAAAACAGGTCGGGCAGGAATATCTTGCTGTAAACTCAATCTAAATTAAAACCTCAAATGCTAAAATCAGTATTCTTCACCGTGATGTTATGTAAGGAAGCATATCTGAAAACATATTCTTAAATTTGAATCCTTCAATAACTACAGGACGGACAGTGATGTATGCTAATGTCGGATACCTTTCGTTTAGACTAACTGCTCACACGTAGAATGATAATTGTCATTTCAACTTTCCTAGAGCGTGCAAGGCAGTTTTCATGTATTTCTCAAACGAAAGCAGAGCACCACAGCGATGCTGTATCATTTTGGCAAACGCTCCACTGGGTATGTGTGTGTGTGCGCGCTGGATAATGTCAGGACTGAGTGTAAATAGGAGAAGTGCAAGAGTGTAAATAGGAGACTCATTGCAGTTTCTCGCAAGAACGTAACGTGTACGTCTCAATGACCAAACTGGCATGTTGCGAGGACGTAACATCAAAGGACCATATTAGTCGGTGTGACGTGCCAAATAATGTTCCAGCAACATAACTTTGTGATTCCTGTATTCGTTGTGGCGACGTTATAACTGTACGTTGCTGGAGCGTGGCAGGTACGTCCTAACGACCAAAATACCACATCCACTTCTCACCTTTAGTCCTGGGAATGAAGATGTGCTTGATCCATAACCTTGAAATCCGCATAGAACTGATAAACTCAAACATTTCATTCTCTGCTGTAAATCTTCTAAATTCTACTATTTCTATACTTATCATAACTCTTATTGACACTCTTCTCTATAATTTGGCGCAAAAAAAAAAGATTCAGCAGTTATTAATTTTATTTGCAGAAAATGCCATGTTTATTAAAAGTAAAGAAGCTACAGAAGAAGGTGAAAAGCAGAAAAGAGAAAGAAGAATATACAGAAAATTATTTCTTAGGATAACAGAATTTATGTTTTAGGTTTACATATAATATTGCTCATATATACTATAGCGTCACTTACATTTGAATGTCAAAGCCTTCTTAAGATAAATTAAATGAATAACATTTTTAAATTTGAGATAATAAAAAGAAGGAAAAAACAGATGTATGGTGATATAGGTAAAAAATATTATTGTGGGGAAAAATGGATATTAAGTTATTTAATGAGCTTCCTCACTTCACCTGTGTTTCCTCTCTAGCAGCAGCTTTCTTCAGAAATGTTGAAATCGTGGAGCTTTCCCTCTGTTGTTAAGGGGTTATTTTGTCGCAGCTAAAATAACAGAACATTCATCAATATATATACCGTGAAAGATCAAAACACATTTGAACTAACGTTAGTTTCAGACATTTTTTGCGCTCCGTGTGACGTCATCGATTAACAGCACATACATTTATGTTAAATATCAGTTTGTTAAATAAATTAGCCAACTTCCAATCACCCATTCAACTGACAGCAAAACCTTTACAAATTTAACAAAAAATCTATACATAAAGACGTGATTAAATAAAAGCCCAAACTTTTATAAACAAGAGTTTAGGTTAGCCTAACAGTTAACGTTGCCTCTTCTGAAAGGGGTGAGATGCTAACGGACTTTTTCGAAGACTAAACTTTTTCTATTAAGTAAATATTCAACAGATGTGTGTCAATAACACGTAAGAAAAGTGTCAGGAACATTTGCGTGTATTATTTGTGTGATTTTAGAGACTAAACTCACCTGAAAGCAGTGAAAACAACAGGGAGAAGAGGGAGTTTGCTGCTTGTCAGTTGTGTTTGCTACGCCGTTTCCATGGCAACTCTGCGCGCTCCAGGGTTTGAAAGCTACTCAGAATTTTTTTTTATAAATGTTTTTTTTTTTTTTACATAAAAATAAACATCTAGAATTAACACATTAGGCTAAATGAATAAAAATCGTATGAATATGTATATATATATATATATATATATATATATATATATATATATATATATATATATATATATATATATATATATAAACGTTGTATAGGCCTATATAATGTTTATATTTATAACAACAAGGTTGTGAGGACGTCGTGGTAAAGTTCCATTTTTTTATAATCTTGGCTAACGTTCCAGAAATGTCGTGGGCACGTCCTCAAAAGATGTTTATCACAAGGACGTGCCCACGACGTTTCTGGAGCGTTAGCCAAGATTATAAAAAATTTAACTTTACTACAATGTCACGCTGACCAAATTAACTGACGACGTCGTCACAACGTAGCCTACTGTGTTAGCTGGGATATGTTGATACGAAGTTCAGGAGTGACGTGGGATTGACTCTCAAATTGTGTTGTTGACATAACCATTGCATGAGACAGATGAAATGCCAAGTAGTAACGCTTTAGTAATGTAACTCAGACAATAGATATAGGCCTAATAGAATATCAGCTCAAATATTTGAGTTCTTTCCCTAATTTCGTAAAATAATGACTCGTAAATCTAATGTTCGTGGTACATTTATATTCTCTTGGTGGACACTGCTATACAGCATCTGCATTAAGCACCATCACTAAATTTTGGGAACACTGGGTTCCAGTACCAGGAAAGGCATTCACATTTAAATATTAATATTGCTTAATCTATGTAACAACAAACAATCTTGTATTTGACGCAGGAGTAAAATACTAGCATAAAGCAGCAGAGATATGTGTTAAGATACAGCAGCAGCAAGCCTTTTACGCAAGGTTACTGCGACTATGCATTGTGGTCATGAGAAAATGTTCATGAGAAAACATATAGCCATTTAACTGGGGCTATTACTTTATTAATTTATTATCAAACAATGCTAAATCATCATACTATTTGCTCAGGTGGTTGTGAGGTTGTTGTTTTTTTTCTCATAACTATAAGCCTGCAACGTGTTACCATTTGTTAAAGCCACACATAATGCGCATTCTATTTGGATATGTTGTAGCTTCGGCTCAAGCACACATCATAGGCCACTAGAGTTAAGCCATTCGGCGTGGTAGCCCAGGCGCACATAGTCACAGGCCAATAGAGTTAAGCCATTCGGCAAAGCAGTCCCAGGCACACATAGTCTAATAGGCCACCAGAGCCAAGCCTTACGGCCCAGACTACTTAGTTTAGTGGCACGCATACACCGGTATGTAGGCACATACGTAGAACACCACATTGGTAAGTCATTAGGGACACCCCTTGAAGAAGAAAAAAAAAATGGGGTACACTAGTTCACATAGGGCTACAGTGCGAGATGCTTCACGCACCTCATATGCAACTCAAGGCAGCATGCATGTCTAACGGCTAGATCTGCTTAGGGGAATACTGCAAAGGCCGCCTGTGTCTAGTCCGCCTAGACCAAGCATACGCCCCATTTCTCATACTCAAAACTAAAGGGCCAGGCACACATAGATAGCATAAACACGTTGCTATGGATCTTCGGAGAAGGATCAGTACATATGTTTTGCCGGTTGATCTGCTGGGGGTGGGGTATTTTCTGACATACAGTAAACTTGGCTTGTATTGAATTGTCAAATATCATGTCACCTGCTCTGTTGGGGGGTAATTCATGTACGCAATATTGTACAGTAGCAGCAATATTGTCTTACTTACTCACAGCAGCGTGTCGTTTATATGTATTGGCAGTAGTAAGTCCCGTACTTGCTCTGCCGCAGCAGCAGCAATAATAGCAGCAGCAGCGTAGCAGATCTATTCCGCCAAGACCAAACATACAACATCGTCATACCCATTACCATGCCAATCACTCTGAGAGTTGTCTAGACAGAACTACAGTCACTGACATTTTCACTCCAAATTTGAAATTGGTTTCATACTTGTGTTGCCAAACAAATGTGGCAATCGTTTTCAAGTAAACTGAATCTTTAGTGATCAGGATGTGGGTGTGAGCTGTCAGGCTAACAAAGGGAAATCAAAGACAGCTCATGACTCACAATGAGCTGAGGTGATCTGTATTGAGGGGTTTCGAGTGGAAGTCTTCTCATTCACTCATTGAGAACATACAAAACAGAGCTTGAGAGCTGATGAAAATTCATCACCGCTGCATCACCAAGGGCATATTGATTGAGGTTGTTTTGCTCAATGAAATATTCAAGATGAGAGAAATTATGTCTCAAAGAATATTGGACATGCCTATCAATTATGAAAACGGCTCAATATAGATAGCAACATTTGCTGTACTTGTGTAGACATGTTCAAATGAATAAATAAATATGCTGTTTGTTCATACAGGGCACTGCCAGTGAAGCCACTCTCATGGCTCTTCTTGCTGCTCGTTCCAAAATCGTCAAACTGATCCAGGCTGACCATCCTGACCAATCTGAGGCAGATATTACATCCAAACTAGTCGCCTACTCATCTGATCAGGTGAGACACTGCAGTATTTAAACTAATGGTCTGCAAGATAATACACATCATTCAACAGGCACTATGACCATGGCGTCGTGTTCTTCTGTAAGTAAGGGCGAGAATCTGTTAGTAGGGGTGAGTAGGGATGATTAGCAAGAATTCTCATTGAATGGAAATGTCAAACAATGCAAAAGGGTATCAGGATAACAGTGAAGTGCCATTTGTTTATGAATGTGCTTACAGTATATATGTGTCTGTAAAGGTCTAATTGGAAACTATGAATATTTGGCCATGACAGTAATGGTCATGTTTTTAAAACAATCATTAATTCAGAAATAACATTGCAGTGTTTTGTTGATATTTCAGGCGCACTCATCGGTGGAGAGGGCAGGGTTGATAGGTGGGGTGAGGATGAAGAAAATTCTCTCTGACAATAAGTTTTCTGTGCATGGAGATGCACTGCAGAGAGTCATAGAGGAGGACAGAGCCACAGGACTCATTCCATTTTTTGTATGTATCTTATCACCACATGCTTCATTTAAACAACACATCACTAGTGAAAAACAATAAATAAAGCAAAATAGTATTATTACTTGTATAACATAATTATTATAACCTATCCCTAAAATAATAGTAATAATAGGTGAATAATGCTGATGTTGAAGCACCTAACCCTGGTTGTAAGCCTTAACTTGAGATCAATTGTATCCTTTACCCTCAAATATGATTGGTTGATTGGAATGTTGTTCCAGGATCAACAAAGACATGGATCAAGGAACATGTTGTACTTGGTGAAATCATGCTCATCATATACAGTCAAACCAAAAAAAATTCAGACACCAGATATAATTTTTGGTATTTTTTTTTAATAGTGGGTGCAGGACACTATAGTTAATCTATGCAAAATAAAGTAAACTGTGACATTATACCCAACAATTCTTCATACATTGAAGTAAAACTGTAAAAATTATTTAGACACTTTGACGTTTTTATAACTTCCATCCACTATACTGTATAAAATTAACAGTACAAAATTATAGAATCAGTCAAACATCGTGGTAGAAAGATAGCAGCCACTCAGACTGTTAGAGAGCATGAAATGAGAACAAATTGGACATTTGTCTCTGCTCTTTCTCTGAACCTGTCCCCCACCGTCTGCATGATGGCTAATGCTGTTTGGAGAGCCTGTTTTCTGAATCACATTAGTCAAATTAGCCCCAGGCTCAGCCAGCAGATCTGTGTTAGAAGACTGACAAAATAAGCAGGAACAAATCTTTTGTGATCAAGCAGGGATCAAATGAATTTTTCATTGAACATTGTAGGTTGTTGACTTCAATACATAATAATCAATACATAATAATCCATCCATTTGATTTTCTGGATGTTTCTCTTAGTTTTGTGCGACATTGGGAACAACTCCATCCTGTGCTTTCGACTGCATCACTGAGCTTGGCCCTATTTGTAAGACCAAATACCATTGTTATTTTCTGTTGTAGCTTATTTGTGGTTGCAATAAAATCAATATTTTGATAGAAACATTGTCAATATTTCTATGTCAGGTAATGCAGAGAAAATCTGGATGCACATTGATGCCGCATATGCTGGGAGTGCATTTATCTGTCCGGAGTTCAGACCCCTCCTGAATGGCGTAGAGGTGAGATAACATTCAAATCACACATTGTGTTCTTAAGCACACTTCACACAGGCTGCTCTTAAAGCCTTGAAAGGTGAGAGTGATAACAGAAGAGCAATCTGTGCTGGGCTCAACTATTGATCCTGTTACTTTGGGAACGGCGTGTGGAAGGAAGGAGTCGTGTGTGTGCGACTGAGAATATTTAAATGTCACAAATGATGCGAGCTAGCATGAGCGATGTCTTGTGGAATGGGTGGGAAATTAGAGATCCCTGATCGTCCTTTGAGTTGACGTGGCACCCAGCTGGGTGTCGCAATGATAAGGGTAAAGTAATTTCCTGAGGCAAAGAAAGACCTTTAGATAAGTTCCTTTTTCCCCCGCTAAAGAAATATCACTGTTTATTAGCATCACAAGTTCAAACAATAGTGAAGACAGTGCTCCCCTGCTCAGACGATGGTTTTTATTATTGACCGGAATGACAGCAGGCTGCTGTTTCCTGTTTGCAAGTCGGTTGCCAGGGAGTGAAAGACAGGCAGGACTCAGCATGGCAACAATCAGACCGTTATGACAGTGTCTGCATTCTTTATTGCAACAGATAGAAAGGATATTGGAAAGGGGAGAGTGAAAAGAAATATTAGACTTTGAGATAGTGGCTCTGTTCGAATGCTCATTGGGTAGATGCTGCAGTTGATTGTGAGTTTGACGCATTGCATCAGAGTCAATAGTTCATATCAGACCAGGTCAACAGGACAGATGACTCATCTTTAATTTTATTTTCATATTTCAAAATTACAGTCTTTATTTTAACACAGATTCCTGAGTATTGGGATAAAATAGGCTCCAAAACTGAGCATCAAGGAATTATTTTGGATTAAATTATTCAAAGGTATTCACCTATGTTTGGGTGCCCACAGATGTGGGAATTCTTTTGGCACGACCCTCACAGTGCATTATGGGTGATCTCTAGCCGTACATCAGTTGAACGCTCGTTATTGTGGTGCATTGTGGGATTGAACGAGTGCGCTCGATAACGTCCACTATATTTTCGGACACCAATACAAATGGATGTTCCGTCAAATAGGGCTTTATCGGCCATAGCCCTTGTGTTTCCCTTTTTCCTTGTCAGTTGATGTTTGCAGTAGTTGTAGATGGTGCATGTCCCTGCTTTTTGGTTCTCTGTGTTTCTTGTGTTGCCTGGTTTCTCGATTATGTTTGCTTGTTTAATAAATTCCCCCTTGTCTCAAGAAGAATAAGTGTTAAAAAAAATCTAATTTAGTTTCTCTTTTAGTTTGCAGACTCTTTCAATTTCAATCCTCATAAATGGCTCCTGGTCAACTTTGATTGCTCAACATTGTGGTAAGAGTCAAAAAGCTTATTTAATTAATCTTCTGACCCAATCTACTGTATCCCAACACACTATGTGTCAGCTTTGTCAGTCAACAGAGGAAACAGTTCCAGCTGCCCTTTATATCAGCACCAGGCAAACAGACACAAAGTAAAGACACAAATTTACCTTGATATACACTACCATTCAAAGGATTGGGGGCAGTAAGATTTTGTTTATTTATTTGAATGAAATTAATACTTTTATTCAGCAAGGATGCATTCATGTGATCAAAAGTGACAGTAAAGACATTTATAGTGGTAGAAGAGATTAATATTTTAAATAAAAGCTGTTCTTTTCAACATTTTCAAAATTTGAAATGGTTCAATTCAAAAATTCAGAAATGGTAGTACATACAGTGGCCCCAAAGAAATTCTTCACCTTGGAAACAAATCTTGAATCCCTGCCTCTTTGTCAAACAGTTTGTCCTTCTCACTTGTCTGTAAAAGTGCTGAATAGCAATAAAGGGAACCTTAAACCTTGAACCTTAAAACAAATGTTGCAAGACCTTTTCTAAAAGCTAACTGGACTTTTCTTAGCCAATGACCATTAGTGTAGTATGTACTGTACTGCAAATACATAGAAAGAAAGATTCTCACATTCATGTAGATATACAACATATATAAAGAAGTTACTTTGTTGAGAAAAATATGATTGTATTTCAATGCATGATCCCCTCTTATACCAGTAGGCTCTTTAACAGAACTTGATCGGCACGGTCATGATTCAACTATGAGGTTATATCATCTCTTTATACCTCACTTCCTCTTTGTTTGTTCAGTGAAAGATTGAGTCATTCTGGGCTCCCTGGAGCTTCATTTGGTCTGTGAGCCAAACTGTTATAGATACTTTTAAGCCACACTAGAACAAAATTGCATGGCAAAACACTTATTCTTAATATTGAAAAAACAACAACACTTAAAACAGACTCCCACATACTAGACACACTGTGAATAATATAGCTTGTTTTTCAGTGCCTGTATCTATTGTATGTATCTTCTAACTTTGTTTTAAAAAAATGCAGATAAAGCATTTGCATACATCCAGTAAGCTTACTCTTTGTCACATCAGGATCCATAATATAATACCAAATAAGATATTAATTAGCCATTATTGAACATTACATAATAATGATACTGTACACTGTACACTGTACAGTGATGTACAGTAACTGACTGTTGTCTCTTCCACTCTGTGAGTGATGAATGTGAATGTCTCTGTGCAGGGTGAAGAAAAGATCAGACCTTATTGGAGCATTTAAAATGGAGCCGCTTTATCTAAAGCATGAACACCAAGAGTCAGGTAATTAATCAGTGGTATCACTACATCACGTTGCACCATATACCATTACATTTCAGTTGCTGACACAATCTTACAAATTTCGATTGGTGGTTAGTTTAGCACTGGAAACTATCAGTCGTTATTGTAAATAATAAGCATAATAACACTAATAAAAGATTGAAGTGCATTAGCATGAGGTGTAAAGAGGATGACTGTGATCCTCATTAGTGAGACATGACGTTTTGTGCTGACATCCACTTTACGTCACACTGAAGGCTCGATCAGATTATTCCCCTTAGTGCTCTGCTGTATTCTTTAAGCCTCTCTGTGTGCTGGTAAACAACAGCTTTCTAACCTCCTACACTGACCTCAAGTAGATTTAGTGTGTTTTTGCATGTGTTATACATGTGTGTTTGGCAAAATATAGTATTTCCCATACTGTATGTTATGTATATCAAATATACTGACTTAATTTTTAAGCAAATTTTTTTTTGGATGCTTAAGATACACTTAAAAATGCATTAGACATCCAAATATTATAATTAATTATAATAATATTAATATTACATCATTTATTTTGTAAACAAATAGCACTGGCACATTTTTCAAATCAAAAACCATTAACAAATTCAAAATTAAGATAAAAAATATTCTTTATATATTCAAGTAACTAGTAATGCATTATTTTTAAATTTACAACAAAATATCTGTTACTTTTTCAAATAAGTAATAAGTTACTTAGTTTTCCCATTTATTAAATTTATCAACCATACGAATAAGCAAAAATTACTTAATATAAATAGATAAACAGTACATTTTGGTTTCATTTTTTGTTTTTGTTTTTAATTATTGCTAAAGTAGGAATGTTGAACTTTCTTCTCCTGCATCCAATTATTCTCCAATCCAGAATGACAGCACAGCTGAAAGGTTTGTTTGAGCTGTGCCCTCTACTGTACAGGAGTGAATTTGCATTTCCTTCAGTTTCCTTCAGTCTTTTCATTTAACCTTTGGTTTGAAAGGGCCTTTGAAAAATAACTTTTTGTTTTATTTTGATTGCTATTTAAAAACAAACAAGCAAGCACAGATGAGAAAAAGTAACACAAAAGTAATGTAACATTACTTTCCAAAAAAAAAAAAAAAAAAAAAAAAAATATATATATATATATATATATATATATATATATATTAAAAAAAAACGTTAATAGTTACTTTTAGGGAGTAACATAATATTGTAATGCATAACAATGTACTTTCCCCCAGCACTACTTAAGTTAAATACTGCAGAATTCCATTAAAAAGTTCCATTCAGTGACTATTTCATACTTGTTCTGTTGTTTGACGACAGAAACAGAAATATATATAAATAAAAACAGCTCTATTATGAATTCAGCTATATTACAAACAGTATGTGAACACAGAGAATAAAGAAGCAAACAGATGCTTGCTATTGCTAATTAGCACATTGTGTCTAGTGATAATTAGCAACTTTTCAAGCAGGCTTTACCTACTTTCCTTTGAAAGTAGTTGGTATCAGTGCTTCTAGTTATCAAATGTTAATGAAACGTTCATAGTGTGATGAACTACACCTGTGGTTGCTCAATTAGAACACCTATGTGAACGTCTCAGGTTACGAATGTAACCATGGCTCGATGAGAAGGGAAACGAGACACTGCATCTTGGAGCAATTACGCTTGGCAATGAGATGCAGTGTCTCGTTCCCTTTCTCAGGGAACCATGGTTACATTTGTAATTTGAGGCATTCCCTTTCAAAGTGGAACTCAACACTGCATTTTGGATCGACGCTATAGGGGACAAATACTCACTCCGCCATGATGAGGGAATGCCTGCCTCATTTAGCTGTGCATGTGACCACAATGGGCATAGCATTATTGACTCTACATACACTTGTTTAGCTGGAGTCAGAAGCGTCAATCATACAGGGCGCATCCTAAGACTCATAGACCATGAAGTGTTAATATTCCCCTCGACCATTACCCATGCTCATATTCCCCCGTGACAAGGCAGTCACAGCCTTTTTCAACCTTCCTCCCTTCCTTGTGGGCCCAGCCTGGGCCATCTGCGGCCCAGGAGCAGAGCTCTAAGATTTAGTTATTACAGCTTCTTTAGCTTGACACAGCCATTCAGGAATACGGGCCCAGGGAGACGAGAAGAGCTGCCAGAAGGCAAATTAACCTCTACTTGCCAGGTTCTAAGAGATCAGTTTAGGCTCCAACACAGAATGGAGGACCCTACTTTAAAACCCAGACAGTAGGGGAGGGTTTTACTCTACACTCAACCCAGAAGGACTGTCCAGACCTGTCCAGGGTAACAAGAAGAGCTGCTAAAAAGCAATTTAACCTCTGTTTGTTAGGTTCTACAGGACTGGTTGAGGCTCCAACAGGGAGTGGAGGACCCTACTTTAAAACCCCACAGTAGGGGAGGGTTCTACTCTATACTCAAACCTGTCCAAAGTCCCAAGACTCCCAGCACCTGACATTAGGTGCCTGATAACAAGAAGAGCTGCTAAAAGGCAGTTTACCCTCTACTTGTTATGTTCTACAGGACCGTTGAGGTTCCAGCAGGGAGTGGAGGATTCTACTTTAAAACTCAGACAATAGGGCAGGGTTCTTTCTGGACAGGAATTTTGTTCCAGGATCAACTAAATATGTTGACCCTAGCAACTCATCTAACAAAATCAGGACGTGTGTCCTCAACACAAGGCAGGGTTGGAGCGGGGAGGTTAAGGCCTGACAGGAATCGCTCATCAAAAGTGCTACAAGCAACTTCCTGTCTCTCGCATACTCAAACCAGATATAGCCTAGTCGTATAGCATAAGCCATCACCTTCAGCAACACCCTGTAGGCAGAGCTGGCAGGATGGGAGAGCTCACTATAAGCAATATACTGGCCCTCATCAAACACATCTGCCTCAACTTGGATGGTACCAGCAACATCTGCTATCAGCTTGGGGACAGCAGAGGCGGATTTATTAATAACGTCCTCCTCAACTCTTTCTGCATCTAATCCCTCAGAATTAAACATTCCACATTAATCAGTCTCTTTTCTTCTCTTTTTTTGAGATTAGAAACTGGCATGAAAGTAGAGCTAGCAGGAGGAGTCCTTAAAGGTGAAAGACTTCCTCTCAGACTCCTCCCACGCTCCAACTACAATCTTCGCGATTGAACCCACCTTGCCGCTTGGGTGAGAATCAAGGAAGAACAAAGCTTCTTACCAGTCTCTTTCATTCAGTCTTGCGAATGCATCATAATAAGCACATCCAGCTTCCTCGAGGAGTCGAACACTCTCCATCCGAAGCGTTTGTTTCACCTGCACGTACAAATAAGTGTCTCCTAAAGACAAAAAGAGTTGATGCTGTCTACTTCAGACGCCCTCTTATAAGTGTGGGCGTTCCGGTAGTGACGTCATTGACTGTTGTTGACCAATTAAATTGTTGTGTATATACACATGCTTCAGACACCGGTCACACTGTTGGCGTTCCACATAGCGTCAATCCAAGACACAGTGTTGAGTTCCACTTAGAAAGGGAACATTCACTAAAAATCACCTTTACACCATGGATACAAGTAAAATTCTTCATTTGTTTGCAGATGCCACTTTCTTGATAATTTGATATCTAATTCAATATCATTAATCTGATTTCCTACTATTTCTGTAGTTTTCTCAAATCCGTCAACCAATGAGCTGCCTGTTGCTTGTTGGCCATATAAACATGGCTAAACAAAGACAGTTTATTTGGTCATGTGTCTGTAGGCAGTGTGCAGCTGTGCAGACGATTGTAATTGCGCTGACAGCAAAACAAAAGAGCAGCCCTGTCTCTCAACCCACACACACACACACACACACACACACACACACCACACACCGCACACGCGCACATATGCATACACACCTTAAAGCCATTTCTATCATGAACAACTTCCTGATTAAATTATTTACAGGCTTGGCCAGATGGAAAAAAGAACTGTGTTATTCTTGAACATGTTATTAGCTTGTTACCTGTAAAGAATCATTGTTGTGTTGTGTATATATTTACACCTGAGCTTTCCTGTTGGTGTGATTTGACTAAATATTGAATTTTTTTTTTTTTTCATATTTATAGGACTTGTCACTGATTATAGAGTAAGTATACTACATGCAATGTTTGTGTGCGTGTGTGGTTCAGGTAAACCCTACGTTTTGGGGACAAAGATGAAAATATCCAAAAGAAATTATCCCCATGAGGAAAACAGCTTATAAATCATATTAAATTATGAATTGCACAGTTTTCTGTGGTGGGTAGGTTTAGGGGTCATGTTTGTTTAGCTCATATTTAGATCATGTTTGTTTAGCTTTCCAATGATCTCTGTAAACCTATAATAGGTTATTATCTGTATTATTAGCTTGTAAAGAAGTTGTGAAAGAACCTTTTTACTGGTAATCTGGTTAAATAAAAAAACATATATAGCTTAGTGTTTGTTCCATGTGTTAGCCCAGTGAATCATGCTGTGGTTTATGCATTCAAAAATGAAACATTATATGCATATAAAAAATATTGGTAACACTTTACAATATTGTGTTATAGGTGTTTGTTAACATTAGTTAATGAATTCACAAACATTAAATAACAATGAGCAATTAATTTGTTACAGTATTTACTAATCTTTGTTGGTTAATAAAAATACAGCAGTTCATTTTTTGTTCAGATTAGTTCACAGTGCAATAACTAATACAAATACAACTTTTGATTTTAATAATGTATTAGTAAATGCTGAAATGGACATTGATTAATAAATGATGTAAGTATTGTTCATTATTAGTTCATGTTAACTAATGAAATCTTATTGTTAAGTGTTACCATAATATTTAGCAAATTGTAATTAAATGCATGATTTCAATTTGTATTTGCTTGCTAATTGTATTGCTGTTAATGTAATATACTTTTTAAACAATGTATGGTCCAGGAACAGAACCAGTTGAGAACCATATCTAAGAACCACTAAGAACCAATTTAAATGCCAATTAACTATATAATTTATCTATGTGTCTCAGTAGTTCTTATATCAGAAGAAACAAATATTATAGTGTGTATTTAAGTATAGGTGATGAGACAAGAGAGCAGTACAAACTTTTGTATAAGTAGAAGTGTATGTGCACTGGTTTGTGTCAGTGTGATTCATGTTTACTTCTTGTATTTATGTGTGCCCAGTTCATATGTCATATCTCATCTCATCTCCCTTCAGCACTGGCAAATTCCATTGGGACGTAGGTTCCGCTCTCTCAAGTTGTGGTTTGTGTTCCGCATGTACGGACTCAAAGGTCTCCAAGCCTACATCCGCAAGGTAACTGCCTTTAATCCATGCAGTCAATCAAATTAGCCCTGCCAATCACATCTTATTTGGCTCCACAGCCGATTTGGAATGACGCAAATCAGTGCACTCTTTTTGTTTTTGAAAGACATTATGTGTTCTGTTCTGCACATGTACTATAGGAAGTCTGGTCCAGATTCTATATTTGTTAAGAAATATAGTGCATGCACTTTAAACTCTTTGTATTCTTAAAAAAAAAAAAATATTTAAAAAAAATATATATATATTTTTGTTCTTGTTGACTCAAAGTTACACTTTCAGAGGAAAAGATTTGATATAGAACCATAAAGTTCTGTCATACATAGAACCATTTAGGGGTTCCAGAACCCATCATGGGATCATTTTACGGATTTAGTTTTAATTAGCTTGTTTTAATTCCTTTTTAAAAATTTAATTCATGCATTAAGCAGCTTGTAAACATACTTCATCCCTAGAAAAAATATGAAATAACCCCTTAAAAATGATTATGCAAGTGTTATGCAATCATTTTAAACATTTCGGTAGCATTTTATTTTACAGTCAAATTTAGGACAATTTGTTCAAATGATTAGGACACAATCATTCACTTTTTCATATTTTGGTTGTTTATTTTAATCTACAGACTGCCCTCTGCTGGTATGCTTGAAAGAGTATTTCACCCAAAGAAATATGAAAATTCTGCTACTCTGTATTTACATCTTGTTTTCTGTTCTATCTATCTATCTGTCTGTCTGTCTGTCTGTCTGTCTGTCTGTCTGTCTGTCTATCTATCTATCTATCTATCTATCTATCTATCTATCTATCTATCTACAGTATCTATCTATCTACAGTATCTATCTATCTACAGTATCTATCTATCTATCTGCATCTCATGTCTAAAATGCTTTGTTCATCTTGTCTCAGCATGTAGGGTTGGCCAAAGAGTTTGAGTCTTTGGTGAGAGCTGATCAACGCTTTGAGATCTCAGCTGACGTTGTGCTGGGCCTTGTCTGCTTTAGACTCAAGGTCAGAGAAAACACTCTCTCTACAGAAACACAAAAGGTCTCCTCTTGTGGTTATAATAGATTGACGCTGGGAGGTGGTTAACTATGGAAAATTGCCGTATGAATTATTTTAATTTTCGAAGATGTGCAAAGATAGCAACACAAATGACACAAAATTATGTTGTTACAAAGAGTAACATGTAAAAAAAAAAACTAAAAAACAGTGTCTCTGCTACCACAAAACATTTCATAATACTTGTTTCATGATTCTTGCGAATAAACGTACTAATGTGTTCATTCGCATTTTAGATGTAAACTTGCGTTAAATTATTTACTCTTTATTTAGGCAAAGGTAAATAATATATTGTGTATACATACATATATATTATATTATTTATATATTTCACTGTTATTTAAATTAAGTTTTTGTTAGAATTTTGAGTACAAATTTTAGTTAAAGTTGCTTTTGATACTGTTGATCACTGTATATTAGTTGAGAGGCTCAGGCAGTGTGTTAGTATTTCTGGCCTTCAAATGGTTCTCTTCATACCTATCGGACAGGTGTTTTTCAGGCAGAGTTCAAAATGATGCCTCATCAAGAGCATCTCTGTCCTGTGGTGTTCCCCAGGGTTCTGTTTTGGCCCCATTGTCATATTGCTCATGCTCCGCCCACAACTATGACAGGCTGTCCCGTATTAGCATAGTTCCACCCTCAGACATTTGTATACTGTCAGCCAAAGCAGCACTTTATGTGTCTTGTGTTGACATGCTCCATAGAAGAGAGGGGTGGGGTGAGCAGTTGCTCATTATCATTTAAGGAGACATGCACCGAAACGTGTCGCTGTGAACAGAGCTGTACAAACTTTACATCAGTGGTTCCCAATTCCAGTCCTCGTGACCCACTGCTCTGCACATTTTGTATGTCTCCCTTATTTAACACACCTGAACCAGATCATCAGCTCATTAGGAGAGACTCCATGAACTGAACTGAGTGTGTCAGATAAGAGAGACATACAAAATGTGCAGAGCAGTGGGTCACGAGGACTGGAATTGGGAACCACTGCTTTACATGAAGACCCTAAAGAATCATACCAACAATCATACCGAGTTGTTTTATGCATTCCTTTGATCACAAATAAAGGGAAGCAGGTAGGACTGAATAAGTAGGCTGTTATGTGTCTCTTTTTATGTGCAATAATGATAAATGCGGTATAATTCAGTATGATTAATGTGCACTACTGACACAAATTGATTAAAGTACTGTCACTGTAACATTGTTAGCGTAAATCATTTGCTGGAGTCTTAGATCTTTAAGTAAAAACCCAAACGCCCACTTCTGTCATTTTGTGATCTAGCAAGTTTTCAGTCAGCTAGCCCCATGCTGGGGAATTGGTGAGATTGTGTGATGTTGTTCTATGGAGACGTGTTAAGGGCGGGTTTTAGGGTAGCGACAGTGGAAACAGAGCTTGACTTTGAGGTCAGAGGCTATTGGCTCCGCACGGCACGTTTTTAGCCCTGGCTCGCACTGGCCCAACAGTAGAAAAGCGGCTAAAGAGATGTAAGACTGATTTTAATTTCTTTACACTGGATTCAAGTTTAGAATTCATTTTGAAATGATTGTGATAGTGTTTAGAGCATTTCATGGTCAAGCTCCCGTTTAGATAAAAGAGTTGCTGCAACCTTATAATTCCAGCTGGAATCTGAGATCCTCTGTAAAGGTTTCATTAGATGTCGCTTGCTCTAGACTAAAGAGTAAAGGTGATTTTGCCTTTGAGGTTGTTGCTCCTAAATTGTGGAATACACTCCCATTGGATTTAACGTCTGTGGACACTTTTAAAAAGCAGCTAAAACCCACTTCTTTAAATTTGCTTTTGTCTAAATGTCTAATCTCTAATCTTATTTTGATTTCCCTTTTATAAATGGATGTAAAGCACTTTGTGTAGTTTTGCTCTTGAAAGGTGCTATAGAAATAAAAATGTCTTATTTACTTACTGAGCTGTGTATTAAACCTTGCAGGGCTCCAATGAATTGAATGAAACTCTGTTGAAGAGGATCAACAGTGCACGAAAGATCCATCTGGTTCCATGCCAACTGGCAGACAAGTTCGTTCTGCGTTTTGCTGTGTGTGCCCGTACTATTGAGTCACGGCATGTTCAGGAGGCTTGGTGCCACATCTGCCACCTGGCATCAGAGCTGCTTCAGGAACTGCCCCACTGACTATGGTGGGCATCACATGTTAAGTGAAAAAGGGTGATCTGTGCCACACCTGCCATCCACACTGTCTTACACTAACTCTGCTGCGAATTGTGCATAAATGTGTGTGCAAGTTTGTCACAAAGATGTCTACCTAAGGTGTTTGTCTTTTGTAAGCTGGATCATATGTGTTGTCTGCTAAAAGCAATGTTGGGTTAAAAAAAAAAAAAAAAAAAAAAAAAAAAATAGTACAGTTGTGGCCAAAAATTATATTTGTTTTTTATGACCCTATACGTTCGATTAAATGATCAAATTATTTTCAAAGTACACTATGTAGGTTTTGGCCCTTTAGCTTTAAAAAAAAAAATTGCATGCATTTTCCGGAAGAACATTGTTTTGGTTGTGCTTCTGCTCGTGACTGTGTGGATGAATATGGTTATCCTACTGCTCATAAAACATTCACTATTCTAGGCTTAAGAGATAAAAACAGTTTAGTTGGAAAGGATCTCAAGCTGAGTTGCTGAAGACGTTACACCCATTAATAGACACGGTACTTTCTTGAAAATAAATTCCAGCACAACACTACAAAAAACATAATGAATTGACCTTTCACAATAGATAACAATGAACCCTGTTAGAGAGCTAATATATGGCGATTTATCTGTTCCGTAAAAAACCTTACTCACCTGTTGAGTTATATAAACACTTAGAATATAATATATAACTTATAATATAAACACTTATAATAAGCTTACCATAGTGAATCAGGGTAAGACAAAAACGTTTTGGAAGAAGGATTGATGATGTATTGACTTATTTAAATTTGTGAACTAAAAATGTTACATAGTGTACCTTTGAACAACCCCATAAAAAAAAAATACACTAAACTAAAATTTCTAACAAAAATTTTTTGGCAAAAAAAACAAAATGCATTGAAAAACAAAAAGCTCACAGGAAAAAGCACTGACTACAACATGATCAGTTATTAATATTTATTACAATTTCTTTGTATGACAGCCTGTCCAAAAAAAAATAAAAAATGTCAGCACAATTTCGCATGTTTCATTGCTTTATCACAAATAAAACAATTGACTCCAAGCACCACTACTTAATATGATTACAAAATCGTTAAATAAATCAATATTAATATTTAAATAAAGGGTTAATATATTTTTTTTTCACTTTTGGCCACTACTGTACATGTGCGTTTTAAATTGTGTCTATATTGAAAATGAAATATGTTTTGTAATATATTCAGAGAATGTTTTCTCTTGAATTAGAGTATAGAGAAAGTTTTCAGACTGCTTTTACCAGAGCATTGGCCTTTATTGTTTCTGCTTTGCTCACTATTCTACATTTTCAAAAATCTAAATCAAATATTAAGCCTAATCTCTTTCCTTTCTTTTTCTAAAAGTATTGTTCTTGACTCAGCACAGCTTCTGTGACGCGATACCTTACCAACCTTCTTTGACACAGTTGTGCCCAAAAAAAATGTTACTGATACATATTGAATAGTAGTGTATATGTATTAACATACACAATAAAGTGCATTTCTCCCAAAATGTTGCGTGTGAATTGTATACTGCTACATTCTTCAGAGATGCTAAGGTTTATTTCATGATGCTAGGTTTTAATCTGTTAGTTCACTATGAACACTCATAATCTTGTTCACTGAACTGCAGATGATTTTTCCCCATATACTGTACATCTATACATTCTATATAACTATACAATAGTTGAAAATGTATAGATATATATGGAAAAACATAATCTGCAGTATTTGTGCTGTATTTCTCCCACAGTTACCTAAAGGGAATAATCTTTAATAACGATAGCCTATTGTTTAAAAAAAAAAAATACAAATACAAATACAAACCCTTCATAGACAATAAATACTAGACTTGTACATCCTAAGATATGAAATGTTTAAAATATAAATTAGTTATAAATTAGTTATATTAAAAATAGAGTTGGGAATTTTCAAGGCTGGAAACTTTCCATGGGAATTAACGGGAATATCTGGGAATTAACAGGAATTAATGGGAATAAACTGAGAATTTGCAAATTTCAAATAAATTCCTGTTAAGTTTCCAACTTAAATTCCCCAGATTAAGTTCCCATGGAAAGTTTCCGGAAATTTACCAGAAAGTGTCCCTACTTAAAAATACCCTACTTTGCAACCCTACTTAAAAATAAGATAGAGTAAACTCTTTACACTAAGGTATTAGTTAATTGGCTGACATTATGAGCAATACATTTTACAACATACAACAGAATTTATTAACCTTTAATATTAATAAAATAATATAACTGTTCATTGCTTGTTCATGTTAGTTTACAGGGTACTAACTAATGCTGACAGATAAAACTTTTGATTTTAAACATTAATAAATACATTTAAAAATATAAATATATATTAACCATAGAATTCAAGGGAGTCAAACTGACCTGGCATGCTATGATTTTTTTTAAATATATTTTTTCAATGAAAACATTTATTTCTTTGATATTCCATAAATTCTTCAAAAACCTTGTTTCTGACTCTAAGCAATGTCATTTTCATATTTCTTGGTCATATTGACCCATATTCATTTCCTATGGAATTTTGACTCAACACAGTATTTTTGGATACATTTTTGGCAATAATAACATTTCTTTATGGATTACTTGCAAGATATTGTGACTTTTTTGCTCGGAGCCAAGAATTCACCTCTGATACCAACCCTGTGTCTGGATATGCAAATCTGTAAAGCAGTAGGCCCTATATAGCCTACTGTAGTATTGTAAAGCAGTAGGCCGTATGTTAAATAAGTAGTATGTCTAAATTCACAGTATTCATTAAACGGTAGGCAAAGAAAGTACCTGGATGACCTACTATTTCTGCCATGATTATCAAGTTCACATGCAATGGACATTTTACTATCCATGACAGGCCATGGGAGTCAAGTCATGATTGGAAGGGGAAACAACGCAACTAACTATAGCTCGCATGACAATGCTAACATGGCAGCGGATGTAGAATATTCAGATTGTGCTCATATTACACACATTCATGCTTGATAATACTTTCAATACTGTACACATGCATACTTGTCATGAAGTCATGAAGTTCTCAAATGTAGAACCTCAGACAGTATATGTGATTTCAGATGCAGTAGATGAGTAGAGAAAGGCTACAGGCTACTTTTCTGCCTTTGTCTGCAAAGATCATTTTCACATGGTCTGTGAGAAATGTGTGGAGTGAATGTTCAGACTAGAATATACTTTACAGTAAATCTATTTTAGTTAAGAGTTTGTTTAGAAAAAATATATGCGCTTTAAAAATATAATTTACAAGGAAAGTGGACAAATAAACATGATTGATATACATTTGTGTAAAATCAGTTATTTTAATTATTTACTTAATAGGAAACCTACTTGTTTGTTTGTTTTAGGCAAAAAACTGTTAATTCCAATACGGGTAATTTTGAAATAATTATGTGTAGGTTTTTTTGGTTCATGGTTAAATAAGATTAATAAATAGTGTAGAAGTTTTATTCATTGATAACCCTATTCCCATACTCCATACCCAAAATGTGTAACAAAATTAAAAACTGCATGGCCTAAAATGATGGCAATAAATAAATACACAAACATAATCACACCATGTTTGTTCGTTTGGCAGTAGGAGTTAGTCAGTTCCATAATTTATTAACTTTATACACAGTTATTGAAAGGAACGGAATCAACACTGAACTGACCTTAGCTGAAAAAATGACACTGTCTTTTTAGAGCTGATTTGAATTGAATTATGTTTACATCATTGATCATTACTTTCCTGTTTATAACAGTAAAGCTGCTTTAAAACTGTATTGTATAAGGCGCTATATAAATAAAGGTGAAGAAAATCAATCAATCAATCAATCAATCAATCAATCAATCAATCAATCCACACTTTTATTGATGAGTTAGTTGTTGCAGTGACTATTCAAACCCAGCAGATGGCAATATGGCTTAAAAAACTATTTCATTGTTACTTTCTTGCTGCAGTTTCATTTCCTGAAGCACTGAGTACAAAATATAATGAACAGTTGATAGGTTTCCCACAATGTTGAAAATCAAATTTTTAAGACTGTGTTTATTTTAAAACAGAGCAACATTACAATGTGAGTTGTCAGGTTGGAAGTACTGGTTGGCAAATTGGAAGTAATTTGGTTGGAAACTTAACAGACATACACAGAACAGCATTACTGCCACTGCTGCATCTGGACTATAATGAATGCTCTGAAAAAATGCATATCCCTACATACATATATTCTCAAAGCATTCAGATCATTAGTCTGAGGTCTGTGAATGGTTTTCCCAAAATGTTGCAAATCACACTTTTAAGATTATTGTATGTTATTTTAAAATAGAGCTGTCGGGTTCAAAGGTAAAGCTAAAAGCCCAAATCTATCTATCTATCTATCTATCTATCTATCTATCTATCTATCTATCTATCTATCTATCTGAAATTGTCCAAAATGTCTTGGTATGCTGAAGCATTAAGAATTGCTTTCACTGGAACTAGGGGGCCAAGCCCAACCCCTGAAAAAAAACACCACACACTAATCCCCCCTCCACCAAACTTTACACTTTGCACAAAACAGTTGTAATGATGCAGGGTCGTATCAAAGGAGGAAGCAGGATCCACGTGCAGCAGTTTTATTAGATAAACTCAAAACTAGACAGACTTAGACTAGATCAGTGGTTCCCAACCTTTTTTTGTCTGAGACCCCCTTTTCCCCAAGAAAATATTTTAGGGCCCCCCTTCACATTTAATGATATTATCGCTCTTGTAAGCTTGCAGCAAGGATGACACAATATGTTATATACCAGATATGTTTATGCACAAATAATAGCCTTTAATATTGAAAATACAATAACAAAAACATCAGTAGGCCCTTTGTAATTTAAAAACGTAAGCCTAGGAGTAGCCTATAAAGTGGCCCTATTTGAAATGCAATTACAAAAATATTCATACTGGTGTGTAGGTAAAAAAAAAGAATATAGGCTATTACTAAATGACTGCTGTCTGGGACCTCAATACTTGCATGTGAGGCTTTATCAATGTGAGGCTTTATTTTTGACGCTTTTGGCGCTATAGCGAGCAATAATAAACTTGCATTTATTAACAGAATGCGTCTTTCGGAAGAACATTGTAGCCGGAACTACTTCTCTCTGTGTACGTCTATGACGAGTCACACAGGTATTGGGCTACTCCGCAGCGGCAGCGATGCGAACTAGTGTAAAATAGCCCCAATCTAAACACTTATTATAGGTGTACTATAGTGGTTCAGGATAAGACAAAAACACGGATTGGAAAATGGATTCATGATGAACTCGCTCATTATATAAATTTTGTACATTTTTAACAGAAAAAAGTTAAGGATTGTATTTAATGCTCATTGCTCAAAACTTTTCAAAATATGACGCGACCCCCCACAGAGCTCGCTGAGGCCCCCTTGTGGGCTGTGACCCCTCTGTTGGGAACCGATGGACTAGATAACAGGACTCAGGAACCAAACAAACAGCATTACAAAGTCAAGAACCCACAAACACTGAAACAAGACACAGAGTTTAAATGCAGAGACTAACAAGCTAAACAAGATAACAAGGAGACACTGGCTTGGCGGCGGCCATCTTGTCCAGAGACACTGGATCGGCAGAAACATCGCATACATTTTAAGATATTGCTGATTACTTACAAAGCACTAAATGGTTTAGCTCCACAGTACTTGAGCGAGCTCTTAATGCATTATAGTCCTTCACGTCTATTGCGATCTCAAAATTCCGGCCAGTTGATAATACCTAGAATATCAAAATCGACTGCTGGCGGTAGATCCTTCTCCTATTTAGCACCAAAACTCTGGAACAGTCTTCCTACCATTGTCCGGGAAACAGACACACTCTGTCAGTTCAAAGCCAGATTAAAGACACATCTCTTTGACCTAGCATACACATAATGCATTATTGACTTCTATAATCCAATGTTAGGCTGCATAGATTAGGTCAGCTGGAACCGGGAACACTTCCCATAAATCCTGATGTACTCGTTACATCATAAGAAGAATGGCATCTACGCTAATATTAGTCTCTCTGTTTATCCGAGGTTTACCGCAGTCCGCTGGATCCAGGCCGTATCCAGATCTGATGAAGGACCTGCATCATATAAATAGCGCTATATAAATGAAGGTGACTTGACTTGACTTGACTCATCTATGGCAATGAAATGAAATTAAATGAAAATAAAGAGCTAGAGAGAGACAGCTTACTATGTAGCCTATTATTTATATCAACTTTTTCTTATTTCGATACCTTTAACTATCCTTAAAAAACTTTACAGACATTACAGAAGACTAACAAGGACACATATGAAAACAAAAAAACTAAAAACATCTATCCATCAACTGGTTGCGTGGTCGCTTATGTGTATGGATATGATGTTGGGTGTGTTTGCATATTTGCCACTCATATGAATGTTTTAATAGGTGTGCATATATTCTCTGTTTATATCAAGTGTTGAATGACTAGTAAATGGGCTGTATGAAGAACTGTCACACAGTGCTAATGATCTCTGTTATGAAACAGAGATGCTGTTGAAACATGTTGACTGACTCCAGTCATCATCATAGTTATGAAACAGAGATGCTGTCGAAACATGTTGACTGACTCCTGTCATCATCATAATTCATGTTTAATTTGATATCACTCAGTTGATGTTACTCTAAATGGGTTACATGTTTAAGGGGGTACATATTCACCCAAAATGAAAAATTAGGAATTGTATTATTTTATTGTAAACAAGAGATGTCATACTCAAAAAACAGAGCAAAAAAAGTCCTATAAAAGTACTAGTAATATTTTTCCTAAATGCAGTATATTCTGAGTCCACTAAAGCCCTTGACAACTTAAACTTAAAATATTATTCTTTGAAAATTGAAACCATAGCTCTCAAATCTCATAATCTGGAGGATAACACATTGTCTAGAATTCCAAATTCATCTTGAATTCGCCCCTCACGGATGACTGCTGTCAAAATAAAACAAAACACAACATAAGTTCAGGCCTGTCCTCTCTCGCTCTTCACTGTCGTCGCTCCTCCTTTATGCTTCCGCTCCTCCGTGAGAGATACGAGACCGGTGCGTCGCGCAGGTGTCGCTCATCGGTAATCACGGCACCGGCCTCGTGCCGCTCTCTCACGGCCCTTGGCCTTGTCCTGCTCGCCACATACCCCCATCGCCCCTCGCAGGCCGGGGGGTACCCACGAGACTGCGCTCTACCCCCCCCCCCCTTCCCCTCCTCCGGGGAGACTGGACATGGCGGCTGCGGTACCTGGGGGTATGGACAGACGAGGCGAGAGAAAAGGAGACGGAAGCATGAGGAGTGACAGAGACGAGAGAGGGGAGAGAGAGAAAAAAAAATATCTTGGTCCGGCTCCCACAACGTGCTGCCATCTGGTCCTCCACCAGCTGGGCGATCTTCTCCGCTGTGCCTGGTGGTGGCGCTGGATAGCCCTCGGTGGACGTCTCGACACTCCTCCGCTGCCTGGTGGATGGCGACGGCTCCTCTGTGTTCGGGCAGTCGGCAGGAGTCCCCCGTTCCCTGCTCCTCCCCGTCATGGCGGATGGCAGCAGGCTCCGGCCCACGGTGAACGGCGGAAACTCCTCTGCTCTCACACGGACGGTAGCCGCCCATCCAGCACCCAGGCGGCCAGCAGCGAGCTCGACCGTCCACCCGGCGAATCTCACCACAGCCCACCACCTCGAGCGTCCATGGCGACGGAAACTGCCCGCCATTCTCGATGGCACCGCGAAATCCCCACAGCGACGAGGGCTCTTTGACAGCGCGTTCCTCCTCCTACCCGGGTTTAACGCAGTTCAGATGTTATGGGAAGAAGGAGGCGGGAACCAGCGAACATTTAAAGACTTTAATGAATATTATAAAATAATAAATAAATAAATAAAATTAAATAAATCAACAACAAAACGAAAGTAAAAGACAGCAGCCCCTCACGGACAACTGCTGTCACAATAAAACAAAACACAACATAAGTTCAGGCCTGTCCTCTCTCGCTCTTCACTGTCGTCGCTCCTCCTTTATGCTTCGCTCCTCCGTGAGAGATATGAGACCGGTGCGTCGCGCAGGTGTCGCTCATCGGTAATCACGCCACCGGCCTGCTCGCCACAAATCCAATATTAAATTTTTCTATTACTTGAATGCTACTGTTAAATTGACCTACTGTACTTGAAAAACTTAAAGCCCTGCATTTGTCTTAGCATTTGTTATTTGCATCTTTGTTCTTATTTTTAATAACAAAAATAAAACAATACAAAAATATCTATTTTGTGATGTATACTATTGTTACGGACGCACCGAAGAGGCCTCTCACTCTGCCCCTCAACGGAAGCAGGTACGTGTTGCACCACACACTCAGACCCAACTTCGGGCCGCTGTGCCGTCCGAGTCGGGTCCCTGCATTCCGCCGCGCTGCCCCACCCCGGGTACGTCTGTCCGGTTACGTCTGTCCCGTTGGTCCCGCTTGCATGGTGTCTGGGAGCCTGGCTAGTGCTTCCCAGCCTGTCTCGCTGGCTAATCCGTACCATCAGTTTGCCCAGAGCCCCCGGCCTTCAGGGCAGAAATCGCAGTCCTACTGGCGAAAGACGTGATCTAGCCGGTCCCTCCAGCCGATATAAAGACCGGCTTCTACAGCCCGCACTTAATTGTACCCAAGAAAGGCAGTAGGTTACGACCAATCTTGGACCTGCGTGTCCTGAACCGGTCCCTTCACAGGCTGCCGTTCAAGATGCTTACACAGAAATGCATTTTCAAGTGCATCCATCCCCAAGATTGGTTTGCAGCAATCGACCTGAAGGATGCGTACTTTGATGTCTCGATTCTCCCTCGACACACACCGTTTCTTCACTTTGTGTTCGAGGGGCGGGCATATCAGTACAAAGTCTTACCCTTTGGGCTGGCCCTGTGGCCCCGTGTCTTCACAAATGTCGCGGAGGTGGTCATTGCTCCCATGTGGGAGCGTGGTGTTTGCATTCTCAATTACCTCAACGACTGGCTTATTCTGGCTCAGTCGAGAGAGTAGTTGTGCAAACACAGAGACATGGTGCTCAGTAACCTCAGCCACCTAGGGCTTTGGGTCAACTGGGAAAAGAGCAAACTCACCCCCGGGCAGAGGATCTCTTTTCTTGGTATGGAGCTGGACTCGATCAACATGACAGCGCGCCTCACGGAGGCCCGCGTCCAGTCAGTGTTGGACTGCATGAGCTCGCTCAGACGCAGGACAGCTGCACCACTGAAACTATTTCAGAGGCTCCTGGGGTATATGGCATCTGCAGCCGCAGTGACACCACTCAGATTGCTTCATATGAGGCCGCTTCAACACTGGCTCCACGGTCGAGTCCCAAGATGGGCGTGGCAGCGCGGCTCGTGCCTGGTTTCTATCACCCCGCACTGCCGCCAAACTCTCAGCCCGTGGTCAGACTCTTCATTTTTTTCGGGCAGATGTTTCCTTAGAACAAGTGTCCAGGCATGTTGTGGTCACCACGGATGCCTCTGCCACCGACTGGGGGGCCACATACAACAGGCATGCAGCTACTTTGTAAGGACCACCCATTGGCCCAACGAAGGAATCCAACGGCCTGAGGAATAATGGCCAAAGGAATAATGCGTGTATGTCTTTTCAGCGCTCCAGTGAAGTTCACTTAATTTATTGGAATTTAGTTTCAGTATTACTTTAGCTCTACGCTTAATCTGACTCCAATTTCAAATTATAATCAAATTTAGATAGTGTTTCTGATAAGAAAATAGTCATAAATATTGATTATGTATTAATTTAGATCTTTGATTATTCTGAGTATCCCATACTTTCAATTATTAATTCACTAAGGGACCCGATGCCGCACAGAGTCACACGTGGATATCACGTGGTTTACGTGGATATCACGGACACAGCCTCGCCAGTCTGATCTTGGTCAGAGGGTGCAGGGTTTGCTTTTACCTCTTAAGTCGGTTGCCTACTGCTCACTCATACAAAAAAAGTGTAGTTTATTTAGCCACTTCCATACAACTTGCCAAGTCAGTGATAGACAGAAATCAAAAGGTCTTCAAATGACATGCCTACTGCTCCGTTCATATGCGCCTTTAGTTTGACCTATCCTGGACACAGAGCTGCGGTAGCGCCAGCCTCCTCATAGTCTAAAAATATCGATTTCAGAAAACGTCAGAATAAATCAAGATGTAACATTTATTTGTCAGGTAAAAATGCATCCTGCCAATTACACAAGTAAATGATTAGAAGTCAATTCAGAAATAATAAATACATGACATCATTTACTCAAAGATGACTCTATAAGCAATGTATTCCTGACAGAGACACACAGTGGTGTGTCAGGGCTTTCCAACAGGAAAACACTGAAACCGCACTGTATGGGGGATGCCTGGTAAAGAGTCCCAAAGACTGCTCTGTTACCTAGTCTTAAATACCCAGACCAGAACAAAAGGGTTATACCAATATTGTTTAGAGTTGTTTGGGTCAATCCATGTCCCCCAGGGGGTAGCACCTGGTTTCGGGAGGTAGAACAGGATTCTCCTACGTTCTCAATCTTTCTCATTAAACCAATGACTGTAATGAAATTAAGACCATTTTACCAATCGCACTGAGACACTTAAAATGATACCAAACATGAAAAGGAAAAAACAATAGATTCACAAGATACATCATATGTGATATATAGACATTCTTAATGAACTTTCAGTGACTTGAGGAGGGAAAGGGGGGATGAGATGAAGTCAAACAAGGAGACAAGGAGATAAGTTTGGGCAGGGCAATGTCCTGTGCTCTGTCTTTGCTATCTCCTGTCCAGGGTGCATTTTATGGCTTTATTGCAGGGTGAGTTTTGTTTTAGCAGGAAAATCAGTCCTTACAGTCTCAACTGCATTGGCACATCAACTGCCTTGAGTTGTTAGCAGTACACCTTGTGCTGGGCCTCTTCAAAACACCGCTACTAGGCAAGCATGTACTGGTCCAAACATGTATAATGTAAAATAAATAATTATTTATCGCTTTATCTGTACAGAGGTAAAGGGAAAGTAAGGAGGCCCTCACAGGGGAGAAACAAGGACTGCGTTGTCGTCGTTTCCAGGCGCAGGTCCTTCATCAGATCTGGATATGATCTGGATCAGGCGGACTGCGGTAAACCTTGGGATAAACAGAGAGACTAATATTAGCGTAGACGCCATCCTTCTTATGATGTAACAAGTACATCAGGATTTATGGGAAGTGTTCCCGGTTCCAGCTGACTTAATCTATGCAGCCTTTGAATTACAATTGAATTATTGGAGATCGACTATTTTTGACTGCCAAAATGCCGGCGGACACAGCTACAGTGAGTTGTTCAAAATCTTTCTTTTTAGTAAACTCTTTGAACACAAACAATGTTCTCAATGCTCGAGTTCATGTGTAGAGCCCCTGGTGATACTTCGAGCAAAGTTTCATGTTGTGTCGAGCCTTCTTAGTGTTTTAAAAATAGCGATTTTTGATGCTATCATAGAAGTGCCCCAAGCGCTCCCATTCAAAAGGCAATTTGACCGAAAACGAAAATACGGTCAAACTTATAAATTAAACTTCTAATTATGCTTTTAAATGAAAGTGTGCCTCAGGTAGATTATCAAAAAGACCCTAGATTGCATTTTGGCGAGAGTTACCCTTTAAGCGCAAAAAAGCAACTGTGTGTCTAAAGTGCTGGAGATGAGCGAGTCAAAAGTTTCTGTCGCAATATCGAGTGCTTCTAAGCTAGCAGCAACATTTTCCCTTTTGCCTTTCAGACGAGGCTCATGTGTATAACAGTAATCTTGGGGGGTGGACTCATTTAAAGTAATGTAATCGTCTAGTTTTAGCCAGGTTTCTGTCAAACACGGCACATCTAGGTTATAATCTTTCATCATATCATTAACAATAAGTGCAATAATTTAATTTCATTAAATGGGTTTGGGAGTTTTTTGTATTTCCTAATTCGGGGAATTCTCGGAATAGACACAGTCTCTATATCTAAGTGAAATAGTCTCTATGTGATGGGATTTATCTGACCTCAGTGACGAGACTAATATGTGACTAATATTCATTATTAGGTACATATTCATGATTCAAAGTGCCTATGTTACAATATGTTTAGACGATTTTGCAGCTCCAGGACGTCAGTAGCCGTTCAGCGTTCATGTACCCGCAGAGAACAGCGTCATCTCGGCCAGTCCTTCGGGAATTTGCCACTGGCACTTGTTGATAGTGGTTAAACATTAGATATAATTAATGTGGGGTATATCAAACGGGCAATCATTGGTCTTATTAATCTATTACTTGTTCCAGAGCAAATCAATTTTGGTTAAGGGTAAAATTAAGTTACATAACTTTATATTTAGGCTAAATATTACTTTAATTGAATGTGCTGCTTGTAAGTTTGACTGAATGTTTGCTTGTTTATTTCCTATTGTCTTTTATAATGGCTATTGCTGTAAATTGAAATATTGTTGTTCAATAAATATAATTTTATATCAATAAAATGCCTCAATATTTGGTATTGAGAAAGGATTGTGACATGGATCAGTGAAAGTTGCATTATTACGCCATTTGATGGCGGCAAAGACTGTCTTTATGAGTGAGTCACAACAAGAAATTGTTTTAAGCGCTGTCATGGGAAGGAAAAAGTCGAACATATCGCTTTCCTCAGCGGACATTCAAACAGATTTTTTGGATATAATATTATAGACCTCGACCTGAAGAATGAATTGTTAGGAGTTAACAGTTTAGAACCCAAGGACCAGATGTTTGAAAGAAGACACGGAGTCAGAATTATAATAAATTGAAGAAAAGTTTTACTGAAGATAGTTTGCAGTTTCATCAGCAGAAGTCAGCTTCAAGACTCGCACAGGAGTTTGTAGGCCGCCCCCCTTACAGTTACAAAGATCACAGCAGTTATACCATTTCCAAGGTCTAAGCTACGTCATTGCTTACAGGTTGAATGATTCTCATTGGCTAAGAAATAGATAAACATAGTAATTTTCCACACATATACAGATAGACTGAAGTATATCTTCATAGATAATGCAGCTGACACTTGGACCCTGAAGTTAGGCACGTCGTGACCTTCCAGGTCGCAGATTTGGGTTGCTGGGTGCCAGCATGTCCAGAACAACAACTCAGTCAATCTCCAATAATGCCGTTGTTCCTTAACCTGTAACCAAGAAGACTAACACACACACCGACACGGTTCCAAGGTTGGATTTGGCCAGGCTCTAACTATAAACAGGAGTCCTGTCTTAAAACATCAAGATAAATTCTTTCTCTCAATGATAGGACACTTTAGTCTAAATGGAAAATATAGACTTTAACTGAGAAATGGTCCCTTAAACTATAGACTTCAATGACCCCTATTTGTTTAAACACAAAACATGTCCCTATTTCATTTCTGGAAGCCGGGCTAAATGAGCAAGCACTGTTACTGCATTCAGATATCAAATACTGACATTAAAGAATACATGAAAAGAACATTTCAGTAATCACACTGGTAACTATAACAAAGTAAAATCTTCAGAGACGTCATTCAACTCGTTTGATATTTAGAAGGAAAAATATTGATTAATACCTTGATTATAATCACTAATTACATACATGAGATTCCAATCCACCCCCTTCAGAATGCTATATCAGATGCAGGTAATACACTCGTTTAGTCGATCTCTCTCTCTCTCTCATAAGACCATAATACTGTACTCTACATAATATAACAAGCTTCAATGTTCAATGTTCCTTCGTTACTAGTTCTAAAGTGCCGTTTTAGAATTAGTAACGGAGGCTTGGGCTCAACTGTTGAACTATCAACTTGAGATTTGAAGTAGTTCTGCACAAAAGATTGTTTTTAAAGACACTGTTGTTGTTTCTTATTTATTTACTCATGTGTGCCGTCGAACTGTTGTAGCCTATAAATGCTACATCACAAACGTAGCGGTGCGATATGGCTGTATATCAGCACGATGTGATTACCTACGGCCAAATCACAGCCGTGCTGATATTCAGCCATATCACACGGCTACATGTGATACTGCTCATATAAACCATCCCCCTGTTTCAAAGACAAGGCTTAAGCCTATAGTCCCAGACTAAAATGCATGTCTGAGCTGTTTTGCTGAAAGCAACTTGCACTGATATATCTGTCAGTGCCATTGTTTTGTCTCAAGATGTAGTTACACCAGAAATGTATTTTTCTAAGGAACGTTTATAAAAGCAACTTTGTCATAATTAAACTAAGGCCTAATCCTGGTTTAATTTTAGCCCTGTCTGTGATTTGTGTTTAGCACTGCCTGTTTATGTTTTTAAATAAGATAATTTTTGATAAATCAGAGCTTTGGCCCACTTTACCTAAATTAAATGTGTCTAGAGAGCATGATCTCAAAATGTATGTTGGTATATACCATGCAAATAACACATTATATGAACTGAATTCAAATAAAAATATAATAATATAACCTTAAAGTTAACAAAAGTAAAAGAAAAGAAAAGAAAAAACCTGTGGATATCTAAATTGCATGTTTAAAGATAAGCCCACTTTACCTGAAATTACCATTTAGGTTAATTTTTGGATTTTTGCAAAAATGTAGGTATAGAGGCATATTGTTCCAATAAACCTAATGCCAAGGACACACTTAATGACTAGCTGAAACATTCTAAGACTGAACTGAGCACACTTACAGACTGTTTCCAACGACTGGAGCAGATTTTAAACACCAACTGTGAACACCGACTGATTGAACTGTCTCTGACTCGGCGCATTAGGGCATGATCAGTCGTAAGTATCAAATTACATTCATAATCGGCCTTATCTGGTCATAATCAGTCGTTAAGTGTGTCCCCGGTTTAGTTGTAAAATACTGTAGCATCTGATAAGATATGGGAATCACTTTCACCTCCCTTTTAACATCCCACCATTTATTGATAAGCCTATTTATTTTGCTATCCTAGTTGTGAACAATTATGTGGTTTGGTTATATGGTTGTTGTTTTTTTGCAGCTTTTTCTGCAGTTCTTTTTTTTTTTTTTTGGATCACAAGCCACCAGTTTAAGAACTGCTATAATATATATCTTACCATTGCTGCATGCATTCAAGTTTGAGCTGTCTCACAACTGATTAACAATGCAAGAGGAATGTTCTAATGGGAAGAGATCACAATAGTTGTGATATTATGCAATAATGCACTTTGCCACAAGCCTATCTCATTGCACACTTAACAGCTACATTTTGATTAATGGACCAGACCACACAAGCTACAATTATATTAGAGGATGTACAGATGTGATACAACACTAATGAGTTTAGTCTGCTAGTATGGCCCTGGCCCTGACATCTACAGTATATACTGTTGAATTATTAATTGATATTGATATTTGCTGATTTTCTTTCATTAACCATTCAAATTCTTCTAAACACTTCTGATAATATGCAGGACTGGGATATTTCACCCAAAAAGAAAACCCGAAAAATAAAACAAAACGATTCAAACAACAACCCTCTGGATTCCACTCACACGTCTTCATTTTAAACCTTCTGTGGAACACAAGAGAAGATAATGTGAAGAAAAAAAAAATTCTCATGTTTTTTTTTTTGCAGGTTTGGAACAACATGGAAGTGAGTAAAAGATGGCAAAATTCTATTTTGGGTGTAACTATCCTTAAATGTATCATATTGGAGGATAGTACAGGATATATTTCACATGTTACACAGATATATGATGAATTGCTAACTGAATTATTATTATTTTCCTTTTAATGCACCAAATTAGCCTAATGGTAGTTGCATGCAACACTTTCCAAAGTTGGGTGGCCAGACAGCATCCCTGGCAGATGATTATAGTGAATCACACACATTACACACAAATGTTCAATTGTGTAAATGGCATTTTGAAATCTACTTTTTGCCTTTGAGGGTCTCCAGAAAGACTATTCATCTCCCAGTCTATAAAAAAGGACAAGTGTCCAATTGTGATGTCACACTTGAAGTATGGACACAGAAAGCACAATTAGTAGATGGGAAGTCTGTGCAAAGTGCATACCAAAAATGTAACATTCATTCTGTTGATCATCCCTTTATATAAATGGCATCTGAAATTTTAGAATAAATGTGTCCATTGGCTTGTTTGTTAAAGCGTCTGGTCCTCTCACATTATATCTCTAGAATATGACAGGATATCGTATGCCACTCATTTAAACGCCTTTTTTTTTTTTTCAAATATCCCATGCAGGGATGTCCCAGCACACTTAGATTCCATCTGTCCTTAATTGTTAAAGAGTTTGAGGAAATGCACTCTAGGTAATGAAGATGTACAGTTCACCACAAACATGACATGATATCTCTTTAGACATAAGAAAGGAATGATTTGTGTACAGCTACATCAGTGTTGTCCTCACTTCCTGAATCAGTGCTATTTGATTAACTGCTGTGGATGTAAAAAGGACAGTATTTCTTTTAGTGGCCAGTGTCTGTCAGCTGTAAAGCCAAAGAGCACTTGCTCTACTAATTGCTTATAGAGGAATCTCACACATCCCATCCTCTACTTTTTCAGATGCCAAATGGAAGCGTTAATGTGTTCTGAAAGCATTTGATAGAATAACTAATACAGATGTATCAACAAAACACAATATTTATTTACTGTATTAAAGGAATACATTATCAGTGCTATATCTGCAGCATTAAAGGGTTAGTTCACCCAAAATTCTGTCAGTAATTACTCACCCTCATGTTGTTCCAACCCCGTAAGACTTTCGTTCATCTTCGGAACACAAATTAAGATATTTTTGATTAAATCTGAGAGCTGGATCACTCCTCCGTTAGTAACGGCTTCTATGTTATTGAAACTTGCCGGCCCAGAAAGTTAGTAAAGACAATGTTTAAAATAGTCAGAACGTAGGCTCACAATTGGCCAATGCTGGTGATGTGTGTGATGCGTGTGATGCTGGCCAATAGTGAGCCTACGTTCTGACGTACAACCCAGAAGCGCTGCGCTGTTACACTACGTGAACTCACTCAGAGGCCCACAATGAACAAAAGTCTTACGGGGTTGGAACAACATGAGGGCGAGTAATTACTGACAGAATTTTCATTTTGGGGTGAACTAACCCTTTAATGTTTCTTAATAATTAATTGAGAATAATCTTTGTGTAGATCCTAATTGTGGTCATTCATTCTTGATTATTATTGCTATTCACCACTTAATTGATTCAAATGACCAATGTTTATCTGGAGATAAGTGTTATTTTAGCCTTATTAGAGGACAAATGTTATTAAGAAGTCTTCTAAACACTTCAGCTATCAAAACATCAGGGATATTATGATGAATGAGTTAATCGTTCATATTTCCTCACACTTAAACTTTGCATCGACTCCGGGCTCCCTATCTAATGGTGGTAAGCCAGTATTGAGTTTCACTGAGATGTGAATTGAATCAAGTGCTATTATATATTTCAGTGGTTGTATGATATATTAATAGAATTAAAGGAACACATTTCTTCTGTCTACCATCACACTCATTATGCATAATTTGTAAAGGAGACTGTATACACAGTTGGAGAGTTTTACACTGAACATGAATTTGAATGATTGCGAATAGAAGTGGCAAAACGCATGGGGAAGAAAATATTTGCATATTGTATATTATATTAAATATACATATAATATATATATGGTAACACTTTATTTTACAGTGTCCTTGTTACATATGTTACATGTACTTACCATAGTATTAACAGTAAATTATGCATAATTACATGCAACTAACCCTCAACCAAACCCTAATCCTACCCTAACATATTGTAAGTACATGTAGTTGGTTAATATTACGCAGTACTTAAATATATAATTACACTGTAACAATGACACCTTAAAATAAAGTGTTACCATATATATATTTATATTATATTATTTTATTTTTAAACAAAAATAATTATAATTACTTAGAATAATTATACAAATAATATCATATATAAAACGTTCTATACGTTAACAAAAGTTAATGCAGTAGCCAGTGGTGTTTTCACAGAAAATAACAATGAAGAGTATAGTATATTTTAAATGAATATTGACCTAGATTAACAAATAGTTGTTCATTGTTAGTTCAGGATAGACTGTACATTAAATAATGTAAAGAATCCAACCAATTAGTTCATATGCAATTTACAGTGTTATCATTTTTGAAAGGTTTTTTTTTTTACACTGTAAAGTACATATAAACTTAAAATACATACCCACCAAATCAACAAACATAAAAAAAAATTAAAAAAAAGTAAACCATGCTGTCAACGTGGTGGATCACATTATTGATATTAAACACCATTGACAAGCAAGGGTATTTATAGATGCAAGGCCTGTGTACGTGGCAGTGAACCCAAGAACTGCAAACAATGTTATAGCATAGTGAGAAAGGCTTTAATATGCCTGTTTTCCCTCCCTTCTCTATCCTAATCCAATTGCGAAGAACTGACTTTCCGGCTTCTTCTGGCTAATTGAGTGTCAAATCACACTTCCAGCAGCTAAAAATACGTTTCAGCACACCCTATGACGAAGAGAACAATCTAATTCAGTTTGGCTGTCTTCATCTCCAGTCAGTGTTAAGGTATGCTTAATCTTCTGTTGTGAGGCGTCAGGGTGTGAGGCGTCAGGGTGGCGAGGATACCCATGTTTTATTAGAACTGCAGTGGAGGACAGATGAACCTCAATAGAGAGAATTCAAAATATTTTATGAACAAATAAAATTATTATCCAGTACGATCTGGGTCTGAACACTACACTTTTGCAGAGCTTGGTCAAGTAATAATAGTAAACGTAAAAGATTGTAACGTGAAATGAATTAGGCAGAAATTAAAATTAGCACAGTGTAAATAATGTGATATTATAGTGAGCTTAAATACATTGTCTGATTCATTTGGAAGTTTAAGCTACCAACATTTTATGAGCACAACCTACTTATTGTCACAAACAGGTTGAAGCAGAGACGATGCAGGTTCTAATTGCAGTAATGTTTATTAAACCAACTCAAATCTCACAAACAGGATCAAAGAATGTATCAAAGAACAGGAACAGAACAACCTACTAAAACACAACGTCAACAGACAAGGAACATTCTGAAACAGAGGGCTTAAATACACAGAACAGAGCAGGAAAACGAGACACAGCTGACAAGACTAACGAATAATTAACAAGACAACAGGTGAAAGGGATGAAATAAAAAACCTGGAAATACAGACAGATCACAGAACAGGAAAACAGATCAAAAGATCATATTTTATGCAGCCCTACAAGTATATGCCTACAAGGCACAACAAATCTGGTGTTCATTATATATATATATAATTGTTTTTTTGTTGTTTTTTTGTACATTTTAAATCACAATTTTAACCAGAAAAATCTAAAATTTCTTCCCCATAGTTTCTCTTTATATCAGCATGTTCATGGTGTTTTTTGTTTTTTGTTTTTTTGTTTTTTACATGGACCAGATGCCACTGATGAGTCCTGCAGACTTAAACATTCACGAGTCTCTGTACATGAACATGGTAAAATGAAAATTCAAAACCTTGGAAATGACAGGTACTGTATGTACTATGTTTCAGGAATGGCACAGGTGTGTGACTGTTCAAGTCTCTGTCTTTAGATCAGTGTGTTCAATAATGTGCTTTTTTTTGTCCTTTGTTGTGTATCTTTGGATTATGCTGTGTTGTAAATAAGTCCAAACAATCAAAAAGCTATTCCTTTTTAAATCTCTCCTAATTCTTTGTTCTGGTTCTCTCACAGTCCCACCTGATAGGGCCATTATGGGAGGGTCTTTGTCTATCTCAGGTGTGAGACATATTAATATTCATTCGTGATATTCATAAAGATTTCTTACACAAAACATGTCTTACACATGTTAAATCAATATATTGTTTTATCTGAATGAGTAGGCAGGATGATTTTCACATAGTTTTGGAGCAAATATTCTAGGCTACGTGATACAATTTTCAAAAGTCTTGTGAAGAAAGAATCAGTATGGGTTTTATGACCTTATTTCGTTTTTTCACAAACCATGCATAAATGTCATTATCTCAAAACTACAAACTTTACATACATGCTGATATATTATTGTAGCAGAGTTTGTGCTGAATACAGTGTAATCAGACTTTAGCCATGAAGTAACAGAAATAAGCACAAATGTCAGAGCATGTCAGAACACCTTGTGGAGTTACAAATTTAAGAATCTGTATAAGATCTGCTGATCTTATGTCCTTACATAACATAAAATAACATGAAAAACTAAGGTAGAGTACATTGAATTTAGCATTTAAGGTTATGATGATGATATAAGCTGTTAAGCAACATTTCCAGTAAGAGATTCCTGCCAGTCCTGTTCTCTCTATTGTAAGTTAAATGAGTCAGATTAGAGGCAGACTCTCACCCTTTGTCTTTAATGGCTCTTGGAGCCCCTGTCCCAGTCGTTGAATATTTATGCTGATTGGATTAGGATTGGTAACACTCTGGAGTCTAGGGCGGGTTCCTAAACCTGGATACTTCGTTTGCATGCTTTGTTTAAGGTCGTCACCCAGGTGCTGTGTCTCCATTTCTAAGCACTGCCTTCTAAATGTATATAAACTACAATGTACACTGCCTTAGTTAGACTTGATGACGGCAGCTACCGACAGCTCGTGTTCTCAATAAAGAATCCTGCTGAAGATACAACCAAGTCTCCTGGTCTTCGCTTCTGAGTTTCATACACCTCCAGGGCTCAGAAAACACCTCAGACCCCAGAGGGTTAATCTTGATCACCCGGAGACTGTTCTGGTCGCAGGCATGATGGCTGGCATGCTGGTTCCCTCCGCAATGGTAAAATGGGATCCATTGTGGACAAGCACCCACTCTACATAGTCCTGGAAGCTCCCCCGAGACCCATCTCCAGGCGTGCTCTGGTCTCTGCGTTGAGACCTGCCCGGAAAAACACACAGAGGCTGGTGTCGTCATAATGGACCAAAGTTACCAAATCCAAATACCTCTGTGTGTGGGCCTCAAGGGACAGATCCCCCTGGGAGAGGAGGAGAATATCCACTGCTGTTAGATCCATTTTAAAGGTCTATCGATCTGTCACAAGAAGGTTGAAGCATCTATTTAACATCTATTTTATTTATTTTTCACGCTAGGGGTCGCTAACTTCTTACAATAACGAAGGCATAGATTGATGACGCAGTGAATAAGCGGAATCATGGAACTTGTCATGATGCCGATGGATCTAATAATGTTTATGGGAAATAATGTTTATGGATGAGTGAATACATTGATGTTTTTTAACATGACTGTGGAATGAAGCAGGTTGCGATTGCTAATGAGAGACAGATATCAGCGCCACACGTGAGTCCCGCAGATATAAAGGAATGAGGACATTTCATTCTACCGAACTATACCCGCAAGTGCTGAGTTAATAAACAGGTCAGTTTATGTAACAAATTAAAATTGTGAGGTAACACAGCGCTGTTTCACTTGGTCTACACTATCATACTAAACTGCATTTGAGTGTGTTGAAAGTTATAATGTTATTCTATATGTTAGTTTGTTGGCTGTATGAGACTAGCAACTGCTAGATCAACATTAGAATAACATACTGATCATATTCTAACATTTCATCATGTTGAGTTACATAACATTGATTTGTTTTATGTACATTTGCTCACCTGTCTAATAAAGTACATACAAGAGTGGCGTCTCTGTCAAGTCGTGACTCGTGAAGCTCAATGTAAAGTCGAAGTTTGTCACGGCATCTCGAAAACGCCATGCCCATATTGATCCTCGTTTTATTTCTCCTTTTGTCATAAAGTCTGTTTGCCATGGTCCATAATGTTTGAACGAAACAATAACAACTTTAACTTTACGCAGTTGTCCACGTCTGTCGCCATGGTTACTATGAAAGTACAAGTGGAAACCAGGGATAACACGGGTATTACATCATCGACAAGTGACACGGGAGGGGAACTATTTAAAATTGTGAATTTCTCTGAATTTACAAATTCTTGGAAACATTTAGGATAATGTAAATATACAATTGAAAGATATATATAACACTGTGCAAGTGTTTTTTTGATATTTTGATACAAAATTCTTACATGTACCTTTAATCTGGATAGAATTTAAATTTTCTTGAAATATTTTATTTAATTTTTTTCTTAAACAGTAAGAAAACTGGTTGAAAAAGTGCAATTAACTTATTACAAGCTTTGCACTGTTTGTAGTTCAAACAGCAAAGTAGCTTTTGAGAATTTGATTTAGAATTTAATTGAAAATCTTTTTAAAATTCCAGTTAAAGTTTTGAATTTGAATTAAATTTAAAATTAGCAAAAGGGACGCCGAATTGCAGTTTGAAAATGTTCGGTTGTTGATTTAGTTTGCTTCTCATTATTTCCAGTGTTTCCTTGGTTGTCTTGGTTACTAAGTATGTTTTCCTTTGTTGTCGTGGTAACTTATTGTTTGATTGATTTGATTAATTTGATTCACCCATTCCTTGTTTAGCCATTTAGTTGCTCTATGAAATATAGCCCTCAGTTTGAGTTGTTCTTTGTCCATTCTCATTTATTTTTAGTTTGTTGTTTCTCCTGTGTCCCTTTATTCTCCTGTGCTTCTGGGTGTTTTTTGTTTAGGTGTATTGCGAAATAAAGTGACTGCACTTGCCTCAACTACTCTGCAACCAACTGTGACACAATTCAAATTTGAATGGAGCTTGAATTAAAGTGAAATTAAATTCAAAGAAATGTATTTAACTGCAATAAAAAGGCAAAGTTTGTAAATACAATGTTTGTTTAAATGCTTGTTAATACACACCATGCTCGACGGGCGCTCTCTGCAAGACTGACAAGACCAAGGTGAGGTCCCAAGAGGGTACAAGGTGAGGGTGGGGAGGATTCTGCCTCCTCGCGCCTCCGAGGAGCTTGATGATCAGGTCGTGTTTTCTCACTTACTTACCATCTACTGCATTGTGATGTGCAGCGATAGCGTCAACATACACTTTTAGGGTTGAGGGAGACAGCCCAACCCTTCTTGCAGGAAGAAAAGCACAGTTCTGATCGGGCACTTCCAGGGGTGTTCTCGGCGAGAAGAACAGCACTAAACGAACAGGTTCCACTTCATAGTGTAAGCACGCCTTGCACGCTCTCACTTAAGTGATAGTGTCTACCACTGCTGGGGATAGATCTCTTAAGTTCTGCGCGTCTGGTCCAGAGACCACATGTGAAGGTTCCAGAGTTCCAGAAGTGGGTGCGATATGGTTCCCAGTATCTGAGAAAGCAGGTCCTTCCTCAGAGGAATCCGCCAGGGAGGGGCTGTCGCAAGGTACGACACGGTGCAACTAGTCCAGTACGGTGCAACTAACAAGACCTGCTCCTTGTTCTCCCTGACATTGCACAGTGTCTGTGCGAGTACTAGGCTCACTGGGAGAAACGCATACTTACATAGGCCCCGGGGTCAGCTGTGTGCCAGTGCATCCATGCCGAGGGTCATGAGAGCTTGTCGGCTGCACGATTGAGCTTGCCCGAAATGTGAATGGTGTGAAGCGACCTCAGATGCTTCTGACTCCAGAGGAGGAGATAGTGGGCGAGTTGCGACGTGTGACGGGAGCATAGACCACCCTGATGGTTGATGTACGTAACGGTCACAGTGTTGTTTGTCTGGACCAGCATGTGTTTGCCCTGTAGCAGCGATCTGAAAGGCCGCAGGGCAAGCCGTACTGTGCCACTGCAGTAGAGGTCCTGTCCAGGAGCCCAAGGCTGCACACCCATAGCACATGGCACTCAAGCCAGTGGTGGAGGCATCTGTTGAGACACTTCTAGGGAAGTTCCTGCCCGTATAAAAGCAAGGTTTTGTCTTTGTTGGTGTTTGCTATGTGCTCCTGGTGTCATGCCTCCTTGTTTCCTGTTTCCACGCCCCCTTGTTTAATCCTCATCCAGTCCTCGTTTTTACTAATTGTGCTCACCTGATCCTCATGTGCTCTGGTCCCTTTATATTGTGCCTCTTCCCCCATCCCATACAGAAATGTAATATATGTCAATATATGTAAATTACATATATAATGTCAGTGCCCATGTATGTCTGCTGCCTATATGAGAATATATGCAAAATTCATATATGTAAAACACATAGACATATATGAAACATATATTTTAAAATATAGCAAAAATGGCCGTTTTCATGTAAGTGCCATATATTTTCCCGTATATACACATAAATGTGAAATATATGTAAGATGCATATATGTATACATTCAAACGCCAATATTTAAAATGTACTGTTTTATATCTTATATCGGAATGTCTTGTAATTAAATGCCTAGAGTTGGAGATTTTGTGTCTGTATTGTGTGAATACCAAATATAGTATTTTTAATACAATAATGCAGTGTTTTCTTTGTCATTTTTGACAAATACTGTACATCCACAAAGTACCATAACCATATGCCACAGCTTTAAAAATGCATCAGTATCACATGCATGTATGTTTACATACATTTATTAAATATGTGGAAAACAAATATGTATGTAACATATTTATACTTAATGTTGTCCATATATGCGAGAAACCAATACTATACTGTAATGCAGATATATGGTATCATATATGGATGAACTCAAATATTTTCTTCACATGTTTGGACACATAAATGTTCATATATGTTGCAGGCATATATTGTGTTCTCAGATAAGTCAAATATATGTATAGATATATGTCATGCTATTTAAAATATAAGTACATATATGGCCATATATTACATTTTACTGGTTATTTGTGTTTGTACTTTGTGGTGTTTTCTGGCTTGTGCTCTTGAAATTATTTTAGCGCTTACTCTAGTTTTTTGTTATTACCCTTGATTTTACATTAACTTGTCCAACTAAATGCACTGACAATATTAACATCTCTTATCGTAAGATCAATGTTATTAATGCTAGTATGTTTGCTGCATCTATTACTACTTCTGCTATTTCTGATGTTTTTGATTTCACCTATCCATCCAAAATATTTGATTTGTACCATTCTGCCATTGCTGACGTTTTAGATGAGCATGCTCCAATTAGGACTAGGTCTGTTCCCTTGTCCCACTCTTCGCCGTGGTTTAATGCTGAGCTACATGCTATGAAAGCAAGAGGCCGACAGCTGGAACGTCTCTAGCGGAAAACCAATCTAACTGTACACTTTCAAGCATTTTCGGACCATATTAAGCTTTACAAAACTGCCTTAAATACAGCTCACTCTTCCTATATTGCTAAAATCATCAATAATGCAAACAACAGGCCTAAAACACTATTTAGCATTGTAAATAAGCTTGTTCAGGCACCCGCGCACAATGCCTGTCTACAAGAATCTGACGACTTGACGACTTGTCTACAAGAATCTGACGACTTGATCTGACGTGCTGTTCTTTTCTGCAACACTTTCAGGGAAAGCTGGATGCTTTACGTGGGACTTTTAGTGATGAACCGACCACTTCTAGTTGTGAGCAAGCTCAAATACAAACACTTAATAACTTTATGTTGACCAACCCCATCTTGATTAGTGAAATCATACAGAAATCCAATTCTTCTTCTTGCCGGCTGGATCCTGCACCTACAACCCTTCTGAAACACTGTACCTTTGTCATTTCTGCACCTATCTCACATCTTGTAAACATGTCTCTTCTCTCTGCCTCTGTTCCAGTCTCACTAAAGACGGCTGCTATTCTTAAAAAAACAAATCTGGACCCAACTGACTACGCTAACTATCGCCCAATCTCCAATCTACCGTATGTCTCAAAAATCATGGAAAAGGTTGTCTCCACTCAATTGCAGCCATATCTATCTCTCAACAATAGTTTTGATTTATTTCAGTCTGGTTTTCGCCAAAACCACAGTACTGAAACTGCATTAGCAAGGGTTATCAATGACCTCTTACTCTTTGGTGACTCGGGAAACCTTTCCTTACTTTTACTACTTGACCTCAGCTCAGCTTTCGATACTGTCTGCCATAAAGTCCTACTCATGCGCCTCTCAGAGATTGGTATCTCAGGAGCCACGTTATCCTGGTTTTCCTCCTATCTGACAGATAGGAAATACTACATCACTATGCACAATTACAAATCTCCCACTGTCACTCTCAAACAAGGTGTTCCACAGGGATCAGTTCTCGGCCTGTTACTATTTATTTACATTTTGCCTCTTGGACAAATTATTCGCCGCCACGGTTTTCAATACCACTGCTACGCCGACGATATCCAAATATACTGCTTGCCGACCGGATTCTATTCACCAGACCACATCACTATCATCATGTATTAATGAATTAAAGACCTGGCTCAACTCCAGTTTTCTCAGTCTGAATCTGACTAAAACAGAAATATTAATCACTGGCCCCCTATCTCTAACAAAAAATGTAAGTAATATTCCCAGACTTGACCTCGAAGCTACATCAATAATTCCATCTGCCACTGTCAAAAATTTGGGTATCATTCTTGACCCTGCACTGACGTTCGACGCTTACATTAGTCAACTTTGTAAAGCGTCCTTTTTTCATCTGCGCCGTATTGCCAAACTCCGTCCCTATGTCAGCCCAAAAGACGCTGAAGCACTAGTACACGCGTTCATCACATCTCGCCTCGACTACTGTAATGTTCTTTTTTTCTGGACTACCAGCACACTCTATCTCACGTTTGCAATATATTCAAAACTCTGCCACAAGACTACTAACTTACACTAAAAAAACTGCCCATATCACTCCAATTCTGTTTAAACTGCACTGGCTACCCGTGTCATCCCGTATCACTTACAAAATTCTTCTGCTTACCTTTAAGTCACTCAATGGTCTTGCTCCAGCCTATCTCTCTGACTTACTTTATTCCCCCTCGAACTCTCCGATCTTCTGGCTGTGAACTCCTATGTGAGCGGAGATTTCGTCTATCGTCTATGGGTGGCAGGTCTTTCTCTGTTATAGCCCCTAAGCTATGGAACTCTCTCCCGTTGGCTCTCAGGATAACAACCACGTTGCATGAATTTAAGCATAAACTCAAAACACATTTGTTTAATCAGTATTATCAGTCATGAAAATGTTAATTTGACATAACACAGTCACAATTAGGTACCAATAATCTATTGCATCTTTACTCCAACTGCCCACCATGCTGTCTGTAATTAATGTTTGTTGCCTCTGTTTTTATGTTTGTATTGCAAATGTAATGCGATTTGCAACTGCAATCGCTCATTACTTGGATTGGGCAAATGTCCATTGTCCGTTTATGTGTAAACTGCTTGTTATTTACTGTCATTGTGAAGCGTCCTTGAGCTTGGGAAAGGCGCTATATAAATTAAAACTTATTATTATTATTATGTCTCTACTTTTTGTTTCTCAAGTCATTGATCTTATCAGTTTAATTTTGGTTCTCTTAATTGTTGCTATATCTTGTCTGTCTTGTCTTGAGTCTCGTCTTGTATGTTCTTCTATGTGTTCTTGCCCTGTATCCCGAGTTCCATGGCCACTCACTCTTAACTGCCTGGCAGCCTGACTGGTGTCAAGCCTCTGGTTCAGTGAGCCTCTACCTGGCGGCAAGACTGGTGCTACATCTGAGATCTACATCAAGCTACGAGTTCCTTGTGTTCCTGCCTGGTCTTTTCTTTTTTTTCTTTTTTTTTTTCTGAAGGATTCATTACTCAACATAAATCACACTGCAAAGTATGGTTCTGTTTTGAAAATGGATCCTATTCTAGCAGAGAGTTAATGTAATGGCAGTGTCAGTATGTCTCTCATGCGGTCCATACTTTCCAATAAAGGGATCTCCATAAGCACTGATCACCACAGAGCTCTTTTGTTCATTCTCAGGTTGCTGTAAAGTGCCCCATTAGGACCAGGCATAAACATATCCAGCTGACCAAGCAAACAAAATAACCCATTAAAAGGGGGATTTTCAAATAATATTACAAGCTTTTAAAAAACACCTAATGTGCAGTGGGCAGAAAGAGAATTATTTATTTTACCACTAAATTCCCAGTATCTACTCTTGCAAACTGTCTTTACGTTGTCTGTATTTCCCACAAATCTAGTCATTATTTTGTACTCTAACATTATTGAATGAAATATTTTTTTGATACTGATATTGATATTCTTTACAATGGGAACTGCTATATTCATAAGAATATATGTAACAGCACACATCCAGAAAGGAATCAAAATTTGTCTGTACAGCATCGTGGGAATGTTAAACGTGTTTAAGTGCTTCTATTTTTTTTTTTTAAATAATCTATATTTTAGTCATTTAATGATTAAAAAAAAAGGATTAAAAAATCATCCACAAAGATAATGCATAAATAGCTAAATATATAAAGTAGTATTTCATTATTTTCAGAAAAGTTAACAATGGCTTTTTTGATTATTAACAACATCAATCTGAATAGGTGGAGTTTCCAATTAACTTTAATAGAAAGGACCTGCTTATTGTAAGTGACAGCCAAACCCCTCCCATTCTGTCTCTTCAGCATGGTCTTTTGTTTATTAAAATCCATCTGAATGGGTGGAGTTTTGTAATGAACTTCAATAGAAAGGTCCTGCTTATTAGGAGTGACAGCCAAACCTCTCCCATTCAGTCTCTTCAGCACGCTTTTTCACTCACAAACATATGCACACACGCTCACACACATCCAAACACAGTTACACATTCTCAGTCTTGCACGTCTGGACAGAATGATCAATAAGGAGTCCCAATCTTCTGACCATCTTACAGCAGCCTCGCGCAGAGGGGTAAGCAAAACCTTTTATTACTGTATTAATGCCCTGATTGTTGCAAGCATGAATGTATTTTGTATTTGATATTTGCTTTCTTATCAGATCATGGACTAAATGTGGGTTCAGATTAATTGATTTTGTTATTGAATGTTATTGATTTGTGTCTCTGCAATCTGCCATATCTCAAAAAAAAGAGCAATTAAATAATTAATAAATTAAAAAAATATATTATGTTATAAAATATTATAGTACAATAATATATAATATATGTAATTTTAAAAGCAATGGCATGGTTACGAGTTTTGGATGTCATTCTTATCCAGCTTCTGTGCTGTTATTTAAAAAGATACTTTATGCATCAGTCTTTGAGTTCGAACCGCTAACCACTTTCTTTAATCAAATTAGAAACTGAAACCATAATATGGGTAATGGAAAAAAGTCTCCATGATGATATGTGTATATTGGCTGAGGAAGGTACAAAACTGGGTGTGCTTCAGATGATTTTCACACGACACATCTCATGTGAAAATCATCTGAAGCACACCCAGTATTGACAGAGCTTGACAGTGTGTGAAAGAGTTTTCAAAAATGTACAAACATAAACATAAAAGGATGTATTTACACAAAAGTAGATATGTCTGTACTCGCACGTTTTTAACTGGTTCAAGCAAATGCTGAGAGTGAAATCATTTAAAAAGTAACGTTTTTAATCTTTATTGGGCTCAGCAAATAACTCTCTTACTATCAAAAACACTAAAATTATTTTGCCAGTTAAAATTAAAATGTGCTTCATGTCATAACATCTAAATTAATGTTAAAATCCAATGTTAAATTTAATATGAATAAACTTGAAGGTTACAACAGCGCACTTAAATTTAAAGCTCACCTCAAGGTTACAACTGCACATTTTAACCTTTTATAATTATCCGTTTTTGGCTAATTATGCTTCTTGTGTTGGAAACATGATTCTTTGGAGGGAAAAAAAGGTAACGCTTCAGAATAACGGTCCGTCAAGGTAACTATGTATGAAGTAATACAAGATAATAGCAAATTTAGGACTGAGCTAGTTCCTTATTAGGTGATCAAATTATTGCTGATTCAAATTAGCCTCATTAAGAACTACTAACTATGACAAATGATAAAGAATTGCCAATTAATTACTAATCACAACATTAACGTTTCTGAGACATTTTAAAATAATGGTCCAGGTAGTAGGTCTTGAAGATTGCCTTTTTTTACTCTGAACGTGGTCATAAAATGCACCCTTAATTACTCGAGTGTTACCTAGTCACTCTTCAAGAACTGCCAATGATCTGGCACATTATTTTTAAAGTGAAAACGTAATTGAGTATTATGATGCATTTTATGACCACATTCAGAGTAAAAAAGATAATTGCTCAAGTCTCAGACACATGTTAATGTTGTGAAGAGCATAAGGAGTGTTCAGTTATGGGAATCAATGGGAATTTGATTTTTTCATGTTTTTGTCTGTAGGTGAGGATGGCAAAAGTGGCAGTAGCTTTAGCCGCTGCGTTTATGCTGGCCAGCATAGCGGTCATCATTTCAATAGCAGTTGTGCAAACTCATAAGAAGACTTATATATCCCGTGGACTCAAGGTAAAATTCTTAAATTTGAGCATGCCTGATACAAACCGTACAAGTGGGATCCAATTAAACAGACCTATTGTGTACCTCTTAGAGTGTGTAAAATTATGGGACATAAAAGCATAATTGGTGTTTACCAGTCACACATGAGAAGTAATATATGTTCAAGAATGACTTTCCCTTAAATTATTAATTCCTATTGTTTAATCATACAAATTTTCTTGTTAATTATACAGGAAAGAGTGATGTTTGTATTTTTGTATTTTTTATTTCTATTATGTGTTGGAAAAACAAACATCTCACATATGTTATGACATGGGCCACTATTCATTTACAGTTGAATGGCAGGTAAAATGTGGTGAAAGAGTATTATAACATGACTTATGGATTATGCTTTTTTTTTTCTTTTTTTTTAATAATGCTTCATTCAGTTTCCGTGAAAACAAATACTGTTTTTGTAACACGGAACGGAAACCTATTTTCCTAAACACAAAACAACTTTCAATGGATAATCACCATTCATGGAGTTATTTAATTCAATACAATGCTGCATCCTTAATATTGAGATACATGATCCTTTTGATGACTCATAAAGTCCTTGAAAATTTTCCCAAAGAAGAATGTGCTTTTTCTTTTTTTCAATAGAGCTAAGGACAAATAGACATGTCTGTTCTTGGGTTCTTCACTCAGTCATGATTTAGACCTTGGGATTTGGGCAATTTCTATTCAGCAATGTATTTTGTGAACAGTGCAAATGAATGAGCTCTTTATGGCTTTGCAAGATCTTTAGAGTTTGATCTTTGGTTACAGTAATGTCCTTCTTCACTTCTGTTGCTCTCTCTTTCTCCAGTATGGTATTGTTTTGGATGCAGGCTCGTCCAGGACTACCATTTATCTCTATGAGTGGCCTGCCGAAAAAGAAAACAACACTGGGGTTGTGAGCCAGACAACAAAGTGTCAAGTTGAAGGTACAAATCAACTGACATACAATCTTGAATGGTTTACATAAACACATGGAGGCTTATTCTTTATATAGTAGCCAAAAGCTGAACTAGATGTTGGTGGCACTTTCCACAAATTCTGTATACTTTGGTTAACAAATACCAATTTTGTTTTATTGTTCTAAAATTCAAATTGGTGTGAAAAGCACTAGGTTTAAAGTCATCAAGTCACATTTATTTATATAGCGCTTTTTACAATACAGATTGTTTCAAAGCAGCTTTACAGAGATAACAGGAAAATGCAGTTAATTTATATATACAGTGCTATGCATAAGTTTAGACACCCATGCTAAAGTTGACTAAAAAGAGGAATAAAAAATCATCTTTTGGAAATTGAACTTAATGCCTTAATTTAAAAAATTAGGAAAAATCCAACCTTTAAGGACACCAATTTTCTTTGTGAATGAATAGTGTATCGTAAATAAATAAATGTTCTTCCTTAAAATACAGGGTGCATAAGTTTGGACACCCCTATGTTAAATTCCCATAGAGGCAGGCAGATTTGTATTTTTAAAGGCCAGTTACTTCATGGATCCAGGATACTATGCATCCTGATAAAGTTCCCTTAGCCTTTGGAATTAAAATAGCACCACATCATCACATAGCCTTCACCATACCTAGAGATTGGCATGGAGTACTTTCCATAAGATCATCTCTCAATGCAAATCAAACCAGCTATTAGGCTAACTGAAATAAAACCATGCCAATCTCTAGGTATGGTGAAGGCTATGTGATGATGTGGGGCTATTTTAATTCCAAAGGCCAAGGGAACTTTATCAGGATGCAATCTCTCAATTTAACATAGGGGTGTCCAGACTTATGCACCCTGTATTTAAAGGAAGAACATTTATTTATTTACGATACATTATTCATTCACAAAGAAAATTGGTGTCCTTAAAGGTTGGATTTTTCCTAATTTTTTTAATTAAGGCATTAAGTTCAATTTCCAAAAGATGATTTTTTTATTCCTCTTTTTAGTCAACTTTAGCATGGGTGTCTAAACTTATACATAGCACTGTATATAGCCGCTCTGGAGAAAACCGTGATGTCATCGTCCAACTCCGTTCAGTTCTCATATAATGGTGTCAATGCAGGCAGATCAATATTATTGTTGAATATTAAATTAAATGTTACATTTAATGTCCCCAACTAAGCAAGCCAAAAGCCAATGGCAACAAAGGTGAAAAAAAGGCAAAAAAGACAACAGTGGCAAGGAACCAAAACTCCATCAGGTGGCAGAATGGAGAAAAAAAAAACCTTGGGAGAAACCAGGCTCAGTCAGAGGACCAGTTCTACTCTGGCCAACGAATGGACAGTGTATGATTATGATTCAGGCAGCCTTATAGGTCAGAAGTCAGATTGGATTGGAACAATCAGAATATTATCCAGTTCTATCTGGTTTAACATCGAAGTCATCACACCGGTATGGAGACGGGTTTGTTGAGGATCAGTGCCAATGGCTGTCGTGTCGATGAGGCTTTCACAGGGGGGAGTCTAGTTGACACAATCTCTGCTGATACTTCAGGGATGCGTTGTGGTCGTGTTTAGGCGCAGGTCCTCAATCTGATCTGGATACAGCCCGGATCGATAAGACATCTCTTCATTTACTGCTACAAACTTATAACGGTCAGATAAGTATTATATTATATTTAGATTGTGACATGAAAGGTTGCAGTGAATGAGCATTGTAACCGATCACAGATGTATTGAGTGCATGAATGCAGTGATCTCATCATTGCAACTTGATTTCTACACTTTTATGAATGCTTTCATCATAACTAACATTGCAAACACTTTGTAAATAAGAAATTTGTTGATTATAACAGAAGTTTTGGCGAGAGTCCAGAAATCAGTCACTGATAAGCTGTTTGATTGACAGCTCCAGCAATTGTAAAGGGAGCGTTCTTTTCATTTAGGTTAAATATACAGCCGTGTTACTTGCAACCCTGCTACCAAATTCTTACACTTTTAAATATGATAACGCATTATTTCAATGGTCCACCTTAGACATTAGTAAATTTGCAACTACATGTCAACTAACTCTCATTAGAGTATCAGTAGACTCGTTGCTTAATATCTGCTAACACTTTTTGATGTTGGACATTAACTCATGTTAGGGCACATGCTGTCAAGGCTCTATTGTGAATTCATTTTAGACTAGGAAATATACATAAATTCAATTAATAAAAAATATAATTGAACATCCAAACATGTTTTCTAAAGTTTTTGGTCATTTTTAATGCAAATTTAGTAAAATCTCAAAGACCAAAAAATCTGTGTGTTATGCATAAATGACATAGTCCTTTTAGAGGATACATATTTTCTGCGTAGCTGGCAATATTGTTCATTACTGCCAGGCAGTATAATAGCCTTTTTGCCTGTTTTGTTAGTACGTTTTATAGAAGACAGAGATGAAAAGCTGTGCCTTTTCCAGAAAGTATTGATAATGGTGACGGCAATGCATCAGAAAATAAGGCCGTAGTAAGATAGGAAAAAGTTGAAGATCAAGGAGGATAAAAGCAGTGAGGGTGAGGGTAGAGATTAATAATATAAGTCACAGATTGTTGTGGAAGTCAGGCATTTGGGTGCATTATCCTATGCCAGTTTGGGTGTTATCCATACTAGAACCAGAGGTCAGGAAAGATGCCACTGCCTATTGGCCTCAACAATGACAAGCAAATGATCCACAAATGACGACTAAACAAATCAAAATCGAGATATGTGTGGGGGTACACTGAACGAGAAGAGTCTTGTTGATTTTCACTGGATTTGAAAATCCAAGAAAGAAACCATGTTAAAGATTTTTTTTTTTTTTTTTTAAACCCCAATGCCTGCTACAGACTGTGCGGTTTCGGCAATCCTATAAGATCATTACAAATCACACTGTATGCCATGAATCTAATAAACTTGGGTACGACATGTATGTAGATTGTACAATGATGACACCCATTGTATCGTAGACTACGTTGCAAGTTAGTATGGAAGAATACAACGTAATCAGCATGTGCTAGTGGTAAAACAAACATCAATCACACTTAGGCATTGGTTTTTATGTGAGCTGAAAAAAAGGGGGAGGAGGCGAAAGAGGAGAACATGGACGTGATCATGGCTAGGGAAAAGAGGCCAACTTGCATTCCAAATTTGCAAATGGAACTTGAGGTAAGTAGTTTTAGAGCCAAGTCTCATTGATCAATACGCCATTTTATGTTGCATTTATTTGGCTAGTCATACGTAGGTCGTAGCAGCAAACACACTGAAATGATCATGCTAAATTTCTGACACAGAAAATTATCGCAGGCTGTCTTTGAATGGCTGTCTTTGAACCTCTCTCACTGTACGACGTAGGATTACCATTTAGACCACAGCCACAGAAATCACCACGATTGGTTATCTTTTGTTTGGGACAACCCAAAATCGTACAATGTGTACCAGGCATTAGACATGGTTTCACTACTTTCTAGGCAGCGAAGTTGCATCTAAATTTGTGCCAAGTGTTTGACATTTTCACATGCAAGTTCCAAATTATAGCAGCACAAGATGAAATGGAATGTTAACTATGCTTTTTAATGTTTTTTGAAATACCAAGAACTTTTCCCTACTTTTCAGATTGTGAAACTGCATTTGAATGTGTTTGTGAAGTTTGACAATTTGCCAAAAACCATATACCCTAATAGGACAAAGTCAGTTATAAATGACAACACCGTAAAAAAGGTCAAATGTAGAAAACTAAGTTTGGAAAATTATTGTAGCCTTAAATGTGTCAAATATGAAGTCATTTAATTCTGTGATTTCATAATTAGTATTTGGTTTGAGAATATAATTCTTTTTACTGAGCAATATACAGTGATAGAATAATAATGTGACTTAAAAATATACATACATAGGCTGATAACAGAACTTGCATAATATGATGTCTTTTCAAGGCCCCGGAATTTCAGATCTTGGTGTAGACAAGGAACAGGACAAAAAGACATGGAAAAGTTTAAAACATTGCATGGCAGTGATAACCAAGGCCATTCCCTCCCATCAATATAACTCCACCCCAGTCTTCCTTGGGGCGACAGCAGGGATGAGGCTCCTACAGTAAGAATGATTTTCCATTCCTCTTTTTGATCATATTTTCTGGTTACGTTCTTACCTTTGCGTCGCAATATATTTATGTATCAGTAGAGCCATTTGCTATTATACTGAGAGCTCATCATACTGTAACGCCTATATCCAATGAAGATGAAGGCAGATTCAGTAGTTCAAAATAACAACAAGATTTATTTCACACAAGCTACTAACATAAAACAGTGTGCATGACTCAAACAATACCAGACAATGAGGGAAAAGAGGTAAGGAACTTAGATAAACAAAGCTGTTGAACATAATGACATACAGCTGTGTTTATTAATGTTACGAACTGCTCAGAGACACAAAGTAGGAGATCCAAATGCAGCTTTATTGGCTGGGGCAATCCAGAGGCGTAATCCAAAGTACAGGCTAGGGTCATACACAGGCAGGTAGTCAAAACAAAGAAACAAACAAAACAAACAAAACAGGCAGGGACCAGAGGCAAGAGAGTAATCCAGGGACCAGAGGCAAGAGGGTAATCCAGGGAACAGGGCAAGATATCAAAAAACCAAGAAACAAGAAAACCAGGGAAACGCTCAGAAATGCAGTGTAACACTTAACAAGACTTCGCGGTGAGTGAATGAATGAACAAGGTATATATAGACTGAGACTAACAGGATGATAAGACAATGGTGAATGCAATCAGTGAATGAGGTACAGGTGAATGTGATCAGTGAATGAGTCCAGGCAGTGAGTTCTGGGAAATGTAGTTTGAGAGTGATAATAGTCTTATGTGGAGTGCCCTCTGGTGGCTCTCAATGGCAACTCCAGCTGGTGATCGTTACATAGCCCCCCCTTTAAGGAGCGGATTCCAGACGCTCCTAAAACTGTCCAGGAGGGAGGTGGAGCGGAGGCGGATCCGGGGGCGGGATGGAGGGCCAGGCCCGTGCAGCGGAAGGGGACCTGAAGACTCCGGCAGGGCAGAAGGCCAGGGCGGAGCAAGCTGTGCAGGCGACCAGGCAGGGGCAGACTGTGCAGGCGACCAGGGCGGAGCAGGCTGTGCAGGCGGCCAGGGCGGAGCAGGCTGTGCAGGCGGCCAGGGCGGAGCAGGCTGTGCAGGCGGCCAGGGCGGAGCAGGCTGTGCAGGCGACCCTTCAGGCGGCCGGGGCGGAGACGACGGTTCAGGAACATGAACGGGCTCAGGGGATGTGGTGGCCATCTTGTCCGAAGACACAGGCGTGAAGTCGGCCATCTTGTCCAAAGACACAGGCGTGGAGTCGGCCATCTTGTCCGAGGACACAGGCGTGGAGTCGGCCATCTTGTCCGAGGACACAGGCGTGGAGTCGGCCATCTTGTCCGAGGACACAGGCGTGGAGTCGGCCATCTTGTCCGAGGACACAGGCGTGGAGTCGGCCATCTTGTCCGAGGACACAGGCGTGGAGTCGGCCATCTTGTCCGAGGACACAGGCGTGGAGTCGGCCATCTTGTCCGAGGACACAGGCGTGGAGTCGGCCATCTTGTCCGAGGACACAGGCGTGGAGTCGGCCATCTTGTCCGAGGACACAGGCGTGGAGTCGGCCATCTTGTCCGAAGACACAGGCGCAGGAAGAGGAACAGATTCAGGATCAGTATCAGGATCAGATTCAGGCTCAGGAACAATTTCAGTCTCGGCGGGACGAGACTCTGGACGGGCAGACGTGACGTGAAGCTCTGGCTCTGGCTCGGCAGGACTGACGTGAAGCTCTGGCTCTGGCTCGGCAGGACTGACGTGAAGCTCTGGCTCTGGCTCGGCAGGACTGACGTGAAGCTCTGGCTCTGGCTCGGCAGGACTGACGTGAAGCTCTGGCTCGGCAGGACTGACGTGAAGCTCTGGCTCTGGCTCGGCAGGACTGACGTGAAGCTCTGGCTCTGGCTCGGCAGGACTGACGTGAAGCTCTGGCTCTGGCTCGGCAGGACTGACGTGAAGCTCTGGCTCTGGCTCGGCAGGACTGACGTGAAGCTCTGGCTCTGGCTCGGCAGGACTGACGTGAAGCTCTGGCTCTGGCTCGGCAGGACTGACGTGAAGCTCTGGCTCGGCAGGAAGATACTCAGGCAGGACGGCCTCGGCGAAACAAGATTTAGGCAGGATAGTCTCAGCGGGACGAGACTCATGCATGTTGGCCCCTATGGCAACACGTACTGACCTCAGCGGGGAATCGGCCATGCTGGATACCAGCCCTGGACGGTAATAGACCGATCCGCTGACCAGCTTGATGGTTGGCATGATGAGAAACTTCTCAGGCTGGACGGACGGGACGTGAACTGAATCAGGCTCGGGGGGTGCCAAATTGCTCAAGGAAAGGGCCAGGTTGATATACCCTTCTAGGGTCCAGCCGGTATTGTCATCCGGCATCATCTGAGCAATCGCCTCATCCAGTCCACTCCAAAACAGGTCCATGAGCTGAGTATCATCTAATGACGCTAAATGACAGCAAGCCAGAAAATCCCTCACATACCTCTCGATAGGTTGACCATCCTGATACATGGAAGATAGCCATCTTATTAGAGCTCCATTACTGACAGCTGCTGGATCCATGGTGGCGAAGTCTTCTGTTACGAACTGCTCAGAGACACAAAGTAGGAGATCCAAATGCAGCTTTATTGGCTGGGGCAATCCAGAGGCGTAATCCAAAGTACAGGCTAGGGTCATACACAGGCAGGTAGTCAAAACAAAGAAACAAACAAAACAAACAAAACAGGCAGGGACCAGAGGCAAGAGAGTAATCCAGGGACCAGAGGCAAGAGGGTAATCCAGGGAACAGGGCAAGATATCAAAAAACCAAGAAACAAGAAAACCAGGGAAACGCTCAGAAATGCAGTGTAACACTTAACAAGACTTCGCAGTGAGTGAATGAATGAACAAGGTATATATAGACTGAGACTAACAGGATGATAAGACAATGGTGAATGCAATCAGTGAATGAGGTACAGGTGAATGTGATCAGTGAATGAGTCCAGGCAGTGAGTTCTGGGAAATGTAGTTTGAGAGTGATAATAGTCTTATGTGGAGTGCCCTCTGGTGGCTCTCAATGGCAACTCCAGCTGGTGATCGTTACAATTAATGAGTGTCCATGGAAACTGATGAGTGGTGGAAAACTTGAACAAGGAAACAGACCAGTGTTTATAATTGTGACAATGCATAATGAAATAATATTGTCAGAAATAAGAGAGCTTGCATTTTCAAGCAGCATAACAAGCTGCTAAAATTAACAGATAGCTGTTGAAATTGGAAGCCAGAAACATTCAATTTACAAATGCTGCCGTACACTCTTACGATAAAAATAAGGTGAATAGTAAAAGAAAAATGTCTTAATGCACTTGTTTCTAGTCAAATAAATGATTATGTATAAATGCATATATTTTGCCACAGAGTTAACCTGACATTGACGCCATGTGTGCTGCATCTTTGCCCAATCTTTTTTACACAGTATGAAAAATGAAGACAAATCCAACGCTATTCTGGAAGACATGAGGAACTACCTTAGCTCTCTTCCTTTTAATTTCCAAAATGCTTCCATCATCTCTGGACAGGAAGAAGGCCTTTATGGTTGGATCACCGTCAACTACCTGTTGGGGAACTTCCTAGAGGTCAGTTCATGGGCTGCTTTACTGAACCTTTTTTATTTTGGTCTTTGGAACTAAATGATTATCTCAGAATTTGTTTGGTTACAGTTTCATCTTAAATGTATGTATTCAAACAACATAAATGTTTAAAGTCCCCATGAAAGTTTTTTTGGCTTTTAGTATGAATATGTTAGCCTTAAAGGTTATCTATTAGCTAATGTGCTCAATAACAATGATGAAATTCGCATTTAGAAGATAAGCTTTAAAAACGTACCGTCTCTCACCTCTGCCAATATGATTAATGATTTTGATGACATCACTCTGCACTTCAGCTTCTCATCAGATGAGATGAATGTGGCTGTGGCTGAAATCGGTCACTTGTTCACATTATTACTATTTTTCTATATGGTGAATGGCGAATTGTACACTATATAGGGGATAGGGAACAATTCAGACAGTGTAAATATGCTTTCCATTGGGGTGCACTTTGCTTATCTCATCTACACAGAAGCAGCAGTTTTCATTTTTGCAAATCATACATTATTACGATAGATAGATAGATAGATAGATAGATAGATAGATAGATAGATAGATAGATAGATAGATAGTTTATTATAAAAGCATACATCTAGCTTATACATTTACCCAAATTATCATACGCCTGTTTAACCGAAGCTAATTTGGGTGTGTTTCTCCATCCCCAACGTCACTTCTCTGTGTTTTACGGCCCTGATGAGAACGTCGTTCTCCTCGGCTGTGAACCGTTCCTGGCGCGCGCCTGGCAAATCCGCCGTTATAATTGGAATCCGCTTTAGAACAAGCGCGCCTGCTCTTATAGGGAATGTGAGATGACGCTCTGATTGGTTTATTTCACGTTACGCCCAAACCACACCTATGAATAGTGAAGCTACTTCAGACCAACCCATTTTAGATTTGCGTCGGGCGCAAGAGTCATTTATCCCGCCGATATAATAGCAACAGCGCCCAAGACCCGCCCACAAAGTTACTTGCGTTTCGCGCTTGATACTTTTACGTTTCAGACCGTTAAAATAGGGCCCGATAGCACAGAGTGGATCATATGACCACAAAACATATCGAACCCATTTGAATTCTGAACAGAATGCTATATTTTAAAGCGATATGGAGACTAGGAGGAGAAACGGTTAAACAGATTCGGCATTAGAAACAGCTCTGACGAGTGGAAGAGATAACAAAGGTGCCATGCATGCACCAGCATAAATTTCAAATGACACATCTACACAAACTACACTTTTCAAACTACATCCTCTGCATAATTATGATCACTGTTTTGCTTCAGTAACAATTTCATATTAAATCTAAAGGGTAATGTATTACCCTTTGCCGAGCTCAATGGCTCTAGCCGAGCTGTAATATAAGCAAAACGCTATTGGCTATTTTAAAAATAGGGGAGGAGCTGCTCGATATGTCCCACCGTGTCTTCCTGTTTCAGTTGAAATTACGTCACCTCATTGAAAAACGCTGTGCGTTTCAAGGAACTTCAGTGGGCCTTTAACCCTGTCAATGCAAGATTTTGAGTTTAGCCTCATACTGCAGTATTAGCCCAGTTGTATGTATTCATTATGAAACAGAGTCCGGTTGTGTTCATACATTGCAGTCATCTTATGACACAATATTGAATCTAATCCAGAATTGGATAACCGAGCATAATTGTAATTTTAAAATGTTAAACTTTAGTCTGTTTTATAGAAAAATCTTTGGAATGCCTGGGTACATCCTCGTGGGGCTAAGACAGTTGGTTCATTGGACTTGGGTGGAGCCTCCACCCAGATTGCCTTTGCTACTTCTGATGATGCCAAAGGAGAAGATATCATTACGGTTTCGCTCTATGGTTATGAATATAATATCTACACACACAGTTTCCTTTGCTACGGGAAGAATGAAGCTGAGAAAAGAGTTTTGGCCAAACTTTCAAAGGTACAGTATGCTCATGTCATTAAATGCTCCTTCAACCAAAATATGTGTATAATATATAAATCTATAACCTAAACCAAAATATAGACCTTATTTAGGATGCAGACTATTCTGTACTTTTAGATTGAGGATTATTGTATGTTTCCTCCATCAGTAATTATACTAAGATATTGATCACAAAATTGTGTAAAACCTTTCTTAGAAAATCCATTATTGCTGATGCTGAGCGATGCAATTAAACCCCCAAACAAGCCATGTCAATACTTCAGTCATTTAATGTTAGGTTGAAATAGAGTGATGGATTATGTTACATTTCCCTGATTTGCTCTTAGGTAAAATCTTCCTGGAAATAGCTTAACCTGTTACTTACAATTCTATGATATATAACTATATAAATATAACATGTATTAACTCTTTGAATTGTTTTCCTTTCAGGAATCCACAAACTGGGCTAATGTGAAGCACCCCTGTTATCCTTCTGGTTATAATATCTCTATGCCTGCAAAGGATATTTTTGGAAGTGAATGTACAAAAAATGACGCTCCTGTGAGCTATAGCCCAAAGCAAAATATTACTTTCTTTGGACAGAGTAACCCTGAACAGTGTAAAGTCTCGGTCAGGAGTATCTTTGACCTAACGTCCTGCCAGGGAGCTGAAAACTGCTCCTTTGATGGAGTTTATCAACCAAACCTCAGTGGAGACTTCATGGTAGGTATTTTTCTTTAGTTAAGATAAAACTAGGAACAGTTTACCAAACAATGAAAATTCTGTCATTATTTACTCAACTTCATATCATTCTAAACCTGCACAGTATGTCATATTTATCTAAATCTGCTCCTGGAGGGCCACTGTCCTGCAGTGTATCTCCAACCAGCTCCAAAACACCAGCCTGGAACTTTCTAGAGCTGTTTTCGAAATCGCCCCCTATACCCTCATTCACCATTCCCTACATTACTCCACTAATATAGTGCACTTGAAGGAGTGAATGAAAACGAGTGGATTAGTGTGCCAGAAGGGCAGCCGCTTTTGCATAGTTTGTGCTTGCTGTAAATAATCAAAACTTAGCAAACTAGCAACTCCAGTAGTAATGAAAAGATTGATCTTGAACTCTGTCATGGAAACTATAGCATGTATAAACCTTAAGTAAACAATTTAATAATAAATTAAAAAGCAATTTATATCTGTATGATATTATGCTGTAGCCACATTGGACCAGCGGTTTTGAAAATGGATGGATGGATGATTCAGCTGCGGGCGTTATCTTCTGGCGAGACATGGGAATTCATTCGGGACGACCCTTACAGTGCATTATGGGTATTCTCTAGCCGTTGAGTGTACATTAGTTGTACAATCGTTATTGCGGTGCATTATGGGATTGAATGACTGCACTCGATAACGTCCACTATGGTTTCGGACACCACTACAAATGGCTGTTCCCTCAAATAGTACCCTATTTAAGGGTAGTGTGGCAATTTCAGACACAGCCTAGTAATCCTGAAGACTTCAATTAACTGATTAAGGTGCGTTTAATTAGGATTAGCATTAAAATCTTCTGGACAGATTTTAATGCTGGACTGCTGGAGTTTCACACCCAGAGGAACCCCAATAACATCAAATGTCATTGTTTCTTGCATGTTAATGTGACCAAATGTTACAACCTAAGCTATATTTCTTTCATCTGGATCTATTAAAGCACTTATTTTTGTGTCTTAGGCCTATGCAGGGTTTTACTGGACTGCTTGGGCTCTTAACGTAGAGGGTTCCAAAAGTATGGAGCTATTCAACATGAACATGAAGCTGTTCTGCTCAATGGACTGGAAAAGTGTGAGTACCAGCCAACTGCATAATCACAACTTGCAGGAAAATATAGATTGGGAGGGTGTGGTTATTTGTTACATTTATGATTGATGTGTACAATCAATAAACCTACCTTTTAATGTCCCCCCTCCCCTCCTTTAGCTCAAGCAAAACTACAGCATCAGAGAGCTCCATCTGAAGTCCTACTGCTACTCTGCAAATTATGTGCATACCATTCTTGCAGATGGTTACAAGTTCAACACAGGCAACTGGAAAAATCTCAATTTTCAGAAAGAGGTGCATTGCGTTTCATGTTTATAATGAGATTGTGTGAATATATAGGCTATATATATTGTGTGTGTATATGTATATAAACAATGATGCCATATATACACTGTATACTATATATATGCCATGATATTATTGCACATAAAAACATGTAATTTGTTTTTTAATGTATATAAAAAAGTGTAACAAAACACTTAATGTACATATTTTTCTAAACATTTTAATCTTCATATTTCTGCTTCTAAATGGTCCAAAAATTGGTCCCATTTACATCCATTGTAAGTGGCTTACCATAAGCTTCATATTTGTTGTGACAAACATTGTCGATTGACTTTAACCTGAACTTGAAATATTAATTTAAAACCTTTTCACAGCAAATGCATTTCTATGGAACAGTCACCTCTAGTCTCAATGCATGATTGTAATGTGAAATATCTGCCAAATTATATTATCTCCCCCCCTCCAGCAAATCAGCTCTGTCTATCCAAAATGCTGCAGTGAACTGGACCTCTTCATTTATCTCTTTGTGTTTCAGGTAAATAAGACCAGTATAGCTTGGTCCCTTGGCTACATGCTTGCACTTTCCAACATGATCCCAGCCGAAGGGAAAATCATCAAGTTCCCCATAAACAACGTTCTTTTCACTGGACTCCTCCTCCTGTTCTCTGCACTGACTATTATCACCCTCACGTACCTTGTCATTGCTCTGGCACGCTTCTGTTATTGAGGTGTTTGTACTGAGTTCCCATCTATATTCTAGATGGGAGTTCTGAGTTCTCATCTGTAGGACCAGGACCCACTTAGGGAGGTTTTGGAAACCAGGAGAGACACTGATGTGTCAATGCAGATGTACCTGCTAGAGAAGGATTTTAGTTTTGGAACCTGAAGGTCTTAAATGTCTAGCGGTGCTAAGGTAAAAAAAAAAAAAAGATGCCTGATGTGAACTCCAAATGTGTTAAAAACCTGTATTAAATGTCATTCTATCCAAAAACGGGTACAGGTCTCTCTAGTCCAGGAATACAGTGGCAAGCTCTTGTACTGTGGATCTGAATGAAGACACCGAAGACAAAGTAAACGTTTTAGCTTATATACAGTAAAAAGTATCTACTATGGTCATGTCAATGTTTTGATTGTGTATTGTATCTAATGTTTGTCTTATCCCTAGCATCATGCCTTATGTATCTCACACATGTATTTCTGCATGTGCTCTTCAGCACACATTGTCTTTGGATGAAATGTCATAGTATCTAAATAAATGTTATGGTTGTTATGGCAGTGAAGACCAGTGATTATATTGCTAGGGAAATTAGGTATTTTAACTTGTGATCTGGGCATTGGGCATTCTATAATGTAATAATGTTAATGTTATTAAAAATGGACAAAAATGTATGTAAGGGAGACAAGGAAGGGACTGGTTTGGGGACAATTTGTGTCTGTTAATGCTTCTGCCAAGGTTCTGTCTGTTAACAAACAAAACATTAAGAAGACCAACCATAAAATGTATTATATATATATATATATATATATATGTATGTGTGACTTCCAGCTGTTTGCAATGAACAAATCAAACAAAAGTAATTGTAATAGCTCAACACAACAAATGTTTCAAGTGCATGGTTTCTCCAAAATTAACTGAAAATGCAACTTTTAACGACTTCTGCAGTTCCAAATTTGCAATGGGGGTTGAATAATTTCGATTGCAACTGTATATATATATGACATTCTACATGAAATAACGACTTTTTTGTTGGCCCTAACAAAAAACTGTTTCTTGTGTGACTTCAGCTGGAGATTATTATTTATTTATTTTTCAAAACATCTTCTGAAACCCTCCTGTTTGTTTTCCATGTTTAATGTCTAGAAAGTATTAATAAAAATAAATAAAAATAATAATAATTATAGTGAATTTATCAAAACATATTGTTCCAAAGCACTTTACACAGAATAGTGCCTTACAACACTCCAGTAAGCAAGTTAAACAAAACAGTAGAAATGTTGTTGTTTTTTCAATGTATACAGAGCATACATATGTACTGTACATACTTGTAAAGTTAATCTGAACAGATATAATTCACCATGATATTATTAGGTTAAAAAAGCTAAAAGCATCCCTTAAAGATTTGCACCAATGTTATTTTCGTTGAAATACTATTAAATATTTTTTTATTGTTTATCATTTTAGTTAAAGTTTAACATTATTTTATGTCTATGTAGATTGCATTCATTTGATTTTAGTTTTAAGTTATAAGTAAAATGCATCAAGTTAAACTAAATGCAAATGAGAAATGCTGCCTTGGCAACTAGCTTAAAAAAGTAAGTTTAAGGTTTTTTATATTTTATTTCAGTTAACATTTTATTTCAAGTAATGAAAATGATTTGTTTTAATGATTTTTTTATTTATTTTTTAGTTAACTAAAAACCTGTTTTGCACAAACTTCACAACAAATCCATTCTCTCACAGTTATAGAAATGACAAGTGAACTTTTTACTCCAAACAGATGAAATTTCATGTCTGAAAATAGAAAAAAGGTGAAGTGTACACTAGTGACAACAAGGTCCCATGAACTAGCATGGTGTGCAATCTTCCCTTATACTGTAAATCACCATTCTGCCAGAAGAGGACAGTACAATCCCACAAATAAGTTCTCAATGTCCACACATAATGTGAAATAATGAATAATACACTTGATATGAATTATTTTCTTCGTGAAATTCAAGTGAAACAGTTTTCCAAAGCCCTCCATTTCTTCCTCCAATTCCCCATTTTAGGGACAATTATTGTTAGTACAGTGAAATCATAATTTATTAATATCGGACCTCCCTTCAAACAATGTTTCAGAATATTTCATCATTTTGTTCTTTTCTTTATTTTTTTTTAATGATATATTAACACCAAGATGCCACAGAAATGTTGTAAAACATTAACTCCAGATATAATTACATAAGTGGAAATTACAGTTAATACAGTTAGTAAATTGAATAAGATCTGAATGAGGATTTTGTTTATATAAAAAATAAAATGAAGATCACATACAGCTATGTGCATTAGCAATACGGTGTAAACTCTAGAGGCGCCCAGCCCAGGACAATAAATCTCCTCAGTATGTTTTTTTTAAAAATACTTCTCATGTTACACAGCACATTCCTCTCCAAACCTCCACTCTGCTTTCCCTTCTCAAGTCCACCATCCTCCTGCAACGTGTTGCTAGAGATCAGTGCTTTGTTCTGAGACTTTGGAGACTTTGCATTGGAAACTGAAGAATAAACCAAGGGAAAGTCACTAAACAATCTGCCTTTGGATGCATCTCACGTATGGTCCAGTTAAGATGAGAGCTTTACGTGCTGTGTTTGAATGAGGAGTGCAGGAATTAAGATGATGTGGCGCTGATGCTGTGAGTGAACAGCCAAAGCATTAGGCTGCTGACGTTAGTGTTTATGATGGTAAGTGTCCAATTGAGAACTGTTCATTATTATACATTTTAAAATTGCTAGAGTTTATGTTGCACAGGTCATGTTCTTCAGTGAATTATCAAATACCTGTAAGCATTCATTGTCTGAGATGAGTTTTTACTGTTTAACTCACAATGCAAACTCTCACCTAAGTTGGATAAGTTGGAATGCATGTTATGTATCTGAATTCAGTGTAAAATAATAGTTCTGAGACAGATCAAAAGAGTGTGTTGAGGTGCTCTTTGCAGGACATGGCACTAAAGCACATTGTGTGTATTGCGATGTCTGATTTACACTCTGCAGAAAACACTCTGTCAGTTATGCAAGATGTATCCAAGAGTTGTACAACTTTTACAGCATTGAGAATTCTTTGAATCATTCATCCCAGCTCCAGCCCTCCCCAGCAGACCCTGTTAAATTCCCTTACTCAGCAGACACAAAGTTAACTGCGTTCTGCCTGTGAGGGTTTGGTTGCAGTTACCATGCATTTGCATTGCTATCATTTGCAGAGAATGTGATGAAAAATCGTATGTGGTCTTTATCTGCTTATCATTGCACCACTAGGATAAAGCTAGTCTTTTATGAGGTCAATTATTTAAGGTTATCTCTGATGTGGGTCACTGCTTTAGGCACTATTTAGAAGTGGACACTCTTTGCTGTTAGAACTTTGAGTCCTTTAATACAGGGATTCCCAAACTTTATAGTCAGCCGCACCCAATATTTTCTTAAAGATTTAATACTGAAATGATATGTAATAATTCCCTGTAATAGTTAACAGGGAACTAACCAACTTTAAATATGAGACATTCAACTTCTGCTGTAAAGCAACTCTAGAAAGACAATAGTGTGCTTATTGTATTTAAAATGATTTATTTTAATGATTAGCTTTTCAACCAGTCGCAAACCCCCTGCAGTTCCCTCAAACACCAGTTTGGGAAACCCTTCTTTAATAATGATTAAGTAAGGAATAATTGATGACTGTCTGTTGAATTATTAGAAAAGAATGCACACCACAAGCGGTTAAGCGTGTGAGTCTGTGCGTATCTCAGCAGTCTTCGGCAGCAGCGTCTCTAGTAGCGAAACTGTAAGCTTATCTGCTTCATGAACAGCGCCGTTATTACCTCACTAGTTATGAATGTCATGTAGCGTTTATGTTGCTAAACTCCTTTACTGATAAAAGAGCAGAGCAGCGCTGACAACACGTTTATAGCGAGTGTGTGTCCGTACTATGTGTGTGCATTTGAGTGGGACAGAGAGCTGGAGAGTATGCGCTTTTCCTGCATAATTAAATGTAATTTTGGGGCAAAATCATTGAAATAATTAGTCATTTTTATCCTATTGTTTAATAATTTTTTTTTTTTTTTGCTTGGTCCGTGTCATTGTGGGTTTTGGTTCTTTTGTTGTTGTAGGTTGTAAGGACCTTTGAAATAACTGAAAACATTTGGCGAACGAAGTGATATGAACGTGATGCGGTCAAGACCTGCCTGGAACTATACTTTTGCCTAATGTTTCCCTGAAAATAATTGCACACGCACAACTTAGAATGTTCATCAACCAATCAGATTTAAGCATTCAAGAGCCCCCGTAGTAAGGAAATAATGCATGTATAGAGGCATTTGACAAAACATTTTATTGCATTTGCTGGCACTGGCACAGATGTTGATGTAAAATCTGGAATTTAAAGAATTGAATCTGTTTTTTGAAAGAAAACCAAATGATCAGACCTCATAGAAAGATTTGGTAATTGTCTGCATGACGTAACATTTTTTTACACCAAAACTAAACCTATGACAGCTGTGTTTTAATTTAAAAAAAAAAAAAAAAAAAAATTTTTTTTTTTTTTTACTTGTAGCCAATTTCCTTTTTTAAACAACCAGAAACTCTGGGCACTTACAATTTCACTTTGGCAAGAGTTAAGAGTTTTCTTCTGGCGAAACTTCCAACTGTTTTGTTGGAATGGAGATGGTGTTTAATTACAGGTTCAGGATTGTTGAAACCAGGATGCTAAAAGCATCTGCAATTGTCCATCTGTGGTCCTTGTTGTGTGTACAATAAACTATTTTAAATATATATGTCTATAGCCTTATGTCTCATCAATTTGTGTTCTCTAATCTTACATGAGCATATATCTCTTAATTGTTGGCAAGCTTTGGGATAGCCAGATGTTTTCAAAGCAAAGAACATTTATCTAATGCACATCTGTCAAGAGTTCCAATTATTTTGGAAGTTATGTTTGTGTTGTTTTATGATAGCTGGCATGACTTTTCTACTAGATTATAAAAACAATACTGTGTTTTTCCAGATTTGTCACAGATTTAAGGATTCTGAAGACCCAAATAATATTACCATTCCACAAAACCAAAACATCCCTATCATTTTAGTGAAGTCTGCTTCATTTGCAGGTGAGGTTGAAACGTTCAGCATTTTATTCAGAACTTGTGTTAGAACATCATCTAAATGTGACTCATTGCTGAACATCTTGAATTGACTTGTAAAGGGAACTATTTTTGAAAATATTCTATGCCATCTGTTTGCCAGTCACTGCTTAGCTCCTGACAGAGCAGTATTTTCTACAGATAACTTTAAGTATTGCTGTCCCAGATTCCCAAGCAATAGTTAAAAACACCAGGCTTATTTATTTCCTTTATTTAACATCGGTGGATTTTATGTAAAGTTGTAATAATAAGTAATAGTAGTAATTTTATGGTAAGGGAAAAAAACATATATTACTATTGCTTGTATCATGGTAATTCAATAATGTTCTTTGAAGTACACTGAAGTATCTTGTAAGTACCATAGGACTTATACTAACGTAAAAGTTTGGGGTCATCAATATTTTTGTTTTGTTTTTTAACATTAATGCAAAAAATAAATAAAAAATCAAACGCAAAAAAATCACGGTTTCAGTTTCCACAAAAATATTATGCAGCACAACCATTTTCAACTGTGACCTTGAGCAACAAATCAGAATATAATATATTAGAAGCATATAAAAAGCATATAAGCAAGATTGTTGAAGCTTAAGTTTTTCTTTACTCTGTGACCATCATCCACCAGTGATGTGGTGACATAGTAAGACTTAGACTTGAGTTGTAAACAACTGATTGTTGAACAGTTGATTACTATTTTATTTTTTATTTTTTTACCATAAATTGAGACATAACTCTGACTCACACATTATCTAGAAGTCATGTCTGCAGTGTTATTGGTCTGCCTGTTAATCAGAGGCAGCCAATGAGCAGTGAGCTGTGCACGAACATGGCAGAGTGAGATAGTCACCAAGGGAATTAGAATTGATTGTTCGAGGAAGTTCTGACATTATAATAATGGCTTTTCAAATTGCCATGGAGTAACAGCACCTGCACACAATTTTGTTGAGCTTTTGGAGCCAGTCAGTGTCAGGGAGAGACTAAATGTAAATAATCAAGAAAGATGATGATATTTGTGTTTAGCTACAGTATATCTGGAGGCACTGCAAGCAGGTAATCTATAGCCTGTTAATGAATTCATTTGGTTCATCCAGCAAACAGATCTGAATTTGTCTGAGGTAGATATGCCTGATTTTTTTTAAGACCAACTTACTTTGTGGTACTTATTGGTTTAGGTTTTTCTATACTCTATTTAAGGGGGCTTCAGCTTCCCGGTATTTCATCTAAGGCTACATCCACATTAATCCGGATAAATTTGAAAACTTTACCAAAAAAAATTTCAATTTGAAACTATGAGGTATGTATCAGTCATTTGATGCATGTTTTACCCATAGATATCTATTGTTGTGTCCAGCATTGTTGTGCAGTCTTATTAAAGATAAAATTTCCTTTCAGTCAGTCATGTTCAACATTAACTAAACTAAACGAGCCAATGCACATTGGCCTGCGTGATTTGCATTGCGAACTCCACCTGCACGAAGTGGATATATAAGGAAGAGAGCGTGCAATGCACATTCAGCTTTTCACTTCGGAGCCAAGTGGTTGTGCTGTTCTCTGCCAGTCACCTCTAAGAGTGTCTGAGATTGCTCGACGGGAGAAGTTCTGCATCCGGTGTTGGTGTGATGGCGCTGCAGCTGTGGTTGTGACTTCAAAGAGATTCAAAGTCTTCAAGAGCTTGTTGCACACTGCAGGCGGCACTAAATCCTGCGAGCCATTTCCCCAGTGCACTTTGGCATTGAAAGAGCGTATTTCCCTAAAAGAGCAAGCATTGGTGTTACACTTCGTCTTTTTAAAGATATCATTCCACCCATGTGTTTATGGATGTGGTCGTTACCTGGCTCTGTCTGACAGTCACGGTCGCTGACTCAGGTGTCAGGGCTTAAAGCGTGCTTAGGTGGTGTTTTTGGATGAGTCATGCACCCATTGCGGTAATTTCAAATATGTTTTAGATCTGCTTATCCTATTTCCTTACATAACATCACATAAAAAACTAAGGTGAACTATACTGTATTGGGCATTCAAGGTGAACATGAGGGCATCCATTTACTGATTAGATTTAACAGTTTCCTTTGAAGGGGTTTTGTTAGTCTTTGATCTTTCTACTAAGAGTTGAACTATGTGTGAATGTTTACCTAGTCTTAGTTCTCGTGACCATGTGTTGTTTATACAATTTGGGGGGTACCATTATCTCAGTTGGGGGTAATTGCCTCTATTGTCTTTAGATGATTAGATTCAGTAGTCATCTCTAAGGCTGTGTGTAAGTTCAGCACCTTTAAGGACAGCCCACTGAATTGCCTATAAGATATCATTTAAAGTTCCCTCAGTCAGATAATGTTGGAAGTACTACAGCAACGTACAGCAGAGTTCTCAATAAAGAATAACTTCCGTTGAACGCGATCCCAACTGTCTCCTGGTCTCTGCTTCGATGAAAGAAAACTTTATAACACAGAAAAGGGCTACTTGGCCAGGGTGACCTGAGGATCACACTACCCACCAAGCCAATCTCTGTGGACCCCCCACTACTCTAGCACACTGCAAGCTTTGGAGCTTCCAGATAAGATTGCTGGTCCTTCTCATTAGGGACCAAGCGTTTCATTCGGGGCTCCGGCGGAAGACTGGATGTTGATTGCGGCATCGGAGGGTGAGCTAGAGTATGAAGACGGGCATGAAGACCCAGCTGTGTTGCCCCCTTCGGGGAAAGAAGCATTGATCGAGTCTGACCCAGAGCTGACAGCTATGCTTCCCCGGGCTGCTGAAAGTGTTGGGCTCGAATGGAGGCCTCCACTGTGTCCCGAAAGCTCGAGGCTGGATGATTGGCTTCCTGGGGTGGCTCACGCTGACCATCAGCGCCCCGCCCCAGTGCCTTTCTTCCTGGAAGTGCATGATGAGGTTACCAGATCGTGGGTGGCACCTTTTTCTGCCCGAAACCAAGCTGGTGCCTCCTCCCCCATCACTACCCTCGATGGTGGGGCAGCCTAGGGGTATGTGGAGATCCCCCCGGTGGAGCGCTGGGTAGCAATGCAGTTGTGTCCTAAGGGCGTTGCCGCCAGGAGGGGTAATCCGCATCTACCATCCAAGGCCTGTAAGTTCTCGTCTGTTCTTACGGCCAAGGCTTACAGAGCCGCTGGACAGGCCGCCTCTGCCCTGCATGCTATGACTCTCCTGCATGTATTTCAAGCCCTTAAAGACTTGGACGAGAGTCGCTCTGATCCACTGCTAATGCAGGAGCTGCACTCTGCCCCGTGCAAAGGATCTCTTTTCTCTGTATGGACATGGAATCGGTCAACCTGACAGCACGCCTCATGGTTGAATGTGCTCGGTCAGTGCTGAACTGCCGGAACTCCCTCAAGGGCAGGACGGTGGCCCCACTGAAACTATTTCAGAGGCTCCTGGACTCAGATGCTCGCACTTTCTAAAGCACTTGCTGCTTGGTTTTTCCACAGTTTGTCTTCGATTATCACGTGCTGAAAACAAAATGGCTCCTGAAGAAAAAAGCTGATGATGTGTATTACAGGCACCTTTTTGTACTCGCCGACACTCTGCTTGTGACTTCATGGACTGTCGTCTGCCAATGGATATAGGCATGAGGTTACACATGCCTCAGATACAGGTCACGCTAATGGCGTTCCCCATGGCGTCAGCACCAAGACGCAATGTCGAAGTTCTACTTCGAAAGGGAATGTCTCGGGTTTCCCCATTATGGCAGGTTTTTTTTTTTTTTTTTTTTTTTTGTCATAGATGTTATTACCTAGCAAGCAATAGCCGTCATTTCACCATCTAGGTTAACTATAGACCTGATATAGTCCAGCTATGAGTAACCCACTTCTAGCCAAAATAACCTTGAATTTTGGAATTAGAATTTTTGCCAAAACAACTTGCAAGATGATATGATATTCCATCATGTAAGTAAACAGTGATTACAAGGTGTTTGGTTTCATTTCTTCACTCATTTCATTTCTTTGTTATCTAATTGATGACTAGTCTATTCTTGGGCTATGGTTAGACGTCTATAAAATGTTCACCGACAGCTCAAATTTTAGCCTGTTTTAGCCTAAACGTCTGGGCTGTGTTTGGAACGCAAAACGCAAAATGGCTTGCTGGGTAATCATCGAATATTTGTTCACATTTTGTTTTGTGGACAGTGTTTGTTTTTGTTTATGCAATGGATGTTGAATGTGCGCTTAATGACATCTATTTGTGGTATCTAAATTAATACGAGTAGCCCTGCATCTACATGTGCACAGATACTACTGTTTGGTTGTGTACATCTCTATTACATGTTTGGTTGTGTATTTATTAGCTTACCAAAGGATGGGTTACAAGAGCCTGTTTCTGTATTTTGTATATTTTTTTATGTGGCTGTGTGTTTCTCTGTTGTTGTTGTTGTTGTTGTTTGTGTGAATATAAATGACTGCAGCAGGCTGTCAGTGACACATTTTCATCCTACACACAGAGACCTGCACATTATATATTTCTGGATGACACTAGTGTCAAAAGCATCTGCTCCGTAATAAAAAAGACACTCCACTGATGACACTCTGAGGTAGGACAGACAAGACAGCAGATGGTTCATCCCTTTTTCTTCCTCTCTCTTTTCTCTCTCACTTTTCCCCCCTCATCGCACCTTTCTCTCCCCCTAAACCATTTGCCTCCTGCGTGCAGTGATATAGCCGATCCTCCTATACGGATAGAGGGTAATGCTGACATTTGCACAATGCATGAAAGATCGTACATCAAACAGAGTTTTGCTTACAGCCGGTCATGGTACTGTATGGAAGATCTTGGTATGCTGACATTACAATTTTTGTTTAGTCTGAGTGGGCTACAGAGTTTCTCAGTGTAAGCATTATGATATCTGTTTTGTTGTTGTTTGTTTGATTTTTAAAGGAAAACAAAACATTTTATAAATATATTTTTGGCTACCTAATCTCACCCCTACCCTAAACATAAACTACATAATAGGTTGATAAATGCACAATGATAAAAAAATGTAGACACACTATCTTAACCAATTTACCTAACTAATTCTTGAAAATATAAAAATGTAATAGACATGAATGTACAGTGACAATAGAATTGAGTGAGTCTTTGTTCTCTGTTGTCATGAGATGTTCATTCAGATCTTTCATGCAGCTGTCATAAATAACCACTCAGACGCTGACAATTTGTTTGTTTCCTTTGTCTTGCTCTTGGCAGAGATAGATGACGTAAAGTAGTCTGACATTTCTTTATAGTCTTTTCATTCAATCAGAAATTCAGCAACTCCTCCTTTCTGGATAGTATTTGATGCCAAGAAACTAATGTGTATGTAATGGACTAATGCCAATGTTGAATGTTCTGGGTTAATACAAGTTAAAAGTGGAGTGTTTAATTTTTGTGGCACTTGAAGCAACAAATGGATCTACAAAAATGAATGACTGTTTTTAAAAAAATGTCAACCCGAACACTCCTCCGATCTGTCATTGGTCATCCAAACAGATCACACTGCCCCAAAGTCATGCCATTGGTTGAGAAAATGTTGCTATGTTAGACTGGGCAGAGTGTTCAAATGAACAGAGCAATGTTGCAATCAGAGCAAATGGCTTTATTATAGTTGTCTCTGCATATTAAACTAGGATAGGAAAAGATATTTTACTTTCAAAAAAGGAAACACAGTTCACCTTTAAGATCCATTGACACCACCGTTTTGGCTTAAATAAATAGATTTTCAAGGACAACCCACTCATCCTAATTCTATGATGTACTGTAGACACGTAGCAGCTGAAGTGAGAGAGGACAGTGAATGAAAGCACAGGGAGCTGCTCGGAAAGAGTTTCTCGAATGGTCACAATTTATTTTCAATGAGAAGGGCCAGTGAGCAGGTGAGTGGGAGCTAGAACTTCCACAGAAAACGGTATCAAATTTTCTTGTAGGCTTTGCTCTATTTTCTTCCTCCTGGACTAGCCCTTAAAAGTGAAAGTGTGATATCCAGTTTTCTTTTGCTGTCCCCTGTCGTTTTGATAAACTGCTCGAAAGAACAAACTCTCATTCAGATGTGCATTGTGTCTTTTTAGGGAAAACGAGTAACCTACTTTTGATTGGAATAGGGGTCATTTCAGTTTACTTCAGTTTACTTCAAAATCCAACATACTCTCATGGCAAATCGTAATTATTTTGCGTTTTGGTGAATTGGTGGCTAACTCGTCATTTGTATTTTTGTGCAATCTGCTTACTCCCCAATGACAATTGGGTTTATGGGTGGAACTTCATGCTTACTTTTTTTCTAAAAATCTGGGGGGTTTTTTATTTATTTTTTATGAAATCGACACCTCAAAAACACGGTTATGTTTTCTCATGAAACCGGTTTTGGAAAATCATAAAATAATTTCAGAGTTGTTTTAACCATATCATATGTTTCACATATACACTATCGGTCAAAAGCTTAGAATACTTACGATTTTTCTCTCTTACCAAGGCTACATTTATTTGATAAAAAAATTGAGTAAAAACAATAGAACATTTGTAAAATAATATTAATCTAAAATAACAGTTTTTTATTTAAATATATTTTAAAGTGTAATTTATTCCTGAATTTAAGGAAAACATTTTTTTGAATAATAAAAATTTAAAAAGAACAGCATTTATTTGGATAATAACATTATACATTTCTGCACTGTAAATTTTGAGAAAATGTAATGTATATTTGCTTATTAAAAGTATTTCTTTCTTTTTTTTATTTTACATACCCCAAACTTTTGAGTGTATCGGTTTCCACAAAATATTATGTAAAAAAAATAAATAAATCTTAAGCCCCAAATAAGCAAATTAGAATGATTTCCTGAAGGATCCAGTAACACTGAAGACTGGAGTAATGTGTGGTCTGCAGCCAATTTTTCATAGAGAGCTGCAACAATGTGTGGAGTTTTGCTCAAAGGTCCAGAATACTGAATGTAATTTTTACTATATGAAGGTCCATCCTCCCAAGCTTCTTGGAGGACATCGAGCACTCCGCTAGGCCGATGTCCATAGAGAAGCTTGAAGGGGGGAAAACCTGTGGAGGCTTGCGGGACCTCGTGCACAGCGAATAACAGGGTCTCCAGCCATTTAGTCCTATTTTTTCCAGGGTTGGAACCAGCTGGGATGACCCCCCTTGAAGGCGCTCTGAGTCCCGCTGCAAACGCCATTACTGGTCCACTGGCCCGGCTCGGGGCAACAAATTGCTACGTGACCTAGGGATAGGAACAGGTCGAGAGGTAGAGGGATAAACAGAAGGGGCAGGGTTGGAGAGAGATACTGAGGGTAGGGGTTTGCCAACCCCGGGTGTTGTTCTGCACTGCGGCTGACCCGCTGCAGGATGGCCCTGAGGTCGTCGTAGACCAGGAGGTTCTGCATTGGCAGCTGTTGGGTGGCCACCTGCGCCTCCCAATGAGGCGCACTGGCCAGTGGGCCCGCGGCCACTCACATGATTCCACGGTCTTTTCGAATGGATCCACAAATGCCTCTGGGTCGTCCTGTGGACCATTTTAGTGAGAGGCACATGAGCAGTGGTGGAATGTGGTTCTGCAGACCGAAGCTCCTGATTCATCCAGCTCTGGAACAGCTTGCTGTCCTCCTGGTGTGCCTGGAAGAGGGCACGGAAGCACTGGTCCTGGTCTTCCCTTATATCCAGGAGCGCCTGATGGTGCTCTTGGTGGAGGCCCGCACACTGCATGGTGGCAGCAACCTTCGCCTCCCAAGTTTCAGCACTACTGTAACACAGGTTCAAGGAAATGAGGAGAAGGCAGGGTCGGCTGAGGTGTACTCGGATATTTTATTCACAAAATAATACCAAAGAAAATAAAATGTTCTTGATCTACTTATGAACCGCGCGTCTCCTGTCTAAATCTCCCATTGCTGACTCCACTGAACAACGCCCCCTCACCACATACTTATTTAAAAAAAAAAAAAATTTTGTAAAAAAATGTTGTCTCGGTTACGTATGGTAACCCTTGTTCCCTGAAGGAGGGAACAGAGACGCACGTCGTGACCGACAATAGGAATCTATGTGCATTGGCTCGTTTAGTTTCACTCGAAGTAAATGGGGCTCTCTAGCGAGATTCCTATTGTCGGTCACAACGTATGTCGAGAGTGGCCGACTGATAGGGAACACCACATTTTAATTGTATTTTTGAACAAATAAATGCTGCCTTGGTGAGCATAAGTTCTTTTAAAAACGTTAAAAAATATATTTGATCATGCCAAACTTTTGGTAGTGTATAGTTTGCTGTGAAGGGTTTTATCACTACTGGTAAAATTAGCCCAGATGTGCCAGATTAACTGAGGAGATAAGAGAAAGAGCTGGCAAGAACAAACAAGAGTGATTTATATCACCTTACTTTAACATTTCAAACACCTTGCTTTGAATAATCCACGGTGAGAAGTAACTACCATGTCATATTTTGACTGTAGACAACATGTTTATTGGATTCATTTGGAGTTTTTTTAAGTAATGCTATTTGGTTTTTATTACTTTTATACTTTCTTTCCATTATTTCACCAGTGTTGGATTTATACACTGTGTTTTGAGTTATGAAGGCGTAGTCTGTGTAAGTAAGATCCGGAAAAACAATAACTTTGGGATGTGAGCATGTTTTCCCCAAAACATTGTACTTGTCTGAGTAATTCCTCTTCATGTTCTCAGTCTGTCTCCCTGTGTTTGTTGTGCTTTGATTGCTGCCTTGTTTAACAGTGTGATGTCTATGCCATACTTGTTTGTGCCATTTGCACTTGCCAGTTTAGCACTGTGGTGTCAATATGTTTAGTTGTTAAAAGGAACACTGAGAGCTTAATGCAAGACACTTTTTGCCAGGGTCGTCTCTAAACCACAGATACAACAACTCTGAAAGTTCAGAAAGATGAAAGCTATTCAGTACCTTCAACCCTTTCATTTAACCTTCTGAATGTCTAGTCACCTTCCTCTTCACTCACCAGTGGGTAATCAAACACATTTGACACTTTAAGAGGTCTAATATTTGTTAATGGTTATGAAGGTTTTGTTTCTTTTTGTTTTGGCAGATATTCTGTGTCTGTGGATTAGTGTATTTACATATCCACTTGCCTTCAAAGAAACATTAACTTTTTTGTGTAAGTTAGCAGTCAAACAGGCCCTAACCTGTCCTGACTGTGTCTCAACTGATGCTCTCCTCAGCCTTGTGAAACTTCACACAAGACATTCTTTAAACTGAAGCATAATAGAAGTCTTTCACATGTGCGATCTGCTAAAGTCATGAAAATATCAGCCAGGAAAGAGAGATTCCTGTTTAGCATCCAAATATATGTGGAATTGAAATACATGGCAGTTAGGTCTCATGCACATGTTTATGCCTTATATTGAACTTTTTTTTTATGTCTGCAAACAACTAATATCAAACATGCTTTTAATCTGTGGGCTATATTATATAGGCTAAATGTTGCCCATATGCAATGCACATTTTCTAAGGTTTTGTATGTTACATTCTTCTCAAATTGCATTTTCAAGTGTTGAGGAGTAACTAATCTACATTTGTATCATGACAGAGTAGAGTAGCTTTTTCAGTTACAAACTACTTTTTCTAATGACTATTATTATTTAGTTATACATTATATCAAAGTATGGCTATACATATTTAAATATCTTTTTCTTTTTATTAGTAGCTTGTAATGTATGTTGTAGTTAACTAATTTTTCAAAAGAGCTTCACTTTAGTTTGACTACTATAGCTTGTTGCTTGTTGTTGCTAAGTTTACCTAACAATGTTTGACACAGTAAACAAAACAAAAAAATCTAGGCTTTTTATCAAAATGTTGTAATTTTTTCCAAGCATTATTTTATTTTTTACAGTGTTGTGTACAGTTTTGGGAGGATTGGTATCTCTTCTAAACCTTAAATGACAGGCTTCGCCCAGTTTGGAACGGGTCATGGCTAGGGCAGGAAAATTAGAGACTGCAACTAAAAAATAAGCCAAATACAATAACATTCACAGGTCATTGTTTATTTGTTCACTACTGTTTGTTATTAGATGTTAAAGTCGGCATGAAATGGAAGTTGCAATAGAGGGCATGATTATTATTATTTTTTAAATAATGATGTGCACAGGCAAATCATTTCTAATAAATACTGCAATATTCCATAAAAAATAAGAATTGTTCATTTTGATTTTCTGTATACATGAATACATTCTGTATTCAATCTGATTAATTCTCCGGCATAGGCCTATCTCTGTAAAACTAACAGCTTGGAAAAATTCAATCTACATTCCAGTCTGACACTGCAGAACCTGGAGTGCACTATGGAACAGACACATATGGAAAATATCTCTAGGCATGTTGTCAATCTTATCCACATATGGAAAAGGGTGAAATGAATCTCAAGCATGTGTGTTCAACATCCAGCCCTCTGAATGGAATTCCCTCTAAAAACATTCACTCATTCAGATTTCCCTACCTTTCCTGAAATCCAAACTGCTTTTCCTGTTGTAGTTTACAAAACCTTTTCTCTTTTACATTTTGTAAATTTACATTTACGACTTGCTTGCTGACTTTATTGAACCATTTGTCTTTACCACTACCTTCTCTGCTGTGTCTTTCAGGCTCTAAGAGTGTGGTTGAAGTTCAGACTAAAATGTCGGTTTGTGGTGGCCTTCCTTTTTTCCTTCAGTCTGACAGTGGCGATGATATACACCCTTCCTCCCTTCCCATCTGAGGAGAGCAGGGTGAGTCTACGGGGGCCCCGCAATAACAAACCCAGAAAGCTGGTGGAGAAGTGGTCTCTGAAACCTTACCTTCCAGTGTCTTCATATGGACAGAACAGCAGAACCTGGAAGATCCCTGAAATGAAAGATTCCGCTAAGCATCTCCTGATGGTCAACCATCACCAACTATCATTTTCCTCTGGAAAACAAGTTCAGGAAAAAGTATCAATCAAAAAGCATCCAAAAAGTAAAGTAAACAAAAAAGAAAGATATCTGCAGAACACAAACAAGCATCCAGTCAAGCCATTTGCAGCCAGAGCCAAAAGAGTGCGAGCCAATAGACTAGGAAATAGCAATAACACAACCATCCATCTTCTTCGCTCCAGACATGACCCAGCTTTCCCTCAGCCTGCCAGCATCCAAAGCCTCCGCCCAAATAACAAGATATGCAGGCACAAATGTACTCCAGATGGGGACAGAATAAAGAGGCTTGTGGGGCAGTTCTCTGATACACAGCAGGTGGCAAAACTGAAACAGGCCCCTGGAGAAGCAAGAACACATGAAAGACGAGCAGGGCCCACCGAGAGGAAGAGGCCCAAATCCGGGGCAGAAAACAACGATGGGATTCCAGCAAAGGCTGGCATCAAGGAGTCAGCCACTGACTGGTGTAAGACTGTCTCTGATGAGACTTTTATTGAAAACTGGAACCAGACCAAAGCAGAGACTCTACCCTGGCTCAGTGAGGATGATGTGAAAAAGATGGCGCTTCTCTCCAGTGGCACTGTGTTGAGTAAAGCCAGGCTTCCAGGCCATGGTCAAGTGCTTCAGGTTGGATTCAGTGATAGGTATAGCATTTATGCTTCTGCAGGGGACAATCATGTCAAACGCTGCCAGACCGGAAGCTGTGCTCTCATAAAACGCCCCAATGACTGGTTTGAGGTGTTCGCCTTTCACCTGGACAGAGTTCTAGGTCTGAACCGGAGCTTGCCCGCAGTGTTGAGAACATTCCACAGTGAGATTCTACCATACAGGTACACAACTGGATCTCCCAGACCGGTGGTATGGTGGGATCCCAGCATCCAGCATCTGTCTGATGCTGACAATGACCAGAACTCTTTTTCACTTACTTGGCCACAATATCAGACTCTGCTTAAGAGCAGGTGTGGTACTCGAGTACCGTTGAACTTTACAACATGTGTGGGAGTTCATCATTCAGAGTGGGGGAGGCTGGCCTTGTTTGACTTCCTGCTGCAGGTAAGAGGCACTGTGAAAACATATTACAACATTTTGGATATTTGGTTTCCACAAACTGTCTAATGTGTAAAAATATTTTTGAGAGTTATAGATATAAATAGAGTTATAGATCAAATAGATATTTGAGAGTAAATTGCATATGTAACTTTCAAATTACACAAATAAATGTGATTATCTTCTAATGTGAATCCAAAAAAGATTGGGATATAGACAATAGAAATGGTCACTAACTTTTAAAAGGTTGACTAGGTTATATGCTCCAGTTTATATGCATTTAAATTATGTCTTTGACCGTTGTGGTTAGAAACTCTTTTATGAGTCACAAAATGTAGGCCTGCCAACTACATAATGACCTACCTGCCAAGCCTGGTATTTAAAGTAATTCATGTTTAGCATTGGCATTTTTCCTGTTCAAAACAGACTCTCTTAAAAGTGAAGTGTGTGATTTTAGATTTCAAACATGTTTTTTGAACACTTGCCCCATCTGGCATTGTTTAGACTAACAGTAAGTTTTGCCTCTAAGTTAAGTCATTGGTTGAGCCATGATTGCTATGTTGTGCTGGTCGAGATGCTTAGTCAGGTAGGTCTGTTGCACAAAGGTAAAGATATAGAATAGGTCTGGAGTTGACAAACCAAACAAATCTAAACTGGTTTAGATCAGGTTCAGGGGTCTCAAACATTCACAATAAAAGTTCTCTGTCTACTCAGGGTTTGATCCACAGTTGAATCTCTATTATACATTTACACAAATGTCATTTTAACAACAAGATAAGAAGAAACAGCACTGCTTTAAGTTAGAGAATGCATCTGAAAGACTCAACTGGATTATTTTAGTAATTTATAGGTTCACAACAAGCTTAAAAGATACAGTATAAGCTTAAAAAGCTTAAAAGTTACATATATTCTAACGCTTTAAATTTAAATTAATATTTGCATATAAATAAAAGCTTAATAACAATATTGAAAAACCAAACTCAAAATTGTCTGTTGTCTTTAGATATTATACTAGGAAATGAGAAAACAGTTTAAAGATTTTTTTTTTTTTTTTTTACACACTTCACCTATAAGCAGTTTCATATAAGGCTGCTTTTGATTTCTTTCCTTCCTTGTCAGCTTTCTAATGATAGCTCTCAGAATGATTTTTAATTAAAAATGCAATCACTGAGTTCATGACCAAGTCAACCAAGTTGTTTAAAACAATGTTTGTGAGTGATAACTAGACAGTTCCTACCCAGCTGAATCACAGGCAGGTTCAAAATGCTAGAGTGTTGCAATGAATTGAATGTGTGTGTTTGACATGCATTTAATGAAATGGTGATTTAGCTCAGTTTAATTATCTCTTCATGACCTACTATGAGCAAACATGTTATCAACCAAATGTTTTATTTCATTTATTTTCTTGGATTTTTTTTTTTTTTTTTTTGGCTTCTAAGATAGGTAAGCTGCCGTCAGCCCATCACAAACTTGGCAGAGGAGTGTAAACAGGTCATTCTCAGGATTCATTGATGTTCCTTGTGTGTTGCTGACGTACTACAGATTTAATTAACAGGATACTGAACTTACTGTAGTCACATTATTTGATGGATTATTTCAGATTGGATTGATTTTCATAAGATAATCAAGTAGTGTGATTTACGTAATCAGATTACTTTTTTTCAAGTAACTAGCAAAGTAACAAAACTTTTAAATTTACAGCAAAATATCTGAATTAACAAAATAACACAAGATTTGTTTAGCCATTTATCTTATATTGTCTTGTTTAGACATCTCTCTTGTCCCCAGATAAATCGGGATAAAGATGCAGAGGCATTGTACCCTGGAAATCCAGAGTTCTCGCAAGAGCACAAGTTGAATTTGCTCAGCGAAGTTACTCTGGCGTCGAGTAATGATGCTCATTAAATATGCCCTTGTATCCGAGCTGCACCAATCACATTGGGTTATCTGATATAGGCGGACCAGAGGCGAGCTAAACAGATGACGACAGCGCTGTGACGTCCAAGTCACTAGTAAACATTGCAAGATGGCTATGGATGAACACCAGTTGTTTGAAACGGCTTTGGCCGCTACAATGAACGAGTTAGACTTGGCTTTTTATCTAAAACAGGAACAGAAGACGGCGCTCAAATCCTTCCTTTGCAAGAAGGACGTTTTTGCTGTTTTGCCGACCGGATACGGCAAGAGTCTAATCTACCAGATACTGTAGCTCCGCTGGTAGCTAAGCGTATGGGGCTTGTTGTGATTGGTCGTAGTGTTATCCAATTGCGTGCAGTGAGATTTTCAAATGCATGATTGGTGCCGCCCCTCGAGCTGGCCGATTTTCATTAGTCGATGCCAGACCATTATTCTTTCAGATTTAGGTCTGGATTTCCAGGCTAGAGGCATTGTGTGCGCTGTGTTAACATTATGGTTATTGTAGTTCTAGACTACATTTATTTACTCATCTCTTGCAAAAAAAAAAACAGATGCAGTATTTCTCAAATTTAATAAAAACAGTAAAATGAAAACTCAGAATATTAGACAAACCTGTAATAATGAATTATTTTAAAGAATGCAAATATACCTTGGGCCAGATTTACTAAACAGGGCAAATTAGCGTGAGAGAGCAATTTCATAAAAGCTCCAATGGGAAAGGAAAGTTCTGTGCGTGATCTACTGACGACGTGCAAAAAGAACACAGACTCAGCCGGATCATTTCCATAATTACCAACGCAGTCTATCAAGAGCAGTGCAAATTAGCATCTGGTTTAAGACATGTTTTGATCGTCAAATAATGCCGTAAATACCAGTAAATTGACCGTAGTAAATCACCTTGCATGATTCATTTAAATACTCTCCTCCCATAAATTTTGCATCTGAAAGGGAAACTCCTACAAATGCATTTGCAATAAGGTCAGCTGCAAAAATAACCCTGTCCACAACTTTTCAGCACTAATTTTTCACTGCGTGTCTTTAGTAAATACTGACAGTAGGTTTTTAACACCTAAAGAGGGTTTGCACTGGCGCAAGCTGTTAGTAAATCTGGCCCCTTGTGTGAAAGGGCCTTTACATTTTAATATAAAAAACAAACAAACAAACAAGCAAGCCCAGGCTAGATGAAAAAAAGTAATGTAAAACATTACTTTATTTAAAAAGTAACTAAGTAACGCAATTAGTTACTTCTATAAGGACAAACACAATATTGTAAGGCATTACTTTTAAAAGGAAACTTTCCCCAACACTGATCATACATGACATGGTTCAAACAGATTGGTAGTTCACTGTAACAATATAAAATTGGGGATAATGCTTTTCATTGAAAAACTTGTTGACATGAATTTAAATATTGGGGGTTCGCAAATATCTATGAAGATTACTACTAATGATAAAAGTGAAAAAAGGTCAAACAAATTAATTAGTATTTCATAATAATTTCCAGAGCATCATCCATGCAAGCACACTTATTTTATGTTGGCAAAGTTGGAAAAGTAACAAGAGAGACTTTAATTCACTGTGAATGATTATATATTTAATCTTGATCACATGAGGATTGTGATTCGGTATCACCTCATTAACAGGTTTAGATGATGTCTTTTACACTTTTCTTCCGCTCCTCCACTTTTTGCTCCACATAGCTGCAATTCTTTCAAGAACCATTGTCATCATGGTGACGTTTAATTAAAATTTTGAACATAGGTAATAGAAAAAAATCCATGCATCCAAAAAATGCATGGAAATCCAAAAAATCCATGCAAAAATCCTTTCTGAACAGGTTGAAAGTGACTGGTTGAAATGTCCTTTGTGGTTTTGTGCTTTTATGATAATATTCACAAAAGTACAATTATCGCTCTCTTTCACTAATTTTAACACAGAAGGAAACTTTTTTAAGACATTCAATGCAATTTACAGCACAAAAATGTCATTAAATATTGTAACTTGGAGTTTCTTTTGTGGAGTTTATACTGTTTTAAGCTGGGCTCAGACTACAGGAGTTTCAGGCTGAGTTATGCCCGATTTACCCCTCCCAAAATTCGGAGAAAACAAACACATCCAGGGCATCGGTCGGTACCGATGTCCAGATTATCTGATAATGTGAGGCATTTAGAGATCTTTTAGAAATCTTAAACCTCTCGATGTGCTCGCAGACACATTGGGGCCGCCCCGACAATATCGTGTTTGATATTTAGGATTTTAAATCAGTATCAGTACTTCCACAATAGCCAATTAGAGACAAGTCTACAAGGTGACGGAAGTGACAGAACTTTTGAAATGGCGACCGCAAAACAACAAGCGAGGAACGGATAACATGACTGCCTTTATAATGTCTCTTCATATAATGTATCCATTTAAAATCTGGCATGATAATCTTAGTCCCCCTGTAGTCAATAATGTTATCCCTTAAAACTCATCTTTGATCACCAAAATGACATATTTAAAAAAAAAAAAATCTTATGGCCTAAAATAGCTTGAATGTTACTCTACAACCTTGCCTCATTTAGTATATGCTGTTCTATGAATATGCAAATGAGCCCAGCCTCCACTCACTCACACCAGCTCAGAGATCCACTGGTTGACGATCACACATTGACGTGATTGGTTACAAGGTAGTTTGTGATATCAGAAACACCAGCGATTTCAAACCGTGTTTTTGAGACTGTCTTTGGTTCACTGCAGTTTTCAAGGAGAAAATACTCAACAATGGTGTTGACTTGTGAATTTGAACATGGATTGTCTTAAAGCATATTAAAAACACCACATAGACATATAAACAACATTAAAAGCTTGATTTTCACCACAGGGGGACTTTAAGAATATCTTGCAGAGTGTGATGCGCCAAGATTTCCCAATCGGTTAAGCTTAAACACTCCTGTAGTCTGAGCCCGGCTTAAGAGTTTAAGAAAAACACTTCATCCCGCTTGATTACAAACCATGCCAAGTCAAGAGTGAAAATATCACTTGATGGCAGATGAGGCAGAATGTGAGCGCATGTGTAATTGCATGTGCTCATGAATGTTCTTGATGGATTTGTGAGTATAATCTGTGTGTGAAAACTGTGCGCTGTAAAAATGTGGGTGTATGGATGCCCATGAATAATACATTAGGTCTTAGAAGAAAAGTCAATAGCTGTAACATGGCCAACAGCTAATAGCTTTGTATTGATTTAGTGAAATTGCTGACTGGGACCCTTGAACACTTGTTCCTCTCTATTCATTTAGCACTTCTGATGACACTGATGTGAAACCTCACACCCTTAATCACAGAACAGTGTGAAGGACACACTCACTGTCACCACAAGACCTTCTGTGTACCGCTCTGAAATCTTGATCAGTGGTTCTTAATTGGGGCCACAGATCTGGAATGATAGGATCATAAATGAGATAATGCATAAAATGCAATGCAGCCAACCATAAAATCATACTTTGGTAGCAAATTAAATAGACTTGTTGTGAGGAGGAAAACACTTCACATACATTTTGTTGTTGATGTCAAATCATTTGGCATTTTTACCACATTATTTGTTCCATGTGTTTACATTTACCTTCGTACAGCGAACTTCCATGGGTGAAACGCGGTCATCTCAATAGGAATCCACATGATTTGGAATTTTGTGCGAGAGACACGAGGTGAACATTTTCTGCATATGGATTTCACATCGGAATCAAGGAGATTTTTTGTTCAATTTGTCACAGCAGCATGGTTTGGAAGCAAACTCTAACCAAGAGACGCTTCATGCATCGCTACACTAATGACATAGATAATGGCCAGCTATTGTTAAAGCATTTATAAAAATGAAAAAAAATCATTTTTCATTCATTTTTATAAATTAGTATTCCATTATTTCTCCTCAACTTTTAAAAAACTTTAAACTTTTCCCTGACTTTTCCAGGCAAGGAAATCCTAATAAAAAAATTAAATAAAAAAATAAATAATCAGTGAGTACCCGGGATAGAAGTAAAACCATTTGAGAACGCCTCGGTTACGACTGTAACCTCGGTTCCCTGAAGAGGGAACGAGCGTTGCGTCGAGATTGACGCTATGGGGAACGCTTTGCGTGATGACGTCTTGAAGCACATGTAAAATCAGTCCAATGGTGTGGCGGAACGTCAGAGGCGGGTGACGTCACGTACCAGGAAGCTATAAAGCCTGCCCGAAAACAGAAAATGAAAGCTTCGTAAAGTCTGAAGTAGTCGCTGACAGGCATGAAGGAGATATGGCAAGGTGACGCAACGCTCGTTCCCTCTTCAGGGAACCGAGGTTACAGTCGTAGCCGAAGTCGTAGCCGTACAGTCGTAACTCGCGTTGCGTCGAGATTGACGCTATGGGGAACGCCTATACCAACGCCACCATAGCTACAAATGTCTGTCCTGTGTGAAATCGAGTGAGCAGCATTAGGAAGACAAAACCTGAGACCCTGGAGTAGAGTCTAAGTCCAAAGAGTAAAACCTGACGAAGGTGTGCGGTGAGGACCAACCTGCCGCATCACAAACGTCCTGTAAAGACACTCCTGATATAAGGGCCTTAGAGGCCGCCATACTCCTTGTAGAGTGCGACTGGACAGCCATAGGAGAAGGCTGCCCGGCCGCCTCATAAGCAAGCGAAATAGCCTCAACCACCCACTTGCTCATTCTTTGCTTAGACACTGGAGATCCCTTGTTAGGGGACCCAAAGCACACAAACAATTGATCGCTTTTACGCCACAGGGCAGCTCTGTGGACATAAGCGTCTAACGCCCGAACTGGGCAAAGCAAATTATTCGCCTCCTGGTCCGCATTTCGAAAGGGAGGAGGACAGAAGGCCTGCAGTACAATGGGTCTAGCCACATTAGTGGGGACCTTGGGGATATAGCCCGGTCTCGGATGTAGAAAAGCTTTAACCATACCCGGTGCAAACTCTAAGCATGACGGAGCAACCGACAATGCTTGAAGATCCCCTATTCTCTTGAGAGAAGAGATAGCAAGAAGGAACAGAGCTTTCAGAGTTAAGAACTTCTCAGGAACCTCCTCAATGGGCTCAAAGGGGGCCAGGGAAAGGCCTTGCAGCGCAATGGACAAATCCCAAGGTGGCACCCTAGAGCGAACTGCAGGCCTCAGCCTCCAGGTGCCACGAAGGAAACGAGATACCAAGGGGTCTTTCCCCACAGACATTCCACCCAAAGGAATGTGGTAAGCACCTATGGCCGCCACATAAACCTTTAAAGTGGACGGGGTCAGACCTGCAGTGAACCGGTCCTGCAGGAACTCCAGCACTGTACCAATTGGGCAGTTAACTGGGTCCAACCAATGGTCACTACACCAAGAAGTGAATACTCTCCACTTCAGGGCATAAAGTTTCCTCGTGGAGGGAGCTCTGGACTGTAGAATGGTCTCAACAACCTCAGTTGAGAGACCTGACTCTATGAGCTGGGCCCCCTCAGAGGCCAAGCCCACAGGTTCCACAGTTCTGGTCGGGGGTGTAATATCGAGCCCTCCGCTTGGGACAGAAGGTCCCTCCTGACGGGTAGCTCCAGAGAAGGCCCGTCGAGGAGAGACACAAGGTCGGGAAACCATACTCTGCCCGGCTAGCGCGGGGCTATAAGAAGCAGGCAAACCCGGTCCCTGCAAACTCTCTCCAGAACTCCCGGGAGCAGAGCAACTGGGGGAAAGGCGTACAGACGTAGCCTCGGCCACGTCTGCACCATAGCATCCAGTCCCAGAGGAGCTGGATGCGTGAGGGAGAACCAAAGTGGACAGTGAGACGTCTCTCGAGACGCAAACAGATCCACTTGAGCTTGGCCAAACTCCCTCCATATCAGCTCCACCACCTCGGGGTGGAGCCTCCATTCCCCGGGCCTCGGCCCCTGTCTCGACAGAGCGTCTGCTCCTATATTCTGGACCCCGGGGATGTAAGCTGCCCTGAGTGACAACAGCTTCCCCTGGGACCACAAGAGGATATGGCGTGCCAGATTGCATAATGGGCGCGAGCGCAAACCCCCTTGGTGATTGATATAGGCGACTACCGACGTGTTGTCCGTATGTACTAGCACATGGTGTCCCCTGAGATCTGTGATAAAGCTCCTCAGAGCCCGGAAGACAGCTAACATCTCCAGGCGATTGATATGCCAGGAACGATGATGGTCTTCCCACAGACCTTGAGATGAACGACCCTCTAGGATCGCTTCCCAACCCGTGAGGGAAGCATCCGTCGTTAGCAGTTTGTGACGACAAGGAGCTCCCAACACTGGGCCCTGGGACAGGAACCAAGGTTTCTTCCACATAACCAAGGCACGTAGGCATCGCCGCGTGACCTTGATTGTGCGAAACGGGTTGCCCCTCGGGGAAAACCCCCTGGTCCTAAGCCACCACTGCAGGGGCCTCATGTGCAGCAGTCCAAAAGGTATCACGTTGGAAGCTGCCACCATGAGACCCAACAGTCTCTGGAACTGTTTGACAGTGAGTAGCTGGCTTAGCTTTACACTTTTCACAGCTGCAAGGATGGACTCTATACATGGCGGTGACAGGCGCGCCTGCATCGACACTGAATCCCAAACCACGCCTAAGAAAGTGGTCCTCTGGAGCGGAGAAAGCACACTCTTCTTGGCGTTCAGCCGTAACCCCAACTCTTTCATATGGGCGAGAACAACATCTCGATGTTGAACCGCCAACTGATGCGACTGAGCTAAAATCAACCAATCGTCGATGTAGTTCATGATGCGAATACCCTGGAGGCGCAGGGGCGCCAGAGCTGCATCCACGCATTTGGTGAAAGTGCGGGGTGATAAAGCCAGGCCGAATGGAAGAACTCGATATTGGTAATGCAGGAGCCTTCAGAGAAGATGCCGTTGCTGGAGAGAGATAGCTCGCAAGCGTCTCCTCCACCTTCGGCATCTCTCCATAACCATGCTCTTTATAATTGTGTATAGTGGAGTAGTGGGATGTTTGTGCAGTATATACTCTGTATGAAACTGGTTTCCCCCACGATCTCGACACCTCAGTGTGGAGATCGGGGAAAAACGGAAGGCTTCTGCGCTGAGGCTGTGCACGAGATGGCAGGAAACGTTCGTCGAGCTTACTTTTCGAGCGAGCGCCCTGCCTGTCTTCTGGCCACTCAGTAGATAATCTCTCGACAGCTCTTGTAACTACGTCGAGTAATTCCTCAAACGCATGAGACTGAGGTGGCGAATCCTCAGACTCAGCGTCAATACTAACAACGTCCAACTCCTCAGAGCTGGACAATTGCAGTATTGGTGCCTCCATCGGGGGGGAAGAAACCGCAGCGCGTGCTTCCACACCCTGATGAGAGGCACTGGATCTATCAGAATGAGGCTGAGATAAGGCAGAGCCCGTCTCAACATCCACTGATAGATCCATTTGCGAACCCCAGGTCTGAGATCGACGCCGTGCCTCGGCAGCGGCGGGACCAGAGCCCTGGGGAACGCGATCCTGGTTAAATAAAGCCAGGCGGGATCTGAGCGTACGCAATGGAAGCGTGTCGCAATGCTCACAGCCAGCACCCTCGAGTGCTGACTGGGCATGCTCTTCACCCAAACAGACAACACAAAGAGTGTGTGTCCCCACCCGTTAAATAACGCGGGCAGGGGTGAACACACATTCTAAACTGCTGCTGCTTATACGCCATACTGAATATATATATATAATATAGACAGACAACACCAAATAACGAGGACAGATTCAACACAGAGCGCAACTGAAGACTCAGAAAGCTTTCATTTTCTGTTTTCGGGCAGGCTTTATAGCTTCCTGGTACGTGACGTCACCCGCCTCTGACGTTCCGCCACACCATTGGACTGATTTTACATGTGCTTCAAGACGTCATCACGCAAAGCGTTCCCCATAGTGTCAATCTCGACGCAACGCGAGTTCCCTTAAAAGGGAACCATTGATATATCTAAAGATGCATAATGGCTTATATTTTCTCCTCTTTAAGATATTTTTCAATTTCACAGTTTCTATTCAACACAGGATTTGACACGGGAGCTGGATACTTAAATATATTATATAATATATATTGAGTTACAATATTCAAATATTTTTGTTACTTGTTTGTAAGTGGTTAAAAGTCTGAGTACAACGGGGTCCAAATCTGCAAAAAAAAAAAAGGTTAACATCCCGCATTCCTTCATGGTCAAATACAAACATTTGTGACATGGACCATGTGAACTCCTTCGTACAAAAAGTTAGATTTCCTTGCCTCCTTTTGAAGGATGCAAGATGCTTTTTAATCAAATTGTTATTTTGAATACACTAAATATAATGGTTACATTTTATTTCGATGGTCACTTTTGAAACTAAAGTAACTTTGCAAGTACATGTTAACTAACTCTCATTATTGTATTAGTAGACTTTTATGGTGGAGTTCGGTGTTAGAATAAGTTGACATGTAGTTGCAAAGTTACTTAAAGTCAATAGAATGTCTGTTGAGGAGCATTAAAATAAAGTGTTTGCAGATATTAAGCAGACAGTCTACTAATACTCTAATGAGAGTTAGTTGACATGTAGTTGAAAAGATAAACTATAAGGAACTAAAGTGGACTATTGAAAAAAGTGTTACCAATATAATTTGAAATTACAATATTCTCGTTAATTTTGTTTCATTAAAAATGCAAAACAGAAGTATCTTCTTTTACCAATAGAGTAATGTGCTATGTATAAAATCTCTGTATATATAAACCCAACATGGTTGTCTTGGTTTCTGAGCAAAAGGTTACATGATTCAAATTTTGAGAAGCTGTGACATGGAAATGTCTTCGACAGAAATGCTCTGTGGCATTCACCATGGTTCAGTGGCAGTACTGGGCTTGAACATTACGTAAGCGAGCCCTAAGGTTATCACAGTGCTGGCTGTGTAAAGAAAGAGAGCATAGATTTGAGTATGATGTGCAAGAGGAACACAATGTGCGTTGACGACTGTCTGCTTCTGATACTGCCAGCTGACAGCAGCTGTCACACACACTGAGCTGATGTTAAAATCTTATTATTCTGAGTATAATATCAGCATGTAGACAAGTGACATAAGCATCTTTTCCCACCTATTTTAAAGGTTACGTTTTTAACATAATCGACAAAGACTTTTCTTATACTATCAATCATGGTTCTGTTATGTTTGGACTATATTTGTCGTTTCCCGCTTGAGATTGTCACGATGGTTGCCGATTTGATTTCATCATTCTGTTCAGCTGTTCATTATTAAATAGCTTAGTTGATCTGTGTATAATAGTTCCTGTGTTTTCAGTTCTCATTTGTCCGGTCTCATCTATGTTATGGTTGTGTTTGCTTGCCTGCCTTTGTTTGAATTTACCTGTGGATACTATTAAAGACTGTCTTGGATCTTTATCTTCTTCGTCAAGATCCAAGACAGTCTTTAACAGTATCCACAAGTAAATCCAAACAAAGCCAGGCAAGCAAACATAACCATAAAAGAGACACGATTTTATATATATATAAAATCGTCATTTACTCATGTCATAGCAAACCTTTATAGATTTTATGTATTCATTTTATATATTTTAATATAATGTTTTCCCCATGAAACACAAGAAGTTAAGCAAAATGCTCCAAGGTGCTCTTTTCCATAGAGGCGCTCTTTCCCATCCATTCCATAACAATTCACTGTGATTTACTCTTTCAAGTTCAAAATAAAGTATGTGGTAAAAAATAAATTATTACAAATAAAAATGTTCTGCTGTATTCCAAGGCTTACGACACAAGGTTTGTGATAAACAGGCCAAAGTTTAAATTGTTATTGATAATCTTCCCTTCCACCCTAGTCTCAAATTACTTTTGATCATTATGGAGCCCCACACATGAAAAAAATAAATAAATGCAGGCCTATATCGTGGCAATTAATTAACAATTCATTCCCATGACTTACTAATACGTCTGGACGTTTTACCAATTCATTCCCTCGTTTTAAGTAAATTGTGTGCACAATATAATAATTAGTTGCCTCAAATTATTAAATCATGGCCACATTTTAATAATTCGTTCCCTTGTTTTAGTTCAATCAAATCAAGGGAACAAATGAATAAATCGTAGGAGCGAAATATTAACAAGACAATCTCCTTGAAATTAAAAGGGTAAAAAATTATAATAAAATTGCAATAAGCTATTTCACCATTTTGGTTTTATTTCAAATAATCGTGCAGCCCAAACATGAATTTCAATACATGCAATATGACTATACAATATATTAAAGGACAACTCCAGTGAAAAATGAACCTAGGGGTAATTAACACATGGTTACTGAGTCGATCGTTCCCTGGGATGCGTTTTCATGAAAATCGAATGTAAAGAGTTTTATCTTTAAAAACAGATTAGCTCATAACGCTAGTATATGGGGCACAGAGTAAGTAAAAGTAAATCGCTAGTTAATGCCACTAACAAGGCTCAAAAAAGCCTCACACTAACACGGTAGCATAATGAAGGTCCTTACATGCAAACCGAAGCATTGAGAACTTTGTTAGTGTACAGACAGTTTAATAAGAAGATACTTTATAAAGACAGTACATTACGCGTTTACAAACAGGAGCCATCTTGGAAAACAGTCTCGACTAATCGAGTCACGAACGCCGTGCTACGTTAGATTTCACAAACGTAATTCCTATCAACAAGCTCACTTAGCACAGCGTTCGTGACTCGATTAGTTGAGACTGTTTTCCAAGATGGATCCTGCCTGTTAACGCATAATGTTCTGTCTTTATAAAGTATCTTCTTATTAAACTGTCTGTACACTTACAAAGTTCTCAATGCTTCGGTTTGCATGTAAGGACCTTCATTATGCTACTGTGTTAGTGTGAGACTATTTTGAGCTTTGTTAGTGGCATTAACTAGCGATTTACTTTTACTTACTCTGTGCCCCATATACTAGCGTTATAAGCTAATCTGTTTTTAGAGATAAAACACTTAACATTCGATTTTCATGAAAACGCATCCCAGGGAAAGATCGACTCGGTAACCATGTGTTAATTACCCCTAGGTTCATTTTTCACCGGAGTTGTCCTTTAAACCAATTGGCATTTTTGAATAAATTATGCTTTGTCTCAGAACTACCTTTAAATGCATTTATTGGAATCACAGGTTTTGGTCATTACATTAACAATGGACACTCTTTTACCACTCTTAAAGAGTTTTAAGTCCATGAGGGGAAAAAAAATGCTTATTACATTTAAAAGCAGAATTATTACCCAGCTATTGAATTATCCATTTTCAGTGGATAAACAGTGTTGCTCTGAGATCAGACCTGGTTCACTTTACAATGTGAAATATAGCAGTGATATGTCAGTATGGCTTGTGGAGTTTGAGGGGGAAGGAAGGTGTTCAAACTGGGAATGAGCTGGTAAAACACACTTTCTGCACCACAGGGTCACATCTCACCTCAACTCCTCACCCACAGTGTGGTATCATGACACACAGGAACCGAAGAGGAGGAATGTTGTTAAATCTTGTGAGAAAAGATAAACCACAGTATCACCACTGAAATCTCTTAATACTCTCTGCCCTGAAAGTAGTTGCTTGCCTTGTAAAAGGAAGAATGAGTCGTAAAACTGTTCATACTACTCTGGGTTAGAAAATAATCCGGAGTAGTCAGGACTCATGATTGTATACATAGGCTTACACTGAAAATTCTGTGTTAACTTTCTTATTTGAATATTTGTGAGGTTAATAACACTGATTAAACAAGTATGTGTTGTGGGCATCTATGGTTACATGAAGATATTTACATCCATGGAACCTTTCCACTGCACAAAAGGTTCTTTATAGCGGAAAAAGGTTATTCAGAATACTCAAGTGTTCTATGCACTGGGGAAAAAATGGTTACCTGAAAGGTTCTTTGGGGAACCAAAATTGGCTTTATGGCATTGCTGAAAACAAAATCTAATTGGAACCTTAATGTCACGAGTATGTTGGTTTGGTTCTGTTCTGTTCCTGTTTGCCTGTGTTCCCGATCCTTGTTTGTTTCTATGGTTACTGATTATGTTAGGCACCTGTCTCCAGGTCCGTTAATTAGCCTCATTGTGTATTTTCTTGTGTATTGTGTTGAGTATTCCTTAACCATATATGTTATAGCGTGTAGTGCTTTGTTTTACCTAGTGTTCATTAAAAGTCAGTTTGATCATCTTCTTGTGTCTTTCTTGGATTAGTACAGTTCACCGTAACACTTTATTTTTAAGTTACAAATAGTTTAAAAGTGAAGAAGTTTAAAAGCCTATATTCATGTCTATTGACATAGTATAAGAGAGATTAACCGTGTCTATCTTGTCATACTTTAGTTTGGGGAACACTTATTCACTATTAACTATGACTTTTGCCTCAATAAACTCCTATTTTAATAGTTAGGAAGGTAGTTGTTGTAGTGGTTAAGTTAAGGCATGGATTTAGGGTTGTAGAATATGGTCATGCAAAATAAGGCATTAATATGTGCTTTATAAGTACTAATAAACAGCCAATATGCTAGTAATATTCATGCTAATAAGCAACTAGTTAATAGTGAGAATTGGTCCCCAAACTGGAATTGTTACCGTCTATTTTTCATATAACAGAGATTACAGAGCATTTTATTTCTTTTAAAATGTGATTCATTTGTTGCTTTTTAGGTGAATGACAGACTGGACCGGTCTTGCTGTGGTTTCAGACCAGACCCATCAGAACTCTGTGTAGAAAACCTTCTGCATATCAAATGTGAAAACCCAAAGGACTTAAATCTGGTGCACATCCTGGTAAATGAAATATTGATATTTGTCAGATCATCTGATTATAATATATCAATACAAAGCAGCACACAACATCCTCACATTATTCATCTAGTTTTATTGACTGGTCTCACAACAAGGTCACATAGCTGGCAAGCATTCGTTTTTTTCTACCAGGAGAGAGTATAAAAAAATTCTTTCATTCTGCTTTCCAATATCAAAAGTAATAACTTTCCAACAGCTCTTGAGATCTCTGTGAAGTTTGAGCTCCCACTCAAACTGTGAGTTAGAAACCCAGCTATATTAAGTGAGGCAGCTACAATGAGTCAAGGCAATCCGTTTCCATGGGAGCCTTTAGATTGGTTCTGTAGTCATTATCTGATAGTGTTCGGAGAACCGGAGAAATGCAGCTCCAAAAGTCATCGGTTTTAATATTGCTTGCTCACAAAAAAATTCCACAATTTTAAAAATATCTCCCTGTCACTTCACTGCTCACAGCAACTAGTATAATTCATAAAAGCTGTCTTTTTTTTGTTAACCCTAATCCTGAAATTAAACATGCATGTGAAGTGAAAAAGTCATATTTTATGCCAGTCTGACTTTTGGGCAGACAGGATGTTTCAGATTACTTTAGTCTTCAACAGAAAAAAAAAAAAAAAAAAAGAGGTCTAGCATTTGGTATCAGGTGTCACTTGGTTTGATATTTTGTGTCTAATGCAATGCAATTAAAAAAAGAAAATTAAGTGTGACTTAAATGGTTTGTTCAATAACAACAAACAAGTAATAAAAACTCAGTGAGTGTTTTAGCGCAATTTTCTGACGTCATGGGATCACAACACTAAGAGATAGTAAATCTTTTTATGTTTTTTTTTTTGTTGTTTTGTTTTTTTTGTGTGCGTTCCCGAGATTAGACCTTCCTTAACATAATGCCGAAAACCCGAAGTCTCTAGGTGGTCTGGTTGAGGAGGAGATAGAAGTGCAAGATTGGTGCGCACAGACAGAACAGAAATCATGAGTTAACAATCGCAATTTTGTCCGTTGGAAAATTGCGCTAAAAAGACAATTCTGTCATCAATTGCCCTTTGCAAAACACAAATGATAGATATTAAAACCTGAGAGATTTCTGTCCCTCCATCAAAGTCCACACAAAAACACTTCAAAATGTTTCAAAAGACATTGTAAACACAATATTAATCTAGTGGTTAATCCAGGTCTTCAAAAGTGACATTATGGCTTTATATGATGATATAATTTAGTCTTTAAAATAAAAATTGATTAATGTTCATCAAAGCAGAAGCTCAAATGTGCTTGCATGATGCACAATAATCAATGAGGTTTGTTCTTGTGTGTCACACAAGCACGTTTGAGCTTCTGCAAGAAGCAATAAAAGGTTGGTTCTCACATGCCAAGCAAATACAGTTGAGCTTCTGTTTACCACATTTGATGTGCTCTATATGTATGTGTGTTAATTAATATTTATACGAATAAAAGCCAAAATTAAATCTGTTGGAGTCTTATAACGTGATCAAGTCTCTTTTGAAGAGTTGGATTAAACTGCTCAACTTGAACAAATCTATGGGCATTCAAGAAATCAGAAATTGCTCATGCTTCATTAAAAATAGTAAAATTGAACAAAAGTCTTATGGTTTTTGGAATGACATGAGAGTGAGTAATTGACAGAATTTTTATTTTTCAAACAATTTGGGGCCTCTGCACATAATATACCAGTAAATAACAATGAATCGTTTTAAGTTATGGTCTATGTAAACCTCTATTTCTAGGTTCGGAAGACAGAACCATCCAGACTGGTTTTTATTGACAATGCAGGAAGACCTCACCAACCACAAGACAATCTCAACTTCAGACTTGTTAAAGGTATTGATGAGTAAGTATTAATATTTGTGAATATTTATACTACCGTACTGTTTACAGCAGGGGTCTCCAACCCTGATCCTGGAAAGATACTTTCCTGGAGACTTCAATTCCAACTAGAGCATGTGAGCGAAGCTGTGATATTTCCTCCGGAGCGGAAAGAGCCTTTCTGAAGATTCAGCTCCACTTGCTCAGGGTCGTTCGCTCATCCCAGAATGCTCTTTGTGATATGCTGGTTCGAGAATACGTGAAGCAATAGGTCTAAGGTTATGGAGTTCAAATATTGTTTTAAGGAGGTTACGAACCTTATACATAGCCTAAATGCACGGTAAACATCAAAGTTAGGAATAAAGAAGAAGAAATTGAAAGTTGTGGAGAAATGGTGAACGTGATTTCACCAAGTACAACATGTTCCTGGATCAACTTCATTGTTGATATGTTGATCCAGGAACATGTCTTAATTGGAAAAATCACTGTGACCCTTGCGGGAGCGGGATTTGAGCGACTTTATTTTACCGTGAGTGTGAGTGGTACATGAGTGGAGGATCGCTTGGGCCATGAGTGATTGAGCGGTACTGTACTAGCATAGAGCAGAATATTGAGCTGAGCATCACACCGCTCTGCTTCACTCACATGCTCTGGTTCCAACCCTTCTCCAAACACGCCTGTCAGCAATTTTCAAGTAACCCTGAACACTTTGATTAGCTGGTAGAGGTGTGTTTAATTGGGGTTGGAGCTAAACTCTGCAGGATAGTAGCTCTCCAGAGTAGGGTTGCACCAGTCATTCATAAGTTCTTAAATTAGAGCTAAAGTCAACACTAGAGGCACGACACCGTTTTCATCTAAAAATGTTATAACGTAATGCGTTTTGGCCATTCGTTTACACGACGAGTTGGGTCGTTTTGAGTGCCACACAACAGCGTTTTGGGTGCCTGAAAACTCAAACTTTTGAAAACGGGTTTCAAAGTCTCCAAGTCTCTATGTAAACAACAAAAACGAGAATCTATAAAGACGATGACATCATGCACATCCGTTTTACGTGTTCAGTCTATAGTGTTTCATCACCATCGAATGGCCTGGCAGCAGATTTGAATGCGGATAGTTTTGACAATGGTGTCATCTGTACACAGAAAACTCAAAGAAAAAAACTTCTCAGTTTTTAAGCATATTTTTGTCATGTAAAAGTACCCTTAGAAACTACTAGATCATTTGTAACTACTCTGTAATATGGTTGCATCATTTGTTCTGAAGGCAGAATGTAGCTAGTAGGTCATAAGCATAATGCAATGCTTAGTCAAGTCAAGTCACCTTCATTTATATAGCGCTTTTAACAATATAGATTGTTTCAAAGCAGCTTTACAGTGATAATAGGAATTAAAGTAACAGATAAACTGATGATTGTTTGGCTTTACAGCAGCTCTAGAATAAAGTTATTGTCCAGCTAAAGTTAGTTTTGATTGATTCACTTCCATTGCCAAGATCATTAGTTATCAGTTAGTTATTAGTTAGAGCTTACCATCAATAATCCAATAGCTGGCTGTAAATATTTGAAGTTGATTCAAGAAATGCCTTGAATTTCAGTTTATCCATGATTCTAACTTATTTTGCATCATGTAACTAACAATAAAAATATGTTTCCTTTGAAATACGAAATGACTTAATCATTAATATCATTATATACCCCAGTTTCACAGACAAGGCTATTTTACATTTCAACTAAGTTTAATACTAAAAACGTAGTGCCCCTTTACGTCAAAACAAAGCTTGTAAGCAGCTTACACACAGCTGGTGCAACCGGCCACAGGAGCAGGGGTTAAGACCCTTGGTTTAGTGTTATTGTATAAACATATGGCTAGAGTGGTGTGGCCAAGTATAAAACTGGTTAAAATGTGTTAACTATTACTAGTTTGAACCATGACTTCTTAGCATTGTGACCTTGAGGGCATGTTTATACCCTGAGGAACTATCCCTGTATGAGAAACTATCCCTGTAAAATGCATTGAAAGTACATTTGGATAAAAAAGTCAAGAAGTAGAAAAGTTATGTTTACTGATTCAAATTTTAGAATAAGGATATTGTTATAATTATTGTTAGAAAAAATAAGAATGCCCTTCTATTGATCAACATCTCTCAGTGTAAAGGCCCGTTCACAAGGACGATAGCTATAACGAGAACGATAAAGATATGGTTCTAAAAAAAAAAATCTAACTATAACAGAAAAGCAGAGTTTACACCACAACTAACGATAGCGGCACAGAGAAACAATATCTTTGGAATCACTTTCAAAACAAAATTTTTCAGCTGATGAATGATGAAAACATTGATAGTCAATCAGAATCCATCCTGCTTTAAAGAGCTGGAGCACTTAAAGCGGCAGATGACATAACTGCACTCTTAAAATAAACAGAATGATATTGTGTGTTGGTGTGGCGACTAGTTATCTTTATAGTTATCATTCTTGGTGTGAACAGGCCTGTGTATTTGTTGATTGCCAGGTTTCCGGAACGTGCTGTTTCAGTGCTGCAGTCAGGATGTCTGGAGAGGATGCTTCTTCGCTCCCTATCTGTGGATCAGGAATTCTGGATGAGCAGAGGAAAGGTGTCCGGACTCAAATCTCTCATCCGGCACATAGAACAGAGAGCCAAGGCCCTTATCCAGCATATACAAGAGAAGAAACTGAGACTTAGCAGAGGTCTATAACTCTCCCATGAAGAGATTCTTACATTTTGTAAATAATCAATTACTGAATTCTCAGAAGACACAAAAGATTTATGGAAATTGTTTGCTTTGATTTGGTTCGCCCAGATTAATTTATGTGCATGTCTCGAAGTGTGTTTGATGTGCTGTTTACAAAGTCATGCAACTATGGAAGACAGCTTAAATGAGAGGAGGCAGTGCATCTGCATGGATTTTTGAGTGATTTCCCTAATCAGTGTTGAACTTTGATTAACTGATGCTCTCAGTATATGAGAGAAGAGATTCCAGATGGTCATTTGCAAAGCAGGACTCATGCAGAGGCCCATCACTGTGAAGAGACTTACACTATGTCCTAAGCAGACACGATGCAATAAGATTTCAACAACAAGCTATTTATCTTTCCATGCTGCATGTGAAAATGCTGTCCGATGGCACACAGTTACAGCCAATTAGAAGATATGTAATATTTAATGGACAGTTATGAGGAGTGGGAGTTTGGATTAATGAGATTTCATAGTGGAAGGGGTTACTCAGTCTAATGTTGCTGACAAAAAATAAATAAATAAATAAATAAAATTGGTGTAGAACCAAAGTAAATTTCAGAAACGGTTACAAAGAAATTGCAAGGAACATAATGAATTAAATGGGAAAATCTTTGGCTCATTTACAACTTAAAAAAAAATGTAGAAGCCAAACAATTGACAAAATCTTTCGCTCATCTACATTGGACAAAACCAGAATTTACATGGAAGAAATGGAGCTTTGGTTTAGAGCGTCTTGCAAGGCTTTCTGTGGTGCATTCAGAAAAGGTAACTGCATCTGTAAATGAAAAATGAGGCTAAGCTTAAAAAAACAATGGAATTATGTTGTACAAGCTAAATCTTTAATGAAGGCTGATATACAGTCTAGAATAGGTGCTGAGGACTATGAAACTGTGGTGTGGAGTGAAACTGAGCCCTATCCAGATATCTCCTGCTGGCTCCTACAGGGCACTCAGTGCCTAAAGGCACAGTTGTGAACAAAACTGCTGAGTCTAAATTTGTGCTGTCCTATGCAGAGTTATCATACATAATTCTAGGTTTTTGTCTTGGTCTTATAGGCCACATACTGTACACACACTGCAGTTAAATATGGTTGTTTGAGCAATAACAATTTAGACCAGTGGTTCTCTGCCTTTCTGACTCCTTTTTGGCCTCCCATTGTCAAAAACAATATTCAAAGGCCCCGTGACTTCTCCAGTTTGTGATTTACTGGATAAGGATTAAGTATACATTTTCTATCTGAATCTTTTCCAAATTTTCTACTTGATAACCCAATTTCTACTCAATGTTATTATTATTTTAAAGCTTGGCATAACTAGAAAAATATATATTCATAGTTGAGGGATGAATTAAAATAAGAAAAACCCAGATTTTTCTTTGTTTGTTATGTTTTACTTTGTTTTGGCTTATTTTAATGCTTGCTTTCTCTTATTTTAAATATTTTTAAGTCATCTTGAGGCCCCCTTGGAAGTTTGCTGAGACCCCCTAGTGTGCCCCGGCACCCTGGTTCACAACTACTGTTTTAATTGATAGTGATATTCAATTCTTGAATGAATTGCTCTTTTAAGCTGGTAACCGTTCGAGCAGGTTCACATAATCAAATTGATTTGAACTTTAGTTTCAGGTTGATGACTCAAGATGGACATCCAAAGTAGCACGCACGCTTGTGGAGCACCGATTGAGCCAATAAGCATGTCCAGAACTGTAATTGAACCAAAGAACCGGTTTTAAATGAATTAATCAAAGCTACATGCAGAGCTGAAAGTCAGCTTTTTAGTCATGTCCGACTAAAAAACGAATGAGACGATACTGTCAAAGTTTTCCAAGGAACCTCAGAAAACTTTGACAGTTAGAACCAACTTATTCGGATCTTTCTGAGTTGGTTTTCTTTTTATTCGTTCATTTCAAACCAGTTCTTTGGTTCAGTAACCCATCTGAACATGCTTATTGGCTCAAGGAGTGTGCTACTTCGGATGTGCATCTTGCTCTATCAACCTAAAACTAAAAGCTTGATTCAGTTCAGTTCTGTGAACCGGCCTGGGGTGCGTTTCCCGAAAGCATGGTTAGTCAACTATGGCCGCAAGTTCCATCGTTACCAGCATAGTTCAACGAGTCGGTGTTTCCCGAAACCATCGTTCCAACGAACATTCACAAACAGCATCGCAAAGTTGTGTGGTTGGAATGACAGCCCTCGAGTTACAAACATAGTTTCTTGTTTGCATGACATGTGGACTTAATAAATCTTTGTCGTGAGCAAAATAAGCAAGCTGACATTCAGTACAACCTGTGTCTTTTATTTAGAATACATACAAATTGTTTTACATCTTTTAGTTTGTCAAGAGATTTAAAGCGTCGTTTTTGAAGAGTGCGCATGTGCGAACGTGCTCTACTACATAAGAACAAGCCGATGATTGAATCTGGAAATAAAGCAAAATAACTAAGAAAAATGAGAAATAGTCCTCAGATGCCATGTCCGTAATTTATAGCAAAACGTCTAGTATTAATTCGATCTCAAACAGATTCATTAAAATAAGTTATTACTCCAACAGGTGCGTGACATCATTAAACAACGTGGTTGAATGACCAATTTGCGACAATAAGGTTTCGGGAAATAGTTGTGTATAGTTAGTTGATTTCTTCAATGATGCATCGTACTATGGTAGTTAACCATGGAGTTACGTTGTTGTACGGGAAACGCACAACAGTTACCCGCTTAAAACAATGATTCGTTCAAGAATAGAACATCACTATTAGAGGGATCACTCATATTTACACATGGTTGTTACTGACCAAACATTGTAGTGTATACGTGGACTTTTTGTTAAATTAACTGCATTTTGGTGTTTTGCATAATTTAGTTTATGCATAATTAAAAAGTCATTATTTTTGGAAATGTAATTATAAATGACTGGAACTGTGGAATATTGATTGTTCTGTTCTGAATATTGAATGTAACTTGCTGAATTAGAAATTGGTCTTAAATAATTGTGTTTATGAAGACTGGTCACAAGTATCTGATGACACACACACATCAATGATCAAATCACATTTTTGGAGTTTGCACTTCTTTGTCAAACACAACTGGAAACTTTAAAATAATCCAACGATATTCAGCAGATATCAGTTCAATCAGAGACAGAGACTGAAGCAGAGTTTAGAGTGGCTATATCGAGCCCATCTGTTCATGAGCTGATCTTGTCACTTCCTATAAGCCTCATACTGATCGCACATTTGGAGATTAGGAGCATGCAGAGGGAGAAAAATAAATGATATCAGCGAAACATTAAATCTCCCTTTCATCCAGTTTAAATTCCCACAGGTCTCATTTACATTTGCCTAATGTGGGCGAGAGATTCCTGTCTGTGTTCTGCTTCCAATTTCACTTCAAAGTTCTTTGACTGCTTCTTTTTAAACTTAGGAAGAGAGTTCACAAAGAGCATTTCTACAAAGAGCAGAAATTGTAACCCCCGAGAACATCAGACTTGTTTAGCATAAATGCTGAATGCAGAGATATTTTATATTCTTGATGAGGCGATATTATATTTAAAATGGCAAGGAAAGTGTTATTAGTGTTTTGTAAGAAAAGATGGGTAAAGCATAAGTGCTTTCTCCATTGCTTTCAATGAGAAACCTTTGGCATCATACACAGATGCAATGGGCATGGGAATGGTATCATCATGATGAAAGTATATATTGTGGTATAATTTTTCCAATACGACATACATGTTGGGGTGTAGTTTTCAATTTAATCAGCCAGCATAATTTTATTTACATTTATTTTACTTCTTGATTTACAGTATTTAGACATAACTAGTGCAAAATGCCTGTGCAAAATAAGTTTTTAAGTGTGTTTTTAGTAATTGTTGGTTTGGTGTGTTTGAGTGCTCATTGTTACAATTGCACAGCAAAAGTTCAGTGACATTTTTATTTGTGCATGGTAGAAAGCACACAGTGAACTCCGAGAAAACGCTATGCTTGAGCAAACAGTTTGTGAATAGGCAACTACAAATGATGCCCGTGAAAGAGACTGTGAACGCATTGAAAAGGATATGTTTAGTTGGTGAATAGCATTTACACAGTAGCGATAACGTTAAGCGCACCAGAATGAAATATAATATTCAGAAGTAAACAGCATAGCTGACTTATAGATTCAGTTTACATCCACAAATGAATAAGCGCGTCGATTCAGTGCAAAGTGCCCGTGCAAAATCAGTTTTTGTGAGCTGATCGCCGTCAAAAAAGTTCAGGAGATATTTCTTAGCGATGGCTGATTTCAACAGTTTCAATATGATAAAAAATAACTTTTATATTGATTCAATGGATTAATTGCATTTTGAAAAAAAAGTGTCATGAATTTATTGCATTTTTGGGGGCAAATAATCCGTTTTTATAATAGATCTTTGAAAATCCAAATCTGGATTTGAATTTTTTATGATATTATAACCTAAAGATGCTATGTGAAAGTTTGAAACAGAAAATAGTGGTTTTCATCTTGCCACTTTCTTGGTAAAGAAAACACATTTTTACTCAAATTAATCAAAATGGATTTATCACGTTCTGGAACCAAACTATAATATTCAGAAGTAAACAGTGTAGCTGACTGAGTGTTTATGTCCGAATGTTTATTTTTAAACCACAACCTTCTTGGGGCTTCTTTGACCGATACAATCCTCTAATGTCAGAATGTTTATTTTTTAAACCACAACCTTTTAAAAATTATACATTTAACGATATCTTTAGCATTTCTCATCCAAACAATGTCAAACTTGGCACTGCACTTACTCGTGCCCGTGGCAAGACACCTGTCAAGTTTGAAATCCATCGGACTAACGGTTCGAGAGATATGCGGTTAACAGACAGACACACAGACAGACACACAGACATACAGATAGACAGACGTTTCTGTAATTTATAGATAGATATAAAACACAGGATATAACAGGCAAATATGACTACAATCACAATATATTAAAAAAGAACAAATATTCCATGTGTTCCGAGTCCAAACTATTGATTTGCCACCAGAATAAGCGTTATGTCAGCTTTGATTGTGAAATGGTATTGGCTCTCGAGTGTCTAATGACCAACTGTGTCATGCTAATTTTTGGCCATGTCGTAATTACTGTAATTTTGAGATGATAACACAAAAGTTCAACTCAAAGCTGTTCACGTCCTCAGACTGAGAATTATGCGTTTTTTATGGCAACACTATCAACGGCCAAAATTAATCTGAAGTAGTCGGGTGGTCGTCACAGATGTGGCACAGATGTCGTCTTGCATGGCTTGGATAGATGGGAAGCCTTGGTCTTCCAGCTGAGGGCTATGGGTGGCATAGATGTGCGGTGACAGCTTCCTCTAGTGGGGGAAGTCGTAGTGTCTATGTATAGACGTAATACAGGCTTTAGTATTCTGAGAAAGCAGAGTTTCCCCACCAATGCGCGTCAGAGACTGACACAATGCAAAGTGAACCATATTGAAGGGGAACTGTCTATATCAGCAGGTATCAATAGTCTGTATTCATCATTCAAAAAGAAAAAACAAGTATATCAGGCCAAGCTCCTCCATGATATGGACGAAAGTGGCCCAGGCCAGGCAGCCTTAAAAGAGCTGCGAAGCACAACTGACCTCGCCCTGCGCGCCACTAAAGACACAGCCCAGGCAATTGGGCACACAATGGCCAATTTGGTGGTCCTTGAGAGCCACCTTTTGCTCAACCACACAGAGATCAAGGATGCTGACAAAACAACTTTCCTCAACTCCACGGTCAGCTTTTGTCGCCGCTAGTTCTTTTAGGTCGGCTTGGTGCGTCACGGCCTTAAGGGAAAACATTTTAACCACGTAATAACAAAACACTCTAGAAACCTCAGAAATTCACATTTTGGTGTAAAGGATGAAAGTATAAAATTTCCCTTACTGCAATTAACAAATATTAATTGTGAAAAGTTAAGAAATCATTTCCTTGAAGAACATTTGCGGTGACAGCTTCCTCTAGTGGGGGAAGTCGTAGTGTCAGAATTACTTAATTCCCTAATATCAGCCTGTCCGTTAAGTATTCCAAAATATAATTGCTTTTCTATGCTTTATAATCAGCTTAGCCTAATTTCCCAAAGACCATATAAGTGTTTAATTTCCTTCCAAGTCCTTGGTTTTGCAATTTATAAATAAGTGCAACTCGATCGCAGTTGTCTTACAAGGTCAGGATAAAAAAAGATGAAATATAAAACTACACGCTCTCATCATTAGGCAAGAGATTAGTGGACCAAGCCATTATTGCTGGACCATGTAAAAGGGTTTCTCAGAAGACTGTGAGTAAAGCAGAAGTCTCTGCCATGTGTTACCTTTGGCCTGCATCCATTTTAATAGAAACATCATTTTAATTTATCATAACCAGGGAGAGATTAAACTAAGTGTAATTAGAGAGAAAGACAAAGAATGTGAAAAAAGTGAACAAGGATGCAATTCTCCAGATGAAAGTGAGCTCTTTTCTAACCTCTGTTCTCTGTTTCTGTTGACAAGTGAGCACATAATGTATTCTTCCCCTTGAGCATAGATAAAAGCATCATCCATGCCTCACACAGTAAAACTGTAGTTGTGTGTCTTCACATATTTAGTGATATTTTGTTAGACCAGGGGTGCCCAGTCCTGAGATCTATCTGCAGAGTTCAGTTCCAACCCTGATCAAACACACCTTCCTGTAATTGTCAAGTGCTCCTGAATATCTAGTTGGTTTAGTTGTTTTGATCAGGGTTGGAGCTGAACTTTGCAAGAAGGTAGATCTCCAGGAACACAATTAGGCACCCGTGTGTTAGAGCATCTTTGTAAACTTACCTAGGATGCCTTCTTTTTTGGTCACAGTTTAACTCTCCAATACTCAATCATGCTAAGGTTACTAATAGTTATACTAAGAAAACAAACCCTTAAAGGGATAGTTCACCCAAAAAGGACAATTATGTCATCCTTTACTCATCATGTCGTTCTAAACCTGTATGACAATCTTTCTTCTCATGAACATAAAAAATATATATATTTTGAGAAATTAATTTTTTTCTTCTTTTAAATATCCCAATATCACTGAAACTTTGATGACCAAAATTCTTCTAAAAAATTAAATTTGTGTTTCACATGAGAAAGAAAATGACATTAGGGTGAGTAAATGACATAATTTTTAGTGAACTATCCCTTTAAGTATACATTTTGGCACTCAACTACTGGACTCCAGTCCAAAATTGTCATGCCCTTCACTCGCTAACTTCCCTCCGTCTCGTTCACTCGGATGTACGTCATTGCTTACGTTGCATTACTTACGTTGAGTGCCCACTACTGGCGGAACCTTTGCAATAGGCTGAATTGGAACGTGCTAAGCCCTTGATCACTTAGAATCCACTATGGCGTTGATTTATTCCCTTACAAAATTGTTTAATGCAGCATTCTATATGTATATAGGTGTGTTTGAGTTGTTTAAATTTTTTTTTTTTATATAATTAATATATCATTGTTGTTTGTGGTGGGGTAAATTAAACACAATATGTGTTGACATCACAATCGTGTTGCATTGTGGTATTCTGAAATGCCACAATGGAGCTGCCTGAAATGTACATATGAAGTAGAAATTCAATTCCGTCAAAATCGAGGGAGCGAGGGTCTGTCCATATAAACTTCCCTCCTCCACTTCACAAAGTGGAACGCACTTCAAAATGGCGGCAGGGATTCCCCCGAGGGGAAGTGCTTAGGGAAGTTTGCAAGTGCGTGTCTAAAAGTGGACTGGAACACAGCCCATATAGCAGCTTTTATTGGCCACTGCCCAAGAGGACATCTGACCGACATGTACAGCAACCAATCACATTTATTTTTATTTTTCTTAGCATCATGTTTAGGGACGTAAAAAAAAGTCGATGTTGATCCAGATAAGCACTTGTTGTCACAGTTGTAAACACAACAGCTTTCTTCTTCCATAAGTGTCATGACTGCTTTGTTTCCAGGAGGACCATTAAAGAACGCAACATACACGTCTCCTTGAAAACCTGGAGAATTCAGAAGGAAAGCAAAAAAATAAATACATTTTTTTTTAAACAATTTTATTATAACTTACATTTACATTACATTTATTCATTTAGCAGACGCTTTTATCCAAAGCGACTTACAAATGAGAACAATAGAAGCAGTTAAACTAACAGTAGGACAACAATATGCAAGTGCTATGACCTATCACAGTTTAGTCTAACGTAGTACGTTAGATTTTTTTTTTTTAGCTTTTAAATAGAAGAGAATAGAAGAGAAAGTGTTAGTATTACTGGATCAAGCGCTGTCGAAAAAGATGCGTCTTCAGCCGTTTCTTGAAAGTGGCTACGGACTCAGCCGCTGAGTTAGGCAGATCATTCCACAAGCAGGGAACAGTCATGGTAAAGGGTCAGAGAAAGAGATTTTGTGCCTCTTTGAGATGGCACCACAAGACGTTGTTCGCTTGCAAAGCGCAAGTTTCTGGATGGCACATAAGTCTTAAGTAATGAGTTTAAGTAAAAGGGAGCAGAGCCAGTGGTTGTTCTGTAGGCAAACGTCAGTGACTTGAATTTGATGCGAGCGGCAACTGGCAACCAGTGCAATTTTGTGAGGAGAGGTGTGATGTGTGCTCTCTTCGGCTCAAAGACCACTCTAGCTGCAGCATTTTGGATCAGTTGCAAAGGTTGCTGAGGCACTCCAGTAGCTAGATGTTAGGTCTTAGACACCACACCCCTCCACGACACCCTAAAGGACCTACCTGAGAGGTAAGACTTGAACCATTGGAGTGCAGTTCCCGAGATGCCCTTCATCTTTAGGATTGACAGGAGGATCTGGTGGTTAACTGTGTCAAAGGCAGCAGACAGATCCAGCAGGATGAGAACTGAGGATTTGGAAGCTGCTCTTGCCAGTCTCAGAGCTTCAATTACTGGGAGCAGGGCAGTCTCAGTTGAGTGTCCGCTTTTGAAACCAGACTGATTGTTGTCCAAGAGGTTGTTCTGTGTAAGGAAGGAAGAGATCTGGTTGAAAATAACTTGTTCAAGTGTTTTCGCGACGAATGGAAGAGGAGATACCGGTGCTGGATTTAGAGTGGGTTTCTTAGGCAGTGGAGTTACCAGAGCCTGCTTAAATGCTGTGGGAAAGGTACCAGTGTGAAGAGAGGTGTTTATGATGTGTGTGAGTGCGGGTACAACTGAGGATGAAATGGCTTGAATTAGGTTAGTGGGAATAGAATCAAGCGGACAGGTGGTAGGGCGATTGGAAAGGAGGAGTTTGGAGACTTCTGCCTCTGAAAGTAGAGAGAAGGAGGGTAGAATGTGTGTGTTAGCTGGTAAAATGTGTGTCAGATTGTGGATTGGTAAATTGGCCGCTGATGGTGGTTTTATTTATGAAGAATGTGGCAAAATTGTCAGCTGTTAGGGTTGATGGAGGAGGAGGAGCGTTGAGAAGAGAGGAGAAGGTTTTGAAAAGCATGCGAGAGTCAGAAGAATTGTTAATTTTGTTGTTATAGTAAGTCATTTTAGCAGTAGAGATATTAGCAGAGAAGGAAGAGAGGAGGGATTGATAAAGACCAAGGTCAGTAGGATCTTTCGATTTGCACCACTTCCTCTGCACCCCTGAGTTTAGAACGATGTTCACAGAGAACATCAGATAACCAGGGGGCAGAGGGTGTGGCGCGGGCTGGCCTGGAGGAAAGGGGGCAGAAGTTGTCCAAGCAGGATGTTAAAGTGGAGAAAAGAGTATCAGTTGCACTGTTAGTGTCTAGTGTTGAGAGCTGATCAGGTGGAGGAAGTGTGGATGAGACCAAAGAGTACAGGCGAGAGGGTGAGAGTGAGCGTAGGTTTCACTGAAAGGTGACCTGTGGAGGAGTGTGTGTTATGTTCTCAGGCAGGTTGAGGAGGAAGAGATCTGAGGTGTGCAGTGGAGTGACCTGTGTATGGTCAGTGGAGCAGTAGCCCGTGTAAATAAGGTCCAATTTGTTACCTGATTTGTGAGTAGCCGCAGTAGATACTCGTTAGAGTTCAAATGAGGCAAGCAGAGTGTGGAAATCAGCAGCCTGAGGTTTTTCTAGGTGGATGTTGAAGTCTCCAGGACTTTTTTTTTTACTTTTTCAATGACAGCTAGCACCTCTTGCTCAGTTGTTTGTTCAAGGAAAAATGCGTCAATTAAATGATTTGGTTGGTGATGCTCTACCCTGTTGTTCAAATCATAGCAATCCGACACTTCCTGAACCGACGAAATAAAATAATCATTAAGTTCCTGGGCGATACGCTTACTATCATTTACAAACTCGTCACCGATTTTGAGTTCACACAGGTGGGGTTGCTTTCCTTTAGGTTTCACAATGTTGTTAATTGTTTTCCACATTACTGATGGATTTCCTCTTGCCTCAGTAATTGCTGTGATATAGAAGTTGCTTTTAGCAAGTCTCATAACCTTTATCACGCGATTTCTTAGGCTTTTATATAAAACCATATCAATGTTAAGCTTGCTTTTAATTGCTTGTTTTAGAATTTGGTCTCGCTGCTTCATACGTTTTTTAATAGATTCATTTATCCAGGGTAGGGATCTCTGTTTACCACTTTTCCTCTTTTTTAGGTATTAAGACACAATTCCATCTATTTTATTCATGACTTGCCTACAGCTACTGTTCACCTCATCCCACGCCATGTTAGTCCAATTTATTTCTTTTAACTAATTTTTAGGAATTATTAGTGAGTTGTAGTTAGGCTTTTTGAGTTTTACAAAGCGTTTATTAGATCATTTTCTCACCATCAGGGTCATATTATGATCTGACATTCCAGTCAAAAGGTTATAAGACTTCAGAATGCGTTCTTCTTTGTTTGTAAAAATTAAGTTGATTTGCGTCTTACTAGATTTTGTAATTCTTGTAGCCCCTTTCACATGCTGCGTAAAATCAAATTTGGTCATTAACATTTTTAATTTTCTCTTTTTACTTTTGTTAAACCAGTCAATGTTAAAATCGCCCATGACAATAATTTCGGATTTATGTGATATTACTTTCAACAGTTTCTCTAATTCATTACAAAATTGCTCATCATTAGTGGATGGCGGGTTATACAACAGCAGAATAAAAAAATGCATTCTGGGAGAGAGAGAAATGTCAACACATAGGTATTCTATTTGGACATCACAGTCAATTGTTACTTCTATACATTTCAAAGAGTTGCGCACATAGATTAGCACCCCTCCACCTTTCTTCGTCTTTCTATCTTTTCGAAAACAACTATAACCAGGAACATCCAAAAAACTAGTAATTTTAATTAATTAATTAACTTTAATTAAATTAATTTTACCATTAAGCCAGGTTTCAGTAAGGCCTAAGAGATGTAGATTTGAACCTGTTAGCAGTGTCTTTATCTCATCAAGTTTTGGTAATAAACTGCGTATGTTTAAGTGCGCACCAAAGATTCCCTTTGGCTTTTGATCCCTGTCCCATATAATTTTCGCACCACTAACTGTAGAGACAATATGTTGCAATGGATATGAGTGATTACTCACAGTTTGTCTGTTCAGTGTGGCTTTATGTCGAATTAAATATTCAGCTGCATCAGTAGTATTAGTTCCTTTTGCTGCTTTATTTTGCCCAGTAGTTTTCCTTCCGCGTGGCCTAGGTTGCATGCCCAGTGAGGATTTGTCCGAGATAGTCCACTCCGTTGTCCGATTCTGTGTAGCCAGCACGTGTTCCACTTCGTCCGACACGATCAGCTCCGCGTTCGGGTTGCTCGATGTAACGCCACGCCCGATGTTCTCCAGCGGTGAGCCCCCCGTCTCACCTGGCGTATCCCCGCCTGCCATACATTCACCGGTCCTCCGCGCTGGATCCGTTGACATCAGCGGTGAGCCCCCCATCTCAGCTGTCGTCGTGTCCCCATCTGCCATGCCCGCTCCAATCCTCACGTCGGGTCCACTGACAGCAGCGCCGAGAGCGGTTCTGGTGCCACAGCAAGGCTTGTGATGGTAGTTTGGGGAGTTGTTCCATTCCCCAGCAGTGTCACTCCCAGCGCCTCCGTTGTAATGGCAGGCTCCAGTCCTGCCGCCAGTGGGCCGTGACTGCGCGTAACAGGCCCGGGGTTTAGGTGTACGTCCCCCGCCAGAAGCAAAAGCATCAGGTAAAGTCTGATTTTTGACCATATGTATTTGAATCCTTCTGTGTGGGCCTTAATGGTAACTTTTGTTGTTCCTTGTGTTTTGACCAAACCATTGTGTAGGATTGCAGATATTACACAATGTCCATATTCAGTCTTTAAAAACTTGCATGAGATCATACTCAGTGGGCGCGCAAGCACATATCTTTGTATAATGTCAGTGTAAAACAGTGGGAGAAAACAAAACGCATAAAGAGCCAGTGATTCTAAAGGCTCAGCGTGATCCTTTGATGTGTGCCGCCTTTGTTTATCTTGACAGCGGCGACTCCAGAATCTTTCTTTACGCTTAGGTGGCTGCTTGATATTCCATTTGTCGCACGTTTTTGCAGCATTAAAGATGTTACAGTAGTAGAGCAGTATATCCAGCATGGAGCCCAACAAACCGTGCAGATACCTAGTTTTTATTCCACTACTACCAACTGCCTTCGCATGAGACGCCGCCACCTCCGCCATCTTACATCCAGGGGTACTTGACGCGCTCGCCCGCCGTTGTACTACTCTTTATGTGCTATGTTGTTATGTGCTTTGAGGTTGTTATGTGTTTTTATGTGCACTTGTTATGTGCTTTGAGACATGAGTAAGTTTAACAATGTCTCCCATGAAGTTTTTTTTGTTGTTGTTGTTGTTTTTGTTTTGTTTTTTGCCCAATGCTGCGCGTTCATGTCTTTTGGAGGAGGTGTGGCTTTCTGTACTGATACTGTCAGTATCTTTTCATTATCTTTAACCGAAAGATTTCTAAATATTGTTGCTTTAAATACTCTCTTTAAATAACTGTCTCGCAAAAACCTAGAACAATCTTGCAATGTGGCATCCACCAACAACAACCTTAGTTTTGCATGAGAATACACCACACACATTTTCTTCAGAAAATGATCTCTGACTTTTTCTCTGAATTTCATGACTACTTACGTGAATACATGTTAAGTGTAGGTTGTGTTCACACTTGTAGTTCAGTTCTCTTGATTTTTTGGTCCAGACCAAAAAAGAAAATGATACATTTAGTCCTGGTTTACTTAGCGCTCTGTCATTTTTAAGACCGAACTTGAACAACAACATCAACAACATCCAAAACAATGCTGTGTGCTGGGCTAAATGCTCTTGTTGTATTTGTGTACATTTAATTGTATTTTTACCAGCTGAGAACTCACAAAGAGCTTATAAAATGTGTAAAGGGATCAAAACAGCACCAGGAATTCCCCTGTTACACACACAAATATAGATCTACTGCAAGGAGACAGCGTTTCCGTTGCCGGTAGCGAAATGTAATGGCCAACGTAGCTCCTATTATGAGAATAATCTGGGTACGCTTGAACATTCTGTTCTATAGGGTTGCATCGTGTGACATCAAATCCTATTTTTAGTTTGCTTGGATGTCTTTGTCTGTGTTGCATTCATATTTCACTCAAACTGCACCAGAGTTCATTTGGAACCTTTTGATGTGTCTTGGTCCGCTTGTTTGGTATGCACCAGGTGTACACTCTGATGGGAGCATTCACAGTTATTCAAATGAACCGCACTAACAGAGCAATCACACCAGAGTTATTTTTTGTCGAACCAAACCTGCTAAATGTGAACACACACTAAATGTAGCCTACAAGTGTCCCCATAAGAAATTTTACCATGATGTACTATAGTACATACCATGGTATACCATAGTAGTACCATGGTACCTTACATATAACCATGGTACATACTATATAGTACTTCAGATATTATCATGGTACCATGGTACATTGCATGGTACTGTAGATGTTACTATGGTACATAGTATGGTACCTCAGATTTACCATGGTACCTACCATGGTACATACCATAGTACCTCAGATATAACCATGGTACATACTTTATAGTACTTCAGATATTATCATGGTACCATACTATGTACCATAGTAACATCTACAGTACTGTACTGTACTGTATATACTGTACAGTATGTTACTATGGTACATAGTATGGTACCTCAGATTTACCATGGTACATGCCCTAGTACCTCAGATATAACCATGGTACATTCTGCCGTACAGATATTACCATGGTACATACTACCTCAGATATAACCATGCTACCTCAAATATTGCATGGTACTTTGCATGGTTGCATGGTACAGACATCTTTTTACTTTAAGCCCGGGGTAAGAGGAATTAACACTTTAGGCTTATACTTTAGCAAAAATAAAAATAACTATGAATAATAACTAAGCCAAATATTTTTATTTTATTTTTATTATTATTGTGAGTGACTGCAGTAGTGTGGGCATAGGCCATTTGGTCTATGAACGAGTCATAGATCTCCAAAATCAGTTTTAAATTCATAATTTAATATTAATGAGATTTTTATTTAAGTAATGTTCTAATTCTAGATGTTTGTAAATGCTGCATGATTTTGACGTGGTTTAATCAATGGCCGTGCGCGTGAACTTTGAACTTTCATGTTGCTTTCAAACACTGGAGCGGCCGCGGCTCAGAGTTGCCATGGAAACGGCGCTGGACCACTGCGACTGGTAAGCAGGAAAACTCCCTCTCTCGCTGTTGTTTTCACTACTTTCAGGTGATATTAGTCTCTAAAATCACAAGAATAATACACACAACTGTTCTTGACACTTCTCTTACTTGTACAGTAATTGATACGCTTCTGTTGAATATTTACTTTTATAGACATGGTTTTGTGTCTTCGGAAAAAGTCCGTTAGCATCTCAACCGTTTTCAGAAGAGGTAAACTAACGTTAAGTTAACGTTAACTCGGTTGAGCTTTTGTTTATGAAAGTTTGGGCTTTTAATCACCTCTTATGTGTATATGTTTTCCTTGGAAGTGAGCTAATTTATTTTACACAAAGTAACTTTAAACATAACGTATGTAATCGGTGACGTCACTTACATTTAGTGAGAAAATTGATTGAAACTAACGTTACGTTAGCTCAGTGGTAAACAAATATTGATAAAAAAATGTTCTGTGATTTCAGCAGCAACAAAATAACCCATAACAGAGGGAAAGCTCCACGACTTCAACATTTCTGAAGAAAGCTGCTGCTGGAGAAGTAGGAAATACAGGTAGGAAATCCAAAACTAAAGAATTAATTATTGATTTTAGGAAACAGAGCCCCCCTCTTTCCCTCACTATCATTGATGGCCAACCTATTGAGATAGTACAAGAATACAAGTACCTTGGCACAATAATTGATAGTAAGCTATGTTTTGAATCACACACTGTATACTATTTATTTAATTGTCAGAGCGTTTAATTTATAATCAGTCCTCTTCTATCATGCCAACAAAGACATCGACAGCGTGGCAGCATTTTTTTTTAAATAGTAAACGGGGAAAAAGTCAAATGCAAATTTATATTTGATATGATATTGTGCAGGTGCACGTGATGCAACGCTGTCAGAAATTTCAGGACTTCAGTCGACCAAGATTTTCTTTTGTTGATTACAGCCCTACTGTTTTGTCTGTCTGTCTTCTTGTTGGTTTCTTGTGAGTAGGCTAACATACATTCTTCTGTGCTTTTTAAATGCTGTATGCAGTCTTCCAGAACACAGCTGCCTGTGGATGACCGTTCTGTCTGTCTGGTAAGTTATATTCACTAATAACAGAAGTATACTATAAAGTGGGACCAGGGAACTTCTGCAAATAGAAATCTGAGATAAATAGGAAGATAAAAAAATTATTTTAGTGTAACCCCAACACGACTATTTCATAACAAGCTTTTGGTAATATGACCCAATGTGATACCAATTTATGTTCTTAGGATATTCCACAGGCAATCAGGGACCGCTGCAACAAGGTCACAGCAGCCAAATATACAAACGATCTGATGCATGGCCTGTACACCACTGCATTCATGGCATCTCACAGTGTGACTGGGCTTGGGTTATCATGCAAGGGGGAGACATGACCATCACTCCCCACTGAAGATGTTTAAAAGATTGTTGGTAAGTATTTGTTCTTCAGTGACAGTCAGTAATGTACCGTCCGTAAAGAGTGACAAATGCCTGCCGCACTGTGTAGTGTAGTGTTGTATCATTTCACAACATTAGAAAACATTAGAAAACATTGAGTGAGCCATACAGACTTAAGAAATTAAGGTAACCAGGTATTTTGCAAAGCAGGCGTGGGTATGTGTTGCCCTTACTGTTACTCTTTCACTCTCAATAGTTTGTCATTGTATCTGTAATATCTGTGTATGTATATGTACCTATTTGTACTTAATGTCTATGTATCTATCTGTAACGTGTCTGTTCTCCTTTCCTTCCCTTCTTTTCTCTCTTTAGGTGAAGTTAAATCTGTCTTCCCAGAAAAGTCGGATGCTGAAATTAAGGGATTCATTCGCCAGAAGTTGTCAAATGCGGCCAAGATCATAAAAAGACAATCATGCTAAATCTATGGAAAAAATAAAATAAAATGGGAAAAACATTTTTTAGTTTACTGTCTTTTTATTTGCCTGAGCTAAATATTTAAATTCATGTACATTTGACAGTTGTAGATATGGTACAAATACCATGGTACATACCATGGTACACATCCCATTGTACTATTAAAAATACCATGGTTTATGTACCATGGTGCTATCAATATACCATGGTACATGTACCATGGTACTGTCAAAAATACCGGGGTACTAGTACCATGGTATTTGTACCATGGTACTACCATGGTAAAATTTCTTATGGGTCTACAGAGCCTTACAATAGTAAGGAGGCTCTTAGAAGTAAATGAGGAACACTTGCCCTTCTGTTTCTTGTCACTGCCATTAGAACTTGATTTTCTGGCATAGATACAATCATAAAAAACATAAAAAAAACTGAATCTGTTTTGAGAGTGTGTATTCCTTTGGGAAGTACTGGGGAACAAAATGTTATTTTCAAAAGCAATAGCTCTCATTGCTCTCTGGAAAGAATTAACTAACTCTCTCTCATTTGCCAACTTCAAAAGTAAACACTGCACTGGCAAAGCAGTTACTTTCATATAACATTTGTGTTTAGATATCACATATTATTTAAATATAAAACATTTATACAGATCTAAAGAAAATTTGTTTTATATAACTTTCTATTTATCAAAGAGCCTTGAAAAAATCTATTACTGTTTCCACAAAAACAGTACGCAGCACAACTGTTTTCAACATTAATATAATAACCCAGACAGCAACATAGTGTTCACACATGTGGAATCCCCCTCTCCCCCACTCCCCCTCTCACACTGCACACTGAGTGAGCACAGTGCAGGACCAGAGGCCACTCCCCCTCTCACACTGACACTGAGTGAGCACACATATACTGTACTGTTTATACTGCACTACCTGTCTATACTGTTCACATTGCACTTTTCTGCATTTTTGCACTTCTGGTTAGATGCTAACGGCCTTTCATTGTCTCTATAATTGTAATCTGCACAATGACAACAAAGTTGAAACTAATGTAAATCTAATCTAATCTAATCTAATCTAAACTTGTGCTACCTGTACACAGATACCCAAATACATGTCACCTAATATCACCATTATAAATATATTTATTGTATGTCATTAATCAGTATTTGCTTTCCACCATGCACAAATAAAAATGTCACTGAACTTTTGCTGTGTAATTGTAACAATGAGCACTCAAACACACCAAACCAACAATTACTAAAAACACACGCAAAAACTGATTTTGCACGGGCACTGCACTAGTATATTAAAATAGAAAACATTTTAAATTCTAAAATATTGTACTGCATTTTTTTCATCAAGTAAATGTCGCCTTAGTGAGCATTTACTGACTAACAGCATGTGATAAATTTGGTTTCAGAACCCTGAGAGCTCAGTGAGTAGGCTGTTATCTCTGCTGTCTCTTCTTTCCTTGTTGCTAGTGATTTATTTAAGACACGGTTATCCTATTAACCCTCGTCTGGAGAAACAGCTACCGCATTCAGCAGTAGAAAGACTGTCATGATCAGGGTCACGCTTCCTTCAAAACATTTCATAAGACAGCATAAAAACCATGTTTCATGAAAAAAGCAGAATATAACCATGTCCTTTTTAAAAAATATGGATTTAATTGGTTTGAGACGACTATATTTTTGAATGCTCTGTCCCTGTCTGACATGCTTCATTATGGGTGTCTTTTTATTTCGTGGCTCATGTTTAGATCGGTTTTTGCCAGAATTACATACTGATATCTTGTCCTGACTGTCAGCTTATCTCATTTTTAGTAATTAAACATAAAGAACAATTCAGCAAAGAGAAAAACCACCACATGCTTCCAGTTGTTTCAGATGTAGTACGTTTACTTGTTTGCACATACTGTATAATCAGATTTTTGGCGTGATGTCCGAAGGGTCCAAACTCAGAGTACTCCCCCCCCCCCCCCCATCCCTGGCTGGGATAGGAATAATCAAGTGTGAGGAGTTGGGGTGGAGGAGGGATGCTGAAAAAAATGTTATGGAACCGAGGTAAGTCGGCTCTATATACGCATAATATATATGCTTCCTCTCATGCTGATTGGGCAGATTATCTGAACGTGCTCCTCCAGAACTTTGCTAATAAAACATTTTTTGGAAGCTATTTAGACAGAGGATGTACTCTTAAATTCTTGCTTCAAAAAGATGTTCCTATATACCTGTTCAGAAACTATTGTGCCCTCTGGTTAATCTCTCTGACGCAAATGAGAGTCCTTAAGGTCCTCACCTTGGGAGTGTTGCCATGACAATGAGCAGTCAGCTCCGGGCACCCTCTCAGGCTCATTGTGGCGATGTGATTGACAGATTCCACTCGAGGCTGCTGTCTCAGGTGTAAAGATGTGACAGTAACAGGAGAGAGTGTCATTTGGCTGCCCTCTCTCTTTCGTTCCACAGCTTTAATGAGAGTTTACACTGCTTGCAAAGGCTCACTTTAAAACGGGATCTCAGACTGAGATAATATGGAGAATATGAGAAGAAATATGCCAATATGTCACATTTGTTCAATTCAAGCTTACTTACTAATTGGTTGTAAATTGTTTGTGCAAGCACAAATGGACTGAACTCCATTGCAAGCACAAAAAAAAGTGCTCTTCTTTCCGAAAAAATACACGTTTTGTTATGTTTTGATGATTCTACCCAGGTTTGTAAAGGTAATTCTGCTGAATTAAGTGAAATCGTACCAGAAATCAATTCTGGTAATACTGTTCCAAATTGTTGCACATTTGTTCCAAATCCATATTTGTGCAATCCCATTTGCAACAAAAGGCCAAAGAAAAAATCCAAAAGAGGAAAAAAATATATAGAGAGATTAACTACATTGGTCAGAAGAGAGAAAGATGTCAAATTTGCCGTCACTCCCTAAGCAGTTGTATTTGAAACACTCACACAGCTTGAATTATTTTTCTGTAATTTAATGCCAAGGTAATATAACACAAAGTATAGTGTTATAAATGTATATATGTTTTATGAAAATATAAAATAGTTTGCCAAATTTACAATGTTAATATGGAAACGCATCATCACAGTCTGTGAAAAGGGTCCATTGTTGGTGTCTCGCAGTTTCAGTTACAGTGTTTCCGCAGTTATTAACATTGTAACATTTTGTGTTCTTTTATAAAAATAGCTCAGGAAATAACATCAAAGGTTGAACAATTGCCTGCAATGAAACCTCAAACGCTGTGAGCTTAACCTTATCCCCATCTTTACTCAAATGGGTTTACTTTTGAAAATAAAGTCCAATTAAGAGCCATATTTCCTTTGAAAAGAAGAACACTATCAATGTATTATTGCACATCTAAGAAATTTCCACTAATGAATGCCAATTTCTGGTCTTTAACATTATTTGGACAGGGATAGATTTCCCTGTCGAGGTTAAGTAAATTTTTGCTTCAAAGACACACTGTGATTTCAATACCATCTAAAATAAATGACTGTATTTGGTTATTACTCACATAACCTCAGAACAAATGATGTAGCAAATTACCCACTGTACGATCTAATTTTTGGGTTACTAGGAGGTCCTCTGAGAAACCAAATCCAGTCCATGCAGGAATTACTGTGATTAAGATACATTAAGTATTATTATTATTTTTTTAAATGCTTCTCCTCATTTATTATGACCATGGGTTCCCTAAGGAATTCACATGGGTTTTTTTATTTAAGAGAAAATAAGGTTTGTTGTTAACAGTAGATGAAAAGACTCTCATTTCACAATCTACATTTTAGTCCTATACCTTGATTTTTGAAGCAATTTTTTATTTATTTATGTAAATTGCTAAGAAGTTGTCAAGAAGCTTCCAGGCAGGTGTTTTGGAGCTGGCTGAATAAGCTACACTCTCCAGGACAGTGGCCCAGGAGCGGAGTTTGACGTGGTTTAAATACAACTGGCATCCCATTCAATAATGATAAAAGGAACGTTAGATCAAGGAAACTGTCAAAACAGACACAGTTTCTTCTCTTAATTATACACATAATGTTATAATTATATATTTGCATAAGACCTTCCGTAATGGCCATATCCAGAAAATACACCATAAAAATATCTACAGCAGGGTTTCTTAAATTCGGCCCTGGAGGGGCCATGTCCTTTGTAGGCTAGTTTTGCTCAAACCCTGATCAAACTTACCTACCTGTAACTGAAGACCATGGCTGCATCCGAAGACTTAAAGGGGTGACTTTTCTATCTTTAGTTAGTGTGTAATGTTGCTGTTTGAGTGTAAACAACATCTACAAAGTTACAACGCTCAAAGTTCAAAGCAAAGGGAGATATTTGCTTTTAAAGAAATCACTTTTTAAGGACTACAACAAATGGCTGCACAACGTGACATCACCAACCCTAGAATTTACATAAACCACACCCCCGGGAACACCATTTATAGATTATCATGACAGAATATGCTAATCAATGACTAGAATATAACTACACATAAGCTACATAAATTCATCAGCTAAACATTCAGAAATGTCCTGTTGCATTCTACATGTTGTCACTTCTTCTTGAGTCTCTCCATCATTGTCTGAATCCGGTTTGAACATAAAAGGCTAAAAGTTTTTGAAATTTTCAGTGCATGGGCCCTATTTTAACGATCTGAAACGCAAGTATCAAGCGCAAAACGCAAGTAACTTTGTGGGCGGGTCTTGGGCGCTGTTGCTATTATACCGGCGGGATAAATGACTCTTGCGCCCGACGCAAATCTAAAATGGGTTGGTCTGAAGTAGCTTCACTATTCATAGGTGTGGTTTGGGCGTAATGTGAAATAAACCAATCAGAGCGTCATCTCACATTCCCTTTAAGAGCAGGTGCGCTTGTTCTAAAGCGGATTCCTATTATAACGGCGGATTTGCCAGGCGCGCGCCGGCAGCAGTTCACAGCCGAGGAGACCGACGTTCTTGTCAGGGCCGTAAAACACAGAGAAGTGACATTGTGGATGGAGAAACACACCCAAATTAACTTTTAAACAGGCGTTTAACAGGTTAAACAGGTGTATGATAATTTGGGTAAATGTGTAAGCTAGATGTATGCTTTTATAATTATCTATCTATCTATCTATCTATCTATCTATCTATCTATCTATCTATCTATCTATCTATCTATCTATCGTAATAATGTATGATTTGCAAAAATGAAAACTGCTGCTTCTGTGTAGATGAGAGAATCAAAGTGTATGCCCGTTGTGCACACGCTACATTGATTATGGCCAAGCATGCGCCCTTAAAATAGCATATGAATAACATGCGCAACGCGCCACTGACTTTAAACTAGTTTTTTTCGGTTAGTGGCGGAATTGTTTTCTAAACCTGTAAAATAGCATGAGGGAAGGTTTGCGCCGGAACACGCCTCCTCTTTGCGCTGAACCGCCCCCGGGAGCGCAAGTGTATTTCTTAGTTAACCGACGTGCTTCTGTGGAGGGAAAAGTCCGCTGTGCGCGGGTGCAAAATAGGAATGATACATGCGTCGGTGTACAAAGTCAATTGCGCTGGGTGCAAGATAGGGCACATGTAAGCTCCGCCCTCTGTGCCGGGAGCAGCAGCTCATTTGCATTTAAAGGGACACACAAAACGAGCCGTTTTTGCTCACCCTCAAAAATGGACAATTTTAACATGCTATATAAAAATATCTGTGGGGCATTTTGAGCTAAAACTTCACATACACACTCTGGGGACATCAAAGACTTATTTTACATCTTGTGAAAATGGCATTATACCACAGCCTTCTGATACATTCCAAGATAGCACATCCAAATCCAATGTTGTCTCCTGAGATACCTTCATCTGAAGGCAGCATAGATGTGTCCTTCACTATCTTTGTTCCATTGTGTGGGAGTTAAGCTAAAAAAAAATAAAGATGGTGTCTGAAAGTTGCAGTTGCTGGTCAGTTTGTGTGTGAATGAATGTTTTTGACCAACATTTTCCACTTCTGATGTAATTTCAAGTGTAGTAATTAAATATTTGCTTAGTTTTCACCAAAGCTCGCTCTATTTTGCTGTAGATCATTAAACCGTTACGCTGCCTCAGATTCAGAAGTATGTTGGAAATCCATTTCGTGAGGTGCCTTTGTACGCAAACGCTGCCTACAAAGTCATTGCCTGATAAGGCAGCGAGGCAATAAAAAAATTGTAAGCCTCATTTTTCAGACGCAGCCCTTGATTAGCTTGTTCAGTTGTTTTTGATTAGGGTTGGAGCTGAACTCTTGAAAATTGTATTTTCTTGAAAATGATATGCTCCAATACAGAAGGCAAAGATTCCTTAAGAATGGAAAAATAAAACCACCATGCCATTTTGAGTTTAGTTTAATGATTTCAGAGCAAGCTGATGTAATTTGTACTTTGTGCCTGAAACCTTGAATTGGTCTCAACATGTTAAGCACAACGCACAATCTCTCTCTTTAATCGTCTCATTGCAGTTCAGCAGTGTCCCCTTCGGCTATACATAACACCTTGAACTGACACTGCCCTACATTGAGACGCTCAGTATATTATCAGATTCACTATTCATTCATGTTCCATTCTGTAGGCAGATGCAGCATTCATAAACAAATCTGTCTCTGGAGGTCACAGTGATTCTGATCTCAAAATTAGAAAGGCAAAAAATAGCAAGCAAAGGAAAAGATGCGTTACAACAAAGAGGCGAGGATTATTCCACTGTCCTCCAAAAGACAGCAGTAGCATTATAAATGCTTTCACAATAACAGTATCAAACATATCTGTACATTGTCTGTATATGGTGGGTTAAACTAAAGATGTCAAATGACAAAATTCCCATAATCGATTGTTGTTAAATTATCGTTGATTAATTAATACCTAAACCTCTTTAACCTGTCTGTGGTTTTTGTGAATATTTAACCAATGAGAAGCATCAAAAAAGAGGTTGTGACCAAATCTCGTAGCTCCAGTGGATCCTCAAAACTGGCAGTCAAAACTCATAACTCTGCCCCATCACTATTGTGAATGAAGTGCCACAAGCAGTTTGGAGTGTCTCTGTTTATTTACAGTGCAAGGGTAAAGAAAGTACTAATTCTTTGAATATGTACAGCATCTTCTTTACTAAAGAAACATCTGAAATATAAAGGTAAATCTTTTATGCATTTGAGGAGCGGAGAAGAGCGCCGCATTTTGTCGTTGAGTCATAGCAAAAATAGCCGCGCTTCATTATAATGTGAGATTTTGTCCAAATGTCCAAAAAAAGAAAAGAAAAAAAGAAAAAAAAAAAAGAGCGCTCGCATAGAATAATACAATAATCTTCTAAATTAGTTTTTGCCTATGTCACAATATGAGGTAAATCCGGCCCTGGTCGCTCTCATGACGCAGATTTAAATGTCATTTGAAAGTTTAACCAATGAAAACTGGATCTCTGGTATGGTGGGTGGGTAAAGTGGGCTATACCCTTAAATAGGGCACTATTTGAGGGGACAGCCATTTGTGTAGTGGTGTCTGAAACCATAGTGGATGTAATCAAGAGCAGTCATTCAATCACATAATGCACCGCAATAATGAGTGTACATCAGGGCCAGAGAATACCCATAATGCACTGTGAAGATTGTGCCGAATAATTTCCCACATCTCGCCAGAAGTTGGCGCCCGCAGCTGAATCATCCATCCATCCATTTTCCAAACCACTGATCCAATGTGGGTACAGAGTAATATCATACAGGTATAAATATCCTTTGTAATTGATTAATAAATTCTTTAAATAAAAGGGATATAACATGCTAGTTTCCAAGACAAATCTTTCCATTAATACTGGAGCTGCCAGTTTCAAATTATTATTAAACGGCAAGCACAAACTATGCAAAAGCGGCAGCCCTTCTGGCACACTCATTGTTCGAATTCACTCACTCCTTTTCATTCACTCCTTCAAGTGGACTATATTAGAGGAGTAATGTAGGGAAGAGTGAATGAGGGTTTAGGGGCGATTTCGAACACAGCTCTAGACTGCACATTCTGACCAAAAAAGGGGGGACAAAATTCCCCTAATCATGGCTGCTGGGTCAATGTTATTTACCAGTCCTTCTGTTACGCATTTCAGTTTAGGACCAATAGTCCAGCACTTCTTAAAGGTTTAGAAAATGTTTATAAGATATTGAATTGAAAGCAATAAATTCATCAACATTAAATAATAATAATATTGATAAAGGATACAGACATGTTAAATAACAAGACGTCACAAAGATATCTGAGAAATTGTCCATTTAATAAAACTGACAAAAATTATGTATGGCATTCCAGTGGCACATAATGGTAAATCTCATGAACTGGCACAGGGAACGAGACAGTTTACAGGACCCAAGCCTGCAATCCTAATATATATATAGATATATATATATCTGTTTCTATGTAAAAAAATAAATAAATAAATAAAACACACACACAAAAAAAAAAAAACATCTAATGATTGAAATGAAAGAATGCAAAATCTGAGAAGTTTCCAATCACGGACAACTGTTTCTCAACTCAGAGTGGAGGAAAGATGGTTAAAGATTTACATGCTAGGTTGCTTTTCTCTGAATATATGCAAAGGACATTTGTGCTATTTTGTATAACAAACAGAATTCATTTATTATCCTCGTACTTGAATAAAATTACCATCAAAACACAGAGTTATGCTAATAAACTGCATGGCTCAGGTTTGCCATTTCCGAATTTCAATTAGAAATGTTCTTGGTTTAATCTGTTTTAGCATCATTTAAATTCATTTCCATGTGATGCAGAATGTCCTCAAAGCAAAAGGACAGAATAAAACCTCACTGAGAAAAAAATAAACAATAAAAAATACAGATGCCTCGACAGGCCATTCAGAACAACACAGAGAAAGAACGCTTGTGGTTGGTTGTTGAATTTCACATGTTCCATTCATTGATCACAGCAGTGAAAAAATACAAAAATAAACAGCGCAACCTTTAACAAATCTGGGCCACCACAGTATGTATAGCTTTCCAGAGGTCTTCTTCAATAAATAATTGGCAGAGATAGAGTACATGTTTCCATCTTCTCAATAATCCAGAGGCCAGCACAACACAGCGCGACTTTACAGAAATGCAGATGAGACATGAAGTTGCGCAACATCATCTAAAAAAACAAGAGAAACTGGCATCGTCTTTCTCTAAAGCAGATAAAGATGCTGTTTTACACTCACTTGTTGAATGACAGGACATAGGAAGCACATCTAAACAGTTGTTTCTTTACATATCATATGAATAGTAATCTTCAGATCTTTAATATTGCATGTAAGGCTTATGCAGTCATAAAAGGTTTTGAAGTACTTTTACTCCTTAGTGGACATTTAGCAAATGCTTTTAGCCAGTTACTTGGTAACTCTACTCAGTAACTTCATGAATTAGCCTTTCCAAGATTTGAACCTAGTTTATTTGTGCTACTAGCCCACTATGATGCTACTACCAAATATACTACCCCTCCTAACATAGGTTCCAAATTACTTAACATAGAGGTAATTACTGACATGCCATCAAACAAAGAATAGACTTTTTCGGATTTCAGGACACTATCTCAGACTATTTCACCCCAATCATCAGGCACTACCTACTGAAGTCTTCTATCTGTGATGTGATTCTATAAACCTTACAAACATGAGCAGAATTTGATATATCTCACTGGCAAACAAATTCAAATATTTCCTACTGAACAGGTAGGCTAAATAATAATGAGTGGTTTTGAGGCTGGTTGAAAAAAAAAAAAAAAACACTGCAGAAAAACGAATTAACCCAAGTTAGAAAACAGTATCTTATTTTTTTAAATAGTACAATGTATAGTACAACGTTTACTCTCAGTTTGCAGTTACTTCATACAATATATTTAACCCCCCCCAAAACGCTTCATTATAACTAAAAGCGATGAAAAATACAATGCAAAACCTTCACTTAAGCCATGTGAAATGACCTTAAGAAATGTGTGCGGTTTTCAGTTAACAAAAGCAGGTGTCAGACAAAACCAGTGTCTTTAACTTAAAAATATGAATTTAAATTACATAATACATTTCTGATAAATAAATATTTTGCTTGGATGGTGATACGAAATCTAAAAGGACTGGCCAGTTCTGTAAACTGGATTCCCTTTCTAACCTTAATTGCAGCCAGGGCTTTCATTCTCCGTCAGTTCATGACACTCCATGAAGAACAGTCAAGTCACAAGAATGACTACCAAGGTCGAAAACAATTCACCCGTGTCACACCATTTCATTTTCAGGATAGCTGCTGAGAATTAATATTCAAATTAATTCTTCACTAGCTGACAGTGACAGTGTTACGTTTAAACTGATTGCTGAATCAAGTTTTACATATAAGAACATCTGCAAACGGGCCCAAGAGGTTCTTGTTAAAGATACAGCGCACCCATACTAAATATGTGGTAAAGGGTTTGATGTTCTCTGAGAATGTGTAGTTCTGATGGGGCAGAATGTAAGGCATATATGTGTTCTCTCCCTGCTCCTGGATCCACACCTCATATTTCACCTCTTTAACCTTCAAGTACTTCAGGTTCCAAGGGATCTGCCATGACACTGAGAGCTTTGCTTCATTGGTGGCCTGTACTGACGTCTGACACTTGGGCTCTCTGACTCGACCAGGATGTACAGTACTAGCCACCTTAGCCTTTTTGAGATTAGGCTTTTTTAGAGCTTCTCTGAGTACGCCCAGAAAAGAGGCGATGTCCACAATAGTGTCCTGGTAAATGCGAAAAAGCCACTCTGGATTACGACAACAAAGATGTCTTGGCACATCCTTGCTGGCAAGGATACGTTCTTGTTCCTCTTTGTCCAAATGGACGATGCCACCCTGATCCCAGGGGCGATCGGGATATGTAACAGTGTTTTTTTCCAAGGTGTTTCGCCATGCGACATACTGAAGGTCCATGCCAGGTAAGGAGGCCAAGGTTTTGTAGGGAGTGTACTGCTCTGGGTTTACAGCATAAGGGTAGAGTTCAACCACAGCGGCACCACGGGGCAAGAACATTGAGGTGATCATCTGGGCTCCGTGCATGCTGACCAACATAGACGCCCCACTAATTATTTGGATAATGCTATCAAACGACTGCTCCTCCAAAGACACAGTGACAGTCCTCATTTGAAACTCTTGGGCTAAAGCAAGAAGAAGTTCCGCCTCATTGAGGATGAGCCTGTTAGTGGTACGTTTAAAAACTACAATGTAGTCATCACTCTCCTCTCGCGTGATGTTAAGCCTCTCCATCAAAAATGACGCAAACTGGCGGATCTCGTTACCTGATATCAGAATATTGGCTTTGGGTCCTTGCGGTTGCACAAAGCCATATTGGTACCATGTTGTCATCTTTGAAAGTCCTACGTAGGACTTGGTGAAGCACATGAGTTTGCCAAAGGTCTTTAACTGCATTTTGAGTAGTGGTTGCTTACTGCTGAGCAAACGGTAGAGATCGAAGTGAGCACCTTCACCCCAACCCTCCATGAAGACAAGCCTGGCCTCGTCATCCAAGTCTGAATACTGCTGCATTGTGTAGTAGATGGGCAAAAGATCATCGTGGAAAATGTGCATGAGGTTGTCTGGGTTAAATCGGTTCAGAATTAGAGTGACATCTGGCACAAACACAGGTTTCGGCATGAACTTCAGAGCCGCTGCCGGGAGCTCAAGAAAGTTAAAGTATTGAGTGTTGTGGTCTTCAACAGAAGAGAGGTCCAGCAGGGCGGGCTGGAAACGCCGAGGGCCAAGGTTGGGCAGCATCACAGAGTCATTACTGTGGAAGAACACAAACTCCTCAGCCTCAGTGCAGTAGCAGAGGTAGTCAAAGCGGCAGATGCGATCGGTGTGCATCTTCCCAGTGCAGACCATTCTGGTGCCATGTTCTTGGAGTGCTAACAGGGCACCGTGGTAGTCGATACGCACCTGTGAGAACTCCTGTGATTGGCGTGTGAGCTGTAGCTCCTCTTCCAACTGAGATGTGTGTTCAATCAGGCAAACGTATTTCCAAAGCAAGGCTGCCACCACTGACACCAGCAGGCCATTTAGCACCGCCGGCAGGTTCATCCTACACCCAATAGCACGCATCACAGCAGAACTCCGACCCCACACTCATGCTCCTCTACCTGCAAAGATCAGAATACCATGTTTGAATCAGGAAGTTTGTGAGTAAAACAGAGGTCTTCAACCCTGCTCCTGGATGTACGGCAAAGTTTATTCCCAACCTGCTTCAGCATGCCTGTCTGTGATTTTCAAGTGATCCTAAAGAGCTTAATAACCTGTTTCAGGTGTGTTTGATTAGAGTTGGAGCTAAACTCTACAGGACAGTGGGTCTCCAGGGGGGTTGAATACCTCTGTCTTAATACATCATAAACATAAAGAAGAGAATAATCACGGAGGAAAAAAAGAGTAGGGTATCGAGAGAGGGAAGGGTACCAAATATTGTGAACTCCAGGGTTATACAAGACCCATAGGACCTAGGACTATATTGTGAATACATTGTGTATGCGTTTACATATCTCAAGACTCCATATCATGGCAAAAATCAGATTTCTACAGCAGAAAGTTTGCATTACTTAAATAATAATTTTAAGTTAAAGTTGTTCAACTGAATTCATTACCTCTGGTCATTCTTGTGACTTTCACCATTGCATATGCCTGTATTCCCTCTCAGTACTAAGCTTTTATAAAAGAAAAAAAAGAAAGAAAAGAAAAACCTTGACATAATCTAATCCTTTGAGCTGCTGGCATTCTAGGGTAGCCAGCAGAGCCATGGATACCACAGACTGGCTAAAGATGCCCACCTGCAGCCACACATTCACAGAATTTGGCACTAAAATTCAAAATTTCTAAATTTCTAAATAAAATTCTAAAATTTGCGTGTTCTCAGTGTCCCATGTTTGCAACAGCCTACAGGTTAATGCTTTAACTGTGCCTGCTAGACTGTTTTTAGAAGGAGATAAGAAAATGTTAAGAAAAGACAAAGAACCTGTTTCAGTAATCTAAAATAGTGACAGCTCTTCCTATATTTCACAACGACTGCATCAAATTGAGGGACGTTACAAGCTTTATCAGTCCTAAAAATTAGGAGGAGGCTGGCAGAGCTTCTTGCTGTCACATCTCGTGGATGAAAAATGCTAATTTTCAGGATGTGAAGGACAAACTTCCTTGTTTGTTTTCATCCACAGTATTTCATGTTTTGAGAATTAAGCTGTATTAACGTTCAATCCACAAGGATACAAACAGCAGGAATGGCAGTGTCGCCATTTATGCATTTAATTCCCTTCACTGCAAAGACAACCCAGAGGGAAACATAAAAAGGCTTTGCCAACTAACAAATGCCTGCAAAATGTCAGCTACGTATTGAAACTACTGAGCAAACCCTTAGTGGCACCATCTCAGCTCACATAAGACTGAAATGTCTTTGATGTCTGCTTGGAAATTAGGCATAAACTGAAGAATGAATGGTTATAAACCCCATATTGCTTGGGCTCCCCAGGGTGTATTGCCTCAAAATGTCACATAAGGGTAACATTATCATTATTAACATCTCTCCTAAAAGAGCAACAATAAGCTTTTTACTAATTAATCATTTTCATAATAATACTATATTACTAATTCTTGCTATATTTTCAAATGAAAGAAAACTGTAAAAAAATAATTTAAAACGTACCTAAATTTGGCTTATATAAGAGGTGATAATCAAATCAACATTGCACTTCATCTCATACATTATTTATCTTGGAAAAAATAATCAAATCAGCAAAGAGGGGTGTAAAAAAAAAGAAGTTTTTAATAAAGTAAGAACTGTCATGAGTCCATTTCTAATCGAGTCTATTTTGGTTTCAGGTAACATTTACATCCGTTTCAGTGTTCAGTCTTTCTCTCTCCTGGGACTTAACACCCACAGCGCTGTTACGCCTACACCATTCTGCCAGTGATTATTTCAAATAACTTCACTCAACTCAATGTCACTGCACCATAATCACTCAAATAAATTATAGCCTTGATAAAACAAACCAACAAAATGATTTTCAGTAAGAATATGCAGCACTCCCATAAAAAAGGCTGTTTGCAAAATCTAGACTAACATGCTGCTCATTCTGCAATTTCAATTTCTTCAGTCCTGTAAGTACACTGTGCACAACATGCACATTTTCTGTGTGCATGGAATACTCAGCTGACCTATTACATGTGTATGCAACACAAGAATTCTGCATGGAATACTGTAATGCAATGTTTGACTTTGTCTCCAATTTCCAATCTGACAAAAGAACGAGAAATAAAATCAGCAATGACTCCTTATTTGACCAGAGTAACAAATGTTAAAGACATTTTTCACAAAATGTATTTATAAATAACCATATTTATTTCACAGAATCATAACTGGAGGGGATGTGTTGGTCATGGGGCAGCAATGCAGCATAGTATTATGCAAAACAGTTACCAATATTTTCTTATTAAAAAAAATTGTAAGAAAAGTCTGAAAAAATAAGTAATGTGTTACTATGAATTTATATAATATAAATTGTCCATGTTGTTTTTTCCTCAATTTTGAATTCTGCATTGTATTGTGTTTTGTTTAGGGTAAAAGAAAATGTCCTGGCAAAAAAATGACCAGTACCTTTTAGTGTTGGGCGATATGCTCCATAGTAACATCGTCCTATCGTCAGCCTGTGAGATTGTGATACATGATATAATTATTTACTTATTTAATTTTACTTGCTCTGTTTTTTATGCCACGGGAAACGAGAATCATTGTCTATCATTTTGCGAGCTAAGATGGAGTTGGTGATAAAAAAAATTGTGTCACGTCGCATAGAAATATCAATTATCTTAATGTATTGGCTTAAAGGGTTAGTTCACCCAACAAATTTCTCAAATTTCTCTATCGGCACAACCCCAGTACCTTTTCTGTTTTTCTATGGATTTTAATTATTACAGTGTATACATTTATTTAACTCTGCAAAGTGGTGGATGCTTGAATTAGCATCTAGCTGAGCATGAGGTTGTGGACCTGATCTTAAGATTACATGCAAGCTCATGTGTTTCACATGCTCGATTGCTTGGCTATCATTCAGATCTGGCATATGTTTGATGATGCTGTGAGCAAAACTGACACACACACACACACGCACACACGCACACACACAAAAACCCAGAGGGAGGATGTTGAAACTGCTTGCATGTAATGCACTGTGACATGGATCAGATTATAGGAGGTTCATTCACTACAATGGAAAAATCTAAGCTAAATCCAGACCATTGACGCTTATTAACATAGCAGAGCTCATGGGAAAAGGGGTTTAAAACTGATTTGTTTGGTGAAGCGATATGCAAACACATTAAAGAGAGACAGAGGCGAGTAATTTGCTAAAGAGCATAAAGACTTTGGGAGCGCATGGCACTAAGGAGCTGTCCAGATCTAAATCCCTCAGCAAGAGCAGGCAGACCTCACGTCCTTGAAAAGCTGTTGTTACGTCCTATGGTGTAATTTTATTTTATATTATTATTTTTTTTCGATGTTGTGTTTCCGACCACTAGGTAGCAGTAGTGGTCGTTTTCTCCATGCCTTTTTCTGTGCAGGTAAAGCCAGGTGAAGGTGATCTCCTCGACTGATGGCTGCTCATTTGGAATTGGTCTTCTCCTCAACAAAAAGAGTTTAAAGCCTTGCTAATCTCCGTTGAAAGGGGGGGCTTTTTGTTGTTCACTGCTAGTTGTATCTCTGTGTTGACTCTAAGTTTTGCTGCTGTTCAGGTGTGTCTGATCTAGTAAACTTTCAAATCGTTTTGTTGTTAACTTCTAAACATTGCTACATTGAAGTAGAGACTTTTTATTTCTGTTGTGAAACTAACTGTTAAAAACTGAATCTCTGTTTTTCCTGTAAATATTGTAAATCTACTTAAACTGGGAGTTCTAGGGAGTGGGTGCCCTTTTTATTATTTTGTAACTCTTTTCTCCTGTTTAAAGTAGAGAGGGAGTCAGGGAAGTATTTTGTTGTTTATTTCCTTTTATTTTCCATAAGGTAAGTGTAGAGTTTGTCCCCATAGTTAGAGGCATTTTTGTTTATGTACTTTCTTTGGGCTTTTCTCCCACTCCTGAAGTCTTAATACTCCCTAAATAGTGTTACATCAATAAATTTGTTGTACCACATTTCTGTTGTTTTGGTGTAACTTTTGGAGCCATTTGTTTTGTTCATTTTTTTTTTAGTTACTTTAATGCTGCTTTCCCCTACCCTAGACTGGGTGGAACGTAACACTGTCCTTTCCATGCATATGAAGATAGGAAGCAGGGGGTCACATCATGCAAGAGAGGGTTTTTTCTTTCTTTCCGGAGGAGCCGGGTCCACGTGTTTATGACTGCGTGAGAGAGAATGGGATTATGGGCCTGGCTGACAGGGCTTGCCCAGCTCCCTTGTGTACAGCTGGGCTGTTTGCTATGTGGATGATAAGCACCACAATGATGGGGGAAGGCAGCCTAGTGCTTCTAATGCATTTTAATAAGGCTCCTGGAAAGACACGGCTCTCAGTCTTTCAGTGGCTATCTTCCCTTCAGGATAGCCAAGGAGATTCCCTACTCGGCTCCCTGCCCATGACAGAAAACGCTCCGGTTAAAGAGACACAATCATTATGCCTCTTCGTATCTCCTGCTAATTGTTTTTAATTACCTTGTGAACAGGATTTTTGGTCATTTTGTGCTAATTTTTGTGCTGATTTTGAATTTTTCTGATTTATATATCCTTCAGACGGACTTTGATTTTGCGCCATAAGCGTTTTGAGTTTAACAATTTCATACAATGCACTTCTCTTTTTGAAAAAAACAAACAAACAAAAAACTACACTTCACAAATGCCTAACTCTTGTACTACACCGTTGTATTTGTCTTTTATCTTCTATAAATTAGCAGAGGGTGGTGAAGCAGCTTCCAGAATTCACCTATTGTTATTACCCTTAATAAGCTGCATGCTGATTCATATAGTAAGCACTGAAAAAGGCAAACGTCTTCAGCGTCCCTCTGTTCCTCGGGGACAGATGAAGAATGGGTCTGATTGAGCTTTTCAGAGGGGGTTACAGGAAACAGTGTCACTCTGCCTCCTGGGAGAAGGACTCTACGTAACACTGCAGAGCTGGGTTGAGGACAGCTAAATGACAGAACACTGGAGCAGGAAAAAGACAGGGTGCAAATCAAAAAGAAGAAATATACATAAGAATTGAGTTTGCTTATGGAAATTGAGGCTATAGCGTTTTCGAGAATAGGGAACGATCGAAAAATACTTTTGCTGATGCTTTTGATGATAACATCAACCCCTAAATGTTGCGGCTATTGGATTCAATGCAGGCAGTTAATGTTCGCTATCAAATTTAATTTGAAATGCATCTTTCTTTACCGACAGTGTTTTAGGGAGATGTCTGTTGCCTTGTACGTCACAGTTCAGCACAAGATAGTCACTAGTGAAGGGCTTGGGATTGTGCATGTTCTTGAGGTTTCATCAGCATTGTCATAACTTTAATTCTACTACTTGTCTTTTTTACCCAGCTCAAAGTCCTTTTGAAGACAAATAAAGTTAAACAGATTATAGATTTTGGCTTCAGATTTTGCATTTAACATACTATGGAGCTTATAATATGACAAAATGATTTGAATTTGAATTGTGTAAATTTGAATTATTGACAAGTGTAATTAACAAATTTGAATAATAGGCTATGTGGAATTTTAAATAGTTATGAATTTGATTTCTTTAAACGAATATTGAACATTTGAAATTTAACGAATTGAAATGTTTTTATTTATTTGTTTATGTAAAAAAACAGTGTTCATTACTCCCACCCACATTAATTTTGGGATTAATCACTGTTATTATTAAGGGGTCCTTGGACATTTATTTTGGTGTAGACAAAGTCACTTATGGCTAACTACGCGTGTAAGAATATAGGCTAGGCTATTATAAGTGTTTATTTCATAAATATGAATGTACCTCGCATCTCCCGGACACTAGCCTATTTCGTTTAGATGGCCAACTCTCAAAGTATGTATGGAAAAGCTGCGGGACGCACTGGACAGCGCGGAGAGAACGCACAATGACTTAGCTTAGTGGGTAGAGAAATTAACACACACCGTTTTGTTTGACGTCACTTGATACTCAATATTAATGAAATAAATAAATTTAATGTCAGAGAATACACAAGCGCATCCTTTTGAGATATAAATTATAATAATGTTTTATAAAAATAAAACACAAGGCCTACATCATAAAACTCAGAAGAGTATGTATTTTAATATCTCTGATAGTCAGTCTGAATGACAGTCCATGAACATTAGGCCTATTATATACCCAAGTCAATGCATTATTCTTTCCTTTTTGTATTAGTGTTTAAAATATTTAGTTTACTACTAATTATATTGATTTATATCTTAATTTATTATTTATTTTCTTAACTTACTGGGCGGCGACCATGCAGGCTATGACAGCTGTCATTTACCCTGCCATACCCAGCTGATGCAAAGCGTAGGTGAATGTATATCTACACAGAAGAAAGCCCTGTCTAGGCTCTTCCCCGGTACGGGTTGTGTCGAGGCATTGGTTAGTCTGGTTGTTTGATGAGAAAAAGTATACATTTTTACTATGTAGTTGCAATAAACGCGTTAAGAATCCGTACAACTGCAGCATCGGAGGACTATTATTAGAATATTAGAAATCATATAGGCTATTCAAGCTGTTTTCTCATTTTTCTACTCTTAATATTAAATCAAAAAACGACTGAACGACTGATACACGGATTCTCTTGAACCACTCCCACGTTTGGGGCAGAAAACTACTGCAGTGCAGCTCTGTAATTGGCCAAAATGCTTTGTTTGACTTTTCTGAGATCCTCTACTCTTCCCTGTGGATGACCTGTGACCTATTTTCTGTACGATCTGAATTTTCTGTGTTTTGAATTTTAGAAAACTGAATTTGAAGTTCAGAATTTCTTCTTCATCTTGAAAACTTGAATCTCTACTTTTTAAAACGGGATATTTGCAGTCTAAGAGTTCAGAACAAAAAAACAACTGTCTGAAAATACATGTCTATAAAATTCAGCCATAAAAACATTTCAATTCGTTAAATTTAAAATGTTCAATATCCGTTTAAAGAAATCAAATTCAGAACCATTTAAAAATCCACATAATATTCAATTTTGTTCGATTACACTTGTCAATAATTCAAATGTACACAATTCAAATTCAAATCATTTTGTCATATAATAAGCTCCATAATATGTAGGAACCCCTGTCTCTGCACCAATATCCTGGTTAGATGGTTTTAAAGTTAGGATGTCTCAGAGGATTCAGACAGGTCTACATAGTTTTGAGAGTGACATCTAGCAGGCATTCCTGTCCTTGACGAAAAATAAAGTTGATCCAATGTAACAGTCAGCAAGAAAGCATGTACAAATGCTTTTAAAAAGGTTGGCTTATATATGTCAAATGCTTATAATAGTGGCAGCATCACATCTGGTGCTGTCCTTCCAGTTGTGCCCTTTGCATCCCGTTTTATTTATATTCTAAAATTACCCTGTGCTTTTATATAATACACATACACACACACACACACACACACACACACATACATATACATATACATATACATATATATATATATATATATATATATATATATACATACATACATACATACATACACACATTCACTCACACACGTATCCTGTGAAACACAACAGGTAGCAGTCTAATACAGCTATTGGTCTTATGCGATGATTTATATATTTGAGTCTAGAAATTATGACGTGAGGTGCGGTTGGAAATATCTAGAATAGAAATTGTGTGGGTGATCGATCGGCAATAATCGAGAAGATCGAAGCATCTACCTTTTCATCACGACAGCTGGTGGAAAAGAAACTTTTTTGCATTAAGTTTTCCAAAACAGACAGACAATAATACACAACAAACCATATGGAAAAACAAATGCATATCATACCTGTGGGAAAGGTGAGCCTGGACGAAGTGATGTGAAGTCACTGCGGATACACTGTTTCAACAGCAGCTCCAGCAAACCAGCGCCAATGATCATTTACAACTTTACAACGGACAAACGCAGCATTTTCGGGGTAATTGTGTTAAATACGTGATGTGTTCATTCACCACAGCGATTAACTGACGGCTTATCGGCAATTTTTATCGCTAAGTTGCACAAAATCGACTCTGTCGCGCGTATTCTGTGAGCATTAACCAGCTGCTGGAGAAGTCTCCACCCACAGCGATGACCGAGCTCAGACGAGAAAACCTCGCGAGATCTTATCGCCTCTAATCAGTCTGACGTTTGTATTCGTGTTATCGCGAGAGCATCGCAGCACAATTGAAAGTCCCATGTGAGAGAGCACAATGAAAGTAGGCTACATATTAATATTAAAATTCATCTCCTAGTTAATTTAATTCATTTTAAATAATGGTCGTTAAATATTAAATGGCAAATTGGGAAAAACCTCGGTATATGTAGGCTATAACACACTATCTCCACCAATTTAATTGTAGGCTAACTATTTAATTATTTATTCACTAGTCAACTAACTTAAGAATAGATTGCCTTATGGTATACTTAGACATATCCTGATTCACTTAAACTTGACATTCAACTCGTTTATTTACTTGAGTAGGCTATAACTGTAGCCTATCGGTGACTTTGAAGGTGTTTGAATATTAGCTATAGGTGATTGAGTAAATATTAATTATACTCTTGGGTGTGACTGTAATTTCAAAAATTCATTTTAGTAAACCAGCTAAAAGTAATAAGCTAATATCCATAGACTTCATAATGCCACAGGGATTGTGTTATGGTTGGTAGGCTACATCTTTGTCATGAACGCAGATAACATGACCTGAACAGGCTACAGACCTTTTTTTTTTTATTGACTTACAATTTTTCTAACAGAGAAATTATCCATGCCATGATTTAAGAGTCTAGTGTTTTGGGAACGATTGTTTTTTAAAGGTGATCTCAGTGATTGTCAGTTCTCGTTGATTCTAAGCGGTAATACGGCGCCCTCTAGAGCCAATTTGAGGTACAACAACAATTTATTAAAATGCGTTCTTATAGAAGATTAGCACACTTGACAAATTGTCTATTTTAATCACTAAAGTGATCAGTGCCTATATGTCTTATAATATGCTTAATAATTGTCATTTATTCTGTGGTAAATCGTTAATGCAGAGCTCTTTAAATACAAAGAGTACCACTATTGACCAGTAGATGGCAGACGATAGCTTTAAAAAGCCATTTGTGCTTTTCAGCTCCTTTCTTACTAAGGGGAATGTGAAAATAAATGCTGAATTTAATATTCAGTGTTGAGGCAGTGTGTAGTATTGTACAACGAACCTTCTTTTCAAGAAACGAATGGTAATTTCATTGCTCATGCTCTTTGCAGTCATGTGTATTTGACCTGCATCTCTCTCCAGTGAACTGCAGCTTTATAACATCTTTTATAAGAGCCATTGCAAATCCGTGTCTCCTGGGTCAAGAACCAGGCTTTATGGTTTCTGCAAGTATAATCAGTAGCCTAACTAACTCGATCAAATGTGTCACATTGCTGGTGGCTGTTGCAACGGCATGTTTATTAGCCTATATCCTAGTATCATGTATTATTTATAACAATAATGATTCCATATGCACATGTTTACTTGAATGGATGTGTTCCTTATGCTGAAATAAGGTTCCTAATGATGTCTCAAATAGGCCTATTACACAATTTCATTATGTGAAAGCAGTGTGAGGCAGGTGCGGTGCACTATAGGCCTAGAAAGAAATATAAAAACTGAAACATCCATTTAACCCTGTATGCATTTGGCCGCAATTTAAGGCATGGTTTCATAATCCACTCTGTTTAGAAAGCATGAACAAATATGCCTTGAACAAATAACTTTCAAATGACCCATACAAAATAGTTTCGCTGTAAGAATAATAATTTAAATTTTAAAAATGCAAAACCCTCCACAATATAAACGCGCCCAGTGACGTACAAGAATGAGATTGTTTTAATATTAGAACTACATTTAAATCCTAAAATACAACACCTTTCAAACGAATTACTATTATTTACGCAACGTTAAAGTTACGTCTGATTGGTCAAATATATCACGTGATATGAAAACGACCCTGATCTCTTATAACAAGTCTTGTTAATAAATGTAGCTAATTGAACTGATTATATTTTAGTTCGAATGATGTGTTTACTCAATATTCTTCCGTCGAACACATGCGGATGTAGGCATTTGATGTTTCAGCTTTTTTATTTCATGAAAGTGAAAAAGGACTGATGCTGGTGAAGAAAGTCATATGGGTCTGGACTGGAGCAACGTGACGGGTCGGTGAGTAAATGATGACAGGATTTTCATCAGAAATTCTGGTCACACTTTATATTAGGTGGCATTGACTATGTACTAACATTAAATACTAGCTACCCACAAGACCATGCATTTATGTATTTACTGTGTTACTACATGCATGGACAATTCCCACATTTATTGCTAATGAGTTTGATATGGAAGCTTGTTTCCGCCACAGAATAAATAAATAAATAAATAAAGGTTGCTATAATTTCGACTTTTTATGTCACAATTCTGACCTTTCCCCCCCCTTGCAATTGTATTTATAGGCTACGTAGGTCTATCTTTCAATTCTGACTTTATAATTCAGAATTGTGAGGAAAAAAGGTCAGAATTGTGACATAATTGAGGAAAAAAGGTCACAATTGTGACGCAATTATCTTATTTATAAAATAAAATTAATTAATTATTTATTATTATTATTTATATTATGAGGGATTGTTGTGTTTAGGAGTAAAGGTATAGGGTTAGAGTTAGGTTAGGTTTTGAGTTACAGTTTACATTGTAACAAGTTACAACAAATGTTAATTATATGCAAGTATTTTAAGTGAAATTACATATAGGCTACATATTTAATGATTATATTGTATAAAATGGTTAGTATAGCCAAGACCACATAAAGTGTGACCGGAATTCTAATTAATTTAATAGGCTACATTACAACTAATATTTATTTTTAATGTCTGTGTTCTTTGCATATCCGTGACTGTAGGCTATACTTGAAAACCATATAGGAACATATTTTGCATATGTTGTCATTTATCAGGTTTCTACAAATGTTTCCTTTACCTTCAATGACCTAATAAGTATTCTGAACTGCTCTTTGTCTGACTGGCTTGGAAAAGGCAATGAAACATATGAAATAAGTAATAATGGCACATTTCAATAATTTACTATTTGCATAGATACATAATAACCCAACCATGCAAGTGCAATGTAAACTCTCCCCGGGGACATTAGCGACAAACTATGAAAAAGCTTCAAAAAAGGTGCTGAAAAAAAGCTTTCAAAACTGATGTAATATTTTTGAGTCATGAACAATGTGTTTAAACAAGTTGCAGTTATTAAATAACATTTCAAAGTGTTTAAATACATTTATTTTATTTTTTTTATGTCGGGCAGTACAACCAAATAGTTGTGTATATATATACCATAGTTGTACCACCAGACATGGAAAGTGTACCAACTTACCCAATTGAAATTAGCCGTTTTTAGCAGTATTTGTGAGAGATCAACCTTTTTGATCATTGTCCTCTAAATGATGCATTATCATGTGTGCTGTTATTACCTTGTCAATTCATAATAAAAGAGCCATGTTTGCAGTTGTGCCACCCTGACTTATCTCAACAGCTTTAAAACTACTAATATTTATAAAATTTGTTTATATGAAAGGTTTCAAACCTAAAATGATGCCATAGTATTTTTATTTTTATTATTATTATTATTATTATTATTATGAAGACACCATTTTAAACAGTTTTCTTAGTCTGTTCATTTGTCCAGACAGTTGCACCACCTGACATTTTGGGGGGTTTAAGATAACAACACATAAAATAACATGTATTATTTAAATTTAAAAATTTATTCAAACAAAATAAGTTTTATAGAATAAAGTGATATGTTATGTCTCTTGAAAATCAAGTAATGCACTTGAACACAGAGTACTTTTTTTCTTTTTTTTTTTACAATAGTTGATTTGCTTCAGCTTCACCAAACACAAGACAAATGTCGTCCATATTGTACATTGTAAGTACAATTGTACATTGTCCATTGTAAGCATCCAGACTGCGATATGTTTTTAAAGCATCTCTAGGCGCACAGAGTCGGATAGGTGTCTGGATAAGATACTCCAGGTGAACGTTTAATGTTCTGTGTGAAAAGTTTGCGTCTCAATGTCTTATTTAAAGGGCCCAGTTATTCCACATAGTTTGTTTTCAGTTTTTGTAAATACCGTTCCGTTTGCGCTAGACTAAAAGTACACGCTTGTTTCAACCATAGACAGTATGTTTTTTTATTTATTATTTATTTATTTTTATTATCAACCAATCAAAATCAGGCTTACAAATTAATGTTAACAATATGTGCCTCCAATATCAAAACAATTCAAACACATACATAAATGCCAAATCCAGCATAATATAAAAGATACATACAATAAATAAATAGAAATAAAATAACCCAGAGGTCTAATCAGTTATCAAAATGTGTATAAGTTTGAAAACCTCCAAGGCTTGTCTTACCATAGACAGTATGTTTTCGACAGATGATCAGTGATTTAAAAATGGCGCCACCGGAAATGCTCCATAGCCAGACATGCGCAGTAGCGTTCCAACGAGTTTGTTATTGTTTACGTCCTTGAAATAGTTGCGATTTCTGTTCGCAGAAAGATTTTTTCATTTTTTTTATAGAAAAGCTGTGTGAAATGCTATTTAACCTTCCTCAAGCAATACTCAGAATTAAACATATTTAGTGCACTTGTTATACCCCATTTCAGCATGATTTGGAAGATTGAACGCTCCACCATGATGAAGGAATGTGAAAACCGTATGAAGTCTCTACACAAGCGCGAAAGTCACGGCCACATAGCGCCCTCTGTTGGCGGTATATTTCAGTGCAGCCCGTACAATGTGACTCATCCAATGTTTCCGTGCAGTTCCATGGTTTCAGGGCGGAGAGCGAGAAGCGCTGAGAGTCGCACTTCCACCAGCAGCCTTTACACACACACTGATCAGTACTAACCTCACTCACTCACTCACTCACACACACACGGGGCTGGACTCGCACTCAGCCGGGCTTCACCCGTCTTCGGATCCACAGCCGCCGGGACATTTAGGAGTTTTAAGTGGTTTTAATGTTCGCCTTAGAGAGCGGTAAGTCAAAGCTTTGTGTGATAGTGCGTTAGAATGCTAACACTGTTAGCCGGTTAGCATCTGTTTAAGACACAATAAACGTGCGTTAAACAGCCTGCGTTAATGTGGATGTGATTTGACAGCTGCATGCATGCTCTATGGGGGCACACGATGCTGGATCGGCCTGGTTCCAGTTGATCTGATAATCACGGGCTGTGGTAGAAGCGTGTAGCCAGTTAGCCATTATTTATATCCTCTTCCTCTCTATGGATGTATGGAGCTCATAAGGAGCTTATGGGCCAGATCAGGCCTGACATGCATGGGCATATCAGGTCTGGTTTCACATGATGTGTCCGTGATCATCACCAGACATGGATGCTTTTCTCTCTTTGCACTTGTGGTTTTGGTAGCATTGATGGTAGAAGGATGTTTAATGATGATGGACTTTAACAAGTCTGCTTTTTTTTAAAGGATAAGCTTGGTTAATTGCATCGTATCCAGAAGGTGGATGTGGTTTTGCATGCTTCTGATGTGAGTGTGTGGTTTGATGCTCTCAGTATTAAAGGTTGTATGTCCATTTTTTGCAAGTTTCATTTAGTCTAATTAGCTTTGTGAACACAAAACGCTTTAATTTGCTTGATTTCACAATGCTTTAAGCTTTAAAGTCTCCACTTGGAGTTTTAATGTTTTATCAGTCCTTTCATACTCAATTGCTGAGGCATGTAAGAGTTCAGAAGATCAGGTTCAGCCTAGTGTACTCTGATCAATATGTCTCATGTCACACTGGAATGTGTAAGGTGTGGAACACGTTCCTTCAGCCTAATGCACTGTAATCATGTTATGCAACCTGAAAGGTAAAACTGGGCTTGGAACTGCAGGCAATATGATTGTGTTGAATTGGCAGGGTTGTCTTATAATTTGTGGTTAGAATGTGATGTTAATATTAAAGAAATAACCACTTCTTGATGTAAAACTGAGCCTAAGAACAGCTCAAGTACATGACTTGGACCATAACTCTATAAAGCCTACTGTATCATGTTTGACATGGAAGGCCTCTAAATTATCAGCATGATCAGAACTTCTGAAAAACCTGTTTTACACAATCAACGACATGCCTTCTGTCGTCTGATTGATAGTTCTTTTTTTAGTAAGTAAAAAGCCTTTTCGTATAATTCTAAAAGTTATTCAGGTTATGGTACACGTGTCTTTCTGCTGATTTTTAAAAAGTATACGTCAGAACATTTACTGAAGTAACCTAGATTTACTTAATTATACTTTTTTTTTTCTCTACATGTAGGCTAATAATTGTACTAAGTATCAAATGTGGTACAACATGTTTTTGAGTAATGTTTATTTATATTTCTCAGGCATTAATGCATTGCATTATGCACTACCCGTGCCCGGCCAAAAAAAAGTTGCTGTTTGGATTTAAATAGGCAAATGCTTAAGGCCCGGTTTCGCAGACAGTGCTTAGATTAAGCCAGGATTTGGCCGTAGTTCAATTTGGGCATTTAAGTAGGTTTTATAAACAATCCTTAGGAAAAAAAAACACATTACTGGTGTGTATCATGAGACAAAGTAATGGCAATGGCACTGACGTATTTTAAGATGTGTTCGATGCAAGTTGCTTTCAGTTAAAACAGCTCAAACTAGTCTTAAGCCTTGTCTGTGAAACCAGGGGTGAAAGTCTATGACTGGATCATTATTGCAGAGATTATTATGTGTCTAGCATGTGATATGTTTGGCAACTGTTCTTCTAACCCTAATTGATGGAGTGTGTAGCTTTTCATTTCTTAAACAACTAGCCTATGTGGGAAGACACATCATGTTCATATTTCAGAACGACAATGTCAAGATTCATCAGGCTCAAATTATGAAAGAATGGTTGGGAGGGAGCATGAAGTGTCATTTTCACACATGAATTGGCGCCTCGGAGTCCAGACCTTAAATTCATTGAAAGTCGTTGGGATGTGCTGGAGGAGACTTTACAGAGTGCTGGACTCTTGCATTGTCAATACAAGTCCAAAAATTGATGCACCTCTTGATGGAAATAAATGTTGTGATGTTATTTCCATCAAGAGGTGCATATATTTGATCATAAAACTAAGCATTTAATTAATATACATTTAATTGATATGTTTAATTAATATATGCATTAATTAATATATGCAGTCTGGTATACTGTGTGTGTACAGACTGCTATAAAAATTGCATATTTTTGTCTCTGAATACAATTGAGCTGTTTTTTCTCTCAACTACGATCTCCATATTCTCAATATATCATTCTAAATGGGCCATAAAACTAAAAGCCTGATGTATCAAATATGAAACAGAGATTTTATTTAAATGTTTAATAACCTTTGGTAAAAAAAAGACTTCATATGTCAGGCTTTACAGGGTTAACTCTGATCTCACCTGGGTAATTAGAGAGACTGTGCAATATTACACAACAGTTACAGTACATTCCTGGCCATGAACAGTCATTGACTGACAGGTTGTTGGCTGATACGCTTGTGTTTTAGGAATTCTCTAAAAAAAGGTGGAGCTGTTGATGAGTTATTGTGAAAGGGCTGTAAATGTATTCTGATTTTAGCGTTTCACATTGGAACATTCAAGGGGTTGACCGTTCAGCCGGGGTCATTTGAATCCATTACGACTGCTTGGTAATTGGTTGGCGGCCAGCATTAGGCATTACAGCGGGATATGATTTATTTAAGCTTTTCTCTTCAATAGGCAAGCTGAAATCTGAAATGCTATTTGTGGTAATCTTCCATTTTTGTTGTGTACAAAAGGGTCTGGAGCATCTGGGCCGCCTTGTTTGGAAGAAGACCAGATTTTATCAATGCAAACTAATATTATCCTTAGAAATTTTCACCAATTCAATGTGGGCTTTGGTGTTGATATCAGTAATAATCAACTGTTTATGATGACAACTTAATCACTAGTGAAGGGGGCCGGACAATCCAAATCCTTGAACAAGTGCTCCTCTTAAACCACAACAAGATCTGTTTTATGAAAAGAGAAGGACATTTCTTTCGGTTGAACAAAAGATGGTGTAGTGTTCATTGTTAATGATCCAAGCTATTGTTTGTGTACTATGAAAGCACTATGGAAAATTAATGGATTTTGCTGACTAATTTATGTTGTTTGCTATTAAGGCAAACATGCTGCTGCTTCTCATATGTAGGGTTAGGGGTCTGAATGAATTTTTAACTTTAGGAATAGGGATGGGACGATTACCGTTTCACTATAAACCACGATAAAATGTACTGACGGTTAGTATTATCGTTTAAAATTGAATTATCATTAAAACCGTGTTTGATTATCGCGATTTTAATAACTCATTGTAAATCATGTCCAGCCAGCAACAGGCTGACGCAGGCGCAGCGCGCAGTGTTGTTGTTTTTTTATTCGAGAAGGAATGGTGGAAGGCAGATTAATGTTTTAAATCTTACCCGTTTATAAATTAATTTTGTACAGCGTACAAAACAATCGTCCAGATGATCACAAAAACATTATCAAACTCAGTAAACAATAAATCAGCTCTGATTTCATTTTCAGTACAATTGAAAACGGAGACGCAAGACGGCAAGTTGTATTTGAATGAAACGAGAGAGCGCGTGCGCGTCCGTTGTGATCACTGATCTATATAATGTCATTCTATATAGATCAGTGGTTGTGATACATGTGCGCTGTGTTATAATGCTTGACGACGGTCATTTTAAGGAAGGAAATGCCACAGAATATAATCTTGCTTAAAAAAGTGCATAGAGCTGCTTGTTTTATTTGTTGTTTGTTGATTTTCAAATATAAAACTTGTTGAAATGTTTTCAGTGTGAGCATCAGTTATTTTTGAACACTTTCATCTCGTTTTAACAAAACCTTGATAATATTGATAATCACGATAATTTTGGTCACTATTATCGTGATATGAAATTTTCATACCGTCCCATCCCTATTTAGGAATTATAGGTATAGGCCTACTTTTGTATTACTTTTTGGTTAGACAGTTTAATAGGTCTTGAAGAAGGAAGAAAAAAACCCCACTGAATTAATTGTAAACATTGAAAATTGTTTAGTAGTGAGTGATTTTTTTAAATGAACATGAATGAAACGGGCTGCAACAGTTTATTAGGCTATTGTCCCTTTAAGAATGAATGCACAGATCTAGGCTAATACTACACAATATTAAATGGTCAAATACACACACAAGTATGTCAAAATGCCTGTCTGAGTATTCAGTCAGTTTTGGAACTTAAATAGTTGAGAAAGAAAATACCAAATTCCAGTTTATTTTTTACCAAATTCTGTGTTTTCTGTTTTAAATTTTCTGGATTCCATTTTAATGGTTAAATTAATAATCAAAAAGCATGTCTATTTAATTGAATAAGAAAAAACTAATATTAATGAAAAAAAACTACTTTTTTTCCATAGATTTTGTCTTGTATTAAAATGTTTCTGGCAATCAAATGTTGGCATAAAACATTATCTTTTATTTATATGAAATTGAACAAACTTTTGTCAAACAAAATGCTGCACAACAGAGCTTTACTCTTAAAATTAAAACATGGAAGACAATTTTTGATTATCCCTTAAATAAAGTTTTAATAATAATTATTAAATAATTATAATATATCATTATTACATCGAGGCGTAGCTAAATTCTGCTGTGCAACTGTAATATAGCCTATTTCTGTCACAGTTTCAAGCTAAACCGAACTTTTATTTTGACGGGTTGCCGTGAAGACCTTTAAGTTTGTGTTTTGTTCTTATTTTATTTCTGACTTTTTTTACTTGTCTTTCTTTTTGTGTGAATTTAGTTCAAAGATTTAAATAAAGCCTCCCTTTGCTGTGTAAGATATTGTAACAAAATTGCCCAAATTATCAAACAATTCTAATATAATATCTGTATAGCAGTTTTCCCTGTGGTATCAAAAATGTTTTTGAATATGTTTTAGCACCCTCATTGATTTTACACTTCATCTCTTCCTGATGAGTGATATGATTTATGGAGATAAGGAGGATGCTGTGAAAGTCATGGCCGCTCTCATGGCAGTCATCTCCAGCACTGGCCTGAGGTTAATGCTACTGGAATTAAATCAGCCCTTTTAGGAGGCAGCCTCTCTTCTGGAGCACCAGCTTACTTGCCAGCCATGTGGCTTTTATTTTTTCACTAACAAGAGGAAATCAATACAAATCCATGATGGTCCATGCTGAAGGCCTGTGGCAGAGGGACCAATATGTAGCTTGGCATGATGGGAATGGATTACTCAGATTTTCAGTAAAATCTGCTGTTGGACTATATAAACGCGTGAATCCTTTATTATTTGAAGCTAGATTAAAGAATTAAAATCGACTCTTAAACTTAATTGTAAGGCCTACATTTTTTTATTAGTGGCTCTTTGAAATGCTTGATTCTGATTTGACAAACAGTATGTTTGACACTTCTACACTTTAACTAGCATAACTGGTAGACTGTATGTTATTTGCATAACATGTAATTTTAGAAAAGCCTTTAATTTGACTTTTAATGTATTCTATTTCATTATTAATAATTTCTCTTTTTGATATGTTTAAATGTTGCTGTGCATTTCATTCTGGACTTTATCTTTATTTTTCTTTTGAATTTTTTTTTTTTTCATCTATATTCACCACAATATTAACAGATTGAAAAACAGTGGTAAAACCTTCACAAATTTGGCTGAAATCGGTTAATGTAATAGCTCTCGGAAAACCATTGGACCACATACAGATTTAAGGTCTTCAGTGTGACATCAACATGCAAGGTTGCAAACATTATAAAATGATAATTGTGGCTGTTATCAATTTATGACTGTTTGCGTTCTAATGACTAATATTTGTACTGGTATATCTCTGATTAACAGGAACCTGCCATCATGGTATTGCCGTTACCAGCCAGTGTGCTAAAGTGAGCTGGATTTTCCCTCCGGTTTAAACCCCACCCCTCCCCCAGGGGCCACACCCCCTCCATCCCACCGGAGGACCAGCAATCATGGCGGGAATCAAGCGCGGATACGACGGAAAGATCGCTGGACTGTATGACCTGGACAAGACGCTCGGCCGTGGCCATTTCGCCGTGGTCAAACTCGCGCGTCACGTCTTCACCGGCGAAAAAGTGGCAGTCAAGGTAATCGACAAGACCAAGCTTGACACGGTCGCGACTGGTCACCTCTTCCAAGAGGTCCGCTGTATGAAACTGGTCCAGCACCCCAACATCGTTCGGCTCTATGAGGTCATCGACACGCAGACCAAGCTCTACCTGATCTTGGAGCTCGGCGATGGCGGTGACATGTTTGATTACATCATGAAGCACGAGGAGGGATTGAGCGAGGAGCTGGCAAAGAAATATTTCGCCCAGATAGTGCACGCCATCTCCTACTGTCACCGGTTGCATGTGGTTCACCGCGACCTGAAGCCGGAGAACGTGGTGTTCTTTGAGAAACAGGGAGTGGTCAAGCTCACCGACTTTGGCTTCAGCAATAAGTTTCAGCCGGGAAAGAAGCTGACCACCAGCTGTGGCTCGCTGGCTTATTCTGCCCCTGAGATCCTGCTGGGAGATGAGTATGATGCACCTGCTGTGGGTAAGTGCCTGTGCATCTCAGCTCAGTAATTCACACTCCAGCGTACAAAACAAAGATTCAGTTTGCCATGGGCGTTTATTCAAGCACTGTTTATTTCCTTTATTATTTCTCTAAAAACTGTTTTAGCATTACAGTAATTTTTATATTGTGTAAAGATGTTGTTTGGCACAACGTTTTTGAATAGTTGAGAAAACCTTCTTTACCCCCATAATAAAATTAAAGGATTAGTTCACTTCAGAATTAAAATTTCCTGATAATTTACTCACCCTCACGTCATCCAAGACGTTCATGTGTTTCTTTCTTCAGTCGAAAAGAAATTAAGGTTTTTGAGGAAAACATTCCAGGAGTTTTCTCCATATAGTGGACTTCAACAGTTATCAATGGGTTGAAGGTCCAAATAGCCGTTTCAACGCAGCTTGAAAGGGCTCTACACGATCTCAGCCGAGGAATAAGGGTCTTCTCTAGTCAGATGATCTGCCATTTTCAAAAAAAACATATACTTTTTAACCACAATTGCTTGTCTTGCACTAGCTGCGATGCACCACACATTACTTAATCACATTGAAAGGTCATACGTGACAGGTGGAAATACCGACCCAGTGTTTACAAAGGGAACGTGCAAAGACTAAGTCAAACACCCTTTACGAAATATTTTAAAAAATAAAAGGTAAAATAACGATGTCGGGCGATTTTGAAGTTGAAAATGAGAAAATGAGATGGAGTTTTTCACCCTAACCTACATTTTCCACCTACGTCACGCTTGACCTTTCCATCGTGATTATGTAATTTGTGAAATCGTGGACGTGCAAGATGAGCATTTGTGGTTAAAAAGTATATATATATACTTATATATGCAGTGTTTTCATCAAAAACCTTTATTTTCGACTGAAAAAAGAAAGACATGAACATCTTGGATGACTTGGGGGTGAGTAAATTATCAGGACATTTTAATTCTGAAGTGAACTAATCCTTTAATTGTGATCAGGCCCATTATCGTTAACTAAAAATAAACCATTACAAACATTTTCAGGAAAATAAACAGTAAACTGAAAAAATATATGTATAAAAAAAATTAACTTATTTTAATTCAAGTTGAAGTATGTGAAAATGAGGTTGTCAGAACAGACACAGAAAGTCTGACTTGACTTTTACCCAAGATCTCACTGGTGTCATATGGTCTAATCTCTTTTCCATCACACTGTGAAAAAGCACAGACTGTCACATGATTTTCATTAAGCGCCACCTACTGTCAGAGAGTAAATTTGCTTTTCCAATCAGGCTGTATGTGAAAGTCAGACCAAAATTTCATGCCAAACATTCGTGTTGGTGTGAACAGGCTTGTACAATTAGCAGAGCTGATTTTCCAGCAATGGTTCCTGTTTACAGGTGACCTCTAAACAAACAAATGGCATCTAAATATTGTTTCTAACATGCATGCATTTGCCATATGATAAACTATTCCAGTGTGAGCAGGACTGAGCAGCATCATATTCTATTGATTTTGTTATCTGTCGCTGTAAGGCATGTCCATACTGCTGTCAAAAACACGGCTTAACCTCTTTATCAGAGAACGTGTCAGAACAACCCCCCTTAACCTCAGATACTGCAAATGTGGTTCTTCTCATCAGTTATGAAGAGAGAATTTCATTTGAGCTTCAAGTTCTGGATTAGTAGGCCATGGATTCCTGAAGTGCGTTGGTGGAATCATTTCATCATTGCTGTGTTGGCTCTTTGAGATAGTGAACACTATACAAGTTGATGCAGGTTGAGACGTAACCTTTCCAAGAGTAAGAGGTGGTAGAGGCGTTAGACGTGTCATGGCATGCAAAGCTCCAATCTATCCACTGGCCAGGACAGGCAGGCAAAGGCGAGTGCTCAAAACAAGCATGATAATGCCTTATTTAATGAATTACTGCAGCCACGATCTTTAGAAACTGCATGCAACAATTTTTTTTAACAAAATAAAATACTACAAGTTAAAAAACAGCACTGATATGATCAGTACCATATCAGTTATTGGCAACTATTTTGTCTATATATTTAATTGCATGCTCATTTCTCAAGTTTTAAAATTTAAGGTGTCCCTGTTACAGTGTAATTATACATTTAAGTACTGAGCAATATTAATAAGTACTGAAGTTACTATAGGGTTAGGATTAGGGTGTGGTTTTAGGGTTACTTGCTTGTAATTACGCATAATTTATATAGTTATTATTATAGTAACTATATGCAACATGTGTAACAAGGACACTGTAAAATAAAGTGTTACAGTATTTCACCTGTAGCATTTGAATAGTTTTGAATGTTTTTTAATTTATTTGGACAAAATGCCAAATTGTAGGCCATTTAAAGAAATGTATATGTTATCTGCCATAACATAAGAAAATTAGTATCGACTTGACTGTATAGACCACAATTGTAATATCTCTAATAAGAGCTTTAATCTAAACATGCAGTGTTATTCCAGAGAAGATAGCTCTTGGTTAAGCTTTGTACACATTTGTACAGTAACTGTCACAACACTGCAGTCATAGTGACATGGTCTTGGGTTAATTGTATTTCCAGCCCTTATACAGGCACCAGGCAGGTGGTGGGACAGTTAATCTGCTCTTTGTTTGAGCCGAGCTTCCCTGCCGGAGCCCTGGTTAAACACTTGTTATTGACACTGTCAGTGTGATCAAACAGACATTGTGCTCTGATGCCGGCGGGCTCCCTGCTGAGGCGATTTCTGGTTTCGCTTCCTAATCGATAATAATTTGTCCAGTGTTTGGCTGGGAAACCTGTTAAATACCTCATTGAGCGAATGGAAAGATGCACCTCTGTGAAACAGAGACATATTTGGACCCTAACTGACAGGCCCTGTGAGCAGCACTAAATATTTGTGTTAATATCTTGTGCAGTTCATACTATGGCCACATGTACACAGCAACAGAATACTGTTGTCAGTCGTGTATTTGAGTCCTTAATACGGTCACGTTCATACACCGTTCGGTTATTTGCAGCAGTGACAACTGCATTCACACCAAATAAATAACCGATGACAAAAACATCAGTCGTAGCAGCTCTGTCTGTAATCTTGTGATATAACTTCAGTGTTTCATGGGTGTTTATTTATTGGAATAGCCTACCTTTTATATTTCTCCAATATCTCTCTCTCTCATTGGTCAGACTGTAACTAGTTAGTTTGACCATTCTCGACTGAGTGTGATCCTGACGCATCCCTCATTTATTTTTTTATTACATTTTTACCTTAGCATTGATGCTTTCTAGCCATCCACTGTAATAAAATGAATAAACTAAAGAGAAGAACCGGCTTGTGAAAGCGACTGCCATTTGAAACGATGGCAACTCTAAAAAGGAATTTGACTTTTCACTTCAGTGAATTGATTGATTGCGTGATGCCTATCTGATTAAAAAGACTAATAAAAATGTTGAATCATGCCATGACATGTTTGTTGATGTTGGTTTCCTTCACTTCTCAATTCTTTACTTCAAGTCAAGCCAAAGATAACTTTGGAAACTTTGCATAGCAGGATTTGAAAACAAATTAATTGCAGGTTTCTCACGGTCATGAGAAAACCTGTAAAATATTGTGATTTCCAGCTATGGAAATGACATTTATTTTATTTTTCCAGCTAATTTTTTTTTAATATATATATTTTTATTTATTTTTATTTATTTTTTTCATTCTTGACCTGATCTTGATGCTTGATCTGCAATATCTGACTTTATTTTAAGTCTAATTTGGTTAAAGGACAATTCCGGTGAAAAATGAACCTAGGGGTAATTAACATGGTTACCAAGTCGATTGTTCCCTGGGATGCGTTTTCATGAAAATCGAATGTAAAGAGTTTTATCTCTAAAAACAGATTAGCTTATAACGCTAGTATATGGGGCACAGAGTAAGTAAAAGTAAATCGCTAGTTAATACCACTGACAAGGCTCAAAATAGCCTCACACTAACACAGTAGCATAATGAGGGTCCCTACATGCAAACCGAAGCATTGAGAACTTTGTAAGTGTACAGACAGTTTAATAAGAAGATACTTTATAAAGACAGAACATTACGCGTATACAGGCAGGAGCCATCTTGGAAAACAGTCTCGACTAATCGAGTCACGAACGCCGCGCTACGTTATATTTCACAAACGTAATTCCTATCGACCAGCTCACTTAGCACGCGTTCGTGACTCGATTAGTCGAGACTGTTTTCCAAGATGACGAATGCCTGTAAACGCGTAATGTACTGTCTTTATAAAGTATCTTTATACTGTCTTTATAAAGTGTCGAGGATTTTTTTTTCACATTTGTCACGTTAGTTACATTAGGCTACACACCTTCCGCATTCTGACCCCGCAGCGCGCAGCCTCTGCATGGGTTGTACCATGTGAGGGAGTTCTCCCCTCCCCTCCTATAGAGTTGGTTGGGTCCATAGCCCGTCTTTTCCAAAACGTTTTCTCAGGTAGGCTACCGCGGCACCGCCGGTGCCTACCGATAGCTGGGCCGGCCCTACCGTAACGGTACGCGTCAGGGAGGATGGATGGGAGGAAGAGGCCAGGAGGTATGGAAGCTTGTTTCCGTCACAGAATAAAACATTTTAAAAGATAATTGCGACTTTTTATCTCACAATTGCGAGTTTACATCTCGCAATTCTGACTTTATTTCTCAGAATTGCGAGATATAAAGTCAGAATTGCGTGAAATAAATTCGCAATTGCGTGTTATACAGTCAGAATTGCAAGATATAAAGTCACTATTGCGTGAAATAAAGTCGCAATTGCTTCTTATAAAGTCTAAGTGAATTATTATTTAACCTTTACATTATTTGTTGAACCATGGTATTAATACAAACTACACAATAGTAAGAGCTGAACTGTTGCTTCATTTATCCAATTTGGAAAAAGTGCTAATTTGGAATTCCACCATTGAAAAAGTGGGCCGGTCTTGGGCCTGAAACTCCCGGGCTGAAAAGTGGCCCCGCTCCGGCCCTGAGTGTGATATTTGTCTAGCATTGTCTGTTTATCTAGTTTTTAATTTAGCCTCAGCCTCAGGCAGAGACTATGGGCCTGTTTACTCCTGGTCACTTCATGCGTTTTCTCTGATCCAATAGCTATCCAATCGTGAAAAGACCAGGTATAAAAGCCCTCTGAAACGCATTCGATAGAGATTTAAATCCGATCGCTCAGACCACTTCAGAAGGCGCCCAGACGAAACTGGACATGTGTCAATGCATCTGGTTGTTGAAACCGCAAACTCCTCCCAAAATGTTAAAAAATAAACGTGTGAGAGCTTGTTATAGGCTATATGACATGTTATAGCCTTATATGACGGTGCTACTGCAATGCATGACCGTAGAAATATTGGCCCCTGTTGAGATCACAAAAGTATTTGTAACAAGCAGCACATGGAAAATTGAGTTTAGATGTTGTTAATTAAATAAATGTCTTCATCATGTTATGGCAAACTAGAAGCTTCTTTGCATCAACATTATGACCTCTTAATCTTAAACATTTATTATTTATAGCAAAGCTGAAATTTTCCATGTTTTTCTTAGGCTCTGGAGTGTTGACGTTTGTTCGATTTGTTGTATGATAATCTAAACACCGGAAACAAGCTGAATTCCAGGACCATGAACACTGATGTCTGTAAAATTCAATCTTGACTGTGGTTGGTTGGTTTATTGGCACTGTAACAGTAGAATTTTGTTTTGTTTTGAACGTAACATTCCTGCATTATTCTGCTTTCAGAATCAAGATTTATCAAAAGGACTAAACGGACAGACTAGATATTAATGCGTACTGCAAATTCCTGTGAAGCGTTTAAAAAATGGTGCATCAGTACAAATGTACTCCTCGTCCAGACAGATAATGCAAATGTCTCCATTTTGCACGTTCAAAAAGTCACATCTGAACACCTTCCAGTGGCCTTGTGTGCATGTAGCCTCATTCATCTAGAACCCTGTCCATTCAGTCCTCTGAAACCATCACCAAAGGCAAACGCGTACACACTGCGGGACACACACACATAAATAAAGGCTGGTGGCTGAAGTGCAGCTTGTGTGTAAATGTTCTCTGCTTTCTTCCACACTTCCAGCAGAGTCCCCCAGGTTCACCTCCTAGAGCGACTCACGCCTGCTATAAATGACTTTATCTGACGTTAACTCTCACCAGAGCATCATGAAATGGCACACACACTATAGTCATTGCATTATTTGTTAATGCTTTTAGGGCTCAATGCTAAGGATTTTGTTTCTATGGTTAAAATTGTTACTTTTTTTCTAAATCTCAAATATGATATAGGCTAAGTAAAGTAAACGGGAATGAAATAAGAACAAATAAACAAATCACAAGCAATAGCACAAATAAATACAAAAGAACAAAGATACAAATTAAATAAGACGTTTTTTTGTTAACAGGTCTAACAGTAATATTCATATTCGAATAGTGAATAGGCTAATAAATGTAAAACAACACTGCATTGTCTTCACTTTATAAAGTCAATATAGATGAATTAATTTCTCCTAATCGGCTACTTGTCAAAACAACACCTGTTACTCGAGTACTCATGGTTTATGTTACCGTTTTTAAAGACGTATATTGGACAATGTGCATATATACATATATTAATAAAATTCATTCTAACAGTTAGCCTTGTATTATACAACACTAGCCTCCTCCATAAAACATTTCACGGGTCTTTAACAGTAAAAACAAGAACTGGTCTGAACTCACACCACTTAGATCTTCACTCAACTGCTTCAAAATAGTTTTTAATAGAATAAGACAAAATTCATGTCAAGTCACCTTTTATTTATATAGCGCTTTATACAATACAGATTGTTTCAAAACGAGCTTTACAGTGATAACAGTGAAATGATTAAATGATGCAAATGGAGGTAATTTCGGCTGTACAGCAGCTACAATATATAGTACAGGGGTCTCCAACCTTTTTTCATTTGAGAGCTACTTTTTAAAAATGAAAGTGGCCGAGAGCTACTCATGTAATACAATACTTAAATCTCTTAAATAATGTCTCATAACTCTCATATTAACAACTATCCAAACAGTTTTATACCTGAAAGAGTTTTTGTAGGCCTATGTCACCCTTAAATGTCAGAGAAAAGAACAGAATCAGAGATTAATTTTTTTATAGAAAATTGTATTTTTCATATTATACTGTAATTATAGTTGATCATAGTTGATCATAACTAGAGAAAATTTCATTTCATGATTATATTGACCAAAATGATCACGGTTATCACAGAGTCCTGTTTAAAAGGTACTAATACTACACAATGAAATCATCTCGCCAAGTTTTATGTCGAAAACCAGCAAATAACAAATAAAATTAGTATCAATATGCACTTTTTGTTTACATAAACATTAAATTAATAACATTAAATGATAAAATGATGGCAATTTTAAAGGAGTATCTTGCAACATGTTATCTACTAACATGTACAAGTTCAAATAAAGTTTTGACAAAAAAAGGTTTTATAAAAAGATAAACCTCACATATTTCAGCCTTTAAATCATTTTGTTAAAAAGAATGAGTCAAAAAAGATAAATTACTGACATTTACAATGCACTTTAGCTTATCTCTTATTATTATTAGTAAAATTTGGTCCGATTTTCCTGTGGCGTCTGTCGTTGCTATGCAACCGCTATGCAAACGTTATGTTGCTAGGCAACTCTCCACAACAACAGAGAAGTTTTAGCCAAGTAGCTAATGGATTTCCACCACCGAAAAACGCTTGCTGTAGCTCTGCTACAAGATTTATTTAACACCCGTAGTGTTTGGGTGCACCCCCATCCTTCATGTTGACTGAGCTTTCAATGTTGGTCCGAAAAGGGTGAAGCTGATTGGTTGGTTCTTGCCACATGACCTGCGGTAAAATCTTAAAGGTTAGATTTTTGCACATTTTTTGAATGAAAGATCAAAAGGATAAACAATGCTGATTTATTTTTTACAGCCATTTTTGATCATATTTACCAGGGGTGCCATTAATTCTGACCACAAGTGTATATAAAGTGTATGTTTCTACAGTATATAAAGTTCAAAGTACTGACATTTGTACTTTTGTCTGACAGACAGGCGACGATTCGAACAATCAGTACGTGCTCAATGGAGAGTGTGCGTGGCTTATGGTATGCGTGTGAACAGTCTAATGCAAATTCTTATCTTGGTGAGATATTAATATAAACAGTCAAATGGATCAATGCATTAAGCCTTGGCAGTACATTAGGCTAATAGACCTGCCACTGTCTATTATATCATTAATATTAATAAAGCAACAATATTGGCAAAAGAAAAAAAACTAACATACACACTGCATTTCATTTATTTCTTCATTACTGACTGTTTGCTCGAATAATGATTTGAAAAACCTTGTAACATTGTTTACTTGAGCAATACTTTAAGGCAATGTGCCATTGTTTTAACTTGTTTATAGTAATATTAAACTATTTAAAGTATTTGTGTTTAGTAGTGCTTCGTTAGCATTGGAATCAATATCTAGAGAATGACAATTTCACTGCTATTATTATGGATTGGTATCAAGACATCTCAAACCAATAGAATGAAACTGGCAAAAGTGAAGATTGGATAGACAGTGCATTGGGTAATTCCTTTGGCTTTGGCTGTTGATGGTAGCCTAGCAAAGTGTCACTCAAAAATGTTCAGAAAAAATAAAAATGATTTCCCACAATTTTGTCAGGAAAAACCCGAGGCCAGCTGACAGCTCATAGAGCCAAGTGTGTGTTTGGTTCAAAAAGACTCGAGAGACAACTAAGTTTAGTATTCACACGCTGTTTGACAGGCTTTTAGTATGTGCGCGCTTTGAGAAAAGTGCATGTTAGAACCACGCATCAGCAAGCGAATGACGTTTAACCGGCAAGGCTTTAAAAGCACATGCAAATAATGAACGTTTGTGCATTGCAGGGTCCCGTGAGTGTAACTCTACCTCTACAGTATGTTGGGACGGAGGCGCCAGAACTGCAACTGATAGAATACACTGTAGCACGATACTACGATATTTTCTTTATATTTCGTCCACGATCAAAAACCGTGATGTCACACACCCCTAAAGTGACGCATGTGCGCAATTTCCAACGAAAACCATCCTGACAATTCTAAAATATAAATGCTCGTAACAGAATGATTTTTGAAGGATCGTGTGACACTGGAGTAATAATTGCAGAAAATTCAGCTTTGGCCATCACAGGAATAAATTACATTAAAAAATAAATAAAAAATAGAAAAGTTATTTTAAATTGTAATAATATTTTACAATATTACTGTTTTACTGTATTTTTGATCAAATAAATGGAGTCTTGGTGAACATAAGAAACTTCAACATTTGAAGAAAGAAAAAAAGAGAGATTTCCCACAATTTTGTCAGAAAAACCCGAGGCCAGTGGACAGCTCATAGAACCAAGTGTGTGTTTGGTTCAAAAAGACTCGAGAGACAACTAAGTTTAGTATTCACACGCGGTTTGACAGGCTTTTAGTGTGTGCGCGCTTTGAGAAAAGTGCAAGTGCTATGTATCAGTCCAAAAATGAAAAAAAGTTCTGCACAGACGAAGACAAAGAGCCGAAACGTTTGTTAACGTTATCTCCTGTTTATAATAAACTATTTTTTAAAGTGCAGACCTTTTTTGCATTTTTGAGCATAAGAAACTTAAATGTATTTCTTTTTTTAAATATTACAGACCCCAAACTTTTGAACAGTAGTGCGTGTATAAAAATAGAAAGAAAGAAAGATCCCTGCTTTAACCAACCTTTAGCACAGGCTGAAGTCTCCAGGACTCCTCTGACTGGCGAGGTATAGGCCTACATCAGTATCGGGATAGGCTAGTTTATAGTGAAGGACTCTATGCATGTGTTAGAGGAAATGATGCATTATTTCTGTCGGAGACCCACACTGCTCCTCTCTGAGCCGCTCTGAAGATAGTTACTGGTGCGGTGAGCTCACCAGAGAAAGTTGCCAAGTGACTAATCCCCAATCACTAATTAAAGCACCAGCGAGGCACATATGCTGCCTGCACGCTTACACGGGTCCCACCACAACCAGGGGACCTCTACCCTCCTCCTGCGTCTCTTTCTTCTCTGGGTTGGAAAGGGAGGGAGCAGAACATGAATGTACCGTGAGATGGATGGTGCAGGCTATTAAAGGAAATGGAGGAACTATGTTTAGAGTGGCGTCTTTTGGTGATTTTTGCCTGATACTAGTGTGCAATGTGAAATCCACCCAGAGGGCCGCTGGTTGCTATGGTAACCCCTGCTGCCGCTGTTGATCCAGGTGTGTCCGGGACACGTGAGGTTTTCAGGAGATGTGTGCCCCTGTTCAGATGACTCATCAGACCTGACACAAGCACACGAGAACAAGACTCCAGGTGCCGGGCCACTGATGCGTTCCACTCTTTTAGCGCTCAACAATCATTTGTTTTGTTGCTAGGCCCAGTCAGACAAGTAGTTCAGTTTGTGCTTGCCCAGACAATATTTACTCACACCGAAAATAAATTAATTACATAATATTAATGCGTAATAAATTCTAAAAACCGATATTTTACTTTTACTTAAATATTATTTGTCAGAAAAAAAAACATTTTTATTAGTGAAACTTGTTTTTATTAGCAAAACAAGTCTTTGTTTTATACTTTGTTTTTTAAACAAATACTTTTTTTTTTATTTGTAAATAACTTTTTAATTTGGAACACTTTTATACAAATATTTATATATATATGTGTGTGTATATGTATGTGTGTGTGTGTAGTACTGGCTATATATTAAAGGTCCCGTATTATGCCCCTTTTCACAAGATGTAAAATAAGTCTCTGATGTCCCCAGAGTGTGTATGTGAAGTTTCAGCTCAAAATACCCAACAGATCATTTTTTACAGCATGTTTAAATTGTCATTTTTTGGGGCTCAGAAAAACGCGCTGTTTTAGTGTGTGCCCTTTAAATGCAAATAAGCTGCTGCTGGACGGCCCAGGGGGCGGAGCTTCATGAGCTCGCGCTCAGTCTGTCAGGACAATTTCATCTCACGGAATGATGATAATATCAGAAACTCTCAGTAACGGTGTTCATTTCGAGTCGGACAATAATGCCTACAGAGTCAGAGTGCTGTATAGAGATGAAACAGGTATAGTTTAGTAGTTTAATTACGGTTATTATAACGTATTTGTCATCTGCTTGTATGTAGGCCATCCATTATTTATTAATAGCCTACAAGTCTGCTGTCTGAATGATGATCAAACATATACTGATGAGTTTAATAAAGTTTATTGTACATCACACAAAAGATGAAGCGTCAGTTTTACTTCAGAAAATCACCGTAAGAGCTGAGTAAACACAGTAAGTTATAAGAAGTGCGCAAGTACATAAACGAATTTCGGTAGAGTTGAGGGAGCATTCCTGTGGGCGGAGGTTAGTCAAAAAACGGTTCTAGTGACATCATTAAAGAAGGAAGTAGAGGGATGTAGTCCAAACGGGCCGTTCGATGTAGGCGACTTCTGTTAAATAAAATATCTCTCTTGGCATTGAACTTTGAGCTTTATAATTTTACAGATATTATTTATACTCTAACAACAACATTATACACTAACTAAAGTTTGAAACATGGTATCACGAAGAACGGGACCTTTAATAAAAAAGTAATAGAAATAATAGAAACAATAATTTTATATTTATTTTAAAGAATAAGAATATTAAAAATAAGAATATTTTATAAATTAACAAATAACTATTCTTCAACATTTTTATGTGTCAGAAAAATCTGTATATTTTTCTTTAAAACTTTTAAACAACTTACATCAATTAATTTATTAAGTTGGAACACTAACTAGAAATTGCCATAAACCAACATCTATTCATGAACACACTTTGTTTGAAAAAATAATAATAATGGTATTTTCTTAGTTTAGAATTATTTTGTGATTTTAAACTCATTCAACTGATCAGTTCTTCCAAAATTCTTAAATCGTTCTCACAATTTGAACAACTGCTTATATTGTATTAGCCACCTAGATAACATTGCCTTGGTGATTGAAGACAGCTTTGGATGCCAGTTATTTTTTTCCTTCACTGCTCTTATCAGGATTGCATTCCCTGGTGCTTTTAACGGATTAAATGTTTTGGTTCATCTGTGTTTTTTTTTTTTTTTTTTAAACACTGAGGACTCGGTTAATATCAAGCAACATCAGCTGGTGTCTAGTTGCGTGAGCTGAGAACATTATTAATGTCTAAAAATAAACCCGTCCGCCCTTCCCCAGTTGGTATTCTCTGTTGTCACAGGTGTCTATGTGCAGTGATTGGGCACTTTATATATTTTGTGTGCATGTTTTTGCACGCAACTTCCTTGTGCAGTCACACACACACACACACCTTTCTCCTTAGACAGTGATTCTTTTCAATAGCTGACCTTTGATTTAATAGGACTTTTTATTTTGTGTAAACACACAGGAGGAGTGCATACAGTGGTCAGAGGTGATGGGACAAATGAAGGCAAAGCTTTCCTCTTCCTCATGATCCTATTGCCCTCAAACAAGGATGTGCTACAAATCTGTCACTTTCAGTTCCTGCTGGAGCATCAGTTGAAGCACACAGCTGACACAGTCCTTCTCTGAAACTTAAATAGTCCTTATTGTTTTGGTCGCCTTGGGTTCAGGTCAGCAGTCGCACAATGTTATGAGACCATTGGATGGGTTTGGTGTGGGTGTTACATATTCAGCTAAACAAAGGTCTTGTGTGTTTCAGTTAATGCGTCACATGTGGCATCCTTCTAAAAGTCAGCGTTCTAAAAGTTTCTTAAAATTAAATACCAAATGCTTTCATAATTTGCTATTTAATGAAATTACTTTAATTTGTTTTTACATGTTGTGTAAGTGTCCAAGCACCCTGAGCTATTGTATATGTCACAAAGAATTAGTTGTGACTTGTTATACAAGCATAGGGTAACTAACATTTAACCAAATGTTTGTTGAAGGTACTTTTTATCACTTAACCTTTTGGGAAACAGAGTTGGACCATTTTTGTTTAGCTTGATGAATTCGACTTTCTGAAAGCCAATTGGCCATTGAGTCTTATGCAATAGTAAAAGCACCAGTGTGTTTGAAACTGTCATGCTTTCTGTAATGCATTTCTGCAGATTATGTATTACTATTACTCATACTTGGGGTCAGAGAATTGAACAAAACGTCGGTGAGTAACTCGAACCACACCGTATTTTATTATGGAAATGTATGATAGGACTCTAATTGTGTGATTCATTATGCCGTGGCATTACATTTCTATGGTTTTCGACCGGCGGATAATAAAACCTGCAAAACAATGCCACAGACTCTATCTAAGGAGGACTTCAGTCATACGCTGTAAAAATATCCTATTCAATTTACGGTAAAAAAATGGCAGCAGTGGTTTTTATAAATATGGTAACAATGTTAAACACAAAGCCACATGATGAATCAGAGTCCATCGTAAGTGGCCGGTGCATAAAACAAGGTAATAATTTACAAATTATTCACAAAAGTCAAAACGCCATCAGGGTAACACACGCCACAGAAATAATGCAGTGAACATTAAAGGTAAACTATGTAACTTCTGACCCTCTAGCGCAGGGATAGGCAACTCCGGTCCTGGAGGGCCACTGTCCTGCAGAGTTTAGCTTTAGCCCTGATAAAAACTCACCTGCCTGTATCTATCTAGTAATCCTGAAAAGACTGATTGCCTTGTTCAGGTGTGTTTAATTAGGGTTGGAGCTAAACTCTGCAGGACAGTGGCCCTCCAGGACCGGAGTTGTCTATCCCTGCTCTAGCGGTTGAAACGAAACTGCATGCATTCTGCAGAAGAACATTGTTTCGGTTGTGGTTTGGCTCTGTGTGACTGCGGGTAAATATGGTTATCCTACTTCTCATAAAACATTCACTATACTAGGCTTAAGAGATATAAACTGTTTAGTTGGAAAGGATCTCAAGCTGACTAGCTGAAGACATTACTGTCGCTATACTCATTAATAGACACGATATTTCCCTGATGGATTTACTCGTGTTCATTTTGTTAATTTTGAACTAAATGCCTTTAACTAAATGACAAAATGTAACAAAAACACCACGATGTACATTCCTGATAACAATAATTACAAAAAAACTAAATTATTTGTATAAAAATGTGTCATTCAATGACTTCTGGGACTTCGACTGTTTTTCAACATAAATTATATTGTAAAATATAGGCCTATATTTTTTTTCTTTTACGTGCAAGAACCATATATTTGACATTATTTTGCAGCAAAATTACAGAATGCAATTTTAAACCATACAGTTATTTTTTTACTGTATATGAAACAATTATCAAGATTGTACTGTAGCATATACATATATATAAATGACCTAAAGTCACACCATCCGCATTTAGACTGTTGCACCTGTGTTATGTAATAACAGCTCACCTGTTGCATTCAACAAGAGTCTCATTCCTAAAAGCTCCCATAGCGGGATCTCATACTGAGCTGGATCTTCTCCTTTAAAGTCGGCATGAAATCAAAATTGACACTATTGTTAGTGCACATGACTAGTCTTGTGAACAATTAAGCGCTGCAGTTTTCCGTGTGAGCTTTTTTTCATCTGAATTGTAGAGAGCTCTAGTTTACGGCAAACCCCAGAGGTCTAACATGCTGATTTTCCACTCACATTATGCATGTATGGAGCAGTCGGGAGAGCAGCATCCGAAGACTGTGGGAGACATGAGCGATGCGAGCGATTCAGGAGGGGCATTACTGGAGGGGCATTAAGTGTTTGTCATGTTTAAATGTTTTTACATTTTAAATGCAACTTTTATTTTAGATTTTTGAATCTACTTGACTTGATTCATTCATGTTATTTTAGGTGTTCAGCAGGGCATTGAGAGGCTTAAACAAATCATTTGAGATTTAGAGCTGGAGTGTGTATGTGCTCTTCATGCTATCGAATTATACTTGGATTACATTATCTTGTAAATATTTTATGTTTAGTGCAGGCGTTTCTAGTGCCAAGGTTGTGCAATAGTCTTAAGATGCCTCCAGGCTTGAGTATTGTCCAGCCCTGAGGTTAAAATAACCCAGGTTTTGCATAATGACTTGGTAGAGCCACCAAATGCTGGCATAATGTATCCCAATTTTCAAGCGGAAGGAACTGGTTGAAATATTCAGAAGGATATTAATCCACAATCTGAATTGTGATGCAGCCCGGAAATAACTCCATGTTGGTTCGTCTGGCCAGAGGAGAACTGGACCCCGGCTGAGCCTGGTTTCTCCCCAGGTTGTTTTTCTTCATTCTGTCACTGATGGAGTTCTTGCGAGATTTCTGGAGATCTTTGCCACTGTCGCCTTTTGGCTTTCTTATTTGGGGACACTTAATATTCTGTAATATTATTGACTTGACTGCACTGACACCTCCATTCAGTTTCTCTCCATAGGAAAATTGGTTTTTAACAATAACTTATAACCTTTAAAGACATCCCTTCTGTGAGCAATGAGGTTGTTAATCGATGGTATTTGTAATTCGTGGTGTAAAACTATATAACCCATGATGCTGTAGAAAATTCCACCAATCAGAGTCGAAATAAGCAAAACATGCTCTCAAATACTTAAAATTATATGTGCACTGTGACAACGAGCCGTGAATAGAGCTGCATCTGACGGCTTGACACAAAGAAAAGCACTCTAGACATCACGGGACGCGGTGGTGTTGGCATCTGTTAAAGACTTGCTACAGTTCTACTGCAGACTTCACAGACTGTGCCATTGTTTCTTTATAAGGGATCTACATTTGAAGTTCATCCACAGCTGACAGACAGAGCGCCACAGATGGACTCGTACACTAAAGCAGCCCTTTGTTTGGCCACAACCCATTAGTCTTTGTCTAGAGCTGGGGAGAGTGTGTTAGAGGCATTGCCCTGTCGCCAAATGCATTCATATTTGAAATACAGAGACGGTGAAACGAGTTGTTTGATTTATTTTGCTTTGATTGATCTTTTTGATGGGCCAAAGAGCTGTGAATATCAGATTTTGTCTCTGAATGACTTCGTATTGTTATGATTCCAGTATCTCGATGAGAGCCTCAGTGTATTTGTTTGTGTGCGCCTTTTGTTGCAATTTATTTTCTCTAACGAATTGGAAAAGGCATGATCTATCAATAACCTGATTATGATTATTATAATAGTGTGCTGAATAATAGTGCCCTGTATTATAATAGAATCCATCAAGTGAATAAAGGTGCCTTCACAGGATACGTGTCTACTTTTTCCAGCACGTTTAAAATTAGATTGAGTTAAGCGTCAAGCGTTGAAACAATGATCAAATTATTTCAACTTTGCCCCTTTCTGCAGATCTTTAAACGCGCAGCCTGATATTTTGGGTTATTGTTTCATAACATATGGAGTGCCACTTAAAAATAAACACAAAAATTAAATCTGCGTATTAATAATGAAAAAAAAAGACAAATAAATATACATATTTAAAACTTTAATTCATCTAGTTAAACAAACATAACATTAATACCATTGATGCATCACATTACAAGTTACAAATTAATTGACATTTAAATCTGTTTATTTAATTCTCATTAACAGTACAATTAAATAATTATTAAAAGCATTGATTAATTCTGTCATTTAATTACTTAGCCTCATGTCGCTCCACTCAAGGGGATATATTTTAATAACAAAATATTACAAATTATTTTTTGCATGATAAAGTTTAATTCAGAATAAAAAAAAATAAAAAAAATCATATTTGAAGGAATTAATAGATCCGGTACATGGGGAAAAATAGACACATTAGTTGGTCAGCCCTGTGTTTAAAGGCCCACTGACACCAAGGATGAGAACTATAACAATAACTATTTTAATAATTTCTAGTGCCACCATAAATTACCTGTTTAATTCAAATGTAAGAATCAGAAATGTCAACGCTAATACAATTAAATGGTATAATTTAAAGTCCCCCTGTGGTGAAAATCAAGCTTTTAATGTTTTAACACTCTCTATGTGGTGTTTTTAATGTGCTTAAATTAAGACAAGCCATGTGCAAATTCATAAGTCAACACCATTGTTTAATATTTTCTCTCTAAAACTGCAGTGAACCAAAGATAGTCTCAAAAACGTGGTTTGAATTCGCTGCCGTTTCTGACGTCACAAACTACCTTGTAACCAATCAGGGTGGATCTCTGAGCTGGTGTAAGTGAGTGGAGGCGGGGCTCATTTGCATATTCATAGAACCGCATATATAGTGAAGTAAGGGTGTAGAGTTACATTCAAGCTATTTTAAGGCATGAAAGATTTTTTATTTATTAAAAAAAAGCGTTTAAATATATCATTTTAGTGATCAAAGATGAGTTTCAAGAAAAGAAAAAAAAATGCTACAGGGGGACTTTAACCTCTCATATGTAGAGCATGCTGTGTGTTTGCCCTCATGTGAATGGTAGAGTCTGACATACTTCAGGATCTCTGGCTATACAAAATACCTCTTGCTGGGCCAGATTTGTTTCTGATCCATCTGTCTGTCAGTGGTCAGAGCAAAACCTGTGGCCTGTGGGTGTACAGGTCATTACAGCCGAACAGTCCCAGCAGGGACAGAAACGGTCCGGAGCCACATAACCACGTCTGCTCTGAGCCTCAGGTGTACTTCTGCACACTCCACAGCAGATTGGAGCTCTCCGCGGGGCCATTATCAGATAAAACATCTCCCATTACCTCCTAGTAATGCACCCCTGCCATCTGTGCAAGCTCGAGCAAGAAATCATGCCTCTTCCATTTTCTTGACTGTGTTGTCAATTTCATAAATGGGGCTGTTAAAGTGGTGCTTCTTGCCAATGCGAACTGCAGTGCCACTGCCACAGTTGCGCCGACATCCTCTGAGAGTGACGGGCTAATGGAAGTTTTGCTTAAACTTCTTTTTCATTAAAGTTACAGCTGCACTCGGAATTTCTGATTTGAGATTAAGTTGTGAATGTCACTGCAACTGCTCATTCAGTGGTTTTGTTTCATGCTGTTTAGTTATTGAACATTCCGTAGCATTTGTTAATTACTTCCCATGTGTTTTGACAGTCTGGGCTCGTGTGGTAGATTTTGGCTGCGACAAAACAATGTTTCTTATTCTGTGGCCCACCCACACTGCTAAATTGATTTAATGTCTGCTAATGGGCTCAACCACTTCTTCCAAACTGTGTTCTTTTCGGCTGCTCACCACCAAAGTGCACATTAGATGCTGCACGATTACAGAAAAATTTTAATCAATGAAACATAATCACACACCTTTAAAGCTACTTTTTACTCAGGGAATCCAGGGAAATTCCTGTGCCAGGCTAGTCATTCCAACTTCCACCACCTCACAAGATGATATTTGACTCAGAGTTTTCCCAACTGTAACCAGTGGCGATTAAATTTTTATTTATTGTCACAAATGTTTATTTTTTGCGACTATATTAGTCAGTTTAAAACCCTGTATTCCAGTCCTAGTTTTTGTCTGGTTCTTGTTCACACAAAAAAATAAACTTTATTCTTTAGCATAATACATAAGAAAGAACAGTTTGAGATTAAATGAGTGACAATGATGACATAATTTATTTTGGTGTGAACTAATTAAACATTGTGTTCACACATGGTACATTTGATTGGCTCTGAAACCGAATTCAGTTTGTTTCCCTTTTCTTCAAAACGCTCTTTTTCAATTCGAATCGTGTGATTATTTTGTGTCGTGATGATAGTTTTTCACTTTGCGGTGAACTGTTTCTTTAAAATTGTGTTCACACTTTGTACATTGGAGTTTGAAACCAAAATCAGTTTGTCCCCCTTTCCTTCAGTATGCTTCTTTTTTTTTTTTTTCAGATTGAATCATACAGTTCTTTTGTATGCAATCATGTTTCAATGACAGCTTTCGCACTAATCAAAGTAACCGAAAGTTATGGTTGGTTGAAAATAGGTCCGCACCAAAACCAGATCAAGACCGCTGATTTGTCGAGAAGCATAAATCAATTCTGAACATAAATGCAAATAATGTGCCAGATGTTAATCTTTGCCAAATTCTTGCTTGTCATTGAAGGTGTGTAGACCTTGACATGCACTCATGCACTCAGTCACGCTTACCGTGAACCAGTTTAAGGTGTCAACCACAAAAAAAAATTGTGTTTGGTTTGTTTCATTCTGCCTGATGACATTTTCACCCTCTTCCCTGTAGATATCTGGAGTCTAGGGGTCATCCTCTTCATGCTAGTGTGTGGTCAGCCCCCCTTCCAGGAGGCCAACGACAGCGAGACCCTCACTATGATCATGGACTGCAAATACACTGTACCTGCCCACGTCTCCAACGCCTGCAAAGAGTAAGTCACTGCCTTAACCTCTGTCTCAGACCCAGTCGGATCATCTCTGGCATTTCCTGCATCTTGAATGTTGACGTTTTTCCCCCTAGGCTATTGAGACACAATGGCTTTTTGGAGCATTTCATTGTACATTCATTATATAGAAAGCCAGACGCAGTATTGTTGACATGGATGTTAATGAGCTACCTCAGACAGACTTGGAATGACCTTCGAGGAATCGAAATATCTGTCTTGCTCGATTTTTTTTTTTTTTTTTTTTTTACTTCTGTGACTAGTTTGAAAAGGTCTTCTGTGGAGCTGTCACGATTATATGAGTTTTGTCAGTTATTAATTGTCATACAAATAATTGCAAATAATAATTTAATTCAAGGGTGACACCTAGGGTTGGGCGATATGCCCCATTTTCATATCGTCCTATCGTCAGCCTGTGAGATCGGCGATACACGATATTATCGTGAGGGGGGCGGGGCTTACTTATTTGATTATTAACTTGCTTATTTAATCATCAATTTGCTTGTTATTACTTCGTTTTAAATGAGAATCTTTTTCTATTTTGCTAGCAAAGGTGGAGTGTTTATTAATAGGCTAAATCAGGTTATTTCCTGGTATAGTGAGGTAAAAAAAGATCCTAATCATTCTTGTATCTGACCATTCTTGTATATTTCAACATGTCAGCGGGAAATTTACGGACACACATTATCCTCTCATGCCGTTACAGATGCAGCATTTTGACTGTAGGCTGCTTCTGCACGAGATGAGAACACGTTTTAATTTATTGGGTCAAGAAAGAGTCGGAGTCTGCGATATGTCCTCGTACCAGTGCTCTCTCTGTCTGGATGCACTTCAATAAGCCCAAATAACGCGGGTTTTAAATGCCGGGAGAAATCAGAGGCAAAAATCTAAAAGTCGATCGGTTATAGGCTACGCCTACTTAAACTTATGACTTGACTCTGATAAAGGAAAACGGGTTAATCCGTTTACATGACCACATGCATTGTCAGTTTATTCAGCATAATCGAGTTAATGACGTGCATGTAAACGCGATCATTCCCTGAAACCGAAAGCAGAAACGGACTGAGCTTTCGCTGCATTAACGGCGCGTTCTCTCAGAGTCGACGGTGGATATAAACGGTAGGCTACAGCAACTATCTTAATTTACTGGCTTAATATTTCTCTTGTGGACTTACATTATTGACAGTGAAAAAATTAGAAGAATATTTCTTGTTAAACAAGTTTGAAGTTGCTTGTGATTTTCACAGATGGCAGAGTTTCACAGATGCTTCGTGAACTAAAGACTTTATTAGGCCTAGGCGGCCTATATAATTTTATTGATATTATTATTATAATTAATATTTTGTAATTGTACTGTTTTTAGTGTTATTAGTGTCATTAAATATTTTGTTAATGTGCTATGGAAACAAAATACTGACGAACAACGATGCCGCGTCTTCATCTTGGCTCTGTATAAGAATGATGCGTCTGTTAAAACAAGCACTCTTGACAATTTGTGAATGGATCACCTTGCAATTAAATTTCGTTGTGGGATGTAGTTTTTTTTAGTCTGTTTTAAAAATATTTTCTTTGAGGAGTCCTCATACGCGCGCGTTGGTGATGTCGCAAGTGTGGTTATATGGTGATGTCGCAAGTGTGGTTATATGGTGATGTCGCAAGTGTGGTTATGTGGTGATGTCGTTATGAATTTAGGGAAGGCAAATATAATTGTAGTTCCTAATTAATTTAATAACTATACTAGCTTCATAATAATAATAATAATGATTTAATACATTAATGGGAAAACGAGCCAATTATCGTACTGATATCGTCAAAGGCATCTGCCATCGGCGATATCTCTGCCTATCGTCGATACACGATACTATCGTCTATCGGCACAACCCTAGTGACACCACTACTCCAAAAGTGGTCAGGCCAAATTGTATGCTTTTAGGGTGTATAATGGGGATTATGAATTTTGGGTTGTGTAATGGAGATTATGATCTTCATTTTTTATAAAATACCATTGTCAAAGATGCCCTTTAAAGCTAAACGCAGACTTTAATGGTTGCAAGCCATTAAATGGATTGGACTGATGAATAAAGCATGAATTTGATGTAAACAATAGATCTACATAATATTAACATACGCAGTTAAAAGAGGGAATAAACTATTAGCCCTACAGTTATGACAGCATGAAATATTTAAACCTGTACCATTTTACATTGACTATAGTAGTAGTAAGTAGTAGCATTAGTTCTAGTGTTTTATCCTGAAAAATAGTTAATAACCTTCTAACCCAGACATGCAAGTCCTGTTCGCCACAAGTATAATTGCATGACTTGTTTATAATAGCACCCGTCATGAATAGCTGCGTTTGCTGTCCTTGACACTGGCTAGGCAGTACCTCATCCATAATACACAAAAAATAACATGTTCAAATGTTATTTGTAAAATAACAAATATTAGTAGGCCTATTCAATGTCCTGGACATGACTGCTAAGTACAAAATTAGGTCTACTTGCGTCAAGAGATTTACTGAGTTTTTCTACAAGGTATACGGAGGTATCCCTTATTTAACAGGGTTGAAGACCTAAGGTAAAAAGAGATCTGATGTGTCCTTAAGGTGTCAGGGTGCTTGTGTTTGGTTAACCGGGAGTCAGAGTTTGCGTTGTGATGTTAGGCTGCTGCAGCCAGACTGATTGTATTGAGGCAAACAGCACGGTTATGTAACTGATAAGCTCCGGGTATCTTTACAGAAGCCAAAACTAACCTTTCTCATTCACTCACCATATTTTCCCCTCTCCACTTCAAACTGTGTCGTTTAGCTCACACTACTAGCTATCTCTTGCGGTCTGTCCTTAGGAACTTGCATGTCAGGCAAGTCTCTGTTTTTTTTTTGTTTTTTTTCTTCAGTTCTTTGTCCGGGCTTTGTGAGCGCACATGTTTAGTGTTAACATCTTTCAGAACTACTGCCAACAGCTAAAATTAGACTCTGCTTATATCATAGCTTAAATGGAAAGTCTGTTCACAGTGAAAGAACACACACATGCATACGTCCAGCTGGTGGACACGCTACAATCTGGTCCAAAATGGTTTGTGTGATTTACATGCCCTGCCACTGTTTGAGCAGAAATTTATCTTGGAACATCTTTTGAACAGTCTCTCCAGCTGTAACTGATTTTATTTGCAGTATATGCAAATTAATTTGCATGACATATGGTGATTATTTGCAATTAATTGCATGTATTAGTATTTGCTCCCAAATTATTATCAATAAAAATTTGATATCTTAAATATTAAAAGATTTTTAAAAGATATTACATTGTGTACACCAAACCATTGAACAAATATTGCAAAATCTGGCTTTAGAAATTAATTGTTTAGATTTCTTTTTTATGTTTATGTAATTGAACATAAACCTATTATCTTCTATATTGACTGTAAAATGTTTTACAGTCGATCGGACAAGTAGCCTGATCAGATCTTTAATAAGAAAAAAATAACTAGGAAATCACTAAAACAAGTGAATGACTGATTTTATTTTTTAAGTTGCGATCGATAGTGGATAATAAATGTATTACTGACGGTAGGGGTGTGACGGTTAGTATATAACCGTGAGACCGACGGTTATAGTTGAACACCGTCATTAGAACTCTATAACAGGCAAAAATAATTTTTATAAAAAAAACATTTTCATAGAGAATGTTTAAATACCAATTAAAAACATTTGTTAACAGTCTGTGTTATTAATGGTCTACGTCGTTTCCAACTGTATTTGATTCTTTGCCAAGTACCCCCTGACCGACCGCCAATCATTTGAGATAGAAATAAAAGCTATGACTATGATATAGTGATGTGCCATCATTATGAAATTTATTAAACAAATGAAAAAACATTTGCAATAATAAACATTAGCAATAAACATTTGCAATAATAAACAACGTATCATTACTGATAACTGATCGTGCAGTTTTATTAGCCCCTACCCCTTGACTGGCCCCAAACATGTTTGATAAAAGAAGCATATACAGTGTGTATATAGCCTATATGATGTGTATTACATTTTAGCTCAAAAACAATTGTACTAAAAGATAGGATCATAAGATGCGCAATATATCGGGAGACATGGTTTTTACCACTTAATGAAGTTTTGTTTTGTAGAAAGCCTTTCTTTAAAGCGAATTTCGTTTTGTACAAATTGTATCTTAATTTTAATAAATGTTTCATCAACCAATTGCATGTATTTAATAAATAAAAATTATAGCAGACAATATAATAACCGTGACATGGAGGTGCCGGCGCACCGCGTTCACTTGCCATTGTGAACTAGAGCGCATCTCATTGTAAATGAATGAAACTCAGCATAGGCCTATGCCTCATACATTAGCATTAAATATCTTTGCTGCATCCTTTCTAGAACAGACAAGGGCTTTCTTGCAGCTCGCATCAGCAGAGCATTGCATCGTCCATAGACCACAAAACAATCAGCGGATGGCGGGTGGGTGCGGCTTTGAAAATTGGTCAAAAAACGCTGGTGCGGATGATGAGTTTTGTGATGCGGTTATGGATGAAATAATACCCCATCCGCGTATCTCTATCGATAACAACAATGAACACTACACAAATATTAATTGTATTTTTTTAATTTAGGCGATCAAGTAGCTAATCAGTGTCTGCTCGTTTATTCAAACTAAGTTGTCCTATAACAGACGAACGCCCCTTGTTTTGTTTTTATATTTTCAACATATGATACAGTTGACGAGTAGAACTGTATGATAGAGTTGCCCTCACATGACGAGTGACGTTTTCCTGAATACCATCACGATTGAAAATTTGACATTGATTTCATACAACAGTTCAACAAACAGTTGAAAGTCACTTACATTTTAGGTGCAATATTGACGTTTTTGTTCTGTTTTTGTTCTGTTTCAGCAGCGAAAATAATTCCAAACAAAGATCACAGCAGAACGCGCATCTCAGCAACACTCAGCCGTGTTTTCATTACTGAATGATTCAGCGTTTTGACAAAGATAGTCAAAGATTCAATGACCCATTCATAAACATCTGTCTCATTCTTGAATGAATCAGTCATTTGAACAAATTGTTTGAATGAATGAATCAATGACTCGCTCATTAAGAAGGTCACCTGCCGCCTCCTACTGGCGTTTTAGTGTTTAAATGTTTAAAAGTTTAAAAGTATCATTCTTTCCAACGTTTCTTATTTGTATATTTAAAACAATCTCATAACATTATTTAATGCAATTGTAATTTTTTCAGTGTAAATGATTTAATTTCATCAGCCCTAGTAGGGTAACAGCCCTATAGTGTCTTATTATTTTAAATAATGTAATTTATTGATCAAATTTAAGAATTTAAAATGAAAGATGATGCATACATTTAATACGATTGGGGGGGGGGGGGTGCTCTTTAAAGGTGCAAATAATACAATATGCAGATTTAAATATATCAAAGCTGATTGAAGACTGATGAGAATATTGCTTAAGAATAAATTATATTTACAACACACAAAAAAAATTGTGAATGTGAAAAAAGTGAATGATAGATTACACATGAAAAGGCTTAATGTCGAACCTGATTTGCAATGGGGGTTGAATAATTTCGAATACAACTATATACACAATTTATATTGCACTCTCAAGTTTATCAGCCGATTATGTTATTTGCACATCCTTAATACCTTTTGTGCCTACTTTTGATATTTACAGGATTATTGTTTTCTGATTATCCCAGTCCCTGTTTAAGATAAATTTAAGTACCAAACGCATTCAAACAATTCTGAAAAGTTAGCTTGTGTTCTGATAATGCTGCAGACTTCATCCTGTCATTATCACTTTCAGGGTGAACAAGGTGGAAACTGTGCGGCGGGGTAAGGAAATGTGTTGGGTCTTGATGTCGTTTCTCAGCGGGACGCAATTGTTAGGCTGTTAAAAGTTTCACACAATGCTCGGTTGGAAATGACATGAACAGTTGGGCCAATTTAGCACAGAAACAAAACCTGTTTCACCGGTGGTAAATATTTCAGTACATACTGTACTTGCGTAAAGAGCGATTGATAAACTCAACTCACTGATGCAAACTACTCTTGGAATGAAAGGAATTTTAGGTTTTGTCTTTGTAAAGGTGACAGATTGTGACCTATTACAAAGATGTTGAGGTGGTTATTCAAAGCTGCATCAGAATGACTTCAGAGTAACCTAGTTTAGCCAGTTCCTCAAATGACTGAGTCTCATTTAGAGCTGCACGATTCTGGTTAAATTGAGAATCACAATTTTTTCAAACAGAGATCACGACTCTCCCACGTTTCTGAACAGACAATTAAAGAAAATAACATGTAATTAACTAGAGTTCTGACAAAATGTTAATTGACGCAGTCTATTTAAACCGTTTAATTAATCTGAATGAATTATTGTCAAACAACTGTTTGAATGAATAATTCAATGACTCAATCCTAAGTATTTCACTTGTTTCATTACTGGATGAATCAGCGGTTTTGAACGAATGCTTCAATAGGCGCGTTTCCATTACAGATTTGTGCAAAACTTTTGCGATTTTTTTTTTTACCGATCAAAAACTATTGCGAAATGACGGCGTTTCCATTAACCTATGTTATGCGACTACAGCGTCATTTTTTTCCCTCTCGCGATAAGTCATTCCAAAAATCATGGCAACGGACGTTGGTAAGTTTATATATATCACAGCCACGTACTGCACTAGACATTATTATTATTAATGGAAGGAAACGTAGGCTTGTTATCCAAGCATTAATGGCAAGGAAAGACCCTTACTTACAGCACATATGAGGTGTTTCTGGGTTTTTCTCAATCATTTCTGCTCCGAGGTCTTGATTGTGGCACCTCTATGAGGTTTAGAATCCAGTATTTCTGTCATTCTTTTGTCTTTTATGAATTTAATAAAGAACTCTGTCTCGTATTCTGTCCAAACACACCGCGCCTTCTAAGTCAGGTGACTGTAAATGCGCAAAAACTGTTTCCATTGCAGTTTTACGAAATATTCCTTTTTCGAATTGCCTGAAACACCACCTCATGCGAGCGTAAATACTTTTTTGCGATAAATGGGAGTTTTTGCGAAATTGACGTGTTTCCATTGAGCGTATTTCTAATTCGCAATTTCAATTTGCGCAATTTGAAGGGTAATGGAAACGCGGCTAGTGACATTGGCAACGCAATTTTTAGCAGTCACTTGTCACTACCCTGTGGCGTAACAATGTAATCGATATGATCTTTATTACTTTCACGTAGATAACAGTGTTTATATCAGAACTATAAACTTTTATCATAGTAGCCAACTTCTGTGATAATATGAATATTTGTAACACAGAAATAACAAAACTACATGTTGTCGCATCTGGTTAGTTTTGTGCATACGTTAGAAGCAACAACACAACGTAGACCTGTAGAGCCAACATTAGTACATGTTAATAAGGTTAACACAGTAAGCTGTGGAAATGTTCACATGTAGAGCACTGGGCTAATTGGCTGTTGGCATGTGAGCGAACTTTCAGTGGGGATCCAGTCAGGTCCAAAAGTTCACTGAGCTGAATCTCCTTCATTCAGCAAAGACCAGTTATTTTGGTGTCCATGTCAAGATTTTTGTTAGATTTTTATTTATTTTTCTAATTTCTTGTATCTTATGTGATGAATTCTTTTTCTTTATTAACATTTCACAGTTTTTGCCTTTCGTAGTCCTCAAATTAATAGTCCCCTTTTTGTTATTATTGTCTGGAAGTTTAATAAATATGGTAATATTGGATGATAATCATTTAATGTGCAGCTCTCTCGGCATCTTCAAATGCGAACAAGTGATGCATGAAAAAATGTAAGCATTCCATTAGTGGTTTTATTTGTTCATTTTCATTTTTCCCTCAAATTAGTTTTCTATTTTTGTCCTGTGCTTTCACCCTTCTCATTTTATTTATTTATTTATTTCCTGTTGTCATTTTGATTTTCACGATGGAACTGCGTCTGCTGCACAAACATGCTCTCTGTTACAGTGCAGTCTGGTAAATGTGATTTATGGCTTTATCAGCAAACTGTCTCCACTAAAACCAATATTATAGAAACTTATGGTTTTCTCTGAAAGGTTTTCCTTTACCTTTCAGCATTATCTTTATACATTCCATTACTTAAAGCATGCTTTTAAGCAAGCTTTTAAGCTCTTTAAATGTTCAGTAGATAAGAATAAACCTTAAAGGTTTTTTTTCCCCGTTATGTTAGAATACCTCCTTAAACATCCTTGGAAAAAAACAACAACAAAAAAACGTGAGTAAACTTGATAAATCGTTACATTTACAACTCCATTTAGTGTCACTAAAGGTGCTTTTCCACTGCAGTTTAGTGTGTGGGATTATAGACTGATTGTTATAGTTGTGCCGCCTCTACTGCTCCTCCTCGGCTACCAACGAGAGGGACGTCTTCACCTCGTCTTCTGACCATGTACAGCCACTTCTTTTTTCAAGTTCCGTGCAACGGTCATTTAAATCAAGTCGTTTAAAAAAGTCATGTGAACAAATTATACTTCTGTGGCTGTTACTGACTATTGAAACATATCGGGTTTGGTGTCATGTCTCGCAAATCCAATGATGCTGGTAATGACGATTCTCTCTGACCAATCAGTGACCTGCAGTGTTTACACGTCACATTTTAGTATCGGTACGGCTCGCTTGGAGCCTCAACCGAGGTGGTACTAAAAAAATGACCAGGTACTAGGTACTGTACACCGTGGAAAACCCCCCAAATTGAGCCGTACCATGCAGTGAAAAAGCGCCATAATGCCTAGGGTTATTAATCGTTGTCTAAAACAAACCATTAAAAAATAATTTACTTGAACTGCAGCATATACGCAGAAGGCAATGTAATTAAGTTGTGCAACATGAGACGGGTATGAAGTATGATAAAAGACATGATTCTCCTATTACTAAATCATTCCAGTGAAAATGTGAAAAGTGCAACATCTTGGTTAAATCTTTCCCTGGGTTTCATGACAGTCTTTATCAAAAGGTGTTCCACATCATTTAAACTTGTTATAATTTTATTTATGATAGTTCTCAAAGCAACATTTATCAAGTTCTAAAATAGCTTAAACTAAAACTAAAAACTAAATTTAGTTTTAAAAAAAACTATATAGCCATTTTTAACTAATAAAAACGAATAAAAATGACGACAACACAAAACCTAATAAAAATTATGACAACACAAGCTGCTAAAACTTTAAATTTAAATTTAAAATGTCATTTTAATTAAAAAACTTTACATTAAAATGAAACTGAAATGATAAAAAATGAAAATCTAATGAACTAAATTATTGCATTGCTCCTTTAAAACACTGTTAACAGAAAAAAAGGAACCCTGGCCTGTGTGTCAACACAAGGAAAGATTCTTCAGCAACTAGAACTAGTTGCACTATCTGTCATTTTGTCTTAACATCTCCTCTCATCAGGGTGTGCCCTGCTCTACGTCCAACCCTGCGGGGCACTTCTGCAAATTCCTCCTGTGACTTTATTTTATTCCTTTTTTTCCGTGTTTAGTTTGGCTCATGCAGCATAAACTTGCAGTGTTTAAGACTGACATGCACGTTCAGTGTGTATTTTGGCCGTAAAAAGAGCCAGCTGTGTGATTTAGCCCTCTCTATACCCCTGGGACTGCTGTCGGCTTGCTTTCTTTCTCTGCGTTGCAGAATCACAGATGAATTTGATAGGCATTGCAGCACACCATGTGGTTAATACATGTACAAGCAGTGGTTGGCTCATCAACATCACTCTGCTTCCATCTGCCACCATTTTAATGTCAACCATCATTAACATGAATAATTCATCATTATTTGGTCACTTTTGTTTACATTCCTACATTCTTTGAGGAGAAAGAGGGTTTTGAATTTCACTTGGATCTCATCAATATTCTTGTTTCAACACTAAAAGAAAGCATAATTTGGATTGTTCAGCCTACAGCCTACATTTGTGCGCTGGATGTTGTGTCTTCTGTTATTTTACATGCAGTGATATCTGCTGTAGTTATCCTCGGAAGCCTCGGGAAGAGCGTAAACATTCCAAACAGATTTCCACGGTTCCTCCTGCGATGGCCTTTCCACTAGCAGAGAGACTGGAGATAAATTTAGACTAAACAATCAAAGTGCCCATTTCTCAGCTGGGGTGAGGGGGGGAGACATCCTTTACAAATCTCTGCTGAAGTTGAAGTTAAGGCCTCGATATGCTCACGGCAAAGTTCTTTTTCGTTCTTTTGCTTAAAAATAAGTTTGAAATATCTGAGGGAAGCTTTTAGATGATTATGTTAGTGCTGCGTGCTCCTCTCAATAACACAATAAACACATAATGATGACAGCGGTGAGAAAACAGCCAGTAAAGAAAGCTTCTGATCTTAGCTATATGTATATGTTTGTACAAGCTCTCGTTTATGTTTAACGTTTTACAATCGATTGCTTTAAAGCAGTGTTTCTCAACTGGTGGGTCGCAAGACCGTTTTGAGTCGCGGATTGTTCAATTTATTATAATTTTTATAGGCTATATATGATCAAATTCCTAAAAAAAATTGTCACGGCTTAATGGCCATGGAAAATGTGGTTCGTCCCTTGGCCAAACCAGTTGAGAACCACTGCTTTAAAGTAAGCAGCTTTACAGTATTAAACATGAAAAGGTAGTGACAGTGTCGCTTTCGATAAAAATTACAACTTCAGTTTCTACTTGTAAAAGCAGCTTTGACCTAGACTGAACTGAAGAAATGATCTGAAGATTTCCAAGTCAAAGAAGGCAGAGCCACAGAACACACCTCCCTATTATGTAATCGATATGGTAGCTCAAAAATGTTAAACAGCCAGAGCAAACTTTTCCAAAAGAATTGCTTTGACAAGCTGTTTTCAAAGAACTTCAAACGAACTTCGTTTTGGCCAGATTTTGTTCGAAATGCTGTCACCGGTTCGTTCTTTGATTTCTGTTGAAGTATATTGGGGCCTTGCATGTCTGCTTCACTTTTATTTATCTTTTCCCCCTGGACTGTAGACATTCACTTTTGCATTGAGAATATAAACCTTCTCTTGTGTCCCAAATATGAGATGGCATGTGTGCTGTAAGTAAGCTGTAGTGGTCTGCTACACTGTTTTGGACCGTTCAGCAGCGATAGAGTGATTATTAGGCTCGAGTAGCAGTCTTATCAGGGTTGCCTGCCATGCTGGAGACCCGTGCAGTGTGTGGAAGTGGTTGCTGACAGCAGTCTGGTATCATAGAGAGATAGAGTCAGTCCATGAATCCAATGCTGAACCCACTACAGCAAGATGACAAATCACAATGTGACATGTCGACTGGTTTTTACTTTAAATGTAAACTTTGATGTTATTAAAAATGCTTAACACTGCAGTGTGTCATTTCTTTACCACAAGTGTCAACAAATGGAATGGTAAAAATTGTGAGGGTGTGTGCAGAGGCACATTGTCATCTTAGAAGTTTCTTATACTTTTGCATATTTTTGTATTTTATGTTTGTTTCGATGTTTTATGGATTGTCTTAAGTATGGTTTGCTGAATCTCCTGTCTGGACAAGACATTTACCCTTGGGTACTAATAAAGACACCTTGACCTTGATATAGTTTTTTTCTAATATTAAGTTCTATATATTTTAAAACGGAGCAATTCCAATAGTGTCCTCTTACCATCAGTGCTTGGACCCTAATTATATACCTATTTAAATATTTATCGAAAGAAATGGTTTGGAATTCGATTTTAAATGTCTAAATTAATGTCTAAATCTCTTTATTGTTGACATTAAATGTAATTGCTATGTTGGCAGCATTTTATTATTTCATATATGAGCATTTGATTTGATTCCTCCTTCACTTTAACTGTCTTGTCAGTGTCTCTCTGATTTCTGTTTTAAGCTCTTTTGTTTGGATTTGGTTTTATCTCCAGGGCTTTTCAGACTGGGTATTTTAAGGAAATCGCGTCAGGCAGATTAATTTAGTCACTGCCTGCTTGCATAATATTCTCACTCTCATTAAACAGCTACCTCTATTTTCACACATTTGATTCGCATGTGAAATTCAAGCTATTGAGGTAACAGCCCTCCACTTCAACTGCAAGCTACTCAAATGTCTAGCTTTTGTGAAATCTCAATTTGTCTTTAGCTGATAAGAACATTGAAAGTAGTAAAATGACCTTCACAGAGAGGCCGCGGACAGTTAGCAACTTGGCATAATTGTCATTACCAGATTGAGACAAGAGTGTAAATCCTCACAGAAAAGGAATAACAGTTTTAGATAAAGCCCTGAAGCATTTTCTTTTTGCAGAAGGAGCTTTTTTCTTCTGTGGAGTATAGAAATGGAAAACTCTTCTGTTGCATGAATATTTCATAGACAAATGTGTTAAAAACAATGACAGGTTAAAAGTATATAGTTGGCTATATAATAATGTTTAATTCCAGAGAAATAAGCCGTTTGAACCGCATCGCCTGTCAACCATGACGCTTTAATATATTATGATTTTATTAAGCAACTGTTTGGATACATTCATAGACAGAAAACTAATCATTGTTATACAGCTCAACACAGTTAGTCTTTTTTGTTTAAATCTCAAATTCTTGATTTACCGCGAGTACCATATTTACCATGCCTAATATTGCATCTAGCTCACTGCAGTGTGCAACAAGTGTCTCATATAGTAGCCGCCGAGCGAACGCACTGAGTAGCATTATAACAACTTTCAACACACTCAAATGTATCTAATCTAATATGATAAAACAGCGCTGCGTTAGCCCAGATACGCATGATCCGGAAGAATAATAAAGTAATATTGCGGAATAATAAAAGCTCCACTGCTCTCGAGCTGTGTCGTGCTTGTCTCTCTTTAGCAATCGCTCCAGCAGCTTTCGTAACGTTAAAGGGGGGGTGAAATGCTCATTTTCACTCAATCTCCTGTTAATCTTGAGTACCTATAGAGTAGTATTGCATCCTTCATATCTCCAAAAAGTCTTTAGTTTTATTATATTTATAAAAGAAAGATAGGCTGTACCGAGTCTTTCCGGAAAAAAACGAGCGGCTGAAGGCGGGCCGTGTGGGCGGAGCTAAAGCTGTGCTAACGCTCCGAGCTAACAACACACAGAGACATTTGAAGCAGTTTTACTCACCGCCCGGTTCCAACGCACGACCGCGAACCTTTATCATTGTGACTGCTCGATCCTTAAGCATTAGACGATCTGCAAATCCGTCGATCTGGGCTTTGTTTATAAAACAAGCATCGTCGAAATGCAGGGAACAAACAGTCTTGCACAACCTCCGTTGATGCTCTGAAAAAACAAACTCCATCCACTGGTCCCTTAACGCCGGGTTTTTGGGGAATCTGTGCAGGGTTGTCTTGCCCTGGCAACCAAAAACCCACTTCTTTGGTGACATTGACTTCCCTAAAGCCGAGCATAGCGCTTTGATGGGCGTACTGCTTTCGCTCTCTCGCTCTGGTCTACGGTTGCGCGTACGCCCGCGTCCTTCCGGAGAAGTGCCCTTAGGACCCGTATAAGGAAATTCCGCTACATCTGACGTCACACATGCCCATACTCGAAAAAAACTTTCCGAAACTTGTGACAAACCGGAAGGAGCATTTTTGGAACAGAAATACTCCTTCAAACGTACAATTTAATTTTTGAAACTTTGTCCATGTTTAGCATGGGAATCCAACTCTTTAACAGTGTAAAAAACTCAGTATGCATGAAATAGCATTTCACCCCCCCTTTAATAAATATTTAATACATTACCGGTCATCCATGAATATGATTTCTGCCTGAGTCCCGTCATATTCTCCACCGGCTGTAAAGGGGAAGACAAGGCGTCATCAAGCCTATTCTTTGTTTTGAATAAATGACCTCTAGTGGTGACAAATTACATAGTGTGCCTTTAAACTGCAAATGCACTTTACCTTTAAATGTTTCAACAGCGTATTAATAAACTCAAGCAGCCTTGATGACAGGAATACCGAGAAATCATTTATTCTCAGCCTTTGAGATGTCAGACACAGTGCATAGTTTGTTCTTTTGGGCTTTTTAATGTTGACATTGAAAGGTCACATCTGGACCCCATTACTTTGTCCCATAGCCTTTGATAACTACACTCTTATTATGTTTCGCTAATGACAGTTGCTGTTGCCAGAATGCCCAATGACTAGTTATTTCTGAAACCCTGGAGAGGAAATGTCATCATGACAGCTTGCAGTCTCGTCCCCTATCATATTGTGATGGAGAAATTGTGGCTTTAATCACTTAGGTTCTGTTCTAAAAGAGTCCTGTTGTTCTGAATCCCATTTTTGGCATTATAATGGCAATTTGAGATGTAATGTTGGTTGATAAGAGCCTGGCAGCATAATCAAGTGGAGACGAACAGGCAGATTCTCTCGCCAGTTCTCATATCTATTTATTCTCTCTCTGCCTTCACAAATTTCCAGCGTGCAGATAATGACTGGAGCGGGCTGGCTACTTCTGCAGCTCAGTGGTGCTGATTTTCAGACTGCCGCTGTAAGTCTGCTGAATCTCCTCGACTCTTTCATGGTGGTTGGGCTGTAATTTTGCCACGTACGTGTGCTGAATGCTGATGCGCCCCGGTCGAACTTTGCCTCAGCGGCTGCTCACAACAACAGCAACTCAAGTCATTTTCAGTCAGCTAATACAAGTGTTATTGGCTTCTCTTCAGTTAATGATAGAAAGCCCTCTCTGTGGCAGCTACATCTTAAGCATGTCCCCTATTTGCTTTCAGTGTCAATTACTATGGAAGATGCCTAGCTAAACTTTCAGCGAGTTAGAATTTTGACCATTGAAACATGAGAACTTAATAGTGACATGAATATCATGGAGCATTTTCCCCCAAATAAATATTTGGACTAGCCCTGAACTAATCCTGGGTTTCCAGCAAAGAATGACACAGTCCTGGGTTAAGACTTGAACAGTGTCTAGAATTAGGCTCACATGTTCAAGAAACTTTTGATGTGCATCCTCATCTTCTCTTTCTGCTCTTTACAGCCTGATAAACCGAATGCTTCAAAGGGATCCGAAGAGGCGAGCATCACTGGAGGAGATCGAGAGCCACGCGTGGCTTCAAGGGGTGGACCCATCTCCAGCTACCAAATTCAACACCCCACTGGTGTCTCACAAGAATCTTTCAGAAGAGGAACACAACGGCATCATCCAACGCATGGTGCTGGGAGACATCGCCGATAGAGAAGCCATCATTGAGTAAGGCTTGTTGTAGGCTTGTGATACAGAATTTTAGAAGCTGAGATGTACAACATTTTTTCTCTGTTGTTCTTATATTTTTCCTTAAGCAGGACTGTCTTGAAATCAAAGACTGCGTTAGAAAAAGCGTCCAGGTTTATGTGTGGTCACGTTAAAGAATTTGGTGTAAAGGGTTCCAAAGCACTTTGCTTAACTCTTGGCTGAATTAATACAATGATTTTTTTGCCATAATGTCAAGTAGAGTGTATATTTTTTTACATTTTCATTGAATTATTAAATGTTATACGTTGAATTCATGTTTATAGAAAAGACGCTGCAGATCTTGACGAAGAAATTTTGAAAAACCACGGCTTTAGTTAAACCTTTGACAACTTTATGTCTATTAAATCAAAATGATTGATTGTGTTATGTTCTATTCTGTTGTGTCTATCTAAGCTTTTGTAAGATAACATGGTTTTATTATTAGTAGGGTACCATTTTTCACAAGTGTTGAAAAATATTTTCATCCCGCTGACAGTGGAGCATGAAACGAACATAGTGCAGAAGACTCCTGCTGTACAGTCTTGTAGAAAGATGCATGCTGGGTGACAGTTCAGAACACCCATCAGTCTTTCCTTTATGTCTTCGATTCCACTCCCTGACAGCTGGGGAACCCCACTATGAGAAACGGCAGTCAATCTGCCTTAAAGGAACCCTCAATATGTTTTAAAGAGGATGTGTACTGAATGATTGCATTAAAATCCCATGTACAAGTCATTCTTCCTTTTCCAAAATGTTTCCTTGTTTCACACACACACACACACACACACACAAAAATAAGTTAGATCAAAACATAAGTGGGTCTTACTTCTTTGCTCATGTTAAACGCTCAGTGCATTTACACATAAGAGCTGAACTGGGCCATGAACACAGGCCATGATGTGAACTCAATCCTTGCCAAAAGATTGTCGCTGCATGATTCAAACTCATTTGTTCAATTGTTGGTATGCAATCCCTGAAGAAGCAGTGTAATCTCTGCTAACATGCCCAGACTCACCATCTTAAAAAGCTGAATGCAGAATGTCCCATTTGTATTGGGACAGTGTGCTCTCTGGGATTTTTCAGTTATTTTAGTCTCAGGTGTTCAAAATGAATGCCACCATACAAGACCTTTTGAACCACATGGGTCTCTAGTTGTTAGAGCCGTGGAGTTTTACTTGTTACTGACATGCCAAATTTCATTGTCTAAACTGGTGTTTCTCTCTCACACACTGTATCTCCTTCTCACTTGTCCATTCTCTTTGCTCTGCCTCCAGAGCCCTGGAGACAAACAAGTACAACCACATCACTGCTACTTACTTCTTGTTGGCTGAACGGATCTTGAGGGAAAAGCAGGAGAAGGAGGTGCAACCTCGTTCTTCCAGCCCCAGTAACATCAAGGCCCAATTCAGGTATTTCATGGGGGATCCTCCATTTCTGCTGTCTGTTATTTGTACACTCATGTTTTGTCAGTAGAATGCTATGTAGTTATGAGATGTATTGTTAAGTCCTCTACGGTTTCTTAGTTTTGGTGCAAAAATATTATCTTCAGAAGAGTTGACCATGTCATGGTGTACACAGGCAGGCTAACTGCAGGTTTGTTGGCTCTTGGGAGTAGGTGTTGGTGCTCAGAGGGGGGCAGGATTCACTATAAGAGGTTGTGAGAGGTCAGCTCTGCTAGATGTCAGTATTCCTGTCTGTTCACTGTGCTGTGTGTGGACAGCCAGCACATCCTCTGAGCGCCGCACCGGGTGACAAATGTGTTTAAAAGATGAGGCTGAAATTGGTTTGGACTGACCTAGAAAAGCAGCGAGGCTGCGGATGCTTTTTGAAAGGAGCTGGGAATGGAAGAAATGAGAGGATGTGGTGTGGGAAAGTAGTAAGAGAGGAATATGTCGGATGAGGTGAAGAGAGGAAAGAGTCCTCAGGATGCAGCAGGGATCATGAAGGGTGACATGATTTTTTATGGGAATGCACATAGAAATATCAGCAGAATGGAAAAGCAAACTGAGCCTCCCAGATTCTTACCAGAATCAATTCGGTCGTAGCCATTGGTTACCCAGATCACGATTGCATTGTTCTCGTTCATCAGTGTGCCCTTCATAGACAGAAATAGTTTATAGGCTGTATGTACTCAGAATTGTAATTCCTCATCCTAGTGGAGAATATAGATGAGCGGTAGAGTATAAATTCTGCCTGAAACGTTATTTCACTGTATGAGGTTGACTTTTGAAGTTACACAGGTATTTCCGCATGCATAGACTGACAGCATCATTTGCAACAGCCTTAAGCCATTGCAGAAATGATCTTATTCTTTTCTTTATGATGAACAGATACAGAAATGTTTACAATCATTTCTCATCAGGCCTCTAAACATAGCTATAGTTTCATAAATCAGACTTGTCCAAGTCCACTAATTCATTATATCCTAAAAATAGTAACTCAAGTAATGCAAAAACGGGTAATATTTTACAAGTTTCACCCTGTATCCTTGTTAACAGATTTTCTTTACTGTTCTCTCTGAGCAAAAATGTTTCAAGATTTTTTATTCAATATTTCAATATTTGTTTAATCAAGGCATTTGCTGCTATTGTGTTTGCCGTAGGGCTGTGCGATATAGCTAAAAAATGTAAACGATATAACGTTTCATGTCGTTCGGTATCAATAATTATTGACATTTTTTATAACCTTTTTTATTTATTTATTTAAAGACAAGTAGAAAAGTTTGAATTTAAACCACTTTTTTAATATTATTTTTTATTTATTTTTATCTTTATTACATAACTATTAACATTATTAAGGCAAACAACAAATTATATTAGTTTTAGCAGTCAAAAACAAAAATAAAATGTAAACAAAAATATCTTTGTCTTATATTAATATAAAAGAGTAAGTGTTAAAGAAACTCTTGAACTTAAATAAAATGTTACAAAATGTGTGCAATGTAAAAGTGTAAACGTTGAACAATCAAGGCAAACTTTGAGGTAGATCAACATCTGTGATAAGTAGGGGTGTAACGGTTCACAAACGTGTTCTTTGACACACTGGTTGTCACAGTTAGGTACGTTTTCGATACAGCAAAAAGATTTAAAAAAATATATTCCTTGATTTAAAAAATATATATATATTTATTAAAAGAAAAATTATTTTTAAATTGGTGTCAAGTCACATTTATTTTTATAGCACTTTTTACAATACAGATTGTTTCAAAGCAGAGATAACAGGAAAATAATGCAAAAAAGTTTGTTTCTTGAAGAAAATGGCATCACAGTCCAGCTTAAGTAAGTTCAGTGATGTTTAATTTTTGTAGTAAAAAAAGTTATTAATTTAGTACATTTATATATATGTAGCCGCTCTGGAGAAAACCGTGATGTCATCGTCCAGCTCAGTTCAGTTCTTGTATTATAGTGTCAATGCAGGCAGATCAATATTATTGTTGAATATTAAATGAAATGTTAAATTTAATGTCCCCAACTAAGCAAGCCAAGCAAATGGCTTTTAGTTTTAAAAATGGGGGTAAGTTTTGAAGGATGAACAAATCATTTTTTGGTCATCACATTAAAAATAACATTTAAATATGATAATATTTGAAGTACTGGAAAAAGATGCGTGACGTACTTGAAAGCATTTTACTATTCCTGCCAAACTTCCATGGTTACAGTTAGTGTTACTACATTAAATCCATGGTGAATGTTGCTGATCTGTGGACTTAAAGCCTATAACTAGTTCATTCATGGCACAATGTTTCTCCTGGTTTCCACGTCAGCGCTGTTTGATCCGTTAATAATGGAGAAATCTCAAGTGCAAATTTTCTCACTAGATCTCGCAGCGATGTTATTACTTCATTGGTGAATTCAAATGCTTTCTTTACTGGATCTCTTAGCGCTGTGTAGTAACAGTGTCGCGCAGCATTGGTCCAAACTGATAAACGGTCCGTGAAGCACAAAATGAGTAGTGCAGTTTCGTTCCGATTTCATTACGTTTGCCATTTGATGTTGGGCAACGTTGTGGTGGTCGCGCCATTTTAATGAAAATATCGGACGCTATATCGAACATTTTTTATATCGTTACCGACAATGGTGTACCGTCGATAAATACCGACACCGTTTTATCGCCCAGCATAAAGTTTATGGAGTGTTGATGTGGTTATGACAACCAGGGAGGACATTGTGGAGCTCTGTTTCACTTTGTTTCAAAAGCCTAAAGTATCACCTTAGCAAAGTATCTTTCCATAGCAACTTGCATAAGTGCACACACTGTGCTGTGTAAATGATACTCTAGCAGGAAGCTAAGGATATAAGAAAAGACAAATCAGAGATATATTTCTGAATTGCCATGTTTCTTGCTTGAATGCTTGGCACAAGAAGCAAGTCTGGCTTTTTTGTCAAGGACTGTCATTAACATTTGGGTTGTTTTCCTAAGGCACTCTCGAGCTTCTGTCTTTAAAAATAGTTTTTGGCAATGTCCACCTGTACTTAATATTATCCTGCTTTTAGTCACAACCTTATGCTGTTTTTGAGTTTAAGGGAGATTGTACTCTATTTAAAGCAAGGTTATTTATATCAAGGACTATGTTCTTTTCTTTTTTGCAGGCAGTCATGGCCAACCAAAAACGACATGCATCAGGATATCGAGGACAGCTTAGCCTCTTCGTCCATCTCTCATGCTGGGGGTCCACAGGCTCCGGCTCGCAGTACAGAGAACCTGCTGAACGGTCACCGCAATAAAGGGCTTCTGGAAGTGAGCCGTAGAGAGGAGATCAGCGAAGCCTCCGGCAGCTCTGCTGTCCCTGCTGCTCTGCCCCCAAACCCCCTTAAGCCTGGGGTCATGGCCCCTCTTGCATCCGCTTCAGCCAAGCAACGAACTTGTCTCTTTCGAGTGGAGGAAGATGAGGAGGAGGAGGAAGAACAGGAGCCTTCACCATTGCTGACCCAGGTGGTATTGCGCCGCAAACCACTGTCCATCACCAACCGACTTACATCTCGAAAAAGTGCCCCAGTGCTCAATCAGATCTTCGAGGAGGAAGGCGAGTCAGATGATGACTTTGACATGGATGAGAGTCTTCCGCCCAAGCTCAGCCGGTTGAAGATGAACATAGCATCTCCTGGTACAGCCCAGAAGCGTTACCACCGCCGCAAAAGTCAGGGCCGTGGTTCAAGCTGCTCTAGCTCGGAGACCAGCGATGATGATTCAGAGAGCCATCGCCGACGACTAGACAAAGACACAGGGTTCACCTACAGCAGGAACCGCAGGGACAGTAGTGAGGGTCCACCTGGAAACTCTGGGGGTAATGGGGGCGGTAGTAGCGGAGGGCAGAGCAAACCACCTGGTGAAGGTAACTCAGGACCAGACAAGGGCAGCCCTCCAGGAGGAGGAAATGGTGGTAGTACAGGAGGGAGCAGTGGAGGTGGCGGGAGTACAAAAGGACAAGGAGGCCCTTCCAGCTGTTCGCGTAGCAACAACAACAATGCTTCATCTGGCTCGACACGTAGTGCAGCTCGGAGTGCAGGCGAACTGGTAGAAAGTCTAAAACTCATGAGTCTGTGCTTAAGTTCTCAGTTTCAACATCGCAGCTCTGGAGGGGGTGGTGGGGGGCGGTTTATCCTTGATCCTCAGAGCCTGTCCAGCGTTAAAATCCAGGAGAAGTCCTCCTGGAAGATGTGCATTGGCTCCAACAACAGTCTGGACAAAGTGATCAACCCTGCCTTGAATGGTGGCGTTGGGGCGATGGAGCATTATCAAGACCAAACAGCAGTCATGTTAAATGAACTTGGCCTGGTCAAGGAGAACAATCTGAACTTGAAAAATAATGTTCTCCAGCTACCTCTGTGTGAAAAGACCATCTCCGTGAACATCCAGCGAAGCCCCAGGGATGGGCTACTCTGTGCCTCAGCCCAGGCCAGCTGCTGTCAGGTCATATGATGGCACAGCACACGGCTGGTTCTGAGTGGATTGTTCCAATTGCCACATTTGTAGCATATAATGACTTGAGTTCTCCACCAGTAGCTGTACATGACCTCTCTTGATCCCAACTTGACCTTTAAACCTGCCTTCTGTGTCGTCTTAATCATTCTCACAACTTATTTATTAAGTTTCTTCTCTTGGACCCATTTGTTTTTAATGAAGTGCACGCTGCTATCCTTTTCTTTATTGTGTGTCTTTATTCGTTTTGCCCAGTTAGACTTTAATAGAATTCAACATTTGTTTTTAAGTCCTGTTTATTTTGCTTTTATAGCCCTTGAAATGAAACACTCTTAATTTGAATTCCATGGTTCCAACACCACCCAATTAATCAAGAGTTGTGAAAACTGTATGTATAAATAAAATGACCTTTTAATAAAGTGAGGTATTTAAATTAAGACCAACAGTATGTGATAGAGCAGAACATGGCAATTCATAATGCAAGCACTTAAAGAAGCTCAACCTAATTGGTTTTGTAAATTTAAGCCCCAATATGATTGTAACGAGATGGTAATACAGTTAAAGCAATAGTGAGAGTAAATAACAAACCCTGTTTTAATTCATAGTGCTGTCTGACGAGTCTTAAACTAAATGACCATTTTGCTTTTTTTTGTTGCTTTTTTTCTCCCCCTCCATTTTTAAAGTGCTATTGAAGTGTTTCCTCATCACCTTTTAGAAATGTTCAGTATAACTAAATTTTTGAGGTTGACAATCAGTTGCAATAACAAGGGGAAATTCCCTAAAGGGGGCTACATTGACACATACAAGTCACAACACATACGTATATTTGAGGGATCATTTGGGATTTAAGTGCAATTTATCCGTTCAAGCTGGTAAATGTTGTTCTGCGAAATGCCCTCTTAAGTAATAATGTTTGCCAAATTCGCATCCCAGACAGCACTGTGGATACACCCACACATTAATGTGTTCATCCTAGTTTTTATCAAATTATAAAATTAAATTTGCACCACAGTATAAGTAGAGTATACAATTAGGATACTTTGAATCGCAGTGGGGATAATTAGCCTTTACAATGCTGTTTCTGCCAGAGCGAAATCAAACCCGCAGACAGCGACAGTATTCAGCTTGTGTTGTACTGAATACTTTAATGAGAACCGTGGAGCCAGTACCCCTCTTTTTAAATGTCATTATTACAAGACGAAATTTTGAATGGAGAAATGATTTTATCGTTAAAGGGATAGTTCGCCCAAAAATGAAAATGCTGTCATCATTTACTCACCCTCAAGTTGTTCCAAACCTGTATGACTTTCTGTCTTCTGCTGAACACAAAAGAAGATATTTTGAAGAAAGTCGGTAACCAAACGACTGATGGTCCCCATTGACTTCCATAGTAGGAAAAAAAAAAAATACTATGGAAGTCAATGGGGACCAGAGCAACTGTTTAATTACCAACCTTCTTTAAAATATCTTCTTTTGTGTTCAGCACAAGAAAAAGTCATACAGGTTTGGAACAACTTGAGGAAGAGTAAATGATGACAGCATTTTCATTTTTGGGTGAACTATCCCTTAAAGGACACTGCTTTGGCTTTAAAAATCATTTTCGGTTGCAGATTCCGATCTCTTTCAACCCTGTTCTTGTACCATTCAGCTTTGAGTTACTGTATATACCAGTCTCAGAATTGACTGGCCTTAGGGGCTGTTAATAAGTATGTACATATATTTTTTTGAAAGTTTATTTTTTTGAAAGGACTGCTGTTTTAAAATGCTGTTTTGGATGTGAGCCTTAAACTGGCTTATAGTTGGGATAAAATGGGGCTTTTTTTGTCACCTGGCCACCTGATAACAGATAAATAATTAAATGGTATGTCATCTATTCAGTGGATGGCCACTCTTTCAGGAAATATGGCTCAAGAGTTGGCCATTGGCTGACCATCATATGGTATAGAAATAAGTCAAAGCTCTACAGGACTGAGTGTGAAAGAAGAGGTTGAGAGATTTAAAGGGCATTTGCAATAAGCTAAGCTATAAGTTGCAGCTATATGTAAATATATTTTTGTTTTGTTTTTATATTTCAAACCTGTACATCCTTCAAATGGCTCATTTGACCCAAATTTATCTTAAGTATTTCTGTTTGTTTTGTCTCTTTGTTTTAAAAAATAACGTCTGTAAATATTGGTGTAAATATGGTGCTCTACACTTAGAAATGCAGTGTTGGACTTCTTGTTCATAGCTGTAATATAGCCTTATTAGATATGAGTGTCAAGAACAGAGCAAGGGAGGGTGAGTAGAAAACAGTGCTATATGCATTATGTCAGTCTCTGACTTTGTCCTACCCTTATGTAAACAGCTAAACGACATGTGCATGTGTTGTGCGTTTGACATTTTTGATCCCCGTTCATTCAGAGGAAAAGAACCACCACAAAATGTTACAGGACCAAACCATGTACTGACGTTAAAAGAAAAAAAAACAAGAAAAAAAAACAACTTTGAACAAGCAAAATGATTAAATGTTCTGTTGCTGAAACTTGTCCTTAAAAGTTACATATAGCTATGGTGATGTCCAAAAATTAAATGTGAAATATGTTGTCTTTAAACCTGGACTTCTTTTGTCCTTTTTTTCCTGTTGGTGTGTGTGGGATGGGCACTACGGTTTTCTCATTGAATATCTTGTTTCACTCCAAAATACGTCACATTATGAAAGTAAAGTGATCCAAGTTATTTATCTGTGGGCTTTCTGTACAACAGCAAAAGTCTCGGTTCAGAGGACTGGACGCTGTGGAAAGAAGTTAAACTTAACAAGAGTAGCGCTGCCCACAACTCCTCGCTGCTGAAAGGTATTTGCTCCTAATTTACTGCCCGCTTGTGCTGCCAAGGAGTTTCCAATAACCCAGAGCTTTTCAGGGGTGTCTCAAGTACACGCTTCTCATCCAAGTGCATGTCCAGCATCAGTTTAATGGTCAAACACACTATACGTGTTGTCAGTATAGAGCACCTTGCGAGCGCACAGACACGTTCTGCATGGTGTCATTGCTGCTCAGTGGAAACTGCTGAGACCGCATCAGTCTCAGAAAGTGTGACAAGCTGTTCCTCTATTAGACTGAGTTGTAAGCTGGCTAGTCACACTGCCCTCAGTCCTCTGCTTTAGAAAACATCAAGTGTGAAGAGTCTGAAGACGCAAAGTTATTTGGAAGTATTTTTAAATACTTTTCTGTAATGTCAAATTAAATACCTGTCTAAATCTGCTAGGGGATTTATATATGACTATGCAGCAGCAGTATATCTTACATGCTCACAGGACTGTGAATCCATTAGCAGTAGCAAATCCATACTTTCTCTGTAGCAGCAGCGTATGTTAATGACCAAATACATTTACTCTTTCCCTGCCATTGACAGAATCTTCTGTCATTTATGAGACAACGCTTCCCTGCCTGACTGAATTTCCTGGCTTTCCGTGTTTTCACTGTTATATGGTAGGGGGCGCTATTACACAACTTTTGAAAGAGACCGAGTCTCCGGATCAATACACATGCAAAAAAAGAAGCAGAAACAAGCAGATGCATATGTAAAAATAACGCGATCATCAACATTAAACACCATATAAATCAAAACTGCCTAAAGTTACTGAATGAAATGTCGACCCAGGACGAGCTATAGGACTGTTGGGGGTGTTGATGGACTCGATCTACTCCATCCATGTTTCGATCATCATTCTGAATCCCATCTGGATATAGTCTTTGATAAAAACGTGATTTTCTCAGCTTTTTGCTCAAAATGTTGCTTTTTTTATGAAACTTGCCCATATTCAAGTCTTGATTTAAAAAAATAATGCATGAAGCTAGAATAAAACAGGCTTTCTTTTGATAAATTGCATGTTCAGATATTTATACAACAAAATATTCTGGGGGTCATGAAATTTTGCGAAAATGATCAAAAATGCTGGCAGTGACTGGCAACATGCTGGTGGGGAAAGAGTTAAATAACTAATTAGCATAAATCAATATACTGATGGGAAAAGAATTTCAGGCCCTACGTTTTATGCTGTTGTGTGCTATTGTCAAGGACATGAATGAAAATTGAGTAAAAAATTCTGTGTAATGGCATGTATGAGCATTACAGGAAAATAGCAAGAAAATAACATGGATGCTTTAACTTATTCAGAATATGGACCTCAGATCACAAAATTATGTGCTGAATCGCTAAAATGTCATTAACGATAAAAGTTTATTTTTTGGTAAGGCAGCTGCTGGGTTTATGACTGATAGAGGACATCTTCTAAACACACACAAGCTCTAAAGGATGTCTCAAGGATGAAGAACATGTTATCTCAATATTTAAAGTGTTTATTTTCAGGCAAAGAATATTGAATATGCTTAATTCAAGTACAGTACAGGGTGAAGTGGCCTGACTCTGTAAACAAAAGCCATAACAGGTAAATGTGATAGTGATGTTTAAAGGCACTGCTCTATCTTTGGTAGAACTCAGAGTCAATGAAACCGGTCAATTCAATACCTCCGAAAATTACAATACATATTTTTGTTTGGGATTTTAAAGACCCAAGGTATAACCATCTCTTAACAACATTATTTTATTTTATTAATTTTTTTACAGATTCAGACATTTAAACAGGAATAGAAATGACTAACCAAATTAACCTGGTCATTTGACCCCATCATACATTAACTGGATTCCCATTTTCACCTCTCTCATTATGTCAGTAACCGTTTTGACCAAGAGAAATCATAAAACCATGCGTGCAACTGCAATGCCTGGAAAATATAATAAAAACCCTGTCATTTTCAATAAGCCATTTTGTGGATAACATGGCAAGGAGTGCATATTTAAATTCAGTGAAATATATAATACTAGATAGTTTACAGCATGTGTACACCTTGAGTTCTTTCGTTGTGTTGTTGTCACATGTCACTTATTCCATGTATTTCCGGTCTCCGCAACTTCCAGTATTTTCTGAAAAGACAAACAAAATCAAAAATTAATGGTGGAACTTATTTGGAATCCAGACCATTATGAAATAAGTTTAAAGAGTTTACACCGTCTGATCTCAGGTGAACATTAAAAACAAAGATTCTCTATTGGCATCAAGAGTTCCATGAAGAACATTAATGCATCCTTTCCATTCCACAGATGGAAAAAGTTATTTCGATATTTAAAATGCTCTTTTAAGAACTGTTCTCTGAAAGGTTCTTTGAGGTACCAAAAATTCTTCAATGGCATCGCTGCGAAAAAACCCAGTTTTGGAAGCTTTATTTTTAAGAGTGCAGGGGGTGAAAAGAAAATCTTAGATGTTTGTGCACAAAAAGTCTGAATATGATGAACAAATCTGGGGTATGTTCCTTTATCCATTAAATCTCTTCTGAGAGATTTCACACAAATAACCAAGGCTTATACTCATAATCTGTATAATGCGAGAGAACTGATTTAGGCTGATTTAGCATCAGTTCTCCATGTTGGGATATAAAAGGCAAAAGCTGATCTTAGTTCAGCATACATACAGCCTCAGGCAGGACTGCGCTTCAAATGAGTCACGCTGGGTTTTCAGCGATGGAGAGAAGCAGGGATGCTGTAGGACTATATTGAAAGCTTTTTAACAATAAAAGCTACAGAAAGCTACTAAATCTTCTTAAAAAGACGATCAAAATGAACCCATCTGCCCATAACAGTTTTCTCTCTCTCTCTCTCTCCCATTCTGCAGTATACACACCTCCCAGACTATGGCATATACCGAGTTTCATTTAATCAATTAATTTCACTGCCTCGAGCAAACCAGAGCAAATTACATTCTCAGTGAAAAAGTGTTAGGTGCAATTAACTTTTCAATCCAAAAGAGAGATCGATAGGGCCGGAGCTGCTGACGCTGTGATTCTGTGCGTGTAGGTTCAGTGAGTCCACGCTCTGCTCTCCTCTGAGGAAACTGCACAATAGCTAGGCACCAGATGTAAAGGAGGAATGTGGTGAAAGAAAAACTTCTTTTAATAATTAAAGAGGTCTACAAAACAGTTTTCATACTGTGGCCTCCACTTGAATCTTCAAGTCATATTTCACCAGGAAAAAAATAAATTAAATGTCAATAATATGAATAAAAAAATAAATAAAAGGCAGTCATAAAATCTCCCATTCCTTTCCAGTAATGTAAAAAATAATGATGATGGATGGATGCACAAGTGGCTAAACAAATGGATGGATGGATGGATGGATGGATGGATAAACAAATGGATGGATGGTTGGACGGACAGGTGGATGGATGGATGGATGGACGGACAGGTGGATGGATGGACGGTTGGATGGATGGACGGACCGACAGGTGGATGGATGGATGGACGGATGGATGGATGGATGGACGGACGGACAGGTGGATGGATGGATGGATGATGGATGGACAGGTGGATGGATGGATGGATGGATGGATGGATGGATGATGGATGGATGGATGGATAAGTGGCTAAACAAATGAATGGATGGTTGGACAGATGGATGGATGGATGGATGGATGGATGGATGGATGGATGGATGGACAAGTGGCTAAACAAATGGATGGATGGACGGACAAGTGGCTAAACAAATGGATGGATGGATGGACAAGTGGCTAAACAAATGGATGGATGGATGGATGGATAAGTGGCTAAACAAATGGATGGATGGTTGGACGGACAGATGGATGGATGGATGGATGGATAAGTGGCTAAACAAATGGATGGATGGTTGGACGGACAGATGGATGGATGGATGGATGGATGGACAAGTGGCTAAACAAATGGATGGATGGACGGACGGACAAGTCGCTAAACAAATGGATGGATGGATGGATGGATAAACAAATGGATGGATGGTTGGACGGACAGGTGGATGGATGGATGGATGGATGGACGGACGGACAGGTGGATGGATGGACGGATGGATGGATGGACGGACGGACAGGTGGATGATGGATGGACGGATGGATGGACGGACGGACAGGTGGATGGATGGATGGATGATGGATGGATGGACGGACAGGTGGATGATGGATGGATGGATGATGGATGGATGGATAAGTGGCTAAACAAATGAATGGATGGTTGGACAGATGGATGGATGGATGGATGGATGGATGGATGGACAAGTGGCTAAACAAATGGATGGATGGACGGGCAAGTGGCTAAACAAATGGATGGATGGATGGATGGATGGACAAGTGGCTAAACAAATGGATGGATGGATGGATGGATGGATGGATGGATAAGTGGCTAAACAAATGGATGGATGGTTGGATGGATGGATGGATGGATGGATGGACAAGTGGCTAAACAAATGGATGGATGGACGGACAAGTCGCTAAACAAATGGATGGATGGATGGATGGATGGATAAGTGGCTAAACAAATGGATGGATGGTTGGACGGACAGATGGATGGATGGATGGATGGATGGATGGATGGACGGATGGATAAGTGGCTAAACAAATGGATGGATGGTTGGACGGACAGATGGATGGATGGATGGACGGATGGACAAGTGGCTAAACAAATGGATGGATGGACAGGCAAGTGGCTAAACCAGGGGTGCCCAATCCTGCTCCTGGCGATCGACTGTCCTGCACAGTTCATCTCCAACCCTAATCAAACACACCGGCCTTTAATATTCAAGTGATCCTGACGTGCTCTGAAGACCTTAATTGGTTGCTTCAGGTGTGTTTGATTAGGGTTGGAGATGAACTGTGCAGGACAGTCGATCGCCAGGAGCAGGATTGGGCACCCCTGGGCTAAACAAATGGATGGATGGATGGATGGATGGATGGATGGATGGATGGATGGATGGATGGATGGATGGATGGATGGATGGATGGACAAGTGGCTAAACAAATGGATGGATGGATGGAATTTGACCCTCACATGTTCTTGACATTATTCATGAGATTCACCTACAAGTACAAGTTAATGTACTATGTTTTAAGGCCTGGGTATACTTCATGTTCAGCGCATGCACACTATCTAGTGGACTTTGTTTTCAAGTGCACAAGTCACTCGCACATGCGCTGTTGTACGAGCACCGTACGAGCGGACTCAAAAGTTGTGCTGCACACGGACAGTGCGCAGACTGTCGCGGAGCGTGGACGGCTGAAGTATACTTTGGGCTTTAGTAATGGTTTGTTATTAAGTTAAAAGCATGCAAATTCCATAAATCTGATTATTCACGATTAATTATGAGTGCATGGGATTTCAATCCAATCAATGTTTTCCTCTTAAAAGGGTAGTATTTTTTTTTCTTAAACAATCTAATACTCAAAATGAGAATTGCCTCTTTAAACTTTCCGCTTTCTCTCAGACACTGTCTCTGTTCACACAGTGAGTCAATCTTTCTCAGATGCTCACAGAAGCTGAATTTTCAGGAGCTCATCCCAGGAGACACTTTTTTCTCCCTTTCCTTCCTGCAGGCTGGATTAGCGTTAACAACAGTGAGAACTGAAGTTCAAATAAAGGTGGCTGGCATGCGCCTAACTGGAGCAAATATTCTGGATTTCAAGGGAGGTCCTGATGGGCGTACTGGGATAATTGACGGGACCATGTCAGTATTGATTATGTTAGAAGGAGGCAGGGTGGGTTAAAAGCTTTAAAGCTTCTACAACACCAACATACTATCACTCATGTTAACAACTCTACTCAAATACAAGTGCAAACTCAGGGTCAATGAATCATTAGAGGTTTAACAGCTGTGAAGAATCCCATCACAGTGATAAGATATTGTCTCTATAGCCTAATCATTTATGAAAAACCGTCAAGGTGTTTTCAGTTTAATGTCTGATTCACAGTTTGTGAATTCCCTCAGTTCCAACACCGGCTATATTGAAAGTGTTATATTGACTCCATTTTCCCCAACACCATTAAAGGTTAATGCGGGACATGTCACATTCTCATGGACTTCAGCAAGTTGACAGATTCCCTCGGATGACTGACTTGTTCCACTCCCTGTGATGGTGGTCAGGCAATGATGTGAAAACAGACTGAATCTGACGAGGTCCATCACACAACTAACATTCTTTGACACCAGGGCTGGTTTTTGAACTGGGCCAAAGGGACCTCAGACTATCAAGGGCCTCCAAAAACCAGTCCGAGACTTTTAAAAGAATCTCAGCCATTAGTGCACAAAGTGCGAGCTGACAACTGTAGCCCCTTGACCCCTTAAAATATACAAATGGGCCCAGGGCCCTAGCACACACTGCAAGTTAGGGCCCGAAAAATATTTTTACTTTAACACTGGCTACCAAAACATGGATTTTCCATTAATTTAAAGAAAGGGCTCTGTCACTGATGTATGCAGGGGTTGGGGGCCCCCTAAGACGTCTTTAGGAGCCTTGCTTGACAATGATCAGGCCCTTTTTGGCACCATTTTTAACTTAGCTCTTTGTTTTTTCTACAAAATTTAAATGATCTTCCAGAAAAGAAAAGAAAATCCTGAAACAGAATCTGATCAATGATAATGAATCACCTTCTGCACGGGTGTTCAATCCTGCTCCAGTAGTAGAGTCCTCCAGAGTTTAGCTCCAACCCCAATAACCGACAAGGTCTTCAGGATTACAAAAATCATCCAGACTGGTATGTTGGGACAAGTTGGAGGTAAACTCTGCAGGATGTGTGGTACAGTATGGTTTGATGTGTTGCATGCAATAGCAGCCGGACAGCACTGAATACGGATTGGCAAAAGGTGGTCACTGAAGCTTGAATTGCTCCAGAGGTAGGAAAATTTCTCATTAAGGAATTTACTTAAGGGTCGGGTGGCATGATCAATTGCATTAATTTGTAGCACATTATTTATTTTTATAATTACTCACACTAAATGAATGTGTTAAACTGACAGCACTGGTTCTAAGATAAATGGCCTCCATCATTTAACAAATTGACATTGGTTGGAAAAAACAAACCATTAATTCTCAGTTCTGAAACGAAGCAAATCAAAACCCGGGACACAACATGCATGCATAATACAAGCTGCCTTTTAAAGGGAGAAATTAACTCATCAAAGCTTTCTGATTATGGATTACCCATGGATGGGAACCAATATCTTTTCAAGATGACCGTATCTCTCTACTGCCACATTGTCAACCCATCTCCATAGGAATGCTTCGATCAACCTCAAGTATTGATGTAAAGTGAGATAAAATACAAATGTGAATCAACACAGATGTTTCCCACCCATTTCCCTTAGTCTTCTTTGGAGAGAGTGGGATGTTTGCCATTGATGTTTAGTAGGAAAAGCAGACATCCCCCTACGTTTCACTTAACTCATCACCTGTGACCAAACAATTATAACAGGGGTGTCCAATCCTACTTCTGGAGGGCCACTGTCTCCGTCTTTGTTTTCTATTCCTATCAGCCACTCATACAGTTGTTATGGGTTAAACAGATTCAACAGAGCAGGAAGGCCAAAATCCCCAGTTTCCATAATAGTTCCATGCTAGTGTTGGCAGCTTGGCCTTTTCCTGGAGTTCACCCCGGATCCTTTCCAAAGACTGGCCACTAACAGGGGGTTTCCATTGCTGCCGCAAGTGCCGGCTATTTTCAGAGTCCCTTTGCCCTAGAGCAGTGGGAACTTTTCTCCTGACAGCTGTCTTCACCCTCTCAAGCTGCTGAACACATGGAAATACAGCTAAATGGCGTCATGTGGTGCTTGCTCAACTCTAGCGCCCTCAAACCACTGGACCAAGTACCTCCCTGAAGTCCTGTAGTCTTATATCACCAAACAATCGCACCGTTTAACTGCAGTCGGCACTTTTGAACTCTAACAGATCAGGACGAGGCCGCTGAAACGATTAGCCACGTCCATCATCCTGATGGAGAGACTCAGCGCAGCGCCAGCCAACGCAGCGCCAGCACTGGCAGAGGGATGAGCCGGTGTCAGGTGAAGTTTGTGAGAGAGAATCGGAGGGGCAGAAGCCCAGAAACATCACGTCTTCAGTCATCCTGAAACATAATCAATACGTGTTTTACGACCTGCGTCTCTCTGCTAAATTAAAAGAAATGTTTGACGGATGAAACTTCGATGGAGTCCCGCCTTCATCACAGCTCGTCAGCCAAGTGCTCCATCAGATCATTAAATGTGCTGTCTTGATTTTGCTGTGAGAATGGTCTTCCCTTTTCAGTACCTACATTCCCACAGTTCTTTGATGACAGTCTTCATGAATCTGAAGCCATCAATATGCTTTCATTGCTTCCTCCTTGAATAAATATCTAGGTATATTAATGAACAAACAATCATTCCAATCAGGATGTTTCCTTACGCAGCAAATATCAGCCTTTTCAGTTAAACACTGAATCTATCCATCTATCCATCCTTTCTCCAAACCGTTTATCCTATGGTGGGTCAAGGGTTGAACACTAATTCATATTTTTCTATTTTTCTGTTAGTTTTACTGCCGATTGTGGATTAATTATACAATATATATATATATTAAGAGTCTATGACTTGATCATTATTGCAGTGATTATTATGTGTCTAGCATGTCAAATGTTTGGCAACTGTTCTTCTATCCCTAATTGATGGAGTGTGTAGCTTTTCATTTCTTAAAGGGATTATTCACCCAAAAATGAAAATTCTGTTATCATTTACTCACCCTACTGTAGTTGTTCCAACCCTGTATGAGTTTATTTCTTATTGCAACCAAACAGGCCCTAGGCCCCATTGACTCCCATAGTATGGAAAAATAAATACTATGGAAGTCAAATGGGGCCCATCAACTGTTTGGTTACCGACATTCTTCAAAATACCTTCTTTTGTGTTCAGCAGAAGAAAGAAATTCATACAGGTTTGGAACAACTTGGGGGCGAGTAAATGATGACCCAATTTTCATTTTTGGGTGAACTATCCCTCTAAACAACACATCATGGCCATATTCCAGAATGATAATGTCAAGCTTCATCAGGCTTAAATTGTGAAAGAATGATTGGCAGAGAGTATCAAGAATAATTTTCACACATGAATTGGCACCTCCGAATCCAGACCTTAAATTCATTGAAAGTCGTTGGGATGTGCTGGAGGAGACTTTACAGAGTGCTGGACTCTTGCATTGTCAATAGTCCTTGACCAAAAATGGATGCACCTGTTGATGGAAATAGCATCACAACATTTATTTCCATCAAGAGGTGCATCATTTTTAGCAATTTGTTTTTTTACATTTTTTTACGTCCACTCTGCTTTTGAAAAAATTATCTATTTATTTTAAAGGACAAATCCAGTGAAAAATGAACCTGGGGTTAATTAACACATGGTTACCGAGTCGATCGTTCCCTGCGATGCGTTTTCATGAAAATCGAATGTAAAGAGTTTTATCTTTAAAAACATTTTAGCTCATAACACTAGTATATGGGGCACAGAGTAAGTAAAAATAAATCGCTAGTTAATACCACTAACAAGGCTCAAAATAGCCTCACACTAACACGGTAGCATAATGAGGGTCCTTACATACAAACCGAAGCATTGAGAACTTTGTAAGTGTACAGACAGTTTAATAAGAAGATACTTTATAAAGACATACGTTACATTACGCGGGATATACATTACGCGTTGACATGCAGGATCCATCTTGGAAAACAGTCTCGACTAATCGAGCCACGAATGCCGTGCTACGTTAGATTTCACAAACGTAATTCCTATCGACCAGCTATCCTATCGACGGCGTTCGTGGCTCGATTAGTCGAGACTGTTTTCCAAGATGGATCCTGCATGTCAACGCGTAATGTACTGTCTTATTAAACTGTCTGTACACTTACAAAGTTCTCAATGCTTCGGTTTGTATGTAAGGACCCTCATTATGTTACCGTGTTAGTGTGAGGCTATTTTGAGCCTTGTTAGTGGTATTAACTAGCGATTTATTTTTACTTACTCTGTGCCCCATATACTAGTGTTATGAGCTCAAATGTTTTTAAAGATAAAACTCTATACATTCGATTTTCATGAAAACGCATCGCAGGGAACGATCGACTCGGTAACCATGTGTTAATTAAGCCCAGGTTCATTTTTCACTGGATTTGTCCTTTAAGAATTTATAGTTGGATGCTTGGTCACAGTGGGAAATATATTTTTTTGCAAGCGGCATATGCTTTGAAATTCATTATATTTAATGTGCCTGATTTTACTGAAGGGCTCTTAAATAACCCATTCAATTACTTTTTCCAGACCTGTCATCTTTCCAGTGCTGACATATTTCCTATAGGATGTTTGGGTAAGACAGATCTAAGAGCACATCCCCTCGTTAATATCCACATGGGCTTTATGTCACAGCATTAAACCATGATTTGCTACTTCCTAGTCGAAGGTGATATAAGGGGGATGGATATTTTTAAATTGGACATTTGATTGGACAAAAATCTGTATAGTACAGGCTGAGTCATCCATATGAACTAAAAGTCAAAAAAAGTTATTCTTTATTTCCTGGTGTTATTAAAAGCGTACAGTAAAACTGTCTTACATTGCTACCATTCACTTCACAGTATGCTATAATAGCTATTGAAGGGCTTGGGGGGTTTTCACCTTCAGCCTGATGTCAGGATGTCCCTTTTCATCGGCTAAAGATTAACTAGTCACATGGCATTTACAGCTTAGTCGATTGCCTTAAAAAAACCTGTCTGGAACTGAGTGCATATGAGCGATATGGCATGATTCAATTCACATTCTTCCGAGGGGTCCTGCACCAGCTGAGCAACTGCCATTGAGATAAATGAGACTGCTAACAAATAGCACTCTCCAGGTATTATGAACCTGCTTGGCTTGCACATATTTATCAATGTCTGCTTTTCAGCAAATAAAGCAGAACCAATTGATATTCATAAGCTAGCTGATTTTATAATCTGCCCCCCACTATGTTCGTCCCTACGCCCCTTGCACACCAGTGTTGCGATTAGAGAAAACCAACACATAAAAGTGCAAAACTATTAGAGTAGTGCTCATAATGTACCTAAATTAATTGGAAACATTATAATCCACAGCATTAGGAGGCAAAGGGGGGCCGTATCGCACACATCTTATCTGCTGTTAGTGAAGGGAGGAAACACAAGGCCACATTAAGGATAACGCTGGATGCCAACAGCACACGCCAGCTCATTGTCATTCACAATCCAACTGTGCCATATCACTAGAGCCATGGCAACGGACTTACCGACCGAGGGCTCGTCTCTGCAGAAATAAAGCCATTGAATCCTGTTAAAGCGTGTCGATGCTGTCGCTTTTACAGACATTGTATGGAATCATTCTTAATACTTTAGACAATATATCATGCCTTTTCCTATTTTTAGAAGGGGGACAGTTGTCTGAATTCATTACCACAAATATTACAATTGTGAATCACTCTTTCAATCTAATTAAAACTGGCTACGGTTCAATATCCATAAACAAATTACTGGCACCACCTACAGTACCTTGACCTTTGAATAACAGTAAAAATCAATTTGCGGATACGCACAGACATCTTCCAGGGATAGTTAACCCAAAAATGAAAATGATTTACTCTCATCATCATGTCAGTCCAAACCTCTATGATTTTCTTTCTTGTGTGAAGCATTAAATTGGATATTTTGAAGAACATTTAAGCTGTTTGTGTCCACTGAGAATTTTTTTTTTTCAATATCTTTTGGGTACCACAAAAGAAAGAAATACATGCAGGTTTGAAATGACGTGGGTGCATAAATGATTTTAAAGAATTGTCATTTTTTTTGAATAATCATTTTAAGGCTTTGTTCAGAATTGCATACTTCCATACTAGTAAAAAAAATCCTTATCTGGGATTTTTTTTTAATCCAATGGACAGTAAATTCATATATGTACACTACTTTTCAAAAGATTGGGATCTATTTTTTTATTTTTTTTATTTTTTTTAAAGAAATGTATACTTTTATTTAGCAAGGAAACATTAAACAAACTTTTGAATGGTAGTGTATATTCATAAATTCATTCTCACTGTGCACAGTTTTTGAATGAAATCACTATCAACAAGCAACAAATACTATAATAGTACTATGTGTATATTAAACATTATAATAAGTGTATATTCAACTTTCTCATGACTTATGCATTATTAAACATTTTCATATTGCTTAAAAAATAATAGCTGATGAGTCCCTTTCAAAACCACCTCACTCACAGATTTACAGTTTCATCAGACAGATGAATCAAAAGTCATTTAAACCATTATTATGCAAATAAACATAGCCTATTTTAATAGCAGAATATTTCATTATTGACTTATTTCATTAAAACAGAAAAAATATTATTATTATAAAAAAATTTTTTTTTGATAAATGGTAAATAACCATATTTATTTCTGAGACTCACTGAATTAAAGATGCAACATAATGAGGTCGTGAGCACATACTACTGTTTAAAACAGCAAAAACATCCACGTCAAATGCTGAAGGAATTTATAGACAAACAAATTACTTTGGTGCGCAAGTTACTTTACTTAAGTGTCTTTTTGGCTACTTTGTAGGTTTTACGGAGTATTGAAGATATTAGAAACTTTCACTCTCTACTTAACTACATTTTTGAATAAGTATATGTAATCTTTACTTTAATACATTTGTGATGAGTAATGCAATTACTTTTTACATTTTGAATGAAGAGACCTTATTGAAGGATTTTGGTTTACTTATGCCATTTCTGAGCACTTGAGCTTAACTGACACTTGAGTGTTTGCAGACGTTTAAGAGGCTGTTGTGTCGACCTTGATTTATTGCCATTTTGAGGTGTTCAGTTTTTATTTCAATTTTAGAAAATAAACATAATTGCTCTCCTCACAAATCAACTGTTCCCTGTTTTTCACTGGCATGTCTCTTAGTTGTTGATGGCTAGTGTATCTTTGAGCCTACATTCAGTGCAGTGGTGTAGTGGTAAAAAAAAGAGGTGGGTAAACTATAAATTCTGGTGGACCACAACTTGGTCACCCGGTAAGGTGGGCCACTGCCTACCGGTGTATGTGTATCCTGATGACATCGCTATAGGCTATAATTTGATGGTACTACCAAGGGTATCACTGGTTGTTCCCTCATCATAGGTCACACAATCACTATTCAATTCATACATTAATCTAAGTTCTTGTTAAAGAGACTCAAAAAGGAATAATATGGTTGAAATCTATAAAGTTTACTAAATGACAAAACAGAGAGATCAAAAATATTTATGAGAGATCGAGAGGGAGGCTTATATCCAGGGCTTCCAATGCAATGCACTTGTGCATAATGATTAGTGATTTGGGATTATTTTCATAGTCGATTAATCTGTTGAATATTTCCTCGATTAAATGTGGATCAGTGTTTCCCTGTAGAGGGAAAAGTCTTAAACCTGGTGCAGGCTTGATTCCCTCTGAATCTCTTGTACAGTTGGGTTTTGACATGCTCCCTACATTAAACCAGCTGCCTGTAATGAATTAAAAAATACCTTTTTTGCATTGTTTTAATGATTTCCTGTTGCGGCTGCGATCAAGTTTCATTCTCGCGCAGCTTGTTTAGTAACTTCACGAGCGTGTGTTTTCTGCTACGTGTGTGCGCCGTTCTCTTTGTTCCGTGTGTGTGTGCGTGTGTGTGTGTCGGCGCGCTGCGCTCTCTGCTCCGTGTTTGTGCTACGCGTTCTGCTCTGTCGTTAACGGCCCAAATGCTCGAATCATGTACCGATCGGCGATAACGCACTGGAAAAACAAAGTCCTCTCAAATAACGTGAAATTTAGAGGTGGATAAACGCAATGTAGAGGTGGATAAACGCACTTTGGAGGTGGGCAAACGCTATTTCCGAATTTTGGGAGGCGTTTAGCCTCCACTACATCCCTGATTCAGTGTGAGTAAAATACTTAAGTACTGGTAAAATCAGATAATCTAAGGCTTTTACTCAAGCCGTATTGGAATTGGAGACTGTAACTGTAAGGTATCTATACTTTTACTCAAGTATGGTTTTCAGGTACTCTTTGCACCTCTGTTTTTTTCTTCTTTTTTTTTTACAAGAATTTTTCTAAAATTATGAATGTGAGCTCCCCTCCTTGTTGCATTCTGCTGTTTGAATTATTTATCACTGCATAATACAATATCTCTCACTGTTATTTTTAAAAATAGAAGATAGTTTGCAGCAAGCAGTATGTTAGTATTTCATTCCAAACATAGCCTTTGTCTTTTAAGGAAAAAAAAAAATGTTTTTTCCTCATTATTAATTCTGCCTGACTGCTAAGGGCAGACTGCAGTGTGTGTTTCTTTGTGAGTGACCTACTTCTTAAGCCGCATGTGAGGTGATAAACATCTGCCCAAATAGCTAAACCTCATTAGCAAACACTACCTGAACACACTCTGTATGTCAGTAGAGCTTCTCAGCATGTACAAAGGTCTCTCTGGATCATTTAATGATCAGAAAGCATGTTAATGCTGCTCTCTGCCTCTCTGAGCAGAGGAATAATGGTTGCCGCATAACCGCTTCTGTTGATGCAGACATGTGTTGTTGACTCTGTAAAGTCCACAGAGGCATGTACGCGAGTCGCTATTTGCACTGAACGGACCCATTTCCTGTTTGCATGCTACAGATATGCGCACATGTACAAACGTACTCACCCTTTTCTTAAGAGCTTCTAGGGATTCAAACTCCAGCTTGTCTAGTTTGACTTGGATGCGTTTAGGAACATCTGGAATGACGAATGCCAGGATGAACTTGAAGGCCAGGAGAACATGCTGCAATAAACAGAAAAAGACAAGTTTAAAACACAGCTTTCATTTCATATCTCTGTAATTATAAGCAAGTGCTAAATACACCTCGGATATTCTTTTATGATTCGTTTGAGGGTTTATTTAGCAATCCATACTTGCAATCTAACATCTCACACTCTCCAGACAGATCAATTGCATTTAATGGACAGGCTTTTTTTCTATTGAGAACCTCTCTTGACAAACAGAGACACGTGAAATCAAAAGGGAACATATTTCAGTCATACTGAATGGCTAGATGAACTTTATGGCTCTCGATGTCTTCAAAGACCACATTAGTGAGATGAATGCTGCTGGCAGAGTGTCAACTGTCATTGCAGCTCCAGTGTATTAAAATGAATCACCACATGCCCACTGCCTCTGAAACAGGCTCACTATTCACCTTTGTGTGATTTAAAGAGTTTATTTAGGTAATGTATAAATAAGAATTGCACACTTTAAACTATTTTAATATAAGGGAATCCTGGTTGTTTTTAAATTCTGACCTTGAACATGAAATGTTTACGTTGTGCACTGAATACATAAAATTAACGTTTTTGAAAACGATAACATTATTGTCTCCGTGTAAACTATAAAAACCTGAATTTGTGAAAACAGTGACATCATGCACATGACTTATTGCAGTCTACAGGCGCGTAGTTTTTCTCTACAAACTGACATCGCCAACTACTGGCCTGGCATGCATAATACAGCGCTTTTAATCGTCTCGAAGTTTTCGTTGATCTGTGTGAACCTTTTCTGTTTTTAGCACATTGCTAGCACTAAGTCTTCTGAACACATTTCATTTTGGCTTTTATTCATATATAAACACTGATCAATGCACATACATATTGCACAACCGTGTTTTTGATGCAACAATCCTTACTGGTTCTTGAAGAAGGTCAAACATGTCAAGCAAGCACGTTTGACATTCCATTTACCATATTCGACGTGCTCTGTGTGCGTTGATCAATGTTTATATGTGAATAAAAGTCTAAATGAAATCTGTTCATCATATAATCGTGTCTCTTCAAACGTCTTTATAAACCTTTTGAGGTGTCAAAGTGTTGATTATGTGGAATTTGTAGGGATTGAAATCTCTAAAAATATCTGTGTTTCAAAGATGAACGAAAGTCTAATGGATTTGAAGCAACATGAAGGTGAGTCATTGAGGGTGAGTAAAACCCTTTAAACATTTCTTAAATGCAGCAAACTGTTGTTAGCTCTCGTATAAATACAAATAATGCAAGTGATGATGGTCTACAAAATTCAACATAAACTGCATCTGTCTTTAATCGCTTTGTTAGTCAACTATTGTTGACTAATGTGGAAAATGTACCAGCTCTGCTTCGGATGGAGTAGTTTAGCTCAGATATCAATAAACAGTCAACAATGTCAACACTTTAAAGCCAGAGAATAGACATTAGCTAAAGCTGGGACTCATGGAACCAGATTTCTGTGAAACGCAATGCAAAAATCTGCTTTTCTTGTGTGGATGACAGAATTATGTCATTATAAATGATGTAGTGAAAGGCTGATTATTTTGATATTGGTTGGGAAATACACAAAAAGCCAAATCGCTCTTTTGAGACACTTACCATACAAGCACACACATATCTAACGTCATTATTTAAGGCTCTGAATGATAACACAAATGATCCATAAGTATGACAGCAACTTTAGCTTTATTGTGCTGGAAAACCACCCTTTCACCTCATTTTCATTCATACCAGTCTAAATGTGTTTACTCCACAGCTAATAACAATTTGAATATTTCATTTCTATATTCTAGACTTCATGAAATATACAAGTAGTCGCAGCATCATTAAACATTTTGTAGAATGTAAAATGACATGTTGACTAAATGAACTCAACAAACCTTGCCTCATCCTGTGCTAGACAAACGTATGGTAATTATTAAAGACCGGAGTAACCCAGATTCAGAAAGGCTGAGGAAACAGCCCAGGGCATCAGCTTCAGAGTTACTGCTGTGTTGGCTGAGGAAACCTCAGGACAACTGAACACGAGCGACTCGTCCTGGAAAAGTCGAAATCGAGGTAAATCTTAAGGAGTCATGGCAGAGCCTCAACTGTCCTCTTACTGTCTTACACTAAGAAACTCATAGAAATCAAATAATAATGGTGACATAAAACAAATTATGTAGGCCTAAATGAAAGAAAAATCAAACAAAAATGTTTCACTTGTTGACAAATATCAAATCTTTGCATGTTAATTTGCCTAACTGAAAACTTTTTTTCTTTTGAGAAATAGTTTGAATGTCAATTAATAACAAAACCCTGCTGTTCCAAAACCTAGTGAGTTTGGCTTGCTTCCTACATAAGGCTTCTAATGCAGCATTATAATTGAACCTCATAAATGCGGCTGTGAAGCAGCAATTCGTATGTATATAACAAAAACATCATTCCTCATGTAAGGCTCACATAAGTCTTAATTTACACAACTACTTCCAGTCTGATGTTAGCATATTGCAAAGCTAATAATGGGATAGGCTAATAAAAACACAGCATATGCAAATATTGGGTGTAATTGTCAGCTTTAATGGAGCAATGTATTTCCATACTTTTTCAGTTTTTAATTAAATGGATTTTAAGTTGTTAGTAAAACAATTTTTTAATGTGTTTGTGGCAAATTTGCGTGACCAACTTGAACCTGATGCAAAATCTGTCTGCGGAAATATTTCGGCCTCACAAGAAATGACAGATTGTGCAGATTGCTATTGAAAAGACTGGATTTCGCCTGTGAAAATTCACTGAACATCGGTAAATGTTATCACACCTTTAGAATTTGGTTAAATTTGGTCACTTCTGTCGTCTATTTCTTGGTTTTGGGACAGAGCCCTGACACTCCTGTTTTGTCTCGTCTGTGTGCCTCGTTTCATGTGCTTTCATGTCATGTTTTGTCTTGTGCTGTGTTGCATGCAGCTTGTGTCTTTTACTGGCTGCGTGCTTTCATGTTGTCATGTTTTGTGTGAACACGTGGCTTATGAGTGTTCTCATTAGCTGCGTGTTCATGTCTTCTTTTGTTGGGGCACATAGCTGGTGATTGTGTTTGCGGCTCATGTGTTTGTCACGTTTGGTGTAAGCACATGGATTGTCATGTGTTTCCTTTTGCTATGTGCTCTCCTGTCGATTGTCTAACCATCTTGTTACCTCATTATTGGTTAATTTGGCCCACCTGTCCTCCCTCATTACCTGCTTTGTTTGTGATCCCTATTTATTCTCCATGTGTCAAGTCAAGTCAAGTCAAGTCATCCCCCTCGGGGTAGTTTTTGTTGTCTGTTTTGTTTTATTTTATTACCATTAAATACCCATTGTCCTGCACTTGAGTCCTTGCTCCTTTCACATACCCATAACCTGACACTAGGTAAGTAGCTCACCAGGATTTGTAATAGAACTACCGTGTTTTTAAAACTAAATCTAAAATTAATTAAAAACTACATTAAAAGCAAATCTCCATCAGCAAGCCTAAAAAAGGACTCTAAACTCAGAGGTTTGAGAGCGCTGACTGAATGATTCATCAGTGATTTATCACAACAGTACATCAGTAACAGACAAGCACAGTCTCCTGCAGGGCACTGCTTAAAACACACAGAGCAGGTGCAGAAGTGTGACTCAAAATGATGTTGCATTTGAGCGTGAACTGTGGAAAATGCCACCCTCTCTTCAGCCTGATTGCTGTCTGAGAGCAAGAGAGAGGGGGTGTGATGCAGACACTGAGAATCTTACATCTGATATAATGAGAGAACAAAGCCCCGATTATTTCTGTAGTCACATTTTTCTCCAAGAGAAAAAATTGTCTTTAACAAACAAATGTATCATGACTGCAGATGTACATCAAAGGGCAGCAACACTACAAATACAGACAAATATAGAATTGTTTGAATAGGTAAACAGAATAAAATCACATTATTAAAGGGGCTGTTCTATCAAAAGCAACCAGAGACTAATTAAGAGTGCACTAGAATAGAATAGAATAGAATAGAATAGAATAGAATAGAATAGAATAGAATAGAATAGAATAGAATAGGTAAACAGAACCTTAATAATAAAACCTTATTACTAAAGGAGCTATAATATCAAACAACCAGAGACTAATTAAGAGTGCACTGAAATATAATAGAATGGAAAATAATAAAATCCTATTATAATAATAAAACTCAACCAGAGACTCATTATGGGTAGAATAGAATAGAATAGAATAGAATAGAATAGAATCCTTGTAGTAAAATCCTAATATTAAAGGAGCTACACTACCAAAAGCAAACAGAGACTCATTAGGAGTATACTCGAATAGAACAGAATAGAATCATGATTGCTCATGTACTTCAAAGTGCAGCCACAACACAAATACAGACAAACAGAATAGGTAAACAGAATCTTAATAAAACCTTATTACTAAAGGAGCTATAATATCAAATCCAACCAGAGACTCATTAAGGGTACACTGGAATAGAATAGAATAGAATAGAATAGAATAGAATAGAATAGAATAGAATAGAATAGAATAGAATAGAATAGAATAGAATAGAACCCTATTATCAAAAGAGCTATACTATGAAAAGCAAAGAGAGACTCATTAGGAGTACACCTGAATAGATTAGAATAGAATAGAATAGAATAGAATAGAATAGAATAGAATAGAATAGAATAGAATAGAATTCAAAGTATATTACTATAGTATACTAAAGTATAAATACTACAGATATTCTTCAAAGTGCAGCCACAACACAAATACAGACATATATTTAATAGAATAGGTAAACAGAACCTTAATAATAAAACCTTATTACTAAAGGAGCTATAATATCAAAAACAACCAGAGACTAATTAAGAGTGCACTGGAATAGAATAGAATAGAATAGAATAGAATAGAATAGAATAGAATAGAATCCTATTATAATTATAAAATAAAACAAGAGACTCATTAGGGGTATACTGGAATAGAATAGAATAGAATAGAATAGAATAGAATAGAATAGAATAGAATAGAATAGAATAGAATAGAATAAAATCCTATTATAATTATACAATAAAAGAAGAGACTCATTAGGGGTATACTGGAATAGAATAGAATAGAATAGAATAGAATAGAATAGAATAGAATAGAATAGAATAGAATAGAGTAGAATAGAATAGAATAGGAAGGGGTGTGGTCACATTTACCGCTGTTCTCCAAATTTTTGTTTGCTGTTTTCGCGAAATTCAGTCATTTCGATTGGAATCACAAATTTCACAACAGATTCAAGTTGGTCACACATATTCAGCGCACTGACCAACAGAAAGCTGTTTGGCTTCTGAGTGAACTGTGCTTTATGCATCATTACATTATTGACAATGGACAGTGGACCTTTTTTGCCCATGAAATTTCACTCATTTTAAAGACAACATTGTATTGCAATGTAGTATATAACTAAAGAATTGTGAGAAAGGAAATGGTACAGCCATTGATTTGTTCAGCCTGTTGGTGACCAATCTCATGTGTGACCGGTGAACTGGAGGGATATGCGTGTCGGAGAGGTGTCAGAGTGTTTCCAGGCTAGCCGTCATCCTCTTTAAGACGTGAGAGAGAGAGACACACATCTGATCTTGCAGCATGTCAGACATGGTTAGGGAGTCATGGAACATAACAGTCTTCAGTTAAACAGCCCTGGAAGAGCCTGTCAGCCTGTTAACATGAACACTAATTGGGTGGGGTGTACACAAATACACACACTCTCATTTTGACCGATTGCTAATTTAACCACTGACATCTAGACAGTCGCAGTCAAATCAGATTATATGAAAACCGTATTCGCTCTTTGAAATATTCCCGTAGAAAGCCATGCTGCAGATAATGGCAAAGTTCACAATGAGAGATTCTTAGATATAGTATAGTAGGATAATAATGTTACACAATGTCAAATTACAAAAACGTGCCGCAACGTGCTGCAAGGATGATGTATTTTTGTAGGCCAAAACCCAGAAACGAGTTAACATTTTAGCACCTCCGGTTCCATAATCCTGAAGTTAATGGGTTTTTTGAATGGGTTTTTGTCAAATGCCTGAAATAAGATCTTTGGTGAACACAAGCTCAAGATATTTTCATGTTTTATTCTATTTTATTACACGGCTCTGTGGAATACTTGATTCTGCGCCATCCAGCGGTATGTTATTCCCCGATTTAGTAAGCGAATAAAATATTAAAACTCAAATCAATATTTTGAGTACATTATTTAATGATGTCATCCGGTACCGCAGACTCGCTCTCTCGTTTCATACAAACGCATCTGCTGCCATTTTGCAACGGCTGTATGTACATTATCCCTTATGCAACGGTTTGTTCTGGTTCTCAATTCTGATTGGCTGAGAGCCTTTTCCAGCCATGCGATATTCTACCAGTATCACCATGGGAACCGTTTCACCCTTTGTATCACTCCGCTTGCAGCATTTCTCAAAAAGAGTGTCATGGCAAACGAGCAAACCACCATTATTTTACGAATACTACTGTTGTTGTGTCACGGAATGTAGTTTTAAGTGTTTTTATGCAAGAATGTAGTTATTTAGACCTCATATATGCGACTTATATATAAATATAAACATGGTACCTATTTGACAATTAGACGTTTTCTGAGATGTAAGCTCCAGTCCAACACCGGCTGTTTAGCGCTCATGTACAGCTTTATCTTTTGGGAATCTTCAGTCCTTTGGGAATTTGGCGCTGGCTCTTATGTAGATAGTGTTTAAACATGAAGGGCCCTATCATACACCCGGCGCAATGCAGCGCCAAGCGCGACGCAAGTGTTTTTTGCTAGTTTCAGCCCGATGCAGTTATCATTTTCACGTCCTGCGCCACGTTGTTTAAATAGCAAATGCATTTGGCCTATTTATGCGCCGATGGTCATGCTGGTCTGAAAACGAGATGTGTTCAGGCGCATTGTTGGAGCGTTGCTATTTTGAGGCAACTGAAATAGACTGTGCAATATTTTTTTTTTGTTATTTAAAGAGCGTGTTAGTAATGTGAGCCTATAGGCGGGTCCACAACGTGCTTACACTGCTTATTACACACACAGGGACATGCACAGCAGCACACAAACATGCCAAATATTAAAAATAAAAGGATTACAATGTAAAAGATTAATATTGTGTACATAAAGATATGGTGGAATCCGGCTTGTCCCGTAGATGGTCTGCTTGCGTGCTTTAACCTCGCGCACAAGTTGAACTATTGCGCTCTGGAGAAGCATTCAGTCTTTCCGCTTGCAAATTCTGTCATGTAAATAGCGAATCCGCCATGGCGCGAGCGCAACTGGCTTTTAAAGGGAATGGGAGATGAGACTCTGGTTGGTTTATTTCATGTTACGCCCAAATCACACCCATTACTCATTAAGAGAATAGGGACAACCCTTTTAGACCAAGCGCCGGGTGTGCTGATCATTTTTCCCGTCGCTAAACTAGCAAACAAGGATTCGGACACGCCCTGAGTGCGCTTGCTTGCATTCATGCATTAGACCATGCGCTTAGATTGTTAAAACAGGGCCCGAAGTATAATGATATAAACTCGCAATTCTGACTTTTTTTCTCGCAATTCTAACTTTTTTTCTTGCAATTGCGAGTTTATATGACGTAATTATGAGAAAAAAAGTCAGCATTGTAAGATAAAAAGTTGCCTTATTTACTTTTTATTCAGTGGCGGAAACAAGCTTCCATACATAACAGATACATTTACACAAGTATAAAAAAAAAGTATAACTACTTTAAAGCTAAAATTCAGTTAAGTTAGTAAGTTATTTATTTAGTCAAAGCAATACATTGCATTTGAGCAATTTACACCCCTGAATTGCCCCTGAAAATGAATTCGCCCCTAAAACATCCAAAATGTTTGAAAAATCATTGTTTTACTTTATTACGTGTGTGCATTTGCTTGTAGACAAATCTCTCTATCTCTCTCTCTCTCTCTCAGAGGTCAGTCATCCTCTCTACCATCAAGCTTTTCAGTTCTTCCTGATCCTCAGCCGTCTCCTGTCACCGTGGCTACACTGTTGCCTAGTTACTGCTCTCTGAGGCATGTCATCGTGTAATTACCTGAGTATCGAATGGCCCAAAAATAGGCAGCAGTCATAGCTCTGAGAAATACCAGCAATGACACACACACACACTCACAAACCTCTCTGATTCATTCCACCGTGAGCCAGTGACACTGCACACAAAAGCAAAGTAAAGAATAGATAACAAAGCGAGTGAACATTTGCATTACCCATCATTAAAAGATGACCTTTGAGGGCACAGAGATTATTTCTGCATTAATCTTTTTTGGATGATTTTCTCATTTATGAAACAAAAAAACAATAAATCCATGTTTTCCTATATTTAAATACCATCAGACCTACAGAATATCTGTTACAATGGCTCAAACCTAGGGTATTAAACACTTAAAGTATTAAACACTAATCCTACACTGTTTGTACTACAGACATTAATATCATCTCAAATCATGTGGCTTTTTGAGGTAAGACGCGCTATTACTTTTAAAAACGAACACACTTATGATTTTTACCTGGTAGATGATAAAAAAAAGTGTGAAAAAAAGTTCAGTAATAGATCAATAATATTGTTGAATATTAAGTGATAAAAGATAATTGCTACTTTTTTTCCTCACAATTCTGACTTATTTTCTCAGAATTATATATTTATATATCACAATTCTGAGAAAAAAAGTCAGAATTTAGATGTCACAATTACCTTTTTTTTCTTTTTTTTATTAAGTGTGGAAACAAGCTTCAATAGCAAGAAGATGTTTTTCAACAGTAATTATGAACCATCCTGTTTGATCATTTCATGCCTTAATGATAATTTAATGCCATACTATTGCAATGGTTTGCCTGTGTTTTTTCTGCCCTAAGGTTGCCATTCACACAGAACACGTTTTTAAAGTACAAAACGTGAGACGCAGGTCAGTGGAATGAAAAAAGACACGTTTTTTTAAAAAGTCGAACCTATTATAACTTGAGTGCTGTTTTTTGAAAAGGGCATGTCATGCGCGAGACACTACAAAAGACACGAGATACACATCGTTTAGAGCAGGGATGGGCAACTTCGGTCCTGGAGGGCCACTGTCCTACAGAGTTTAGCTTCAACCCTAATCAAACACACCTGAACAAGCTAATCAAGGTCCTCAGGATTACTAGAAAATTACAGGCAGGTGATTTTTTCAGGGTTGGAGCTAAACTATGTAGGACAGTGGCCCTCCAGGACCGAAGTTGCCCATCCCTGGTCTAGAGTGTATTTCCATTGAAAAACAATAGAAAGGAAGTGCAGTGGAATAGAAAAACGTGTTCTGTGTGAACAGACCCAAGACTCTTATTTTGACGTTTTTTTTGTTCTGTCTTTCCTGTGTTTGTTCCTTTGTATATGCTGCGTCACGTCATGTCGTAATAGAGGGGTGCAGGTATGACATCACTTTGTAGGCCAAAACGCGTAAGCGAGTTAGCATTTTAGCTCCTCCGGTTTTCCATCGTCCCGAAGTCAATGGTTTTTTTTAATGGGGTTTTGTTTAAATGGCTGAAATAAGGTCTGTGGTGAACACAAGCTCAAGACACTTTCACATTCTATTCTACGACATAAAATACATCAATATTACCCCACTCGTGATCTTTTTAAGCTGTCACATGTCTTGAAAAAGGCGGTTGCCAACAAGTGGCTAAATGGGAGGCTGTCGAAGAGATTAAAGGTCATCACGCCGAAAAGGTCAACTCAGTCAGCTTTTACAGCATCGTTATGTATATAATTGTGCTCTTATAAACTATTCGAACTAAAAAAAGTTTGGGGAAAATGTTTTTAGATAAAAACTGAAAGAGTTGTTGGAATCTTGACGTTGAAGTCGAGCGACCGTGGTGTAGTCCGTTTATAGCCTACCTTTAGCTTATTACTTCTGACGACTGCATTTAGGCTTCAAAATTAATAAAAGTTGTGTTCATCTGTGATAATTATCATGATGGACAAAACATGCAAGTATCATTCACTTTTGTTGACCACAGAGCTTGTTTTTAGCAATAATCCAAAAGCCTATGGGAAAATCCTATTGGGGTTTTGTCGAGGGAAACAGTGTGATGCTAACTGCTGGTTGGCCTACAAAGTGACGTCATACCTGCCGTAAATAAAGCTCTGTTTGCTTTCGAATCGCTCTCGCACTAGTTAGACGTCATACATTGGTCTGCCGCTTCAAACAGAACACACTTTAAATCTGCAGCGGCCATGTGGTACAAGCCGTAGCTCTCAGAAAATAACATGTTTACACGTTGTAATTACTAAGTACTATGTTCTACAAGCACATGAAGGCTTTTTACAGTTCAGAATCATTATGGTAATTACGACATGGCATGAACGCACCTGATATTGTGTTACAATGAGTAGTAAACACTGTTCCTACTTCTGAAAGAATCTATACATCAGACAGTGCTCTGCAGTCCAGAAGAGCCAGACCTCCCCCCCATCCGCTTATGCTGATCCAATGCCAATCCACTTAATGAACTAACAGACTCAATAAAATATATAAAGACAGCCTTGAAAAGCGCCCTGCATAATAGACAGAGAATGTGATTTGCTTGCAGCTTATTGTGAGAGCTGTATGTAGCAGACATACAAATGTGCGCATACACACAGTACAGTGGGTTAATGAGACAGAATCTTTACAGATATTAAGGAGTGGAATCTTAAGGAATCTTAAGGACTTATTCATCTTAAGGGATGTAAAGAAGTAACATCCACTTTTGTTCTGACCAAAGGGGAAAAAAGCATTGCAGTAAATCACGCTGATTAAATCTAACGATCGCTTATCATATCACGTCAAACCGTGCAAATTATACTTTGTTCTCAAATTGTTAATGTTAACAACATCAGCACTGCGTGACTACATTTAATGCCCTCTCGATATTTATCCTTGTTTTCGCATGGGCCGGTTGCAGTCTCTTTTTTTCTCCGAAGTCTTTCGCGTTTGTTCGGGTGAATCTCCAGTTGTCACTGGTGATTGTCATTTGAACCTTTCTGGTCTGCCATCAAATTGATAAGTTTAATTATATCAAGTGCTGCGAGAAAAGGCTATAAATCTCCACCTCCGACATCCTCACTCGCAATATAGCCTACTAGCCGAGACTCCTTCTTTATGTGTACAGATGTGACGTAATGACGCAAAGACATGCTCGAATTTCCCGCGGAAATCCACCAGTACCACTGGAATTAAAAACATTATTACAAGCTTTCCATTTTGAATCGAGCTACGGCAAGCTGATAGTTTTGAACACTGGCTGGTTATGTACTTGCTCAAATTTATTTTGGATAATTTTTTACCCAAAAACATTACGGAATGCAGCTTTAAGCTTACTGATATTTTAAATATTATTGTGGGATTCAATAGATAATAGAATGATCTTTGTAAACATCTAAAATTTGAATACTTAAATGTTTTTTTAAATGTGTTTTTTGGTTGTGGGACAGCAGTTTGCACCAATTCTGGAGAATGGCCCATATATATATTATGTCTGTAGCATCCACCATCAAAGGTTGAAAGCGTCATGATCCTCACAGGAAATGAATAGAACACGTCAGAGAAACAGCGTAGCCACACGATCACCCACAAACACTGTTGATTTAGAGCAGTGCGCCCTGTGTTCCCAGCATACCCGTATCCCAGCTGCACCAGCCCTAAACAAATCAATTCACAGCGGCCAAACTCAATCCAATCAATCTGAATTACAATTTCTGACCAACACTACCATTTGCTTTTGATTTAACATGCACATCCTCTCTGACTTCAGTCAATTTGGATAAAGTTTACTGGATTTAATGTTGCAGAACGAAACAACAAAGCCACACACAGACTTTTGAGGTTTGTAAAGACTTTTCTATTCCCTCAACACTCCTGGTTTCGAGTTTTATTTAAAATTCTGTCATGGTACACTGATGCTGTGCGTGAATCAGTATGGCCTAATTACAACTCCAGTGATTACTGCGAAGTTTAATTAGCGGAAAACAAGACATGGCACAATGAATTCCTCCCCAGATCCCCACTAGGATCACACAGAATATCAGGAGTTCTGTTTTTCTCTCTCCCAAAAAACACCCGTCTCTAGTGTGTGTCTGTGTGCGAGTGTGTGTTTCTCTCCATGCTTTGGTTCAGTTACTGAACTTCCTGTTTAATTCTGATGTTAACCCATATGGACTGGAGTTTCACGGTAGTGGGGTTCTGGATTCTTCTGTTACACAATCTGACAATGTCTAGCACACTATGTTTCCTGCATTATCCAAACCACTAGGATGGCGGTTAAGGAAACAAGGACTACAGCCAAGTTTAGCACCCTTTAACACTCATATACACACAGAAGGGAAAGCAGCTCACTGATGCCACCTTATGGATAATTTGGGCCATTGCAAAAGGGGGTTATAGGTCATGTTGTGAGGAAAGGAGAGAATATGTTACCTCTATCGCCACCACAACGAGGATCAGCTGAGTCTCTGATTCAGGGAAGTACGCGTTCACTTGTGGAGACAAACCAATCAAGGCACAGTTGGTCACCACGGCGATAACACTCATTGTCTCGAATGCCAACTGGAAGAATAAAAAGCCCAAATGTTATTTGGTTATAGTTTTATAACCAAATATTATGTTATTTGGTTATTAAATGTTATAGTGTGTGTGCGTAACAGTGCTATTGTTGTTAACTAAAACTTAAACTTTTAAAAAATCATTTACGTAATTGAAATATAACTGAAATAAAATAAAATCTAAACATTAGATGACAATCTTAAACTTAAAAATTAAACATGTTGAAGTTGCAGTACTAAAATTACTAAAATGCAAACAGAAATATTTTTGTTAGAAATAGAAATATAAAATAACTAATAAAAATCATTAAGGCACATACAAAATTGCTGAAAATCTAAACTCAACTAAAGTAAAAACTGAAAGTATAAAAATAAAAGCTTATTCAAAATATTAATAAATACCATCATAGTTTATAAATAATACTAAAACAACACTGGTGTGTAAAATACAGCATTGTTTAAGTATTGTGACAGACTTAACCGCATGCTTCTTATGATCATAAAGACATTTCAATCTAATAGCTTTAAATTCTTAAAAATATTTTTCATATGCATACAAGTGGACATTAGATACATAAATATGAGTTATATATTATAATAATTCACATTTTTTACTATTTTTATAAGAGATTTGTTTCAAAAACAAAGAAAAAAAAAATCATACAGACCCCAAACTTTCGAACATAAATACTGTAACAAATGTGTGTAGTGTACCTTTAAAGAATGAGTAGGTGTGGGCCAATTTTTTACTGCTAATGTATATTTATAATAGCCCTTTTTTTTTTTACATAAATCCAGATTACAAATTCCATTATTATTATGACTCATATGGGCTATTATTGACTGTTATAATATTGAAGTTTATCAGATTGTCCTCTGCTTTCTATAGCAATGTACATGTTCTGTGTCTCTTGAGCCTTCTTTAAAGTACAGAAATGATCATCTCTTCTGGAAGTGAGACTTTCTCCTGAGGTTTTCTCACCTGCCACACCCCGATGTTCGCGGCTGGTTCTGAGAAGGGACGCTTGAAAACATGGCACATCTTGAAGGCGTCAGAATAAACCTCAGTGATGTTGTTCAGTACCACCAGCACGGCAGCCAGCGGGTACACACAGGAGAACAGACTCACGTAGCCGAACAACAGGAACTGCTCAAGGTAGTCGTCAAATGTGCCCTGGTGATCAAAGTATTTCAGAGAGATTCAATTCTAAAGGTCAAAGAGGGTCATGGCAAACTAAATTATGACTGTTTTTGATGCAAGAAACAGTGAACAGCACAGTATTTTTACTTTGTTACTGTAGCTACTTAAAGGAATAGTTCACTTAAAAATGAAAATTCTGTCATCATTTACTCACCCTCAAGTTGTTTCAAACCCATGAGTTTCTTTCTTCTGCTGAACACAAAAGAATATATTTTGAAGAATGTCGTTAATCAGACAGTTGATGGACCCCATTGACTTCCATAGTGTATCTATTAGTCAATCTATGGAAGTCAATGGGGTCCATCAATTGTCTGATTAACGACATTCTTCAAAATATCTTCACACAGGTTTGAAACAACTTGAGGGTGAATAAATGATGACAGAATTTTCATTTTTAAGAGAACTATTCATTTAAGTATATATTTATACATTTTAGTAGTACATTGTTCAAGTATCAGTACTTTATCAGAGTATTTTTACGGAAAACGGAAAACTTTTACTTCACTAAATTACAAAGCATTAACATACTTTTCACTCCACTACATTTCATAAAATTAGTGATGCACCGATGTGAAAATTGTGGCCGATTCCGATAACCGATATTAATATTGCTGTTATGGCCGATACCGATATTTACCGATGTCGATATATCTCTGTATAGAAAACACATTTTTATGATAATCAAATAAAAATCAATTTTCCAAAACACACATGCATTATATTGCATTGCATATAATGTGTGCTGGTCAACTTGTCTAAAATTAAGAAACCCCTAGAAAACAGTATAAAAAAAACCCATAGGAACATTGTGTATAGGATAGGCTACTTAATTTATTATTCCAATATCCAAATATGATACTAAAAAATACCACAGGGAAAAGGGCTTTTATTTGTGACGTGCTGTCTTTGCGTTTGAACATTGCACATTTTAAACAGGACACGCATTAACTGAATAAATGTTAGCCAATACAAACATATTTATAGAAAACAGTTGACAATGAATAGACAGGAGTCCAATTATAGCATAACGAATCACTTATTCTAAACATAATAACAAGTAGGCTATAAGACGAATCCGACATATGGGCTGTGTTAACAGTAGGCTAAAACGTCCGTCATTTAACGAATTTTAAAAACACGGATGGATAATACAAAATGCTTTCTGACATTTTGACAGAAAAAAAACAAGCAAGAACAAAATTTAAACTTAGCCCGTCAATTTTTCATTTTACAATTATCTTCTCTCTCTGTGTGCGTGCGTCCGTGCAACGCATTCTCATCCTTGGACGTCACATACTGACCCTTGTGACATTTCGTCTACATCGAACGCACATGGCACCCTTTAGCGTCAATATGACACGCACAGGATATGGGTAGGTTTAGTTCTGGGGTAGGTTTAGGGTTAGACCGCTAGGAGGCGCCTTCTGGCTCATATCTATCTGCGTCTCATATTGACGATAAAGGGTGCCATGTGCGTTTGATGCAGACGAAATGTCAACAGCGTCAGTACTATGACGCCTTGGGATGAGAACGGGCTGGTCCGTGAGAGAGGATCTACTTTTTAATCCATAAGTAACGAACGCGCTAGTTTTCATACAAAATAAATGTAACATAATTAGGTAAGCTACTTTAGTTATTATTAACACAATAACGTAACACATGAAGGCTACGTTTCTCAACACTGAGAATGAATAAATAAACGCCTATTTCTCCACTCGCGCTTATCATAGTAATCCACAAATCACACGTGCTGTCACTTTTGAGAAAAATCTAATTCGAACGGGTATCAAATATCAAGCAATATATTCAAATAGCCTATCTACGAGTCAAAAAACGATCAGTCAAAAATGAAGAGGAAAAAAACATATAAGTCGCACTGGACTGCGTTAACAATGTTACGGATGGCACAGTTCTCCGTTATGGACGTGAGCGTTCTGAAAGCGGCACTAAAAGACTGCTTTAAAACTTTCACAGAGACCTCAAACAGAAAGCACAAAGCCTGTATTTAAATTTAATTTTGTTTTGCATTAATTGTATCTTAATTTTGATCAATGTTTCATCAACCAATTGCCTGGATTTAATAAATAAGAATATAGTAGAAAATATTTAATCAGGACACGGAGACGACGGCGCGTGAACCTGGAGCGCGTCTCATAAATGAAACGAAACCTACGTGCCTCACAGACCTGAGACATATATAGAAAGCTTGAAATGTCTATTTTTAAACAGAACAATTCAAAACGAAAGAAAACAGACTGTTCTCTGCTAATGTCATCTGTATGAAATGTGCATTTCTCTCAGGCGCGTTCACTACTGCAAAGATCGCGAGTCAGCATCGTCAACTTCATCTTCAACTTCACACGTCAAATATCGGCCTGTTCACATCGGCCATATTTTGACATCAGAACGATACCGATGTGTAAAAAAATGACCATATCATTTTTTTATCATTTTTTGACCATATCGGCCGATATATCGTGCACCACTACATAAAATCATGTCGTTCCTCGTTATTTTGAACTGAAGAAATCGTCACTCGCTCAGAGACGCAATAGCAGTGTCCGATTCGTGAACAAACTGATTCTTTCCAATGAATCTGTTAAATCGGTCCGCTAATCTCACTGAACGATTCATTTGCGAATTGGACCAATCCGATTGCATCTGTTCTCGAGTCAACAACTCACTGATTTATTCAAAGATAATCTAGACAAGTAAGTTACATGGAAACTATCCAAAGCTCTGTTAATCCCAAAGCAATGAAAACTGTATCTCTACATTCATCCTTTTTGTCCTCTTAAGGTATAAATGTTATTGCATTGTTCTTGTTTTTTTGTTACCCTGGCAACTTATTTGTGTCTGTGTATCTTTCTGTCTTTTTGTTGTTTTGTTGTTTCCATGTTTATCTGTATTGCTTTAATGCTTTGTAATGTTTAAAAAAAAGAAAAGAAAAAAACCTCACTGAAGCGGTCAGAGTTAACGGTTCATTGAATTTACAAGTCTGACTCAAAAAGAGCCAAGAACAAGAAATCCTCTGAGCTTTAGTACACGTGCAACTGATGTCACTAATGCAGAATTATAGGATTTATTATTGTAAATGAAAATCAAATTTAGGTCACGACTGTAAGTCTGTAAAACTATAAAACTAAACATAACTTTAAAATAATGCAAATTAATGCCCATGCATCTTCCCTGCTGCCGTAGCAGTTTCAAATGATGTAAAACTAGTATGTTTGCATAAAATAAGTTAACACATTTTTCCCTATGAGACGTTTGTTTTTGTATTGTATGTTCACATTTTTTAAAACACACACTATGTTTTTCTTCATTTCTATGTAATATATGGTATATTTTGTTACTGTCAGTTGTTTGCACGCTTTGATTTTCAGTAATTATCCGTGTATGACAAATGTTGGTAATAAAAGTCTTCTTACTGGCAGATCAACTCATATTAAGTGTCTGCATAATCTTCCTTATTGACTAGTGCTGGCTCCTTGACAATTCATAATACTTCATAATGATGTCATACTGAGCTGTAACCTATTTAAGCTCTGTGTGTGTGTGTGTGTGTGTGTGTGTACACAGTATATACTAAGTGCTTGCTCACAATATCCAGTCCATAATTCTACTTGTTTAGTAATATTGCCAATTATTTTAAGTCTGCCAACTCAAGGCACCCAAATGAGGACCTACCAGATAGGTGTTCATGTCAGTCTCCAGCTGAACTTGTTCCAGCAGGGGGAGCTCTTTATCCCCCATCAGCCTCCTCATCCTCTTGTGTACCTTCTTGTTCCTCCTCCTCTGCAGCCAGTATGGCAGGAAGGCCTCCATCACTTGGTTCAGGATTTGAGAGGTGATGAGCAGAGTGGCCAAACTCTGAAGATCCACACACATGCAAGAGGCAGAGTTGCTTGCATTTAAAACTATAATGCAACTTGTAAATCATAGGTTGTTATTAAGTCATTCGACTTCACTTGATATATTGTTTGTGGATGTAGCTGAGCTCTGAAATACTCACCTGTCTAAGAAGCACCATATCTTGCATGACAAAGGCAATATAGAAGAGAGAGGCAAAGCAGTTTACGAAGTTAAACTGGAAACAAACAACAACAAATCCAATAATTAAGACTAAATTTGCACTTTAGAAATTTGCTTAATTTTAATTGCAAGGGTTCCCACACCTTTAACCCAAAGCATTTGCACTACTTTTACTTTCATTTCAATAAAGATTTTTAAATGTATTGACAGAGATGACTTTTTTAATATTTTCAGGCCTGAAAATCACAATTTTAAAATTAGTGGGAATATTTTAGGCATAAATCCATTTACATGAGGTAAAATATCAATCAATGAAATAGTAAAACATGCAGTAATAAGACTACATGAAGTATAAAAACACACAAAAAACTTGAGCATACCACCAAAACCTTGAGCACGAGGTGATTTTGAAATGATGACTCCAATCTGTGGTTTTCTGAACAACAAAATACATGAAAATGGGATTTACCTCCATGTTGAGAAGAAACAATTTAATTTCAAGAGTAAAAAAAAACAAAAAACAATTAGAGTGAGGCATTAATGGCATTTATATGAAAGTATGGATAAGTCACATATAATTTAGACAAGGGGCAAACTTCCTCAGCAAACTTCAAAGGAGGCAGCGGGATGACGTAAAAGTATTTAAATTAATAAATAATTTATTAAAATTAATATATAAAAAAATAGGCTATCTATATAGATAGATAGATAGATCGATAGATAGATAGATAGATAGATAGATAGATAGATAGATAGATAGATAGATAGATAGATAGATAGATAGATAGACTATTATTTTAATATATTAATTTTTATTAAAATAATATATTAATTTCTATTAAAATAATATATTAATTTCTATTAAAATAATAGGCTATATATATATACTAATAATGTAAAATATTAAATATTAAATCCAAAACATAACATGGGTAATCCAAAAATGAATCATGGTTATTTAATGTAACATGTTAAATAATTCAGTACATAAATAAAAATGTTTTGAAAACAAACAGCTTTTTCATAATTACAGCAAAATTCTGGAAATATCTTAACGTATATATAGGGGAGGCGGGCTTCAAATAAAAACATACATTTGGAGTCATTATTTTGACTTTATTTCTCATAATTGCTAGTTAAATCTTGCAATGTGATTTTACATCTTACAATAGCGACTTTATATCTCACAATGTGATTTAATATCTTGTAATAGCAACTTTATATCTCACAGTGTGATTTTATTTCAGATTTTAAATGTTGGCACTTTTTTTCTTTTCTTTTTTTACTTTGTGGCAGAAATGGGTTTCCTTAAGATAGTTTAAACTTAACCAAGATAAGATTACAAAATAGCATTCAACAATTTTTGGGCCAAGATACAAAAGATAAAAAAAAAAAAAAAAAAAAAAACACACTGAAAAGAGGATAACACAGTCTAAAGTGGACCACTGAAATACAATCTATAAGCAACTACACGTCAACTACCGGTTATTAGAGTATTAGTAGACTGTCTGCTTAATATCTGCTAACACTTTATCATGATGCTCCCCAACAGACATTCTACTGACTGCAAGTAATTTGGCAACTACATGTCAACTTATTCTGAACCTGAACTCTAAAGGCCCAGATATACTCACGGCGAAGTTCTTTTTCGTTTTTCGCTTTGGGGTAAAAAGAAGTTTGAAATACCTTTGCAGCGATATATCGTTACTGAACATCCTGACGCCACCAACGCTCCTGAGAGTGGCGTTTAGATGAATATGCAAATATGTGCTGTGCAGTTTCCTTTCAATAATAAAACAAACACACAACAAAAAAGACAGCGGTGAGAAAACAGCAGTTAAGAAAACATCTGATCGTAGCGATTCGGATGTTTGCACGAGCTCTGCAATTCAGCACTCCAGTAAAGTCATGTCACTTTTATATACCACTTTATACAATAGATTTTTAAACCAAGCAGCTTTACTGTATTAAAGGGATAGTTCACCCAAAAATGAAAATTCTATCATTGTTTACTCACCCTCAAGTTGTTCCAAACCTGTATGAGTTTCTTTGTTCTGCTGAACACAAAGGAAGATATTTGGAAGAATGTTTGTAATCAACAGATCTTGATCCCCATTGACTTCCATAGTAGGAAAAAAATATACTATGGAAGTCAATGGGGACCGAGATCTGTTGATTACAAACATTCTTCCAAATATCTTCCTTTGTGTTCAGCAGAACAAAGAAACTCATACAGGTTTGGAACAACTTGAGGGTGAGTAAATGATGACAGAATTTTCATTTTTGGGTGAACTATCCCTTTAAACTAGCCTGGCAAGCCAGACCTACATCAAGATGTTAGGTCTGGCAACTCACCATAGACACGGCTCAATCCGATGGGCGGGATAAACGGCTGTCTTTCAAATTCCCTCTGCACGCAATAGGACAGCGCTTCAACCAACCAGAGCGTTTTCCCAACAGCGGAGCTAGTTGATAGATTCAACTTTTGCCATATCTGGCCGGCAAAACGACGAACACATCTTCCTTTTTTAAAGAATGACTGACCGTCATTGTTTGTTTTCAAGTAGCAGGGAACTGTCGCAACTCTGTCGTCATATGTTAAGCCCGCCCCGCCTACTCTATACACGACGTGATTGGCCTGACCCAATTTAGTTTTTTGCAGCTCGAAAGTCAATGGAGAGTTGCTAGACTGCCCTGGCTGCAAAATACATTTTGCTGACGCTAGGGTGCGTCTAGATTTCTAGGCTAGTATTAAACATGAAAAACAGTGTCAGTATCCCCTTCATTTAGAAATAGAAAACAACTTAATTTATCTATAATCTATAAAGCGACTCTCCAGTGTGTTTTTACTCGCAGACGTCTGAACAGAAGAAATTAAGCGGAGAAGATTTCAATGTCAAAGAAGACGAAGCCTCAGAGCACACCTAACTATTATCCGTATCCAGGCCGTATCCAGATCTGATGAAGGACCTGCGTCTGGACACGACGACAACGCAGTCCTGAAGTCTCAACTAGTCTCTCCCCTGTGAAGGCTATCCCAAATCCCTTGTCGGGATAATTCCGGTTCACGTGGCTATGCGGAAACGATAAATAATTCTGTATTATACATTTTTAAGGCCAGACAAGTAATTTGTTGAGGGTTGGTTTGTAAAGAAGGCCTGTGCACATATCTATCTATAAATTACAGAAACGTCTGTCTGTCTGTCTGTATGTCTGTCTGTGTGTCTGTTAACCACATATCTCTCGAACCGTTAGTCTGATGGATTTCAAATTCGACAGGTGTCTCGCTACGAGCACGAGCACGAGTAAGTGCAGTGCCAAGTTTGACGTTGTTTGGATGAGAAATGCTAAAGATATCGTTAAATATATCATTTTTAAAAGGTTGTGGTTTAAAAATAAACATTCTGACATTAGAGGGTTGTATCGTTCAAAGAAGCCCCAAGAAGGTTGTGGTTTAAAAATAAACATTCTGACATTAGAGGGTTGTATCGTTCAAAGAAGCCCCAAGAAGGTTGTGGTTTAAAAATAAACATTCTGACATAAACACTCAGTCAGCTACACTGTTTACTTCTGAATATTATAGTTTGGTTCCAGAACGTGATAAATTCATTTTGATTAATTTGAGTAAAAATGTGTTTTCTTTACCAAGAAAGTGGCAAGATGAAAACGACTATTTTCTGTTTCAAACTTTCACATAGCATCTTTAGGTTATAATAACATAAAAAATTCAAATCCAGATTTAGATTTTCAAAGATCTATTATAAAAACGGATTATTTTTCCCCAAAAATGCAATAAATTCATGACACTTTTTTTTTTTTCAAAATGCAATTAATCCATTGAATCAATATAAAAGTTATTTTTTATCATATTGAAACTGTTGAAATCAGCCATCGCTAAGAAATATCTCCTGAACTTTTTTGATGGCGATCAGCTCACAAAAACTGATTTTGCACGGGCACTTTCCACTGCTCCCTGAATCGACGCGCTTATTCATTTGTGGATGTTAACTGAATCTGTAAGTCAGCTATGCTGTTTACTTCTGAATATTATATCCCTTTCTACCATGCACAAATAAAAATGTCACTGAACTTTTGCTGTGTAATTGTAACAATGAGCACTCAAATACACCAAACCAACAATTACTAAAAACACACACAAAAACTGATTTTGCACGGGCATTTTGCACTAGTCTATCTATAAATTACAGAAACGTCTGTCTGTCTGTATGTCCGTCTGTCTGTGTGTGTGTGTTAACCACATATCTCTCGAACCGTTAGTCCGATGGATTTCAAACTAGACAGGTGTCTCGCTACGGGCACGAGTAAGTGCAATGCCAAGTTTGACGTTGTTTGGATGAGAAATGCTAAAGATATCGGTAAATATATCATTTTTAAAAGGTTGTGGTTTAAAAATAAACATTCTGACATTAGAGGGTTGTATCGGTCAAAGAAGCCCCAAGAAGGTTGTGGTTTAAAAATAAACATTCTGACATAAACACTCTGTCAGCTACACTGTTTACTTCTGAATATTATAGTTTGGTTCCAGAACGTGATAAATCCATTTTGATTAATTTTAGTAAAACTGTGTTTTCTTTACCAAGAATGTGGCCAGATGAAAACCACTATTTTCTGTTTCAAACATTCACATAGCATCTTTAGGTTATAATATCATAAAAAATTCAAATCCAGATTTGGATTTTCAAAGATTTATTATAAAAACAGATTATTTTTCCCCAAAAAATGCAATAAATTCATGACACTTTTTTTTCAAAATGCTATCATATTGAAACTGTTGAAATCAGCCATCACTAAGAAATATCTCCTGAACTTTTTTGACGGCGATCAGCTCACAAAAACTGATTTTGCACGGGCACTTTGCACTGCTCCCTGAATCGCGACGCGCTTATTCATTTGTGGATGTTAACTGAATCTGTAAGTCAGCTATGCTGTTTACTTCTGAATATTATATTTCATTCTGGTGCGCTTAACGTTATCGCAACTGTGTAATAGTAGCCTATGCTATTCACCAACTAAACATATCCTATTCAATGCGTTCACAGTCTCTTTCATGGGCATCCTTTGTAGTAGCCTATTCACAAACTGTTTCCTCAAGCATAGCGTTTTCTCCGAGTTCACTGTGTGCTTTCTACCATGCACAAATAAAAATGTCACTGAACTTCTGCTGTGTAATTGTAACAATGAGCACTCAAACACACCAAACCAACAATTACTAAAAACACACTCAAAAACTGATTTTTCACGGGCATTTTGCACAACAACAAAATCTAGATCTGTCTCTGTCTGTATGTCCGTCTGTCTGTCTGTGTGTGTGTGTGTTATTCACATATCTCTCGAACCGTTAGTCCGATGGATTTCAAACTTGACAGGTGTCTCACTACGGGCACGAGTAAGTGCAGTGCCAAGTTTGATGTTGTTTGGATGAGAAATGCTAAAGATATCGTTAAATATATCATTTTTAGAAGGTTGTGGTTTAAAAATAAACATTCTGACATTAGAGGGTTGTATCGGTCAAAGAAGCCCCAAGAAGGCTGTGGTTTAAAAATAAACATTCTGATATAAACACTCTGTCAGCTACACTGTTTACTTCTGAATATTATAGTTTATTCACGGCCATCATTTGTAGTAAGTAACCTATTCACAAACTGTTTGCTCAAGCGTAGCATTTTTTCGGAGTTCACTGTGTAGCCTATCTATCTATAAATTACGGGAACGTCTTTTCATTGTGTGTGTGTGTGTGTGTTTGTGTGTGTGTTAGGCTTGGGCGATATGCTCCATTTTCATATCGTCTTATCGTCAGCCTGTGAGATCGGCGATACACGATATTATCGTGAGGGGGGCGGGGCTTACTTATTTGATTATTAACTTGCTTATTTACTCATCAATTTGCTTGTTTTATTACTTCGTTTTAAATATGAGAATTTTTTTCCATTTTGCTAGCAAAGGTGGAGTGTTTATTAATAGGTTATTTCCCGGTATAGTGAGGTAAAAAAAGATCCTAATCATTCTTGTATCTGACTCAGAGTATTTCAACATGTCAGCGGGAAATTTACGGACACACATCCTCTCGCCGTTACAGATGCAGCATTTTGCCTGTAGGCTACTTCTGCACGAGATGAGAACACGTTTTAATTTCTTGGGTCAAAAAAAAGTGTTGGAGTCTGCGATATATGTCCTCCTACCAGTGCTCTCTCTGTCTGGATGCACTTCACTTATGCGCACCGCACTTCAATAAGCCCAAATAACGCGGGTTTTAAATGCCGGGAGAAATCAGAGGCAAAAATCTAAAAGTCGATCGGTTAGGCTACTTAAACCTATGACTTGACTCTGATAAAGGAAAACGGGTTAATGCGTTTACATGACCACATGCATTGTCTGTTTATTCAGCATAATCGAGTTAATAACGTGCATGTAAACGCGCTCATTCCCTGAAAATGAAATCAGAAACGGACTGAGCTTTCACTGCATTAACGGCGCGTTCTCTCAGAGACGACGGTGGATATAACGGTAGGCTACAGCAACTATCAATTTACTGGCTTAATATTTCTCTTGTGGACTTACATTATTGACAGTGAAAAAATTTTAAGAATATTTCTTGTTAAACAAGTTTGAAGTTGCTTGTGATTTTCACAGATGGCAGAGTTTCACAGATATGCTTCGTGAACTAAAGACTTTTATTAGGCCTAGGCGGCCTATATAATTTTATTGATATTATTATAATTAATATTTTGAAATTGTATTGTTTTTAGTGTTATTAGTGTCATTAAATATTTTGTTAATGTGCTATATAAACAAAATACTGACGAACAACGATGCCGCGTCTTCATCTTGGCTCTGTATAAGAATGATGCGTCTGTTAAAACAAGCACTCTTGACAATTTGTGAATGGATCACCTTGCAATTAAATTTCGTTGTGGGATGTAGTTTTTTTAGTCTGTTTTAAAAACATTTTCTTTGAGGAGTCCTCATACGCGCGCGTCGGTGATGTCGCAAGTGTGGTTATATGGTGATGTCGTTATGAATTTAGGCAAGGCAAATATAATTGTAGTTCCTAATTAATTTAATAACTATACTAGCTTCATAATAATAATAATAATGATTTAATACATTAATGGGAAAACGAGCCAATTATCGTATTGATATCGTCAAAGGCATCTGCCATCGGCGATATCTCTGTCTATCGTCGATACACGATACTATCGTCTATCGGCACAACCCTAGTGTGTGTTATTCGCATATCTCTCGAACTGTTAGTCCGATGGATTTCAAACTTGACAGGTGTCTCGCTACGGGCATGAGTAAGTGTAGTGCCAAGTTTGACGTTGTTTGGATGAGAAATGCAAAAGATATCGGTAAATATATATCGGTAAAAGAAGCACACAATGGCTTTTGCCGCTCTAGCCGCTCTGGCTTTTGACCCTCACAGAGAGGATCGAAGAAAGCAGTGGAGCTTAAGTAGCTTGGAGTTCCCTGTGTATCCTGCTCACTGAATCGTGTAGTTCAATGTTCCACATTTATTCTATGTCATTATGTCAGTATCAGTATTTGCTTTCTACCATGCACAAATAAAAATGTCACTGAACTTTTGCTGTGCAATTGTAACAATGAGCACTCAAACACACCAAACCAACAATTACTAAAAACACACACAAAAACTGATTTTGCACGGGTATTTTGCACTAGTATATTCAAACACGCATACCTATAGACTAAACACGTGATGCGCATGTGCACGCCGTCAGCGTTTTCACGGGTTTGCATTTTTGAGGTTTGCGCAAAGATAACCTTTTTTTTCCCACAAATTTTCAAGGCTTGCACCTTGGAATCTATTTCAGGGTTTGCGTTCTCGAGCCACCAGGCACTGTTTTGTGTGGATGAGCGGGCTGGAGCACGTTGAGTGTTTTCTGTTAGAACGGTGTCGTGTTAGCGCCCCCCTAAGTTAATAACTAATGATCTTTGCAATGGAAGTGAATCAATCAATCAAAACTAACTTTAGCTGGACAATAACTTTATTCTAGAGCTGCTGTAATGCCAAAACAATCTCTGTTACTGTAATTTCCTATTATCACTGTAAAGCTGCTTTGAAACAATCTATATTGTTAAAGGTGCTATATAAATGAAGGTGACTTGACTTTGGTGGACCAATGGTAGTTTGAAGGTGTTTACCAGCCAGAGCAAACTTTTCTGGAAAGTCTCGAAGTCTCGAGTTTCGAACTCCCGAAATGAACACAAAACTAACTTTATTTTGGCCTGATTTTGTTCGAAATTACGTCACACCAGTTCGTTCTTACATTTCACTTCAAATGTATCGAGACCTTAACACCTAACCCAAACCAAACAGTCTACTAATACTAGTTGACATGTAGTTGCAAAGTTACTTATTGTTAAGACAATGTCTAAAGTGGACCACTGAAATAAAGTGTAACAGAAGATGATAAAAGAAGAAAGAAAGAATTTCAGGCTTACCCCAGTTTGTGAGAAACTCAGCAGCATAGCGATACAATAAGTTCATGATCTCAATGACCACAGCGTAGATGATACTGGGAACAAACATCAGAATGCCGGACGCAAAGTTTGGATTTTCGGTGTATATACTTATGGCCCAGTTCTCCATGTCAAAGTAAACCATCATCACGTAAAAGGACAGATACAGGCACAGCAGAACGAAAGGAACCGACACCAAATATATCCTCAACTGCCGCCTGTCAAGGGGAAACAAACACTGTCAAAACAAACTGAGCATCTAGAACACTTTCCATATTTATCATGCTTGTATTTGTTTAATGTTGATTTAGAATATGCAGTTCTATGTATTATTATTATTACATTTTAAAGGTCTGAGACATGCAAACCAGGTTTTGGTGCCAATCAAAGTATAAAAGATGTGCTTATTATGCTGTTTTTCAGCCAAAACATGACAATATTTCAAAAATTGGTACTTGGAGCTAGGGTAGACTGGTTCCTCTCGCCCCGTGACTGGATTAAACCCCAGAGCTCCATGGAATCCAGGCCTCGGTTCTTCAAACGCTTTCTTGCGGCTCAGCGTTCCCCATCCGTACGCTAACGTAGCGCTACATCTCTTCCACACTTCCAGGAAAACCGTAGACCAAACCAGGTTGAAGACAGCAAACAGCACGTACTTGTCATAGTCCTCCCAGTCAAAGAGGTAGTAAGGGATACCAATGAGGGCCATGGGTACCAAGGCAAACGTGAAATACTCCAGAAATCCAAAATAGAGCGCCAGACCCTCGCCAAAGTAACATCTGATGTCATCTACATTATGGAGGACACAAAGAGAACATCTTCAATGAATAAAGCACAGTGCATTGTGGTTTCAATGCAATTGTTTGATGATCTAAAACACCAGTTTTTAAGATGGAGTAGGTATAATTCTGCTTCGCTTTACATTTGCATTAAACAAGCAATCAACAGTATTCGTTGAATTTCCACAATAATTCAAGAGAAGCAAAAGTATGTAGAACAGCTATAAATCACACCCACCCACCGAATATGACATTCAGCTGTACTTATATAACCAAAATTCTTGTGAAATTCTTTTCACAGTAAGTTGTATCAACAAACTGCTATAAAGGCTGGAGTTGGGTTTAAAGTTCATGCTGCCAGCGCACACAGACAGAGTGACTCACCCAGTGGCTGGAAGGATAGTTTGATCTTTTTGTACCATGAGAACGAGAGTCTCTTAAGGTCTTCTTTGTTATGGAGAGGGAAATACTGGACTAGGACACCTTTGGATTGCAATCTCCGCACTGAAAAAGAGTTTACCATCAAAATGTAACATTATTCAAATGATGAAAAAAACATTGTGGACAATTACAATTACATGTGATTTAAAAAATACTAAAGGATTAATATTGTTAAACAGCAAATATGACGGTCTGAATGGTGATGTGTTTTTTTTAAAAGGTATACAAAGTAACTTTTTCTACTTCAAGAAAGTTTTACCCAGATATCATTTTTGACAAATGTTTAAAATAATGTACTCCCAATGAGATGAAGTCAGTGGCTTAAAAATTACATTTTATTCTACAAGGGGAGGGTCTTCCGATCATGGGGGCTGCCATGTTGAGATCACATGATCTGTCAAATTCTGCTCACTTATTTCAACGCTATCAGGCACTTTCAGTTGCATAATAAAATAATCATAGGTGATAAATACATTGGGTTGCTCCACAATATCAGTGGTAAGCCAAAATGTTTTCTTTTCTGTCATATAATGCATCCACACCCATAGGTGGCAGTATAACGTCAAATCATGCGTCAAATCAGAATGCAAAACAAAAAAATAAAGAATTATTTATAAAACACGATATTTATATTCCCTAATTGAATAATATATCTGAATTTCAACTTTGAATCAAGTAAATAAACAGGTAATTAAACACATTTGCATCAATAATGTCAAATGTTATTGGTTAAAAGCATTTTCACCACCCTCCCCTCAAAAAAAAAAAAAAAAAAAAAGTGTGGAGCAACTTCTTACATTTTGATTAAAGATTATGAGGATGAACAATTTTTAAGAAGATAAATAACACCTAGAACACGTAAAGAGGTCGATTTTGTCAAGTTGACTTTAACATTCTATTATCTGAGGTAATGTAAAGTTGATAAGGCATTTCAACATGAAAAAAATTACACAGCAGATTTAATGTTTTAGTGTACTTACTGTAGGGCTGCAAGATTAATCGAAATAAAACCAAAACTGTGATAAGACTTAGTGCAAATATCAAATCGCTAAGGTTGCGATTTAATAATAAATATATGTGCTGCGTATTTCAGAGAGAATGCAGTGCTGTGTTCTTTCACATGACCAGCTCATGATCGGCCAGTGTTTGCAATGTCAAAGCGGCTCAGTTCACAGTAAATGTTGCTCCAAACGAACTCCATCTTTATATCTTTTATAGAGTTTGGGTTGCTCTAACGTGCATTTGTGCCCACCATCTTCCCATAATTGCAATAGGAAGTGCTTATCAACATTAGAGAAGCTTAAATTACTTCATGTGGTTTTCCATCCAAATAAAAGTTTGATGGTTTAACATCTGAAATTAAATGAACACAGCCATAAATATTTACTATTGTATTTTTTTCTTAAATACTATTTTTTCTTACAGTAAAATATTACAATAGTTATTATTATTATATTTTATTGCCACATTGATATATAATATATTTGGAAAAATTATGCAGCCCTACAAACAAGAACAGCATACCTGTATTTTTTTTATCACATTTTAAAACCGCAGATGCAATTTTTAATCAGAAAAAAAATGCAAGTCGATTTTTCCCCAAATCGTGCAGCCCAAAGTTTATTTTTTTAATCTAGTGCAGTAGGTAATACAAAAAAAAAAAATACACTTACCAATTGATTTTCCAGGGTAGAGCTTCAGCTTAGGGTATCCTGGAACGTGCTCTTCATTCTTAGCCCTAAGCGTATCCAACTCATGTTTGATAATGTATTGACACTCCGCATCACTGAGAAATGCTTGACCATCTCCTATGAGCACAACACAACAGTGTTATAGAGCAACCAGGACCAAATCTACGTAAAGCCTATGTGAGGAACTAATGCAGCCGAAATCCCCAAAATGGTTTCTTAACATACTGTGAAAAAAACAATACAGCAACTCACCACCTTATATTCGGTTATAAATGAAGCTCACCCTCAAAGTCTCTGAAGCTTTCTCTGTTGGCATAAGTGAACCCTCGCATTGTGCCATCTTGAAACTCCTTAAACAACCCAACATCCTCAGCTCCATTTAAAAGCCTCTGTAACGTGGAGCCCACCACAAAGACATTTGGGTTAGACTTCTGATCATCCTGAACTGGAAGAAGCACTTGATCCACCAACAACTCTGCTCCTATAAAAGAAATAGCAGTTTTAGGAACTGGGTATTTCCCAAGGTCAATGTCCTGATAAATGACATGCGTATAAAATTAACACTGAAAAGTATTGTTCAGTGTTAGAAAGAAAACTACATGTGATGACATATCATAATATGAAATATGTAATATCAAGATCACTGACATGTAAGAGTGCCCTCTGTAATCTAGTTATACCATGTTCCTACATGATGTACTTTCTCTGTATTCATGTTGGTTTCATTTGGTTTTGAAATATTTTAATCCATTTTTAAGAAACGTTTCAATTGAATTACTCTAAAAAGTGTAATGTGGTGTAACCATCAAGTAAAAAAAAGTATAGAAGATATTTTCCTTACACCTTGAATACATATGAGTGTACACACTTTTAGATTAAATATATTTTTCAAGGAAAAACGTATTTCTACAAATATCCATTCTTAATAATATAAATTATTAATTTATAGATATCACTACATGTTGTCATAAAAATAAACATTTTCTGATATTTTGAGAATTATTGATCTTGATACACATTTGCATTTATTCATTTATCCATACAAATAAGAAAGATCACAAGCAATTTCTCATATGGCCAACAATTTTCATTGCACACAATGACAGGTTTAGTAAAAATCTAATTTAGTAAACAAGATAGAACAGAGGTGAAATGCAGAAAGGACAAGAATGATGATGGAAAGATTGGGTCGAAAACTGGGTCGAGGTTGGCAGCTCATTCCACCAGAGAACAGTATAATTTCCTGTTTTATGTTTTTTTTTTTTTCGCATGTTGGCTGCACCACATGATGTTGCATATTGCAGGCAAAAGTTGTGAAATATTATAGGCAGTGGCCGTTTTGATTATGAATTACCAGAACAGTTGCATCACCCCGAGATATTTAACTATATGCCCAAAATGGATTTTAATACAGAAATTAAATTGTAAACTTGCTCATCAAAGAAGAGGTAGCCTATATTCAAAATTAAATTTGTAATGATTTTCTTTTTTTATAAACGAGCATAATGTCACTGAACCATCATCAGTTCTTAATTTTCATATAAAACCACCTCATGTTACTGGTTTCTAGTATTTAAACGTTACAGCATTCCTTTATCGTTCACTGCAGCTTATTTAATTGAGTTGAATAAAAATGAAATACAGAACTTGTAATAATATCTATTTAACATTGTAATGTCAGACTAATTGTACTGAGCAGTTAATATGCAACAGAGTTGTTATTTTTTATCAGAACCAAGTGTCTGTGCAAGCAATCTGTATGAAGTAACTTCAAAAGAGAAGCATGTGTGTTTCTTCTACAGGCAGAATCTGATATTCTATATCTGTGACCTCTGTGAAGGGCAGGGTTCACATTTGGTGGGTCACAGTGGTTGAGTAACACTGACAGAAGCACTTCAGACACACACAACTTCAGAAGGCAAGCAGATATTTCAGAAAATGTTCAGTTCCTGTCAACCTCTATCCCTAGATGTAACATGCCAAGGGTCTCACCTCCATTTTGCTGCTTGTCTCTGATCCTGTTTAGTAACCAAGTGATGGCCTCTGCTTTAGTGTCATCAGCAAGCTCCAGGACCACCAGAGGGGTGAACGAAGAGACATCACTGTCAGAAACCGACATGCCGAGATGCATTTTTCCTGATCCCTGTGTTATACACAGACCAAGAGAGGCAACGGGCAAAATAAATTATAAATAAAACATATCACTCTCCTCAAGATTCAGATGCAGAATACACACCACAAGAAACGCCAAACATTTCACCCCGTAAAGATCGAGCTTTATTTGCATCCATAACTGTTTATGGAAATATTTTCCTGTTACTGAGAAGTATCAAATGCAAATGGGTCATTCTAAAAATTAGGTGCCGCAATAAAAGTCACGCCACAAAAAAAATGTCATCATGTCACACATTGCGTATTGCTTGATGATGAAGACATATCATATAAAATTCACTGTGTGATATGACTCACTATTCCAATATCCTCTACCATTAAAATCTATTTCAAATAAATGCTGCTCTTTTTAACTTTTTTATTTATCAAAAAATCTTTAAAAATTTACCTTGATTTCCACAAAAAATACTAAGCAGCATAACTGCTTAACTTTAAATGTTTCTTGAGCACCAAATCAGCATATTAGAATAATTTCTGAAGGATCATGTGACATGGAAGACTGGAGTAATGATGCTGAAAATTCAGCTTTACCATCACTGGAATAAGGAGCTTAGGAGATGCATATCCATTTTGATAGTCAAAAAAAGAAGCAATAACAAAACTGATGACAGAATAGAATAGAAGATGCTCTAAAGGAGCTTGTGTTTGTAAGTATTGCACTAGTTTGCAAATACTTATCTGTGTTTAAAACAGTACACTGTTAATTCCACACTCTGAAATATTGTCAGTCGTGACACTGAGCAGTCAATGATTTTGTATCATATTTTTGTATAATTTTTGTAACTACTCCATATTTCACCTGACCATATACAGTAGAAACATACCAGTGATATTTTCATGTCTCTTGTATCACTGTGTGGTCTCTATTTTTGTATATCCTAAAACCAGCCAACAGACCAGGGTTATTAACTTTGCAATAATGATCAACTGACCAACTGTACATTATCCATTATGTATTCAATGTCTGTATTGTGCCTATACTGTGTGTAAAAAAGAATAATAATTTATTTGTATAAATAAATATATATATATATATATATATTCATATAAATATGACGCTGACATTTCACCAGTGTCGATTTATAAAAGTCAGCTTTTAACAATTTAATCTTCAAATGTACATTTACTACATCAAGCCTAAAATTAAAATCCAGTTTAAAGGGATAGTCCATCCAAAAAATAAAGTTTAGGTTCCCATTGACTTACATTGTATAGACAAAAAAAAAAAAAAAAAGACAATTGAAACTAGTCAACCAAACAATTTTGGTTACCAACTTTTTTTAATTTTTATCTTCTTTGTTGTTCCATAAAAGAAAAATAATGTTTGGAACTACTTGAGGGTGAGTAAATTATTTGTGGGTGAACTATCCCTTTAACAAATAGTAGAACATTAATTAATAAAGAGGAAAACCAGAGGAAGACCTTATTTACAACTCAACAAACTGGTCTGGTTTGGACATATTCAAGTACATGACATCCTTCAACCTCAGAAGGAAAGTTGAAGGAAAGTCTGGAAAGGGACTTAAAGCAGAGCCTTTCCAAGTTCTCTGCTATTCCACTGCACTCCAGAGTAGAGATCAAGAAGCTTCAGGACGTTGGTGTGCTGCTTCAGGGCCTGGCAAACTTGGATTCCACATTATACCAAAGAATACTTGGGAAGAACGTGAGACGATCAGTAAAAATGTTGAAGCTGAGTTTTGAACATAATAATTACCCAAAACATGCAAGCAAATCCACAAAAGAATGGCTCTGAAGCAAGAAATTGCAAGAAATGCAATTTGAGCTTCTGCAAGAACCAATGAGGTTTGTTCTCGAGCATCAAGCAGGTTCGGTTGAGCTTCTGTTTATGTTCACATCAGTTTTTAAATGTGAATAAAAGCCTAAATTAAATCTGTTCATCATATAAAGTCTTACGGGTTTGGATTGACATGAGGGTGAGGAATTAATGATGGAATTTTCATGTTTGGGTGAACTATCCCTTTAACAATTGTAAGAAAGACCTACATAAAAATATTAATGCAAGGGGTACTTATTCTCTTCAAAGTCAAATTTTCATTGTTTTCAGTTTTCCATAAGGGTTAGGTTTGGGGGATAGGGTTAGGAGATCAAAATTGCATTGGTTCAATATAAAAACAACTTAAGTCAATGGAAAGTCCCCAAAAAGGTACAAAGCGAATGTGTGTGTAACACACACTGTTTTGTATATTGTGTCTGCCTGCTTTTACACTGCAAATTGTCCTTTTGTGATTAATAATGCATGTAGCCCATGTATCTATACAAATGAATTGTCTCTGCCTATTCAAAAAGGTCGAATAAACTCTTTAACAACACCTAATATGTTCTACCCAACATCACCAATTTGAAGACATGCATCAATAAACATGCAATTTGCAGTTAAGATAAAAAACCTGAAAAGTAACATTGTACGAAAAGGTGTGGCAAAAAAAACGGAAACCTAAAGAAACTAAACCTGGATGACTATCCCGGTGTTTTAGGACATGTCTCGGGAAACACAGCATGTGATTCTTATTACAGTAAACATGAAAAACACAATCTCTCTTTTCTTTGGACGTCTTGACAGATCACTGGGCGGAGCTAAACACGCATGCCATGCCCGACAAGGAAACATACAAAGACAGACTATAGCATTTATGTGATCCCAGTCACATTTATACGGATAGTTTACAAATGCAACCTCTTTTTACCACTTTGCAATGCTTAAACGCTTGTAAAATAACATATTAATGGCACAAAACCGCATGACAGGCCTGATAACGTTACCCCACTGACATGTAAACTGTCTACTCACAGTGTTGCACGCGCAATCAGCTGTCCGGAACGCGAAACAGACGTCAGTCCTGCGCTTCAGACGCCCATTTAAGCTAGTTTATCTAAAAACCTTGATTGGGTTTGGGTATAATTCAAGTGTATGAGCTGGAGAGGTTTAAAGTTAAGGCTGACTTGAGTTCCTCCACGTCATCGAGATGACACAGCCCTAATTCTAGATCACACCCACCCACAGTTCAAACCTGTTATACAAACACATGCATGCTCAACAGTGAGTGATTTATCAACACTGATTTAGAAATGCAGACAGAACCTACAGTAAATGCGCTTGGAATAGATCCGCATAGTTATTCGTGCATACGTCGTTTCCATTATCGCGTTTTAACATAAAGAAAATTTTAATATTTGTGCCTTCAAACAATACGTGTGCAGGGAAAACGACTTCTGAACTGAACATTTAACGTTGATAATTATCAGTAGACAGCTGAGAAGATCCGATCAAAGTTCACTGTTGACGTTTTGTCACGTGATCATTGTTAGTGACGTACGAGTCGTGAGTGAATTGACTCTCTTGGACCGGTTCTTTGTAATGAACCGGTCTGAATTGATTCGTAAATCAGATGCATACATATCGCGATCTGGGGTGCGTTAAACTTCACTATTAGCATAACTTCAAATTAAATTAGTTAATGTGTAAGCAGTTTTCACAGCTACAATGGACACTATTGCTTATGTGTAGCCTAACAAGAGCAATGCATATCAGTATAAGTGTTATTGTGAAGTCAGTAAGTGATTGTCAGAAACAGTAGAGAATGCTATTCTAAATTCAGCCTATTGATTCAACAATTTGTTTAAAGAACTGGTTAAAAAGAAATCAGTGATTATTTTACTCCATTATTAGGCCTACGTACTCACGCGAGCCCTTAAACTTCCACAGATATTTTATTTTATTTTTATCATTTTTTTGTATCTGACAATTTACTTCTTTTTTTTTTTTTTTATCCAAACAGTTAATCACCCTGCAAATGCTCCTACTATCATTTTACTCGGGTTTCTGCCCATCATGTAAGAAGGAGACATTAATTCAGTCCGTTTTTTGAACTTGTTCATCTGATTCAATAAAAGATTCGACTCATTAGAACATAATGTACACAATTCTCTGTCTAACTGAACAACAGTGAACAGCACTGTGTCGAAAACATGGCTGAGGAGACCGTGTTAGCGGACACTGGGTAAGTGACCCTCTAAGCACACATTTGCTTAAAAATGTTTAAATGGTGTGAATTATATGTGCGTTGCTATTGCTGTCGTTTAGTTAGATTTATTCGTTTTCGTTTGCACGCCGTACGCGAACTGTTTGTGTACTGTCAGTGTTTATCAATAAAACCTAAGGTTGTTGTTAATGTAGGCTATTTACTTCTTACAATTCTTTCTGTCTGCCAATTCTTTTTTTATTAACAAACTCTTTAAATGAATACAAAACTGATTTCTAACTAAATTATGAATTGCCTGTATTGTAATACAATTATTGCAGTATGTCTTTGATTGACAGCACTTTCACATTCTCTTGGCTTTAGACTGGCACAGCGTGTACTGATGTTTCTTGGTATTCGTAGTCTCTTCTACAGTTTTTTCTCTTTCTTGGACAAGGCAGTGAGGTAAAATGTGTCCAAATGTTATTCATAAACTAACTCTACTAAGTGCCTCAAAGTTTGGGTCACTTTACAGTGTTCATGTTATTACATAAACATAAACTACAGTGTAATCCTAGCAACATATGGCTATACTAAATGTGAACCAATATTCTAAATCAAATTTAAATTCTACCAGATCTTTTCCCTCCTATTTATGAAAAATTGTAGTGTTTCAGTGGCATTGTTTGGCCAAAGTGGGTATTTTATGCAGTATTTTGTCTCAAGATAATAGTATCAGAGATTCTCATTAACTGTCTAAATCATCAATATAAAAAATTAAATCAACGATTTGTTCATTTAATAATCATGATTTAGTCATTGCTCATGTCATTGCTCTTGATGACCTCATGGTAAATTAGGGCAATTTCACAGTACATAGCAACAGTCAGGTGTATAGTACTAATTAGTTTTGGTTTCTATTTAGTTTTGGGAGGTTTAGTCATATTGTGCCTTACTTAATATGTGATTATTTTGTCAGAATGAGCACAACTACATATACAGAATACATATATCATTAACATAATATGTGTAACATGGACACTGTAATGTACAATTCTGTTACAATGTCCAATAAGTTATATGAAGTAATTCCTCAAGGTCTAAGGGCTTGTGTCCTCTGAAAGCAGATTTGAAAGCCTACTTAATATTTACTGTATATGTTATTTATTAATTAGCCTAATTAATGAATTTATTTTGCTCTGAAAGCAGATTTTAACCTGTCATTATTATCATTAGCCTAATTGTTGTTGTTGTAAAGAACAAACATTTTCAGCCATCTCATGTTGGTTTCTTTCTACGTGAAATAAGAATGAGAAGCTCACATTTAATTTTATTGTAGGTCATGGTGGATTACCGACTGGCTGCCGTCCTGGTGCCCAACATCTCAGAGCCAACTGAAGGAGGCTGAAGAGAGGATGCTGCACTGTGAGTAACACCAACCATTGTCAAATCAAAATTTAAAATCCAAACTATTCAAGTTTTTGTTAGGTATGGCAAATTGTCTCTAGAATTATTTAATAAACATAATTGATGATGATCAATATACAGAGTGGCAATAATAAGTTTGTGAACCCTTTGTAAAAAATGTCCGGAGTGTTTATTTACACCAAAATCAAATAGTTGAATTTTGCCTTGTTGGCAGAGGCTATTTACACTAGCTCCGCCCACTATTGTCTGGTGGAGTGAGACAAAACTACAAAAGAAACCCATTTGAAAACAGGGGCCTGTACCATGAAGCCGGATTAGGTGGCTAGCCAGCTATGTTTCAGTTTAGTTTCCGCCAACCCTGGGTTTTAGGTACTATGAAAGTAGCTCGGCTTTAATCGGTGTTCGTTGCCATGGTATCTTACGCTGCACGGCTAACCTGCTCCGGGGCAGGTTATGTTCTGGATTCAAGATCTCAGACTGAAGTTTGACCAATCAGCTGAGAGCAAAGAAACATACAGGTGACGTAACTTATTCCAAGTGTCTGTTGCAATGACTTCACCTTTTCTTCCAAATCCGGTGGACATATCAGCGCAAATTGTTTGACGAGCACTTCGTAGAGAAAGAGTTTTTAGCCAGACAAAATCCCCTTGCCTTTCCTGATAGTTACTTGTATGAAAGATACAGATTTTCCGCGGAAGGAATGTCTTAACTTTGCGAACTTCTTGAGCCGCACATAAAGAATTTAACACGTCGAATTCATGCACTTACTGTACCGCAAATATTGCGTTGCATTTTTTTTTTTTTTTTTTTGCAAGTGGTACATTCTTGCACGGTGGGTGACGGACAGAAGCTATGGGAAAACATATGTTTGTCGAACCATTCGGAAGGTGGTCCTCGCTCTGCAGGAGTACATGAAAAGCTTCATTAATAGTGTTCCCCGGACATTTATCGACCATGTCCATAAAAGAGGGCTTTTATAAAATTGCCGGTAAGATATATTGATAGGGTGACCTCACATGAACACTTTTTTTTTTTTTTCTCAAAAAGCAAATTTCACAAATGTACTGTACAATATAATACATGTTAAGAATTATTTTGAATCTTTTTTATTATTCTTCTGATAATCTTATGATAGGATTCCCTAGAGTCATTGCAACATGTATGCAGTATATTGCTCCAATCTCCACTGCTCTAGGGGAACATGAGGCAGATTATGTTAATAGGAAGTCCTATCACAGCCTTAATGTTCAAGTAAAGATGATGTGAATATGTGAGATGATTATTTTCTGTGAGATGAATCTTTAAATTAATAGTAACTTTAACAGATATAACAATGATCTACTAAACATTTCATCTGCAGACGACTTATATGATATGATCAAGTTTGGATGCCAAATGGCCTGGCTCCAGTGCTCGTCTCACAAATTTTCCGTGAGTCTGTGTTGTGTCAGCGCTTTGAGGAAAGCAAGTTAAATTTGGTACAGTACAAAACACTGTTCATTTAAACTGAGATAGAAAAACCTACACAATAACCCCCTATCATGACCCTCAGACAGGGCCACAGCACCGCTTCAATGTGGCCCTCAGTAAAACCAGAGTGAAGATAGAGATGACCTTTGGCCTCCTAAAGGCACATTTCAACTGTGTTCAGCCCTTAAGAGTCACCAGAGCGGGCATCACAGATAGTGGCTGCATGTGCCATTCTGCACAATATAGCCACCAGTAGAAAGGAGCGAGAAACAACACAAAACCAGCTTCTCCCCAATGAAACTGACCCGATCACATTTGACCACCCAGCTGGTGCAGATGTAGAGGCAATCACCATACAATATTACACTTAATAAAAGCACATTGAAACTGCAGATAGGTCTCAGACTGTTTTATTGGTTTTGTGGGATGGGAGGGAGAAAGAGAGCAAGAGAAAGTTGCATTAATACAGTAAATATTCATACCAAAGTGTTACTTGGTTAAATAAGTTTTATATATATATATATATATATATATATATATATATATATATATATATATATATACATACTGAGATCAGTTTTATCCAGCTGTTTGATTTTGTTTGGAGCCTCCTCAGCTCACAGTCTGCTCCTTTAGTGTGCAGTCTAGTTCAAGACTCCTTTAGTGTGCAGTCTAGTTCAAGACTCCTTTAGTGAACAGTCTAGTTCAAGTCTCCTTTTGTACAGGGCCCTGACTGAGTCTGTTTCCACCTGAAACATAATTCCACCACAAACATGATCATTACAAGTTTCCTGGAGGCTCATCAAAATCACAAAAAGTTCCTTGACTTCCTACAAACACAGGACTGACTGTAATTTATGTCAAGGGTTTTAAATCCTTACACATTTCTGCTGAAGCCCATTGAGGTAGAGGCCTCAGTTTCTGGGGCAGGTAGTGAAAAATCCTACAATAAAAGAGATGTGTAAGGGCCAGTCCCTTTTTTATGCCACACATTCAAATGTTTGCCATAATAAAAAGCCCAGTGCATTCACATCAGCAACTGTCTGAGAACACACAGACAGAGTGTCTTCATTTCCTCCACCCTAATAAATAAAAGTAGGCCAATGTAAAGCATAACTGTTGTAAAGCAGGTTATGTTTGGTGTTCTGTCTGCTGCATACTGACCTGTGTGTGTGTGTGTGTGTGTGTGTGTGTGTGTGTGTGTGTGTGTGTGTGTGTGTGTGCTAGCTTCAACAGGGACACTGTATTTCCCTGCAGAACATACAGTCAGCCATATTTAAAACTTAAAAAAAAGTAGTAATGTATTGCACACGTACCCAGTGTTACTTGCTTAGAGGAGCCAGCACCAGGGTCAGATTGTACAGCACCTGTAATCACATCCATAATCGGCCGTCCCTTATTTTGCCTACTCAGAGCCAACTCCTCTGCCAGTGTATTCTGGTTTTCTGAATTTAATTCTTTATTTCTGTTTGCTGCAAACAAGTGTGATAAAATGTTCACAAAAGTAATAAAAGGTTGTGGTAAATACTCACCACTTTGAATTATATTTGTATATTTTGTCTTTATCTGCTCATTGAGTTGGGGTTGCATCTAAAAATCTAAAAACCAATGAATATTAATCTTTCTTAGTACATACATGTACATTTTTTATATATTATAAAAATAATCTATTGGCTATATTACACATATAGGCTACACATACATATATACATACATAATTTTACATAAATATAGAACGTATTTGTTTAACTTACACATTAACCATCAGCAATCTTTCTCCAACAGTCTTCTCTTGCTTTGGCAGCAGAGACCGTATTGTTTCGAGCTTGAAATACATATTTAAATTAATCGTAATTATGAATGATTATCTCTTGCTCCTCCGCGGAAAAATATATCGCTCTCGCTCTACCCGCGATTGGTTGTTCAGTGTCACTCTTTTATGTGCACGCGCGCGTGGAGTAATCATAGCTTAAGGGTCAAAGCCTGAGTTGACAGAGAAAGTTGATGAGCTGCATCATGGTACCAATAAAGCCTGATTGCATCGGTTTGGTTTTGTCAACTCAAAACTAATCCTGTAACCCCGAGTTTGTTCAGCTACCTTCATGGTACAGGCCCCAGGAGCAATGGTGTGGAGAGTAAGGGAGCGTTTACAAGACCATTTTCAACTAAAAACGTTAAACTTTTTATTCGTTTTGGCCATTCATTTACTCAACAACGGTGTTTTGGGGGCCTGAAAACGCAAACTTTTGAAAACAGGTTTCAAAGTGGAAGTTTTTTAAAGGGTAACTAAACCCTAAAACAACTTCTTTTTTTTTAGTTAATGATCTGTAAGACTGGGGCTTTAAATAAAAAAAAAAACTGTTAAATGTCAACTTTTTTATGCATCCACTTACAGTAAAAAAAAAACGTTGCTTTTGTAAAATAAAAAAAATAAACAGGGTGTGCTTTCTGCCTCTCCGTCTCCGTGAACTTTTTTTCTGGAGCACGTCTCTAAACTTAAACAAAACTCAGCGAATACTAGTCACACAGGCATAAGCAATATATTTTTTATAAACATTTAAGTCTCTGCTATTAAATGATCTAATTCAAAACGAAAACAAATATTCTCTGTTTATGTAATCTGTATGAAAAGATAGAGATGTCAGTCGTTCTCATGGCAACTCATTATATGTAAACATGCCTACAGAGAGCGCGCGGCTATTGAAACGCGGGTCTCAGGTGCACGCCCCCCGCTCAGCAACCAAGGGTTCTACTATCTGTCACTATCTCCGCTGGGCTCTAGCATTTTTCAAATATTGCCAGTGGGTGGAGTCAGGCTCTGACCAGGGGTTGAGTTACCATTTAAAACCATACCGTTATCATCTACGTGTAAACTTAGGCCGCTGTCGGTAGCCTAAAACAGGCCTAGAAATAGGGTTTCGTTCCACCAAGTGGGGCACTACCTACTTTTTTTATATTTAACATCAGAAATATAGAGAGATTCCTTAGGAAAAAGTTCTCCACACACAACCTTGCAGTTTTTGAGAAAAATGATGCTAAAGGTGCCCATTTTGAAAAAAAGGGAAAACATAGGGAATTTTGCACTTTCAAACCTGTTTATCATATAAACCCAAAAATGCCGAATTACCACTTGAAGTACAAAATAAACCAGTTTGAAATGTGTGATATACCTGAAGTTGATATCTAGGGACAGTAAACATGATAAGATTATCAAGAAAACTTCTACTGTAGCATTAACATCCCAATTACTTCTCATTATGTTGTTCCAATTCAAAGGTAATATTTGAGGTAAAATCTGAATAACAAATAGAATTAAGCCAAAATATAATAACAGAGCTGCCAACTCTCACGCATTCACCGTGAGACTCACGCAATTGACACTTTTCACACGCTCTCACGCCACACATCCATTTTCTCACGCACAGAAAAATCGCGAAGCAAAGAGGACATGGAGACCAACAGACTAGACAGAGCAGGTTATGATATGAAAAAAATCTCAGCTCTCAGATTCTGTCAATTTTATTACGAAATTCAAACAATAAATACCGTTTTGGCGTTTGTAATTGATCCCTAGCGGCACGTGACCCGATCATCTCTACTAATAGTAAATAAACACGAATGAACAATGTTGAAAGAAACAGTAGGCTACAGCTTACTGAAATGTATATTCTTCATACATAATATCGATCAGTCAATCAAACAAAGGGGTCAATAAAACAGCTGGAGAACAATTATGTCACATAACATTTACCTCAGGAAAGCCATTTAATGACCATAATATAGGCACGTTAGTTGGCTAGAAAAAGAGCTATAGAGAGTATTTTGCTAAATATGTGTACTATATTACATATTTATTATATTTGTACTTATATCATTAAATAAAGTTGTTATTATAATAAAAAACGCATTATATTTAATTTGAGTTATTTTTAACCTTAAATAGCCTAATACTACCAGCTGATAGGGCTGTCTGTATGTAGCCTATGTATTTTTTTTCTTGAGAAAAATTAACGCCTATCTTGTGTACCTAATATTTATCCAAATGAGTCAATATTAAATCAAATCACAAGAACTGAATTGAAATCGTGAAATTTGTTTCAAGAAATTTGTTATAAAAAAAAAGTAGCTTACCAGAAATTGTACCATATAAACATTGTAACATGTTGTCACTAAACCTAATAAAATTCAGTTTAGTTACTAAAATGTTTTGACAATCACAATACACTTATTGTGATGCAAGTTTTTTTTGCAAAGTATAAAAAAAAAACACTTTTAAAAATAACACATTTAATGGTGAATTGTTAATTTGCATACACGAGCAGCAACTGCACTACATGTACATATTCACAGGAATGATTATTGTAAACAAGATTTAATTTTGATTTATTTATTTACCTACCCATCTCTCTCTCACACACACACACACACACACACTAACCCGACCCCTAAACCTACCCATCTCTCTCACACACACACTAACCCGACCCCTAAACCTACCCATCTCTCTCACACACACACACACAATAACCCGACCCCTAAACCTACCCATCTCTCTCACACACACACACACGACCCCTAAACCTACCCATCTCTCTCTCTCTCTCTCTCTCTCTCTCACACACACACACACACTAACCCGACCCCTAAACCTACCCATCTCTCTCTCTCTCTCTCACACACAGCAAGTTTATTTATATAGCACATTTCATACACAATGGCAATTCAAAGTGCTTTACATAGAAGAAATTAAAATAATAAAAAGAAATAAAAATAATTTAAACAGTTTAGAAAAATAAAATAAAATACAGTACAGTACAAACAGTCGGACGAACATTGGCACAGTGCTCATTCAGTAAATGCACAGCTAAACAGATGTGTTTTGAGTCTGGATTTGAATGTGACTACTGTAGGAGCACGTCTGATCTCCTCTGGAAGCTGGTTCCAGCTGCGGCTGGCATAATAACTAAAAGCGGACTCGCCATGCTTCGAGTGAACCCTTGGTATTTCTAGCTGATATGATCCTAATGATCTGAGTGATCTGTTGGGTTTATATTCAGTGAGCATATCTGCAATATATTGAGGTCCTAGGCCATTGAATGATTTATATACCAGTAATAATACTTTAAAATCAATCCTAAATCTAACTGGGAGCCAGTGTAAAGACCTGAGGACTGGTTTGATATGTTCATATGTTCTGGTTCTGCTCAGAATCCTGGCGGCAGCGTTCTGTATGAGCTGCAACTGTCTTATGGTGTTTTTGGGAAGGCCAGTGAGGAGTCCATTACAATAATCCACCCTGCTGGTGATGAAAGCAGTCTAGTCTTGTCTGGAAACAAAGCATCTAATTCTTGCAATATTTTTCAGATGATAGTATGCTGATTTAGTTATTGCTTTGACATGACTACTGAAACTAAGGTCTGACTCTAGTGTCACACCAAGATTCCTGACTTGATGTTTAGTTGTTTGACCCCTAGAGTGAAGGTATGCGTTCACCTTGAGAACTTCATCTTTGTTTCCAAACGCAATGACTTCAGTTTTGTCTTTGTTTAACTGAAGAAAGTTTTGACACATCCAACTGTTGACTTCATCAATGCATTGGCACAGGGAGTCAATGGGGCTGTAATTGTTAGGTGATAGGGCTAAGTAGAGCTGTGTGTCGTCTGCATAGCTGTGGTAAGCAATTTGGTTCTTTCTCATTATTTGGCTCATTGGGAGCATATACAGGTTGAACAGGAGTGGCGCAAGAATTGAGCCTTGAGGGACTCCGCATGTCATGGATGTCCACTCAGACTTATGATCTCCTATACTCACATAATAACCTCTCCCATCTAAGTATGACCTGAGCCATTTTAGGACTATCCCAGAAAGCCCCACCCAGTTTTCCAGCCTGTTAAGAAGTATGTTATGATCGACGGTGTCAAATGCAGCACTGAGGTCGAGTGGTACCAGCACTGATAATTTGCCTGAATCAGTATTTAAGCGAATATCATTTATTATCTTTATGAGTGCTGTCTCTGTGCTGTGGTACGGTCGGAAACCAGACTGAAAATTGTCAAAGTATCCATTCGAGCTTAAGAATTTGTTCAGCTGATTGAAGACAACTTTTTCAATGATCTTGCCTATGAAAGGAAGATTTGAGATCGGCCTATAGTTGCTTAATATGGTCTTATCCAGATTGCTCTTTTTCAGGAGGGGCTTGACAACTGCAGTTTTCAGGGAGTTTGGAAAACTCCCAGAGAGAACTGAGGCATTTACCACTTCTAGAAGATCTGCCTCTAAACTGTTTAACACACTTTTGAAAAAAGATGTGGGAAGTGCGTCAAGGGCGCAGGTTGATGTTTTAAGGTGCTTCTTCCAAAATTTTGCCATCAATTTCTTTGAAATCAGACATAGTAACTACTTTCTCAGGTGGTCTGATCTGTCTGACCTCAGTGCAACACAAGGATGTGCTGATCACCTTTCTGATATTATTGATTTTCTCAGAGAAGAAAGAAGCAAACTCACTGCACTTGCTGTCTGAGAGCATTTCACTGGGAATCTGGCTTGGGGGGTTTGTCAGTCTCTCTACAGTAGCAAAAAGTTTAAATTGCTGTTTATAATATTTGAGAAGAAAGTCTGTCTAGCTTTGCCTAGTTCCATATTGAAAGCATGAAGGATGTCTTTGTAGATGTTATAATGGGCTACAAGTTTTGTCTTCCGCCACATGCGCTCTGCTTTTCTGCATTGTCTTTTCATATTTTGCACTGCTGTTGAGTTTCTCCAAGGTGCTTTTAGGTGCACTCTTCTTCCTGACTTTCACAGGAGCAATATCATCAATTACACTTTTAACTTTTGAGTTAAAAGAATCAAGGAGAAAATCAACAGAGTCTGCAGATATGCTTGGTGTTAAGGATATAGCCTTCATAAATAGTACACTAGTGTTCTCATTTAAGCATCTCTTCTTGACAGACACAGATCTAGCTTCAGTGGCAGGAGAGATCAATATATCAAAGAAAATACAGAAATGATCAGACAGTGCTACATCCTTAATAACAATCGATGAAATGTTTAGACCCTTACTGATGAGTAAATCTAGAGTCTGTCCACGATTGTGTGTGGGTCCATGTACATGCTGAGTTTCCTTTTTTAGTACATCGTTGTCTTGTAAACATACCCTCAGACGTGTGCTGTTATGCGACCAACAGAAGTTCAAATCTGCCTTTTTAATAGTGGGAATAAAGTGTTTAACGTGTTTTTAATTGACCTATAATTGAAATTGGATGTGGTGTCCTCATGATCATTGATCGATGTGCTGGCACTACGGCCGAGCTCAACCACGACACATGTAGCTCATATTACCACACTCAAAACCATGGTTTCTTTACTGGACCTTCGAGGACACATTTACTGATCAGCAGGTTTAGTATGAACCTCCAACATAGGTGTGGAGGTGTGCTTTATGGATACGGACAAGTAATGTCCTAATATGGCAGCATCCATTTATTATTTTAGTAAATAATCAAATACACTGAATATGTTGTTATTATTGCATACTGTTTTATAATTACTTCAATACACTGAGGTGTAAATAGTATATGTCACTATTGCACTAAGTATAAATAGCATCTAACTACAATGTGCACACTTAGGGTAAAGAAATACTGCTATTTTATCTTAGTGTAAATAACATTTAATGCTTTTTGCATACAAATTGTCTTCTGCATTGATTACTCAAAAAAAGTGGTCTCATCTTAATTTAACTCAGAATTGTTGACACACACAATCTGACTAAACTAATCAAGCACACGCGATTATACTTTTCACATTTTTATTATACTTTTCACATTTTTATTAAATACATCAAGTAATCATTCACAGTGCATTAAGCTGAATTTTACTTACTTACTGAATTTTACTACTATAAAATAAGGTCTGCACTAGATATGAAAATGCTTAGCTTGTTTTGTTCATATAGGTAAAAAATATATATTTTTAAAGAGTGAAGATAATAAACTTATTGATATTAACTTATTATTTCTAAGTTGGTATGTTTTAGTATGAATATATACTCATATTTGTCACATACATATTTATGACAGTGTATGTGTTTGTGTGAGTGTGTGTGTCGTGTGTATATATATATATATATATATATATTATATATAATTTTCTGGTAAGATGTAACCTTTGCAGATACATTTTCCGTGCCCTTTATAATACAGAAACCTTTTCTTTTTATTCCTTTCAGACGTCACAAGCAAGTTCTGCAGGCAGTTTGTTCACATATCTGACAAAAACACACTGTGGACTTTGGTATTTAAGGGGCCAGTGGAAAATAAAACCCCTCTGGTTCTGCTGCATGGATTTGGGAGTGGTGTGGGATTTTGGGCCTTGAACCTGGACTCTCTCGCTCAGCAGAGGCCCGTTTACGCCTTCGACCTGCTGGGCTTTGGCCAGAGCAGCAGACCTCACTTCAGCACGGACGCCCAGGAGGCTGAGCTCCAGTTTGTTGAGTCCATCGAACAGTGGAGGAAGAAACTGGGCCTGGAAAGTATGATTATGTTGGGCCATAACCTGGGAGGATATCTGGCTGCCTCCTACGCAATCACATACCCAGATAGGTTTGTAACCAAAAAGACAGAAAAGAGTTCAGCTTTAGCGAAATACAGTATATATATATTATGATCCTCTAATTGAGTGAGGGATTAAATACTATGCAAGCACAAATATTAATAGTAAATATCTACATTAGAGCAGAGTGCATTTGATTGATTTACAAATGTCATATTGATTGATCTTTTTTGTGGTATTTTTTGATAATCATAAACGTTTTAATGATACTCCTGGCAGAGTTTAACAAATGTCAGAATTTGAGAATTGGCTGCCTTGCATTTCATGAATTTGAAATGCATTGGCAATTTAACACAGACACAACAGAGAATTACATTAGTTTTAATGCAAAACATAACATATTACATCATTCATTTTGACTAATTCTGCCTAGATACATTTATCACACCTAATTTGAATGCTTATTACTTAAGTTAACTGCCAAAACAGTTAACACAGCATCAAAGCAAATATAATATAAAAAACATGTAAATTAGTACATTAGAGCAGCGTGTAAACTAAATGTTGTTTCCTCCATGGTCCATAACAATTATTAATGTTATCTAATGTTTCTGGAAATACCTCGTGTGATGTGAATGAGATCATATATTTCTGCATAATTCGTGCAGAAAAAATGAATTGCATTATTGAAAACTAAACATGCATTTCTTTGATTTTTTTCCCATTGTAGTTCTACTTCTATAAATTCAAATTTGTAATTTGCCATTCTGTATCCTGTCTTACCTTAATACAAATTTAAATCTGATTTCAAATCAGCCCCTTGATGAATAGAAGCTCACTTCTGTGCCGTGTTGTGTTGTAACTGTGGCTCTGAATGCAGAACACTGTTTTTCACATCCTTCCTGTTTCCCCATTTCCCACAACCTTTATATCTGTCAGCAGTTTGACCTCAGAATTTGATTCGAAACTATTTTTGTTAGCATCCGATTTCAACAAGCATTAGAGTTGCTGCATATTCCATATTTTCGCTTCTATCCTGCCCACAAAGTTTTTTTTTTATGTCTCTGTGTATCTGGATGCACAGATTACTTTAAAGTCCCCCTCTAGTCAATAATCGTATTCCGTAAAACTCATCTTTGATCACCAAAATGACATATTTAAAAGTTTTTTCCTTAAAACTGAATTTTTTTCATGCCTTAAAATAGCTTGAATGTAACTCTTCACCCTTGTGTATGCTAATGCTAATGAGCAGGGTGGGAATTATGTAATTTTAGGGGCAAGGCCATTTGGCCTCCACCTTTTCTTTTTTTTTAGGGGCACCAAGGCCATATGACAGGGCACAAAGGCCATTGAGTACAATTCGATGGTTTTCCCATTCAGATTGATACCATAACATCCTAATTTGGAATAAGACATGGATTATGACTTTTTTAATAAAATAAAAAAACATTTTTTAATGAGAGAGAGAGAGAGAGTGCCATTACATCCAGAAGGTATACACCCTCACACAACAATAGAAACAACATAAATGCCAATAAAAGCATTCAGAAACACCACAAATGCCAATAAAAGCATTCAGAAACACCACAAATGCCAATAAAAGCATTCAGAAACAACACAAATGCCAATAAAAGCATTCAAAATATTCATTCAGTCCTCTATATCATGTGAGTGTGAGAGAGAGAACCATTTCATCCAGAAGGTATACACCCTCACAATCATTATCGCTCAGCGCTCAACGCAGTTTGCTTCGCGCTCCACTCAAATCGCCCCCCCGCTCGCTCCAAAAAAGGAAAAAAATCTACATGTAGGCCTATATCACTTGTAGCGGTCCCCAAGCTTTTTTGCGCCACAGATCGGTTTAATATCAGACAATATTTTCACGGACCGGCCTTCAAGGTGTGGCGGATAAATACAACAAAATAAAATGATACGAACGGCATAAAAACTGGGGTATTTTTTTAGCCTATAATAATAAACGTGAATCCAATGTGTAGGCCTACTAGCAACTTTATTAGCAGCGTCCTCGTAACATCGCGCCTAAAAACAACTGAGAAAGTCTGAACACAAACAAAATGCCCCCAAAAGAAAAAAATCTCTATGTTTTCGGTGCTGATGCGATGTAAGGGTGGCGCTGCTGCCAATAAAGCACCTAAAAGCTGTCACAACGAACCGGCAAAATTAATGATTATGAATATGTAAAATATAGCAGGAGACATTTTAATTGTTTACTAATAAACCAGGTTTTTTTTTTTTTTTTTTTTTATGTCTGTGTCGGCTGGAAAGATGCTGACTCGCGATCTTCGCAGTAGTGAACACGCCAGAGAGAAATGCACATTTCATACGGATTACATAAGAGAGAAGTCTGTTTTCTTTCGTTTTGAATTGTTCTGTTTAAAAGTAGACATTTCAAGCTTTATATATGTCTCAGGTCTGTGAGGCAAGTATAGGCTAGACGCTGAGTTTCGGTTCATTTATGAGACAAGCTCCAGTTTCGCCGGCGCTTTCGTGTCGTGATTATCTATTTTCTAATATATTCACTTCTAATTTATTAAATCCAGACAATTGGTTGATGAAACATTGATTAAAATTAAGATAGGCCTACAATTAATACAAAACGAAATTAAATTTAAAGACAGGCTTTGTGCTTTCTGCTTGAGGTCTCTGTGAAGGTTTTATAAAGCAGTCTTTCAGTGCCGCTTTCAGAGCGCTCACGTCCGTAATGGAGAACTGTCCAGTCTGTAACTTTTTTTTTTTTTTTTTTTTTTTTTGTGAAATAAATTTCTAAATAAATGCGACTTATAGTCCAGTGCGACTTAGGCTAGGCATATGTGTTTTTTCTTTCTTCATGGCGCATTTTTTGACTGTTGCGATTTATACTCCAGAGCGACCCTAGCTCATTAAGTATGCAGGGGCATTGTCTAATCAGGTGTGAACTACTAAATATGCATGATCGTTTACGCCCCATCCGCATATTGCCTTTCCAAACTAAAAGTGTTTCACAAAACTAAAATCAATGTATCGTTTTATGTGAATGATTAGGCAGGATGATTTTCACATAATTTTGAAGAAAAAACTCTAGGCGAGGACATCCATTAGTCAAAAGTCTTATTGACACATATTTAGTATATGTTTTGTGGCCTTATATCAGAAACTTTCATTTTTAGTTTTTTCAATAACCATGCATAAACATTATTCTCTCAAAAATGAAAACATGTACATACATGTGGCTCACATATTATGGTAGTCCTGTTTGTGCTAAATAGAGTGTATTTTTTTTTTGCCATTGATATGTTTATAAGCAACTGAAAAAAGCACAAATGTCAGGGCATGTCAGAACATCTCAAGGACCCCAAAAACACCCCTGACTCCAGAGGGTTAATAGTAGCCTAGGCTACACCTGTATGACTTCTCATTTTCCTTTTTGAAGTAGCCTACTTTTTGAACTCCATTATTGAGCTGAGTTTTGACTGAAAATAGTCTACTGTTGATGACTGTGCAAGACAGATGGATTCAGGGTCAGGCTTGACTGAGCATGCTTCAGACTCGTGGTGTGAGCGGAGCGAAACTGGAGCGGGAAATAGGGCGACGCTCCGTCCTTTTGAAATTGCCGCTCTGCGCTCTGTCCAAGATCCGCCCGCTCGCGCTCCCCGCTCGCTCCCGCTCCACTCCGCTCACATGCTCTGCTTTATACATGGAACTTGGACAGGGCCAGGGCACACAGGCCACTGTGGCCGTACAGAGATTTTTTTTTCACGGGGCATGAAGGCCAAAGTGTAGGGCAACGGCGGCCATGGCCGCGTGGCCGCGGTATAATTCCCACTCTGCTAATGAGCCCCGCCTCCACTCACTCACACCAGCTCAGAGATCCACTCGTTGCGATCACACGTTGACCTGATTGGTTACAAGGTAGTTTGCGACGTCAGAAACACCAGCGTGTTTTTGAGACTGTCTTTGGTTCATTGCAGTTTTAAAGAGAAAATACTCAGCAGTGGTGTTGACTTTTGAATTTGCACATGGTTTGTCTTAAAGCACATAGACATCTAAACAACATTAAAAGCTTGATTTTGGTCAGTGTAACTAGTTGTAGCTTGGTGTAAGTCCATTTAGTTGTGATTCAATTGAAAATATGCTACAGATATATTACAGTATGTCCTTCTATGTACCCACTGTCCAGAGTAAAGCACCTGATTCTGGTGGAACCGTGGGGTTTTCCAGAACGTCCTGACCCAGGAGACCAAGATAGGCCCATTCCTGTGTGGATCAAAGCGATAGGGGCAATGCTGAGCCCGTTCAACCCCCTCGCTGGTCTCAGATTGGCTGGACCTTTAGGTAAGATTTACTCTAATCTGAGAGTGCAAATCAAACGTAATAAAAGTATTAATGAGAAAAAGAGAAATTACAGCTTAAGGCTCAAGATGTGCTTGTATATCTTAAATGATGTGGAACACCATGTGATAAAGATTGTCAGTAATGAAACCCAGGGACAGATTTAGCCAAGACGTCGCACTTGCAATTTCACTAAAATGATTCTCTCAGTAATTGGAGCATGTCTTTTTTCATACGTCATACTTGTCTCATATCGCATACCTTAATCACATTGCCTTCTGTATATATGCTGCAACTGTTTTGCAAGAACAAATTGGCTTTGGAAAAAATCCTAGAATTATCAAGGATCTGAAAATTAGTATTTTGAATTTCATAGATTAATATTAATGATGTTCCACTCATATTTTACCAAGCTAGCTTTTTAATATCTCATCTGAGATCATATTTCATATCTCTTTCTCTCTTTTCCTTTTTTTCTACACTGATAATGTTTGTTTTTGTTGTATATGAATTTCAGATAGATCCAAAAATGATGTGTCATCTCAGTGTCCTAGTTTAGTATAAAAGTATCCAGTATTTTAGGAGAACCAAAACCTTATATCCAGAGACCCCCTGACTCAGGATAGTTGTGATCATACACAAGCCCAGATGAAATCTTCAGATCTTCACATTTTATGGGCTGATTTCTTAGGGAAATCTACAGAATTATGTGGAATGGATATTAAAGGGATAGGCTAGTTCAACCAAAAATGTAAATTATGTCATTAATTACTCATTGTCATTCCAAACCCGTAAGACTTTCACTCATCTTCAGAACACAAATGAAGATCTTTTTGATAAAATCTGAGAGCTTTCTGTCCCTCCATTGACAGCTACAGTAAGCCACTACGCTTCAAAAAGTTCATAAAGAGATCGTAAAACTTATCCATATGAATAGAGCCGTTTAGTCCAAATTTTATGAAGCAACACGATTGTGAATATGATGAACAGATTTAATTTAAACATTTTAACATTGTTCATTGAACATAAACAGAAGTTCAACCGAACCTGCTTGGCGCGCAAGAATGAATCTCATTGGTTCTTGCTGAAGCTCAAACGTGCTGCGTAACACGAGAATGAACCTCATTGGTTCTTGCTGAAGCTCAAACGTGCTGCGTAACACGAGAATGAACCTCATTGGTTCTTGCAGAAGCTCAAACGTGCTGCGTAACACGAAAATGAACCTCACTGGTTCTTGCTGAAGCTCAAACGTGCTGCGTAACACGAGAATGAACCTCATTGGTTCTTGCAGAAGCTCAAACGTGCTGCGTAACACGAGAATGAACCTCATTGGTTCTTGCAGAAGCTCAAACGTGCTGCGTAACACGAGAATGAACCTCATTGGTTCTTGCAGAAGCTCAAACGTGCTGCGTAACACGAGAATGAACCTCATTGGTTCTTGCTGAAGCTCAAACGTGCTGCGTAACACGAGAATGAAGCTCATTGGTTCTTGCTGAAGCTCAAACGTGCTGTGTAACACGAGAATGAACCTCTTTGGTTCTTGCTGAAGCTCAAACGTGCTGCGTAACACGAGAATGAACCTCACTGGTTCTTGCTGAAGCTCAAACGTGATGCGTAACACGAGAATGAACCTCATTGGTTCTTGCTGAAGCTCAAACGTGATGCGTAACACGAGAATGAACCTCATTGGTTCTTGCTGAAGCTCAAACGTGATGCGTAACACGAGAATGAACCTCATTGGTTCTTGCTGAAGCTCAAACGTGCTGCGTAACACGAGAATGAACCTCATTGGTTCTTGCTGAAGCTCAAACATGCTGCGTAACACGAGAATGAACCTCATTGGTTCTTGCTGAAGCTCAAACGTGCTGCGTAACACCAGAATGAACCTCATTGGTTCTTGCTGAAGCTCAAACATGCTGCGTAACACGAGAATGAACCTCATTGGTTCTTGCTGAAGCTCAAACGTGCTGCGTAACACGAGAATGAATCTCTTTGGTTCTTGCTGAAGCTCAAACGTGCTGCGTAGCACGAGAATGAACCTCATTGCAAGCATACTTGAGCTTCCATTTACCACAACTGATGTGTAAGTTGATGAATTTTTACATGAGAATAAAAGCCTAAATTCAATCTTTTCATCATATAATAAAGCGATCTCTTCGCTTAAAGAGTCTCTTCGGAAAATTTGAAGAAGAAGTTGTTTTATTTATATAACGCCTTTCCGTATCTCAAGGTCGCTTGACATTGTACATTACAATACATTTACACATTAATTTGGACTAAACCGCTCAATTCATATGCATTCGTTTATGATCTCTTTATGAACTTTTTGAATCGTTAAAGTTGTAGTTGCGTAGCTGTCAACGGAGGGACAGAAATCTCTGATTTCATCAAAAAGATCTTAATTTGTGTTCCGAAGATAAACGAAAGTCTTACGGGTTTGGAATGACATGAGAGTGAGAAATTAATGACAGAATTAAAATTTGCGGGTGAACTATCCATCTAGCATAGTGAAAAGTGTTAAATGGAGCTTAGAGTACTATACTATTATTAATAGCTGAAAGATACCAAAAAAAATCTAATTATCCAGTATATGTAATAAACAAAACACAATAGTGATGTGCAGTGGTGGCTGGTGGGCTTTTTAATAAAGGAGGCACACTAAATCTGAGAACCCGGATTATTTTATTTTTTAATTAACTGCTTAAAATGTCTTTTAGATTTAATAAAATTACATTACACATTCACAGCAAGACAATATAAATAGAATTTTACTCTCCTATCATAAAATCCATCCTACAGTATTGTTCTGTCTCGCACCCTCTGCTACATGTATTTAATGAAAATGATTGCTGTATGTCAAGCTTAGGCGTGGGTCTTTTGCTCGAATGGTAGCTTGGTACATTTTTGGAAAATATTCAATATTTCTATAATTCATAATTAGGTTGTCGAGAATAGATTATCAGCGGGAGCAGTTCAAACTAATATCACAGGCCCTATTTTAACGATCTGAAACACAAGTATCAAGCGCGAAACGCAAGTAACTTTGTGGGCGGATCTCGGGCGCTGTTGCTATTATACCGGCGGGATAAATGACTCTTGCGCCCGACGCAAATCTAAAATGGGTTGGTCTGAAGTAGCTGCATTACTCATAGGTGTGGTTTGGGCGTAACGTGAAATAAACCAATCAGATCGTCATCTCACATTCCCTTTAAGAGCAGGCGTGCTTGTTCATGGCGGATTGCTATTATAACGTCGGATTTGCAGGAGCGGTTCACAGCCGAGGAGACCGACATTCTCGCCAGGGCCGTAAAACACAGAGAAGTGACATTGTATGGGGATGGGAGAAACCCACCCAAATTAACTTCGGTTAAACAGGCATATAATAATTTGGGTAAATGTGTAAGCTAGATTTATGCCTATTTTTTCACATCTTCATGGACACCACAATGATTTCCCTCGTGTGTTAATATTTTTCCTTGTAATTATGTATGGTTTTCTAAAAATGAGAACTGCTGCGTCTGTGTGTAGATGAGATAAGCAAAGTGCATGCGCGTTGTGCACACGCTACATTGATTATGGCCAAGCATGCACCCTTAAAATAGCATATGAATAACATGCCACTGACTTTAGACTAGGTTTTTCCTGGTCAGTGGCGGAATTGTTTTCTAAACCTGCAAAATAGCACCAGGGAACGTTTGCGCCGGAACACGCCTCCTCTTTTCACTGAACCGCCCCCGGGAGCGCAAGTTCATTTCCTAATTTACCGACGTGCGTCTGTGGAGGGAAAAGTCCGCTGTGCGCGGGTGCAAAATAGGAATGATACATGCGTCGGTGTACAAAGTCGATTGCGCTGGGTGCAAGATAGGGCCCCACATGTTTTCTAGAATGATTGGTTGTTATACTAAGAGAGGCTAATCATCTCTGTTATGCTGAGAAAGTGAAATACTTACTGGTGACTGGTGGCTAATTTTCTTTTACCAACGGAGGCAAAAATCTCTAGATATGGAGTGTGCCACCCCTCCTCCCCTTCTCTGTCTTCAGATTCGCCTTAGCAATCACATCGGCATATTCGGCATGTTCATGGGGGAAAAGCAGCAGAAAAGAAAACAACCGGTAGCTCCAATTTCAGTTATATTTTATGGTCTGCTGTGGTGAAATAAAAACAAGAAATACACATACTGAACACATAACAACACAACAAATTTATTATCATTAAATTATTCTTTCAAAATTTCGAGTGGGCTGTGCCTCCGTTGCCTCCCCTGACGAGCCGCCTCTGGTCATGTGTAGAACTTTGTGAGTGATGGACGTTCCAATTCCTTGAAATCTGTAGAGCTTTCTGTCAAGTTCTGTAGGATTCTGAAGGGGGCTGGATATTAGTCACTGACAATGGGAACATGTGACACATGAACTGAATAATTAATGATAGGATGAAAAATTTATGGGTGATCCATCATTTTTGGATAGATCGATTTTCTGTGGATTTTCACTTTTTAGTTTTTTCAGATATGTGTTTTGCATTGTCCTGTAGGTCCCACTCTTGTGCAGACTCTGAGACCAGACTTCAAAAAGAAATTTGCGACTATGTTTAATGACAATAGAGTCACAGAATATATCTTCCATCTTAATGTCCAAAGTCCAAGGTACCAAATCTATCTATCCATCTATCCATCTATCTATCCATCCATCCATCCATCCATCTATCTATCTCATTCTTTCTCTCCCTTACCCTCTCCCTTATGCTTTTTGTTGTGAATGGCTTTGATATATGTCTGAACGTTGAAATTCTCATAACGGTCTGCTGTTTATTTTTTTATTATGATCCTAATATTTTAGCGGTGAAACAGCCTATAAAAACATGACCATTCCGTATGGCTGGGCAAAGAGGCCCATGCTGCAGAGAATTGGCCTGATTCACAGCGACATCCCCATTACGGTGATCTATGGCTCACGCTCCAGCATAGATGGCCACTCCGGCAATTCAATCAAAGAAATGAGGCCAAACTCCCATGTAGAGATCATTGTGAGTTCTCCATTCACTGCTCAGCACACACTGCCACTCAGAGAAACTTTTCTTGATCTTTTGCGGCTTGATGTACTATGAAAACATACTGCAACTTTGCAACATCACACAGATCTGTATGATTTCATACAGAAATGCATTTGAACACATGGTTGCCCACATTTACATGTCAGCAATGCCTGTTTGGCATTGAAAACATTGGCCCACCTAGTCACAGTGAGGTAATGAGAAAGCCAGGCTGCGCTGTTCCCGTCAGTGTGTAGCACCTACAACTCTGCATATCCTTCTGAAGGATCCCAGTGTTTCAAATGTGTGACTGAAGTTTTTTTTTTCAAGATTCCTTATCATTTCAATATGATCTTAAAGAGGACCTATTATGCCCTTTTACAAAATATTGATTTTGTTTTTGGGGTCTACTAGGATAGGCCTATATTTTCATGCTTGAATGTTCAAAAACCTTATTTTTCAATTGTGTTTCGGAAATGTCATTCCCATAACCGCGTTAGATCGAAAAATCATGGTCATGGCGACAGCACACACCTAACGCAACTCAACAAGGCCTCGACTAGGGCTGCAACTAACGATTATTTTGATAATCGATTAATCGGGCGATTATTTTTACGATTAATCGGTTTATGTACTTATATTTTAGTTTTGCCCATTTTTTTCCAAGTAAATTATTAACAAAGGGTCCTTATCATTCAATATAGACTTTTTAGAGATTTTAACCATTTTGCATTGTCATATCCTCATCAAAAACATACTTGGAGTTGTGTTTTATTATGTGTTAGTAATCCTTTGTCGAACTCTTCTGCTATCAAAACACTGACCCATACGTACTCTAGCAAATTTCACAAGGAGACTTCAAATGTTTTCACCATGGCAGTCATTAGGGCTCCTAAAGTAGTTTAATAACATCCCGAACAAAGCTTATTAAGAAATCTTGCAGAACATATTTTCACGAAGAATAAGAATAAAGACTACAGTTGCAGTAAATTGCATTTTATTTTATTTTTTCCTGTAAACACACAGCTTATACCTGGGAAACAGCTTTATAGCTTATGCTGTGAAATCAATCAGAAAGTTGAAAGTAGCTTTTTTTTTGGTAAATTTATGGTAAACTTTCGTTCCTACCAAAACATTAGTTCTGAGAAAAAATAATGAATTGCAGAGTTTAACCATCATAGAGTTAAAGTGTATCATTTGCTTGTGACAAGTCCAGTCAGTTTAACAGAGAGCCCCGGCCGCGCGCGCGCACTCACCCGAGCGCTGTCTTGCTCTCTCTCTCTCCCTCGCGCATATTAATCAAAATCAATTGATACGATGGTATCGGAAAAAAAAACTCTCCAGTGATGAAATGTTTTCTTTGTTGACAAATCTTGTGCGATATCCTAAACTGCCGAATGCTGCTTCGTTCGATTAGTTTTATCTTCCGCTTTTTTCTTTTTCTTTCTCGAGCTTACTCCACTGCCGCCTGCCTCCGCCATCTCGCTGAATGCTGCAGAGACGCTGTGCGGGAAGCACGTGACATAAAACAAGGCCAGCTATTGGCTATTCGCTACTTCTCCTGCTGTACTGGCTGAGTAAAACCTCCGGTGGCTCATTACTGCCACACTTTGGTCACCACAGATTTAAAATATGCACGAAATGAGCCGCTTATGGCAAATAAAAGTTATTTAGCAACTAATCGATGACTAAATTAGTTGACAACTATTTTAATAATCGATTTTAATCGATTAAATCGATTAGTTGTTTCAGCTCTAGCCTCGACCCCCTTTTTTTTGCAAATACATTGGCGGGAAATATTTAAATGAGGAATATTGTGACATATTGTTACTTTCCGGGACTACAATCGAGGCATTTCGGGGAGTTCAGAAACAGCGCGTACTGATAAAAAGAATAACTGCCTTTAGAGTGGACTTTGTGCTTTGTAACTTTGCAGTCCTTTTTCATGCTCAAACAGCACCATTACAAAGTTGAAAATGTAACAGTTTGTGTAGCACATTGCTTTGTGATTCTTTAATAATGCATGTAGGATTTTCAAAGAAGCTATTATTGAAGGATGGGGCAGTTAAATACAAATACAAATCTCAATCTGCATGCAAACGAGATGATTCTGAAAGGAAACTTGACAGTATGACTATTTTTAGCACAATAAAAGGTATAAGTGGACCTTAGGACCTCATGATATGACCCGTTAGGGCATGATGATGGGCAAGATATCCTTCATGGGATTTCATAGACATTTGGAGCTTTGCCTGGATGGCATAACTTCCACAAATAACTTCTTAATTCCAGTGGGAGTTCTTTTGCATGAATTCTAATAGATTAAAATGTTGAGAGCAAGCAGTATTGAAAAAGTACCATTTGAATTGGCAGGCAGAACAAAAACAAAAGTCTTTGTACAATGAATATGCTTGTGTTCCAGACTGACTCCTCTCACCACCACAAAAACTGAGCTAATTATTCTAGTTCTGAAATGCCATTGTGTAATCTTCGAGTTATTATGGATGTTAAAGCCAAGTGAAAATATTGCAACATTTGATATCACAAACTGTGGCATTGGTTCAAAATAAACACCTACATTTTTATTATGGCACTTCTGGTATACAGTGATTATTTTCTTGGTAATCTTAGTCAGTGTCTGTCTGCTTTTAACTAATTTTAAACTTCTTATTGGCTTGCATTGGTTTTAGGCCATACAAGGTGCAGGACACTATGTGTATGCTGATCAGCCAGAGGATTTCAACCAGAAGATACTTCATGTCTGTGAAACGATAAACTGAAGAGTGATGATGAAGGTACTTTTCTTCTGGAACTATCCAAACATGGCTTTCTGCACATGCACACACTCTCATGCGTGTCAGCAAATTATCGTTGTTGAATCCGATATTGGGATCGGAGAGTTTGGAGGCCACTTGGTTTGAAAACCAGATGCTTGTTTTGCACCACTACTGAACCTTTTTTTTTTTTGGTCCTAAATATTAAGTTTCCATGTCACATAATTATGATGATATAATAATGTGAAAATTTAGTTTATCTTTGATTTGGATATAAATATGTTATAATATTATGATAATTGTTCATTATTATGACAATCGATAACATTTTGTGGTACATACACTAAGGTATTTAGTGAGCAATTAGAGCAATTAGGCTCTTTAATTAACTTAAATTTCCAAATACATGTAACCCTATGGTTTTCATTTAAAACATTTTTTTGTGTGTTTATAAACTTTCATGAACCTTTATCAGAATGTGAGACCGTAGTGATTGTGTTTTATAGCTTTTGAAGTCTTTTTGTTGTTTTCTACCTCATGAAACTGTAAAAGATTCTTTGTTAGGATCAGAAGGGAGGCAGACAGGTGGATCAACAGAAAGCATGTATATCCTCCGGTCATGCAGTTCACATGTATCACTTTACTTATTGTAAACTGTAATGAGAAGATTTTTATGTAAAATTGCCACAAAATCTTTTTAAGTGCCTCAGTTTCCAAAATTGCCTTTATCTTCACCTGTAGGCTGGTGTTTTCACAAAATTGAAATGGTACTGAGCCCTAAGGTCACAGTTTAAGTTTTCAGGCAAAATAAATGCAACATGCCTCAGGGCAAAGTCAATATACTGTAAACGCATTCATTATAATAGGCCTTATTTTGTAAGGAAACATTATTTTAGTATCATTATTATTGTTTTGAATTAAATTGAGGCTGTCATAAAGATTTTGTAAATAATAATTGTTTGAATTTATATTTTTCCAGGTTTGACAAATCTATTTTTCATGTGTGAACTTGATGTCTGTTGTTAATTTTAATAATAATAAACAAATTTTATGAGTCTGAATACAGCTGTCCTCTGTCTTAAAGGTCATATACAGTAAAACACCATCATCATATGACTCACTGAGGCCAGACCGTTGTCTGGAAACCGATATGACACAGCAGATGGAAAACGCTCTCCTGATCATTTATATTATACATTAAATGTCTTTTTTACCTCACTCATGGCATTGATAAAAAGCATTTCTTACAAATTTGTAACCCTATTTTTGTAGACTCTCCTTTTGCATAAATATTTCTTAGACTGTCACTACTGATTCGATATGTGCTCAGTGAGACGATACATGGTCGCCATTCTGAAGGTCTGCACACAATGTCTGTTCATATCCACAAGAGGGCACAATGCAACACTGCAGGGATGTTACCGCCCTGCACCACCCCCACCAACACACACATTTAGAGTCCATGCAGTTAAATCACACACACTTACTGACACTGACTATAGAGTCAATGCAGTTAAGCATCAAGGGCAATGTTAAGCCATCATAACATCCGCTACATCAATAATATGACCCTCCAGCTCAACCCACAGGAAGCACTTTACAACTCCACTTCCTCTCCATGTGGTAATGCTGAATGAGCAAGAGTGCTTTACTGAATTAAAGTAAAAAGCACATTTAAGCAATGTACTAAGTTGATAGTTTTGTAGTGCATGGATTCTCAAATTGTGCATCACAAATATTTCCGGGAAACCTACGTTCCTAACATAATGGAACAGACCTTGGGCCCTATCTTGCACCCAGCGCAATTGACTTTGTACACCGACGCATGTATCATTCCTATTTTGCACCCGCGCAAAGCGCGCTTTTCCCTCCACAAAAGCACGTCGCTAAACTAGGGAATGAACTTGCGCTCCCTGGGCGGTTCAGCGCAAAAAAGGAGGCGTGTTCCGGCGCAAACGTTCCTTCATGCTATTTTGCAGGTATAGAAAACAATTGCGCCACTAACCAGGAAAAAATTGTTTAAAGTCAGTGGCGCGTTGCGCATGTTATTCATATGCTATTTTAAGGGCGCATGCTTGGCCATAATCAATGTAGCGTGTGCACAACGCGAATACACTTTGATTCTCTCATCTACACAGAAGCAGCAGTTTTCATTTTTGCAAATCATACATTATTACGATAGATAGATAGATAGATAGATAGATAGATAGATAGATAGATAGATAGATAGATAGATAATTTATTATAAAAGCATACATCTAGCTTACACATTTACCCAAATTATCATACGCCTTTTTAACCGAAGTTAATTTGGGTGGGTTTCTCCATCCCCAACGTCCCTGACGAGAGCGTTGCTCTCCTCGGCTGTGAACTGCTCCTGGCGCGCGCCTGGCAAATCCGCCGTTATGATAGGAATCTGCTTTAGAACAAGCACGCCTGCTCTTAAAGGGAATGTGAGATGACGATCTGATTGGTTTATTTCACGTTACGCCCAAACCACACCTATGAATAATGAAGCTCTTCAGACCAACCCATTTTAGATTTGCGCCTGGCGCAAGAGTCATTTATCCCGCCGGGAAAATAGCAACAGCGCCAAGACCCGCCCACAAAGTTACTTGCGCTTTGCGCTTTGCCACTTGCGTTTCAGATCGTTAAAATAGGGCCCCGTGTGTGTTAGTTTACTCGACTGCAACAGTACACAGACAAGTGCATGCATTATTACGTATTATGTAATATTATTAAAATTTTACAGTAAAACTGCTCTATTTTAATGCATTTTAAATTATATTTTTTTCCTAAATTTCATCAGCCATTACTCCAGTCTTCAGTGTCACATGATCCTACAGATATCATTCTAATATTGTGATTTGATGCTCAAGGAACATTTCTTATTATTATCATCAATGTTGTGCTGCTTAATATTTCTGTGGAAACCATGATACTATTATTCAGGATTCTTTGTTGACTAGAAAAAGAACAGAATTTATTTGAAATAAAAACCTTTGCTACATTATAAATATCTTTACTGTCACTTTTGATCAATTTAATGTGTCCTTGCTGAATAAAGTTATTTTTTTTAAAAATCTAGCTGACCCCAAACTTTTGAACAGCAGTGTACATTACCAAATGATTACGTCTGCAATCAAAAGTCAGTGATTTAATTAGGAACTCAAATAATATTCCTCATCAAATTCTTCTAAATTAACTGAGCTATGCTTATCACATTAATTTCATAGCTGAACTGCACATCAATATTCATTTGTATTTATTTATATTTCTCCTACTCTTTGAAATACAGGTTCTTTATTGCCATTTATGGTTCAGTGAAGAACCTTTAACATCCATTGAACCTTTCCATTGCACAGAAGGTTCTTTATAGTGGAACAAGGTTCTTTAGACTATTAAACTGCCCTTCCCAATAAGAAAAAAAAGAGGGTTTTTTTAAGAACTGTTCACTGAAATGGTTATTTGGGAATCCAAAAATGGTTCTTCCATGGCATCACTGTGGAAAAAACCCTTTTAAGAACCTTTATTTTTAAGAGTGTAAGGAATTTTACCCAGACAAATTTAATTCAGTTTTACATAACCGACAACTTAAAATCTGAGGTAATTTTCAAGGGGGAAAAAGAGAGCCCATTCAAAATATATTGTCTTCTAAATTGGATGACTGAAGTGTAGACTTAAAGAGGTAAAAGAGACATTTTTAAAAGATATTTGTGTTTTTTGACCATACAATGAAAGTCAGTGGCTTCCAGTGGTGTTTTAGACCCCGTATTTCACTGTATGGACAAAAATAGTTGAATCAAGTGTGCCGCACACCTGAAAAGTGAAGCCGAAACATTCTGATCGCCCCGATCTTGATACCGCGGCTCCACCTCTGGATCACTACTGCGCACACTCAGGCTCCAAATGACGTCATTGGCAGCGGCCATTTCTGGGATATTTTTGGTTTCATTTTTCTACAGTGGAAGGGTTGAAATATTCTTCAAAATATCTTTATTTTGTGGGTTCCGCATAAGAAGAAGAAAATAACAGGTTTGGAACAACATGATGGTGAATAAATGATAACTGAATTTTCATTTTTGGGTGAACTATCGCTTTAAGACGATGTCAAGTCACCTTTATTTATATAGGCTAGTGCTTTATACAATACAGATTGTTTTAAAGCAGCTTTACAGAGATAAACAGTGATGCAAACAGATTTCAATTCTGCTGTAAACAGTCATTATTCAGGTGAAATCAGTTCAGTGTTGATTCAGTTTGGTTCAATAACTGTGTAAAAGACCATTAATTATGGAAAGAGTTTCATTCGTCAATAAAGCAGCTCTGGAGAAAACAGTGATGTCATCATCCAGCTCAGTTCAGTTCTAATCCAATAGTGTCAGAGCAGGCAAATCAATAATATTACAGAATATTAAGTGTCACCAATGTTCCCTCATAATGTAAGCGATATACCTTATGAGTGCATTTTTTTTATTATTGAAAAAACACCATGTATGGTGCACCTCTCTTGTAAATGTGTTAAAGCATTTTCATATTGTTCATGCACCAGACTGCGTGGTATTTACCCAATGCTGTAAGCTGTTTAGTTTACTTTTAAGAACACCTGAGATGTGTCAAACCGAACATAGACGCCACACATTTCTCAACCTTGCGAGTTCATTACGATCTCTGAGTCACCACAGATATGAGGTTAATCTGTGGGAGTGTGTTTTGCTGTCTTGAGGTATACGAGAGCAACAGAGAGGGAGGAGATGCAGTGCACTATGGGTCGTCTCAGCATACGGCCGGAGGAGGTCTTCACACAGCCCTCGGCAGACAGGGCTCTGGTGGGTTGCTAGGAGACCAGCCCGGCGCCTATATTAGATCTAATTTATTAAATTCCCCCTTCTCTCACGCCGATTTCTCACCATCTCTCGGCTGTCTCTCTATTTCACTCTCACTCTCTCTCTGCATAGGCACCATACACACAGAACTGCAATAGTGTTACAGCGTCATGATGCACAAATTCACATGATGACACCACTTCCACTAGGTATGACTTATTGTAAGCTATACATTTGTATTTATAATAGTAGTTAGATTGAGATCTAGACTGTGACATGGCCAATTCATCAATTGTTGTTTGTAAAGTTGGTATGAAATGGATATTCAGTCTGTTTTCTAAATGCATGTTCTCGATCTTTTTGTGAACGATTCATCCATTTCATTTTTTTATTTTTTATTTGACTGCATCATTTTTAATCAGAATGTCTTAGCTCAATCCCTGATGCTGGGTTTCTCGAATCGTTTAGTCTGCCTAAACCCCGTCCATTTCTTACTGTCGATTTTGCATTCAGATCTGCCTTCAGCTATCCAATCATCAACAGACAGATACTGTAGAACCAAGTCCCCATTTTTCAATAACTCACTTCACTCGAGTCTATGTCACAAATACGGATGAAAAGATATATAGCTACTTCCATTACATTGCAACTTTAAAGGGGTCATATAATGGTCAATGCACTTTTACAAGTTGATTGTACTGAAATGTGTGTTGGCAGTGCCTGTACACAACCATCATAAAATGATAAAAATCCATCCAGTGTTTTTTTTTAAATCTTCTTATATGTTTTCCCCCATCTCAAATCAAGCCGTTCGATTTTGTGACGTCACAAAATCGACGCCCCTCCCACGATTGTTGATTGACAGCAGCATTTCAACACCTTTCACTGCCCTCACTCGTGAGCGAGCTGTCAATCATAGTCCGCGTGGACCGGCGCGGTCATTGTTGATACGCTGGAGCACTGTCTATGAGCAGAATGGCGTCTAAGCGATTGTGGTGTTCTGTTCTTGGGTGCAATAAGGAACACAGCAGTCATTTTGATGTTCCTAAATCCAAACCGCTGAAGACGCAGTGGCTGAGTTTGTTTTCGAAGGGAATATTCCCTACGATCAACGTCAATGCTTTCATGTTTGCGCGAATCATTTCTTACCAAACGAGGGTCAGTATAAAGCTGGTTTTGCTAAGAAGCTGCTCCTGAAAAAAGGATCGGTACCAACTCTTCGTGTTCCTGCTGCAAGAAGAAGAAGAAGAAGTGAGTGTAACGTTTTATTAACCTTTATATATTTATATTAATCTTTGCAAATTGCTTGCTGCACGCTTCACAATGAATGCAGCTGTTTACACTCAGGGTACATTACGGCATGTTTTCTATGTACGATGTTCTCAATATAATTCATAATCCCACGTTTATAATGAAGAACGCGTTATGGTTATTGTGTTAACTTACAAACGGTGTACGCACAGAACAGAGGGGCGGGGTGAGCAAAGCTCATTATCATTTAAAGACACATGCACTTAAACGGCGTGCTGAAAACAGAGCTGTTTTTGACCAGGTAAAATGAGTGTTTTCAATTAAAGTATATTACAAACTTTTAATTTAGACCCTAAAGAATCATATTAGCTTGTACAAAAATGGCATTATATGACCCCTTTAAGTAAGAATGCACACAGTATTAAAATCCTGGCCTTAAACTTAAAGTTTTTGGTATATAACAATAAATTGCAGATAAAATGTTACTTAGTTGACAGATCTCTGAGATGCAGTTTAAACTGTCCTTGAAAAACTCGTTTTAGAAATTTCAGGTATACCCTTATGTTATGGGAACAAAATGTCCCCTCAAAGATGGCAATCCTTGTCCTTATGGGGACATGAGGAAAACGGCTTATAGATCATACTAAGTGATGTTTTTTGAAAATATAAAAATGCTTAAAGTTTTCTGTGATGGGTATAGGGTTAGGGGATAGAATATACAGTTTGTGCAGTATAAAAATCATTATGTATTTTGAATGTCCGCATAAAACATGACAACATGACAAACATGGTCAATGTCATTGACCTCCCAGTCTGAATTCATGTATATCTCACATAATCTAACATTACTCGCATCTTAAAAAAAAAAAAATAAGGCATTGAACTCACAACAGAGCCAGCATGGTGCCTAGTGAGAAAAAAAAGACTAAAATGGCATTAATTTGAATCCTCTGCTCAAAACCCAGCAGTAAAACATCACAATAACATTTTCTTTAAAAAGAGAGACAGAGAGAAGGATAAAATGTTTGTAAACCTCAGGAGGAATGGGGAGAGTCTGTTTGCTCGGTGTTCATATGTCTATTCATTTATTTAGACCCTCATTAGTTAATGCCTCAGTGATTGCTTCCTGTGGTCCACAAGGAGCCAATTATTAGGCATCACAGACAGGAAATGACAGAATGTGGAATCACTGTGGGATTTTAAAAACCAAAAATATATGGATAGCAACTATAATAGTCCACTAACATGAGTAGTCTCTGACTATGATGTGTCTTATGCAGCTGGGGATTTTTCATTCTGATTAATAAATTAACAAACGCCAAGTAGGGTCCGTGTTCTCATTTCTGCCTGTCACCTCTCCACAGCGTGACTGAGGCAAATTACAGGCAATAAATATCCTAATATTCTTCCTAAAAGTCTCTTCAAACACAGCAGATGCGAGTAACATGGAAGGAGACTCGTAAAAGCTGCTGGTCTCATCATCAGTAAATGAGGTTATCGTGCTAAAAAAAAATTGTGATTTGGAATGTTCGCATAACCACAGAGCAATTTGTTCATCTTAATTTGATTTTCAAACAAAATAGCAACATGGAAAATGTTGGTAAGATGACAGGTCATTACAATTACACAAAACCATTAAGATTAAATAATGTTTCTCTCTGGCAGTTAAATGAGAACTAGGCTAATTAAAGAAAATAAAACTGTAAGAGGTGCGGTCACACTATTTTGAGCACTTTAAATGTCTACAGACACTTGAACCTAATACAGTCCTACTATGATGTCCCCCTCTGCTTAGTCTTTTTTTTTTTTTTTTTACATAATTCAACATATAATACATCCAAAATGTAAAAATATACAATAACCTCCACTTTACTGCAATGCTGAAATCCTGCAGATTTAAAGTTTATGTTCTATTAATTCAGCTAAGAGGTCACGCTGTGAAAAAACAAAACAAAACAAACTTCAGTTTCACTTTATTTTGGTGGTCCCATTAACACAATCTGTTCACTATAACTAAGTAACGTTGCACCTACATGTTTACGAACTCTCATTAGTGTTAGTGGAGTATTAGTAGACTGGTAGGGTTAGGATTAGAATAAGTTGAAATGTAGTTGCAAAGTTACTTATAGTCAGTAGAAAGTCTGTTGAGGAGCATCAAAATAAAGTGTTTACAGATATTAAACTTTTTCCTCCCATCTTTGTCCTCTTCCTTCATCAACTGTAACTAATGACAACTTTGCCACATTCTTCATAAATAAAACAACCATCAGCTGCCAATTCTCCACACCACAAACCGACAAACACATCTTAATAGAAAATACACACACTCGCCCCTCCTTCTCTCCGATCCAAACTCATTTTCCCTCACCCTACTACCTGTTCGCGTGTTCCTATCCTCACTCATCTCCTTTAAGCCATTTCTTCTTCAGTTGTACTCACACTCACTCACATCATCAACACATCTCTTCACAATGGTACCTTTCCCACAGCATTTAAGCAGGCTTGGATAACCCCACTGCTTAAGAAACCCACTTTAAACCCAGCAGTTTTAGAAAACTACAGACTGGTATCCCTTCCATTCCTTGCAAAAACAATTGAGCGAGTCATGTTCAACCAAGTCCTGGACCTCCTGGACAGCAACCAGAAGTAGCAAAGTCTGGCTACAAAAGTGGCCACTCAACCAAAACTGCCCTGCTCTTGGTTATTGAAGCTCTGAGACTAGCAAGAGCGGCTTCCTAGTTATCAGTACTTATCTTGCTGGATCTGTCTGCTGCTTTTGACACATTTAACCACAAGATCCTCATGTCAACCCTCATGACAAAGGACATCTCTGGAAACACACTCCAGTGGTTCCAGTCTTACCTCTCTGGTAGGTCCTTCAGGGTGTCTTGGAGGGGTGAGGTGTCTAAGTTGCAACATCTAGCTACTGGGGTGCCTCAGGGCTCAGTGCTGGGACCACATCTCTTCTCCATCTACATGTCATCACTAGGATCTGCCATTTAGAAACATGGCTTTTCCTATCACTGCTATGCTGATGACACACAGCTCTACCTCTCATTCTAGCTGGATGATCTGATGGTAGCTGCTCGCATCTCAGCCTGTCTGACAGACATTTCTTTCCAGATGAAGGACCATCACCTGCAACTCAACCTTTCTGAGACAGAACTGCTTATGGTTTCGGCCAACCCAACACTTTATCACAACTTCTCTATTCAGCTAGGCTCATCAACCGTAACTCCTTACAGGACAGCTTGAAGTTGTGATTGATGATCAATTACAGTAAACTTCACTCATTGCTAGAGGCCCTTCCTATCGGAGAATGCTACACAGCTCTTTTACCAAGCTTTTGTTCTATCCAGGCTGGACTATTGTAATGCTCTCTTGGCAGGCCTTCCAGAGTGTACTGACAAACATCTGCATCTGATCCAGAATGTGGCAGTGAGAGCTCATGTTGCACCTCTCTTTATCAATTTGCAATGGTTGCCATTAGCTGCTCACATCAAATTCAAGGCACTGATGTTTTCCTATAGAACAACCACTTGCACCACACCCCTATACCTAAACTCACAACTTCAGACTTATGTGCCCTCCAGAAGCTTGTCTTCTGCAAGTGAACGGTGCCTTGCAGTGCCATCCCAAAGAGGCACAAAATCACGTTCATGGACCTGTGTTTGCTGGTTGTATGGCCTGCCTAACTTAAAGGTCCCGTATTATGCCCCTTTTCACAAGATGTAAAATAAGTCTCTGATGTCCCCAGAGTGTGTATGTGAAGTTTCAGCTCAAAATACCCAACAGATCATTTTTTACAGCATGTTTAAATTGTCATTTTTTGGGGCACAGAAAAACGCGCTGTTTTAGTGTGTGCCCTTTAAATGCAAATAAGCTGCTGCTGGACGACCCAGGGGGCGGAGCTTCATGAGCTCACGCTCAGTCTGTCAGGACAATTTCATCTCACGGAATGATGATAATATCAGAAACTCTCAGTAACGGTGTTCATTTCGAGTCGGACAATAATGCCTACAGAGTCAGAGTGCTGTATAGAGATGAAACAGGTATAGTTTAGTAGTTTAATTACAGTTATTATAACGTATTTGTCATCTGCTTGTATGTAGGCCATCCATTATTTATTAATAGCTTACAAGTCTGCTGTCTGAATGATGATCAAACATATACTGATGAGTTTAATAAAGTTTATTGTACATCACACAAAAGATGAAGCGTCAGTTTTACTTTTGAAAATCACCGTAAGAGCTGAGTAAACACAGTAAGTTATAAGAAGTGCGCAAGTACATAAACGAATTTCGGTAGAGTTGAGGGAGCATTCCTGTGGGCGGAGGTTAGTCAAAAAACGGTTCTAGTGACGTCATTAAAGGAGGAAGTAGAGGGATGTAGTCCAAACGGGCCGTTCGATGTAGGCGACTTCTGTTAAATAAAATATCTCGCTTGGCATTGAACTTTGAGCTTTATCATTTTACAGATATTATTTACGCTCTAACAGCAACATTACACACTAACTAAAGTTTGAAACATGGGATCACGAAGAACGGGACCTTTAACCCAAGCAGAATTTTCAAGAAACGGCTAAAGACGCATCTTTGATCTTCTACCAAAACAAAACAAAAACTTGCTATGTGTACTGTGCTATACTAACTAGGACTAGTCACAGCACATATATTGTAGCTCTTTTGTTGGTTTAATTGCTTCAATTTTCCCCCTCATTTGTAAGTCGCTTTGGATAAAAGCGTCTGTTAAATGGTTACATGTAAATGTAAATATTCACATGATATGAATTTGCAGGGCAGAGTTTACAAAACTTGAACTCAGGAACACATACAAATTTGCATGAGCTCATGCATTCGTATAAATGGAAGTCAATGGAACGAAAAGTCTTTCTTCATCATTGTTCGACATATTTTTTAATAAGGATGAAATCCAGTCATTTCAACAGGAATCCATGCGATTGGGAATTCTGCGAGAAGGTGAAATAATTCTCCACACACACATTTCGCAGCAATCTACGCGATTGGGAATTTCGTGAGAGGGCGAAAAATTTTCCTGTGCAGATTTCACAATTGGATCAAGTCGGTCACTCGATTTCACCATGTTGACCAACAAAACTGCTTTGTTTGAAAGTGACTTTAAGGTGTTATCACATTAGTGAAATTTTGCAGCAAAATCTGAATTAATTTACAGAAATTACTGGATTTCACCGGGCAAATTTTCGCTAATCAATGGTAAATGTGACCGTACTTGAACAGACACTGAACCACATTGGTTCAGTATGTCAGTTGCTCCAATATTTCATGAAAATAAAAGAGATAATTAGTGTGTTGATTGGAAAACTCCACTGCAGGGTACAAGAGAGAGCGAGAATAAAAAAGTTTTGGAAAGAATGGGTGATCAGATCCCGGGGCTCAGCCATCTCTCTCCGTCAATGTGCCACTACTTCCTGTACAGCTCATGACACTCAGCAGGCCACAGCTGGAGCAACAGACAGGGGAGGAATCAATCTACCGTTTCTCTTCTGCATTCTCGCTTTTGCTCATGCTTGCTGTCAGCCCCTGGACTAGCTAGAAATGTGCTAAAAATACACCCGTGGAATAATAAGGTCTGAGTGCCAAGCAAAAAGAGATAAAAATCTATAAAACATGACAGCTGATGTGAGCGTGTATAGAGTGTGTGTATGTGATTCCAGCAGCTGCTGACCATAACCCTCGGATTGGGCAGCGTGCAATACGCCACTCACAAATGCATCTTCTGAAATACTGCACGACTGCTGACTGCCTGAAACCACTCAGGTGAGACAACAGCACTACCGTCGCCATGGTGACCAGGACCTGCCGAAGCCAGACAGCCCAACACTCGCTCACTGCATCCCTGCTGCATTAAAACATCACTCAGTGTGACAAAGAGGGATTACAACATTTCAGCAGGCTTTTAGAACTTTTACTTTTAGAAGAACATTACTGAGGACATTATCTGTTGTTTGGCTATCACAAGCCCAGATATTCAACTTTAATTTAACTGAACTGCTTGCATCATACCGGCTCACTTACATGTATAGTCATTTCAATTTCATTCTGATTTGTACAAGCCCAAAATTCGTGATATCTGAGGGTAAGTTGTTTACTTTGTAACATCCATTGCCCTCTGTTTGACCTATTGAGGTCAATTTACTGTTGTGATCATGAGAGAAGGTTAAATAGCACCAAGTATAAATAACAAATACCTTATTTACACTGTAAATTAAAGATAATTATAAGTAGTTGTAATTCATTCTAATGATAGAATAATATATTTTCAAATACATTTAAAAATATAAAAAGGCCAAAAAATATATTGCTAATATGCTTTAAAGGCACAATATGTATCTTTTTTGCTTTAAAAATAGCAAAAATCACTATATCTATGTTATATATATTTTTTAGTTGTGTACTTACATTATCCCGACTGTTTCCAACAACTTTCAAACCAGGAGAAATTTGTAATTTAATTCGAGAAACGTCCCGTTTCTTTATTTCCGTTTTGTCGCCGTCAAGTCGTCATATCCGCGTTGTCCCTGGTTTCCGCTCGTGCTGTCATAGCAACCAGAGCCCTCTGATAGTAACCAAAGCGACTGACGCGGACAACTTTGTAGTTCGCAATGTCTATTTGCACGCTGTTGTTGTTTCATTCAAACATTATGGACCATGGCAAGCAGACTTTGGATAAAAAAGGAGAACTAAAACGAGAATCAATATCAGCACGGTGTTTTCGAGATGCCGAGAGCTCCCATAGACAGTAACGTTATATAAACGAGAGCTCCACGTCCGAGACTTCGACCGCTTCTACATGTACTTTATTAAACAGGTGAGCACATTTACATAAAACTAATCAATGTTATATAGTTCAACAATGATAAAATGTCAGAATATGATCTGTATGTTATTCTAATGTTGATCTAGCTTACTGCTAGTCTCATACAGACAAACTAACACATACATTTCAACACATTGAAATGCAGTTTAGTGTGCTAGTGTAATGTTAGACCAAGTGAAACAGCGCTGCGTTACCTCACAAGTTTAATTTGTCTAATTAACTGACCTATGAGTAACGTTAGTAATTCTGCGTGTAGTTCGGTAGAATGAAATGTCCATATTCCTTTTATATCCGCGGGACTCGCGTCGCGTGTGGAGCTGATAGCTGTCTCTTAGCAACCCCGTACTGCTTCATATCACAGTCATGATAAAAACATCGATGTATTCAGTCATCCATAAACATTATTAGATCGGTCGGCTTGACGTTGACGACAAGATCCATAATTCTTAGCAAATGTTGCCTCATCAAACTACGCCTTTGTTATTGTAAATAGGTTAGCGACCCCTAGTGGCGAAAAATTCCTTAGTGTCCGTTTAAATTATATTTATATAAATATATTTTCAATGCGTTTTAGTTAGGGGTAAATTCAGGTTGATTGGGTCACTTTTTGCCATTGAGATGACTGGGTAAAAGTGTCCCAATCCTACTTATTTTCTCATATATTCATTCCGAGGCCATTTTGCATTTACCCAAAATGTATTTTAAGATCCTAAATATATTAAGATCCTAAATATATTTTCTTGCTCCTTGTTATACATTTTGTACATACAACTTATATTTAGCATATAATGAAAATATATATTTTGGCCTGAACCAGAGAAACCAACACATTAGGTCCATATTCAAAATCCAGTTTTATGAGGTTTGAACACAGTTATGTGTCCACAGTGTGTGTAAACAACCAGCCAATAAAAAATAAAATTCCTTTTTATATAATCCCCATTATATAAACAGTCCAAACCGATCTCACGGCAATTCGTTCATATTTTACGTTGCCCAATTCGTATAAATTCGTACGAATGACCTACACCTGACTTTGTGCTGGTTACGGCACGCACGGAGATGAAAAGGGTATGTGTGGACTTATCTAACTCTGGGGGAGTCCCAAAAAGTCGGCGTGTTCCTGTAAGGCTCGGCCCTCTTCTAGAAAAGGGGCTGGGAACAGCAGCTCATTTGCTTTTTAAAGGGACACACACACAAAAAAATGGCGCGTTTTAGCTCACCCAAATAGAGACAAATTTGACAAGCTATAATAAATGATCTGGGGGGTATTTTGAGCTGAAACTTCACAGACACATTCTGGGGACATCAGAGACTTATATTACATCTTGTGAAAAGGGGCATAATAGGTCCCCTTTAAATTATCTGCTGGTATCGCTGTTGGACATTGTCATATAAAAATTATACACTATCATAATGTTTGTGTTTTTGTAATGTTGGTTGCTATAGGTGTTTGCTTTCTGATCTAAGTAGAAAGAGTCCAACCCTGAGCCTCTGTGATGTCTCTATGATATCCCTACAGTATATTAATAATAAAACTGAATTTATAAAAGTCTCTAATAATATTTTTAATTACTTAAATTAATAGATATTAATATTTTAATATTTGAAACTTGCATTTGGATCATCATTTGGGATTCATGTGCATGTCACAGCCAATGAGCGCATTCCTCTAAACTACCTTGGCAAATAAATCAGCGTTCATCGTCATCTTCTTTTTGTAATTTAAATTAAGAGGTCTTGGCTCTGTCTGTGCGGTTTAGGCAGATAAACCCTGGCAGCTGCTCTAAAATAGAGTTTCAGTAATACAGCTACAGAAACAGCACTGAGACTGAATATTTCCTTGTTTTCTGTCCATTGACTGTGCTGACCCCATGTAACGTAACAGACCGAACTGCTGAGTGGGCTACTCACCTCCAGGTACCCAGTACTGACAGTTGATATGTTTACGTGCAGGTGAGTATATCTCTAGATATGTTTCTGTACATGTGTGGCTCCACCATTTTGCATCTGAATGTCCTTTTGCCACCTTAAATAATAGTTCAAGAGTATGCAACTGTGTGTGTGTGAAATGAACGCATGGGTTGTTCCTGCCAAGCCAGCAATAATAAGGCTAATGCTTCCGGAGGAGTTGTCCAGCTCTGCATTAGGTCTAGATGGGCTCATTGATTTAGAGCTAAGAGGCCAGGTCGGACCAGCCCCAGCGCTTACATACACACACAGCATCCTGTCCCAAACCAAGCCTCTTATCTCCCCAATGCAATTACAGCTAGAGAGAGTGCATTTTCAGGAAGGGGGAGGGAGGGGTAATGAGGTCTCAGCTAACGCCACTCCTATAGACCAGCCGCCACACCCACGGCGCTCACGAGGTAAATCAGTGCATTACTGCATTACTGAGGGCGGAAATGCATCTATTGAAGTTTCAGGGGAGTGGGTGCATGAGGACGATAATGGAGTAATGCAGGGAGAGAGAGAGAGAGAGAGAGAGAGAGAGATGCCAGAGAGAGTGGCAGGAGACGAAAAAACTGAGATGAGAGACAAAGAAAAGGATATAGAGATAAACTACATTCACACAGCAAAAGAATGCCGTTGTCAGCAGAGTTCATTTATGGAGGGATTACTTTTTTCACATAATGACTAAAGTAAAATTGTACTTGTTCAATTTACTAAAATAATTTCAAGAAAATATCAGTTACTTTTCAAAATTAATATTTGCAGTTATAACCAAACTTATAACTTACTACATTAAATTTTACTGTTTTAAAATTATTATTTCAAATACTAATTTATGTAATATGTATATATAGACAGTATAAGTGTATTTAGACAGGAATCACAATCATGGGAAACAATTTATCATGCACAAAGAAAAAAAAAATAGATTTTAGAAAATTTATTTTGTTAGATCACATTTTTTTTTCATGATAAACTGTTGATTCCTGTATGTATATATATATATATAATTCCACAAATGTTTTCAATCATATAAAAATAATACATATTTTTTCAAAATTATTATTTTTTTTCCTAAATTATCATTTGATTTTTCAAATATAAATATACACAAATACATGTATAAATGTAATGGGAATAAATGTCCACGGCAAGAAATTCACACATTATTTCGATTCCACACAATTATTCTGATCCACTCACACACGTAGAACAGCATGTAGAACTATTGTCATTGACAGAGAAAAAGAAACTATTTGATAGTCCCAAATATTAACATCGTGAATGTAGCCAAAGAGATGAGTCAGGAATGAGACAGGAAGAGTCATATAAGACATAAAAAGAGTGAAGAGACAGAGACAGGGGCAAGCTAGAGGGTAAACGATTTGAAAAGAGAAATGTAGGGAGAGAAAGAGAGAATCATCGTGACTGATGAGATAATTGCTATTTCCCCCCACTGCTTTGCATTATACAATACCATGCGGGAGCAGCTAATCAGGTCCAATCATCTGACGTTTTTAGTGAACTGGGATCCCCTCATCCAGTTTTACCCTTTATTGGGGAAACCGTAACGTAAACTACTAGTTTAGAGCTTCTCATTTTTGCTACGATGCTATGATGTTGTGGCTAGTTACCATGTGCCATACAATTTATAAGATGTTTTGAATGTTTTTTTAGCATATACATACTATACGTAGGCTAGTCCATGACCATTCGAGAGCAAGTTGACTGCATCTGCAACCTAGTTATTCACATATAATATCTATATCTGCAATAGACATTAGATTAGCATTAACAGCATTTAATTTATCATTAATGTGATAATTCTGCATATGGATATTGCATATATATATACACAAACCACATTCTCATCTCTGAAAGGTTATCCCATTTCATCTGAAGACTGAAATGTATAGCTCAGTGGTTTGTACAGCCATTGGCTGCACAATGCTGTGATATTTTCTAAAATTCATTGATTTGTAAGTGTGAGTGATGAGCAGCGTCATGTATACCGTTCCAAGATGGCGGATGCGTTTTTTCTGCAATCATAGGGGAGAAGTGAAAAGCAATTAGTTTCTTAAGGTGTGCCTTTAACCCCATTGTGGCCTACCCTATTATATTTTTTTCCTGGCTGTTGTTTCTTGAGTATTCTAATAAAATGAGATGATGTTAAAGTAGCAAAGTATTTTTGACTTTGTTACTTTTCTGTTCTTAATTAATGTTGAGTATATACTTTATCAGAATATTTTTATTTTGAAAATCTTTTACTTTTAATTCACTATATTCAAAGAAATAATATCGTACTTCGTTATTTGGAACTGAAGAAATGGAAAACCAAATTCATGAATGAGATGATTTTCAATGAACCTGCTGAATTGGTTTGCAGATCAAACTGAATGATTCATTCACGAAACGGACTTATTGCAGCTGTTCTCAACATAACTCAACCATTCAATGATCCGGTCTCCAGATTCACGTTATTGTTCATGTCTGACTTAAAATGAGCCAAGAGTCGGGAGATCCTCGTTTGAGTGTGCACGCGACTATTGGCGCGAAAAGTAAGTTACTTTATTCCCAATTTCAGTATTAATTATTGTAAATGAAAATCATATGGGTCATGTCAGTTTTTTGTGAACTAAATCTGTTGTAAAAAGGCGAGCTGTTTAAGCCGAGTAGCCTATGAAATGTTGTGGGCGTCCATTTTTGCTTTTAACATCTGTATATGAGGCAATCTACTTTAAAACTATAAATAACTTTAAAATAATGCAAATTAATGCCCACGCATCTTCCCCGCTGCTGTAACAGTTTCAAATGATATATGTTTGTATAGTGTTCTTCTTAAAATGTTATTACATTTTGGCACGTGTTGTTTATTTTTATTTTTGTCACCATGCATTTAAACTTTTTTATTTATTTGGTAGGCCTATATTTCGATATTTTCGCGTGTTTGCACCCTTGAATTATCAGTTACTTTAGTATGTTGAAGTTTTTATTGTATGTTTCGGTAATTTGTAGATCAATCCACATTCTGTTTCTGGGCAATTCCACGCAAAACTGTCACATCCATAACGCCAACACAATGCCATTGTATTTAGTTTGCGTTATGGATGTGACATTTTTGCGTGGAATTGCCCTTCTTCACAGAACATTGTTCATCGATTTTTACTATTAAAAATACTGGTAACCACACAACTCTAATATTTCAACAAAATTAAACAAAAATTTTAAACCTGGATTTATCGAATGTTCAGATTTATGTTCCGGAAGTATGCATGTGTAATTATAGATAATGACTTATGTGCATATTTAAACATAACATTTCAGAAAACTTGTAATGCAAAACTATAGTCTTAATGTATTGTGATTAATCGGCTGGAGAAGCATAGTGGTATCTATCATGTAAAATTTGTATCCTATTCACCAGTGTCTTGCCTTATAATAATGATGTTCTGGCCTTTAGATAAGGCTCGAGTTCCTCCTGCAATGTAAATTTATAGGATTTTTTTTTTATTAACCTATTTCACATTTGTTATATTAATTATAAGTCTGGCCGCTAGCCACATGATTTAAGGTATAATTTATTTCTGTAGCACAAACATAAATTTCCCGACAGTACTTGGTTTGTTCAAATCCCAAAACCATCTAGGCTACGTATGACAATAGTATAGTGATGCCCTAGCAGACTCTAACAATATTTATGGATGTACGTACATGCCTATATGGTTATATTATAACAGAATCAAACCCCTCCACCACGTTAAGGTGGCAGTTCAAGGAGGAGATGCACAAATATATAAAGCACAAATATAGCCAATATACTGTATATGTGGCCACACCAGGACCCATAGATATCCTGGCAACATTCCTTAAGGATGTGTGGCTGCCACACACCATTTATAGCACTGATTTTCTTTGTGTATTCAGCTCAAGTCCGTAACTGAAATACGTAAATACATTCTGGCCTAGGTGTAAGAAAATAAAGCCCCACTTGGTCAGCCATTTAGTTTGCTGAGTCCATTCAAACAACACTGATAGATACTAAAACTGTGAAACCCCACAGCAATTCTTCATTAATCAATATCTGTCAATAGCCACCTCACACTCGGAACAACCTCGCACACCATTACTGCTTCAGATGAGCTTCTGAAGGCTTTCAGAGTGCTAAATAAAGCTAGAGGCGACTTATAAGAGGACTAACAGAATAAAAGCATATGAAGGTAAAAAAAAAAAAACGTTGAGAGAAAAGAGGGAAAGAGAGAAGAGCAGAGCTAATGAAGGAGGAGTCTTCCTTTGGTTGAGTGCTAGTCTTGCTGCTTCCAGTAAAAGCCGGCCGTCTTCACAATCAATAGCACCATAATTCCACTGCAGTAATTGCCGCTTGTGTTGAGAAACGGTAGTAAATCATTAGCCGGTGAGCCCAGCTATAGGCTCACAGGAGCAGGAGAGTAGACGGCGACAATCGCTAATAAGGTCAGCTGTGGCAGCTTAACACTTAGTGAAAGTCCCATTCACCGAACCTCCACTGAGTCTTTCTCACTTTGAGGAGAAAAAAAAATGACAGGCCACATGAGTGGGAGCAGAAGATGGAGCCTGATACATTAGTGCTGCTATTATCAATGTGTGATTTCACAAACAAAACTGTGAGAATTCATTGCAACTACAGTTTTGGTACTTATAGCAGACTGTTTTAATAACTGTAATTCTGTCATGATCATGTTATTGCTGTAATTTCAAATTAAGCACTGTAGTGTGTTGTCGAGAGGCCTGCGATGAGTTAGGAAGGCTCCGTACAATGGAGTAGTTAGTTTCCCAAATGCCTTATGTGATATATTGACAAGCTGCATTTAAAAAAAAAACAACGAAAAAAAAAAAGATTTTATGCAACTTATACTTGTGCTAAAAGCACACACACACAAAAAGCTGTGAGCAGCAAAACCTGGTAGTCTAGCACTAAACAATGTCTAGTGGCATATCTACATAACCAGCATTCGTATCTCACCTCAGACAAACGTATTCAAAAGTTTGCACAGTATACAGAATGCAACCTCCCTCCCCAAACATTTCAAACAATGGCTTAAATAGACAAGTTTCACACCAAACATTAGTGGGACGAACCATTGTCTCAGGATGGAACCTTTTCCTGTTACACCCATCAAGGAATTACATATAACATTGTCAACTAAATACTATGCATATTCAAAAACAACTATTTCCTACTCAAATAATCATCATAATAGAAACAATCCCAACATACAAATACAAAATAAAACATTTAACACATCATAGCACTCATGTCTCTCTCTAGTTTGGAAAATGGAATGTTCCGGTTACAGAACCCACCCCTAAAACATTCAGACATGTGCTAGAGTAACTCACATAACATTTAACAAGTTGAACAATTGATGTTGGTATTGTCCATAAACACATATACACCATCAACATGCAACAAATAATAAACTTATGAAACTCCAACACGTCTTCATCCAGGTTCGTCATCACAAGCATATACGTAGATGCATGGTTTTAATTTTACATCTTAAAAAAATTACATTTAAATATAAATATATTATTTAATATCATACCATTCTAAAGTTTATGATCAGTAAGCATTAAGTATAATTTAATAAGCATTAAATTGATCAAAAGGAACGGTAAAGACATTTATAATGTTAAAGATTTCTATTTTTAAACAAATGCTATTCTTTTGAACATTCTATTCATCAAAGAATTCTGGGAAAATTCTATCACGGTTTCCACTAAATTATTAAGAAGTGCAATATTGTGATTTTAACAGTAATATAGTAATAAATACTTTCTTGAGCATCAATCCACAAATTAGAATGATTTCTGAAGGATCATGTGACACTGAAATATACACTATATTGCCAAAAGTATTGGGACACCCCTCCAAATTGTTGAATTCAGCTGTTCCAATCACTTCCATGGCCACAGTTGTATAAAATCAAGCACCTAGGCATGCAGACTGTGTCTACAAACATTTGTGAAAGAATGGGTCGCTCTCAGGAGCTCAGTGAATTCAAGTGTGATACCGTGATGATAGGTTGCCACCTGTGCAATAAGTCCAGTCGTGAAATTTCCTCACTACTAAATATTCCATGGTGTTATGGTGTTATTTATATATATAAATATGCCACGAAGTGGTAGGTTGCCAGGAGAACGGTACTTGCCTGACTGCATTGTGCCAAGTGTAAAGTTTGGTGGAGGGGGGATTAGTGTGTGGGGTTGTTTTTCAGGGGTTGGCCCCCTAGTTCCAGTGAAAGCAACTCTTAATGCTTCAGCATACCAAGACATTAGCCGCTTTCCGACCGGAGGAACCTTTTCACAGTTCCTAGAACTATTGCGGGAAGTTCCCGGATGTCGGCGTGTTCGCACCGCAGGAACTAGGAACGATTTTAGTTCTAGGAACTCCATTTGGAGGAACGAATTTAGCTCCTACTTCAGAGTAGGGTCTAAACCAGCACTATAGGAACTACCCGTGACGTTAGTGTTCGCTGATTGACCGAACGCACGCGAAACACCAGCACCCGCCATTTTTAAAACAGCTATATGTAAACACACAGATTATAGCCTATATATTTACTCCAGAAACTAGATACAAACATGGAAAACAGTGATAGATGGGTCTCTAAACCTTTATGCTGAAGAGAAAATCCAACGCAACTTTCAGGGGACCAAGCCAAACATGATAATGTTTATCTGCCCAGCTAGCAACACTGGACATCAACCACACGGCATAGGCTAATAACCTTTTTTTCATATACTGTGTACTTTCTATAACAATTCTATCTAATAACATGTTAAACAGTACTGTTAGGCAGATCGCTAACTAATGAACACAGAGACTGCGAGTATTGTTTGCTCTGGCGTTCTCAGCACCGTCAAAATAAAGGTCCGTCGCTCCGTCAAAATAAAAGTTGCCGTGCTTGCGTCACTCCCTTACCCCTCCTACCAGTTCCTATGGCCACTTGGCCAGTGCGAACGCAAACCGCAAAACCGAGTTTGGGGGAGAGTAGTTCATAGAACTGTTTAGAAGGGGACAGTTCCTATAACTAAGTTCCTGTAACTACTTGGTCGGAAAGCAGCTATTGTGACAATTTCACGCTCCCAACTTTGTGGGAAGAGTTCAGGGATGGCCCATTCCTGATCCAACATGACTGCGCACCAGTGCACAAAGCAAGGTCCATAAAGACATGGATGAGCGAGTTTGGTGTGGAGGAGCTTGACTGGCCTGCACAGAGTCCTGACCTCAACCCCATAGAAGTCCTTTGGGATCACTCCTAAACCTTGTGGAAAGCCTTCCCAGAAGAGTTGAAGCTGTTATGGCTGCAGAGGCTGGGCCAACTCCATATTAAACCCTACGGATCAGGAATGGGATGTCATTAAAGGTCATGTGCATGTAAAGGCAGACATCCCAAAAATTTTGGCAATATAGTACACTGAAAAAAATGATTCGTTGAATTAAAACACATTTAAACAAATGCATTACGTTGAACTAAAATTGATTAAGTTCAACTTAATGCATTTGTTTAAATGTAGCTAAAATCAATTGTGTGCAACCACTTACGATAATTTTTTTTTATTAAATTCAACGAATCATTTTTTTCAGTGTATATATTTCATATATACTTTTTTCTGGATACTTTTGTTAGTTATTTTGTTACTATATCTGTTACTATCAATATCCCTACTGTGTCATGCATTAAACAGAACTTAATGTGTGATAAATACCTGCTGTACAGTAATGCCCTCCAGAACATAATGTGCTCCAGCTTACAACTCTCCCATTTCTAGCCCTCAGTAGATTATAGAGGTGGTAAAATGTCCATTTACACAACCCTGCGGGGCATGCTGGGGGTAAGAGGCACACTGTCTATTACACGCTAATGACATCAGAGGAAATCTGATTTCAAGAAAAATCTGTGAGAGATAGGGAGAGTGAGTATAGGCCAAGGTAATGGCTTTATGATTGAGCCGGCTCACAAGTATCGTCTTCACACATGCTTAAAGACCTCTCTCTCACACACACACACACACACACACACACAGTCACACAGAAGCATATTCTAATAGCCATGATTTCCTGGGACACATTATCAGTGAATAAAATGGAAGAAAACTTGGTGTTTCAAAAACAATAAAGAATATCATTACAGAACTCTATGTGGAGGTTTTAGGATGCATTGTAAAAGTTTTAATGTGATTTTTTCATAGGCCAATATTATTCCAAAATACTTTTTTTCTTTTTTTTTCTAAAATACTTAATTGTTAAATCAAGTCACATTTATTATAAAGCAGCTTCAAATTAATAAACAAGAAAATAAGTGTTAATGTTGTAAAGTTCAACAACTTAAAGGTAGGGTAGGCTAGCTTTGAAAGCATAAGATCCCACCCTCCCTTCAGAGCATCTCCAAAAACCACACCTCCTCCAAAACACATGAACATGCACAGCAGGGCGCAAAGCGTCACGAGAGACGGCGTTACACTTCCTCATGTCTCAAAGCTCATAACTTTACAATAATAATGAATATAAACAACTTAAAGAGCACTGACCTGTACCTCCTGACTAATGGTCGTCCGATATTGTTTTTTTGATGGCCGATGCCAATATCTTAGAGAGCAAGTTGACCGATGGCTGATATAAAGCCGATATTTTTATATACTTTATATTTATTTTAATCAATATTTAATAAATTAGAAATAAATTAGAAAACAAATCTTTAAAATAATCCTGTTTATACTTTAGATGGCGCCTTCTTGAATCTGCAATCCTATTACAGTATTTTTCACACATAAAGTAATTGTTTAAAAATATATGAACGTGAATAAAAAGTAAACACTGTAACAGGGCACTCAGTAATCTGGTAATTTCGTGCGCTCTGGTAATCATATTTGTGTGATTAAATGGTTTGTGAAATTAAATGTTTATTAGATATTCAGAGATTTTTTGAATTATGTAGATGCGCATTTGCTGAATGTTGACAGTAAGTATTTTAGCCTGATTGTTTACAGGCTTGTTCTGTTACAAATAATATAAAAGCAAACGCTTTACTTTTCACATAGCATTTACTCTCTTTGTTTACCAGTTCTGTCTAACAAAGAATTAGATATGACAGACAGAGATCGTAAACTAATGAAGACGGAGAATGTGAGTGAGCGCTGTGTGATCAGGCGCTGCCGTTCTCTTCTCACTGTGCGTTCAGACCGCCCTGCCATCGACGCATTCGTGGACGCTCTGATGCTCTGTTAAATAAAAAAAGTAAAAAAGTAACAAAATAAAAGTTCCAACACATCGGCCAATCAGAAAAACTGATCGGCCGATGCTGATATTTTAAAAATGGCAAATATCAGCCGATATATCGGCCTTGGTGATATATCGGTCGACCACTACTCCTGACTGCTGTAGATTCATTTCACTGTTGATCGTCTTTCCATTGAAACGCATAAATATGAGTCATGAACTGCTCAGAGTATAACAGTCACCGTTATGTTTAGTTAGTTTCTGTTTTCATGGACGTCTGTCTAACTCAGTGATTTGCTGTATCTGCAGGACATTGATCTCTTGCATATTAACTGCAACAGTATGATGTCCACAGAACTGCTGTGCTAAGGTTTCGAGTTGCACATGAATAAATAATGTGGTTTCAATTGCATGTCAAATCAACAAAATATGACAACAATGTGATGGTAAATTTAGTGTTTAAACTTTGTGTGTACTAGGGCAGACCTACATCATCTAAATAACATCCATCATGTTGAGCTTGCTGTCTTGCATTTAGAGATGGCTTTCTACATGAAAGACATATTCAATGCTACTAGCCAAGCGTACAATATAGCATGAAACCTACCTTTTGAAACATTGTGTCGCCTATGATGCCTTAAATTCAGCATGAAACAGAAGTTGTCTTTTCTTCCCTATTGTGACATAGGCCTATGTGAGACAGCTTCTCGAACAAGAAAAAATTTAGGGCGGGACTTGGTTTTGTCCATTGGGAATTGATTGGATCGTGGGATCGTTATGGTTTTCTAAATCATTAATAACAAATACTGCAATTTTCCATAAAAACAAGAATAGTCATTTTTGATTTCATACTGACTTCATTGGCAGCTCATTAGGTTTAGTGTAGGTTGTAAATTATGATCAGATTTAAGAGCCAGTCATTTTAATATAATACTATTACAATATTAGGGGAACACTAATTACCATGAAATGAAACCAAATGAAACACAACACATTTATACTTATGTAGTGCACTTATGTTTTCTTTTATTAATAAAAATAATAATTTGTTGAGGAATGGCAGGAAAAAATGGTCATTTTAAAATACAGTATTTTATTTACACCATATTTCAAATACAAAATATTACAATCAGGCTCACTGGGAATACGTGCCTGTGGCAGCATTTCTACAAAATAAAATTATTTCTTGCATGTTTCACAACACACTTTTAAAGTGAAATGTCCAGTGAGTGGAGCTAAAAGTGCATTCAGTTTTTGAATCTGGCAATGTGTTATTACATTATATGTATTGCCGCAGTTCGGAAATGAAATGTCCTGTGAATGGCTCTAAAAGGTTATGACATACACTAAACTCTTCCCTAAGTCTAATCGATAGTGTTAACACAAGCAAACATGAGAATGTGAGAAGCAAACATTGTTTCAAATTTGAGGTCTTTTATCGTGACTCTTGTTTCATGAGACTCGTACCCAAGCACTCGGAATGTGCAATGCAATGCTATACCAGGTGAGCTGATGATGCAAGCCTCAAAATTTATTAGTTTACCAGACAGCAACATAGTGTCGGCCCAGATCCGACCCTCATCTGGTAATTGTGGTTTCCACGTGTACCAGATATGGGCCGGATCTGGGCCGACACTACGTTGCTGTTTGGGTTACAAATCATGTCATTATGGTAAATACCATAGCATAGTATTGTGCAAGTGATTGTGTGAAAATAGGTCTTTATTGATCGATTATCTGCCCTAATCATAATTTGTGTCAAAAGGAATAGAAGTTGTTGGGTTTTTACTGCCACTTGTGTTTATTTTAGCTTGAAACTGCAGTGAATTATATGTATGTTTTTGGAGTTTTTCAGAAATGTAGGAAGAGGTACGCATTTTCAATCGGCCTAGGTTGCTAATTTCTATTAAAGCTACAGTTAAAGCTGATGTGCTGTTCTATAAATCCTCAATCTTATTTACAGCACACATCTGTCAGGATTTCTCTATTTCAGTATCCTCTAATGTCTGTTTTCAGGTTTTTGAGGATACAGCAATAATTGCTAACTAACATTTCATTTTTAACGTTAATGACAGCGGTGTCGCGTTCCCTTTTACTGCAATTACAGAACAGGAGGAATTGTCCTCAGCTGAGGTTTCAAATTTGTCTATTTAATCCCACAACCGCTCTTGAAAGAAACCTTATTTGATCTCTCTTTTTCTAAGAGGATCAGATCTTTACGTCTCTCCGCATTCCGAGGTAACGGGCTAATTTCCGTATTTAAATATTCATGTATGCAGACGAGGCAGTGTGAGTGCGTTTACACCTACACAGGGTCTGTGACAGACAGACGGTTTGTTTTACAATGAGCTTCCCCCCTGAGGGAGAGAGAGGCTAAAGGGTGGATTTCGTTCTGAAATAGCAACATTAAGGAGGCATTCTGGGGCCGCAGATGAGAAGAGAGTTTGATTGAAGGTTTGTCGTGATGGGTGATGGTGGGGGTTGCAGGCAGCAGAGGCCGAGAGAATCGAGTGATGAGTACAAAACCACCAGCAGGATTTATCCTGGATTATGATGAAGAGTCTGAAAACTGCACAGCCATGGAAAGAGGTTTCTGTCTCTCTCTCTCCTCCTATCTCTCTCTCTCCTTCTGCCTTCCCTCGTTTTTCCCTTGTCGCTCTTCGCTGGGTCAGCAGAAGCATTTGGAAATGAAATGGGTTTCTTTATGGCAAGTTTACAAGGAGTCTCTCCCTGTTCTGAAAGCGTTTTTGGAGAACACTTAGAGTTAATTAAGGTCCAATAATTTGCAAATGGACTGTGGATTCAGATGCAGAAATTTGTCACCCCAAGCTTTCTGCTGATGTACTGAGAGAGAGGTTGTTTTATAGTGGGGGTTTGCAAAAGAGATTGTCCCCACTCCGTGTTGTCAATAGGAGACAATGAGAACTACAGCATTAGACTAAATGTGATTATAGCCACATTACATTGGTGCCTGTCAGTCTTGCATTCCAGAGTGCATGACCAAACCAGGGCTGTCTCATAAGTTGCTGTAAGCGACTTTTATCCTTCACCAAAACGCCGCTTTTGTGGCATTCTCACTTCACATCGGCAGACTCTTGATATCATCTTGAATCTCTTGATATTATCATGCGTTTGAATGGTGGCATTAACCACAATATGCTTAAAGGGCTGGTAAAATGCCATTTTCACAAGATGTAAAATAAGTCTTTGATGTCCCCAGAGTTTGTATGTGAAGTTTTAGCTCAAAATACCCCACAGATATTTTTATATAGCATGTTAAAGTTGTCACTTTTTGAGGGTGAGCAAAAACGCACCGGGGGCGGGGTTTATGTAAATTCTAGGGTTGGTGATGTCACTAATCCTGGAGGAATGTCGTGTAGTCCCTACCAGCCGTTTGTTGTAGTCCTTAAAAAGCAATTTCTTTAAAAGAAAATATCTCCCTTTGCTTTGAACTTTGAGCATTGTAACTTTGCAGATGTTGTTTATGTTCAAACAGCAACATTACACACTAACTAAAGTTAGAAAAGTGAAATCATAATCAACCACCCCTTTAATTATATTTGTTATGCAACAAAATAGGCTCCGACATCCCTGTGACACTACATATAGTAGGACAAGCAGTTTGGAGGATGGATGGATGGATATAAAAGTATAAAAGGCCCGATATACTTCAAGCGAAATCCTAGAAAATTAAATGGTGTGACATTTTGAACAAAAGCAGGCCAAAAAGAAGTTTGTTTGAAACAGCTCTCTAAAAAAAAAACTTTCTAGAAAAGTTTGCTTCGGCTTGTAAACACCTTCAAAGATTGGTTATTACATAATACATGTAGGTGTGCTGTGTGACCCACAAGTGGACATTTTCTCCAGTTAATTTCTTCTGTTCAGTACGTCAGACACGGGTAAAAACATGAACACAATGGAGAACTTCCGCTCCTCAATGAGGTTTGTTTAATAGCAGATATTAATAATAGTAATAGTAATTAGACAAAGGGGAACTGGAGTGCTGCTGGTATCCCTTGTATCCTCTGGTGCTCATGGAAGGGTTAAATGTTCATAAAAAAGAATTTGGAAAAAAATCCAGGTCCAGGCACACAGTAGGATGCAAAAGTTAAAAAGCCTTTATTATTTTAAAGAGCTAAAGCATTAAAACACTTTGTTTTTAACTTTTGCATCCTACTGAGTGCCTGGACCTGGATTTTTTTCCAAATTCTTTTTTAGTAATAGTAATTTTTTTCTATCACGGCTTTCTTAACTGCTCAAATCTTCTGAAGCTTTGTGAGAGTGAATAGAAAGTAAAAACTTCCTACATTTGCGCCAGAAACATACTTTACGCAAGTATGCTACAGATGCGCAGACTTGGTCGACGCACTGCTAACTCACAATTAGTGCAACATACTTTGCAAAACATGCTTTTGCGATGTTCTGGTGGTAACAAATAGTTACTGTATATGCAAGCTTTCTCCTCCTCCTTCCCCTGGTCGAACAGTTGCTTTATAATTAGCAGCATCAATACATAACATCGGTCAGGCTCTGTTCACACAGATGGCTCTCCGGCAATTTGACAGCAATTTTATGGAATCCGCAATGCATCCTGGAATGCTTCAACAGTATTGAGGAACTTTCCATGTTCAATGAACAGTTTTTTAATGCTTAAGCATTTAAGCAGGGGTAAAAGTCTGCATTTTAGTCTAAGTTTTAGTCAATTAAAACTTAGTCACAATTTTCTGTCATGCTGCATAATGGTTAAATTGATAATTATTTTGCTCAAAATTATAATCACAACGATTGTTGTCTTTTGAGAATTTTATATATACATTTTATCAAAATTATTGCACTTTTACCTATAAGAATATATTTTGAGAATGTCAACTCATACACATGGTTTATTTGACCTCATCTAGTTTCCTGATTTATTATAGGCTATTTATTATTAAATGAAGGTTCTCAACATTATGAAAGCAAGAAATTTCACTCAAAATTAAAACGATGAAATTCATCATAGTAATTTCAATAATTCCAAATTACATTCATGTTTTCTATTAAAACAACAACAAAAAAGACTACACGGAGCTGCGTAAGTGCATTTAATCAGCAACCACAATCACAAATATAGCTGAGATCCATGTTTGGATTACAGTACATCACTGAGAAGGTTTGATTGCCGATTTAGTTGCAGCAAACAGAACAAGCGGCTCGTGAAGAGCTTTCATTTAAGCAGAATATCTCAAATGGAGAAAGCTGAACTTCAGCTTTCTTGTTTATCTGTGTTTCTGTTTTTTCAGATCATCTGCGGTACTTCCGCAGTGTAAAGAGAGTGCGTGCGCATGGTTGCCAGATTGCAAATATTAGGGTAGACAAATTTTGGAGAGTCTAGCAATAGCGGGCTAATTTTGAAAGCATAAGATCCCACCCTCCCTTCAGAGCATCTCCAAAACCACGCTAAAGCCAAGCCACGTACAGCAGGGAGCAAAGAAAAGCGCCACGAGAGACGATGTTAAAATACTGTCAGTGCGCGGAGGGATAGAATATATACGTTGACAGGCAAGTACTGTAGGTCATCGTATGGTTAATCGTATCACAATGATTGGACAAACATTTTATGGTCCTACACCTTCCACTGACAATATATATGCATATAAATACATTTAGATCACTTAATGACACTTTTAACCAGCATAACAAAAAAATGTTTCTGGAATAAATCAGCTACCCTGCCTTTAAGTTAAACACCGGGCACAAAATGTCTCCTTTTAACAGAAAATTTAAAATCTTGACATCTGGCAACTGCAAGCATGAAAGCTCATAGAGGCTTGTTAAAAAAATCTGTAGCCTAATATTTTGTCGCCTCTTTTTCGACAAATCAAAGAGAGGTTTTATTAAAGCTATTTTTTTAACGAAAATGTCTTTTTTGGTCAACGATATTGCATGTTGAGTCACAGTTATCGTTCAATGATGTCGGTGTCATCTCTTCTGTCTTCATGTGCTATCGGAAATTTCCTACTTCCCAATTCTGAAGTGATTACGAGATGTGAATAAAATCTAAATTAATCCTAAATTAAATCTGTTCATCATATAAAGCAATCTAGTCTCTTTAGTAAACTTAGATTAAACCACTCAATTTATATTTATATTATTTCATCATGTCTTTCTGTGAAAATTTTGGTTGAGTGGACTTTCAATGGATATACCAAAATCATTTGTGGGTGAACTATCCCTTTATAATTTGAAATATAAATTCTTTGTGCCCAAATGTTTGACTAGTAGTGTAGGCCTATCTAACTCTATGCAATTAGTACTATGTATCTACAGTATAGCATGTAGGATTTTAAATACATATTCCTGCTTAAACAAGCAGTTAGCTGTAATGGGATAGAGCTGAAATAACTGTTGTATTAGACATAGCACCCTCATGATATCAATGACTGACTATAAACCATTTATTCCCAGTTTAATTGCCATTGTAATGCAAATATGTGCCCTACGCCTGTGGTGGATCCAGTAAAACCCCTCTGTCTGTTCGTATTTGAGTCTGAGTCTGGCTAATGTGTCCTCTCAGAGGCAGCAGCCTAACAGCATATTAAAAAGCAGAGCCCAGTTTAACCGGGCCGGGATGAGCTGTGCATGTGGGAGAGAAGAGACTCTGAGGCTGCTTTATAGCAATTAGATGTTACGCTGCTGTTTCCTTCTCTTGCCATCCTCCTTTTTTTCCTCTCTCATCTCCATCCCCCCATTTATCTCCCTTTTTTTGCCTCCTCCAATGTACTTACGCCACAACCAATGTGCTTATGCCACCAACACAGGGATCAATTTATCCTATTGAATGAAGCCTGTTTCCACGCTGTCCTCTCTAAACGCTGTTTTATGTGTATGTTTAAGCTTATTTGTTGGTTGGCAGTTTTTGCACATCATACGATTTTTGAATGAATTTTAGACACTGAGAATATAAATCTGGACAATGCACACACACACACAAATACACTGTTCCTTTCTAGGTTTTGTGTGATTAATCGTTTCCATTTCTATTTTAGTGACAATGTCCTATACGCTGTACACTGTAAATACTGCGTCTGTGAAGCTTCTTTCTTTTAACATAATCAATGACATGGACCTTATTCCCAAAATAGCATTTCTCTGTCAGCTAAAAATAGCCCGAAATAAAACCTAAAGAGGAAGCAAAGCCTGGAAGAGAGACCTGCCTTTGCAGTGCACAAAGAGCTCTGCGATTGATAGTCCTTTGCAATTGCAACTGTCACTAGCTCTGTTCCAAGACCTAGCAAGCTGCCTATAAAGGTAACATATGGCTTCTAATGAGAAGACTGTTCAAAATGAGGTAACTGAATTATGGGAGCTTCCACACTGCCGTGGTCCAAGTCCGAGCGCGGTTGTTCCCATTTTTGAAGATTGTGGATGTGAAAATCAATATTTGTAAATAAAGCATACCAGAGAACCAAGCAAAGTAGTCCTAGCTTAGTAGTCCTCAGATGCCATGTTCATTATTTACACCAGTGATCTGACATCAATTTTATCTTGAACCGATTAATTAGCACAATTTATTACTCCATCACCCGCGTGATGTCATTAACGATGGTTTATTCTGTATATTGAACTAAGGTGTTCGAAAGATGGATGTGCAACATAGTTACATGGTTTTGGGAAACAGCCATGAGTAGCTATAGTTAATTTCTCCAATAATGCATCATGGTACATATTAAAATGTAAATGGACTAGAGTTGATCAAAAATATTATTAATCAACCCAGGCTCATTGGGAAAATGTGCCTGGTGACATTTCTGGAAAATTGTATTATCTGAAACAGATAAACAATAATATGGCAACATTTTATTACATGTGGCAGTTCGGAATTGAAATGTCTGTTTAGTGTCGCTAGAAGGTTAATGCTCTATCAAATTTTAAAATAACATACGACCTACACTAAACTAACCTGAACTTTAGCTTCAAGTTTACTAAAACTACACATTTTAATTCTGTGTGATGGACAAATGAGAATCAAATCACTGAGGGTGCATCTGAAATTAGTGAGGGTTCTCTAGTAAAGTGCAGATGTAGTAGAATAGCAAAGTACAGTGAGACATTTAAGATTATTACTTTTACAAGAGTCATTACTTTTACAAATCGTTGGAATAGAATTTCAAAAATATTTTGATACGAATATTTTTCTATGAATGTCTGCATTTACATTGCTTAATGCGTATTCATTTGGACATGCCATATTTTTGTCCTGTGTTATGGTTATCACTATGTCAATTGCAATTTCGAGAGTGAATCCCGCATTTATATGTAGATGTCACTTCCGTCATTTTGAGTAGTTAATAGTTTCTGATTGAATTAAACGCCTCTGATTGGCCATTGGTTTAAAGAGATCAACAAACTTGTCTGTGATTGGCTGCATTTCTCATCGATGCCAAAACATGTTGTAAATAAAACAATTTGACGTTCTCCAGAGCACAAACACATAAGCACTGGAGCGTTTGCCAAATCTGTTTCGCCAATATGATATTATTACAGTATCACCTGAGGGTGCTCTTGCTTTCATTTGAGGGTGCTTAGCATTTGACTGATGTTTTTTACCCATGTTTTATTTTTTTAACAAAAAAATTATTAGTGATCAAATGTTAATTGCCGGACCCCTTGCTGTACCGCTGCGAAGGGTCTTTTCTAAGTAAAGACCCTTTACTTAAAGGGATAGTTCGCCCAAAAATGAAAATTCTGTCATCATTTACTGTCATCACAAAAATGTCGGTAACCAAACAGTTGATGGACCCCATTGACTTCCATAGTAGGAAAAAAAAATACTATGGAAGTCAATGGGGTCCATCAACTGTTTGGTTACCGACATTTTTCAAAATATCTTCTTTTGTGTTCAGCAGAACAAAGAAATTCATACAGGTTTGAAACCACTTAAGGGTGAGTAAATGATGACAGAATTTTTATTTTTGGGCGAACTATTCCTTTAAAGTAGCTCTACTGAACAAATGTATAATTACAAATAGGCCTACACATGTAAACATAATGGACTGTAAGATTATTTTGAGTTTGAGTAAATTCGGTTGTTTTTATATCATTTGCTTATTTCGTTACAATCTAATGTCTTTGTTTTATTTCTGTCTGTATGCATATTTACTGAAATCAGAATCTTTTTCACTCTGTTAGACAAAATATAGCTGCAGCAGTCTGGATTTGTCACAAATCTCTTATCGTACTTTGCCAGCATTCTTTTGTCAGCTAGTGGTCATTGTATATGAAATTATTTTGATAGTACATCGCAGGAGATTTGTATGTTATGGAGTAGCCTGTCATATTGTTTTCTGTGATGGATGACATATCCTGGCAGAGTCCATTTAAGTGGTTTCCATGACGATTGTGGTGATCTGTTACCAGTTGGTAATTCCTCATAGCTATTATAGGTGGACTAGCTAAACTCTATTTTTCACTATATCTGTCTACCCCCCCTCTCTCTCTAACTCTCTAACTCTCTGTCATTGCTTTGCCCTCTTGTGAGCATAGGGTGAAGTATGCCAAGTTGCTCTGCCAGGCTGCCATGTGCTTGGCACAGAGGAGAGCGCCAGTGAATCAGCCTTTTCTCTGAGCCGTACCCCTAGTACTGCAGTGGGAACCGCACGTACACACACACACACATGCGCGCCACACACACACACACACACACACACACAGAGGGAAAGAATTCAGGACAGTTCTGTTCTCTTTCATGCTTTATTTAGCAAAATCATAACACTACATAACGCTCTGTTTGTCATATTTGGGATTTAGCCTGTAAACGTCTTACTGATGCGATCACAACTGTCAGAAAAGCATTTTAGATCAAATTATGTTCCCCTCAAATGATAAAGTTATGGAATTCATGTTTTCTTGAAAAAAGCCAGGCATTTGTGCATTTGGTTTTAGTAAATCAATGGAATTCAAAGGATTATTTCAGGCCTGTCACTCATTTTTTCAATTTTGTTATTAACTCCATCAATATGTGTAATTTATGTACACAGTGGCCTGTTATTCAAAATAGCACATTTTCACAATCAGCAAATGAACTGTGATCTGCCACAGATAAGTGTAACTATAATAGAAGTGGCATTATTGTGTTATTACATTGGTATTACTTTGTAATAATGCTGTAATTACATAAATATTGCGTCATAAAAATCGTTTAACTATTCCACAATATATACATATATTTTAGGTAATCTTTTTCCAAATCTTAAGTCAAATTATAGATATCTAAAATGATAAAAAAAAAGATCTAGAGCTAAAAATAAAACACTCAAGGCCCTCTCTCAGGGGCAGCAATGATCCTGCTGTAATTCTGAGATTCATATTGATCTTTTTTAATAGAGAGATGATGAGGCTTCTTAATGCTCATGAATTATCCTTCGCTAATAAAGACGCTCTTGCCAACACTTATTTGATGCTTGAAATGAGCATGCGTCTTTTGATAGGATCATGTATAAATTAGCTATATCAACATTTGTGGACCCTAGAAAATACTGACCAAATATTATTTTAGAAACTAAGTGGTCTCAGTTATTTGCCAGAAAGAATAAATGAATTTATTCTTGAAAGAATAAATTATATTTACCAAATAATATTAACATTAGCAGTAGGTGAAAAGTTGATTTTGCAAGATGAACACTGAATATGTACAATATTGTGTTAAACATTAAATTGAAGGAAACGAAAATGAGAATACACACATACAAAAGAACACACGTGTACTGTACAAACTAACAGTGATGGACAGTAACAAAGTATTTTACTTTGGTGCTGTACTTAAGTATATATTTCAGGTACCTGTCCTTCATCAGAGTATTTTTATTTTGAGAAACTTTTACATCACTACATTCCAAAGCATAATATCGTACTTGTTAAGGCTCCGATATACTCAGGTTGAAGTTCTTTTTTGTTCTTCGCTTAGATGTAAAAATGAAGTTTGAAATGCGTGACCATCGTATACTGTTAGCGAACATCTGACGCCGCTCACTCTGCTGAGAGTGGCGTTTAGATGAATATGTAAATATGTGCTGCGCGCTTTCCTCTCAATAACAAAATAATCACACAACTAAATGAGAAGACGGCAAACATTTTAATAAAGCATAAGAAAAGCATCTGATCAAGCAACGCGGATATGTTTGTTTGCACGCGCTCTGTAATTTGGCACTCTAGTAAAGTCACGTCACGTTTATTTATATTGCATTTTATACAATAGGTTGTTTAAAATCAAGCAGCTTTAGCGTATTAAACATGAAAAACAGTGTCAGTGTCGTTTAATCAGAAGTACAATTTTCTACTATAAAGCGACTCTCCAGTCTGTTGTCATGTCATGTCTCCAGTCATGTTTTCATTCGCAGATTCGCAGACGTCTGACCTCGACGGACTGAACAGTAGAAATTAGCATGTCAAAGAAGGCGGAGCCTCCGCGCACACCTAACTATTATGTAATCGCCACAGACCAATGGTAATACAAGTGTTTATCAGCAAAAGCAAACTTTTCTGGAAAGTTTGCTTTGGCAAGCAGTTTTGAACTTTCAAACCAAAACGAATCCCAAACAAACTTTGTTTTGTTCGAAATGACGCCACATCAGTTCGCTCTTCGATTTTGCTTGAAGTATATCGGGCCTTAACTATACTACATTTTATAACATAACAAAACATATCGTTCCTTGTTATTTCAAATTGAAGAAATCGACACCTCCTTGTGAGATCCGATTCATGAACAAAATGTTCTTTACAGGGCCGGAGTGAGGCCACTTTTCAGCCCGGGAGTTTCAGGCCCAAGACCGGCCCACTTTTTCAATGGTGGAATTCCAAATTAGAACTTTTTCCAAATTGGATAAATGAAGCAACAGTTCAGCTCTTACTATTGTGTAGTTTGTAGCCTATTAATACCATGGTTCAACAAATAATGTAAAGGTTAAATAATAATTCACTTAGACTTTATAAGAAGCAATTGCGACTTTATTTCACGCAATTCTGACTTTATAACACGCAATTGCGACTTTATTTCACGCAATTCTGACTTTATATCTCGCAATTCTGACTTTATAACATGCAATTGCGAATTTATTTCACGCAATTCTGACTTTATATCTCGCAATTCTGAGAAATAAAGTCAGAATTGCGAGATGCAAACTCGCAATTGTGAGATAAAAAGTCGCAATTATCTTTTAAAATGTTTTATTCTGTGACGGAAACAAGCTTCCATACCTCCTGGCCTCTTCCTCCCATCAATCCTCCCTGACGCGTACCGTTACGGTAGGGCCGGCCCAGCTATCGGTAGGCACCGGCGGTGCCGCGGTAGCCTACCTGAGAAAACGTTTTGGAAAAGACGGGCTATGGACCCAACCAACTCTATAGGAGGGGAGGGGAGAACTCCCTCACATGGTAACTTGTTACAACCCATGCAGAGGCTGCGCGCTGCGGTGTCAGAATGCGGAACGTGTGTAGCCTAATGTAACTAACGTGACAAATGTGGAAAAAAAATCCTTGACCGGTCCAAAAGTGAAGCGGCCCACCGGGAATTCTCCCGATTCTCCCGATTACCCACCCCGGGCCCGGTTCTTTACAATGAACCTGTTAAATCGGTTCTCTAATCACACTGAATGATTCATTCATGAATTGGACTAATCCGAATCACTGAATCACTGAATGTTCATATCTGACTCAAAATGAGCCTAAAACCGGGAGATGTGTGTACGACTAATGGTACAAAAAGTAAGTTGCTAATGCTGAATTTCAATATTGAATATTGATTATTGTAAATGAAAATCATATAGGACAGGGCTGCGTTTCCCGAAACCGTCTTAACGCTACGTCGTTCTTAAGTTACACCTTAAGCTGTACCTTATCGTTAACGTGTTTCCCGAAACGTTCTTAGTTAAGTACACCTTCTGTATGTAATACGTTCGGAAGGTTGGTCTGGACCACTCTTAGCTTTTCCTTATCACTGTTGCAGGTCTATACGAATATAATTCTGAAGTTTTAATACACACAGACAGTGTTCAGTTAGGCGAATTCAAGTGTTTTCATGCAAAGAATAAAATTGTCATTACACTGATTGTTGTTAGATTTTTAATTATATTATCCAAAAGTACATCAGCTGGCAAACCATTAAAGGCTTAATAGTCTATTTAAAGGGAATGATTGTGGTGGGGAGTTTGCTCAAACTATGGCAGCGATACAGCGAATAGTTGTTCTAAAAGACGGCGCCGTCCGCGGAGCACTTTTTAAGGCCAGTGAAAGCAGGCTACTGTCAGTTAAGTCCTATTCGGACGCTAATTGTTTCTCATGGGCTCGTACGGTATTTTAAACTCGATTAAAGTCGGTGATTTTATTGCCGTCCGAATCCATAATGTCAGTGTTTTTTCTCACCCAACCCACGTAAAAATCCCTGGCCAAATTAATACCTAGGCCTACTGTTTTTTGACAAACAGGTCATGTGGTAATTTAATTGCCGTCTGAATCCACATCTCTGAGTTTACAAGAAGAGATTCAAAATTCACTGTTTAAATCCTTTTTGATCACTGCCGAGCACCGTACGTAAGATGCACACTTTTATTACTGAAATGCTGGAAAGTATTTACAAGAACAATATTTCATCGCAGCTCCACCTCAGCGAACAAAAATGGGAAAGAGAAGAAAGCACGTAAAAATTTGAAGTGGTTATTATGGCAGCAATATATGATACAATTTTAAAATGTGTAGGCTAGGCTATTATAGGCTAGTATAGTTTGGATTATTTTTTATATTATCCCATGAGTCCTAATAAATGCATTTTCAACTATTTCTGAAGCAGTGAAGCAGGCCCTGCACGAGAGAATAATTGATTCTCGAGCCATCGATATCAACCAATTCAGCACCATCCAGCACCGGGTAACGTCGCACGTAAGAAGGTATGTCTTAAGCAGCTTCCTAAGGTATGGTTCGGGGAACACGCCTAGAAATGGTATACCTTTAGTTAAGTTATACCTTAAGAGTCTTTGTAGCGCGCTAAGAGACAATGTTATCGGGAAAAGCAGCCCAGGTCAGTTATTTGTGTAAACAGGCGAGCTGTTTAAGCCAGTTGTCCAGTTTTATATTTTATGTCATATTTACATAAAACAATTTCTTTGGGATATTTTGTTAATTTCACTTGCTTGCACGCTTAAATAGCAACGTTTTGATAGTGTATGTTTTGGTAACCGTACTGTTTGGTAACTGTAACTTGTATGTACTGTTACTCAAGTACTTGATTTGTGTACTTCATCCACACTGCAAACTAATGACACAATGTGTTGAAGTCATGTGCAGTGATCTGTAGTTGACTCATGTCTAGCATGATGATGGCTGCTATTGGTCATTGCTTTCCAATCAGTCCTGAGGGAGCACTTGGCCCGGCTTTCTCTGGAAGCCTGTGCAGTATTCTGGGAAGGTGGCAGAGGCTGGGGAAAGGGAAAAAGGCTGAACAGAAATGCTGACTCACTTTAGAGCTGATAAGGGGGAGTCGCGAGACTGGAGACATGAGTGAATGCAATTTCCTCTACGGCTCAGAGAAACACTCATTGGTTCAGCGGGGGTCAATAGGATGGCTGGTATGGAGATTGCACTTCCAGGCAAGTCCAGTCTGGACATTTAGACATTTACCAAAACCCATAACTTGCCATAAGTGCTTCTAACCATTCACTTGCGATCCACGTTCCTATCCCTTTACAAACTTCCAGTTTTCTTCCTACTTAATGCAAATAGAATGGAGGCGTGAAAATAAACTTAACAGCAAATTTACATGCCCTATGGACGTGCCACTCTGTAATAGCTCGTGTAAACGTGAAAGCTAGCCCAGATCTCTATTATGACTCAGAAGATCCAAAGCAAATGCTAATGGATGCTTTCTGTTATGTAATTTCAATGAAACCACTGTCCTGGAGGCAAAATGGAGTCTGTTAAGAAAATCTCAGACAAAAGAAACAACCTCAAGGGCGCTGATTTGATATTTTATGTAAGTACATCTGGTCATCATGGTGGGTGTATGTTTGCATTGAAGTGTAACAGTGTTTGAGACATTATCACAGGTTTGTATATGCTTTTAAAGGTCCCGTTCTTCGTGATCCCATGTTTCAAACTTTAGTTAGTGTGTAATGTTGCTGTTAGAGCGTAAATAATATCTGTAAAATTATAAAGCTCAAAGTTCAATGCCAAGCGAGATATTTTATTTAACAGATGTCGCCTACATCGAACGGCCCGTTTGGACTACATCCCTCTACTTCCTTCTTTAATGACGTCACTAGAACCGTTTTTTGACTAACCTCCGCCCACAGGAATGCTCCCTCAACTCTACCGAAATTCGTTTATGTACTTGCGCACTTCTTATAACTTACTGTGTTTACTCAGCTCTTACGGTGATTTTCTGAAGTAAAACTGACGCTTCATCTTTTGTGTGATGTACAATAAACTTTATTAAACTCATCAGTATATGTTTGATCATCATTCAGACAGCAGACTTGTAGGCTATTAATAAATAATGGATGGCCTACATACAAGCAGATGACAAATACGTTATAATAACCGTAATTAAACTACTAAACTATACCTGTTTCATCTCTATACAGCACTCTGACTCTGTAGGCATTATTGTCCGACTCGAAATGAACACCGTTAAGGCCCGTTCACACCAAGGACGATAACTATAAAGATAACGATAAAGATATAATTCTAAAAATCGTTCTCCATATTAAAGAATAACAGAGTTCACACCACAACTATAACGATAAAGATATGAGGAACGATATCGTTGGGATCACTTTCAGAACGATTTTTTTTCAGCTGTCAAACGATAAAACACTGACAGTCAATCAGAATCCATTCTAATTTAAAGGTCTCGCGCATTTAAAATGGGGCGCGCGCGCGCGTGCTTAGAATAAAAAGACCGTTATCGTTCGTTGGTGTGGACGCATATATAGTTATCTTTGTCTTTATCTTTATAGTTATCGTGCTTGGTGTGAACGGGCCTTTACTGAGAGTTTCTGATATTATCATCATTCCGTGAGATGAAATTGTCCTGACAGACTGAGCGTGAGCTCATGAAGCTCCGCCCCCTGGGTCGTCCAGCAGCAGCTTATTTGCATTTAAAGGGCACACACTAAAACAGCGCGTTTTTCTGAGCCCCAAAAAATGACAATTTAAACATGCTGTAAAAAATGATCTGTTGGGTATTTTGAGCTGAAACTTCACATACACACTCTGGGGACATCAGAGACTTATTTTACATCTTGTGAAAAGGGGCATAATACGGGACCTTTAATGCTATTATAAAGAGAGATATCACAGAAAAATACTTTCAATTACGATTTGTGATTTAGAATACAGACCACTGGCCTGCAAATGTTGTTGGTTAATTATTGTGAAACAAAGGGGTCTTTCTGTTTCACTTTATTTTGATGGTCCCTTTAACACATTCTGCTGACTATAAGTAAAGTTGCACCAACATGTCTACTAACTCTCATTAGAGTATTAGTAGACTGGTAGGGTTAGGGTTAGATTAAGTTGACATGTACTTGCAAAGTTACTCACAGTATAGTCAGTAGAATGTCTGTTGAGGACCATCACAATAAAGAGTTTGCAGATATTAAGCAGACAGTCTACTAATACTCTGAGTTAGTTGACATGTAGTTGCAGAGTTACTTGTAGTCAACAGAATGTTCAAAAGGGAACATCAAAATAGTGTTAATGTTCTTACGGTGACCGGGAGGGGACATGTTAGGTTCACTTATTTTTGTCGTGGCCACAACATATAAACTCGTGGGAACGTCATATTAAGTCGTGGGAACGTCATAATATCTTGTAGGAACGGCATATTAAGTCGTGGGAACGTGTTTATAAGTCGTGGCCACGAGATCATTTTGTTGAGGTAACAACATCATTATGTCGTGGCCACGCGATGCAAAGTCGTAGCCTCGAGATCATATGTTGAGGGAACGATATATTTTTCTCGTGGCCACGACTTCATATTTTGAGAGAATGACATCTATTTGTCGTGGCCACGAGTTATGTTGAGGGAGCCAAAGCGGCCAATACTGTAACCGTACCATATAGACTGGGCTACTGCAGAGATGGAGATGACAGAAGAAATAACATTTTACTTTAAATTAGGAATGTCATATAAAGATATAGTGCGGTCTTTGGCATTAAGACATGGGCACGTTATAAGTGAAAGACACCTGAAGCGCATTCTTAAATTGAATGGGCTTTTTTGTCGCACTTTTGCACTGTGCCACTGGCATGAAGTTGGTTTGACGTTGGACGTTCGATATTCGCATATTTAGGGACCGTCTCAAAATTACATGCGACATTGGCATAAACGTTTCTAACTTCAATAGCATTTGAAGACAATGACTTACAGTCATAAAACCAACTGTACATTGTTCATCTAGGTCTCATGTATGATGCACACCTTTAATATTTTTTATATTTATGACAATAAACTGCTAAATCATATGCAAATATTGCTATGTATTTCACTACTGTATGGGATCATATACAGAATATGACAATATTTAAAGCTCAATAGCATTTGAAGACAATGACTTACAGTCATAAAACCAACTGTACATTGTTCATCTAGGTGTCAGGTATGATGCACACCTTTTAAATTTTTGATATTTATGACAATAAACTGTTAAATCATATGGGCAATTCCACGCAAAACTGTCACATCCATAACGCCAACACAATGCCATTGTATTTAGTTGGCGTTATGGATGTGACAGTTTTGCGCAGAATTGCCCATATGCAAATATTGCTATGTATTTCACTACTGTCACATACCTGACACCTAGATGAACAATGTACAGTTGGTTTTATGACTGTAAGTCATTGTCTTCAAATTGTCTTCAAATGCTATTGAGCTTTAAATATTGTCATATTCTGTATATGATCCCATACAGTAGTGAAATACATAGCAATATTTGCATATGATTTAACAGTTTATTGTCATAAATATCAAAAATTTAAAAGGTGTGCATCATACCTGACACCTAGATGAACAATGTACAGTTGGTTTTATGACTGTAAGTCATTGTCTTCAAATGCTATTGAAGTTAGAAACGTTTATGCCAATGTCGCATGTAATTTTGAGACGGTCCCTAAATATGCGAATATCGAACGTCCAACGTCAAACCAACTTCATGCCAGTGGCACAGTGCAAAAGTGCAACAAAAAAGCCCATTCAATTTAAGAATACGCTTCAGGTGTCTTTCACTTATAACGTGCCCATGTCTTAATGCCAAAGACCGCACTATATCTTTATATGACATTCCTAATTTAAAGTAAAATGTTATTTCTTCTGTCATCTCCATCTCTGCAGTAGCCCAGTCTATATGGTACGGTTACAGTATTGGCCGCTTTGGCTCCCTCAACATAACTCGTGGCCACGACAAATAGATGTCATTCTCTCAAAATATGAAGTCGTGGCCACGAGAAAAATATATCGTTCCCTCAACATATGATCTCGGGGCTACGACTTTGCATCGCGTGGCCACGACATAATGATGTTGTTACCTCAACAAAATTATCTCGTGGCCACGACTTATAATCACGTTCCCACGACTTAATATGACGTTCCCACGAGATATTATGACGTTCCCACGACTTAATATCACGTTCCCACGAGTTTATATGTTGTGGCCACGACAAAAATAAGTGAACCGAACATGTCCCCTCCCGGTCACCGTATGTTCTTTCTTATGTTTATAATTATGTTATACTCTATGTATTATATATTATGTTTTTGTACATGAAAAATATGCTTCTTTTTTTTTTAATTACATTAAAAAAGAGGTTTAAAACTATTCCTACGGCTGGTACCTGATATGCAAATGGAAATCTATCTCTACCATCTCTGTTCCTGGTGCTGAGAAATGAAAGCTACCATGAGACAAACTTTTTTTGAGTAAGCAGAGGTCTAGATATCAAGTCAATTTAATGACAATTAAACATGTAAAACACTACAGAATTGCAGAACACTGCAAAATATCACAGTATTAATTTATGTATTACTGTTAATCTGCAATCCAAGTTACTTCATAATTAACATATTCTGCTAGTGTAATGTCCTTTTTTTAGGTCTTTCACATCAAGCTTGTTGTGTTTTATGGGTTCCTTGCTTTTCTAAGCGATGCTGTTCTCATTCAAATTAATAGTAAACTCCTCCAAGGCCAGAAGGGGGAAAAAAGAAAGAAACTACAAAGTGGTATGAGAAGCATAAAGGAAACATTGGTATTTTGCCATGGACAACATTTAAATACACACTTTTTTTCCCGATAGTCCACTTTTGACATTTTACTAACTAGAAGTAACTTTTCAACTACATGTCAACTACCATTCATTAGAGTATTAGTAGACTGTCTGCTTAATATCTGCTCACACTTTATTTTGACGCTCCCCAACAGACATTCTACTGACTATAACTTGCAAGTTCATGTCAGCTTATTCTACTAACCCTAACAGTCTATTAATACTGTACTTACTTATAGTTTTTAGAATGTCTTAAGTGGACTATTGAAATAAAGTGTAACCATATAGAGATTGATTGTGCTCAATGATGCATCTGACCAAATCATAATCAAGTATTCCAGAGAGCTGTGTAATGAAATAATAAAATATGCTCTGTAATATGCCTCTGACATGCACTCATTGCTATTCCTGTAGCCATTTCTCAACATTCATGTATCATTATGTCTGACCATTCAGAAAATTGATCTTTCCTTTCCTTTTTCTAGGCACAGTGTAGGTAGCCATTTACAAAAGAATAATCAACAAAAAATTGAGGAATCATTTGATTGATTTGTGAGCTAATAGATTATTCATTGTTTAGAAAAAAGCGAAGAGCAAAGTCTGTTCATTCTTCCGTTCACAGTTCAAAGAATTGTCCTCCCTGTTTGTTTCTCTCTTTTCTCTTTCACTCCCAATGTTTTTTTTCCAACTGCAGTGGAGTTTGGCTTTAAATAGCTGAGCTTTGACAATTGTCTGTGTGCTACCTACACACACACACACACACACACACACACTAACACATGCACGCACATACATCCTCTCATCCTACTCAGGAGCAGGAGGGTTGAGCTGGGCCTGAGACATCTGGGTGGATCTCAAACAGGCGTGTGGGCAGCCATGCATTTCAAGAGCTAGGGAAACTGACAGCCTGCTCTTTACTTTTCAACACTCTCTCTCTCTCACACACACACACACACGCACACACACAGCCATACTGGAAATCAGTTAATGTCTATATCAGACTGTAAGCCACATTTAACAAGCCCTCAGTGAATGATGAGCCTGGTGTTTGCGCTGGCTTCAGCATCTTGTTGGAAATAAGGAGAATAAGTGGCTTTTATTTGATTATGATAGGATGAAATCCCAGCAGCCCCTATAACTGGACCTTGATTCCAACTAAGCCTACTCCATGAAGCGTTAGTAAACAAATTTAGCGCTAATTTGCAGGTCATATATCCACACTACATAACCACAAAGAGGTAAATTGCTAACTCATTGCCACTAGCAGTGTTGGAGAAGCTACTTTGAAACTGGAACTTGTCAAGCTAAAAGCAATTAACTCTTTTTCCATCTTTAACAAAATTTTCCGTCATTTATGACACAACACTTCCCCGCCATTGACAAGTTTTTTCCGGCTTTCCATGTTTTCACTGTTATACGGTAGGGGGCGCTGTTACTTATCTTCTGAAAGCGTACAGCATCTCCGGATCCTAAAACAAGCGAATAAGAAGATCTGCGTAAACTAGAAGGAGCGGATAGAAGATCACTTACGCACAATTAAGCTAACGTGATCATTCAACAGCGTATGAATCAAAACTACCTTATGTTACCGAATGAAAACAAATGTCAAACCCACAAAGGGGTTTATGACTGCAAGCTTTGGGAGTCACTTTTTAGAAAAAGCTGCACTTTTGAAAAGTAGTAAATTATACTACAAGATACTAACAAAACATAACTACACTGCAGCTATTTAAAAAAAAAAAAAAAAGTAATAAATGGATTATTTATAGCTACAGGAGATTTTCTCATGAACAGTTTTCGCAAAATTTACAATCTGCTTTTAATCTTCTAACGTTAATGAATTTGGAGTTACTAATTTGTATAAAACATGCCAAACCATCTCTTTTTAAGGGCTTTCGTCACTGAGCAAATGTGCTCTGTCTTGTCTGAGAGCATGTATGTGTGATTTTTGCATATGTGTGGTTTCGGTTGGTTCTTAATTTGATAATAACATTTAGAATAAACTTTATTGCATATTTTATTGGTGAATCATCAACAAATGATGCGTTGAGCTAAGTCCCCGCCCTATATTTTCTTTTTCAAAAATACGTTACATACGTAAAATAAAGAAGAAAATATCTGTTGCTGCTATTTAATTGTGACTAAGTAAATTATTCAAGTATATGTACCTCAGTGGAGTTTTTTATGTTTGGAAACGTTTACTTTAGTACATTTCAAAGCATTATATCCTACTTTCTACCCCACAACATTTTATAAAAACATTTTTTTGAAGAAATTGAGACCTAATAACTGTGTCCTATTTGTGAAAGAATCATTCTTTTGAGACAATTCCTTTCAATTGGTTCACAAATCACACTGAACTATGTATTATATTGAACTGATAAATGATCCAATTGCAGCTGCTCTTGAGTGAATGACTCACTGATTTAATTATCTTGTTTGAGCGAATCTCTCTGAATTAGTCATGTTCTATTCAAAATCAGCCAAGAACCAGGAGCGATTTGATTCCCAGCTTGAGCCTGTGAAGGGAATTAACTGATGGTGTGAAAAGTAAGTTGGTAATGTAGAATTTCAGGATCGTTTACTGTAAAAGAAAATCATATTCAGGTTTTAAATTACTGGAAGTTGCAAAGATCTGAAGCTCATTGTATAAAATGCTTGTGTACTTCATCCAGCACTGATAAATTTACACTAAAAACAAGTATCAAAACTAGAAAACATAATGATTTACGCAACAGCATAAAAAACGTAGATGTACAGCAACATTTAACTACATATTTAACTACAAAAAAGAAGACTGATGATGATTTACTGTATTTATTTGATCCTTGAATCATTTGTTTAGAAGAATCATCTAACTTGAATCAGAACAAATATGATTATTGCCTTGGATCGCTCAGCCGGAAAGCTGTGAGTGTGATTCCCTGTGTGACGAAACAGCAACATTACATCTTGTTGTAAAAGTAGCTTGTTATTGGACAAACTATAGTGTTTCAAAAACAGTTCTAATGTCACATTACTGACATATAGGTAAGCTAGTAATGTTAATCTGCAGAATTAACTTCTGCACACCACTCTGCTATCTTCTATGATAAGCTATGGTGACCCTGATGTCCAGCCTCTGAGAAAAAGCACCAGTGGTCTCCATCTTTTCAGAAGTGTGAGCATAAACATTAGCAGCATCTCTGCTTGCTCAGTGGGGGCTTGGGGCAGACAGATGGAATCTATTAGAAAAAGAGCTGGTCTGTGGAGCTTGTGATGGCTTACACACACACGCGCATACACACACACACACACACACACACACACACAGAGAGAATACGCTCTATTTAGACTGTAACATTTGCCAAAGGGGATGTCACATGATGTAGTCAAATCAATGGAGCTTCCTCATTCGCCATCACAGGAGGAAATGTATATTCCCACATTCTCTTTCTTTCTCTTCTCCATCTGTCTCTCTTTCTTGCCATCTCGCTGCTATTCATTTATTCACCCTCTGTGATTCTCTCATAGATCATATAGTGTAATAGATTATGTTTTCCATTCAAATTGTTCTTTGCAGAGGGAAAAATATCAAAGATGCTGGGACTAGTCACAGTTTTTACTCCAGTGAATATTTTTCAAGCCCTTCAAGTCTTGACTATAAAAAAAGCTACTTCACTATTATTGTCCAGGAAAAAATATATGGTTCATCGAACACCTATTAATCAACAGCGCGGCATGTTTTCAGAGTATAATGGACAAGTTTTCACAGTGGAACTTGCCATTGAACAAAACACTAGAAGTTTTTTTGCTAAATTAAAACAGTAAAACATTTAAGGCCCTGATATTCTCACGGCAAAGACATTTTTCATTCATTGCTTAGGGATTAAAAAGAAGTTCAAAATACCTGAGCTTCGGTATACTGTCAGCCAACTTTCAGTTAGAATTACTACTTCAATTTCCACTATAAAACAGCTTTCCAGTGTGTTTGTGTTTTTAGTCTTGCCTGACCTTGATGGACTAAAGAAATGAACTGGAGAAAATGTCCAATATACATAATTGCTACGGACCAATGGTAGTTTACCAGCCAGGGGTGCGTTTCCCATACAATGACGTAACTCGCTGCTTAACTACCATTGTACAATGCATCGTTGAAGAAATCAACTAGCTGGTCATGACTGTTTCATCTCTTAATGAAAAAAAAAAAACGACCAAATGACATATTCATGTATTGTCATATGAAATGTATGAATCTTATTTTGCTCAAGGTAATGATTTATTAAGTACACATGTCATGCAAACAAAAAACTATGCTTCTAACCACTGTTTGGCAATTTTCGTTGAAACCATGGTTTCGGGAAACACCGTCTTGTTGAACTATGCAGATAACAACGAAACTTGCGACCATAGTTGGCTAACGATACTTTCGGGAAACGCACCTCAGAGCAAACTTTTCTGAAAAGTTAGCTTTGGCAAGCTGTTCTGAACTCTGTAAACAAACTCCTGATTTTGTTCGAAATTACGTCTCACTGGTTCATTCTTCGATTTCACTTGAAGATATTCACTTGAAGTGCCTTTATGAAACACAAAACAATTAAGGACAAACAACAATGGAAAAGTTAACATACAAAAATCATTCACATAAATGGTTCTAATTTAAAAGTTTATCCAAAAATGAAAATTCTGTCATCATTTACTTACCTTCATGTCGTTCCAAATATGTAGGACTAGGATTGCTCGATTGTGGCAAACATCATAATCACGATTATTTTGCTCAGCATTGAAATCATGATTATTTAACACGATTATTGGTGGGTGGTATGATCAAAGTCTTATTTCATGATGTGAGTAATTTTAAATGTCGGTGAAATTTCACAATTATCAATACTTCAGCAAAAACTAATACTAGGTTAATTAATGCAAGTAAAAGTCCTCAAAACAGTTACAGAAGACAAGTAAACAGTCAGCAATACAAGAACAAATAAACTAAATTACAAACAAAATCGAGAAAAAATACAACAGATCAAAAATACAAATTAAATAAACAGTGCTTTAGGTTTTTCAGGAAGACGTACTAACAGTGGTATTCAAATGTAAAACAACACTGCTGTATATATTAAATATAGACTAATCCTTATTAAAACTATTTTATTCATTCAAGAGCAGTAAGGAATTTTATCTTTGCCTTTTGTTGTTTGATTAACAATAAGGACTGCAGCAGATTTATTAGGCTGCTGTCACTTTAAGAGCTAATGCACGTATCCAATATATTGTAACACCTACACTCTTTCTCAGTGTTTACATTCACATAACCGACTGTGTTTACGAGGATACTTTCTAGTCTCGGAGCATGCGCACAGGAGGTCGCCTAGCGAACAGTATCTCTTTCGTGGCTTAATACACATTTAATAACAGTTTAACATCAAGCAGAGCCCCCAGTTTAGCAACAGTAGACTGCATTTTACAACACTCACTTATATGGCTGAATTGGATGTCAAGTTTGGGCTTTTAGGGAGGAACGAAAGTGTGTGAAGGAAAGGAAGCTGCGCTGGACGGAATGTGGCAGCGGCACAATCATCATTTTATCTCGATTATCTTGTTTTCATAATCGTTGGAAATCGAAATCGAAAAAACTATTACGATTAATCGCACAACCCTACAACAACAACATTTCTCAGAATATCTTATTTTATGTTCCACAGAAGAAAGTCATACAATTGGATTGGCATGTGGGTTTGAACTTGACAGAAATGTTGGGTGAACTATCCCTTTAAAATGGTTTTGAACTACACTAGTTGTAACATAACAACTGCTTGAAAAAACACACATTTGTGTAATTGGACTTTTGACTCCTCACCTCATAGTTACTGAGACAGAGACACAATCAGCAATGGTCTCCCCTATATGCTCCATACATATCTAGCCTCTTGATTCCATCTGTCGCCGCACCCTCTCTATCCCTCCCTCTGCTGTTAATTCTCTTCCGTCTTGCTGTCTAACATCACCACTGTCTCATGATACATCAAAATCAATAGGGCCATCACAAAGAAACGCATATATGGCCAATTTCCTCTCACCATCCCCCCACATGCTTTTATTCTCCTCCATCCTTGCATCAAACTCCAGTAGTGCTGGCTAATCATATCCCTTCTCTGGCATGGCGGAGAAGACAGGAGGCAGACAGACGTTCCTATAGGGTGTGCCCGCTGCCAAACCGCCTGAAACAGCCTTCCTTGTGTATTTCAGAAACACCTCTTTAAAAGACTGAGAATGAACTGAGGGTAGAAAGGCAGTCTGATGGTGTGAATGAACACAATAGCCACCGGGTTCATGCACACATACGTACACCGATGCATGCAATGCTTCTTAATGCCACAAATGGTGCATTTAAAATCTTGACATAGGGAGTATTAACAAGGTTAATAATTGCTAAAACACACACAAATATGCAAACGCACACACTGTTAGTGTCAGTAGCGTGGGGTGGCAGTGAGGCGTGTAAATGCGTTCACTTTGTTGGGGGTAGGGAGTAGAACCATATTCAGTCTTTATTTTCACACACACGCAGTCTTTTACAAACACTTTTAGAAACGCTTAAATCTAAAGCATTAAGACTCAAACCATTTAAACACACACGCAAAGCTCGTAGGTACACATGCACATTTGAAACGACTAGAAAAAGGCATGAGAAGTCTCTACATTTAAACAGCTGACAAATTGTCCGTCAGTAATTCATTGTTAGGTATATCAAGATTTCACGCTGTCAAACAACATTATATATACAAATGCAATTAAACACATTGCACTTGCACCCACCCACACACCCACCTGCCAATCAAATTGCCTGTCAACGTGAGCCTTGATGGATTTTGGCTGTTTTACTGCAGGGATTTATGTCAATCAAACATGATACAATACGCCCAACCGACTCGCATCAAATTATCTTTAGCCTGCTGCCCAAGGTGCTCAGATATGTCACAACACCCATGGTTTTATTTAATCCCAGGGATCACTTTCAATCTCTATAATCCTGACTGCATACATGTTGAAATTTGAGCCCTTTTTGCTTTGGCCTATCGAGTTCAGATTCGATAAGTTCTGGATATGGAGATATGGCGTGAGGAACTCTACCTTTTGTGCTGATCTCTCCGAACATATTTCTGTCATTGATTTTAGAGACTGCTGAAGACAGTGATGGGACGGATAATGTAGCTATCCATGCATCTTCACACACCGATCCGAGCACACGCTCAATTCGTTTTCCGACATGAAACATAAATAGACAAGAAGACACCTTTGCGAATAGAAAAGTGCTTTTAAGAAGATATCTGGTTTTCTTTTTGCGCAAAAGCCAAAGCAGAAAACCCCACCCAACAAACCCAGATGCAAGAACGCAGCCGCACACAGTCGAAGCCACACATTCTGCGTACTGTAACTGCACTTACATGTCATTTCCTCCAAATCATGACACAGAGTCATTGTTTTCCAGACCCTAGCCAGTGAGTAAATGAAATTCTATAATGAAGCACGTAGTGAGAAACAGCCTACGTCATCATGGCGTCAACCCTTAGGCACATGATCCCTCAATTTAGTGCCATCAGCATTGATTTATTTTTGACCTGCTTCAGTGATAACTTACTATATTAAATAAGCTGTTTTTGCATGAAAGACACTCGCTTTCTAGAGCGCACAGTGACTCTACTGTCATGTACACCAATTTTACCCCCACCGCAAGCTCGCACATGCTGCTTCATCAGCTCATGCACAGTGCAGTGATGGTAGCGTGCTCATTCTAGCATGTCTCGATGACTTATCCTAATCCTTATGTCTTAGGCAAATACCAATAGTTGAATCAATCTCCAGTGTGAAGGCATTCCCCTTGTTTCTACTCTTTTTTTTGCAAGAATTTTAATGAAGACAGGGCAGGAGCTCCAATCGGAAGGTGGGAGAGACCACTCACAGTCAGACAGAGGGTGTCGGTGTTGGTATAGATGGAGAGCGCTTACGGCTTCCTCTCTCCCTCCCCTTTTCCCGTTCCCCCTCTTGTCAGCGCTCTCCCGTGGGTGGTACAACCTGGCAGATTACAAAACACCCCTCCCATGTGTCTCCCTACTCTCTGTGCCAGGGTGAGGCTACCGATCACATTCTCCTGGAGCGTGTGAGTGTGTGAGTGGAGGTAGGAAGCAAGGATGGAGAAAGAAACATAGTTAGTGAACAAGAGCGAAAGGAAGGAAGTATGAAAGAGAGTGTGTGTGAGATCAGAGCTGGGAACGCTCATGGAAGCGACGGGACACAATCAACACAACTGTCTGCAATGATCATGAGGGAGTCCGAGGGGTAAGTGCAGGCGCCAAGCACACACACACACACACCCGCACACAGACACACATGTACTACACACACTCATTGACATTGTCTATGTGTGTATGCTCTAATGCCTGAGGCCCTGCAGACCATACTTCCTTTATTTGGAGTGTGTGTCTTGTGCACATCACCGGTGATGCCCTTTAAAAGTGCAAGTTCTCTCTGTATAACGGTCTATCACATTTTTGTGCCAATCTGTCCACTGTAGCATCACACTAAGAACAGTGACTTCTCTGTCAAGCCGTGATGTGGACGAGGGACTGTCCCTTTGGGTTCCCTTAAACAATGAGACTTTTCAAAGATCCCCTCGGAATTTTCGAAAATACGGAAAACGCATGTGGCCGAGAGAAACGCACACCTTTACGCGATCAATTTTATGGAACACCGCAAAGGCTGTCCAGAAATCACTGCACAAGCCCTGTTCACCGCAAGGAATCAGAAGCGGTTCACATGCAAATACATACACATGGACACGTATGTGTTCAGACAGTATGCACTCATTCTTACACATACTCCTTTGGGTGAGATAAAGCAGCGAGAATAGAACTAGCTGAAGTCATTATGAGTATATAAGTCGCCTTTTCATCTATGCGAAGGTGCAGGAGGCAGCTGCTCTATAGATGCAGAGAGATTTAGCAAGCCCTGCCCTATGGAATAGATAGAGCCATTTAAGGCTAGAAGTGAGAGACAATGCAGAGACCCCGTAGATAAAGTTTAGCCTCTGTGCTTAGCTGTGGTTTTAATGTGGGGAAACCTGGGAGGCCAATGTCTCTTAGAGAACTAGTCAGAGGTCAGGTGTGGTCGCGCTGTCTAGGCGGTAGTTGACTCTTCCTGTTGGCCTGCATACAAATGAACCTTTATCTAAATACTATCTGTGCTACAAATTCACCGCGCAACGTTTAATATTAACAGGAATTTATGTATCTACAATATTTTTGTGTATGTGCTATCGGAACATCTATGTGTCTGTGTATTTAGGTAAAGGAAATGTATGTGTGCTATGTATCTCTGTGTGTGTTTGTCAGTGGGAGGCTTCATTAGTGAGCTGAGGGAACTCAGGTACATTAGCCTGCGTCTCTCACCTGCGTCCATCCTCACAGGAGTCTACTCTGACATTTCCTGTTCTCAGCTTACCGTAATGCGAAAGGCCATTTGCCCCGTACTACCAAGCAGCATCCACTGATATGCACTTTATCGCAGATGTGCCAAAGAAAATTGTCTTACTGAATGTATGCTCATGTATGCTCATTTCTTAGCATCAGTGACTATGAAAAGTATTTACCATTCACCATGAATTTAGTTTAGCAACAAATAAATAATTTGAAGTGCACATGATTTATGTACTATAGCTAAGATTGCTAAATTTCTCTGTATTGAGTTGAACGTTACGTATTTAGCACAAGGATGTCAGTGTCAGCCGGCTACATTCCCATTATTCACGGACACGTATGCGTATCACGGGCACATATGCAAGTGTGTGGTGCACATTTAATGCCATCTTGTGAATAGAATTGACAAATGATAATGGCAACTTGATGATGTAGAATGAGCCTCATAAAGCAATAAGATTCCGCCCGGCGTGCAATTCATACATGGGCTTGCATGATGCCCTGAATAAATGGACCCTATTGTGGCACCTAGCTGCTCTACAAACAGCGATTTGGTTACGCTTGTGCATTTCTCTGCTCGTATGTTCATCACACCCTGAAGAAACACTAACTGATGAGTTCCTAGAAAATTCCAGCTTATTGAAACCTTTCAAAATGGCCATAGACGGAATTATATTTAGGCCTGTTTCTCATTATCCTAATTGAAGATGACTCACTGACATCTGTCAAGGTTCATTTTAAGCCATGTTTAAAATTCACTTGCATTGCTCCCTAAACAAAACACGATTTAGCTCTCATACACATTATTTGGATTTTAGTGCTTGTTCAGTGTACCATTTGGACTCAGTTGCGCTCCATATGCTCACTGTGGCTTTGGGTGTGGTGCGTACGCAACCGAATGCTGGACTAACCATGAGGATTTACCTAAGCTGTGTGTCTGCGAGCGGTTGTGTAACGCTGTTGGTTTTTTCTTGTATAAGAGGCAATTAATGTCATTTGTAAATGAGCGGCACTGCAAAGCAAAAGATGCATTTAAGACCAACTATTTCATGGCTTGCATGGCTGACTTTTATTCCAATGTCAGAGGCCATTATTGCAATACTAGTGAGTGACAGTGTTCATACTGTATATACAGATGCTTTAGGGTGCTGGAAAACAGTATTTGTATTTGCAAAAGACAAGCGTGTAAGACAAAGACAGACAGAAAAGGGGAAACATTTTTTGTATTATCCGTCTTCAGCATTCTGCATTTACTTTAACGTAATATAGAATCTATATATGAATGAGCTTTTTGGATCGTTAAATAATAATAGCATTAATCTATCTATCTCTATAATACGAATCCCTCCTTGAGGATCCGCTCACAAAATGGCCGTAGAGGCAGAGCTGCCCACAGGCTCAGTGATTGACAGAGAATTCCTCCGAGGATGGATGTGCGCTATATGGTGAGGAGCTCAGGAAGTGTGTAGGCAGAATCACCAGCGCACCAGGGAGGTTCCTCGTCTTTGTTCTCTAAACCATAACCGTTAACAAAGGCAGTTTGAAAGCAATTCATTTTCTAATTAATGCATTTTCCGTCTGTGTTTGTGCAGCGCGAATTATGTTAGACGCGTTTTAAAAGATGTCAGGAGAAAAAGGTGTGTGTGTGTGCAGTACCTGTACGTAAAGCTAATGAGTGTCGTTTGCTTTGTGTTGAGTGGAGGTTTTGCGATCAGATTGCATTTACATGTTGAACATTCAAGGTTTCCTTCACTCGGGCCAGTTTTATAAATGACACATAATTAATATTCATGAATTCATAAATTAGACATTCATTTCAGTGATCTTTCTATTAGAGCAACAGCATTTTTGCAATGCAAAAGCACATATTAGAACTGATTTATCAGTTTAATTTTCTCTTTTTTAAATTTGATCAATTCTGCCCATTTATCTAGTATTTCATGTTATCACAGTCATTTTAATATACAAAATGATTCAGCTACTACATTAATACAGTAATAAATCACTGGATAAACACATTTCTATGACCAATTTTTGTCTCATAAAAGTAATTAACCTCCAACAAGCCTCTTTAAAATCTCCTTAATACAACAATTGGCCCTTTAAACAAGAGTGCTCAAAGTGGCAATAAAATATAGAAAACCCCCATTTAAATCTGCAGAATATTGATTTAAAACAAGCCATTATTATTAACGTCAATTACGTTATTATGAAAATCGCCTTTACGTGAAGGAATGTATTGGCATGCATTATTCTATTGGCTAATCCTCAGCACAGCACTCGCTAATACTAAATTCTATTCAGTGCCACAATAATGCCGATATCAGACAAAAGCTTCTCAGCAGAGCAAATGCACAATACCAACGCTGATTAGTCTATTAAAGAGATAACATGCCTCCCATCCCCCTCCACCCATCTCTATCTCTCTCTTTCTCTCTCACACACACTACCTCATTTTTCTCATTGATTGGTTTCCTATGCCGGAATTAGCCTCCTATTTCCGTTCCTGAGCTGTATGCTCTATCCAGTGGTTTTCAATCCTGGTCCTGGAGAACCACAGCATTGCACATTTTGTATGTTTTTATTTAACACACCTGATTCAGATCATTAGCTCGTTTGGGACTGAACTGTGTAAAAAAAAAAACTACACTTCTCTACTCTCTTCTTTCTCTATTTTCTTACATTTATCAAACAGCTTCTTCATAGTATACTGGGATAATATCTGTTTACGGACACAATCCAATTTTAATATAGCAAAAATAATGCAAATTTTGTAGTTTTTATTTTATTTTACACAATAACGCAATGCATTTCAATTATCTTTACATTTTATTTGTCAGCATATATGCTATTCATTACAATTAATTTCATACATTAATCGGCACATCTATATATCGTTAAATAAATTATAGATATAGTGTTCAACAGAATGATGGCACATTAGAGAGCAAGCTGACTAGAGGCTGTTCTCTGTGCTTGCTCTTATGAATTCTGACACTCATCCATGCTAAAGCAATGCAGCCAATATTCCATGGAATGGAACCATTAAAAGTTATTAATAATACAGGGATGGTGATTGTGTGTGTGTGCGTTGAGCATCTGCACTCCCCGAGGGCCTCGTAAAACAGACGGGCTCTATATCCACACTATGCGGTGTGTGTAGGGTTTCCCTTCATTTGTTTCCTCTTCATTTACATGCACACACGCACCAGCATGCGTTTTCATGTACATACTTGCACTCAGGCACACGTACGCGTGTCATGTGACCCGCATTGGAGTCTCCTCTGAGTTCTTTGTGTGCAGCCTCTCACGCTGTCACACTCAGACACACCACACACGCGTGTTTCTCTATGTGTGTGTATGTTCTCTGCTGCTCCTGCGTATCTGCACACACACTCGCTGCGTGGGCTTTGTGTGGGTGGAGAAAGTGGAGAACAATGATGGGTTCTCTTGTCTGTCTGGTCGCTCGCACCAGGACGTGTGTGCGTGCACCTGTGTGTTTATGAGTCTCCAGTGTTCTGATGCACTTACACACGAAGGTAAGCACTTTCTTCTTTTATACTTTGCTGTCTTTCACCTAGTTTAATTTCCTAGAAGACTCTTGTAAGATTTCCTGTATAGTAGCCTACTACTCTTGATGCTGCACATGGTTTGCTATTAAATTGGTCTTATAATTTTCTTTAGCTTATCAGCATTTTAAACGACAAAATTCAGTTCCTCAAGGAGCAATTCCAACGTGCATTTCTTAAATATAAGATGGAATTTTTTCATGCTGGGAATTTGCTGGGAATTAACTATTGATAAATTTTTCATCTCTATCCATTATTTATCCTCAACCATGGGAGCCATGACTGTAAGAGTAGTCATTCATTTACCATAATGTGGCAAGACCAAAGCATGTCGCTGATTGTGAAGCGCTTCCCAAAGACCCACATTCCATCACACTCGTTTACCGAGGGGTTGTCTGGCCTTTCCGCTCTCTCTTTCTCTCCTCCGTTTCTCCCTCCTCTCATTGTCCTCCTCAACTGCCTAGCGGAAACGTGCCGAATCCGTGCTCGCTTATTTCCATATCAAAAGGTGAGGTATCACCACGGGAGTTACTGGCGGGAAATTTTCGTAATTATTATGACAAGGATAATATTAGTTCTGTTTAACAAGGCTGAGTTTGATTGAGGTTTAATTGAGCTATTTTTATAGGTTTCACCTTGGTTTTATCTGTTCGTAGCTCTACCAACTGTTTTATTCAGCTTTTCAGAGACCAGATTGTGCACCATTCTTATCTGAAGAACAGGACTTGGTACACAACACAATAGTGTATACTCGCCTTTTGTTCCTTATTAGGAGCAAATCCTTTAGTTTTTGGTCAATTTGACTCACACATGTTTAGATTCGTCTGAAAATGCTGATTCACAAAAGAAAAGATTGCAGAAGGAAAGAATGTAATGAACTACCGTGAAACAAAATGTATTAAAACAGTGGACAAAGACTATTTATAGATAGAAACTATTTCCATGTGCCAAACAAATGAAACAATGATTTTCTTCTAAGTTGAATTTGATGTAAATTTGGTGTATTTGCAATATATTGTATCTCATTTTACATATATGGATTAAATTATTCATTTTTGACACAGATACAAAGCACAGAATCGACTAGTCAGGAGTGGTGATCCACTTTAAATGAAATACATGAGTACACTACTGGCAATCCTTTGCCATATTTCTCAATGCTTTGTAGTTCACGGAGTCATCGGTTTTGTGATCAGTAGAGTGGAAGAATTTGGCTTGAACTGTAGACTCAGCCTCATATGAACTCACTCCATCTCCTCCCCTCAGTTCATCTCTCTCCTCCTCCCCCTCCCTTTACTTTCATTTCTACAGCTTAGCATGCTACAAAAGGGTCAGGAGCGTAAATCACATTACAAATCCATGTTAAAACTGCTGAAGATTTACTAGATTTTATCTTCAGTAGGAGCTACCCTTTTCTGTCCAAGACAGCACTCCTAACAGATGTCAGGGGAAATTGGGATTGAGAAATGGATGTAATAGTCAGTTTCTCAGTGAAAGCCTAAAATTAGTGAAATTTATCCGACATCTTTGGTATTAATTGGGACAATTTAGTATTGCGTTGAAAGCTTTTGTATTTTTCTTTTTTGAAGGTCAAATGCGTGATTTCTGCGCCACTAGCGTCAACAAACGGAATAGCCAATAGAATGAATGTTTTCATAAACAGGTTTTTTAAACATTCGCCAACTGTCATTGGTCAGATATAAAGCTGCTATTGGTTAAGCCGGCAATAAAATAACTATTTTACATTTTGGCGAATTTGTATATGATCTAATTCATACGTTTTTGTGAGATCTGCTTACGTCCAACTGAAGTTTAGGTTGAGGTTTACGGCCAACTTCGTGCTTACTTTTTTTCTAAAAAACTCAAATTGTACAAATTCATACGACTTTACTAATTTGCCAATGCATAAAATAGCTACATTTTAACATGAGATTGGGTTGGTTGAGCAATGTTGCTAATTTTGAAATTCACCTATGAATGGCCTACTTATATGAGTCTCTTTTCTAAACTGGGAGCCATTTTCTGGTAACTTTCTATATCTTGGAAAAATTTCCATTTCTTCTAAGTTGTTGGGGCTACTGGTGTGGGGTGAGTTTTCCAAAAGCAACTATGATTGCAAGTCCCGTTGTTACCAACAGAGATCAATGGAATTTGTGACCGTAGTTGGCTAACAATGCTTAAAATACTGTTCTTTGACTCCACAAATGTGCAAGTCCAAATCCCAAAGAATTCTAATTAGTCATTTATGAATAATGTAGATGAAAATTGTAGAAACAATCAATATTTATGCATTGAATTTGCATTGCCAGTGTATAAGAGGATTAGTTACATGGCATTAGTGTGCTGTCGACATCATGAGTGTGTCGACACTCGGATTATGACATGAGGATAATTGGCATTTTTCATGGAATGCCAGAAGACAAGCTGTGATGGTAATAATGAAATTGTGCACTCGAGGCAAAACAGACAAACAAAATGGACATCAGGTAACAAAGATGAACATTTTGTCCTAAATCAGTGTTGATATGCCATTGAACTGTTCTCCTGTGGGTTTAATGTGAAGTGTGGATCAGAGCAGATTTCGGAAACGGTTGCCATGAAACCTGAATTGCCGTGGCTCTTTAAATCCAGAGAAGAGCTCTTCACACGCTCTTAATATGTGTGCTTTAATCGACGGCAAGACCTGAATAACCGCAGCTTTGAAGTAATTCTGTTCCGCACTCCCTCTCTGGCTCTGCACTGACCCTTTCTCCTCACCGTATAAAAAACAATTGCACATTCATATTCGCACAACTAACCTTCACACTTTATCCGTGCAGCCATCGAACACATTAGATCCTGCTCTACTCTGCACAGTTGTGATAGAGTGACACACAAAGGGCTTGTAGCACTAGTTTTCACAGCCTGTTTTCTACAGGATGACATTGCTTGTGCCCGCGGCAGTCTTAAATGGATTTCACACCCATATCTCCTCAGTGGGGGATTTTCTGCTGCTGGGCCCAAACTTAGCCACAAACTGTCAGCAATTCTACTTTTGCTTGAGGAGAACAGATGCTTCATTCCCATGAATTCTGCCTGCGGAATGTAAGAAAAATGTGGGTGTATTTTACTTTTATTAGTAGTATTATTCAAATATGGGCACTTTTGTTCCTGTGGACATTTGTGACCCTGGATCACAAAACCAGTCACAAGTGGCATGGGTATATTTGTGGCAATAGCCAACAATAATCAAAATTATTGATTATTCTTGTATGCCAAAAATCATTAGGATATTAAGTAAAGATCATGTTCCATGAAGATATTTTGTAAATTTCCTACCATAAATATATAAAACATTTATTTTTGTGAGTGAATACAGGGCAAACGTAAATGGACAACTTTAAAGGCGATTTTCTCAGTGTTTCGATTTTTTTTGCACCCTCAGATTTCAGATTTTCAATAGTTGTATCTCGGCAAAATATTGTCCTATCCTAACAAACCATACACCAATGAAAAGCTTATTTATTCAGCTTTCGGATGATGTTTAAATCTCAATTTCAAAAAACTGACCCATGTGACTGGTTTTGTGGTCCAGTGACACATTTAGAAAATCACGTTTCACACTGTCATTATTTAATTTGTCCACTAATAATGTCCAACAGTGGACTGACATGCATCTCAAGAAAATTATGTTGCTTTTGTCATGAACATCCTGAACATTTTTCACCACATCTCAAGTTGTGTTTGATGATATTCTGAAAAGATTATATATATATATATATATATATATATAAGAGGCATTACTCAAAGGCAAGGGAGGCAGTATGTCCTCAAAAAAATTGGATTAGAAAATAATCGATGTTACAAAAATGAAACAATGCAAATATTACAAAATGTGTCACTCGTTTTTCTAAAGTAGTGCTGTTCAATAGTGACACCAGCAGGTAAAGTTACAGCGGGACTCGTGCTTCCCCTGAGCCCATTGACTTTTAACAGACGCCCTAAAGCGTGCAGTGGGTTTGGTGGGGGGTAACTGAGAATGAATGGGGTAAAGTCACATGAGAGAAGGCAATGGGCTATGATTGGATAATATCGGTTATAATTGGATATGATTGGTTTGTTCGCAAATCGGCCTTGAATGAAGACACTGATGGAGTTAATGGGAAGACTACTTAAAAAGTAAGTAAACAACTCACCCAGTTAGATATCACTGCTTTATGTCACGTCAAAATCAAACTTGAAATTGCCTGAAAACATGACGACTGTGGGGGTTTTAAGTGAGCTATCAGATTGGTAGCCTACATTGTCGTGTCTGTGACCAGTGTTACCGAGCTTCATGACTGATGAAAATAAGTTGACTTTTGAAATATATTGTTTGAATAGTTACTGCCTGAAATTATTCTTTTGGAATAAATGTAAGAATGCGTAAAAACCCTAAATTGATGAGATTTATACCTGGTTTTAATGAATAGAACATTAATCATATAGTGTAAAAATACAAAATTGAATTGTATTTAGTCTTTATGTGATGTTTATTTAACCAGGAAAATGTTAACAATAATCTGCAAAATATCAATTAGATATAAAGCGCAATAGAAATATAAAAAATTTATCTCAATGCTCTTCACTGACACAGATGTCTCCTTAATAAAGGTTCACTTAAAAAAATTTGTGGCAAAATTGTTTGTTGTGGTGGAAATTCATTTCCACACGATAAATATTGAATTGGGTTTGAATCAGTTTTGACAATTATAGTTTTTTTTATTTTATTTTTTTATGCAACCAATATTTTTAGGATGATTTTTTTATATTGAAAATATGGTTACAGCATACATGACGATGATGTAATAAAAATAAAAATCCGTGGTTATAATAATATTAATTAACTACGTCATTAAAACAAAGTTATATGTTGTAATAATAGCTTTAAACAATAATAATAATAACTTAAAACTGTCTATATATCAAAAATCAACCTTTTCGACACAGTAAAAACACACTATAATGATATTTCACTGGTTCTGGTGGAGAAACCAATATTGTCACCTTAGCTTTCATATGGAAACCAGCTTTAGAAAAGGGAATCTCCAATCACAGACATTTTCTTTTCCTTTGATCATTTCACCTGTATAAACACAATCAGATTTTCTTAATTCCCTCTCTCTGAGAAACAGACTTCAATTGACTCCTGCCAGACTGGAATATAACTTAACAGCGGATATGCGATGAAAAATAATCCCTTGAGTGTCAAGGGTTCTGGAAGGGGAGGCAGATGAGGGAAGAGGGGAAAAAATCAAGGTTTAAAATGTTAATCGCAACCGTTCTGTCAGGTCTGTCTTTAACACTCTTGTCATGTGTGTCTTCAGTTGTTTCTCTCCTCAGCTCTTTCTTCGGTTATATGCATCACACTGCACCGAACTGCTCACATGAATAATTATCTTTTAAACACTATTACACTCTGAGTCACTCTTTATGTAAAGCGATGTGTTGATCTAGATTGCTCCGGTATAGCGGCAATGACGGCCTAGTCCGTATGGCAAACTATATTTTTACACAATTTAGAACAGGCAGCAATCATTTGCTCCATGCCCCTGGGTGTCACAATAATTCTGCAAAATTAAAGTCTCCTTTTTGGCTGCTCCAGTTTCCCATGCTAATTTTAAAAGGTTGTGGACAGATAGTCTTTTATCAGCTTCCACCGAGCTGTGAGCGCTTCTTTACTCTGTTAGAGAAATATCTGAAGATCTCAATTAAAATCATCAGTGTGATGCAATTAATTGTAATTATCTCTGTGAAAATGCTTTTTTTTTTCACACTCATTGGTTTATTCATCCTACCTTTTTTTTTTTTTTTTTTTTTTAAGAATTCACAGTTATAGATTCTTGTCTTTAAAAGAATTATGTTAACAGTCATTTTTATAACCAACACAATTATACTCGCGTATGAATCATAAACAATATCTGCTGGAGGAATACCCTTTCCTGTAATGCAAGAAGCGAAGCCTCACAGATCGAATCAGCATGCAGGAAGCCAGCAATTATGTGAAAGAGAGAAGGTTAATGTACTGTACACTTAAGTGTGCACTCAGCCTGTAGTCCACACCACTAACTGTCTTTTAAAGGCACTAATGGTGTTCTGTCAAATAATCAACATGCGTGTGCCTCGTAGAGGAAAAACAGCTGTGCTGGACATTCTAGCTGTGTGTGTGTATGTGTGTGTGTGTGTGTGTGTGTGTGTGTGTGTGTCTGCAGCCGTCAGCTGATTCATAGGCATTCCACAAATACTAAGTCATACTAAGATCAGTTTCAAATGTGCAAATGATTAGATTTATAAAAACATATAGCTTATTAACTAAATATATATAATTGTTTTTTATCTATCTATCTATCTACACTGTAAAAAAATTAACCGTAATTTTTACGGTAAAAAACCGGCAGCTGTGGTTGCCAGAACTTTACCGTCAAAAATACGGTAGCAACCCGTTATTGGTTTTACAGACTTAACTTAAAATTTACAGTAATAAACCGTATTTTATTATCTGATATAATGTGAATTTACCGTCCTATTGAAGTATTAATATCTGTTTTGTACCATTGTAATACACTGATAACCACCAATCACAGCAGTGATGAGAGTCACATGATCAATCAAAGCTCATCACAAGCAGCTCTTCCACAAGAAAGTTAATTCTATAGAAGCTGCACAGTGTCATTCACACAAACATTAAACACCATCACGGTAACACACATGAAATTTTAAAAATGCAATAAACATTAATTTAACAACATTAAATGTAACATAAAAACCTAATGTACATAACTGATTAGAAAAAACGAAGAAAACTATGAAGAAACATAGTTATTTCAACATCAAATGTGAAGTGTAACACAGGGAATTGTGGGAATGTCAATTTACGTTTTTTCACTGTAAATTATACAATGAGTTGTTCTTTTTCACTTTCAAAAACTGTAAATTTAACGGTATTTTACAGTAAAATTACATTAAATGTACCATTAGATCTATCACAGTTATTTACCGTATATAGTACGGAAACTTTCTGTTAACCAATTAACAGTTTTTCACTGTTGCATTTTTATCGTTTATCTGTAGTATTTTGTCTTTTACCGTTAAAATTACGATAATTTTTTACAGTGTATCTATCTATTTATCTATCTATCTATCTATCTATCTATCTATCTATCTATCTATCTATCTATCTATCTATCTATCTATCTATCTATCTATCTATCTATCTATCTATCTATCTATCTATCTATCTGTCTGTCTGTCTGTCTGTCTGTCTATAATAATAATAATGTATAAATAATTCAGTCAATCAATCAACCGACCTGTCTGTCTGTCTGTCTATCTGTCCATCCGTCCATATAATGTATAAATTTAATGTATAAATATTTTGTTCGAGAACAAACAAACAAAATATTTATTCATTATATTTTATACTGACGGATGGACAGACAGACATTTGCTGCGTCTCAATTCGTCTACTTATACTACGCCCTAAAAGTATATGTACTCTTTTTGTGAAGAACAAGTAGATACTTTTGAGTGTGTAGCAGAAGAGCAGACAAGCTTTGGGACAAACTATCATGTCATACAATTGCGTCTTTAACGGTTGCTCTCTTTCGTTTAGTTACACGCATAAACTGACCTGTCAATCATCTCGTCAAAGATAAAATCCTCCAGATTTAATTTCCTACCGTATCGGAGAGAAATGCAGAGTTACGTTGATCTGCCAGTCACGGGTCTTTAATGCGGAGACTCTCCTCATATTCATCGATGCATTTACAAGCTAATGGCCAAACGGATCTTTATAAAAGTTGCAGATGAAATATAACACAGATAACATTGCATAAATATTTTTTTATCAGCTTAAATGTTGATTATTAGTCACTCAAACCCCTTTACCCTTTCCTCTCTACTTAACCGTTGGTCACGCACATCCACCATGTTACATTTTTTACTCGTGTTTGTAGTTGTGGGCAATATTAGCCTTTATAGTGAGCACGGATCCACACTTCGAAAATCCACCGGGAATAGTAGACCATCCTGGGACTTCTGGTATACTCTTTTCAACATACTATAGATAGATAGATAGATAGATAGATAGATAGATAGATAGATAGATAGATAGATAGATAGATAGATCCCTCTCTTTGAGGGAACATTTTAGGGGATTTCTCTGGAAACACAAAACAATATGATGAAAAGATGAGTCATTGCGTGTCACACGATCACAAATCATAAGTCCATTAGAGTGGATCTTCTCTTCATGAAAATGATAGCCTGACTAATACATTCATGTGATTCTAGCAGTGCAAAGTGAAGGGAGAATTATTCATGGTCCAGTTTGTCAGCTTTTGTCCTTGAATCGTTTAGTCAATTAATAAAGAACGGGTCCGGAACAGCACCGAGCAGACAGCTGGAGAAAACCTGCGCTCGATCAATGAGTGTAATCATACGGTTTAAATCTCATATCGAGCCCGAGTGTGAGCCAGGTGATTAATGACACTGTTAACTTTGAAAAACGAGTCCCTCGAAACCCTCCCCCTCATGGACAAAGCCAGAAATACACCGGCGTCTTCTTCTACCGTCTTACCTTTCTGTTTCTGTGTTTATGTCCTCCTACTCCACCTCTCTCTCTCTCTCTCTCTGTCTCTCTCTCTCTCTCTCTCTGTCTCTCTCTCGCTCTCTCGCTCTCCGCCTGCTGTATTTCTCTCTTCTCTGTCACTCTCACTCCGTCACAGTGAAAAAAAGTGCTCCAAACCTGCTGATCACATAGTTATATGTTTGGAATATTTTTTCCCCCTTTTATGTGCATTCAGATGTGTGTTAGGCCGGAAGTGCTGTCTCATAGATTTTCCTCAAGCTGTAGCGTTCAGGATTCCTGCACTGCATTTCCCGATCATTTCATGCACATTTACCCTTCTATTTAAAATCAGTCAACCGAATCTCCCTTTAGAAACTGAAATTGACATTTAAATATTTAATTACAGTTCACCACTTTTTAAATCAATTTCAGAGACATTATCCCATACATTAGTTTTGCTGTTTTATAATTCAGTATAATTGCGTCAACAATGAGTGTCAAAAATATCTCTTAGTGCCCGTTTGATATGTTTATCTTTATTTTAACAATAAAGTTCCTTGTGTTTTTTTGTGTGCTTTTTCTGCAGAATTGAACTTCCTGAATGATGTTACACAAGACCGTGTGGAAAGGGTAAGCATTGCAATAATATCTCATTTTGTCCATATTTTAATGATTTTCTGGCATAAAACCAACCCATATGCATCACTGAAAATCTCATAAACAAGTGATGTCAATTTCAAACTATTTTCGTTGCACTTTATTTTAAGGTGTCTTTGTTACCCTGTAATTATACATTTATTACTACATTTATTATGTTATTATACTGTTTATAATTATTAATGATACTATTTATTATTACATATTAAGTAACAACATGTACAGGGTTAGGATTAGGGTTTGGTTTGGTTTAGTTGCATATAATTATGCATAATTTATAGTTATTATGATAGTAACTACATGTAACATATGTAACAATGACACTGTAAAATAAAGTGTTACCCTATTTTCTTGTTGTTTATGCTTTCATGATTATGAACAGAAGCTGTAAAAGTATCAGCTGACACTAAAACTCGTACTGTGCTTGTTGTGTGAGAGGAAACACATCAACATTTTAAAGCTACACTAAGACAGAATGCAAAAATAGTCTTTTTTACTGTATGATTGATGTGAATATTCATGCATGTGAATCTGCAACAATATGATCAATGATGAAGCAACTATTTAAAATAAAAGTGAAACCAAATTAATTCAATCTAATTAATATATAAAATAATATAAAATTCTGATTTAAGTTATACATATAATATATAATAATAAGTATAACTTGTATTAGTTATAAGGTATAATTTATTTGAATTATTAATACTTGTACAATATTATTTACAATTATTTGCTTCGATTTTTCTTTACAAGGAATGCATGCTTTCACTTTATTTATTTTGTATGTAGCCTAGACTATAGTAAAGTTTAGCTATAAATACGTTTTTTTCGTGCCCAAAACACTCCATAGATGTAAAAAAAATATATAAAAAATAAAAAATTCAATCAGAAACAGAGTAGCACTTTTAACACTTTAACACTTTGCAATAAGGTTTCATTAGTTAACATTAGTTAATTGCATTAGTTAACATGAACTAATAATGAACTGTACTATACAGCATTTATTAATCTTTGTTAATGTTAATTTCAACATTTACTAATACATTATTAAAATCAAAGGTTGTATTTGTTAACATTAGTTAATGCACTGTGAACTAACATGAACGAACAATGAACAGCTGTAGTTTTATCTAACATTAACAAAGATGAATAAATGCAGTAACAAATGTATTGCTAATGTATTAACTAATGTTAACTAATGAAACCTTATTGTAAAGCGTTACCGATTTTTTTAGAAGTGCTACTCTGTTTCTGATTGAATATTTATTTTTATTTATTTTTTACAGTTTTTCTCATCTTTGGAGTGTTTTGGGCACGAAAAAACTCATTTATAGCTATAGTCTAGGCTACATATAAAATAAATAAAGTGAAAGCATGCATTCGTTGTAAAGCTAGTAAATCAAATGTGTGCAAAAATGAGAAAATTTACTCTGATTGTGAATAAAAGATCCAGTGTTTGCTTTGTCATGCTCTCCGCTGGCCAGCTCTGCAGTGTCTGCTGAGAAGCACAGTTATATTTCCTTTCCTCTCTTTGTTTAGACTGACAGGTAGAAGAGTGGCCGCGTGTCCATTGTGTCACTGTGTGTGAGAGCGAGTGTGTGTCTTTGAATGGTGTGAAAGCACCAGGCTGGCATGCCAAGAGATCTTTTCAGCAAATATAACCCCGACAGCATGCAGGCTTCCTTTCGTTTCTTTTATTTCCTCGGCCTCTCTCTGTTCACCGGTAATCAGATTATCAATCAAATAAATTCACAGTCTTTTTCACAGGCTTTGGCTAAATCTTCTTGCTTCCTGTGGATAAAAGTCAAGACTGAATAGAAAATACGAACTTTCAATCTATTTACATTTTGACAGCTATTTATTTATCTCAGTGCATTACATTTTGTTGGTTACTTAAATACATTTTCCTGATAATCTTAAAGGAAGTTCTCAGTTCATTGCTGAGCAAATTATATTTCTAAAAAAAATTTAAGAACAGATCCTAATTTGTCAATTTGCAATTGTTAAACCTCTAAAATGTCCAAATCACAGTTAATTCCAAATTCTTAATTCAATTTGGATTAAAAAGTGGTAATAATTTTTCAATAGAACTTAGTAGTTAATAATTGAATCATGATTTCAGTCATGTAGAACTTTAATTGCTTAGAAATATATTATCAAACAAAAATATAAAATTACACTTCATGGTAACACTTTATTTTACAGTGTCATTGTTACATGTTA